>NC_067250.2:7500000-8750000 GCF_019359855.2 Lolium perenne | reverse complement strand
GGTCCCTAGTCCGATCGACCGGCTTTCAGATCGGTCTTGTTCGAGTCAGTCTCGACCAGATCCCAATCTGGATCGGTTTTAAATGTATTTTCTCGCCTCCTGTTTATCCTGAACCCCTATATAAGTGCCCAGAACGTTTTCAAATTAGGTTTATACCACGTTTAAGTTAAACTCTAGTTTATAGTTTATTGCTTTGCAACTCTATTGAATCTCTACACCAATCCGCATCGATTTGATGTTTTGCTACTGAAAGTCTTGTGTGATTTGTTGTTTCATTGAGAATTAGACGGTTGCAACTTACCGCTTTGTGGTCGGCGGCTACGTGCATAAGTGTGTGGAGTTGCGAATATCTTGCAGAGTTGAGAGCTGTTGCATTGACGATAGGGATCAATCGAGAGACTCGTTGCGTCATACAAGTTATCATCCACTTCATCATCGTGTTATCTCCGTTGTGTTCATCACATCCACCGTCGCTTACTGAAAAGATCGAGCAATCCCTTATCATCTTGCTATCAGATTTCAGCGTTTTCTCGGTAAGTCATCCACAATCCACCCCATAATTGAGTTGTGAGTGTTTCCTATCCAGAAAAAATCATAAAAAGTTAGGGTTAGGGTTTACCATAGCCTTAAATTGCATTAATTTCGAGTTTTAGTTGCTTTTCGTAGTTGTTTTTGGGTATCTTTGTCTTCTTGCTAGTACATTGTCTAGGGTTTTTGTTTCGATATTATCTAGTTTTCAGTTTTTGTTGCTCCGAGTACACATATCATACAGATTACTTGTTCCCAACCATAGCCACAGCCTTTCGATGTAAGTGACTAGGAACTTCCCCAGAAGAGACTAGTTTTACCGCTCGACAGGGTGCTCATTAGGGTTTTGGTGAGTTGCATTATCTGTTGGCCGTGTTACAAGGAGTTGAGTCATAAAAAAAATGAAAGAAACAAAAAGAGATGCATTGTGGTGCGTGTGAGAATCAAAAGAAAAAAGAAAGAAAAGCGAAGTGCTACTAGAATCAAGTGAAGGCCTAAGTTTACTTTCCTGCACTTGTAGTTGAGCAATCTTGGGTCTGTCTTATTGAGCTTTGCTAGCGTCTCTCGAGTGCATTGCAACCTTTTCATCCATATAGTTGCATTACCACATTTATCGCCTTGTGTGGGTATCATTGGTTGTTCTACGGTCAGCGCTAGAGCTTGTTATTGGTGCAAATAGGTAGCCCACCTACAGCCCCACATATATCCTTCTTTGTCGTGTGATTGTTCTTACACCCTTGATATCTGTTTCGCTACATACGTGCACTAGTTGTCACTACAAGTGGTAAGCAATACTAATTCACTTTAGAGCGGTAAGATTTCCTTTTCTTATCAGTTTTTGAGTGAGTTGTGAGAGTATCACCATATATATTTGTTTTAGTTCACTAACCTACTAATCATGTCTGCTAGTGATGCTAAAATTGTTGACCAGAAAAACAAGGATGGAGCTGATATTGTTTCTTGGAGGGAGTATGAGGCTCTTCGCAATGAGACGCGACGTGAATTCCGCGCACAGGGAGAAGGACTTGCTGCTGACATTGAGAAGGTCACCAAAAAGCTTGACACTACTGATGAGACTATCAATACAATTCAAGTACAAGTGACCGATATTCAGAACCTGACCCAACAACAACACCACTTCGGAAGGAGGACGTTAGAACCCCACTAAGTGCAACGTGGGGGATGGACGGTCAGTGGTCCACTGACAGTCACAATCTAAAGAATCGACAACACACCACCTTCATCAGCACTGACGTCAGGGCAAGAAAATCTTCGAGTCGACGAGACAGTATAGGATGCGCGGCATGAATTTTAGAACCTATATCCAGCTGCAAGCTCCCGATCATAGGCTGGGGGGCTACTCTTATCGAGAGCATTGTTTATGCTTCCCATAAGATGCAAATAGTGGAAAATATGGAGTTGATTACAAGCAAGCTGAGCCTACACCCAAGTGCAAACACTCATCTATAGCTTCGGGGACTACTCCCATCGGGTGCGATGGTCATGCGCCCGAAGAAATTTATCAATATAGAAAGAGCAATACAACAAATCAATATAGATGAACCCGAAGAATTTTGGCAGTGGGTAGACATCTTCGAGTTTTATAAACTCGTCATGTACTCCCATCAGGAGCGTCAAGATTTTACTCAATAAAATATAATAACACGAAGATATGGTGATAACTTAGCTAGAATTCAGTTTTCGATAAGTACTAAAGCGGCACGTCCTGAATTACTCCAGTATCCCAGGTTCGAGTCCGGGGACTCGAACTTGAAGTAGATTTATGCGGATTTACCACAAGAGCAATTAAATGGTACCTGATCCGTCGGATGAACCAGCCTCATTTACCGATATCCTTGTACAATATAAATGTCAAATAAAAATAACGACTTCATGGACTCGGAGTATTTGCAAAAGAGATAAATAATGGATATTTTACCCGATTCTACGACTCGAATAAAATCTCGAAGGGTACTGATATGGGTATGCCTAATGAGAATAACATGTGTATACCCCTGGGTTATGCTTTCAGGTATATAAGAAGTTGAAGGCCTACGGGCCCGAAGGTTTGGAGGCCCATGAAGCTGAAGACATGCCGTTCGAGAGAGTAGAGTCAATATAGGGAAACTTGTAGCAATATATGGAAAGGCCCAACGCGGCTCGATGTTTGTATACTTGTCTACATCACGAAAAGTCTCAGCTTCGCCTCCTATATAAGAGCGAAGTTGAGGTCGAAGAAATATTCGATCATTGTTAAACCCTAGCCACTTTTTCTTTCTAGTTAGACGCCTTTGTTCGTCTGACCTCTGACGACCTTCGAGTTCTACTTGCTCTCTACTTTCACGAAACCCTAAGTTTACAATCTGTAGGCATTGACGAGTTGATACCTCGTCAGATAGTATTCTTCAATGGCAACCTTATATCATATTTCCCCCATTGTTGTGGTCTAATATAGAGCATTCATATATCCCCGATTTTATTATTGTAGCTATTGACCCCTTGAGAGAATTCTTGGCAAATTAAACCGTAGACATACTTGCCTACATGTTTTTTCTATCACTTTCCCCCCTCTAATTGCGGAATTTTGACAACATTTACATCTATTTTAAGAGTAGTTTACCACATTTTACCACTTGGTTCCGGTAGGTTCTAGACTTTTTTTTTATTGTTTTCTTTAAATTAACTAGAAAGCATTGGCGCGGCGGCACGCCGCGCCCGTAAGGTGGTACACATATTTCGTACGATCTGGATTGATAGAAAATATAAGATAATCAGATAAGTAAAAATATGGAGGATCCCCCTTTTCCCCCTCTCCTGCTCTAACCCTACTACAGTAGCCTTGAGGGTCTCTCCACCTTGACCGGGCCGCTGATAGCCACTCCGCCGGATTAGCTGGCCGTAGTTGGTTTAGGTTGGGTGCCAGAGTAGTCTAGGGTCCAGATCTGTAGTTTTCATGGTTGTTCCTGAAGGAGATATGCCCTAGAGGCAATAATAAAGTGATTATTATTTATATCTTTATGTTTATGATAAATGTTTATATATCATGCTATAATTGTATTAACCGAAACATTAGTACATGTGTGATATGTAGACAACAAAGAAGTCCCTAGTATGCCTCTTAACTAGCTTGTTGATTAATAGATGATTAGTTTCATAATCATGAACATTGGATGTTATTAATAACAAGGTTATATCATTATATGAATGATGTAATGGACACACCCAATTAAGCGTAGCATAAAGATCTCGTCATTAAGTTATTTGCTATAAGCTTTCGATACATAGTTACCTAGTCCTTATGACCATGAGATCATGTAAATCACTTATACCGGAAAGGTACTTTGATTACACCAAACGCCACTGCGTAAATGAGTGGTTATAAAGGTGGAATTAAGTATCCGGAAAGTATGAGTTGAGGCATATGGATCAACAGTGGGATTTGTCCATCCCAATGACGGATAGATATACTCTGGGCCCTCTCGGTGGAATGTCGTCTAATGTCTTGCAAGCATATGAATAAGTTCATAAGAGACCACATACCACGGTACGAGTAAAGAGTACTTGTCAGGAGACGAGGTTGAACAAGGTATAGAGTGATACCGAAGATCAAACCTCGGACAAGTAAAATATCGCGTGACAAAGGGAATTGGTATCGTATGTGAATGGTTCATTCGATCACTAAAGTCATCGTTGAATATGTGGGAGCCATTATGGATCTCCAGATCCCGCTATTGGTTATTGGTCGGAGTGAGTACTCAACCATGACCGCATAGTTCACGAACCGTAGGGTGACACACTTAAAGTTGGATGTTGAAATGGTAGAACTTGAATATGGAATGGAGTTCGAATATTTGTTCGGAGTCCCGGATGAGATCCCGGACATCACGAGGAGTTCCGGAATGGTCCGGAGAATAAGATTCATATATAGGAAGTCATATTCCAAGTTTGGAAATGATCCGGTGCATTTATGGCAGGTTCTAGAAGGTTCTAGAAAAATCCGGAAAAATGGCACTATGGAAGGTGGAGTCCCGGAGGGACTCCACTAGCATGGCCGGCCAAACCCTAAAGGGGAGGAGTCCAAGGTGGACTCCACCTTGGTGGCCGGCCAGCCCCACCTCAAGGAAAGGTGGGAGTCCCACCTTGAGTAGGACTCCCCCCTTGAGTAGGTTTCCCACTTTTGGGAGGTTTTAGTGTTGGGGTCTTATTCGAAGACTTGGACTATAACTCTTGGGGCTTCCACCTATATAATGAGGGGCATAGAGAGGGGGCTGACCACTTCAAGCCTCAGCCTTGGCCGCACCCCTTAGAGGGCCGGCGCCCAACCCCCCTCTCTCCCCAAACCCTAGCGGTCTCTCTCCTCCACCACATCCCGCACGCTTAAGCGAAGCTCCGCCGGATTTCTCCACCACCACCGACACCACGCCGTCGTGCTGTCGGATTCAAGAGGAGCTACTACTTCCGCTGCCCGCTGGAACGGGGAGGTGGACGTCGTCTTCATCAACAACCGAACGTGTGACCGAGTCCGGAGGTGCTGCCCGTTCGTGGCGCCTAAGCGATCGTGATCAAGATCTTCTACGCGCTTTTGCAAGCGGCAAGTGATCGTCTACCGCAGCAATAAGAGCCTACTCTTATAGGCTTTGGAATCTCTTCAAGGGTTAGTCTTGATCATCCCCTCGTTGCTACCGTCTTCTAGATTGCATCTTGGCTTGGATTTCGTGTTCGCGGTAGGAAATTTTTTGTTTTCTATGCTACGTTATCCTACAGTGGTATCAGAGCCGTGTCTATGCATAGATGGTTGCACGAGTAGAACACAATGGTTTTGTGGGCGTTGATACTCTTGTTGTCTTTAGTTTGAGTACTTTGCATCTTTGTGGCATAGTGGGATGAAGCGGCTCGGACTAACTTTACATGACCGCGTTCATGAGACTTGTTCCTCGTTCGACATGCAACTTGTATTGCATAAGAGGCTTTGCGGGTGTCTGTCTCTCCTACTATAGTGAAGATTCAACTTACTCTTCTATTGACAACACTAGTATCACCGTTGTGGTTCATGTTCGTAGGTAGATTAGATCTTACACGAAAACCCTAAACCACGTAAAATATGCAAACCAAATTAGAGACGTCTAAGAGCATCTCCACTCGTCCCCCCGAACAGGCCCCCGGCGAGCGTTTTTTCCATCCGGACGGCGAAATTCGGCCCAGTCGCGCCCCCGGTTCCTCGTTTTCGTCCGGATTTGGGCCTAAATCCATCCGGCGATCCCACGACATCCCCGGCCCCCCGGGGAGCGCTCGGGGACTCCGGACGAAACGAAAGCGCGCGAAACGGCGAGGAAACTTCCCGCGTCTGGTGGCCCCAACTTGTCGGCGAGAGAAACCGATCGTCGTCCTCATCGCATCGTCTTCCGCGCGCTGTAAAAGCCTGCCGCCGGTCTGCATTCGCCGGCCACGCGGCGAGTTAATGTCGTCGTCTTCCGCGCACGCATCGTCTTCCGCGCGCACTAAAGGCTGCCGCCGGTCAGCTCGCCGCGGACGCGTCGCAATCCACGCGGCATTTAATCCCCGCGCCAGCCACGCCTATATACGCCGGTCCGCTCGCCGCGAGGCGTACCCCGTGCTTCACTCTCCCTCCACTCTCCCTCTACTCTCAAGATGGCGTTCTACGACGACGACGGCGTAGCCAACAACGGCTTCCCCCGCCGGTGCGCGTCAAGAAGGAGCAGGCGACCAGAGGGCGCAGCAGCGGCGCCCTCGTCATCCGAGAACAGCCTTCCGCGCCGCAGAGCGGCCGGAAGAAGACGAAGAAAGAGGCCGCCGCCGCAAGCCAGCTCGCCGAGGAGGAGGCGAAGCGCGCGGAGGAGGCCGCGATGGCGGAGGCGATCGCCAGGTCGCTTGCCGACATGGAGGAGGAGAAGCGCGCGGACGACGCCGCATCGGATCGCCAGCGCGATCGGCAGCGCCAGAGGCGGAGCGACGGCGGCTGCCGGACCTGGCCGCCGCACGCCAACTCGCCGCCCGCGCCGCTCCAACCGCCAACGACGATGTCGCGCGGTACCGCCGTCTGCGACACCTCCATCCGCGTCGCTGTCCCCGTCGTCGACCTCGAGTCCTCCGACGACGACTGGTACAAGCCATCCCCGGGGTGGGGAGACGCCGGCCAGGGCAGCAGCAGCCAGGCCGCGCAGCCGAAGGCCAACGACGACGGCTCCGACGACGACGGCGACGGCGACTACACGGTGTTCTACCGCCATTTGGGCATGTAGAGCGCCGTGTTTTAAAATTAGCGTTTGAATTCACCTAGCCGAATTCGAAATATAGTCGAATTCGGCCTCTATGTATGAACTCCGCCCGTTTTAGTCTAAATATCATTAAATTTAGTCTATATTCACCCGAATTTAGCCAAAGTTTGTCAAGTTTCCGTTTTTTAAATTCGCATCGTCGACTTCGCCTGGGCACGCGGCTGGGAAACTACTGCCCCCCACGCCAAATCTTCCTCCAATCCGGACGAAAATTTCGCCGGATTTGGGCGTGGGGAGCGCCAACGAGTGGGGATGCTCTAACTTGTTTTTGCAGGGTTTGGTGATGTGATATGGCCATGATATGATGATGAATATGTATGAGATGATCATTATTGTATTGTGGCAACCGGCAGGAGCCTTATGGTTGTCTTTAATTTTCATGTTGAGTAGTATTTCAAAGTAGTTGTAATAGTTGCTACATGAGGTGAACAACCATGAAGACGGCGCCATGAACCTTGACGCTACGCCGACAATGATGGAGATCATGCCCGTTGATGATGGAGATCATGTCCGTGCTTTGGAGATGAAGATCAAAGGCGCAAAGACAAAAGGGCCATATCATATCACATATGAACTGCATGTGATGTTAATCCTTTATGCATCTTATTTTGCTTAGATCGCGACGGTAGCATTATAAGATGATCCCTCACATTAATATCAAGATAATAAAGTGTTCTCCCCTCGTATGCACCGTTGTAACAGTTCGTCGTTTCAAAGCATCTCGTGATGATCGGATGTGATAGATTCAACGATTCACATACAACGGGTGTAAGCCATGTTGCACACGCGGAATACTTGGGTTTGCTTGACGAGCCTAGCATGTACAGACATAGCCTCGGGACAACGGAAACCGAAAGGTTGAACACGAGTCATATGGATGATATGATCAACATGTTGATGTTCACCATTGAAGCTACATCATCTCACGTGATGATCGGTTTTGGTGTAGTGGATTTGGATCGTGTACCACTTAACAACTATGAAGGATGTTGTATTAAGTGGGAGTTCATTAGTAATTAGATTAAAACATGAACTAATTATCATAAACATAGTCTGAGTAGTATTTTGAATTAATTTTGTAGTATTGGCATCCGTTTTCTACCATGCGCTAGTCTTATTATTGAGATAGAAATACTGTTAAAATCTGACAAGAAACTTTACGGATTGGTACCGTATTGTTAAAGAATCAAGAATTGATTAAGTCCTATTGCAAACTTTTAGTAAACCTCACATTGTTGATTCAAAGAGCTATGTTTTCAATTAGTACCTAAAGTTATCTTGTCTCCGTCAGACTTGAAGTTCAAATTTGTTTGAAAAGTAAGGAGCTGAAAATTTAGTTTTCAGAAATAATCAAGGTATGAGATATATGTGATATCTAAGACCTTATTACAAGATAATAGAATATAATTTTGTGAAACTAAATAAACACATAAGTTTTATCGGAATTTATGAAGGTTGAAGACGCCAAAGCGCCACAATCCTCCAACTATTGGGGCACTAACAATATTCGCATATCCATGAAGTGACCATCCTTAATATGCACCGTTATTAAGACTCGTCGTTTCGAAGCATCACGTGATGATCGGGTGTGATAGATTCTACGAGTGCATACAACGGGTGCAAGCTAGATTTGCACATGCAAATACCAAGGTTAAAACTTTACGAGCCTAGCATGTCTGAGACATGGTCTCGGAAAGTCGTCATGATATGATGGATAAAATTATGAGTGAAATTGTTCATCATATTACAAAGTTACTAATAGTGAAATCTGGAACACTTGTCATATGATGATCAACTTCAAAGTAAGAACCTCAAGGTTATTGGTATTTGACCAACAAACCGAGAAGTTATTGAAGTTGATATGTTTCTCTGAATAATGAGGAAAGCTAAAAGAGAAACTCGCAAAAGATATTTTGGCAAAAAGAAAAAGAAAAGACTAGAAAGTCTAGCTCAGGGTGTATATAAATGATATACATGTTATGGTTGTATTTCTAGTTAAGTCACACTATGAAATTCTTGGGTATTAGTACTATATTGGTTGGTATGAAGTGTCATACAAAACAACGCAATACAAGAATACAATGGCCTAAGTGATCGACAAGGAATATGATAAGAATGTTCGCACGGAACAAAATAAAGTGTTATTATGTTCGTCGTTAGCATTCTATCTAGCCCTTAGAATTTATAATAAAGAACTTAATAATTATTATTTTGCTCTGGTCAAATGAAAACAATGAGTTGTTCAAATTATGACATTACTCCATATACGATGGATAAATTATTATAAATCTTAATGGTGAAACACACATACATAACACTGACGCTAAAATGCCATAAGGCAAATGATTTGAATTCCACTTATTTGTGGAACCGCCATTTAGGTCATGTTAGAAAGGAACGCATGAAGGAACTCCATGCAAATGGATTTTTGGAGTCATTTGATTTTTGAATCATTTGGCGCTTGCAAATCTTTTCTAAAGAGAATGATTAAAATACCGTTCATAGGCCAAAAGTAGAACAGACAACTAACTTAGTGGAAAAATACATGATGATGTATGTGGTTCACTGGGCATAGTTGTGTGCGGGAGATTCTTCTACTTCATGAAAACTTTCAACAATGAATTGAGTATATATATGTGGATATATTCAATAAGGAAGAAGTTTGAAACATTTGAATGGATTCAAATAAATTTCAGTATGAAGTGGAAATCATCGTAATAGAAATCAAATATCTATGATTGGATCATGGTGGAAATATTTGAATTATGAGTTTTAGCGAACATCTAAGAGAGTTATGAAATTGTTCTACAACTTACGTTTCTTGGAGTATCATAGTGATGATGAAGTATCCAAGAGATATATCCAAATTTTGTTGGATCAATGATGAGATAAAATATTGATGCCATTATATTTTTGTGGATTATGCTTTAGTGACTACCGCTTTTACACTGAATAGAGCATCATCATGATCCGTTGAAATGACACCATACAAGTTATGGCATGGGTATAAACCCTAATAGTCAACCAAAATCGGATGAATGTCTTTGTTGGTTATCCCATAGATTTAATTGGGAATTCTTCCCACGAGACAAAGACAAAAGTGTTTGTAAATGTTTCTTATTTCCGATAAATTTTTTCGAGTGAAGTATTTGAGTGGGAGGACAATATAATTTGAAAAGTTTTATTAACATATGAATAATGATCAGAGTAGCGCAGCATCGGAATTGGTTTCTAAGCGGCCACGACGATCATGGCTCTCATGACTACAAAGTGTTTTAGCCATGGAGATCGAAGTACATATTGAACCTTGTAGGTATGGTTTACTTTGTGATCAAATAAATGATTTGTGGACAAAGGATTGATTTTGAACAATGATAAACCAACTACAAACAAAGAAGTTATGATGGGCCCTGACTTCGTTAAAATGGCTATACGCCATAAAATCCAAGATAGATGAATACTTTTTGAAAGTAAATGGATCTATGAAATTGATGGACTTGGATGAAATATCCTTGAAGAAGCTCAACTTATTGAAAAGTTGTTTACGACAAAGTTCAAAGAGTTGACTACGATAAGATTAGATCTTCCGTAGCAATGCTTATAGTCTATGTGGATTATTCTAGTAATCACTACATATTTCTTTTATGAGATATGTTAGTAGGATGGCAAAATACACTACTTAACAGAAGTGTATATTAAAGGTGTATACTAGATACAAACCAAGAGTTTTGCTGGTCCGTGAAATACTAGATAGGTATACGAACTTCAATTGGATGAAGTAAGTATCGCGGAGTTTGAATCTTCACTGGATGAAATAGTCAAAGAGTTTTTGATTTCATCAGAGACGATGAAGAGGCTTGCATTTGTAAGAAATTAAGTGGGAGCGCTGAGACATATTTATAATACTTATGTAGAAGACATATAGTTTGTTATAAATAATGTAATTACATACTTGATTAAAAGGTTTCATTGAAAATTAACTTCAATGAAAGGATATGGACTAAAACATATTTAGTGTCAAGATCTATGAAGATAGATTGAAACACATAATAAGTTTAAGTCAAAGTACATAGAATGGATATTGAAATAGTTCAATATAGAAATATCAAGAAAATGTTCTTGTCATGTGAAGGTTTAACAAGACTTGAGTGTATCTGACACTCGATGAGTAAAAATACATGAGTGATTTTAGATCACAAATAAAATGTACAAAATCAGATATCTTGTGCTCTAAAATGTTATGAGCATATACCGGAATGATTCATAAGATGATCATAGGACGACAGTAAGAATATCCTTGAGTACTTTAGAAGAACTAAGGATATACATATATATTTTTGTATGAAGAAATGACAAACAAATCGCTGTAAGGTGTTACACCGATATTTATTTTGTCACATATCAAAATAGAATTTCAATCTCAAATTAGACTAAGTGTTGTTTTAAAGGTAGCACAATGAACTAGAAGTTGTCTATGTTAGATTTAGAAGAGTTCTAAATATTGTGATGGATTCTACAAAACGAAGGCAGAGTATGTCATTTGTTTTGACAAATTACTGAGGATGTTGAGTCAAGAAGTTCTTTGAGAACTTGGTGTAGTTCCGATAGTGTCAGAACTTTGAAGCTATATTGTATGTGACAATATTAGTGACTTATTTCAGACCGCGGAATTAAGGTTCCACCATAAGATCAAACATATTTAATGCCAACTCATTTGGAAATGAGTGATGCGTTGAGACGCAAATGAATTACAAAATACATACGTTTCTGAGCGTGTCAGATCCGTTGACTAAAAACCTCTCCCGTGAGCAATACATGATAAAGCACCATAAGGCACATGATAAAGCACCATAAGGCCAAGGTGTTATATCTTTACAAATGTAAACTAGATTATTGACTCTAGTGCAAGTGGGAGACTGAAGGAGATATGCCCTAGAGGCAATAATAAAGTGATTATTATTTATATCTTTATGTTTATGATAAATGTTTATATATCATGCTATAATTGTATTAACCGAAACATTAGTACATGTGTGATATGTAGACAACAAAGAAGTCCCTAGTATGCCTCTTAACTAGCTTGTTGATTAATAGATGATTAGTTTCATAATCATGAACATTGGATGTTATTAATAACAAGGTTATATCATTATATGAATGATGTAATGGACACACCCAATTAAGCGTAGCATAAAGATCTCGTCATTAAGTTATTTGCTATAAGCTTTCGATACATAGTTACCTAGTCCTTATGACCATGAGATCATGTAAATCACTTATACCGGAAAGGTACTTTGATTACACCAAACGCCACTGCGTAAATGGGTGGTTATAAAGGTGGGATTAAGTATCCGGAAAGTATGAGTTGAGGCATATGGATCAACAGTGGGATTTGTCCATCCCAATGACGGATAGATATACTCTGGGCCCTCTCGGTGGAATGTCGTCTAATGTCTTGCAAGCATATGAATAAGTTCATAAGAGACCACATACCACGGTACGAGTAAAGAGTACTTGTCAGGAGACGAGGTTGAACAAGGTATAGAGTGATACCGAAGATCAAACCTCGGACAAGTAAAATATCGCGTGACAAAGGGAATTGGTATCGTATGTGAATGGTTCATTCGATCACTAAAGTCATCGTTGAATATGTGGGAGCCATTATGGATTTCCAGATCCCGCTATTGGTTATTGGTCGGAGTGAGTACTCAACCATGTCCGCATAGTTCACGAACCGTAGGGTGACACACTTAAAGTTGGATGTTGAAATGGTAGAACTTGAATATGGAATGGAGTTCGAATATTTGTTCGGAGTCCGGATGAGATCCCGGACATCACGAGGAGTTGGAATGGTCGGAGAATAAGATTCATATATAGGAAGTCATATTCCAAGTTTGGAAATGATCCGGTGCATTTATGGCAGGTTCTAGAAGGTTCTAGAAAAGTCCGGAAAAATGGCACTATGGAAGGTGGAGTCCCGGAGGGACTCCACTAGCATGGCCGGCCAAACCCTAAAGGGGAGGAGTCCAAGGTGGACTCCACCTTGGTGGCCGGCCAGCCCCACCTCAAGGAAAGGTGGGAGTCCCACCTTGAGTAGGACTCCCCCCTTGAGTAGGTTTCCCACTTTTGGGAGGTTTTAGTGTTGGGGTCTTATTCGAAGACTTGGACTAGAACTCTTGGGGCTTCCACCTATATAATGAGGGGCATAGAGAGGGGGCTGACCACTTCAAGCCTCAGCCTTGGCCGCACCCCTTAGAGGGCCGGCGCCCAACCCCCCTCTCTCCCCAAACCCTAGCGGTCTCTCTCCTCCACCACATCCCGCACGCTTAAGCGAAGCTCCGCCGGATTTCTCCACCACCACCGACACCACGCCGTCGTGCTGTCGGATTCAAGAGGAGCTACTACTTCCGCTGCCCGCTGGAACGGGGAGGTGGACATCGTCTTCATCAACAACCGAACGTGTGACCGAGTACGGAGGTGCTGCCCGTTCGTGGCGCCGGAAGCGATCGTGATCAAGATCTTCTACGCGCTTTTGCAAGCGGCAAGTGATCGTCTACCGCAGCAATAAGAGCCTACTCTTATAGGCTTTGGAATCTCTTCAAGGGTTAGTCTTGATCATCCCCTCGTTGCTACCGTCTTCTAGATTGCATCTTGGCTTGGATTTCGTGTTCGCGGTAGGAAATTTTTTGTTTTCTATGCTACGTTATCCTACAGTTCCGGCCTCTGGCGGCGTTTTGGGCGTGCTGCCCCGTAGTCGAGGTGGAGCTCTGGATCCCGGTCGCCGGATCCATGGCGCTTCTAGGGTTGCTTCGGATCGTGCTGGTGCTTCTCTGGTTGAAGCTAGGTGTGGGAAGCGGCTACACTGTCTCCAAGAAGAAAAAGGTGACCTCAAGATCTTCTCTCCTCGAAATCTGCTGCAAGATGGATGAGCCCTCGTCCGGCCGTGGAGGCATGGGAGAGCCAAATCCTTCTTCAGCAAGGCTCCTTGCTTCTTCTCCCCTGGCCGGCCGTGGTGGTGAGGAGGTGTTGAGGAAGGATGTGCCGTTTTTGGATCCAGAAGGGAGAACTTGCCTCTCCTTCTGTTGCTGCGCCTGCTTGAGTACCTGCCCGATGCGATCTTTCCTGTCCTGCCATGGTGGCGAGGAGGGATCAGACAATCTCGTGGTTGCTCCTGAGGTTCTGCCTCGCATCTGCCTGCTGGGTGCCACGGATCAATTTTGATCCTTTGTGCGGAATACATGGCGTCCATGGTTGACGTTGTGATCTTTGTCTGAAATGGTGGCCCGAGCTCAACCTCCATGGTGGAGGCCTCCCTCTCTTCTACTGCGGAAGCTCGATGACGCCAAGTCTTGTCCCCGGTGGCTTGACGACGGCCGTTGCCAGAAGATCTATGCCGGAAGAGAGCCCACGAGCTGCTTGCTATTGTTTCTCGGCGGCGACGCCTGGAGGACGCCGACGAACGGTGGCAGAGACACCCTGGTCCTTGATTGTGTTTCTGAAGATCTTTGTAGGGTGTTCTTTTTGTAAAGTGCAAGCTCCTTTCTTCAAATAATAGGTTTTTAGTGTGAGTGTTGTATAAGGGGCTTTCTATAAAACCATGTACGTGCCACTTTAATGGATGAATCTTTGGGGTCTTCTAGACCCCTCCCTGTGTTCAAAAAAAAAAGATAAGTAAAAATATTAAGGAAGCTGATGCATATATAGGACACACATTCGCCTATAGCAAGCGAGACAGAGCTGATGTAGCTGGTCTCCAGCTCTGCAACCTGTCACTTCCTTGCGTCATTAGCCTCCTCGTCGGAAGAGAGGATGATGATTGTTTCCCTCTTTAGCACTGGTAGGCCACATTGTTGTTCCTTGTCCGTGTAGAGGACAGTGCGAAGAAGTCAGCCATTGGAGCAAGGTGTGCAGAGTTGTCAGAGGGGATCTTCGCCTCCAACTCGTGCAAGAAGTTGTTCTATGTTGCTGGGGAGGGTGACACAGGGAAGCCGGAATTCAAAAGGACCTCCGAAGGCTCGTCGATAGATGATAAATTCAGTAGCAAACACTATTTAAGCTCAAGCTGGAATACTGAATTTCAAACAACTTATCTGCATTTATAAACGCAGATTGCGTAGTTACAAAATAGTTCAATGAAAAGCTAGGGTAGTGCTTGCACTCCAGAACCAGCTCCAGAAACTTAACATATAGCAGCTGCGTGCAGTAGTAGAATAGGTAAAATCTTCGTTGTCTTGCGTATCAAACTGATTCTGAGGATTGATCCTAGAAACCAGAGAAACAAAAGGCCATATATTAATTAACAGGTATGCAGAGTACGTACATAGAATATGCAGGAGAAAAAAAAAGCAAACATACGAACTAACATGCCTGCGCATGACCAAGCACTGAGCAAACATCATACTCCGAAAAATTAAGCGATGAAAGGCACCGTGCAAACAAAACAAATTATAAGAGAGCTCATATGGATGACCGGCAGTGTATGCACTTCGGTATCAGATATTGTAACCTTTCCATCTTTGACTGGCAATAGCAATCTGCAGATAATGATTGAACACTCGAGTTAGAATTTTTATACAGAGTAAACTGGAAATACTTGCCAAAACATAAGTATGCTTGTCAGTTCATCATTTCACATGTATGCCCATAGACAACAGGTCGATGTGTATTTACTTCAACCTCACAAGTCCTGAAGTGTCGATGTTTACCACATCTGTAGAACGGAAGCATGAATCAAACATATTTATGAGTTTTCATTATCAGCTAGCAACCATGAACTTCTTTGCAGAAACTTACTTGACATGTCAAGGATAACTGACTGCACCCTTTCCCTCGCTTTTTCATTAGATGTCTCGTTCTATGATCCTGGATGAATAACATCTATCTAAGAATTTACACTGATTTTAAAATAAAGTGAGGTTTTCTTACTGTGATCATTAGTAAATTTATTTGATAAAAGTTGCATTGATGAAGCATACGAAAGATGTATCGATGCGTATGACTTATACAGTTAGTGTTTGACATGCCACAGGGTACTGCCTGACGCTGCAAAACATGTTTGTGCCTTGGACCCTGCCTAGAACCACTGCCTTGACTGACCTATGGCCCTATGGGCTATGAAATAATAAAAGATAAGCAAATTATCTGAATATGAATTGATCATATTACTGTACATGAGTATGCAGAAATATTCATTGGGAGCTACAGGTGAATGAGCATATATCATTTCTGATGTGTTGTGGATGAATATATAAAAATTGAACCCCGCATATCACAATCCACGAAGTGACAGCTATAAAGAGATGCAGGCCAGGAACCAAAAAATGAATATGGCGATTCTTCTAATTAAGTTCACATCCAAGATACAGAAAAGGGAAAAACATCGCAATCCAAACGAAATCCAAGAGGTTTCAAGGCACTATACCTGCTCAATTTATCAGCAAGTGGTCTCAATCTCCGATGTGCATTCTGGTACCAAACAGTATCTCTCAGTCATGCTCTTTCAGATATAATTCAGGACACGGTAAAATAAGCTTAACGGACATAAGCGTGTGTTCAACAGGTTAATGCTAATCAGTATGCAATGTTTTTTTGCTGCTAGTTATCACAATAGATTTGTTGCACACAATGTTCGAAGTTTTTACTGTATAGATAAGATTTTAGCATGTTTCATGTGAAGAACAGAAGACCAAGTTTCAGTTGCCAAAACATTAAATCAGTGATAAAATACGGTCTTAATCAGTTTGTGGACAATAGGTAAAGAGCAGTTAATTAATGTGAGAGGCAAATGAAGAGGTTGTTTACTGATCACAAAAATTGTGATGAAAAAGGAAGGGTTCAGCGATGGGCGCACCTGGTGATGAGATCCTGGATGCAGGAAAAAGGTTGCCGGCCTTGCACGCGCCCTCGCACGCCAACTGCAGCAACCTCCATGCTGTCAGACCCGACGTTTTCCGTTGCCGCTGCTCCCTGTGCATGCATCAGTGCTGCTACTTCTTTATTTCCGATCTGCATTAAGAAAGGAAGGATACACGGGGAGAAGCATCTTACTGCATCGTTGCCGTCAAGTGAACATTTGTGACGACAAAGCCGGAGTATCTCAGCGATGGCTGCAACGCCGGCGAATGAACCGACCCACTTCACGGTCGCCGCCCACAATGGAGGTCCCCTGCGCCACGAATCCAACCATCTCGGACCTCCTCTCCTTCGCTGCTGCACGCTGGCGGCACCGCGCCGGTGTCCTCGCTGATTCCCCTCTGAGGCGGTCGCCGTCATCACGACTCCGGCGAGCTCCGAATTCCTCCCGCGCATTTAGTCATCGGAAGATCACGACGCCGGTCTCGTCCGCCGATTCACCACCGCGACGACGCCGTTTTGCTTCTATGCATGACTGCCGGAGAAATCTAAGGTGCCCGTCATCCTCCGCATCCCTACTCCCCCATGTGGCTGGCCTCCTTGCGCAGCTCCTAGGCGTGGCGACAATGGGTGACGACCAGAGGTGAGCTGTTGAGACGCCAGGGGGAGGCCGGTGGAGATGGAGGTCAGGGAGGGAGGTGGGGAGGAAAGGATCTGGGGAAAAGTCAGGTCTAGTAACCGGTAGCCGGTAGCCTTCCAGCCTAGAAAAAAGGACAACAAATTTTAATTTATCATCCAATCGATCAAATACAAAGAAAGAACTCCACGCGTCACGGAATGAATTGATGAAGAAGAGATAAATAGCTTATCTACAGTGCATCAGTGAATGTGAGATGCGGTAGATTGATTGTCTTTTATATAGAGTATAATTGGCAAGACACATTGTTGCAACTAATTGTTGTGACAATTCAGACACTTTGCTAGCGACTAGCGTAGGAGCATTGTGGATGTGTGGTACAACTAGGCACACATGTTTGACAAGAATGGTACAATTTTAGAGTAAATAATGATACTTTAAAAGAATCCAACATAACAATTTGATGATATTTTAAAAAAGTCCAACATAATATGATAATACTACATACCAAACAAGGCGCCCGGATCATCTCACTCGCAACAATATCGTAGCAGCGAGTGGGACCGACTTGTTTGATAAGTCTTCACTCGATATTTGAGAGTAGATTTGGTGCATCCGAGCACCAGTGCTCCCAATTTTCATAATAATTTAAAATTATACTTTGGTATTTCAAAAACCATAAATTTTTATTTCATGAACACTTACATATGTTCTGAATACTCGTGCAAAAGTGTAGGTAGGAACTGCGTCGTATTTTGAGCTACGGAAAAATAATAAATCTGTGGCTGTGTGTAGGAACGGAAAATTTAGAATTTCGTCAGAAGTGTAGCTCAATATACAAGATATTTTCATTCGGAATTCACAGCGCACCTTTAGAATGTTTATTTATATGTATGTGGGTATTTAATTTTAGACTTTTTGGAATTATAAAATGTGTTTTTAAATACCGGGAACACTGGTGCTTATTTTTGCCAAAGACACTTTTGGCCGATATTTTCCTTTCCTACTATCCCATGTACTCCTAGGTTTTCCTGTTTCTTTTTGCAGTTTCTTTTTGGGTGAAATCGCCAAAGACTTGAACTGAAAGCTACCCAGTTCCACCAAACGGCGGACCCCTCCATCCACCAATCCCAACTCCCAGGCTGCCAGGCAGCTATCAAGGAGACAAAACCATGAGTTTTGCCACGACGACGAGCCTGAGGACAGCGAAACCGTCACAATTTTCAAACCCCAACCAAACAAAGGCAAGCCAAAACCACCCAACCCGAGCCGGCCGCCCTGCGCATGCCAGCCTAGTCCAGCCCAGCCACGCCGCCCACCTTCTTCTCCCTTTCCCTTTCCCCACTCCCCTCGGCCTCGGCGACGTCAACCCGCCCCCAAATCCCCGCCGCCGCCCCGCAGATCCCGTCCGCCGGTGGCCGCCGCCGCCGCACCCAGCACCCCCCCCCCCCGACCCAAACCCTAGCCGCCCCCAGCTCCCTCCTCCCCCTCCTCCACGCGCGCGCGCGGGCGGGCGGGCGGGGAGATCTGACCTGACCTGACCTGACCCCGTCAGGCGGGCGGGCCGCCGCGATGGGGGACTTCAACCTGGCGCTGGTGATCGTGGCCGTCGTCGTCAGCGTCCTCGTGCTGCTCGTCAGCGTCTACCTGCTCGTCAACTACCAGCACCCCGACGACGCCAACCAGGCCTACTTCCCCAAGCTCGTCGTCGTGCTCGGCATCACCGTCGCCGTCCTCTCCATCCTCATGCTCCCCGCCGACGTCGCCAACCGCCAGGCCTGCCGCAGGGCCGTCTACAACGGGGCCTGCTCCCTCACGCTCCCCATGAAGACGCTCTGGCTCCTCATCTACATCCTCGACGCCGTGCTCGTCTTCCTCGTCATCCCATTCGCCATGTTCTACTACGAGGGCGACCAGGACAAGTAATTCGTTCGACTCCACCTTCCCTTCCCTTGCTTGCTGCTTGCTCCGTAAATCCTTCCGATTCAACTGAAATGATTTGCTCCGCTGATTTGGATCCGTCCTCGTGCCTCCAGGTCCGTCGGGAAGAGGCTCAAGACCGCCCTCATCTGGGTCGTCGCCTCCGCTGTGGTATGCGGCCTCATCCTCGGCATCCTATACGGTGCGTGCGCGCGGATCGCCCGCCCTCGTCTTCTGCCTGCCTCTATTTTTCTCATGCTCATCCGCAATCAAACCGATTTGAGCTTCAAATGTGGCCCTGCTCACATGAATATTGAGGCAACTGCAAGTGTCGCTTTGCATTTTGGTCTAAATAAATTGGAGCCTCAAGCTTTTTCACGTTTACCCCCAGGAGCACTCAATGCTCTATTGCCAGATCTGAGACCGAGTTCATGTTGTTATTCATTTCCGGGTTCATACGTCCTGTGTGTATGTATCTAGTGTTGCCCGCTTAGACATCTGGATTGTCTGCGTCACCGTTTGTTTTCTATTGCTAGGTTGCAGCTTATACATTGGGACTGTCTTAACCTAGGAAACGTAGAAAACAACATTATAATTTTGTCCTTCTCATGTTTGCTATGCCATCTATGCTCAGTCCTCACATGTATCAAATACTGTGAAGTTTACTTTGGAGGCCTGCACATGATATATTTATAGGAAATTTCGTTTGCATGGCATATCCTTCATGTTTGTACCTGCACGGAATGAACTGTACCTCCACTGATTGTTCCTTGATGTCTACACTTCATCTGACTGCACTCTCAATTTGTTGCTTCAGCGGTTATTGGTAAGGTGGACTTCACTGTCAGGCATCTCTCTTCATCAGTTCAGGCATTTCCAAGCCAGTTCAGTGGATTCTCAAGTAACCAACCTTGCATCGCTCCGTTGACCCGTCAGGTTTACCCGCCGATGGAACTATGCTTTCCTGTGTTTCACTTCCTGCAGCTCATCATCATTTCTTAATTTTTATTTGGTGGCTAAGCTGCTTTATCGTTTGTTTCCATCAGTGTTCAGCTAACACTGCACCTGCCAACTCTCAAACGACTTGGACGATGCGTGCTACATTCCCTGAATATGTGGTGGCCCTTACAACCATTGTTGGATCTGTACTCTTCACTGTGAGTTTTACTACTTCAACCTTCGCAATTAGCTTTATCACTGTTCTTGTAGAACTAGCATGCCATAGGTAAATTTCGTTTATGTGCTGGACAAAGCTGTATGGGAGACAATTTTATGCATGTATTCCAATATCCAACTGCTACATCCAATCTTGCTGCTCTATTTCTGGCTTGGTGTCTGTTAATAACTCTATTTGTTTATTTGATAGATATTTGGTGGTGTCGGCATTGCTTGCCTCCCATTGAGCCTTATATTCTCGTTTGTCCGGCGTCCAAAAGCTGTCATTACACGCTCACAATATATAAAGGTGCGTATGTTCTTATATGCTTTATTTCAGTCATGAAGACTGTTTGCTCCTACTGTTTAGAGCCAAAGTTTATGTTGCATCTAGTTATTTTGTGATTTGGATATTGGTCTGACCTTGATGTTGAGTGTGTTTCCTTCAGGAAGCAACTGAATTGGGTAAGAAGGCTAAGGAATTGAAGAAAGCAGCTGAAGCCCTTCACCAAGAAGAGAGGAGTGGGAGCAAGGGCAGAAAATGGCGCAAAAATGTGAAGGCTGTCGAGAAGGTATGCCTGTCCTCCAAATGACATGATATTCCTTGGAAGCTTTAGCTTCGTTTATTCTGTGAACAAACTTATCTTAGAGGATTATGTGGAGTAGGACGACAATGCATTTTATAATGTTACGTGGATGAGATTTTACCATTGAACCGGTGCCCATATTTGCATGCTATGTACCATTTGTATAATATATGTATTTGCATGAAGCATTTCCTCTTCAATATGTTGTTTCATATTTGTGTGATGTTCTGTTCGGTTATTGTAATTAACATATTTGCTCTTTTAATCATCAGGAGTTATTACTTCTGGAAAATGACATGAATGCTCTAGAAGAGATGTACCCTCAAGGAGAAAAGGTAATTGCACGCGAGTTCCCATATTTGTTCTTTTTATTGTTGTCAGTTGCTCTGTCTGACATCCATTATGGTGCAGGCTGAAGCTACCTGGGCTTTTACAGTTCTTGCTTACCTCGGAAAACTCGTATTCGGCGTTATTGGGTAAGTGTAAATATATCTCTGAAATTTACTTCTGTTATTTAAACGTATTTGCAAGTGCAGTTGTCTGACAGTTTCTTATGCTCTTAGGTTAATTATATCTATTGCTTGGGTTGCACATATTGTCATATACTTGTTGATTGATCCTCCTCTATCTTCTTTCCTGAATGAGATTTTCATAAAGCTGGACGATGTTTGGGGTACATTTCTGATCCTTGACAATGTTTTAACTTATCCTCTTTATAAGAATAAACTGACATTCTAAAAAAAAGAATAAACTGACTTTTTTTTGTTCTCTGTACCAGGTCTGCTTGGGACTGCTGCCTTTGCATTCTTCTGCTTCTATCTTCTCATCGCAGTGATTGCTGGGGAAATGATGCTTGGCCTGAAATTAGTTTTCATCACCATTCACCCAATGAAGTAGTTGATTCATTCCATGCCACTCTTTTCTTCAGTCCATTTTTTTTTCTGGTATTCACTAACAGCCATTTAACTTATTTCAGATGGGGAGGAACGCTGATGAATTCGTTCCTGTTCAACGTTGGACTGATCCTACTTTGTTCCATCAGGTATGGTACCCATGTCTTCTTTTAGAAGTGCGTTGACGCGTTGTATTGTAATCAGAGGAAATGTGTCGCTATATGCCTATATGTCAGGACTGTAGTTTCTGTTATTTGTTGGTGATAATGCAAACTCGGAATGCACATCCTAGCAACCATGTAGTACTGACATAGCTTTTGGGCCTATGTTCTGTTATATTAGATGAATAATGACCTCTGCATGAACCTGAGTTTTGTTGGTTTCATCAAGTATGTTTTCCACCTTTTATTGTTCTTTAGAAGTCCTCTCAATAGAATTTCCATTATTGTCTTTATGCAGTGTGATTCAGTTCTGCGCAACAGCTTTTGCGTACTACGCACAAGCAACTGCTGCTCAGGAGATCTTTGGCCACACACTGCAGTCTCTGCGTGGAATTAAGTATCTCTACAAGTAAGTCTAACTAGCATGAAGTCAGTAGAATTATCAGCCTGCATTTCTTGCTTGAATTGAATCTATGTCTTTGTAGATACCAGAGTCTCTTTGAATACATACTTTATTTTGAACATTCGAATATGCAGGTACAATGTCTTCCAGTATGGCTTTGTTGCTCTTGCCATACTCACACTGTTCTACTATGCAATTTTTGTAAGTCTTTTCATTCGAAGTACTCAGCTAGATCGGAACAAATTCAGTCAAAGTTTAGCTTGCTTAATTTAACGAGTATCTTTCTCCAGGGATGGCGAAAGAGGAAACCGACAGGAAGGTTCCAGCTCTCAAATTAGTTTTGGTTTGCTCTGCGCAAAGCCTGACGGATTCATATTTGTTCCTGAGTGATAGTTTGGTTAGCGATGTATATGATCTTGCAAACCGCTTTCTTGAAAAGCTTGGGAGTTTCCATCGGTGTAAATTAGCGACCATCAAAATCTCTGGAGATGAAAGCGCCCACGGACACGGATGTTAAAGTAGAAGAACCCGGTTTCCTTTGTAATGTACACATTCCTCGCCTCGGTTCTGTTCTGTATTATTGTTTTGTAATCAATCGGCTGATGTTATTCTTGAGGTTGATGGTTCCTGTGACTGGAGATCTTCTGTGTGCCTCTTTGTTCGTTTGTTGGGTTCGTACTGATAGTTCAGTTCTTTTTGTTCGTATGTGCTGTACCACTGTGATTACCACACGCACTTGCAGATTGTATCAAGGATGTCTTCTCCTGATCATCTCTTGGCGTTTTTTTCCGTCTCGGATTTGCTTATCTGATTATTCACAATTTTGAAGTTTACAATGAAAAACTTCTTTTATGTTATGGGAAATGCTGATATGCCAGCACAAATTCGTGAAACGAAGAAGAAAAGAAATGACAAAAAGTAAGAGGAAAGTGCTGTAGGAGGAGCTGTTTGTTATTCGCCCTGCTGTTTGCTTGGTCGTTAATACAGTTCAAAAAGAAAATAATATAAGTATGGAGCATGTTTTTTTTTACAATCAATACCACATATATTCATAGCAACAAATAGTACATGGTAGAGATACATGAATTGACTCCAACAATTACAAAATAAAATCTAAAAGATAGTAACAAATCTTCGAGGTCTTCAATTTCTTTTTCTTCCAGAACACAATCTTATACTCTTTTGAAGGCAGCCAAAAATAGATAACGAACCATAGACCTGTATATACCGACGAAAGTTCTTCCATAATTTTTTGAGACGCAATGTCAAGGCTGCGTGCATGCACGTGTCAAGGCTGCGTGCATGCACGCAACCATTAAAACAGTCATACAAAATCGGTAAAAGTACCAACACCAGTATCTCAGGGAATAATAACCAACTAGCTTTGTCGTCGTCGATGGAGAGCCGAAAGTACAAATCACCATTGTCGAGGACGTAGCAGCCGGGACAAAAACTGCGAGGATAATCCTCCTCGCGGCAACAACGACAAAAGATCCAAAATCGATCTGGCGAAGCAAGATCCGAAGGCCCATACCTAAAAAATTGTGATTGTTCAACGAGCATGATTTCTTATTATTTGGTCAATGAAATATTCTCTAAAATATAAATATATATATGTACATCTAGTGAGTTTTTTCAGTTGATAAATTGTTACATGTTGGGATAAGTATCATAGAATGATCATGTGGGTGGCTCGCTCTATACACTTAAACACACACGGAGGACTTGCCAATGTGACACACTGATATCTAGTTATGTAATTTTTTGCAGACCAAAAAGTGTGATTTCCAAAATTTTAAGAAAATGGACTTCGTTCATGATGGTCAAATAAAACAAGCATGAGCTGTCATTCCAGTTGAGCAGCTGTGGAATTACTTTCTCTTTCCCTTTGCATCAGCTTCAACCTCATCGTAGTTATGCACGGTCAGAGCGATCCCAGTAATAAAATCCAGCATGTAGACTAGACCAATTGCCACTGGTGCTCAAGAACGCCGATGAGTTTTCGCCACTTTTGCCGCTATTCTTGCTGTCATTTTGATCTTGAGTATTGCTGATAGCTTCAGAAATAAGTTGTAACATGCTGCCATTTTAAATATCAATGGCCAGTATTTAATCTGAGATTGAAAATCAAGAGTGAAGTCATCTGAATCTGTTCAGTTGTCAACCAAAATGATGAATTTGTTCATTTTTATATGTCTGAATTCTGGATGAGTCCTGCACACAGACGCACACGAATTCGCTACAGCTACATGGAATGCACTAGGTGTTCAATACAGATATAATTCGTAACTAAACAAATTCAGAAAACGTGGAATGAAACGTCCCATCCAACTCACACATTTCAGCTGATACAAAGAACATGAAGGATGGATGAAATAGTCTTGTGATTCAATTTCATTTCTGACTCTGAACAAAGATTACAAGTTACATATAATGGCTGAAAAGAATGTAATGTAATATTATGCTGTGAAATGTCCCTGCTTCTTCTACATTGCAGCTGGTTCAAGCAGCCAAAAGAATAAAGAATTATTACATAACTAATAACAATTGAATATTTTTGCTCCTATCATGTAAAATAAAAGAGAAAAGCTACATTTTCTATGCTTCTTCTACTTGTTCCGATGATGAATGAATGTGTAAAAGAATGGTCAGTTTGTATTATGGACTAATTGAATGAATCATTAGCAGCAAAAGAACCACTGAAAAAGATCAGTTCTTTCTTCTTCTTCACTTCATGTTCAGCTCTGCAGAGACTGTGACGCCGTGGTGGACGCGGACACCGTCGTGCTACCTCCTGCGCCGTCGCCGGCCGGCGTCCATGCACTCACGGTGTAGAGCGGCTGGTCCAGCCACCGGAGCGTGAGCCCCTCTCCGTCGCCTTGTGGGTGCACGCCGTAATTGCCCGGCGCGAACATCCTCGCGATCATCCGCCCCTGCATCGCCTCACGGTCGCCGATACCGGCGTTCTGGAACCCGCCGTCCTCCATGCGCCGCCGCCACCCACCGAAGCTCTCGTGCCGCTCGGACCGGTCAGGGCCCTCGAACGCCACCGCGTTGCGGATCTCCCGCGCGAACATCTCCTCCGCCCTTGCCCGGGCGGCGCTGGCGGGCGGCAGGCCGGCCGCGCCCACCGCGTCGAACGCCGCGGCGTAGTGCCGCAGCGCGCGCGCGAACCGCGCCTCCCACCGCCCGGCATTGAGCCCGGCCGCCTCGTGCTCGCCGAGGAGGAGGACGGCGGCGCCAGTGCTGCGCACGAGCCCGAAGAAGTCGGACATGGCGCCGCCGGTCTCGTCGCGGAGCAGGCGGTGCGCGGCGAGGATGCAGTTAACGGCCACGCGCTCCCCGCGCTTGACGTGGAGCATCCACAGGCGCACGTCCTCGAGCCGGTCGACCACGGCGTGGAACTCGAAGGCGAGCCCCAGCGCGGCGGCCACGCACGCGAGCCGCGCGCCGGTGTCCTGCAGCTCCTGCCTCGACGCGCCGACGCCGGTGATCCGCACGTGCGACGGCGGCTCCGGACGCCGCGCCGCGAGGCTCTGCAGCAGGCTCGGCCACTGGAGCCCCTGCTTGATGTCGAAGTCGATGACGTGGACGCGGTCGTGGCCGTCGAAGGCGCGGAGGAGGCGCTCGTTGAGCGTGAAGTGGAGGAACCTCGGGATCGGGGTGACGCTGTTGAGCACCCGGAGCGCCATGGCGTCGTCGTCGTCGTGGAAGGCGCCGTCGGTGAGCTCGCGCGGCGGGGTGACGTCGAACACGTGCGGCCACATGTGCGCCGCGCGGAGCGCGAGCGCCTCGGCGAAGTAGGCGGCCACGCGGTGCAGCGGCGTGGGCCCCGCCGGCGAGGCCGTCTCGCCGAGCCGCGCCAGGTAGTAGTTCGCGGCGTCGTAGTTGCAGACGGCCAGGGATTCAGCGCACGACGTGAGCGCGCCCACTAGCTCCAGCGCTTGGCTCTCCGCCTCCGGCACGACGCTCCTCGTGATGGCGGGCTCAAGAACCGGCGGCATTGCCGAGGAGCCACCGTCCGTGCCGCCCGACGAAGACGACGAATGGGACGACGGCGACTTGCTGTACTCCTCCTGCTTGGCCGGGGCCAGCGACGACGTCCCCGCGACCGCCATGCCGTGGGGGAACGCCGCGGCGCTGGGCACAAGAAAGACCTTCTGCTCCTCCGCCTCCTCTCCTCCTTCTCCGGCGGCCGCTTGCATCATGGCGTCCCCTGCAGTGGATTGATGGAACCATACCTCGTCGCCGTCGCCACCCATCACCCTCGTCCGCTTGGCGCGAACGACGGGGCCATACTCCTCCTCCTCCTCCTCCTCGTGCTGGCGCTTAACGGCTCTGCTACTCCTCATGTCCCAGCCGCCGTCGGCGACGCCGGGCTCCGGCTTGGCGCCCCAGGACACCGCCTGGGAGACCGGCGGCGCCGGGTGAGGCCGGAAGGAGCAGGTGCCGTTGCCTCCCCTGCCTTCGCCGCGCGGGGCGGCGCCGGTGCCGGTGTCGCCGCGGCCGCCTCGCTTGGAGAATCCGCATGGCAGGCGCTGCGCTGTGCTCATCTGATGCCTGGACGAGAACGAGCAGCCTGCCAACATCCCTGAGACAAGCGTCACCAGCGGTGTAGTCTCTTCTTCTTCCTCCTCTGCTGATCACACTCTGCTCTCTCACTCTCTAGTGTGTGTTTCTCTCTCTCTCTCTCTGGTATGTGGTCAGTGAGGTGGAGTGTACGAATGGATCGATGAAGAAAACCAAATGGAGTCGCTAAAAACAGAGGAATGTTGGTTCTTGGAAGGAATTTGTCAGTTCCCTTTGGGCCAGTAACGAAAACGAGAGAAGAAAAGGAACCGAAAAAAAGAATGTAATGTTTGTGTATGCTGCTGTATATGCAGGAAAGAATTTTAGTGGTGGTGGTTTTGGACTCTGCAGAATGCCTGCTTAGTACAAAAGAATCAACGAATCGTTAGGGAGGAACAAAGAATGGCCTAACAGAACATCTACAAAGAGGAAGAAGAAGATCAGATGCTGCCGGGGATGCTCACTCTCTGCAGAGCTCGCACCGCCCCCAACACCTCCATTGTTTTCTTTGTCAAGAAGAGATCAGCAGCAAACCAAAGAACCAAAGAAGAAGAAGAAGAAGAAATCCTATCCTAAGATGCGATGCAGATGGGGGAATGGGTGTTGGATGGGTGTTCTTGCTCTTCTCCCTCACTATCCTATCACTGTTCTTACCTCACCATCGACGATCCTCTCGCTCTCTCTACCCTATCTCTCTCCCTCACGGTGGGTGGTGGTGGTGGCTCTGTTCTGACTGACGATCTCACCTCCCTCTCTACTACCTATGGAGGAAGAAGAAGAAGCCCGGGCAAAAAGAAACGGTCTCGGCAGTCGGCGGGAACCCCGAGGCGCCGCGCTGGGCCGTCGGATGGGGAACGGACGGTGCAGACGATGTGACCGTTGCCTCGCTTTGGGGTCAATGTGACCGTTGAGTCGCTGCCAGCGTGGGGCCGCGGCGTCAGGCGGCCCGTCAGGTGCGCCTCACGTGACCCGTTTCCTACCGTTGGGCTCCCACCGCGTGGGGCCCGCGTCCCACGGACGGACGGGATCGCGTGGGTCGTACGCCACGGACGGACGCGGTCGCCGAACTGTGGCGCCACGTAGGACGCGCACGCGTGCCGTGTGTGTTCCATTCAATGCCGTGGCACACGCTGACAAGATGTGTGTCTGGCTAAGGTACAGTACGGGAAGCAAGTGCTGGCACTTTGGCTCTCTCTACGGCCGTAATACGTGTCCACGCTGGACACTGCAATGTAGCGATTTTTTATTTTGGAATGTAGTCCAAAAACCAAAATTAACCCTAGTTAACCCTTGCTTGGTACTAGAGTTTTTCGTAAGACGATCCTGAACCTCGCTCTACCTTCACCAGACCCCCTCAAATCTCTATAAAACCCTAATACTCAATCCACTAGATGAAGGTAGCGTAGAAGATTGAGAAAAATACACTAAAAAGGTGGATATAAGTAGAGAAAATTGGGATTAAACCAACCAATACACTATAATCAAACACACCTGTACTGGTAAGCGGTGACATAGGATTTGGTGGGATAATCCCCACAACAATTCTACTACTTCCTTCGTTCCCTTCTAATTAACTATGATTTAATATAAGTTATATTAAATTAGAGTTAATTAAAAAAAATGGAGGAAGTAACAAACAAATACCTTAGAGGTACTGCTCATGCGTTGTAAAACTCGCTGTCATACTGGCCGCATGCTTACCTATCCTTGCTAAATTTCTCGTGTTGGGCTCAATATATATAGTGTGATATATCATCCTTGATGTCTGCACTAATCAGTGTGTTCCTCTGCCTATGGTATGGAATCCTGCCCACCCCAAACATGCCTTTAGCTAAGCATTAAACTAAACAAAGAGAGTAAAGGTGCTACTTGAGATTTTAGAGGAAACTGATCAGCTCATGTAATTTTCTCGGGGTTTGAGATGCCCATCTTTGAAGGGCTTTCAAGAATTTCAAGACGATGACCGAGTTCTTGTTTTTTATTAACTTCCGTGTGACACGTCTCTGGAGAACTAAAGCCAAACAAACAACTCACTTACTTTTTCCTAAGTATATAGATTTTACGTATACAGATTATACATGTAGATTAGAGGTTGAGCCTTACGTGGTCCAGAAAAGATAAATACTGCCAGAAGGAACTAACTTTTTTTTGACAAAGGGGATATATCAATATTAAGAAGCCATTATGTATATATAATCTCTGTTTAAGTGGTTGGCACCCATTCTAGTGTTGTACTAAAGAACAAGAAAATGTGCAAAAGATATCCCTAAACATTGCAAACTCATGTGTAACGTTATTTCGATCCTAACTATGCATAATATTATTCCGACCATGCTGAATTGCTTGATGTTATTTCCCCTCTCACAACATAGGGTTAACTTTACTTCACAGGCCTACATACGTCACTGGTAGAAAACGAGTCAACGTGCATATCACATCTAGTCACGGTAGGTCCCGGTTGGTGACATAAATTGGGACTAAAGGTTCTGCGTTGGGTGCGGTAAGCCGTGAGCACCTTTAGCCCCAGTTGCTATCCTCAACTAGGACTAAAGATCTTTTATTTGCGTCAAAACTAACTTGTTTTTTGATATCTTTAATAATTTTGAATATTTGATAAGTGTTTGAATATGAATTTGAATTTGAATAACTATTGCATACTTTCGAATGTGAACAAACTTTGAACATAAAAAGTATTTGAATTTGGAGAAGCAATCCAAAACCATTTTCTGTTTTGTAAAATAAGTAATCTAACTATTCAAACCATTAACCAAGCCCACGCTCCGGTTTATAGTTGATGACTTGACTAACATGGCAACACCTCTAGTGTGATGTCACTGTCCATTAATTTCTATATGAACTGGGAGGAACTGAGAAGGTGCTCCTCTCACTCTAGCTATCTCCCTTCTTGGTTACCTTGTTTTTGCTAGTTAAATAGAGGTTGCATGAGAGGGAAGAGGTTGTTGATAGGAATAGACCAATAATGGAGATGGAGGTGTTCACGGGCTTGTGGGGAAATTTTCCGAGGGCGAGCTCCTCGAAGATGTCGTATAGCATGCGCACCAACGATATCTTCGAGAAGCTCCTGCACGGGAGATTTTCCAACCCTTTCCCCCGGCCATGGGACGAAGCTCCCTACCTTCTTGGTTGGCTTATTTTTGCTAGTTAAATAGAGGTTGCAGGACGGGGAAGAGGCTGTTGATAGGAATAGACCAATAATGGAGATAGAGGCGTTTACGGGCTTGTGGGGAAATTTTCCCGGGGCGAACTCATCGAAGATGTCGTATGGCGTGCACACCAATGACATCTTTGAGAAGATCCGCCACGAAAGATTTCCCAACCATTTCCCCCGACCATGGGGACGAAGCTCCCTACCTTTTGGTTGGCTTGTTGAGCTGCTTGTGATTACCGACGATCCTTTTATAGACACTGCGCCGCTTCCTCCTTCGTCTTGTTCCTCCAACAGGACGTTGTGCGCTACTTTCCTTATCTCGCCGAGCAGTGCGTCGACCCACACATCCTTGTCCCACCAACAATTTTGTTAGATGGCACTAAAATCCACCTTTAGTCCCGGTTGAACCACCAAGCGGGACTAAAGGTTGGCCCGCCGAAAAGCCTTTAGTTCCGGTTGGTTCCTCTGATAGAACATCGTGCTCTACATGCCTTATATCTCTCCGAACAGTGCGTCTGTAACACCCCAAAATTTCAAAACAAAGAAGAATCAATTTCCATTTATCAAAAATTTAGAGTCAACAAAAACTTGCCTATTTCCAAATCTTTTCTACTAGGTGAATGAGGGAATGATTGCTTGCTTGAAGTGATGAACATGTTTCTAAACCCTAAACCTTGCCCCTTTTGAATCAAAGAGAAACAAAGAAAATAAAATAAAATAGAAGTAGAGGCAAATAGGAGCTTATGGCCATATTTGCAAATCTTGGCCTATGCCATGTTTACTTTATTTAAATGGTTTGAAAACCTTAATAAACCCAACATAGTACTCACCAAGCCAAATCAAAGGTGAAAAGCAAAACAATTAAAATGAAAAATGAAAAAAGACAAGGCACATGTGATAATGGTCACTTGTGACAATTTTAGCATGATGCCTACTTTGAGCCCCTTTGGTTATTCTTTTCTAAACCAAACCTCATCATCTTTTTGTCCAAATCTATAGTACACATAAAACTGAACAACTTGGTGTTGTCCAACCTTGCTGATTCAAATTCAAATGATTTTGAATAGCATCCAAAGTGGCAACTTTGAAACAGATTTAAGATCACCTCAATTTTGAAATTCATCAAATCAACTTCACTTTTCAAACCAAGGCCATCAAGAGGTGCCAAACCTTATTTGAATCACACCCATAAAGTACTTTGACAAAATTCAAATTTGAATCTCTTTCGGCCATTTTATCAAACACCTTATGTGCACCATTTGACTTTGAGCACACTCTATTATCCATTGGATTTTTGCCTAAACCATCCATGCTCTGGTCACCTCTCACTCCTCTTTGCATCCTGTGGACAATGCTATGCAAGTGCACCACTGTTCCTTGATTAAATTGACCAAGACAAACCCATGCCAATCACCATGTCAAACACCATGCCAACCCCCTATCCTCTCACCTCTGGCTCACCTCAGCATGTCCTGGAGGTACCCCTTAATCCCCTGACCCTGCTGGTACAAGCCCTTGGCCAAGGAGAGGCTTTCTGCACTTTGTTGAAAAAATCATACAAAGAATAATTGAGTGGAAGGAGAAACAATTATCTATTGGTGGTAAGGAAGTTCTTCTAAAAGTGGTTGCTCAAGCTATCCTAGTTTATGCTATGTCTATCTTTCCGATAACTAAAGGAGTTTGTAAACGCAACAAAATGCATTGAATGGCATGGTGGAAACTTTGTTACCATAAGGAGGGAGGTACGGGGTTCAGGGATTTCCAGTCCTTTAATCTAGCCATGCTTTCTAAACAGGTGTGGAGATTTATTAGCAACCCTGATTCCTTATGTGCTAAAAAGCTGAAGTTAAAGGGATATTCACTTTGGCTCATAGGAGCATTTGCTCCCGTTGTGTGAATTTACACTTCGAAGTGTCAAAAAATTCTAAAGTAAAATTTTTCATGTACATCTACATATTTTATGTTCATATACAAGTTAAAAAAAAACTAAAAAAAATTGTGGCTCCTGTAAAAAAGACAAATTTTGATGCTATAACATGACTGCGTACATGATATTTTTTTGTCTTTTTTGTACACACCACGTAAAATGTTGTTTCTCCATGGAAACGTGTGCACTAACATAGAATGTCACGATGTACACCAAAAAAATTATGTCAATTTGTTTTAATATTTTTAAAATTATTTTTTAATTATTTTATATAATGGAAGCATTTGCTCATATGAGCCAAAACGGCACCTCCGAAGTTAAAGTATTATTCAAATAGTGATATCGTAAAAGCAAGATCGAAAGAAGGCTGACAAAGTATTGTGGCAGGCCTTGTAACTTTCAAGAGAGGCTATGTTTGGCGTGTAGGAGATGGAGAAAAAATAAATATATGGAATGATCATTGGATTCCTTCTAGTCCTAATAAAAGGGTAACTACATTGAGAGGGGCTACTGCGTATACAAAAGTTTTAGATCTGATTAGTCCTATTACAGGAAGATGGGATGAGCATCTCCTCTATGAAATCTTTAACTCATTGGATGTTGAGAGAATCGTTCAAATACCATTGAATTATAGGGGATTTGAAGACTTTGTTGTCCGGGGACTCACAAACCATGGAAGATATAAAAGGTGAAATCAGGGTACTACACACAATGGAAGCATCAGTTTGGGCCACAGGCGAATCAGCTTGCTTTGTCAGGAGGGTTGGTTGTTAATCCTGTGTGGAAGACGATGTGGAAGCTGCTTAAGGTACCTAGCAAGATTATAAAAAATTGCGTGGCGGGCACTGCATGGTATAATCCCGTTGAAGAGCATCTTGGTGAATAGGCATATTGGCCAGAGTGGATCCTGTCCGATCTGAAGTCAAGGAGTTGAGGATGCTCTACATATCTTATTTACATGTATGACGGCGAAAGAAATATGGCGGGAGCTTGGTCTTCTTGATATCATCTCACATTTAATAACAGTGGACAAGGCTGGGTGTTGGAATATATTCTTAGGTTGCTAGAGAATTTTGTGTCGGGTCTCTCTTCTCTCAAAACTATAGGAGACAGTGGTGTTAGGTCTAAAAAAAGCATGAGTAGCACAAGATCGCAAAAGCAGACACTAGAACACCTAATGATCATAAACAGAGAGAGTAGATGTGTTGCATTACTGGGCACTGATGATCCCATCGACGCCTGCGTGAGGCAGGCTTGATGTGGCGGTGTTGATGACGAACTTGTGGTCGATGACGATCTGGAGATCCTCCTGATCCCCTCCGGGCGCCACCTGCACTGCCCTGGCACAGCACGGCGAGGTTCCAGTCTTCCCGTTGCTTCTTGCCACTCTAGATCGGTAGAGTTTTGGGATGTGGGGGAAGCAGATGTTTAGATCGTTAACTTGGTATCGATCTCTCGCGTACTCCCCTTTATATGGCAATACAGCGCAGGGGACCAAAACCATCGAGTTGGTTTTGGCACCCCCGATCAGGGTGCGTTTGTTACATACGAGAACAAGTCACGTATAGATCAAGCCCTGGACGTTGGTCCAGTGGGCCCATCCCTTTAACGTTAAGTTTTGACTTTTCTCTGTTAACTGAAAATGACTGTCGAACCTGACAGATCAACCAACATTCTCCCCCTTGATCGTTAGGTTTAACATCATTTGCCCATTCTCCATAGGAATAATAAACCAAAGTGAGGTGTTACAACAACCAATGAAATTATTGAACCTCAACACTTATGGCATACCAGCCTATCTTGAAATGGATAACATAATACTTATTGGGAGTGGTTCTTATTATGGTCCCTTTATTCCAGAATCATAAGGCTTCCAGTAATCCCATGCCGGCAACATGCTCACGAAAAATTCTGGGTGGTAAGCCTTTCGTTAGCGGATCCGCAAGCATACGAGTCGTACTTATATGCTTAACATTAGTTGTTTGATCCTGGATCCTATGCATCACAACATGATACTTAATGTCAATGTGTTTGGCAGCATCACTTGACTTGTTGTTATTCGCATAGAAAACTGCGGGTTCATTATCGCAGTACAATAGAAGTGGTTTTGAAATGCTGTCGACCACTTTAAGTCCGGGAATGAAATTCTTTAGCCATACAGCCTGCCCAGTGGCCTCATAACATGCTATAAACTCTTCTTGCATCGTAGATGAAGCAACTATAGTTTGTTTGGAGCTTTTCCACGATATAGCTCCTCCGGCAAGTGTGAATACATAACCTGGCGTGGTTTTCTTACTATCCACACAACCGGCATGATCAGAATCTGAATAACCAACAACTTGTAGGTTATCAGACCTTCTGTACGTAAGCATGTACCCTTTTGTCTCTTGCATATAACGCAAGACTTTCTTTGCGGCCTTCCAGTGGTCTAGTCCTGGATTTGATTGGAATCTACCAAGCATGCCGGTTATAAAAGCCAAGTCAGGGCGTGTACAAACTTGTGCATACATGATGCTTCCGACAACTGAAGCATAAGGAACCAACTTCATCTGATCAGTTTCAATTTGGTTCCTCGGACATTGAAATGTCCCAAACTTATCGCCCTTGACTACTGGGGCAGGTGAGCCAGAGCACTTATGCATATTGAATTTCTTTAGTACTCGCTCAAAGTATGCCTTTTGTGATAGTCCCAACACACCTTTAGACCTATCTCGATGAATCTCAATGCCGAGGACATATGAAGCTTCACCGAGATCTTTCATATCAAAATTGGAAGACAGAAAATTCTTGGTCTCGTGCAGCATATCCTTATCACCGCAGGCCAATAATATGTCATCCACATACAGGACTAATATTGTGAACCTACTGCCCTTAAACTTAACATAAATGCAGTTGTCCTTAACATTTTCAGTAAAACCAAAAGTTCTAATAATCTTATCGAACTTGAGGTACCACTGTCTTGAAGCTTGCTTCAAGCCATAGATGGATTTCTTCAGACGACATGCTAAATGTTCCTTTCCTTCCACAACAAAACCTTCCGGCTGAGTCATGTATACGTCCTCATCAAGGTCACCATTTAGAAATGCCGTCTTAACGTCCATTTGATGCAATTCTAGGTCGAAATGAGCTACCAGAGCCATGACGATCCTAAAAGAATCTTTAGATGACACAGAAGAGAAAGTCTCATTATAATCGATTCCTTCTCTCTGTGTGAAACCTTTTTCCATAAGTCTAGCTTTGAACCTTTCGATGTTCCCTTTGGGGTCGTACTTAGTTTTGTAGATCCATTTACAGCCTACTCTTTTGGCGTCATTAGGAACTTCTACTAGGTCCCAAACATCATTTGAGCTCATAGATTTCAACTCGTCTTCCATGGCGATTTGCCACTTAGACAAATTCAAACTCTTAATGGCCTCCTTGTATGAGGTTGGATCCTCCACCTTTCCTATATCATCTACATCCTCACTCATGTAGGTGATATAATCATCTGAGATGGCTTTTCTTCTTTCTCGATGTGATCTTCTCACAGGCGATGGTGGTGGAGGGGCATTATTATTATGAGGATCTTCTTCATTATCCGACTGGTGATTTTCTTCACCTTCTGGATTTGTGTTATCATTAGTTTCAGGATCACCATCAGGTTGAGGACCAAAACTGTGAGATTCAGTCTCAACATTAGAAGTGATTCTCCTCTGCATTGGTAGAACAACCTTTTGGATAATCGGGGATGGAGCACACACCCACTTTTCCTCAAGATCGATCTTCCTTATTTCATTAACTTCATTATCCTCAAAAAATACCGCTTGCCGGGTCTCCACATACTTAGTGGTATGACCTGGGCAATAGAAACGATATCCCTTTCCCCTGTGCGGGTATCCGACGAAGAAACAACTAACCGTTTTTGGGTCTAACTTCTTAAGTTGTGGATTGAAAATTCTAGCTTCAGCAGGATAGCCCCACACACGTAAATAGTTCAAGCTCGGTTTCTTTCCCGTCCACATCTCGTGAGGTGTGTTCGGTGCTGACTTAGTGGGAGCAAGATTTAAAATATGTGCAGCCGTCTTCAATGCCTCCATCCATAGGCTTACCGGCAAACTTGCATGACTGAGCATGCTACGCACCATATCCAAAAGCGTGCGATTGCGGCGCTCAGCCACACCATTTTGTTGAGGTTCACCAGGCATTGAATAATGGGCAACAATTCCATTCTCAGCTAGGAACTTAGCAAAAGATCCTGGAATTTGCCCATAAGGAGCGTGCCTACCGTAATACTCTCCCCCGCGATCAGATCGTACAACTTTAATTTTTGCATTCAGTTGGTTCTCAACTTCGGCTTTGAACACTTTAAATTTGTCCAAAGCTTCCGATCGATCACGTATAGGGTAAATGTACCCATAACGGGAAAAGTCGTCTGTGAAGGTGATGAACGAATCAAAACCATCTATAGACTTAACATTAAGAGGTCCGCATATGTCAGTATGTATGAGTTCGAGGACACTCGTGGCTCTTACCGCTCCTTTCTTAATTGTTTTTCCATATTTACCTTTGATGCAATCAACACATTTGTCCGCATCGGAGAAGTCTAATGGGAGGAGTACATCATTTTTAATAAGTCTTTCCATTCTCCCCCCTCGAAATGTGGCACAAACGACACACAATTTCGAAGAAGTACTAGTACTCTTCCATTTCTTCTCAACATTCGAAACATTACTCACATGCGAAACATAATCATTCATAGATAACATATATAGTTTGCCTCGTCTGACACCGAGGCCAACATCATTATTACAATAATTTAAAACAAATTGTTTGTTACCAAACTTGCACTCAAACATGTTATCATCGAGACAAGAAACTGAAATCAAATTCCTACTTAAAGTAGGTACATAAAGAACATTATTTAAATGAAGGTGAAAGCCGGTGTGGAGCTCCAAGGTGAGTGACCCAACAGCTTCAACATCAACTTCAACTCCATTTGCAACTCTAAGTCGTCTTGCCCCGCTTGTTATGGTTTGGATCAAATTTAATCCCTGCATAGAATTAGCAACGTGAGTAGTTGCACCTGAATCAATCCACCATGATGTACAAGAGAAATCTGTATATAACATTTCATCAACAAAAGTGATTTCATCTGTACCTTTCTTCATCTTCCACTTGAGGTATTCATGACAGTCCTTCCTGTAATGGCCTTCCTTCTTACAAAAGAAACACACATTATCAGTAGGCGCTGAAGACTGTCCATTATCCTTTTCCTTTTCCTTTCCTTTAAACTTTGGCATTTCCTTCTTGAAGGTTTTCTTTGGCGACTTTGAAGGGCCTGACCCGTCATGCTTTCTCTTTGAGGAGACAACATGAAAAGCCTGATCCTTGTTCTGCCTTATCATTCGTTCTTCTTCCTGGACAATCCGAGGGGATATCTCAGCAAGTGTCCACTTATCCTTCATGGAATTGTAGTTGATCTTGAACTGATCGAACTCTTCAGGGAGGGACTCCAAGATCATGATGATAAGGAGGTTGTCACTGAGCTCACACTTTAGGTGCTTCAGTTTATTTGAAGCATTTATCATTCTCAGTATGTGTCCCCTAACATCACCATCATTTTTATACTTGCCAAGTAGCTTGTGAAAAAGCTCATGAGCATAAACCTTTTCAGAGCCTTTGAATTGCTCCTCCAAGGCTTCCATAAATTCCTTAGCAGTATCTTTCTTGGGGAGAGCCCCAATAATCTCAGGTGAAATGGAAGAATTCATCACGAGCATTGCAACGTGATTGGATTTGTCCCACTTCTCCATCTTGGAGTCATAAGTTTTCTTTAGTTCATCATACCCCGTAGCACCAACAACTGGCGCCACGGGCTTATCCTCCCTTAAGGCATAATCAAACTCGTTGAAAGCCAAACATAGCTCAATGGAGTTCTTCCAACGAGGAAAGTTGCTGCCGGTCAACTGCTCGACAACATCATAACGCATCGCAGCGGAAGCTGAAATTTGACATGGACATTCATTAGTAAAATTGCATGCATATAAAATAAACATGCCATAAATTTCTTATTCTATGTCAAACACCGTTGGGCAGAAATGACATGAATTAGAACAACATTAGGGAGTTGACTTGCAGAAATAATACAACGTTGGTCAGAATTATTTTTGCAGTCATGACATTCTCAAAATAAACATCAACTTTAAATCATTTAAGGAACAACTTATGTGATGCTTAATTTGATAATTCAACATTAAAAACATACTAAATACTCTCAACAAAAAATCTCGTTGGTTCATTTCTGTCCAGAGCAAATAGCATGTTTGCTGATCATATTATTTTAGACAATTTAATTTCTGTCCAAAACAGTGCAAAAAACATGAAAACATCAACTTAATAATCATTTATATGCACTGAAAAAACAGAAACAGTGGCAGAAAAACGTTCAGCGGCCCAAAACTTCATGGACTGTCGACAACCTGGGCCGAAGCCCATTCTCAGATGCAGCCCAAAAAGGACCCCCGGCTCGGCTGCTGCTCCGCCTCGATCTGGACCGTCCAGTGGATCGGACGGCCAAGATCATTCAAGGCCGGATCAAAAAGGGCAGCCGGAGCCCTAACCCTAAAAAATCCTCCTCCTCCCCCGATTTTTCCGCGAGAGAGAGCGGCGCCCTCCTCCACCGATTTTTCTGCCGCACCCGCACCCGTACACGACGGAGAGGGGCCGGCACGCGGCGAGGCGCGCGAGGTGCGCGAGGCGGCCACGCCCGGCGGCCCGAGGCGCGCGAGACGACCACGCCCGGCGGCCCGAGGCGCGCGAGGCGGCCTTGCCCGGCGGCCAGAGGCGCCCTTCATCATGCCGGCGCGGTGGCGGCGCTCGCCGGATCAGCGTGCGACGGACCATGTCCGGCGCGCTCCTCCGTCGAGCGTGGCGACTGGCGCCGTTCCGTCATGCGAGGGCGCTCACCGGCGAGGCCGGCAGCCATTCCGCGCGTTACCGCGCGTCCATCCGCGCTCCTCCGTCGGGAGAGAGCGGCGGCGCGGGATCCTTGCCCTCGCCGGAGCTATCGCTGCTCCGGCGGGCCCCGAAAGGGAGAGGCAACGACCCGGCGGCGTAAGGTGAGGTTCTCATCCTCCAAAATGAGCCAAAATCCATATTTAGGGTTCATAATTGCTTGCAGATGGTTCTAATTCGATACAAATTTAACCGATCTGAGTAACATAATTGCCTAAAACATGATCTTAATCACAACTAGGGTTCTAGTGCTAGCAACACAAGGCTTTGATACCATTGCTAGGTCTAAAAAAAGCATGAGTAGCACAAGATCGCAAAAGCAGACACTAGAACACCTAATGATCATAAACAGAGAGAGTAGATGTGTTGCATTACTGGGCACTGACGATCCCATCGACGCCTGCGTGAGGCAGGCTTGGTGTGGCGGTGTTGATGACGAACTTGTGGTCGATGCCGATCTGGAGATCCTCCTGATCCCCTCCGGGCGCCACCTGCACTGCCCTGGCACAGCACGGCGAGGTTCCAGTCTTTCCGTTGCTTCTGGCCACTCTAGATTGGTAGAGTTTTGGGATGTGGGGGAAGCAGATGTTTAGATCGTTAACTTGGTATCGATCTCTGCCAGACTCCACCCCTTTATATGGCACAGCGCAACAGGGGACCAAAACCATCGAGTTGGTTTTGGCACCCCCGATCAGGGTGCGTTTGTTACATACGAGAACAAGTCACGTACAGATCAAGCCCTGAACGTTGGTCCAGTGGGTCCATCCCTTTAACGTTAAGTTTTGACTTTTCTCTGTTAACTGAAAATGACTGTCGAACCTGACATATCAACCAAAAAGTGGTGGTCACGAGCTGGTATCTATGGTGGTTGCGGCGACGGAAGGTGAGCAACGAGCAGATTCCCACTCTAAAGAAATGCAAATTTTTATATAAAACTCTGCATGTTTTATATTACAAGTTTACAGATGGAGGACCGTGGTCCAAAGAAGAAGCAAAACGACCAAGAAAGCATGACAAAACTTCTACAGAAATTGTAGAAGCTTGTTCTGGGGAAGAGGTGTGGTAGAGTGATTCAGCGGGAATTTGTGCGGACTGCATCGACACGGTTGTCTCAATTGGAAATGTTTCTTTTAAACATTGTCTGATGGATGCAAATAAATCGGCTCATGTAATAGCTAGTGAGTGTTTTAGTAGTAAACTGTCTAGTAGTTGGGAGGTTGATCCTCCAAGTTTTCTTTTAGAAACACTTTTGAACGATATAATCGCTGTGTGATTTTAATAAAATGTCACAGAAAAATGTTCCCTTTTAAAACGTCTAGCAAATAATGTCTGCCAAGGTGTCAATTGATTGATTGTAGCCCAAGTAACGACTCTGTTTGGGTTGCATACGTACCAGAGGCCAGAGAAATCACGATGTCATATAGTGAGGAAGTGTTACATGTGCCGGTATCAACAGGGTCACTATATGCGTTGTTGAAGTAGCCATAAACAACACGGGCGCCCTGATTTGACCTACATATATGTACCACCTGTAAACGTCTGCAAGCCGCGATCGTCCACCCTCCCGTTGGCATCATGTCGACGTCCGCGCTCTTGTCCGCCCTGCGCGTCGGCGGCCGGCAGCAGATCACCGCCTCCAACTTCGGCGCGAGGACGCAGGCGACCGGCTCCCACGTCTTGAGGATCCACAGGTTCACGCAGGTCAGGGAGAAGGTGGCCAATGGCGCGGCCATCCAGTCAGGCACGTTCGGCGTCGGCGGCCACGACTGGCGCGTCAAGTGCTATCCGAACGGCAACGCCGAAGAGGACCGGGGATGCATCTCCCTCTACCTCCAGAACGCCAGCCATGCCAAGACTGGCGACGCCATGGCGGGATACAAGCTGAGCATACTCGACAAGTCCTGGAAGCCGTCCCGTACTCGGTCCACAGATGAACACCACTTCATGGGCAGGGGTTGGGGCTGGGACAAATTCATGAAACTCGAAGAACTGGACAAGGAGAAGCACCTCCAGGACGACTGCCTGTCCGTCCTCTGCGACGTCACCGTCGACACGGGGCTGCGCACCGAGGACTACACGGACGAGGTTGCTGCGGCGGAGGAACTCACCAAGGCGCCACCGCCGTTCCCCGTGCATGGCATCGCGGAAGCTATCTGGAACAGGCAGGAACCCGACGTGAAGATCGAGGCCGGCGACGGGCAGACGCTCGCCGCGCACCGGTGGGTGCTCGAGGCCGGATCCCCCGTCTTCAAGGCGGACCTCGCGCTCGCCTCCAACGACACCGTCGCTGAGCTACGCGTCGGCGACATGGACGCCGACGTGTGCAAGGCGCTGCTCCGGTTCATGTACACCAACTCGCCGCCGCCGGAGCTCGAGGCGATGGCGGAGCGGCTCCTCGTCGCGGCGAACAGGTACGAGCTGGAAGAGCTGAAGCTCGCCTGCGAGGAGGCGCTGTGCAAGAACATCGACACGAGCTCCGTGACCGCCGCACTGGCGCTGGCCGAGCGTCATGGTTGCACCGTGCTGAGGAAGGCGGGCATGCGGTTCCTCTCTTCTCCCGGTAACCTGGATGTGGTCTTGGCATCGCCCGATGGTCTTGAGAAGCTCAAGACAGGATGCCCATCTGCTCTGCTGGAGCTCCTCGAGAAGAATAGGCCGCTAGATGAGCAGTTACTTAGCACACGCGTCTGAATCTACCGTCGCTGATGAGGTGCCATATAGTTTTAGATGTTAGTTTAATTTACTTTGCAGGACTTGCACACAATAGCCATGCCATTTGTACAGTTAAAAACGCTATAAATTAGGTTCAGATCTTTTATTCTATCGCTCGTGGCATATGAAATATTTCCTCCGTTTCAAATTACTTGACACAGCTTTTTTCCAGAATTAGTTGACGGGCAGACACTGAATCAAGTCTGACATGTGCTACTGTAAGTCTGACACTGCAGCAGCGAAATTCGACCAAGAACTGGTAGACTATGAACTGCAAGAATACAGATTTCAGCCCCATGTAATATATACAGAACTACACATTCGTTCAATTGTTTCCAACTCTTTGATTACAAGATGTGATGGATCAATACTGACAAGGAAAATTCAAAGCTGAATAACATAGCAACATTATATGGAGCGGGCAGGACAGAATTTCTCAACCCCAAAAAGCATTAGTCAGCAAAAACAGTATGTACATGATTAAGACATTGCTTACAGCTGCAACCTTTTCATCTCCCATCTTTAACCAGTTAATTTTGTAAAAAAAAACATTTTGCAAGACCAGGGTAACAAAGTTGGAACACTACAACACTATTTCTATGAGGAGAAACATATGCGGTATACAACAAGAAAATATCAGCATCGCACATCAGCAGCCGATGTGGTCAAGCTAAACAAGGTGACTAGAAATATATTAGTTGACATTATCGTCGCACCAAGAACCTCCAGCTAGGTCAACAAACATCTGGACCGAGTAGATTCACAAATGACGTGGCCAACAACTTAACGCCTAACACGACCACCTCCACCACCCCCAGGTCCTGATTGCCCCCTCGGACCCGTAAAACGAGCAAACTGCAGCCGCAGGTGAGGTGAATTCCGGTCGTGTTCATCAAACTTATATACCTGCAAAACCAGCCCAGGATGTTCATGATCCAATGTTAGGTAGCCACGTGCAGATATTAGCATCTAAAGAACAACATATTAACAAACGACCAGGCAAACATATGGGTAAAACTCGGCTAAAGATGTGCAAAAGAAATTCTAAGCAGATTCACAACAAACAGATAGCACCTTCTCTCAGAATGATGACTAGATCAGCAGAATAGCATACCATGATAAGCTTGTATAGCCATCCATTCAGAAAATGCCTTCAGACATAAAAAAAACTCTTGCATGCATAACTATCAAACATTACCTCGACATTTAAGTCACTTGATTACATCTACCGATATAGAAAAATGTGTCCAATGAATAATTACATGGCATCCATAGCTTTGCTAAAATGATTGGGATAATAGTAGACAAGTAGCTATTCAAAGGATACTTTGCCCAGAGGCTTCGAACTACCACCACTACTCAAACAGCCATATGGATATTGAGATACGCATGTTTCAAGTTTATGCTTGTCTTATCGCACAACTAGCACTCCAGGGAAAAGAAAAGAAAACACACTAGTTCAGAACAAACCAGTATCCAACACAAGATATTCATGCCAAATTGGTGCTGATGTGACCAACGTAGCACATTGTGTGGTCACAGCTGTCAACTTGAGGACCAAGGTAGTAGCTACAAGACTTAATGCAACCAGAAGCATTCGTGAATAACGACTGGCAAATGGTTAGGGTGAACAGAATATATCTTACCTTGCAAAGCTTCCATGGAAACAGCTGCTTGAGCAGCATTAGCAAAATCAACAAAGCAGAGCACGATTGGATCACCACCAGGCTGTCAGAAGCAAAGGAGTTAGAAGAATGAATGAAAATCGAATATGAGGCAAGGCCTGACAAACACCCAATAGGTTCACTTACATGTCTTGGGTCTTTGGTTACGAGCCTCACCTCCTTAAAACCAACAAATGGTCGAAAGATATCTGGATGGAGAAGTGAAGGACCAATAGCTATAAAAATAAGGGAAGAAGGAAAACAAATGCAATTTAAGAACACAAAGGTTTAGATTGAGAGACACATAAAACGTATAATCCTAGAGTGTACAAGGATACGAGAAACTTCTCGGCGTTCACAATCAGTAGGGATGCCTTCAATGAATAAGGTATTTGAGGCATCTGGCGGAAGGGGAGGTTCTGAAATTCCGCCACCAAAACCAGCATTCCTGCCATCCATACCCCCAGCAGCCACCACTGGACGATCATCAGCTTGGTAACCAGCATTAGCCCCCGCAGTAGGCCTAATAGATCCCCCGGCAGGTCCAGCACCATAGGACTGAATTTGCTGAAGTTCACAAACATGTTAGCTGAGAGTGGTGTTTAGTAAATCATTATGCAAGAAAATGAAGATCAATACCCCGGTACGTAGAAAACGCTCATAGGAAGCATTAAGAGCCTGTGTTTCTCTCACGGCAGCATATCCTGCCCTCTCTTCCTCACGAGGGTAATAGCCAGCCATCTCGTGAGCACCAGGTACATCTAAAAGGGGAGGAAAGCTAGACGTAAATGTAGGGCTCAAGGCATATTATTGCAGGGCTTTTACAAGAACATTTGAAATTTTATATGAATTACAGATAGTGCTCTCCACCTCTCTCAAGCCGTTCATTCAATGCATTCAGATATTCCCATATTGGTCGATATATATTGCCGGACGCATCTTTTTGTGACATGATTAATCGACGAGAGTATCCGTTTGAGGCACAGCTAGCAGTCACAGCTCACAAGCAACGACTAGTATCAAGCAAGCAAAACTAAATTCTGCAAGCTGAATCCTGAACCAGTTAAATACTAAAACAGAACTGTCGATAATTTCCGTCCTAAACTGAAACCAACCGCTCGCAAAATCCCAGTCTCCCTCATACGGCAGTGCCACTAAAATCGTTTGAGTACAAGAGAGGTACTACACTCTAGCTTAATTTTAGAGAAATAGGAGAATAAGCCATAAGTTAAACCTAGTATAATAAGTAGATATCATCCATCACATAAAATGATAGGGAAACTACTAGTAAACAACTTTAGATCATATTCAACATCCTTAGTAGAAAGAACTAAATGAATGACAATAGAACCCTACCTAGCCAAGAACTTATGTCCAGCCTACAATTATCTTAAAGATATTATCCTATCAATGGTGAGGAAGAGCAAACCCTAGCATATCCTCAACATATCCAGTAACTCCCATGTCCTTTAATACTTGGAAACCCTAGACCACCTTCCCATTTCAATTATGCTTCAATTTGTAAGCATAAGGAAAACCCTAGTAATCGTAGCATGACATCAGCACACCCATGGTACTATATTTCCATGTCCCAAACTTAACTTGAGCATCACTTGGATGATCCCAATGAAAACCTTAGTGCCAAACCCTATACTTAATATGGTGTGAATAAGCATTCACCCTTATAACCAAAGGCAACCATGATGGGAACCATAGCCACTCTAGATATTTTAAAGCTAGATTAAAGATAATAATGGTAGTAAACTTGGAATAGATTTAACCTAATTCCCAAGTCCTTATCAGATAAATGAGCACATAAAATAATAGGCAAGTGATCACATTCTTAAATAAGAACCTGAATTATAAACTTTACTTTGTAAATTAACTCTTCCAAAGAAATCCCACTTAATGTCCTACCTATCACTAGGTAATCAGAAAGGCCTTTTGAAATACAATTTAAATCTTTCAAATTGGATATCCAAAATCCTACCTATTGGGGTATTTAATTCAAACCCCAATAGTAATTAATAAACCAATGTTTTAGTATCCATACTAAATTTTCTAATACACAACAATAATCTCTAAAGTATCTTAGATGAATTTTGGTAAAATTCAAATAAGAAATATATGCAAAACAGAATTGAATTCCAAACTAGATTTTAAAACTGAAAATACAAAACAGAAAATGAAATAAATAAAAGAAAAGAGAGGAAAGCCTTACCAGGCCGCAGTAGCCCAGCAAGCCCACCAGCACTGGCCCAAGGAGCAGCCCAGTCACGGCCCAGCCCACCATACCCCTTCGCTTATCCATCCAGCGAGGAGATCGTCGTCGTCTTCGCTTCTTCATCCTCTGCACGCACGGGAGAACGGCACGGCGGTGACTTGAGCCACGTCCCGGCCGCCGTTGTTGACCGCGTGACCGTCGACGACGGCCCTCAACCCTATAAATACCCAGCCGAAGCCTCCCTCGCTCGTGTTCTTCTTTTTTCTAAATTCCCAAACCCTAGCTCGCCGGCCTCCGTTTATCGCCGTCGATTGGGGCATCCCCGAGCACCGCCGTGGCCGCCGTCGTCATCGCCACCCTCTTCTTGCTCAGCCCACGCAAGGAATCGAGCCGGAGCGTCCTGGAGCGTCCCCGTCGAGCTCATCTTCTCTGACGGCCGGAGCCATCAATTCCGGCGAACCAGACCACCGCAAGCCTCGCCGTCAAGCCCTACGTGCTCAGGGTGAGCTTCTCTTCTGCCTCGTGTGCTCGGCATGTTCGCTAGCATCATGTAGCGCCGCCGCACCACTCACCTGCACGGACCGCCGTTTCGGCCTCGCCGTTGACCAAGCTCCGATGACCTAACCGAAGCGGCGCCGCCACCTTTAGGTTCCTTGTGACGAGCTGGTTCGAATGGAACCAGTCGCTCGTCCGCGCGCGGCCGGAATCGTCGTCGCCGACGACGTCTGTCCCGCTGGCCACCGTGTCCCCTGCCCAGTCATCAATTTTGACTCGGTCAAGACGACGTGGCCACTGGACCATCAGTCATTGACTGTGGGTATGTCTGCCTGGGTACGTTTAGTATATCAGCTTTAAATTTAAACCCCAGAAAATTGCTGTAACTTTGCCAAATTATAGAAAATTCATTTCAATTCAGAAAAATATAAATAATATATCAAAATGCTCACAAAAATAAAATCTATCCAATAAAAATATAATCTGAAAATTTTATTTTAAATAAAAATTTAATTGTTTAACTCTTATTATGTAAGCCTTTTCTTTTATTCTAAATTCAATTAAAATTCAATAATTTAGGAAAACTTTCTAAATTAAATAAAAACCAGTAAGTAAATAAAGAAAACACAAAAAATAATTTTCTTTTATCATTATCTTAGTAAATCCTTAATAGAGGGATTTAAACCCTAAATAATATTATCTTAATTTTAATCCTTTAGAAATAATAAAATGCTAAGTCCATTATTATTTTTATTTCAAAGTCATTAATAACTTCAACTTTATAACCAAGTTATTACCTTAAGACTTCCATCACAAATAGGAAACCCTAATCCATTATAAAGAGAACTATAACCTTATAATTTCATGTGAGCACCCTAAAACCCTAATTCTATTAGGAACCCTAGCTCCGTAATTTCATGTGAAACTTAAAACCCTAGAAACCATGAAATGTAATCCTACTACCTCAACATTCATTATAGGTACATAATTAGTAACTCAATACATGTCCATGTCCACATAGCATATAGAAGCCCTATCACTAGTAAGTTGGTATTCTATGTATGCCTACCAATAAAACCTATATGATCTATTAGGACCCCCTAAATATAAACCCTAGTTCCTATTATCTAAGTCATCACCCTTAACTATCCATGATTAGTATCAAACCATTATGATCCACCCTAATAGCAACCATGTCCAGTATTTTATATATCACCTATCCATATCCAACTAAACCCTGCAAATACTAAAGAATTATGAACCATCTAGTTTAGGCACCAGCTAACCTTACTTAGTGAATTCAAGAGCAAACCCTAGAAACCATAAGCCTTAATTGAAATACTTCTTATTACTTAAGTAATATGTTCTTCAAAAGTTATTCTTTTGAAGTAATTAAAGAATAGTCATCAACCCTACCTAATAGAACCTATAGACCATAGCTATCTATCACCAGTAAGATATAGCCAACCATGGTAGCAACCATTTATGATCAATTGCTTAATATGCTCTTGCTTAACTCAAACCATGCAACCATTACATGACTAGGAACTCAATCCAACTTTGTTGTGATCCATATAATACTTAATTAGGAAACTCAATTGAGAGCCATAGTAAACCATAGAAGAAAATAATTTCTATTTGAAATACTTATTATTACCTAATTAACATGTTCTTCAAAAGTTATTCTTTTGAAGTATATAATATATAAGTAATCATCAACCATGCACTATAAGACTTAAAATTGACAACTGCTACTTACTTATTATGCAACTACTATTCCTTAGTGCATATGATTGTTATTATGCATTATACCATTTGTTTATGATATTAAGGCAACCAAAACCTAATAAGAACCTTGTTTGTGAAATCACTCTAAAAGTGCAACACACCCTAAACCAATCATTCCAACTCACTAATCCTAAATCATCGGGGTTAGGTCACGTTTAGAGCGATTGCATCTCATACTTATGCATTACAGCATATTTGCCAATCTTTTAAACATTATCCTTACCGAACGATGATGTTATTTCAGAATTTGGAGTTATCCCGTATCGAAGTCCTTGACTGCATAATCTTGCAGTTAAGAAAGGCAAGTTCATCGCTTGCTCATGCCACCTTGAGTATATTTACCAAATTATTTGCAAAGTACTATACTTATCACTCTTGCATAAAAAAAATTACTTTCATAACTATGAATATGACTATGTGGTGGGCAATGGAACCATGGTATGAGTTCGGTGGAGGTTCCATTGCAATGGGTTTATATTCACATAGGATTAACAACAAATGTCATTCAGTGATTCTTGCGCCGTAATATCCGTGTTTACTATAAGATCTGGAGTGGGACGGAGTAGTCAGCTGTTCTTTTCCCTCTCGCATACCAATGGATACAACCGCAGGTGGCCAGTATGCAGATACTTAGGCGGGGAGGAAGCCCCGGGGAATCAACCGATTGCTTCTACTGCGGGTTGTATCTATGATGGATTGTAATGGGCTGGCCCAGGGATTGCTCAAGGAGTCGATCGAGGCTAGTGGATTACAAAAGGGTGGGTATGTGGGGTCGCGGGAAGTCCCAGTGACTGGCTCTCTGAAAGTGCATGGAGCCTCCATGTGTGGTTTTGGTAATTAATGACAATCCCTATGGACTAATGTTTGCATAGAGTTATATTTGTAGGAATTGTCCATAGGCAATGCTTGAACCATATGTTGGCTTCAACGTTGCAATAAGAAGAAATTGATGAAGAATATCAAGTGCCAAGTATGTCTTGAAGATGAGATGAGCCAACTCGAAGAGATCATATGCTTGAAGCTTGCCATGAAGAAATGAAGTGCAAGTTCAAGATGAGCCAACCCGAAGAGATCATATGCTTGAAACTTGCCATGAAGAAATGAAGTGCAAGTTCAAGATGAGCCAACCCGAAGAGATCATATGCTTGAAGCTTGCCATGAAGAAATGAAGTGCAAGTTCAAGATGAGCCAACTCGAAGAGATCATATGCTTGAAGCTTGCCATCCATATGGTGATCATGGATATGTGAACTTGCGCCGAAGAAGAAGCTCTCCCATTGTGGATTATGGGGGAGCAATCCACAAGACTTCGTCAAGTAAGCACAATCAAGAAAGGCGTTCCATCTTGTTGCGGTCAAGATCGTCATCATTGAGCTCAAGTGGAATGCGCAAGTATAAGGTATTCTCTTGATAGGGTTTCTTTCTCACCGGTCTCATAGTGTAGTTGGAGACCGATTTATAGTTTAGTTGTCGTACTATCAAGAGGGCTCTCGACTGAGTAACTCGATCGTATCGTTCGGAGAGAGCTCAAACCTTTGCATCCTTGCATCATCTTTCTTGGTTGTTATTTGGATCTTATCCATGTGATGTTTTAGACCTTGTGCTTATTCTCATGATAAGCTCTAGTTCACCGAAAACGGATTTTGCATAGATCACTTGTTGCGTTTTCGAGTTTGGTGATTTTCTCGGTTTCTCATGTTGAGGTGTTGCACCTCTAAAAATAATAGAAAATCACCCCCCACTGGTTTCACTCAATTCGGAGCTACCAATCTTTAGATATTGATTTTACAAGTTTCACCAGGCCGGATATTTGCAAAATATCCGGCCCCCAAAATTCGGCTAAGGACTTTCTGGCGAGTGATAACCCACAAGTATAGGGGATCGCAATAGTCTTCGTGGGAAGTAAAACCCAATTTATTGATTCGACACAAGGGGAGACAAATAATACTTGAAAGCCTTAACAGCGGAGTTGTCAATTCAGCTGCACCTGGAAACAGACTTGCTCGCAAGAGTTTATCAGTAGTAACAGTTTTATAGCAGTAGCAGTAGTGAAATAACAGCAGCAGAGTAACAGAGACAGCAGTAGTAATTATAGTAAACAGCAGGATTAAAATACTGTAGGCACAGGGATGGATAACGGGCGTTGCATGGATGAGAGAAACTCTTGTAACAATCAAAGCAGGGCATTTGCAGATAATAATAAAACGGTGTCCAAGTACAAAGCAATCAATAGGCATGTGTTCCATATATAGTCGTACGTGCTCGCAATGAGAAACTTGCACAACATCTTTTGTCCTACCAGCCGGTGGCAGCCGGGCCTCTAGGGAATCTGCTGGATATTAAGGTACTCCTTTTAATAGAGTACCGGAGCAAAGCATTAACACTCCGTGAACACATGTGATCCTCACATCACTACCATCCCCTCCGGTTGTCCCGATTTCTGTCACTTCGGGGCCTTTGGTTCCGGACAGCGACATGTGTATACAACTTGCAGGTAAGATCATAAAACAATGCATATCATGATGAAATAATAACATGTTCAGACCTGAGATCATGGCACTCGGGCCCTAGTGACAAGCATTAAGCATAACAAGTTGCAACAATATCATCAAAGTACCAATTACGGACACTAGGCACTATGCCCTAACAATCTTATGCTATTACATGACCAATCTCATCCAATCCCTACCATCCCCTTCAGCCTACAGCGGGGGAATTACTCACACATGGATGGGGGAAGCATTGCTGGTCGATGGAGAGGCGTCGGTGGTGATGATGGCGATGATCTCCTCCAATTCCCCGTCCCGGCGGAGTGCCAGAACGGAGTTTCTGGCCCCCGAGACGGAGTTTCGCGATGTGGCGGCGTTCTGGAGGGTTTCTGGCGACTTCGACTTCGTCCTCGCGATTTTTAGATCGAAACCTTTTTATAGTCCAGAGGGGGGCGTCAGAGGCCAGCCGAGGGGGCCACACACTAGGGCGGCACGCCCCCCCTGGGGCGCGCTGTCCTGGTGTGTGGGGCCCTCGGGCCTCCACCTGGCTTGCCCTTCTGGCTCCGTGAGTCTTCTGGTAAAATAGGCCCATTGGTATAAATTCCGAGGATTTTCCCGAAAGTTGAATTTCTGCACAAAAACAAGACACCAGAGCAATTCTGCTGAAAACAGCGTTAGTCCGCGTTAGTTGTATCCAAAATACACAAATTAGAGGCAAAACCATAGCAAAAGTGTTCGGGAAAGTAGATACGTTTTGGACGTATCAACTCCCCCCAAGCTTAGCTTATTGCTTGTCCTCAAGCAATTCAGTTAACAACTGAGTGCGATAAAAGAACTTTCACGAACACATTTGCTCATATGATGTAAATATTCTCATGATATGGCTAACACTTAAGCAGTTCATAATAAGATACATGCAAATAAGATCATCTAATAGCTATGTCAATCATGGAAAGGTACCAACAATTAATAATAAGCATCATGAATCATGTCTATAAGCAGGATTGAAATGTTCATAAAAGAGTATGATAAAGTGGTATCTCGCTTGCCAATATTTGATCAGCAAAACATAAATGCTCAGGCACCTCTGAAGTTCATAGAAAGACTAGAAATAGAGATTGTCAAAGATAAAAGCATCAAAGTTATACCACAATCAATCATATTTTGAGACAAACATATTATACTAAGAATGACAGTTGTGCTCTCAAGAAAGTGCTCAAAGAAAGGATGGAGACACAACATAAAAGTAAAAGATTGACCCTTCGCAGAGGGAAGCAGGGATTAACATGAGCTAGAGCTTTTCATTTTTAAAACAGGAGTAAAATTATTTTGAGAGGTGTTTGTTGTTGTCAACGAATGGTAATGGGTACACCAACTACCTCGCCAACCAGACTTTCAAGAGCGGCTCCCATGAAGGACGTTATCTCTACCAGCAAGGTAGATCATCCCTCTTCTCTTTTGTTTACACACGTATTTTAGTTTTATTATGGACGTCACTCCCCCCAACCTTTGCTTACACAAGCCATGGCTAACCGAATCCTCGGGTGCCTTCCATCAATAAAATACCATGGAGGAGTGTCTATTTGAAAAATTAAGTTGCTTACTAATGAATCAGAGCAAAACATGTGAAGAGAATTATTAATGAAGTTTGATTAATCGGGGCTGGGAACCCCGTTGCCAGCTCTTTTTGCAAAATTATTGGATAAGCGGATGTGCCACTAGTCCATAATGGAAGTCCGTCAAGAGTAAATGACAAGGTTGAAAGATAAACACCACATACTTCCTCATGAGCCATGAAACATTAACACAAATTGAGAAGCATTTTGAAGGTTTAAAGGTAGCGCATGAAAATTTACTTGGAATGGTTTGAAATGCCATGCATAGGTATTTATGGTGGACACTTTGGAACAACTTGGTTTTCAGGGGTTTGGAAGCACGAGCAGCGTTCCCGCTCAGTACAAGTGAAGGCTAGCAATAGACTAGGGAGCGACAAATCAAGAGAACAGTAACTGTCATAATCATGCTTGCGGCAAAATAAATTAACTGAGGCATAAAGGTGATACAAGAACTCTGAAGCAATGTAAATCATAGAGGCTTAATTGACTTTTGTTCAGTCATATGCATGCGTGAGCATGTGCCAAGTTAATTCAAATGAATTATTCAGAGGAGGATACCACAATATCATACCTACTTATGAATAAAACAATGCAAGCAAACATCCATGACATGCTACTCATATTAATAAATTGGAGCTAAACATGAGAGATCATGAACTACTAGACTTTCTTAAATGACATATACCTCACATGAACCAACTAAGCATGCTCACATGGATGAGTATATGTACAAAAATGAAAACAAATAGAGTTCATACCAGCCTCTCACCACATTCGAATTGTCGTATATCGTCATTATTGCCTTTCACTTGTGTAGCTTGGATAATATGAAATGAAAACCACGCTCCAGCCACCGAAGACCATTGAACTCATAATGAACTTTACAAACCAAAGAAGAACAGCAAATATTTTTGGTGTTTTCGAATTGGAAACAAGAACAAAGGGAAACAAGCAAACAAAGCAAAATCTTTTTGGATTTTCTTATAGCAAACCAACAATAGCAAATAAAGCAAAATAAATGCAAGAAACCAAAACAAGCAAATGGTGAAGAGAAACAACAGAAATATTTTTGGTCTTTCTGTGTTTTAGGAAAGAAACAAAGCAAAAACAAGAAAAGGCAAACTAGAAAAGTCACATAAACACAAAGCAGCAGGAATTCGTCAAACTTGACAGCAGTACAGTAATCGATTTTTAAGAAATTCTTACACTGCTCAAATCGAAAAGTGTTCAACTAATGAAAGTTAGATAACAACCTGGGGAACATGCACAAAAATTGGCTTCGTAAAATATCGTTCTGGCTATTTTTGAGAATTTTTTTGGTAACAGTCCAGAATCTGTTTTCAGGCAGCACTTCCCCAAATATCATCTCCCTCTCATTAGAAAACCACTCAAAGAAACTGAACAAGTATATACAAGTATCCAAAAACCATAATATGCAAAGAATGAGTGATGCCGGTATACCTCCCCCAAAGCTTAGGCTTTTGGCCTAAGTGGAGTTCAATCTCATGGTGCCCATGAAGTAGCACCTCCGTAGTACGACGAAGATGGATCATATTCCGGGTATGTGCTAGAAGAAGCACCCGGATACGTGACGGTGTAGTCGTAGGAGGGCTCGGCGTCCTTGGAGTCATGCTGCTGGTGGAAGCCTTGTATCTTCATTTTCTCCTCCACCTCCTCCTTAGAGCGCGACCATGGTTCCCTGTCAATACTGAACAAATCTGGCTGGGGCAAAGGGATTTCCCTCTCATCCCCTCAGCAAACAACATTCTATAGACCAAATTATCTGAAGTAGAATCAGCGGTAACAAATTGATGGCTCTTCATAGCAGCAATATCAAGCCTTATAGGAGTTAATTGCACATCAGTAGGGTCAAGAGGAAGTTCTAGATATGCTAAAATGCGTGATGCAATAATTCCTCCAAAAATAGGCCCCCTGTTAGACAAGCGGCGAGCAATAAGAGAACCAAGATGATAAGGTGTCTCTCCAGTAAGTGCAGCAATTAAGAAAGCAAGATGGTAGCTAGAAATATTGCTAGTGTTCTCCCTACCAAGAATGCTAGTAGCAATGTAATAGGCAAAATACTTAATGGCGGGGAGTTGGATGTTTCTTATCTTGCCACGCTGAATGGTGCGACAATCATCATTGGTGATCCCTCGATAGAGGTCCAACAAGACCCTGGGGTTGTCCTCAATCTTCCTTGCTGTACCTACAGGGGCAATACCCAATGCAACACAAAATTCTTCCAATTTCATAGTAATAGGATCACCATAAATCTTGAATGCAACTGTCGGGCCATAGTGCTTGTTGTTGAACTTGAAGCTCTCAACAAAGATTTTGGTGAGCATGAAGTATTGCTCCCTTTCATCTCCCATGTAGGCGGTTAAGCCCGCCTTGTTAACGAGGGTCAAGAAATCATCCAGCAACCCTGCATTACTCAAAAAGTTATAACATGGGAAAGATGAAGCGTTAGGAACTCCATTGTCTTCTTCGGGCTCGAAGCTTGGCGCGATGACATGCTCATTGTAGGATCGCCTGAATCGGGTGGCGGTCCTAGAGGGCCTTCCGGTGCTCGTCGTCTCTCTCTCAAACACTTCTCCAAAGTTGAAATTATCCATCTTCCTTTTCTGAAATTTTTCAACAAACATTATAAAATTTGATTTGGTGACATATAATTGAGGGAAACTACTATAGGAACTTGCTAGAATACTAATCATGCATCAAAACTAGTTTCTACAACTTAGAACAAGCATGCAAGCTCACTAAACATGTTACCTACAGCAGCAAAATATTCAAGATATACTCAACCAAACAAAATTCTACTTGGATAATCGGAGGAGTCACATACCGGAGAGCAAATGTGCCAAATTTCAGACAGAAATCTGGGCTGAGCAAAGAGATCGAGAAATCTTGAGTTCTTGAGCAAAAACACGAGCGAGAGAAAGCTGGTGCTGATTTTTTTTCGGGAGAGAGAAGAGTGTGGGAGGAAGAGATGAAGTAGTGGGGCAAGGGGGAGCCCACACACCAGGGTGGCGCGTCCCCCTTGCTGGTTGCGCCGGCCTGTGGGGTGCCACCCTGGGGTGCCCCACTGGTCATCCCCAGGTGCTCCCAGGTGCATTTTCGAAAAATAGGACCAACAGTATAATTTTTGTGAATTTTTGAAAACTTTGAAAAATGCACATTTCTGGGTATTAAGTTTATTATTACTGGACAGGAAAAATTTTGAAATCTCTAATTAACTAAGAAACTTTGCAAATCAAAAGTGCTACAGCAAGTAAAACAAGTGGAGGGAGAAAGAGATGTTGTTTACCTCCTCTATGCATATAAAAAGTATTTGTTAACAAGGTTGATCAAGTCTTGCCACCAAATAAATTTTACATAGCATAAGAAGAAATAAACCTCAAATCAATCATGTTACCTTGAATTGTATTGATATGGATCTAATCATAAGATTTTGATATCCTTCTTTAGGCTCATATATAGGACAATCGATAGTTCCAACTTTGATAGTTCTCACATTAGAAATAGTATTAACTCCACATACTTTATCAATCCTCCTAACTTTTCCTTTATTGCAATCAATAACAGCCCCTGCGGTGTTAAGAAAAGGTCTCCCAAGAATAATAGACATATTATCATCTTCGAGCATTTCCAACACAACAAAATCAGTTAATATCAAGCAGTTATTAGTAACTTGAACAGGAACATCCTCACATATACCAATAGGAATAGAAGTAGATTTATCAGCCATTTGCAAAGATATATCAGTAGGTATCAACTTATCTAAATAAAGTCTCTTATAAAGAGAAAAAGGCATAACACTAACACCGGCTCCCAAATCACATAGAGCAGTTTTAACATAATTATTCTTAATAGAACAAGGAATAGTAGGTATACCTGGGTCGCCCAACTTCTTTGGAACTTTGCCATTGAAAGAGTAATTAGCAAGCATAGTGGAAATTTCCTCATTGGGGATTTTCCTTTTATTAGTGACAATATCTTTCATATACTTTGAATAAGGAGGCAATTTAATAGCATCAGTCAAAGGGATTTGCAAGAATAAAGGTTTCATCCAATCACAAAATTTATTATAGTGTTCTTCTTCCTTTGATTTTAGTTTCTTAGCAGGAAAAGGCATTTGCTTTTGCGCCCAAGGTTCCCTTTCATTACCATATTTCTTAGCAATAAAATCTTCTTTAGTATACTTTTTATTTTTAGCATGCTTTTCAGGTTCATCTTCAACCTCTTCTTTATCAGAAGCATCATTCTTATCATTATCATTTTCATGTTCATTACCACTTTCAGTTTCAGCATCGGAAATAGAAATACTATTAGGATCATTAACGAGTTCGGAGGATTCTACAACATTTTTATGTTTCTTCTTCTTTTTCTTAGAAGGGGCACTAGTTTCAATTCGTTGAGAATCTTGTTCAACTCTTTTGGGATGCCCTTCAGGATATAGAGGATCCTGGGTAGAGACACCACCTCTAGTTGTTACTTCATAAACATGTTTCTCTTTAGAATTATTTTTTAACAAGTCATTTTGCACTTTAGTGAGTTGATCAATTTGAGTTTGAACCATTTGAAAATGTTTAACAAGCATCTTAACATCATTGGAGGTTCTCTCCACAATATCATGCAAATTGCTAATAGCTTGAGAATTTTCCATTAGATGATTCTCTATTCTCATATTAAAATTTTCTTGCTTAACAATATAATTATCAAACTCATCTAAGCATTGAGCAGGAGGTTTTGAATACGGAATATCTTCCCTAGTAAAGCGTTGAAGGGAGTTTACCTCAATCATGGATGAAGGGGGAATTATCTCACATAAATCTTCTATGGGAGGTAGATTCTTCACATCTTCGGATTTAATACCTTTCTCCTTAAGATACTTCTTGGCTTCCCTCATATCTTCATCATTTAATTTAATTAAACCCCTCTTCTTCAATATTGGCGTTGAAGTTGGTTCAGGTACTTTATCAATCCTCTTGGGGAAATAGACGGTATGCTCCTTATCATCAACATTGAAAGTAACTTTTCCTTTATTGCAATCAATAACAGCCCCTGCGGTGTTAAGAAAAGGTCTCCCAAGAATAATAGACATATTATCATCTTCGAGCATTTCCAACACAACAAAATCAGTTAATATCAAGCAGTTATTAGTAACTTGAACAGGAACATCCTCACATATACCAACAGGAATAGCAGTAGATTTATCAGCCATTTGCAAAGATATATCAGTAGGTATCAACTTATCTAAATAAAGTCTCTTATAAAGGGAAAAAGGCATAACACTAACACCGGCTCCCAAATCACATAGAGCAGTTTTAACATAATTATTCTTAATAGAACAAGGAATAGTAGGTATACCTGGGTCGCCCAACTTCTTTGGAACTTTGCCATTGAAAGAGTAATTAGCAAGCATAGTGGAAATTTCCTCATTGGGGATTTTCCTTTTGTTAGTGACAATATCTTTCATATACTTTGAATAAGGAGGCAATTTAATAGCATCAGTCAAAGGGATTTGTAAGAATAAAGGTTTCATCCAATCACAAAATTTATTATAGTGTTCTTCTTCCTTTGATTTTAGTTTCTTAGCAGGAAAAGGCATTTGCTTTTGCACCCAAGGTTCCCTTTCATTACCATGTTTCTTAGCAATAAAATCTTCTTTAGTATACTTTTTATTTTTAGCATGCTTTTCAGGTTCATCTTCAACCTCTTCTTTATCAGAAGCATCATTCTTATCATTATCATTTTCATGTTCATTACCACTTTCAGTTTCAGCATCGGAAATAGAAATACTATTAGGATCATTAACAGGTTCAGAGGATTCTACAACATTTTTATGTTTCTTCTTCTTTTTCTTAGAAGGGGCACTAGTTTCAATTCGTTGAGAATCTTGTTCAACTCTTTTGGGATGCCCTTCAGGATATAGAGGATCCTGGGTAGAGACACCACCTCTAGTTGTTACTTCATAAACATGTTTCTCTTTAGAATTATTTTTTAACAAGTCATTTTGCACTTTAGTGAGTTGATCAATTTGAGTTTGAACCATTTTAAAATGTTTAACAAGCATCTTAACATCATTGGAGGTTCTCTCCACAATATCATGCAAATTGCTAATAGCTTGAGAATTTTCCATTAGATGATTCTCTACTCTCATATTAAAATTTTCTTGCTTAACAATATAATTATCAAACTCATCTAAGCATTGAGCAGGAGGTTTTGAATACGGAATATCTTCCCTAGTAAAGCGTTGAAGGGAGTTTACCTCAATCATGGATGAAGGGGGAATTATCTCACATAAATCTTCTATGGGAGGTAGATTCTTCACATCTTCGGATTTAATACCTTTCTCCTTAAGATACTTCTTGGCTTCCCTCATATCTTCATCATTTAATTTAATTAAACCCCTCTTCTTCAATATTGGTGTTGAAGTTGGTTCAGGTACTTTATCAATCCTCTTGGGGAAATAGACGGTATGCTCCTTATCATCAACATTGAAAGTAACTTTTCCTTTATTGCAATCAATAACAGCCCCTGCGGTGTTAAGAAAAGGTCTCCCAAGAATAATAGACATATTATCATCTTCAGGCATTTCCAACACAACAAAATCAGTTAATATCAAGCAGTTATTAGTAACTTGAACAGGAACATCCTCACATATACCAACAGGAATAGCAGTAGATTTATCAGCCATTTGCAAAGATATATCAGTAGGTATCAACTTATCTAAATAAAGTCTCTTATAAAGGGAAAAAGGCATAACACTAACACCGGCTCCCAAATCACATAGAGCAGTTTTAACATAATTATTCTTAATAGAACAAGGAATAGTAGGTATACCTGGGTCGCCCAACTTCTTTGGAACTTTGCCATTGAAAGAGTAATTAGCAAGCATAGTGGAAATTTCCTCATTGGGGATTTTCCTTTTGTTAGTGACAATATCTTTCATATACTTTGAATAAGGAGGCAATTTAATAGCATCAGTCAAAGGGATTTGCAAGAATAAAGGTTTCATCCAATCACAAAATTTATTATAGTGTTCTTCTTCCTTTGATTTTAGTTTCTTAGCAGGAAAAGGCATTTGCTTTTGCACCCAAGGTTCTCTTTCATTACCATGTTTCTTAGCAATAAAATCTTCTTTAGTATACTTTTTATTTTTAGCATGCTTTTCAGGTTCATCTTCAACCTCTTCTTTATCAGAAGCATCATTCTTATCATTATCATTTTCATGTTCATTACCACTTTCAGTTTCAGCATCGGAAATAGAAATACTATTAGGATCATTAACAGGTTCAGAGGATTCTACAACATTTTTATGTTTCTTCTTCTTTTTCTTAGAAGGGGCACTAGTTTCAATTCGTTGAGAATCTTGTTCAACTCTTTTGGGATGCCCTTCAGGATATAGAGGATCCTGGGTAAAGACACCACCTCTAGTTGTTACTTCATAAACATGTTTCTCTTTAGAATTATTTTTTAACAAGTCATTTTGCACTTTAGTGAGTTGATCAATTTGAGTTTGAACCATTTTAAAATGTTTAACAAGCATCTTAACATCATTGGAGGTTCTCTCCACAATATCATGCAAATTGCTAATAGCTTGAGAATTTTCCATTAGATGATTCTCTACTCTCATATTAAAATTTTCTTGCTTAACAATATAATTATCAAACTCATCTAAGCATTGAGCAGGAGGTTTTGAATACGGAATATCTTCCCTAGTAAAGCGTTGAAGGGAGTTTACCTCAATCATGGATGAAGGGGGAATTATCTCACATAAATCTTCTATGGGAGGTAGATTCTTCACATCTTCGGATTTAATACCTTTCTCCTTAAGATACTTCTTGGCTTCCCTCATATCTTCATCATTTAATTTAATTAAACCCCTCTTCTTCAATATTGGTGTTGAAGTTGGTTCTGTACTTTATCAATCCTCTTGGGGAAATAGACGGTATGCTCCTTATCATCAACATTGAAAGTAACTTTTCCTTTATTGCAATCAATAACAGCCCTGCGGTGTTAAGAAAAGGTCTCCCAAGAATAATAGACATATTATCATCTTCAGTGCATTTCCAACACAACAAAATCAGTTAATATCAAGCGATTATTAGTAACTTGAACAGGAACATCCTCACATATACCAACAGGAATAGCAGTAGATTTATCAGCCATTTGCAAAGATATATCAGTAGGTATCAACTTATCTAAATAAAGTCTCTTATAAAGAGAAAAAGGCATAACACTAACACCGGCTCCCAAATCACATAGAGCAGTTTTAACATAATTATTCTTAATAGAACAAGGAATAGTAGGTATACCTGGGTCGCCCAACTTCTTTGGAACTTTGCCATTGAAAGAGTAATTAGCAAGCATAGTGGAAATTTCCTCATTGGGGATTTTCCTTTTGTTAGTGACAATATCTTTCATATACTTTGAATAAGGAGGCAATTTAATAGCATCAGTCAAAGGGATTTGCAAGAATAAAGGTTTCATCCAATCACAAAATTTATTATAGTGTTCTTCTTCCTTTGATTTTAGTTTCTTAGCAGGAAAAGGCATTTGCTTTTGCACCCAAGGTTCTCTTTCATTACCATGTTTCTTAGCAATAAAATCTTCTTTAGTATACTTTTTATTTTTAGCATGCTTTTCGTGTTCATCTTCAACCTCTTCTTTATCAGAAGCATCATTCTTATCATTATCATTTTCATGTTCATTACCACTTTCAGTTTCAGCATCGGAAATAGAAATACTATTAGGATCATTAACGAGGTTCAGAGGATTCTACAACATTTTTATGTTTCTTCTTCTTTTTCTTAGAAGGGGCACTAGTTTCAATTCGTTGAGAATCTTGTTCAACTCTTTTGGGATGCCCTTCAGGATATAGAGGATCCTGGGTAGAGACACCACCTCTAGTTGTTACTTCATAAACATGTTTCTCTTTAGAATTATTTTTTAACAAGTCATTTTGCACTTTAGTGAGTTGATCAATTTGAGTTTGAACCATTTTAAAATGTTTAACAAGCATCTTAACATCATTGGAGGTTCTCTCCACAATATCATGCAAATTGCTAATAGCTTGAGAATTTTCCATTAGATGATTCTCTACTCTCATATTAAAATTTTCTTGCTTAACAATATAATTATCAAACTCATCTAAGCATTGAGCAGGAGGTTTTGAATACGGAATATCTTCCCTAGTAAAGAGTTGAAGGGAGTTTACCTCAATCATGGATGAAGGGGGAATTATCTCACATAAATCTTCTATGGGAGGTAGATTCTTCACATCTTCGGATTTAATACCTTTCTCCTTAAGATACTTCTTGGCTTCCCTCATATCTTCATCATTTAATTTAATTAAACCCCTCTTCTTCAATATTGGTGTTGAAGTTGGTTCAGGTACTTTATCAATCCTCTTGGGGAAATAGACGGTATGCTCCTTATCATCAACATTGAAAGTAACTTTTCCTTTATTGCAATCAATAACAGCCCCTGCGGTGTTAAGAAAAGGTCTCCCAAGAATAATAGACATATTATCATCTTCAGGCATTTCCAACACAACAAAATCAGTTAATATCAAGCAGTTATTAGTAACTTGAACAGGAACATCCTCACATATACCAACAGGAATAGCAGTAGATTTATCAGCCATTTGCAAAGATATATCAGTAGGTATCAACTTATCTAAATAAAGTCTCTTATAAAGAGAAAAAGGCATAACACTAACACCGGCTCCCAAATCACATAGAGCAGTTTTAACATAATTATTCTTAATAGAACAAGGAATAGTAGGTATACCTGGGTCGCCCAACTTCTTTGGAACTTTGCCATTGAAAGAGTAATTAGCAAGCATAGTGGAAATTTCCTCATTGGGGATTTTCCTTTTGTTAGTGACAATATCTTTCATATACTTTGAATAAGGAGGCAATTTAATAGCATCAGTCAAAGGGATTTGCAAGAATAAAGGTTTCATCCAATCACAAAATTTATTATAGTGTTCTTCTTCCTTTGATTTTAGTTTCTTAGCAGGAAAAGGCATTTGCTTTTGCACCCAAGGTTCCCTTTCATTACCATGTTTCTTAGCAATAAAATCTTCTTTAGTATACTTTTTATTTTTAGCATGCTTTTCAGGTTCATCTTCAACCTCTTCTTTATCAGAAGCATCATTCTTATCATTATCATTTTCATGTTCATTACCACTTTCAGTTTCAGCATCGGAAATAGAAATACTATTAGGATCATTAACAGGTTCAGAGGATTCTACAACATTTTTATGTTTCTTCTTCTTTTTCTTAGAAGGGGCACTAGTTTCAATTCGTTGAGAATCTTGTTCAACTCTTTTGGGATGCCCTTCAGGATATAGAGGATCCTGGGTAGAGACACCACCTCTAGTTGTTACTTCATAAACATGTTTCTCTTTAGAATTATTTTTTAACAAGTCATTTTGCACTTTAGTGAGTTGATCAATTTGAGTTTGAACCATTTTAAAATGTTTAACAAGCATCTTAACATCATTGGAGGTTCTCTCCACAATATCATGCAAATTGCTAATAGCTTGAGAATTTTCCATTAGATGATTCTCTACTCTCATATTAAAATTTTCTTGCTTAACAATATAATTATCAAACTCATCTAAGCATTGAGCAGGAGGTTTTGAATACGGAATATCTTCCCTAGTAAAGCGTTGAAGGGAGTTTACCTCAATCATGGATGAAGGGGGAATTATCTCACATAAATCTTCTATGGGAGGTAGATTCTTCACATCTTCGGATTTAATACCTTTCTCCTTAAGATACTTCTTGGCTTCCCTCATATCTTCATCATTTAATTTAATTAAACCCCTCTTCTTCAATATTGGTGTTGAAGTTGGTTCAGGTACTTTATCAATCCTCTTGGGGAAATAGACGGTATGCTCCTTATCATCAACATTGAAAGTAACTTTTCCTTTATTGCAATCAATAACAGCCCCTGCGGTGTTAAGAAAAGGTCTCCCAAGAATAATAGACATATTATCATCTTCAGGCATTTCCAACACAACAAAATCAGTTAATATCAAGCAGTTATTAGTAACTTGAACAGGAACATCCTCACATATACCAACAGGAATAGCAGTAGATTTATCAGCCATTTGCAAAGATATATCAGTAGGTATCAACTTATCTAAATAAAGTCTCTTATAAAGAGAAAAAGGCATAACACTAACACCGGCTCCCAAATCACATAGAGCAGTTTTAACATAATTATTCTTAATAGAACAAGGAATAGTAGGTATACCTGGGTCGCCCAACTTCTTTGGAACTTTGCCATTGAAAGAGTAATTAGCAAGCATAGTGGAAATTTCCTCATTGGGGATTTTCCTTTTGTTAGTGACAATATCTTTCATATACTTTGAATAAGGAGGCAATTTAATAGCATCAGTCAAAGGGATTTGCAAGAATAAAGGTTTCATCCAATCACAAAATTTATTATAGTGTTCTTCTTCCTTTGATTTTAGTTTCTTAGCAGGAAAAGGCATTTGCTTTTGCACCCAAGGTTCCCTTTCATTACCATGTTTCTTAGCAATAAAATCTTCTTTAGTATACTTTTTATTTTTAGCATGCTTTTCAGGTTCATCTTCAACCTCTTCTTTATCAGAAGCATCATTCTTATCATTATCATTTTCATGTTCATTACCACTTTCAGTTTCAGCATCGGAAATAGAAATACTATTAGGATCATTAACAGGTTCAGAGGATTCTACAACATTTTTATGTTTCTTCTTCTTTTTCTTAGAAGGGGCACTAGTTTCAATTCGTTGAGAATCTTGTTCAACTCTTTTGGGATGCCCTTCAGGATATAGAGGATCCTGGGTAGAGACACCACCTCTAGTTGTTACTTCATAAGCATGTTTCTCTTTAGAATTATTTTTTAACAAGTCATTTTGCACTTTAGTGAGTTGATCAATTTGAGTTTGAACCATTTGAAAATGTTTAACAAGCATCTTAACATCATTGGAGGTTCTCTCCACAATATCATGCAAATTGCTAATAGCTTGAGAATTTTCCATTAGATGATTCTCTACTCTCATATTAAAATTTTCTTGCTTAACAATATAATTATCAAACTCATCTAAGCATTGAGCAGGAGGTTTTGAATACGGAATATCTTCCCTAGTAAAGCGTTGAAGGGAGTTTACCTCAATCATGGATGAAGGGGGAATTATCTCACATAAATCTTCTATGGGAGGTAGATTCTTCACATCTTCAGATTTAATACCTTTCTCCTTAAGATACTTCTTGGCTTCCCTCATATCTTCATCATTTAATTTAATTAAACCCCTCTTCTTCAATATTTGCGTTGAAGTTGGTTCAGGTGTAGTCCAATCATCATGATTCCGGCCTATTTTAGCCAATAATTCTTCAGCTTCGTCTGGAGTTCTTTTCCTGAAAACACAACCAGCACAACTATCCAAATATGCCTTAGACTCAACGGTTAGTCCACTATAGAATATATCAAGTAAATCATGCTTTTCCAAATCATGTCTAGGTCGAGCCCTGATGAGAGAGAAAAATCTTGCCCATGCTTCAGGCAATTTCTCTCCATCTTCCTGGTCAAAGCTATAAATTTTCTGTAAAGCAGCATGTTGAGCACTAGCAGGAAGGTATTTCCGAAAGAAAACATCAAGCAAATCACCTGGACTTTTAATAGAACCAGGAGGCAAATTATTATACCAAGTTTTAGCATCATCCTTTAATGAGAAAGGAAAAAATTTAGCAACGAAATAAGTACGCATCTTAACATCATCAGAAAACAAGCTACTCATAGAAGAAAGTTCATTCATGTGTTCTACAACACTTTCTTTTTCAGTACCACAAAAGGGTGCTTTCTCTACAATAGCTATATGAGATAGATCAAGAGAAAAATCATAATCTTTATCCTTAATGTTTATAGGAGATGTGGCAAATTTAGGATCAGGAGATAACTTATGTCTTACAGTGTATTGTGCGAGAAATTTTTTAATTTTTCTTGCATCAGCAGTAGCATTGCATCTATTAATAAAATCATCATTAAGCTCCACATAATCCTCATCAGGATCATCACTAGAATAATCAAGTTCAGGTGAATTAACAGGTGTAGCAGCATTAGGAGTTTCAGTATTTTCAATTTGTCTAGACCTAGCAATTGTAGCATCTAGAAAGGATCCCAATGAACCACTATCATCAAGCACAGCAGAAACATTATCAATATTATGAGAGTTTTCAGATTCAGCAGAATTACCAGCAAGTGAAGCTTGCGGCGGTGAAACAAGTTGACTTATCACAGATGGTGAATCAAGAGTAACAGAGGTACTCAGAGTTGTACCTTTTCTTGTAGTGGATGGTAATATGGCGACTTTAGGATCGCGAGATTTACCCATGATGGAGAATTTGCAGCGAACAATATCAATCCAAGTGAACTTCCAAATAAAGCTATGCTCCCCGGCAACAGCGCCAGAAAACAGTCTTGATAACCCACAAGTATAGGGGATCGCAATAGTCTTCGTGGGAAGTAAAACCCAATTTATTGATTCGACACAAGGGGAGACAAAGAATACTTGAAAGCCTTAACAGCGGAGTTGTCAATTCAGCTGCACCTGGAAACAGACTTGCTCGCAAGAGTTTATCAGTAGTAACAGTTTTATAGCGATAGCTTGATAGTGAAATAACAAAGTGAGTAACAGAGACAGCAGTAGTAATTATAGTAAACAGCAGGATTAAAATACTGTAGGCACATGGATGGATGACGGGCGTTGCATGGATGAGAGAAACTCATGTAACAATCAAAGCAGGGCATTTGCAGATAATAATAAAACGGTGTCCAAGTACAAAGCAATTAATAGGCATGTGTTCCATATATAGTCGTACGTGCTCGCAATGAGAAACTTGCACAACATCTTTTCTCCTACCAGCCGGTGGCAGCCGGGCCTCTAGGGAATCTACTGGATATTAAGGTACTCCTTTTAATAGAGTACCGGAGCAAAGCATTAACACTCCGTGAACACATGTGATCCTCACATCACTACCATCCCCTATGGTTGTCCCGATTTCTGTCACTTCGGGGCCTTTGGTTCCAGACAGCGCATGTGTATACAACTTGCAGGTAAGATCATAAAACAATGCATATCATGATGAAATAATAACATGTTCAGATCTGAGATCATGGCACTCGGGCCCTAGTGACAAGCATTAAGCATAACAAGTTGCAACAATATCATCAAAGTACCAATTACGGACACTAGGCACTATGCCCTAACAATCTTATGCTATTACATGACCAATCTCATCCAATCCCTACCATCCCCTTCAGCCTACAGCGGGGGAATTACTCACACATGGATGGGGGAAGCATTGCTGGTCGATGGAGAGGCATCGGTGGTGATAATGGCGAAGATCTCCTCCAATTCCCCGTCCCGGCGGAGTGCCAGAACGGAGTTTCTGGCCCCCGAGACGGAGTTTCGCGATGTGGCGGCGTTCTGGAGGGTTTCTGGTGACTTCGACTTCGTCCTCGCGATTTTTAGATCGAAACCTTTTTATAGTCCAGAGGGGGGCGTCAGAGGCCAGCCGAGGGGGCCACACACTAGGGCGGCGCGCCCCCCTGGGCCGCGCCGACCTGGTGTGTGGGGCCCTCGGGCCTCCACCTAGCTTGCCCTTCTGGCTCTGTGAGTCTTCTGGTAAAATAGGCCCATTGGTATAAATTCCGAGGATTTTCCCGAAAGTTGAATTTCTGCACAAAAACAAGACACCAGAGCAATTCTGCTGAAAACAACGTTAGTCCGCGTTAGTTGTATCCAAAATACACAAATTAGAGGCAAAACAATAGCAAAAGTGTTCGGGAAAGTAGATACGTTTTGGACGTATCAGCGAGCTCCCCAGTAACCCCATGGATCCAGGCCAGATTTTTGGCCAGACTTTTTCAGAAGGCCGGATTTTCCGCGGGGGGGGGGGGGGGGGCGGATAATTCGGCCCTCACTTCGACCGGATTATCCGCCCCCAAATATCCTGCAATGGCTCGATTTTTCGGGGGGGGGGGGTATTTATATACCCCCCTTCTTCCTCCTTGGGCTGGAGCTTCTCCCACTCTCTCCTCCATTGTTGATCTTGAGAAGCTTGCCCTATCTCTCTATCCCTCCATGATTCTCGCCCCCTTTTGAGGGAAAAGAGAGAGGCGATCTAGATCCACACTTTGACCAAACCATATCATCTCTTTGTGAGTGAATTTTTGGGATCTAGATCTTGGAGAATTTTGTGTTCTCCTCTTTGTTCTTCCTATCTTATTCCCCCAATAGCTTTTGTAGCTTTGTTGGAATTTGAGAGAGAAGGACTTGAGCATCTTTGTGGTGTTCTTGTCATTGCATTTGGTGCATAGGTTTGAGTTCTCCACGGTGATTCGTGGAAGTGAAAGCAAGAAGGTTGTTACTCTTGGGTTCTTGGAACCCTATACGGATTCTAGGCCTTAGTGGCGATTTCTTGAGAGCCTCCAATTAAGTTGTGGATGCGTGCCCCAAGCTTTGTGTAAGGCCCGATTTCCGCCTCGAAGGAAATCCCTTAGTGGAACCGTGACCTAGGCCTTTGTGGCGAGGGTCACCGGAGAATAAGGTGAGGCGCCTTCGTGGCGTTCGGTGTGTGGTGTGAGTACCGCATCTTGGGGTGAGGCCTTTGTGGCATTGGTGTGCATCGAGCAACCACACCTCAAGGTGAGGCCTCTTGTGGCGTTCGGGAGCACTAAGCCACCGCACCTCTCCAACGGAGATTAGCACTCGCAAGAGTGTGAACTCAGGGTTAAATCATCGTCTCCCGCGTGGCTCGGTTATCTCTATACCCGAGCTTTTTACTTATGCACTTTACTCTGTGATAGCCATCGTGTTTGAAGTTATATATCTTGTTATCACATAGTTGCTTGTATTGCTTAGCATAAGTTGTTGGTGCACTTAGGTGAACCATAACATATAGGCTTTGGGCTTGACAAAGTAAACGCTAGTTTTATTCCGCGTTTGTTAAGCCCATCTCGTAAAAGTTTTAAACCGCCTATTCACACCCCCTCTAGGCGACATCCGTGTCCTTTCACTCTCACTTATACCTGGCCCCATACCAAGGAAGTGTGGACAAGCTCATGACTTGGTTGAGCAATAAGGATAAGATCTTTTATGGGTACAGAAACACACCTCTGTAGAGTGTATCAAATTGTGGCTTGTCACTCCATGTTCTGGGTTTGGAACTGCGAACGCCGCTAGAAAGGAACTCCATAAAGTTCTAGACACCCGGTGAAGGCTGATGGACATAGTTCTTCAGAATAAAAGCAACCTTTTGAAGAAATGTTTACAAAAACTTGCATTGCCTACGACTTTCTGGTTCATGGCTGTAGCTAGTGCATTAAACACCTATTTCCTATAATAAACTTGTTGAATACGCTCGTACTCATCCCTCTTTAAAATCCCCTGCTTAGATCTGAAGGCATTAAAGGAGGATCTACAGTGGTCTCGAAGACCGAGGAGTCAACCAATTACTTCAAGAGACAGGATCCTGCCAGAGGAGTCCAACACCACATCCACCTTGGCGAAAACCTAGATTAACAGTAGAAGGAAATCTTTTCCCTAATCCTAGAACCTAAATAGATAGAGTTGATCTATAGTTATGTAATAAGCCAAGTACCTCTCTAGATAGAGTTCGTGATAGATTAGACTACGAGTTATTCTTCTAGAGTTTATTTGCAGCTTTACCTCATTGTAAAGTAGGAGGCTGTGTTGATCTTCTGTGAAGAGTTTGTATTGTAATTCTATAGACATGCCTTCGATCCGTATATGTTTCTGTTGTACCACTGTGAGGGATGTAATAGTAGTGGAACAGTGTTTCATTAGTGTTATGTCAACGACTTGCATACTACACCATGCAGTGGTATGCTGGGTCACCACACCTAGCCAACGCCCAACGGAATTGCAACAAAAACTCTTCGGAGCATAGGACGAGTGGTGGCTTCTCTCCTTATATCAAGGCCAAGTGAAGCAAGAAATTTATGTCCTTTGGGAGAGAGCTCTTTGAAAAAAATTGCAACTCTAATTCTAATTTTATATATTTCACGGATCTACATTTAATTAATTTTCGTAACTACCAAATCAAAAATACTAATTCATATAACACTAAAAATTACATAAAATAAATCATTAATCGTTAATAATTCAAATGTTACTTTAGTTTGTTATACTTATTAGTTTCAATCTTTATAATTGTATTTTTAATCCTTGACCAACAACAAGGATATGTTACCTTTAATGAAATTTACAAATGCGAGATGGGCTAAATTGAAAATAATATTCGATGATTAAGCTCTTGAAGTTGAAGATGCCGGAGCAACTACGACTATGGTTTGGAAACGATAATGACTACATAATTTCTTATGAACTGGCATTTTGTTTATGTCATTTTCTCGAATAAATCACTTTGCGGATCATTATTTCCATATCTTGCAAAGATTAAAAAAGATCTACATATTATATTGTACGGTTCATATGGAAGCTAAAAAGAAACAATGGTGTGAACAAACATGAATACACAAACCAGCTCCTAGGTCGTCAATGTGTGGGCTCGGGAATACTTCACTAAATAATTCGTGTGGTAGCTGAAGCTATACCTGTGCATGTGTCGGGCCGGGCCGGGGAAAGCCCGATGCTGAGAAAATAGGCCCAAGCCCGGCCTGACCTAACCAAATACCCACAAGCCTGTCGGGCCGTCGGGCCGCGGGCTGGGCCGTAGTGCAAAATCGTGTTTTCAGGCTACCCAGGCCCGGCCCGGCTGTCGGGCCAACAATTTCAGACCCAGGCCCAAGTTTTTCAGGCCGGGCTTCGGGCCGGGCCTCGGGCCGGGCTGCCCATGGCCAGGTATGGCTGAAGCATACTCTTTATATGTGTATGGTGATCTAGCTTGCTCTGGATAACTAAAGGACTGCCTCATATTTTACTTATCATTCGATCTTTCAGTTTATGCTGTTAGACATATCGCTCCTGGATTAAGCCTGCTTTGCGTGCCGGTTGCACATGCTACTAGAGTTGCCGATTCTACCGCATCGGCGGTCTCAACCCATAGATTAGGAGGCTGGATTCTGGGAGCGGCCCAGACGCCACAGAGGTCGGTAAGCACACATACCCAGCATCCTCAAGTCGAAGCTCCATGATGGCGGCCAAGACAGCGCCGCGCGGATCATGCCGTCGCTGATGCGGTGATGCCGAAGAACGGTATCTCACGCTCGATCCTCTGGCTGCCCCAATGTGAAATCCCCCGTCGTCGTCAATTTCTCGACACAATCACATCATGTGGTGGATGCGATAATGCCGCCGGCTTATGCATGATCTCAACGTTGTTGTCTTCGGAGAGAATTAGATTGTTTTGATTTGATGCAGGGCAATCAATGATGCTCTGGTATTTAAAGGCTGAGAAAAGGCAAGAATCTGAGATCGTGTATGACAAGTTTGAAAGGATTGCGGACGATCTCTGAGATCCAGTACTACAGGTCATCCCATGGAGCGATTCCTTTCCTTTTATCTCCCGCGTTAGCTGCCGTGCCGGATTACTTAGATCGATTGTCGGCAGATTGGTGCTGCTAACGGACAGGTTTCAGCTTCAATATTCAGGTTCTGGCACGTGACCTCGATCGTCGTTAGTTGGTGCTCGTCAGCAGGCCGAACGAGGCGATGTGCAGCATGAGATGCATGCTCCGGCACCCGAACGCGTGTATCTCGCCGGCGTCCATCGCACCACCACTTGTTCCGGTGAGTTATGAGATTTGTTTAGGCCTTACGCCGCTTTTGCTTGGGTTTGGACAGTTAAATATGGAGATAGACTCCCTCACTGCTACGAAACAAACTGCACAACAGACTACGTATGTGATCTGAACTGGAAATTATATCTAACTTGATTAGACTCTATATATTCGAAACCTAGCTACCATGGATTGTTTTACCGGCCCAATTTATTTTGACATACCATCACCAACCATCACCACCTAAACGTCTCCCAGCCGCTATCGTCCACCCTCCCGGCCGCAATCCCTCCCGTTCGCATCATGTCGACGTCCGCGCTCTTGTCCGCTCTGCGCGTCGGTGGCCGGCAGAAGATCACCGCCTCCACCTTCGGCGCGAGGACGCAGGCGACCGGCTCCCACGACTTCAGGGTCCACAGGTTCACGCAGGTCAGGGAGAAGGTGGCCAATGGCACGGCCGTCCAGTCAGGCACGTTCGGCATCGGCGGGCACGACTGGCGTATCAAGTGCTACCCAAACGGCAACAACGAACGGAACCAAGGCTGCATCTCCCTCTACCTCCGGAACGCCAGCCACGCCAAGAGCGGCGACGCCACGGCTAACTACAAGATGAGCATACTCGACAAGTCCTGGAAGCCGTCGTGCACCGGGACCTCGTCACAAGGCCGCCTCTTCAAGGGTTCTAGTCTTAGTTGGGGCTGGAAGGATTTCATCAAAATTGAGGATCTGGACAAGGAGAAGCACCTCGCGGACGATTGCCTCACCATCGTCTGCGACGTCACCGTCGACACGGGGCTGCGCACCGAGGACTACACGGACGAGGTTGCTGCGGCGGAGGAACTCACCAAGGCGCCACCGCCGTTCCCCGTGCATGGCATCGCGGAAGCTATCTGGAACAGGCAGGAACCCGACGTGAAGATCGAGGCCGGCGACGGGCAGACGCTCGCCGCGCACCGGTGGGTGCTCGAGGCCGGATCCCCAGTCTTCAAGGCGGACCTCGCGCTCGCCTCCAACGACACCGTCGCTGAGCTACGCGTCGGCGACATGGACGCCGACGTGTGCAAGGCGCTGCTCCGGTTCATGTACACCAACTCGCAGCCGCCGGAGCTCGAGGCGATGGCGGAGCGGCTCCTCGTCGCGGCGGACAGGTACGAGCTGGAGGAGCTGAAGCTCGCCTGCGAGGAGGCGCTGTGCAAGAACATCGACACGAGCTCCGTGACCGCCGCACTGGCGCTGGCCGAGCGTCATGGTTGCACCGTGCTGAGGAAGGCGGGCATGCGATTCCTCTCTTCTCCCGGTAACCTGGATGTGGTCTTGGCGTCGTCCGATGGTCTTGAGAAGCTCAAGACAAGCTGCCCATCTGCTCTGCTGGAGCTCCTCGATAAGAAGAGGCCGCTGAATGAGCAGTTAATTAGCACACGCGTCTGATTCGTACCGTCAATGATGAAGTGCCATATAGTTTCTTTACTAGTATTATATTCGAGTTGGTACGTCGTCAAACATGTTTGATGTTAAAGATTGGGATCATCTGGACCATCAACAACACCCCCTAAACATAAGAAGAATCATAACCGTTGGATGGACCGCTGCCCACACCTCAAAATCTTTCATAATCAACAGTTATGGAAGTAAATTATGTACCAATGAATCACCATAATCCGAATTTAATAGAAACATGGAAGGACCGTAACTCCTGCTTTTTCTCTATGCACAATTACGGGAATCTCTACCAAAAAGGACGAAGTGATTTTCAAACGGAATCAATCACCTTACTAAGCAGAATCTCCATAATTATTGTATATGCTAACGAAATCACCGTAATTTCCTGCCGCTTACATTCATTATTTCACTACCGTGAATCATGCTTCATTTGACGGGAAACAGGGTTTCCCCAACATCTTTACTACTTCATCCGTCCCAGTTCGTAAGGCAAAGTTCCAAAAAATATTTGTCCCAAAATGTCTCACCTCCTAGGCACATTTGCATTTAATATGGGAGTAAAATTGATTCATTATTACATGCAAAAGACTCCTTGTAGAAAATAATTTTTTTAATTTCCCAATTAATTGCAGCACCGATGTTAACGTTTTTACGTGGAAATTTAGAGCCAATAAGAATTCATCTTGGGCCAAGATATTTGAAAACTTTGCCTTGCGAACTGGGACGGAGGGAGTATTAAATTGCAGTCCCTACATCATTAAAAATGTTTGATGTCAAAGATCAAAATCATCTAGACCGTTGGATCTATTCAGCGTCTATCCCACCGGTTTGGAAAAATTAAAATCGAGACGCGATCCCCTCTTTCCCTATTAACACATTAACACATATCTATTGAAAGAAAGAAATTGTTGATGCAATCCCGTTGTTTCCGCTAAGGGAGTTATTTCCAAAAAGATCTGAATGCAATCCCTTCTATCCTCTTGATCTCCTGAATACGCCATCTTCCCTAACGCCAATCCGAGCCCAAGAAGCCCTTGTGGCGACCTTTAGCTCCTTGGCTCTTCAAATCCATCTGTACCGTCGTCCATGGCCTTCTCATCGCTAGCGGCCTTCTCCTCCACCAGAAGCGACGGCCATGGGGCGAGGTTGTAGATCCGTCACCCAGGACCCACAATGGTGGAGGCGGACCGCATGTATGCGGAGCAGCACACGCTGGCAGCGGTGCTGGTGAGTGGGAGGGCGGCTACGGTGCTGCAGATTTATTCGACGTGGTGCCGCCTCTACTCATCGCTGCAGGGCCTCGTGCGCTAGATCGAGGACGAAGCTGATGAGTGTGCGAGCTTCGTGCTCGCCGACGCGAGGATGACCGATGGCTCCATGAGGTAAGATACCTCCACTTATTTGTGCCAATTGTGTGGTGTTGATTTTTGTGTCATTTTCCAATTCTTCTCTAGGAAAAACAACACAACCTGAAGAGCACAACTTGAATATGAAATAAGGAACTTGAATAAAATGCATATCCTACAGGCTCTCATATCTCTTTGAGGTCTCAATAGGAATCTGACTGGCACCAAAATATTTTAACCGCCTTAATCAAGAGCGGATATAAATTGCAGGCTCTGAAATTTAGTTTTACTCGGTGAAGAACTACTAACTGCAAGATGCAAACGGCAAATCTTGACTGAAACTGGTAGGTGGCAGCACAAATTGATTTAGGCAAAAAAGAGAGGTTAAAATAGGGACAAAAGTGACATACCATGATACCAAAGAAGTAAAGAAGAGGGTGCTTGACGCAAGTCAAATTCTTCATCTGGCCATGGTAAATATCAGATGTTATCTTTACTATTATATGCGAGTTGGTACGTCATCAAAAATGTTTGATGTCAAAGATTCAGAGCATCGAGATCGTCTAATCATATAAAACACCTCCCGCTTAATATCTAGCCATCCACTAAGATCTACGCTTCTCAAAATCTCCTAAGCACCGATCACTTTCCAAAAAAACAAACATCAGAAGCATTACATTCATGGGATCACCACATTAATCACCGGATCACCACAATCAAGGGATGGCCATGATTAGGAAATCGCCAAAATCAAGGGATAGCCAAAATCAGGAGACCCTCCTTTCTGTCTCATTTCTCTTAAGGGAGGTCTCTCCGGGAAAATCGGGACACAATCCCATTCTTCCTTGTTAACGCATGTATCCAAAAATGATGGACACGAGATCCTCTCGTTCCGTTAAGGGAGGTCTCTGCAGAAAACCAGGATCGTTTCCCTCAATGGTCGAAGGGAAATCTGCAACTTTTCCGTTTTTAAGTGATTCAGAATTGGTGGATACATAGCTATGGTACAGCTTGAAACTTAATATAGGTACAGTCATGATTCTGCCTCTAGCGTGACCAAATTTGCTTCCTCTACTCCCCTGCTGCTTTTCCATTGAACGGAAAGTAACAGGTAGGCTGACCATGCCGGCGACACCCTCGTTGGAGCTGGCTACCGTGATGGAGATAATACCCATGGTGTTGCCGCCACATGCATGGGTATGGTGATGGCGTTCGTGGACACGACGAAGGTACACCTGGACGTGGAGTTGGTGTTCCTTGTCGTAGTATGTACCGGTGGCCAAGCTGCCCATGGGCTGCTTGGGATGGGTATTACCGGTCGCGGTTTCCGTGCACTCAACTATGTGGCATTTCTTCAGATTAAGGGCATCTCCAACGGGGTGATGCATTTCAGACGTTGAAAATATCGCGCGCGTCCGTTTTTGTCGGCCCAAATGGTCGAAATTGATCGCGCGTCCGTTTGCATCGGGGATGGCTTCAGCAGCACGACGTATTTATGAAACTCGAAGAACTGGACAAGGAGAAGCACCTCCAGGACGACTGCCTGTCCGTCCTCTGCGACGTCACCGTCGACACGGGGCTGCGCACCGAGGACTACACGGACGAGGTTGCTGCGGCGGAGGAACTCACCAAGGCGCCACCGCCGTTCCCCGTGCATGGCATCGCGGAAGCTATCTGGAACAGGCAGGAACCCGACGTGAAGATCGAGGCCGGCGACGGGCAGACGCTCGCCGCGCACCGGTGGGTGCTCGAGGCCGGATCCCCCGTCTTCAAGGCGGACCTCGCGCTCGCCTCCAACGACACCGTCGCTGAGCTACGCGTCGGCGACATGGACGCCGACGTGTGCAAGGCGCTGCTCCGGTTCATGTACACCAACTCGCCGCCGCCGGAGCTCGAGGCGATGGCGGAGCGGCTCCTCGTCGCGGCGAACAGGTACGAGCTGGAAGAGCTGAAGCTCGCCTGCGAGGAGGCGCTGTGCAAGAACATCGACACGAGCTCCGTGACCGCCGCACTGGCGCTGGCCGAGCGTCATGGTTGCACCGTGCTGAGGAAGGCGGGCATGCGGTTCCTCTCTTCTCCCGGTAACCTGGATGTGGTCTTGGCATCGCCCGATGGTCTTGAGAAGCTCAAGACAGGATGCCCATCTGCTCTGCTGGAGCTCCTCGAGAAGAATAGGCCGCTAGATGAGCAGTTACTTAGCACACGCGTCTGAATCTACCGTCGCTGATGAGGTGCCATATAGTTTTAGATGTTAGTTTAATTTACTTTGCAGGACTTGCACACAATAGCCATGCCATTTGTACAGTTAAAAACGCTATAAATTAGGTTCAGATCTTTTATTCTATCGCTCGTGGCATATGAAATATTTCCTGGAAGGAGATTCGAATACGAGATACTTTCATAGTGTTGCCAATGGCAGACACAGAAAGAAACTCATTCATTCTCTAGTACAGGAAGAGGGTGTGATTGAGGGTCATGAGCAGCTCAAGTCATATATTACCACGTTTTATAAAGGGCTGTTTGGCACCCCTGAGGAATCTGATATATCCATGGACGAGTCCAGGACTGATGATATACCTCAAGTGTCTCCACAAGAAAATGCTATTCTCACTTCTCCCTATTCCGAGGAAGAAATAAGGAAAGCGGTTTTCCAGATGGAACATAATAAGGCGCCAGGTCCCGATGGTTTCCCAGCTGAATTTTATCAATCCTTCTGGGACATTATTAAGGTTGATCTTTTGGAACTCTTTAGTGAACTTCATAAGGGGCAACTTGATCTTTTCCGCATCAATTTTGGTGAAATCATTCTATTACCAAAAGTAATTGATGCGGAACGGATTCAACAGTACCGACCTATTTGCCTCCTTAATGTTTGCTTTAAGATTTTCACAAAAGTGGCCACTATTAGACTTAATTCTGTGGCTGATCAAGTGGTACTTCCATCTCAGACGGCTTTCATGCAAGGTAGATACATCCTAGATGGTCTTGTCACTTTGCACGAAACAATACATGAGATGCACCGTAAAAAGTTGAATGGGGTAATACTCAAAATCGACTTTGAAAAAGCCTATGATAAGGTTAAGTGGTCTTTCCTTCAACAGACGCTCAGGATGAAAGGTTTTTCCGATGAGTGGCGCGCTCTAATTAATAACTTTGTTTTTGGAGGAAGTGTTGCCATCAAGGTCAATGATGACGTTGGTAGATATTTCCAGACAAAAAAAGGTTTGAGGCAAGGCGATCCCATCTCCCCATTGTTGTTTAACATTGTAGCGGATATGCTTGCTATTATAATTGAGCGAGCTAAACTTGATGGTCAGATTGAAGGGGTAGTCCCTCATTTAGTTGATGGGGGTTTATCTATCCTTCAATACGCCGATGACACAATTCTATTTATGGATCATGATTTGGATAAGGCAAGAAATCTGAAGTTAATTCTCTCAGCTTTTGAGCAATTGTCCGGACTTAAGATAAACTTCCATAAAAGCGAATTGTTTTGTTTCGGTGAGGCCAAAGACGATGCCAACCTATATGCCGAATTATTCGGATGTGGGTTGGGATGTTTTCCAATCAGCTATCTTGGCATTCCGGTACATTACCGGAGGCTTACTCTAGCCGAGTGGAAAATTGTCGAGGAAAGACTCCAGAAACGCCTCAGTAGTTGGAAAGGAAAACTTTTATCCCTTGGTGGAAGATTAGTTCTCATTAATTCAGTACTTACAAATATGGTACTGTATATGATTTCTTTCTTCCAGTTGCCTAAAGGAGTCTTACATAGATTGGATTATTTCCGATCAAGATTCTTTTGGCAAGGGGATAATGAGAAGAAAAAATATCGATTGACCAAATGGAGTGTTGTTTGCCGCCCAAAAGATCAAGGTGGACTAGGGGTTCATGATCTTGAAGTTAAAAACAAGGCCTTGCTAGGAAAATGGCTTGCCAGGTTGTTAACTGAGGAGGGTAGATGGCAGCAACTTTTACGGAGAAAGTATGTGGGCTCGAAAGCAATATCTCAGGTTTATTGGAAACCAGGAGATTCCCACTTTTGGGCAGGCATTATGGCAACCAAAAAGTACTTTTTCCCGTTTGGTTCGTTCTCCATTAGGAATGGGTCAGAGATAAGGTTCTGGGAGGATAGATGGTTGGGTACAACCACTCTCCGCGAACAATATCCGGCTTTGTACAACATTGTTCGACACAAGAGTGATACCTTGCAAAAGGTAATGGAAACCTCTCCACCCTCTATGTCTTTCAGGCGAGATATCACTGGCCCTAGACTGGTTTCATGGAACGAATTGCTACAAAGGTTAGCTTCAATCCAGTTGGTCCCAGGGGCTGATGAGTTTCGCTGGAATCTAACCAAGAATGGTAAATTCTCGGTTAGCTCCATGTACAAGGCTTTAATTATACCCAATCAACCGATCATGAATAATAAGTACATCTGGAAGATGAAGATACCTCTGAAAACGAAGGTTTTTGCATGGTATCTTCGTCGGGGTGTGATTCTTACTAAAGACAACCTTGCCAAACGCAATTGGCACGGCTGTACGAAATGTGTTTTTTGTCATGAACAAGAGACAATAAAACATCTTTTCTTCAGTTGTCCGGTTGCTAGGTCTATATGGTCAATCATTCAGATAGGTTCTACCTTATATCCACCTCGTAGCATTGCAAATATTTTTGGCAATTGGCTAAATGGGGTTGATGCTAGGTACAAAACACTTATCCGAGTGGGAGCGATTGCTGTCGTTTGGTCGCTCTGGCTATGTAGAAATGACAAGGTTTTTAATGACAAATCTTCCTCTCTCTTGCAGGTTGTCTACCGCGTTACGGCTTTGCTCCGTTCATGGTCGCCACTCCAACGCTTGGAGGACCGCGACCTCTTTACGGAGGTGTCTACACGTTTGGAGAACACGGCGAAGGAGTTTATTTCCCAACATGGATGGCAACATAATAGGCGAATTGAAGCAAATGAGGATTAGCCTATGTCAGACACTTGTTTTATTTTTTGTTTAAACTTTTGTTTCTTTGAACGGCTGTGTGCATCCTGGTTATGCAGAGGCTGGGTGTATTGCTTCAAAACTTTTTGAGTAATAAAGCGCCCTTTATCGAAAAAAATATGAAATATTTCCTCCGTTTCAAATTACTTGACACAGCTTTTTTCCAGAATTAGTTGACGGGCAGACACTGAATCAAGTCTGACATGTGCTACTGTAAGTCTGACACTGCAGCAGCGAAATTCGACCAAGAACTGGTAGACTATGAACTGCAAGAATACAGATTTCAGCCCCATGTAATATATACAGAACTACACATTCGTTCAATTGTTTCCAACTCTTTGATTACAAGATGTGATGGATCAATACTGACAAGGAAAATTCAAAGCTGAATAACATAGCAACATTATATGGAGCGGGCAGGACAGAATTTCTCAACCCCAAAAAGCATTAGTCAGCAAAAACAGTATGTACATGATTCAGACATTGCTTACAGCTGCAACCTTTTCATCTCCCATCTTTAACCAGTTAATTTTGTAAAAAAAAACATTTTGCAAGACCAGGGTAACAAAGTTGGAACACTACAACACTATTACTATGAGGAGAAACATATGCGGTATACAACAAGAAAATATCAGCATCGCACATCAGCAGCCGATGTGGTCAAGCTAAACAAGGTGACTAGAAATATATTAGTTGACATTATCGTCGCACCAAGAACCTCCAGCTAGGTCAACAAACATCTGGACCGAGTAGATTCACAAATGACGTGGCCAACAACTTAACGCCTAACACGACCACCTCCACCACCCCCAGGTCCTGATTGCCCCCTCGGACCCGTAAAACGAGCAAACTGCAGCCGCAGGTGAGGTGAATTCCGGTCGTGTTCATCAAACTTATATACCTGCAAAACCAGCCCAGGATGTTCATGATCCAATGTTAGGTAGCCACGTGCAGATATTAGCATCTAAAGAACAACATATTAACAAACGACCAGGCAAACATATGGGTAAAACTCGGCTAAAGATGTGCAAAAGAAATTCTAAGCAGATTCACAACAAACAGATAGCACCTTCTCTCAGAATGATGACTAGATCAGCAGAATAGCATACCATGATAAGCTTGTATAGCCATCCATTCAGAAAATGCCTTCAGACATAAAAAAAACTCTTGCATGCATAACTATCAAACATTACCTCGACATTTAAGTCACTTGATTACATCTACCGATATAGAAAAATGTGTCCAATGAATAATTACATGGCATCCATAGCTTTGCTAAAATGATTGGGATAATAGTAGACAAGTAGCTATTCAAAGGATACTTTGCCCAGAGGCTTCGAACTACCACCACTACTCAAACAGCCATATGGATATTGAGATACGCATGTTTCAAGTTTATGCTTGTCTTATCGCACAACTAGCACTCCAGGGAAAAGAAAAGAAAACACACTAGTTCAGAACAAACCAGTATCCAACACAAGATATTCATGCCAAATTGGTGCTGATGTGACCAACGTAGCACATTGTGTGGTCACAGCTGTCAACTTGAGGACCAAGGTAGTAGCTACAAGACTTAATGCAACCAGAAGCATTCGTGAATAACGACTGGCAAATGGTTAGGGTGAACAGAATATATCTTACCTTGCAAAGCTTCCATGGAAACAGCTGCTTGAGCAGCATTAGCAAAATCAACAAAGCAGAGCACGATTGGATCACCACCAGGCTGTCAGAAGCAAAGGAGTTAGAAGAATGAATGAAAATCGAATATGAGGCAAGGCTTGACAAACACCCAATAGGTTCACTTACATGTCTTGGGTCTTTGGTTACGAGCCTCACCTCCTTAAAACCAACAAATGGTCGAAAGATATCTGGATGGAGAAGTGAAGGACCAATAGCTATAAAAATAAGGGAAGAAGGAAAACAAATGCAATTTAAGAACACAAAGGTTTAGATTGAGAGACACATAAAACGTATAATCCTAGAGTGTACAAGGATACGAGAAACTTCTCGGCGTTCACAATCAGTAGGGATGCCTTCAATTGTTGGATAATTAGGCACAATTTCCATGATTAATTCCAGAATATAAAACATGATGGCAGCAACTAGCAACATGTGAAACTCAAACATACTAGATGCATTAATCAACATGAGTAGCAGCAGCGCAAACAGTAAAGCATCCATCGCTAAACAGATCGAGATATGTCGCACGTACCGATCTGGTGGAGGTGGCGGTGGAGGTGTAGCAGATGATGTCGCAGCAGTAACGTTGTTGATGACAACGTTGTGGACGACAGGGACGACGGGTCGAAGTAGGCGGCGTTGAAGACGACGGTAGGCTGCACCGCCCGACTTGGATGGAAGACGACCCGTGATGAAGAGCTTGAGCAGTCGCGCAGAGCGCTTCCCAAAAACCTAATTCGCCCTCTCCCGTACAGGATCGCAAGGACGAGTGGTTCCGGATACCTGCTCTCCCGTTCACCGATGCACGTCGGCGAGCGGGATGGAGTAGGCTACGATGGCGGCGCAAGCAGAGAGAAGTGGAAACCCTAACTCGTGTATTAGATGTGTTTCTGCGGTAGCCGGGCAAGAGATTATATAGGCTCAGGAAACCCTAGGCAACGTGGGGCACGCCCACGTCGCACGCACGTTTTCGAGTCGGTTCTGAATAGCCCACGGCCCGGGAGCGACCCGAACCGACTAACTGCGACGCGTCCGTCTAGGACTCTGTTCGTTTTCCTGAGCTGCAAAAAGTAAGGAAAGTCTCGGCTCGAGGCTCAATCCACTCACCACGAGCGCGGCGCGCGCGTCGTGACGTGTCGTGTCGTGTCGAGTCGAGTCGAGTCGAGTCGAGCGAGCGAGGAGGAGGAGGAGCGCGCGCGTGTAGCACTCCTATTCTCACTCACTTACTAGTGGTGGAACAATCCACCTTATAAGGTGGTCTAACTTCCTCCCAACTTTCCATGTGGGACTAAACTTCCCACCTCTTGCCACTCCCTAGTGAGCTGCCACCAACTTGGGCTCAAACTCACAAGGCTGCCACTAAGTGGGCTTTGAGATTTATAGGGAAATCTGAAATCTAGTATGGGCCAATGTGTATGGGCCCAATATTTCAACAATCCCCCACCAGATCTCAAATCCCCAATTAGAGATTTACCAATACTCACTGCTTGTTTATATACCAGTGTTTCAGCGGAGACTGTTAAGTTGAACTTCCGCCTAGAACCTTAAGCTACATCCATTCACACTTGAACAATGGACTAAGCCTTGAATTGCAAGTTTTGCGTGAACAGGGTTTCACTCAAAGTCATAACCAGTACATGGCTGCCAGTAGCCTACCCCGCGGGTGAAGCATATGCGTCATACTTCGTGGTCTCTTCATGAGTTTACTAGAGATCACCCAAATCTCATAGATTGCGACGTTTAACAATCGGACTCATATAGGTGTGTTATTTCAAGAATGCTCTGTAGGACAGCATCTTTGCTAATATAGCCAACATAAACACATTAAGGCTTGTTGCCAACCTGCCTTACAGCAATTGAGAGTTGTGCATCTTCACATAGAGAGGGTTACATAATACTCTCCTCAATTAAACCACTAGCTTGTTTTTCCCAGGTCCTAATTCACGGGATCTCCGATCACAAAGGTTGGGTTACCACTATGGTGTAACATCAACGGGTCTCAAACCCATCTCCCTCGATGCACTTTCTATCACATTACGTGATAGTCCCTTTGTAAAGGGATCTGCCAGGTTTTTGTCTGTTTGAATATATGTAACAGTTATTACTCCGGAGTTTCGCAATTTCCTGACAGACTTCAAACGTCTTTTGACGTGTCTTGATGACTTCGCGTTATCCTTAGAATTGTTCACTTTGACAATTACAGTTTGATTGTCACAATTCAAAAGGATTGCCGGTACAGGTTTTTCAACCACAGGCAAGTCCATCAAGAGCTCACGCAACCATTCTGATTCAACAGTGGTTGTGTCCAAAGCAGTAAGTTCTGCTTCCATAGTTGACCTCGTCAATATGGTTTGTTTACAAGATCTCCATGACACTGCGCCACCTCCAAAGGTAAATACATACCCACTAGTGGCGTAGAGATCAGCTACATCAGAGATCCAATTTGAATCACTATATCCTTCAAGCACAGCTGGGTGCCCTGAATAGTGAATCCCATAACTCATTGTACCACATAGGTAGCGCATGACCCTATCAAGTGCATGCCAATGATCAGTACCCGGGTTTGACATGAACCTACTCAACTTGCTAACAGCAAAAGAGATGTCGGGTCTAGTCGCTCGCTAAGTACATGAGTGAGCCAACAATGCGAGAGTATCTCGGTTGATCTACGGCAATCCTCCGGTTCTTGCGTAATGTCACACTGGGATCATAAGGTGTTGGAGAAGACTTGCTATCAATATAGCCGAACCGGCTCAAGATCTTCTCAACATAATGGGATTGTGTTAGAGTAATCCCACTCTCGTTCTTAATAAGCTTGATGTTCAGAATCACATCAGCTTCTCCCAGATCTTTCATATCAAAACACTTTGACAAGAAAGACTTGACCTCGTGTATTACTTTCATGTTTGTACCAAATATCAGAATATCATCCACATACAAACACAGTATAACACCTTCGCCCCCACCATGGCGATAGTAAACGCACTTGTCAGCCTCATTGACAACAAAGCCTACAGAAGTCAAAGTTCTGTCAAACTTCTCATGCCATTGCTTAGGTGCTTGTTTCAGGCCATATAAAGATTTCAGCAACTTGCACACCTTTCTTTCTTCACCTTTTACTACAAACCCATCAGGCTGATCCATATAGATTTCCTCTTCCAACTCTCCATTAAGAAAAGCTGTCTTTACATCCATTTGATGAACGATAAGACCATAGGAGGCAGCCATGGACAGTAGTACTCGAATGGTGGTAAGTCTAGCGGCAATTGAATAGGTGTCGAAGTAATCTTCGCCTTCTCTCTGTGTGTAGCCTTTAGCTACAAGCCGCGCCTTGTACTTCTCAATAGTACCATCAGGTCTTAGCTTCTTCTTGAACACCCATTTGCAGCCTACAGGCTTGCATCCATGGGGTCGTTCTGATAGCTCCCAAGTTCCATTAGAAAGAATCGAGTCCATCTCATTATGGACAGCTTCTTTCCAGTCATCTGCATCTGGAGATGCGAATGCCTCTGCAATGGAAGTGGGAGTATCATCCACAAGGTACACAATGAAATCATCACCAAAGGATTTTTCAATCCTCCGTCTCTTGCTCCGTTTAGGAGCTTCATTGTCATCCTTCTCAGTAACATTCTCATGTGATTGTTCAAAATACTCATTAGATGGACTAGACTCAGGAATTATCTCAGTAGAAATTCTAGCAATGCTATGCATATCTTTCATAGGAAACATGTTCTCAAAAAATGTTGCATCACGAGATTCCATAATAGTATCAACATGCATATCAGGTACCTCGGATTGAACTACTAAAAATCTATAGCCTATACTCATGGAGCATAACCTAGAAAGATACAATCCACTGTCTTTGGTCCGAGTTTGCGCTTCTTAGTAATTGGAATATTGACTTTCGCCAAACATCCCCACGTGCGCAAATACGAAAGTGATGGTTTTCTCCCAGCCCACTCCTCGTAAGGGGTTTTATCTTTATTCTTGTTAGGAACTCTATTCAGGACATGACATGAAGTCAATAAAGCCTCCCCCCACCATGCCTTTGATAAACCAGCAGTGGCTAACATGGAATTCACCAAGTCAGTCAGCGTGCGGTTTTTCCTCTCGGCAACCCCATTTGACTGGGGCGAATAGGGAGGCGTCCTCTCATGAATAATGTCATGTTCCTCACAGAATTCATCAAAGATTTTAGGAAAATATTCACCACCACGATCTGACCTAAGACGCTTGATCTTTCTCTCTAGTTGATTCTCAACTTCAGCCTTATAAATTTTAAAGTAGTCTAAAGCTTCATCTTTAGTTCGCAACAAATAAACATAGCAAAATCTAGTCGCATCATCAATCAATGTCATGAAATATCTCTTTCCACCTTTTGTCAACACACCATTCATCTCGCATAGATCAGAATGTATGAGTTCTAGAGGTGCCAAGTTTCTCTCCTCGGCCGCCTTGTGAGGCTTCCGAGGTTGCTTTGATTGCACACAACTATGGCACTTAGAACCTTTGGCAATGGTGAAATTCGGAATTAAACTTAAACTGGATAGCCGAGACATTAAACCAAAATTAATGTGACATAAACGAGAATGCCAAACACTGGTGTCATCACTAACATTGCCACAAATATGGTTCACAGACTTATTACTGAAATCAGAAAGCGAAAAGCGGAACAAGCCTCCGCACTCATAGCCTTTACCAATAAATTGTCCAAACTTGGAAACAACTACTTTATTCGACTCTAAAACAACCTTAAACCCATCTCTGCATAGAAGGGAGCCGCTAACGAGATTCTTGTTCATAGTAGGGACATGCTGCACGTTCCTCAGCTGCACGATCTTCCCCGAAGTGAACTTCAGATCTACCGTGCCAACACCACGAACAGAAGCATGTGACCCATTCCCCATCAAGACGGAAGAATCCCGGGCGACCTGGTAAGAAGTGAACATGGAGATGTCAGCACACACATGAACATTAGCACCTGTATCAATCCACCAACATGGAGATTGAATTACTGAAAGAACAGTAAAGAGATTACCGTACCCATCAGCATTGCTAGCGGTCACCGTGTTGACTTGCCTCGCCTTTTTCTTGCGGTCTGCCCTCTCTGGACAGTCCTTAGAAAAGTGGCCAGTCTCTCCACAGGTAAAGCAGCTCAGATCTGCTTTGTTTATCATCTTCTTCTTCTTGAAAGTTGTAGTCTTCATAGGCTTATTGAAGGAGGGCTTGTTATTCCCTTTATTCTTGCTGTAGGGTTTCTTCTGCACCATGTTGGCGCTAGACTGACCCTCTCCTTTCTCAGTAGTATCCTTAGCCCGAGCTTTCTCCTCAACATCAAGAGACGCTATCAGATTTTCAACTGATATCTCCTGTCTCTTGTTTTTGAGAGTTGTGGCAAAGTTCCTCCATGAAGGAGGCAACTTAGCGATGATGCATCCAGCCACAAACTTACCAGGTAAGGCACACTTAAGGAGTTCAAGCTCTTTCGCAATGCACTGTATCTCATGAGCTTGTTCGACTACAGAACGGTTGTTTACCATCCTGATGTCATGGAAGCTCTCCATGATGTACAGTTCACTGCCTGCATCGGTTGCACCGAATTTAGCATTCAGTGCATCCCAGAGCTCTTTACCGTCTGTTATGTGCATGTACACATCACACAGACGATCAGCAAGAATACTCAGAACGCATCCGACAAAGAGAGTATTGTCTTCCTTGAACTTGTTCTGATCTTGGTCAGATATAGTTCCTTCAGGTAAGCCATTACTAACTTGGAATACTTTCAGATGAGTAAGCCAGAGCGTGGCCTTAATCTGCCACCTCTTAAAGTGCACACCGGTAAACTTATCCGGCCTCAGCGCATCAGCAAAACCAGCCATAGTTAACTCAGGAAATTACCTACGATTAGGTTTTTGGATTGTTGGATAATTAGGCACAATTTCCATGATTAATTCCAGAATATAAAACATGATGGCAGCAACTAGCAACATGTGAAACTCAAACATACTAGATGCATTAATCAACATGAGTAGCAGCAGCGCAAACAGTAAAGCATCCATCGCTAAACAGATCGAGATATGTCGCACGTACCGATCTGGTGGAGGTGGAGGTGGCGGTGGAGGTGTAGCAGATGATGTCGCAGCAGTAACGTTGTTGATGACAACGTTGTGGACGACAGGGACGACGGGTCGAAGTAGGCGGCGTTGAAGACGACGGTAGGCTGCACCGCCCGACTTGGACGGAAGACGACCCGTGATGAAGAGCTTGAGCAGTCGCGCAGAGCGCTTCCCAAAAACCTAATTCGCCCTCTCCCGTACAGGATCGCAAGGACGAGTGGTTCCGGAGACCTGCTCTCCCGTTCACCGATGCACGTCGGCGAGCGGGATGGAGTAGGCTACGATGGCGACGCAAGCAGAGAGAAGTGGAAACCCTAACTCGTGTATTAGATGTGTTTCTGCGGTAGCCGGGCAAGAGATTATATAGGCTCAGGAAACCCTAGGCAACGTGGGGCACGCCCACGTCGCACGCACGTTTTCGAGTCGGTTACAGATAGCCCACGGCCCGGGAGCGACCCGAACCGACTAACTGCGACGCGTCCGTCTAGGACTCTGTTCGTTTTCCTGAGCTGCAAAAAGTAAGGAAAGTCTCGGCTCGAGGCTCAATCCACTCACCACGAGCGCGGCGCGTCGTGTCGTGTCGTGTCGAGTCGAGTCGAGTCGACTCGAGCGAGCGAGGAGGAGGAGGAGCGCGCGCGTGTAGCACTCCTATTCTCACTCACTTACTAGTGGTGGAACAATCCACCTTATAAGGTGGTCTAACTTCCTCCCAACTTTCCATGTGGGACTAAACTTCCCACCTCTTGCCACTCCCTAGTGAGCTGCCACCAACTTGGGCTCAAACTCACAAGGCTGCCACTAAGTGGGCTTTGAGATTTATAGGGAAATCTGAAATCTAGTATGGGCCAATGTGTATGGGCCCAATATTTCAACATCAATGAATAAGGTATTTGAGGCATCTGGCGGAAGGGGAGGTTCTGAAATTCCGCCACCAAAACCAGCATTCCTGCCATCCATACCCCCAGCAGCCACCACTGGACGATCATCAGCTTGGTAACCAGCATTAGCCCCCGCAGTAGGCCTAATAGATCCCCCGGCAGGTCCAGCACCATAGGACTGAATTTGCTGAAGTTCACAAACATGTTAGCTGAGAGTGGTGTTTAGTAAATCATTATGCAAGAAAATGAAGATCAATACCCCGGTACGTAGAAAACGCTCATAGGAAGCATTAAGAGCCTGTGTTTCTCTCACGGCAGCATATCCTGCCCTCTCTTCCTCACGAGGGTAATAGCCAGCCATCTCGTGAGCACCAGGTACATCTAAAAGGGGAGGAAAGCTAGACGTAAATGTAGGGCTCAAGGCATATTATTGCAGGGCTTTTACAAGAACATTTGAAATTTTATATGAATTACAGATAGTGCTCTCCACCTCTCTCAAGCCGTTCATTCAATGCATTCAGATATTCCCATATTGGTCGATATATATTGCCGGACGCATCTTTTTGTGACATGATTAATCGACGAGAGTATCCGTTTGAGGCACAGCTAGCAGTCACAGCTCACAAGCAACGACTAGTATCAAGCAAGCAAAACTAAATTCTGCAAGCTGAATCTGAACCGATTAAATACTAAAACAGAACTGTCGATAATTTCCGTCCTAAACTGAAACCAACCGCTCGCAAAATCCCAGTCTCCCTCATACGGCAGTGCCACTAAAATCGTTTGAGTACAAGAGAGGTACTACACTCTAGCTTAATTTTAGAGAAATAGGAGAATAAGCCATAAGTTAAACCTAGTATAATAAGTAGATATCATCCATCACATAAAATGATAGGGAAACTACTAGTAAACAACTTTAGATCATATTCAACATCCTTAGTAGAAAGAACTAAATGAATGACAATAGAACCCTACCTAGCCAAGAACTTATGTCCAGCCTACAATTATCTTAAAGATATTATCCTATCAATGGTGAGGAAGAGCAAACCCTAGCATATCCTCAACATATCCAGTAACTCCCATGTCCTTTAATACTTGGAAACCCTAGACCACCTTCCCATTTCAATTATGCTTCAATTTGTAAGCATAAGGAAAACCCTAGTAATCGTAGCATGACATCAGCACACCCATGGTACTATATTTCCATGTCCCAAACTTAACTTGAGCATCACTTGGATGATCCCAATGAAAACCTTAGTGCCAAACCCTATACTTAATATGGTGTGAATAAGCATTCACCCTTATAACCAAAGGCAACCATGATGGGAACCATAGCCACTCTAGATATTTTAAAGCTAGATTAAAGATAATAATGGTAGTAAACTTGGAATAGATTTAACCTAATTCCCAAGTCCTTATCAGATAAATGAGCACATAAAATAATAGGCAAGTGATCACATTCTTAAATAAGAACCTGAATTATAAACTTTACTTTGTAAATTAACTCTTCCAAAGAAATCCCACTTAATGTCCTACCTATCACTAGGTAATCAGAAAGGCCTTTTGAAATACAATTTAAATCTTTCAAATTGGATATCCAAAATCCTACCTATTGGGGTATTTAATTCAAACCCCAATAGTAATTAATAAACCAATGTTTTAGTATCCATACTAAATTTTCTAATACACAACAATAATCTCTAAAGTATCTTAGATGAATTTTGGTAAAATTCAAATAAGAAATATATGCAAAACAGAATTGAATTCCAAACTAGATTTTAAAACTGAAAATACAAAACAGAAAATGAAATAAATAAAAGAAAAGAGAGGAAAGCCTTACCAGGCCGCAGTAGCCCAGCAAGCCCACCAGCACTGGCCCAAGGAGCAGCCCAGTCACGGCCCAGCCCACCATACCCCTTCGCTTATCCATCCAGCGAGGAGATCGTCGTCGTCTTCGCCTCTTCATCCTCTGCACGCACGGGAGAACGGCACGGCGGTGAATTGAGCCACGTCCCGGCCGCCGTTGTTGACCGCGTGACCGTCGACGACGGCCCTCAACCCTATAAATACCCAGCCGAAGCCTTCCTCGCCCGTGTTCTTCTTTTTTCTAAATTCCCAAACCCTAGCTCGCCGGCCTCCGTTTATCGCCGTCGATTGGGGCATCCCCGAGCACCGCCGTGGCCGCCGTCGTCATCGCCACCCTCTTCTTGCTCAGCCCACGCAAGGAATCGAGCCGGAGCGTCCTGGAGCGTCCCCGTCGAGCTCATCTTCTCTGACGGCCAGAGCCATCAATTCCGGCGAACCAGACCACCGCAAGCCTCGCCGTCAAGCCCTACGTGCTCAGGGTGAGCTTCTCTTCTGCCTCGTGTGCTCGGCATGTTCGCTAGCATCATGTAGCGCCGCCGCACCACTCACCTGCACGGACCGCCGTTTCGGCCTCGCCGTTGACCAAGCTCCGATGACCTAACCGAAGCGGCGCCGCCACCTTTAGGTTCCTTGTGACGAGCTGGTTCGAATGGAACCAGTCGCTCGTCCGCGCGCGGCCGGAATCGTCGTCGCCGACGACGTCTGTCCCGCTGGCCACCGTGTCCCCTGCCCAGTCATCAATTTTGACTCGGTCAAGACGACGTGGCCACTGGACCATCAGTCATTGACTGTGGGTATGTCTGCCCTGGGTACGTTTAGTATATCAGCTTTAAATTTAAACCCCAGAAAATTGCTGTAACTTTGCCAAATTATAGAAAATTCATTTCAATTCAGAAAAATATAAATAATATATCAAAATGCTCACAAAAATAAAATCTATCCAATAAAAATATAATCTGAAAATTTTATTTTAAATAAAAATTTAATTGTTTAACTCTTATTATTTAAGCCTTTTCTTTTATTCTAAATTCAATTAAAATTCAATAATTTAGGAAAACTTTCTAAATTAAATAAAAACCAGTAAGTAAATAAAGAAAACACAAAAAATAATTTTCTTTTATCATTATCTTAGTAAATCCTTAATAGAGGGATTTAAACCCTAAATAATATTATCTTAATTTTAATCCTTTAGAAATAATAAAATGCTAAGTCCATTATTATTTTTATTTCAAAGTCATTAATAACTTCAACTTTATAACCAAGTTATTACCTTAAGACTTCCATCACAAATAGGAAACCCTAATCCATTATAAAGAGAACTATAACCTTATAATTTCATGTGAGCACCCTAAAACCCTAATTCTATTAGGAACCCTAGCTCCGTAATTTCATGTGAAACTTAAAACCCTAGAAACCATGAAATGTAATCCTACTACCTCAACATTCATTATAGGTACATAATTAGTAACTCAATACATGTCCATGTCCACATAGCATATAGAAGCCCTATCACTAGTAAGTTGGTATTCTATGTATGCCTACCAATAAAACCTATATGATCTATTAGGACCCCCTAAATATAAACCCTAGTTCCTATTATCTAAGTCATCACCCTTAACTATCCATGATTAGTATCAAACCATTATGATCCACCCTAATAGCAACCATGTCCAGTATTTTATATATCACCTATCCATATCCAACTAAACCCTGCAAATACTAAAGAATTATGAACCATCTAGTTTAGGCACCAGCTAACCTTACTTAGTGAATTCAAGAGCAAACCCTAGAAACCATAAGCCTTAATTGAAATACTTCTTATTACTTAAGTAATATGTTCTTCAAAAGTTATTCTTTTGAAGTAATTAAAGAATAGTCATCAACCCTACCTAATAGAACCTATAGACCATAGCTATCTATCACCAGTAAGATATAGCCAACCATGGTAGCAACCATTTATGATCAATTGCTTAATATGCTCTTGCTTAACTCAAACCATGCAACCATTACATGACTAGGAACTCAATCCAACTTTGTTGTGATCCATATAATACTTAATTAGGAAACTCAATTGAGAGCCATAGTAAACCATAGAAGAAAATAGTTTCTATTTGAAATACTTATTATTACCTAATTAACATGTTCTTCAAAAGTTATTCTTTTGAAGTATATAATATATAAGTAATCATCAACCATGCACTATAAGACTTAAAATTGACAACTGCTACTTACTTATTATGCAACTACTATTCCTTAGTGCATATGATTGTTATTATGCATTATACCATTTGTTTATGATATTAAGGCAACCAAAACCTAATAAGAACCTTGTTTGTGAAATCACTCTAAAAGTGCAACACACCCTAAACCAATCATTCCAACTCACTAATCCTAAATCATCGGGGTTAGGTCACGTTTAGAGCGATTGCATCTCATACTTATGCATTACAGCATATTTGCCAATCTTTTAAACATTATCCTTACCGAACGATGATGTTATTTCAGAATTTGGAGTTATCCCGTATCGAAGTCCTTGACTGCATAATCTTGCAGTTAAGAAAGGCAAGTTCATCGCTTGCTCATGCCACCTTGAGTATATTTACCAAATTATTTGCAAAGTACTATACTTATCACTCTTGCATAAAAAAAATTACTTTCATAACTATGAATATGACTATGTGGTGGGCAATGGAACCATGGTATGAGTTCGGTGGAGGTTCCATTGCAATGGGTTTATATTCACATAGGATTAACAACAAATGTCATTCAGTGATTCTTGCGCCGTAATATCCGTGTTTACTATAAGATCTGGAGTGGGACGGAGTAGTCAGCTGTTCTTTTCCCTCTCGCATACCAACGGATACAACCGCAGGTGGCCAGTATGCAGATACTTAGGCGGGGAGGAAGCCCCGGGGAATCAACCGATTGCTTCTACTGCGGGTTGTATCTATGATGGATTGTAATGGGCTGGCCCAGGGATTGCTCAAGGAGTCGATCGAGGCTAGTGGATTACAAAAGGGTGGGTATGTGGGGTCGCGGGAAGTCCCAGTGACTGGCTCTCTGAAAGTGCATGGAGCCTCCATGTGTGGTTTTGGTAATTAATGACAATCCCTATGGACTAATGTTTGCATAGAGTTATATTTGTAGGAATTGTCCATAGGCAATGCTTGAACCATATGTTGGCTTCAACGTTGCAATAAGAAGAAATTGATGAAGAATATCAAGTGCCAAGTATGTCTTGAAGATGAGATGAGCCAACTCGAAGAGATCATATGCTTGAAGCTTGCCATGAAGAAATGAAGTGCAAGTTCAAGATGAGCCAACCCGAAGAGATCATATGCTTGAAACTTGCCATGAAGAAATGAAGTGCAAGTTCAAGATGAGCCAACCCGAAGAGATCATATGCTTGAAGCTTGCCATGAAGAAATGAAGTGCAAGTTCAAGATGAGCCAACTCGAAGAGATCATATGCTTGAAGCTTGCCATCCATATGGTGATCATGGATATGTGAACTTGCGTCGAAGAAGAAGCTCTCCCATTGTGGATTATGGGGGAGCAATCCACAAGACTTCGTCAAGCAAGCACAATCAAGAAAGGCGTTCCATCTTGTTGCGGTCAAGATCGTCATCATTGAGCTCAAGTGGAATGCGCAAGTATAAGGTATTCTCTTGATAGGGTTTCTTTCTCACCGGTCTCATAGTGTAGTTGGAGACCGATTTATAGTTTAGTTGTCGTACTATCAAGAGGGCTCTCGACTGAGTAACTCGATCGTATCGTTCGGAGAGAGCTCAAACCTTTGCATCCTTGCATCATCTTTCTTGGTTGTTATTTGGATCTTATCCATGTGATGTTTTAGACCTTGTGCTTATTCTCATGACAAGCTCTAGTTCACCGAAAACGGATTTTGCATAGATCACTTGTTGCGTTTTCGAGTTTGGTGATTTTCTCGGTTTCTCATGTTGAGGTGTTGCACCTCTAAAAATAATAGAAAATCACCCCCCACTGGTTTCACTCAATTCGGAGCTACCAATCTTTAGATATTGATTTTACAAGTTTCACCAGGCCGGATAATCCGGGCCGGATATTTGCAAAATATCCGGCCCCCAAAATTCGGCTAAGGACTTTCTGGCGAGTGATAACCCACAAGTATAGGGGATCGCAATAGTCTTCGTGGGAAGTAAAACCCAATTTATTGATTCGACACAAGGGGAGACAAATAATACTTGAAAGCCTTAACAGCGGAGTTGTCAATTCAGCTGCACCTGGAAACAGACTTGCTCGCAAGAGTTTATCAGTAGTAACAGTTTTATAGCGATGAGTAGTGAAATAACAGCAGAGTAACAGAGACAGCAGTAGTAATTATAGTAAACAGCAGGATTAAAATACTGTAGGCACAGGGATGGATGACGGGCGTTGCATGGATGAGAGAAACTCTTGTAACAATCAAAGCAGGGCATTTGCAGATAATAATAAAACGGTGTCCAAGTACAAAGTAATCAATAGGCATGTGTTCCATATATAGTCGTACGTGCTCGCAATGAGAAACTTGCACAACATCTTTTGTCCTACCAGCCGGTGGCAGCCGGGCCTCTAGGGAATCTACTGGATATTAAGGTACTCCTTTTAATAGAGTACCGGAGCAAAGCATTAACACTCCGTGAACACATGTGATCCTCACATCACTACCATCCCCTCCGGTTGTCCGATTTACACATCGCTGCGGGGCCTTTGGTTCCGGACAGCGACATGTGTATACAACTTGCAGGTAAGATCATAAAACAATGCATATCATGATGAAATAATAACATGTTCAGACCTGAGATCATGGCACTCGGGCCCTAGTGACAAGCATTAAGCATAACAAGTTGCAACAATATCATCAAAGTACCAATTACGGACACTAGGCACTATGCCCTAACAATCTTATGCTATTACATGACCAATCTCATCCAATCCCTACCATCCCCTTCAGCCTACAGCGGGGGAATTACTCACACATGGATGGGGGAAGCATTGCTGGTCGATGGAGAGGCGTCGGTGGTGATGATGGCGATGATCTCCTCCAATTCCCCGTCCCGGCGGAGTGCCAGAACGGAGTTTCTGGCCCCCGAGACGGAGTTTCGCGATGTGGCGGCGTTCTGGAGGGTTTCTGGCGACTTCGACTTCGTCCTCGCGATTTTTAGATCGAAACCTTTTTATAGTCCAGAGGGGGGCGTCAGAGGCCAGCCGCCTGGCTTGCCCTTCTGGCTCCGTGAGTCTTCTGGTAAAATAGGCCCATTGGTATAAATTCCGAGGATTTTCCCGAAAGTTGAATTTCTGCACGAAAACAAGACACCAGAGCAATTCTGCTGAAAACAGCGTTAGTCCGCGTTAGTTGTATCCAAAATACACAAATTAGAGGCAAAACCATAGCAAAAGTGTTCGGGAAAGTAGATACGTTTTGGACGTATCAACTCCCCCCAAGCTTAGCTTATTGCTTGTCCTCAAGCAATTCAGTTAACAACTGAGTGCGATAAAAGAACTTTCACGAACACATTTGCTCATATGATGTAAATATTCTCATGATATGGCTAACACTTAAGCAGTTCATAATAAGATACATGCAAATAAGATCATCTAATAGCTATGTCAATCATGGAAAGGTACCAACAATTAATAATAAGCATCATGAATCATGTCTATAAGCAGGATTGAAATGTTCATAAAAGAGTATGATAAAGTGGTATCTCGCTTGCCGATATTTGATCAGCAAAACATAAATGCTCAGGCACCTCTGAAGTTCATAGAAAGACTAGAAATAGAGATTGTCAAAGATAAAAGCATCAAAGTTATACCACAATCAATCATATTTTGAGACAAGCATATTATACTAAGAATGACAGTTGTGCTCTCAAGAAAGTGCTCAAAGAAAGGATGGAGACACAACATAAAAGTAAAAGATTGACCCTTCGCAGAGGGAAGCAGGGATTAACATGAGCTAGAGCTTTTCATTTTTAAAACAGGAGTAAAATTATTTTGAGAGGTGTTTGTTGTTGTCAACGAATGGTAATGGGTACACCAACTACCTCGCCAACCAGACTTTCAAGAGCGGCTCCCATGAAGGACGTTATCTCTACCAGCAAGGTAGATCATCCCTCTTCTCTTTTGTTTACACACGTATTTTAGTTTTATTATGGACGTCACTCCCCCCAACCTTTGCTTACACAAGCCATGGCTAACCGAATCCTCGGGTGCCTTCCATCAATAAAATACCATGGAGGAGTGTCTATTTGAAAAATTAAGTTGCTTACTAATGAATCAGAGCAAAACATGTGAAGAGAATTATTAATGAAGTTTGATTAATCGGGGCTGGGAACCCCGTTGCCAGCTCTTTTTGCAAAATTATTGGATAAGCGGATGTGCCACTAGTCCATAATGGAAGTCCGTCAAGAGTAAATGACAAGGTTGAAAGATAAACACCACATACTTCCTCATGAGCCATGAAACATTAACACAAATTGAGAAGCATTTTGAAGGTTTAAAGGTAGCGCATGAAAATTTACTTGGAATGGTTTGAAATGCCATGCATAGGTATTTATGGTGGACACTTTGGAAAAACTTGGTTTTCAGGGGTTTGGAAGCACGAGCAGCGTTCCCGCTCAGTACAAGTGAAGGCTAGCAATAGACTAGGGAGCGACAAATCAAGAGAACAGTAACTGTCATAATCATGCTTGCGGCAAAATAAATTAACTGAGGCATAAAGGTGATACAAGAACTCTGAAGCAATGTAAATCATAGAGGCTTAATTGACTTTTGTTCAGTCATATGCATGCGTGAGCATGTGCCAAGTTAATTCAAATGAATTATTCAGAGGAGGATACCACAATATCATACCTACTTATGAATAAAACAATGCAAGCAAACATCCATGACATGCTACTCATATTAATAAATTGGAGCTAAACATGAGAGATCATGAACTACTAGACTTTCTTAAATGACATATACCTCACATGAACCAACTAAGCATGCTCACATGGATGAGTATATGTACAAAAATGAAAACAAATAGAGTTCATACCAGCCTCTCACCACATTCGAATTGTCGTATATCGTCATTATTGCCTTTCACTTGTGTAGCTTGGATAATATGAAATGAAAACCACGCTCCAGCCACCGAAGACCATTGAACTCATAATGAACTTTACAAACCAAAGAAGAGCAGCAAATATTTTTGGTGTTTTCGAATTGGAAACAAGAACAAAGGGAAACAAGCAAACAAAGCAAAATCTTTTTGGATTTTCTTATAGCAAACCAACAATAGCAAATAAAGAAAAATAAATGCAAGAAACCAAAACAAGCAAATGGTGAAGAGAAACAACAGAAATATTTTTGGTCTTTTTGTGTTTTAGGAAAGAAACAAAGCAAAAACAAGAAAAGGCAAACTAGAAAAGTCACATAAACACAAAGCAGCAGGAATTCGTCAAACTTGACAGCAGTACAGTAATCGATTTTTAAGAAATTCTTACACTGCTCAAATCGAAAAGTGTTCAACTAATGAAAGTTAGATAACAACCTGGGGAACATGCACAAAAATTGGCTTCGCAAAATATCGTTCTGGCTATTTTTGAGAATTTTTTTGGTAACAGTCCAGAATCTGTTTTCAGGCAGCACTTCCCCAAATATCATCTCCCTCTCATTAGAAAACCACTCAAAGAAACTAAACAAGTATATACAAGTATCCAAAAACCATAATATGCAAAGAATGAGTGATGCCGGTATACCTCCCCCAAAGCTTAGGCTTTTGGCCTAAGTGGAGTTCAATCCCATGGTGCCCATGAAGTAGCACCTCCGTAGTACGACGAAGATGGATCATATTCCGGGTATGTGCTAGAAGAAGCACCTGGATACGTGACGGTGTAGTCGTAGGAGGGCTCGGCATCCTTGGAGTCATGCTGCTGGTGGAAGCCTTGTATCTTCATTTTCTCCTCCACCTCCTCCTTAGAGCGCGACCATGGTTCCCTGTCAATACTGAACAAATCTGGCTGGGGCAAAGGGATTTCCCTCTCATCCCCTCAGCAAACAACATTCTATAGACCAAATTATCTGAAGTAGAATCAGCGGTAACAAATTGATGGCTCTTCATAGCAGCAATATCAAGCCTTATAGGAGTTAATTGCACATCAGTAGGGTCAAGAGGAAGTTCTAGATATGCTAAAATGCGTGATGCAATAATTCCTCCAAAAATAGGCCCCCTGTTAGACAAGCGGCGAGCAATAAGAGAACCAAGATGATAAGGTGTCTCTCCAGTAAGTGCAGCAATTAAGAAAGCAAGATGGTAGCTAGAAATATTGCTAGTGTTCTCCCTACCAAGAATGCTAGTAGCAATGTAATAGGCAAAATACTTAATGGCGGGGAGTTGGATGTTTCTTATCTTGCCACGCTGAATGGTGCGACAATCATCATTGGTGATCCCTCGATAGAGGTCCAACAAGACCCTGGGGTTGTCCTCAATCTTCCTTGCTGTACCTACAGGGGCAATACCCAATGCAACACAAAATTCTTCCAATTTCATAGTAATAGGATCACCATAAATCTTGAATGCAACTGTCGGGCCATAGTGCTTGTTGTTGAACTTGAAGCTCTCAACAAAGATTTTGGTGAGCATGAAGTATTGCTCCCTTTCATCTCCCATGTAGGCGGTTAAGCCCGCCTTGTTAACGAGGGTCAAGAAATCATCCAGCAACCCTGCATTACTCAAAAAGTTATAACATGGGAAAGATGAAGCGTTAGGAACTCCATTGTCTTCTTCGGGCTCGAAGCTTGGCGCGATGACATGCTCATTGTAGGATCGCCTGAATCGGGTGGCGGTCCTAGAGGGCCTTCCGGTGCTCGTCGTCTCTCTCTCAAACACTTCTCCAAAGTTGAAATTATCCATCTTCCTTTTCTGAAATTTTTCAACAAACATTATAAAATTTGATTTGGTGACATATAATTGAGGGAAACTACTATAGGAACTTGCTAGAATACTAATCATGCATCAAAACTAGTTTCTACAACTTAGAACAAGCATGCAAGCTCACTAAACATGTTACCTACAGCAGCAAAATATTCAAGATATACTCAACCAAACAAAATTCTACTTGGATAATCGGAGGAGTCACATACCGGAGAGCAAATGTGCCAAATTTCAGACAGAAATCTGGGCTGAGCAAAGAGATCGAGAAATCTTGAGTTCTTGAGCAAAAACACGAGCGAGAGAAAGCTGGTGCTGATTTTTTTTCGGGAGAGAGAAGAGTGTGGGAGGAAGAGATGAAGTAGTGGGGCAAGGGGGAGCCCACACACCAGGGTGGCGCGTCCCCCTTGCTGGTCGCGCCGGCCTGTGGGGTGCCACCCTGGGGTGCCCCACTGGTCATCCCCAGGTGCTCCCAGGTGCATTTTCGAAAAATAAGACCAACAGTATAATTTTTGTGAATTTTTGAAAACTTTGAAAAATGCACATTTCTGGGTATTAAGTTTATTATTACTGGACAGGAAAATTTTTGAAATCTCTAATTAACTAAGAAACTTTGCAAATCAAAAGTGCTACAGCAAGTAAAACAAGTGGAGGGAGAAAGAGATGTTGTTTACCTCCTCTATGCATATAAAAAGTATTTGTTAACAAGGTTGATCAAGTCTTGCCACCAAATAAATTTTACATAGCATAAGAAGAAATAAACCTCAAATCAATCATGTTACCTTGAATTGTATTGATATGGATCTAATCATAAGATTTTGATATCCTTCTTTAGGCTCATATATAGGACAATCGATAGTTCCAACTTTGATAGTTCTCACATTAGAAATAGTATTAACTCCACATACTTTATCAATCCTCCTAACTTTTCCTTTATTGCAATCAATAACAGCCCCTGCGGTGTTAAGAAAAGGTCTCCCAAGAATAATAGACATATTATCATCTTCAAGCATTTCCAACACAACAAAATCAGTTAATATCAAGCAGTTATTAGTAACTTGAACAGGAACATCCTCACATATACCAATAGGAATAGAAGTAGATTTATCAGCCATTTGCAAAGATATATCAGTAGGTATCAACTTATCTAAATAAAGTCTCTTATAAAGAGAAAAAGGCATAACACTAACACCGGCTCCCAAATCACATAGAGCAGTTTTAACATAATTATTCTTAATAGAACAAGGAATAGTAGGTATACCTGGGTCGCCCAACTTCTTTGGAACTTTGCCATTGAAAGAGTAATTAGCAAGCATAGTGGAAATTTCCTCATTGGGGATTTTCCTTTTGTTAGTGACAATATCTTTCATATACTTTGAATAAGGAGGCAATTTAATAGCATCAGTCAAAGGGATTTGCAAGAATAAAGGTTTCATCCAATCACAAAATTTATTATAGTGTTCTTCTTCCTTTGATTTTAGTTTCTTAGCAGGAAAAGGCATTTGCTTTTGCGCCCAAGGTTCCCTTTCATTACCATATTTCTTAGCAATAAAATCTTCTTTAGTATACTTTTTATTTTTAGCATGCTTTTCAGGTTCATCTTCAACCTCTTCTTTATCAGAAGCATCATTCTTATCATTATCATTTTCATGTTCATTACCACTTTCAGTTTCAGCATCGGAAATAGAAATACTATTAGGATCATTAACAGGTTCAGAGGATTCTACAACATTTTTATGTTTCTTCTTCTTTTTCTTAGAAGGGGCACTAGTTTCAATTCGTTGAGAATCTTGTTCAACTCTTTTGGGATGCCCTTCAAGATATAGAGGATCCTGGGTAGAGACACCACCTCTAGTTGTTACTTCATAAACATGTTTCTCTTTAGAATTATTTTTTAACAAGTCATTTTGCACTTTAGTGAGTTGATCAATTTGAGTTTGAACCATTTGAAAATGTTTAACAAGCATCTTAACATCATTGGAGGTTCTCTCCACAATATCATGCAAATTGCTAATAGCTTGAGAATTTTCCATTAGATGATTCTCTACTCTCATATTAAAATTTTCTTGCTTAACAATATAATTATCAAACTCATCTAAGCATTGAGCAGGAGGTTTTGAATACGGAATATCTTCCCTAGTAAAGCGTTGAAGGGAGTTTACCTCAATCATGGATGAAGGGGGAATTATCTCACATAAATCTTCTATGGGTGGTAGATTCTTCACATCTTCGGATTTAATACCTTTCTCCTTAAGATACTTCTTGGCTTCCCTCATATCTTCATCATTTAATTTAATTAAACCCCTCTTCTTCAATATTGGCGTTGAAGTTGGTTCAGGTACTTTATCAATCCTCTTGGGGAAATAGACGGTATGCTCCTTATCATCAACATTGAAAGTAACTTTTCCTTTATTGCAATCAATAACAGCCCCTGCGGTGTTAAGAAAAGGTCTCCCAAGAATAATAGACATATTATCATCTTCAGGCATTTCCAACACAACAAAATCAGTTAATATCAAGCAGTTATTAGTAACTTGAACAGGAACATCCTCACATATACCAACAGGAATAGCAGTAGATTTATCAGCCATTTGCAAAGATATATCAGTAGGTATCAACTTATCTAAATAAAGTCTCTTATAAAGGGAAAAAGGCATAACACTAACACCGGCTCCCAAATCACATAGAGCAGTTTTAACATAATTATTCTTAATAGAACAAGGAATAGTAGGTATACCTGGGTCGCCCAACTTCTTTGGAACTTTGCCATTGAAAGAGTAATTAGCAAGCATAGTGGAAATTTCCTCATTGGGGATTTTCCTTTTGTTAGTGACAATATCTTTCATATACTTTGAATAAGGAGGCAATTTAATAGCATCAGTCAAAGGGATTTGTAAGAATAAAGGTTTCATCCAATCACAAAATTTATTATAGTGTTCTTCTTCCTTTGATTTTAGTTTCTTAGCAGGAAAAGGCATTTGCTTTTGCACCCAAGGTTCCCTTTCATTACCATGTTTCTTAGCAATAAAATCTTCTTTAGTATACTTTTTATTTTTAGCATGCTTTTCAGGTTCATCTTCAACCTCTTCTTTATCAGAAGCATCATTCTTATCATTATCATTTTCATGTTTATTACCACTTTCAGTTTCAGCATCGGAAATAGAAATACTATTAGGATCATTAACAGGTTCAGAGGATTCTACAACATTTTTATGTTTCTTCTTCTTTTTCTTAGAAGGGGCACTAGTTTCAATTCGTTGAGAATCTTGTTCAACTTTTTTGGGATGCCCTTCAGGATATAGAGGATCCTGGGTAGAGACACCACCTCTAGTTGTTACTTCATAAACATGTTTCTCTTTAGAATTATTTTTTAACAAGTCATTTTGCACTTTAGTGAGTTGATCAATTTGAGTTTGAACCATTTTAAAATGTTTAACAAGCATCTTAACATCATTGGAGGTTCTCTCCACAATATCATGCAAATTGCTAATATTTTGAGAATTTTCCATTAGATGATTCTCTACTCTCATATTAAAATTTTCTTGCTTAACAATATAATTATCAAACTCATCTAAGCATTGAGCAGGAGGTTTTGAATACGGAATATCTTCCCTAGTAAAGCGTTGAAGGGAGTTTACCTCAATCATGGATGAAGGGGGAATTATCTCACATAAATCTTCTATGGGAGGTAGATTCTTCACATCTTCAGATTTAATACCTTTCTCCTTAAGATACTTCTTGGCTTCCCTCATATCTTCATCATTTAATTTAATTAAACCCCTCTTCTTCAATATTGGTGTTGAAGTTGGTTCAGGTACTTTATCAATCCTCTTGGGGAAATAGACGGTATGCTCCTTATCATCAACATTGAAAGTAACTTTTCCTTTATTGCAATCAATAACAGCCCCTGCGGTGTTAAGAAAAGGTCTCCCAAGAATAATAGACATATTATCATCTTCAGGCATTTCCAACACAACAAAATCAGTTAATATCAAGCAGTTATTAGTAACTTGAACAGGAACATCCTCACATATACCAACAGGAATAGCAGTAGATTTATCAGCCATTTGCAAAGATATATCAGTAGGTATCAACTTATCTAAATAAAGTCTCTTATAAAGAGAAAAAGGCATAACACTAACACCGGCTCCCAAATCACATAGAGCAGTTTTAACATAATTATTCTTAATAGAACAAGGAATAGTAGGTATACGGGTCGCCCAACTTCTTTGGAACTTTGCCATTGAAAGAGTAATTAGCAAGCATAGTGGAAATTTCCTCATTGGGGATTTTCCTTTTGTTAGTGACAATATCTTTCATATACTTTGAATAAGGAGGCAATTTAATAGCATCAGTCAAAGGGATTTGCAAGAATAAAGGTTTCATCCAATCACAAAATTTATTATAGTGTTCTTCTTCCTTTGATTTTAGTTTCTTAGCAGGAAAAGGCATTTGCTTTTGCACCCAAGGTTCCCTTTCATTACCATGTTTCTTAGCAATAAAATCTTCTTTAGTATACTTTTTATTTTTAGCATGCTTTTCAGGTTCATCTTCAACCTCTTCTTTATCAGAAGCATCATTCTTATCATTATCATTTTCATGTTCATTACCACTTTCAGTTTCAGCATCGGAAATAGAAATACTATTAGGATCATTAACAGGTTCAGAGGATTCTACAACATTTTTATGTTTCTTCTTCTTTTTCTTAGAAGGGGCACTAGTTCAATTCGTTGAGAATCTTGTTCAACTCTTTTGGGATGCCCTTCAGGATATAGAGGATCCTGGGTAGAGACACCACCTCTAGTTGTTACTTCATAAGCATGTTTCTCTTTAGAATTATTTTTTAACAAGTCATTTTGCACTTTAGTGAGTTGATCAATTTGAGTTTGAACCATTTGAAAATGTTTAACAAGCATCTTAACATCATTGGAGGTTCTCTCCACAATATCATGCAAATTGCTAATAGCTTGAGAATTTTCCATTAGATGATTCTCTACTCTCATATTAAAATTTTCTTGCTTAACAATATAATTATCAAACTCATCTAAGCATTGAGCAGGAGGTTTTGAATACGGAATATCTTCCCTAGTAAAGCGTTGAAGGGAGTTTACCTCAATCATGGATGAAGGGGGAATTATCTCACATAAATCTTCTATGGGAGGTAGATTCTTCACATCTTCAGATTTAATACCTTTCTCCTTAAGATACTTCTTGGCTTCCCTCATATCTTCATCATTTAATTTAATTAAACCCCTCTTCTTCAATATTTGCGTTGAAGTTGGTTCAGGTGTAGTCCAATCATCATGATTCCGGCCTATTTTAGCCAATAATTCTTCAGCTTAAATGCGGAGTTCTTTTCTGAAAACACAACCAGCACAACTATCCAAATATGCCTTAGACTCAACGGTTAGTCCACTATAGAATATATCAAGTAAATCATGCTTTTCCAAATCATGTCTAGGTCGAGCCCTGATGAGAGAGAAAAATCTTGCCCATGCTTGGGCAATTTCTCTCCATCTTCCTGGTCAAAGCTATAAATTTTACGTAAAGCAGCATGTTGAGCACTAGCAGGAAAGTATTTCCGAAAGAAAACATCAAGCAAATCACCTGGACTTTTAATAGAACCAGGAGGCAAATTATTATACCAAGTTTTAGCATCATCCTTTAATGAGAAAGGAAAAAATTTAGGAACGAAATAAGTACGCATCTTAACATCATCAGAAAACAAGCTACTCATAGAAGAAAGTTCATTCATGTGTTCTACAACACTTTCTTTTTCAGTACCACAAAAGGGTGCTTTCTCTACAATAGCTATATGAGATAGATCAAGAGAAAAATCATAATCTTTATCCTTAATGTTTATAGGAGATGTGGCAAATTTAGGATCAGGAGATAACTTATGTCTTACAGTGTATTGTGCGAGAAATTTTTTAATTTTTCTTGCATCAGCAGTAGCATTGCATCTATTAATAAAATCATCATTAAGCTCCACATAATCCTCATCAGGATCATCACTAGAATAATCAAGTTCAGGTGAATTAACAGGTGTAGCAGCATTAGGAGTTTCAGTATTTTCAATTTGTCTAGACCTAGCAATTGTAGCATCTAGAAAGGATCCCAATGAACCACTATCATCAAGCACAGCAGAAACATTATCAATATTATGAGAGTTTTCAGATTCAGCAGAATTACCAGCAAGTGAAGCTTGCGGCGGTGAAACAAGTTGACTTATCACAGATGGTGAATCAAGAGTAGCAGAGGTACTCAGAGTTGTACCTTTTCTTGTAGTGGATGGTAATATGGCGACTTTAGGATCGCGAGATTTACCCATGATGGAGAATTTGCAGCGAACAATATCAATCCAAGTGAACTTCCAAATAAAGCTATGCTCCCCGGCAACAGCGCCAGAAAACAGTCTTGATAACCCACAAGTATAGGGGATCGCAATAGTCTTCGTGGGAAGTAAAACCCAATTTATTGATTCGACACAAGGGGAGACAAAGAATACTTGAAAGCCTTAACAGCGGAGTTGTCAATTCAGCTGCACCTGGAAACAGACTTGCTCGCAAGAGTTTATCAGTAGTAACAGTTTTATAGCAGTAGCAGTAGTGAAATAACAGCAGCAGAGTAACAGAGACAGCAGTAGTAATTATAGTAAACAGCAGGATTAAAATACTGTAGGCACATGGATGGATGACGGGCGTTGCATGGATGAGAGAAACTCATGTAACAATCAAAGCAGGGCATTTGCAGATAATAATAAAACGGTGTCCAAGTACAAAGCAATCAATAGGCATGTGTTCCATATATAGTCGTACGTGCTCGCAATGAGAAACTTGCACAACATCTTTTCTCCTACCAGCCGGTGGCAGCCGGGCCTCTAGGGAATCTACTGGATATTAAGGTACTCCTTTTAATAGAGTACCGGAGCAAAGCATTAACACTCCGTGAACACATGTGATCCTCACATCACTACCATCCCCTATGGTTGTCCCGATTTCTGTCACTTCGGGGCCTTTGGTTCCGGACAGCGCATGTGTATACAACTTGCAGGTAAGATCATAAAACAATGCATATCATGATGAAATAATAACATGTTCAGATCTGAGATCATGGCACTCGGGCCCTAGTGACAAGCATTAAGCATAACAAGTTGCAACAATATCATCAAAGTACCAATTACGGACACTAGGCACTATGCCCTAACAATCTTATGCTATTACATGACCAATCTCATCCAATCCCTACCATCCCCTTCAGCCTACAGCGGGGGAATTACTCACACATGGATGGGGGAAGCATTGCTGGTCGATGGAGAGGCATCGGTGGTGATGATGGCGATGATCTCCTCCAATTCCCCGTCCCGGCGGAGTGCCAGAACGGAGTTTCTGGCCCCCGAGACGGAGTTTCGCGATGTGGCGGCGTTCTGGAGGGTTTCTGGTGACTTCGACTTCGTCCTCGCGATTTTTAGATCGAAACCTTTTTATAGTCCAGAGGGGGGCGTCAGAGGCCAGCCGAGGGGGCCACACACTAGGGCGGCGCGCCCCCCTGGGCCGCGCCGACCTGGTGTGTGGGGCCCTCGGGCCTCCACCTAGCTTGCCCTTCTGGCTCTGTGAGTCTTCTGGTAAAATAGGCCCATTGGTATAAATTCCGAGGATTTTCCCGAAAGTTGAATTTCTGCACAAAAACAAGACACCAGAGCAATTCTGCTGAAAACAGCGTTAGTCCGCGTTAGTTGTATCCAAAATACACAAATTAGAGGCAAAACAATAGCAAAAGTGTTCGGGAAAGTAGATACGTTTTGGACGTATCAGCGAGCTCCCCAGTAACCCCATGGATCCAGGCCGGATTTTTGGCCAGACTTTTTCAGAAGGCCGGATTTTCCGCGGGGGGGGGGGGGGGCGGATAATTCGGCCCTCACTTCGACCGGATTATCCGCCCCCAAATATCCTGCAACGGCTCGATTTTTCGGGGGGGGGGGGGTATTTATATACCCCCCTTCTTCCTCCTTGGGCTGGAGCTTCTCCCACTCTCTCTCTCCTCCATTGTTGATCTTGAGAAGCTTGCCCTATCTCTCTATCCCTCCATGATTCTCGCCCCCTTTTGAGGGAAAAGAGAGAGGCGATCTAGATCCACACTTTGACCAAACCATATCATCTCTTTGTGAGTGAATTTTTGGGATCTAGATCTTGGAGAATTTTGTGTTCTCCTCTTTGTTCTTCCTATCTTATTCCCCCAATAGCTTTTGTAGCTTTGTTGGAATTTGAGAGAGAAGGACTTGAGCATCTTTGTGGTGTTCTTGTCATTGCATTTGGTGCATAGGTTTGAGTTCTCCACGGTGATTCGTGGAAGTGAAAGCAAGAAGGTTGTTACTCTTGGGTTCTTGGAACCCTATACGGATTCTAGGCCTTAGTGGCGATTTCTTGAGAGCCTCCAATTAAGTTGTGGATGCGTGCCCCAAGCTTTGTGTAAGGCCCGATTTCCGCCTCGAAGGAAATCCCTTAGTGGAACCGTGACCTAGGCCTTTGTGGCGAGGGTCACCGGAGAATAAGGTGAGGCGCCTTCGTGGCGTTCGGTGTGTGGTGTGAGTACCGCATCTTGGGGTGAGGCCTTTGTGGCATTGGTGTGCATCGAGCAACCACACCTCAAGGTGAGGCCTCTTGTGGCGTTCGGGAGCACTAAGCCACCGCACCTCTCCAACGGAGATTAGCACTCGCAAGAGTGTGAACTCAGGGTTAAATCATCGTCTCCCGCGTGGCTCGGTTATCTCTATACCCGAGCTTTTTACTTATGCACTTTACTCTGTGATAGCCATCGTGTTTGAAGTTATATATCTTGTTATCACATAGTTGCTTGTATTGCTTAGCATAAGTTGTTGGTGCACTTAGGTGAACCATAACATATAGGCTTTGGGCTTGACAAAGTAAACGCTAGTTTTATTCCGCGTTTGTTAAGCCCATCTCGTAAAAGTTTTAAACCGCCTATTCACACCCCCTCTAGGCGACATCCGTGTCCTTTCACTCTCACTTATACCTGGCCCCATACCAAGGAAGTGTGGACAAGCTCATGACTTGGTTGAGCAATAAGGATAAGATCTTTTATGGGTACAGAAACACACCTCTGTAGAGTGTATCAAATTGTGGCTTGTCACTCCATGTTCTGGGTTTGGAACTGCGAACGCCGCTAGAAAGGAACTCCATAAAGTTCTAGACACCCGGTGAAGGCTGATGGACATAGTTCTTCAGAATAAAAGCAACCTTTTGAAGAAATGTTTACAAAAACTTGCATTGCCTACGACTTTCTGGTTCATGGCTGTAGCTAGTGCATTAAACACCTATTTCCTATAATAAACTTGTTGAATACGCTCGTACTCATCCCTCTTTAAAATCCCCTGCTTAGATCTGAAGGCATTAAAGGAGGATCTACAGTGCAACTCGAAGACCGAGGAGTCAACCAATTACTTCAAGAGACAGGATCCTGCCAGAGGAGTCCAACACCACATCCACCTTGGCGAAAACCTAGATTAGCAGTAGAAGGAAATCTTTTCCCTAATCCTAGAACCTAAATAGATAGAGTTGATCTATAGTTATGTAATAAGCCAAGTACCTCTCTAGATAGAGTTCGTGATAGATTAGACTACGAGTTATTCTTCTAGAGTTTATTTGCAGCTTTACCTCATTGTAAAGTAGGAGGCTGTGTTGATCTTCTGTGAAGAGTTTGTATTGTAATTCTATAGACATGCCTTCGATCCGTATATGTTTACATTTGTACCACTGTGAGGGATGTAATAGTAGTGGAACAGTGTTTCATTAGTGTTATGTCAACGACTTGCATACTACACCATGCAGTGGTATGCTGGGTCACCACACCTAGCCAACGCCCAACGGAATTGCAACAAAAACTCTTCGGAGCATAGGACGAGTGGTGGCTTCTCTCCTTATATCAAGGCCAAGTGAAGCAAGAAATTTATGTCCTTTGGGAGAGAGCTCTTTGAAAAAAATTGCAACTCTAATTCTAATTTTATATATTTCACGGATCTACATTTAATTAATTTTCGTAACTACCAAATCAAAAATACTAATTCATATAACACTAAAAATTACATAAAATAAATCATTAATCGTTAATAATTCAAATGTTACTTTAGTTTGTTATACTTATTAGTTTCAATCTTTATAATTGTATTTTTAATCCTTGACCAACAACAAGGATATGTTACCTTTAATGAAATTTACAAATGCGAGATGGGCTAAATTGAAAATAATATTCGATGATTAAGCTCTTGAAGTTGAAGATGCCGGAGCAACTACGACTATGGTTTGGAAACGATAATGACTACATAATTTCTTATGAACTGGCATTTTGTTTATGTCATTTTCTCGAATAAATCACTTTGCGGATCATTATTTCCATATCTTGCAAAGATTAAAAAAGATCTACATATTATATTGTACGGTTCATATGGAAGCTAAAAAGAAACAATGGTGTGAACAAACATGAATACACAAACCAGCTCCTAGGTCGTCAATGTGTGGGCTCGGGAATACTTCACTAAATAATTCGTGTGGTAGCTGAAGCTATACCTGTGCATGTGTCGGGCCGGGCCGGGAAAGCCCGATGCTGAGAAAATAGGCCCAAGCCCGGCCTGACCTAACCAAATACCCACAAGCCTGTCGGGCCGTCGGGCCGCGGGCTGGGCCGTAGTGCAAAATCGTGTTTTCAGGCTACCCAGGCCCGGCCCGGCTGTCGGGCCAACAATTTCAGACCCAGGCCCAAGTTTTTCAGGCCGGGCTTCGGGCCGGGCCTCGGGCCGGGCTGCCCATGGCCAGGTATGGCTGAAGCATACTCTTTATATGTGTATGGTGATCTAGCTTGCTCTGGATAACTAAAGGACTGCCTCATATTTTACTTATCATTCGATCTTTCAGTTTATGCTGTTAGACATATCGCTCCTGGATTAAGCCTGCTTTGCGTGCCGGTTGCACATGCTACTAGAGTTGCCGATTCTACCGCATCGGCGGTCTCAACCCATAGATTAGGAGGCTGGATTCTGGGAGCGGCCCAGACGCCACAGAGGTCGGTAAGCACACATACCCAGCATCCTCAAGTCGAAGCTCCATGATGGCGGCCAAGACAGCGCCGCGCGGATCATGCCGTCGCTGATGCGGTGATGCCGAAGAACGGTATCTCACGCTCGATCCTCTGGCTGCCCCAATGTGAAATCCCCCGTCGTCGTCAATTTCTCGACACAATCACATCATGTGGTGGATGCGATAATGCCGCCGGCTTATGCATGATCTCAACGTTGTTGTCTTCGGAGAGAATTAGATTGTTTTGATTTGATGCAGGGCAATCAATGATGCTCTGGTATTTAAAGGCTGAGAAAAGGCAAGAATCTGAGATCGTGTATGACAAGTTTGAAAGGATTGCGGACGATCTCTGAGATCCAGTACTACAGGTCATCCCATGGAGCGATTCCTTTCCTTTTATCTCCCGCGTTAGCTGCCGTGCCGGATTACTTAGATCGATTGTCGGCAGATTGGTGCTGCTAACGGACAGGTTTCAGCTTCAATATTCAGGTTCTGGCACGTGACCTCGATCGTCGTTAGTTGGTGCTCGTCAGCAGGCCGAACGAGGCGATGTGCAGCATGAGATGCATGCTCCGGCACCCGAACGCGTGTATCTCGCCGGCGTCCATCGCACCACCACTTGTTCCGGTGAGTTATGAGATTTGTTTAGGCCTTACGCCGCTTTTGCTTGGGTTTGGACAGTTAAATATGGAGATAGACTCCCTCACTGCTACGAAACAAACTGCACAACAGACTACGTATGTGATCTGAACTGGAAATTATATCTAACTTGATTAGACTCTATATATTCGAAACCTAGCTACCATGGATTGTTTTACCGGCCCAATTTATTTTGACATACCATCACCAACCATCACCACCTAAACGTCTCCCAGCCGCTATCGTCCACCCTCCCGGCCGCAATCCCTCCCGTTCGCATCATGTCGACGTCCGCGCTCTTGTCCGCTCTGCGCGTCGGTGGCCGGCAGAAGATCACCGCCTCCACCTTCGGCGCGAGGACGCAGGCGACCGGCTCCCACGACTTCAGGGTCCACAGGTTCACGCAGGTCAGGGAGAAGGTGGCCAATGGCACGGCCGTCCAGTCAGGCACGTTCGGCATCGGCGGGCACGACTGGCGTATCAAGTGCTACCCAAACGGCAACAACGAACGGAACCAAGGCTGCATCTCCCTCTACCTCCGGAACGCCAGCCACGCCAAGAGCGGCGACGCCACGGCTAACTACAAGATGAGCATACTCGACAAGTCCTGGAAGCCGTCGTGCACCGGGACCTCGTCACAAGGCCGCCTCTTCAAGGGTTCTAGTCTTAGTTGGGGCTGGAAGGATTTCATCAAAATTGAGGATCTGGACAAGGAGAAGCACCTCGCGGACGATTGCCTCACCATCGTCTGCGACGTCACCGTCGACACGGGGCTGCGCACCGAGGACTACACGGACGAGGTTGCTGCGGCGGAGGAACTCACCAAGGCGCCACCGCCGTTCCCCGTGCATGGCATCGCGGAAGCTATCTGGAACAGGCAGGAACCCGACGTGAAGATCGAGGCCGGCGACGGGCAGACGCTCGCCGCGCACCGGTGGGTGCTCGAGGCCGGATCCCCAGTCTTCAAGGCGGACCTCGCGCTCGCCTCCAACGACACCGTCGCTGAGCTACGCGTCGGCGACATGGACGCCGACGTGTGCAAGGCGCTGCTCCGGTTCATGTACACCAACTCGCAGCCGCCGGAGCTCGAGGCGATGGCGGAGCGGCTCCTCGTCGCGGCGGACAGGTACGAGCTGGAGGAGCTGAAGCTCGCCTGCGAGGAGGCGCTGTGCAAGAACATCGACACGAGCTCCGTGACCGCCGCACTGGCGCTGGCCGAGCGTCATGGTTGCACCGTGCTGAGGAAGGCGGGCATGCGATTCCTCTCTTCTCCCGGTAACCTGGATGTGGTCTTGGCGTCGTCCGATGGTCTTGAGAAGCTCAAGACAAGCTGCCCATCTGCTCTGCTGGAGCTCCTCGATAAGAAGAGGCCGCTGAATGAGCAGTTAATTAGCACACGCGTCTGATTCGTACCGTCAATGATGAAGTGCCATATAGTTTCTTTACTAGTATTATATTCGAGTTGATGACGTCGTCAAACATGTTTGATGTTAAAGATTGGGATCATCTGGACCATCAACAACACCCCCTAAACATAAGAAGAATCATAACCGTTGGATGGACCGCTGCCCACACCTCAAAATCTTTCATAATCAACAGTTATGGAAGTAAATTATGTACCAATGAATCACCATAATCCGAATTTAATAGAAACATGGAAGGACCGTAACTCCTGCTTTTTCTCTATGCACAATTACGGGAATCTCTACCAAAAAGGACGAAGTGATTTTCAAACGGAATCAATCACCTTACTAAGCAGAATCTCCATAATTATTGTATATGCTAACGAAATCACCGTAATTTCCTGCCGCTTACATTCATTATTTCACTACCGTGAATCATGCTTCATTTGACGGGAAACAGGGTTTCCCCAACATCTTTACTACTTCATCCGTCCCAGTTCGTAAGGCAAAGTTCCAAAAAATATTTGTCCCAAAATGTCTCACCTCCTAGGCACATTTGCATTTAATATGGGAGTAAAATTGATTCATTATTACATGCAAAAGACTCCTTGTAGAAAATAATTTTTTTAATTTCCCAATTAATTGCAGCACCGATGTTAACGTTTTTACGTGGAAATTTAGAGCCAATAAGAATTCATCTTGGGCCAAGATATTTGAAAACTTTGCCTTGCGAACTGGGACGGAGGGAGTATTAAATTGCAGTCCCTACATCATTAAAAATGTTTGATGTCAAAGATCAAAATCATCTAGACCGTTGGATCTATTCAGCGTCTATCCCACCGGTTTGGAAAAATTAAAATCGAGACGCGATCCCCTCTTTCCCTATTAACACATTAACACATATCTATTGAAAGAAAGAAATTGTTGATGCAATCCCGTTGTTTCCGCTAAGGGAGTTATTTCCAAAAAGATCTGAATGCAATCCCTTCTATCCTCTTGATCTCCTGAATACGCCATCTTCCCTAACGCCAATCCGAGCCCAAGAAGCCCTTGTGGCGACCTTTAGCTCCTTGGCTCTTCAAATCCATCTGTACCGTCGTCCATGGCCTTCTCATCGCTAGCGGCCTTCTCCTCCACCAGAAGCGACGGCCATGGGGCGAGGTTGTAGATCCGTCACCCAGGACCCACAATGGTGGAGGCGGACCGCATGTATGCGGAGCAGCACACGCTGGCAGCGGTGCTGGTGAGTGGGAGGGCGGCTACGGTGCTGCAGATTTATTCGACGTGGTGCCGCCTCTACTCATCGCTGCAGGGCCTCGTGCGCTAGATCGAGGACGAAGCTGATGAGTGTGCGAGCTTCGTGCTCGCCGACGCGAGGATGACCGATGGCTCCATGAGGTAAGATACCTCCACTTATTTGTGCCAATTGTGTGGTGTTGATTTTTGTGTCATTTTCCAATTCTTCTCTAGGAAAAACAACACAACCTGAAGAGCACAACTTGAATATGAAATAAGGAACTTGAATAAAATGCATATCCTACAGGCTCTCATATCTCTTTGAGGTCTCAATAGGAATCTGACTGGCACCAAAATATTTTAACCGCCTTAATCAAGAGCGGATATAAATTGCAGGCTCTGAAATTTAGTTTTACTCGGTGAAGAACTACTAACTGCAAGATGCAAACGGCAAATCTTGACTGAAACTGGTAGGTGGCAGCACAAATTGATTTAGGCAAAAAAGAGAGGTTAAAATAGGGACAAAAGTGACATACCATGATACCAAAGAAGTAAAGAAGAGGGTGCTTGACGCAAGTCAAATTCTTCATCTGGCCATGGTAAATATCAGATGTTATCTTTACTATTATATGCGAGTTGGTACGTCATCAAAAATGTTTGATGTCAAAGATTCAGAGCATCGAGATCGTCTAATCATATAAAACACCTCCCGCTTAATATCTAGCCATCCACTAAGATCTACGCTTCTCAAAATCTCCTAAGCACCGATCACTTTCCAAAAAAACAAACATCAGAAGCATTACATTCATGGGATCACCACATTAATCACCGGATCACCACAATCAAGGGATGGCCATGATTAGGAAATCGCCAAAATCAAGGGATAGCCAAAATCAGGAGACCCTCCTTTCTGTCTCATTTCTCTTAAGGGAGGTCTCTCCGGGAAAATCGGGACACAATCCCATTCTTCCTTGTTAACGCATGTATCCAAAAATGATGGACACGAGATCCTCTCGTTCCGTTAAGGGAGGTCTCTGCAGAAAACCAGGATCGTTTCCCTCAATGGTCGAAGGGAAATCTGCAACTTTTCCGTTTTTAAGTGATTCAGAATTGGTGGATACATAGCTATGGTACAGCTTGAAACTTAATATAGGTACAGTCATGATTCTGCCTCTAGCGTGACCAAATTTGCTTCCTCTACTCCCCTGCTGCTTTTCCATTGAACGGAAAGTAACAGGTAGGCTGACCATGCCGGCGACACCCTCGTTGGAGCTGGCTACCGTGATGGAGATAATACCCATGGTGTTGCCGCCACATGCATGGGTATGGTGATGGCGTTCGTGGACACGACGAAGGTACACCTGGACGTGGAGTTGGTGTTCCTTGTCGTAGTATGTACCGGTGGCCAAGCTGCCCATGGGCTGCTTGGGATGGGTATTACCGGTCGCGGTTTCCGTGCACTCAACTATGTGGCATTTCTTCAGATTAAGGGCATCTCCAACGGGGTGATGCATTTCAGACGTTGAAAATATCGCGCGCGTCCGTTTTTGTCGGCCCAAATGGTCGAAATTGATCGCGCGTCCGTTTGCATCGGGGATGGCTTCAGCAGCACGACGTATTTATTTTTGATTTTGCATTTTTTAACATGAAAATATAATTTACATAGTAAAAGAAATAGTAAAAGAAAGGAAAATAAAAACCCTAAAACGCCTGCGCCTACTGGTTCTCGTCGTCGCTGTCGATCACGACGAGCTCCGGTATCACCCATGGCCAGTTGGGAGGCGGCGGAACATACGCCGGTGCCGCCGGCGGTGGTGGTGGTGGAGCATCCCAGGTCGGTGGTGGTGCGTGAGATGGAGAAGCCCAGTATGTGGTGGTGTGTGAGGTGGAATAGCCGCGACGTTGATGACGAAGGCTGCGGCGCAGACGCGGAAGCGATGCCCTTGATACAGGCTCACTGTTAGGCGGACTGATGACGCGTAAAGCACACGCTCGTTGGGAACCCCAAGTGGAAGGTGTGATGCGTACAGCAGCAAGTTTCCCTCAGTAAGAAACCAAGGTTTATCGAACCAGTAGGAGTCAAGAAGCACGTCGAAGGTTGATGGCGGCGGGATGTAGTGCGGCGCAACACCAGGGATTCCGGCGCCAACGTGGAACCTGCACAACACAACCAAAGTACTTTGCCCCAACGAAACAGTGAGGTTGTCAATCTCACCGGCTTGCTGTAACAATGGATTAACCGTATTGTGTGGAAGATGATTGTTTGCAGAAAACAGTAGAACAAGTATTGCAGTAGATTGTATTTCAGTAAAGAGAATTGGACCGGGGTCCACAGTTCACTAGAGGTGTCTCTCCCATAAGACAAACAGCATGTTGGGTGAACAAATTACAGTTGGGCAATTGACAAATAAAGAGAGCATGACCATGCACATACATATCATGATGATTATAGTGAGATTTAATTGGGCATTACGACAAAGTACATAGACCGCCATCCAACTGCATCTATGCCTAAAAAGTCCACCTTCAGGTTATCATCCGAACCCCCTCCAGTATTAAGTTGCAAAGCAACAGACAATTGCATTAAGTATGGTGCGTAATGTAATCAACAACTACATCCTTAGACATAGCATCAATGTTTTATCCCTAGTGGCAACAGCACAACACAACCTTAGAACTTTCTGTCACTGTCCCAGGTGTCAATGCAGGCATGAACCCACTATCGAGCATAAGTACTCCCTCTTGGAGTTACAAGCATCTACTTGGCCAGAGCATCTACTAGTAACGGAGAGCATGCAAGATCATAAACAACACATAGATATAACTTTGATAATCAACATAACAAGTATTCTCTATTCATCGGATCCCAACAAACGCAACATATAGAATTACAGATAGATGATCTTGATCATGTTAGGCAGCTCACAAGATCCGACAATGATAGCACAATGGGGAGAAGACAACCATCTAGCTACTGCTATGGACCCATAGTCCAGGGGTAGACTACTCACTCATCACTCCGGAGGCGACCATGGCGGCGTAGAGTCCTCCGGGAGATGATTCCCCTCTCCGGCAGGGTGCCGGAGGCGATCTCCTGGATCCCCCGAGATGGGATCGGCGTTGGCGGCGTCTCTGGAAGGTTTTCCGTATCGTGGCTCTCGGTACTGGGGGTTTCGTCACGGAGGCTTTAAGTAGGCGGAAGGGCAAGTCAGGAGGCGGCGCGAGGGGCCCAGACCATAGGGCCGCGCGGCCAGGGCAGGGGCCACGCCGCCCTATGCTCTGGCTGCCTCGTGGCCCCTCTTCGTTTCGTCTTCGGACTTCTGGAAGCTTCGTGGAAAAATAGGCCCCTGGGCGTTGATTTCGTCCAATTCCGAGAATATTTCCTTACTAGGATTTCTGAAACCAAAAGCAATGAAAACAAAGAATCGGCACTTCGGCATCTTGTTAATAGGTTAGTTCCAGAAAATGCACGAATATGACATAAAGTGTGCATAAAACATGTAGATAACATCAATAATGTGGCATGGAACATAAGAAATTATCGATACGTTGGAGACGTATCAGCATCCCCAAGCTTAGTTCTGCTCGTCCCGAGCAGGTAAAACGATAACACAGATAATTTCTGGAGTGACATGCCATCATAATCTTGATCATACTATTTGTAAAGCATATGTAGTGAATGCAGCGATCAAAACAATGTATATGACATGAGTAAACAAGTGAATCATAAAGCAAAGACTTTTCATGAATAGCACTTCAAGACAAGCATCAATTAAGTCTTGCATAAGAGTTAACTCATAAAGCAATAATTCAAAGTAAAGGCATTGAAGCAACACAAAAGAAGATTAAGTTTCAGCGGTTGCTTTCAACTTGTAACATGTATATCTCATGGATATTGTCAACATAGAGTAATATAATAAGTGCAATAAGCAAGTATGTAGGAATCAATGCACAGTTCACACAAGTGTTTGCTTCTTGAGGTGGAGAGAAATAGGTGAACTGACTCAACATTGAAAGTAAAAGAATGGTCCTCCATAGAGGAAAAGCATCGATTGCTATATTTGTGCTAGAGCTTTGATTTTGAAAACATGAAACAATTTTTTCAACGGTAGTAATAAAGCATATGCATCATGTAAATTATATCTTATAAGTTGCAAGCCTCATGCATAGTGTACTAATAGTGCCCGCACCTTGTCCTAATTAGCTTGGACTACCGGATCATCACAATGCACATGTTTTGACCAAGTGTCACAAAGGGGTACCTCTATGCCGCCTGTACAAAGGTCTAAGGAGAAAGCTCGCATTGGATTTCTCGCTATTGATTATTCTTCAACTTAGACATCCATACCGGGACAACATAGACAACAGATAATGGACTCCTCTTTTATGCATAAGCATGTAACAACAATTAATAATTTTCTCATTTGAGATTGAGGATATATGTCCAAAACTGAAACTTCCACCATGGATCATGGCTTTAGTTAGCGGCCCAATGTTCTTCTCTAACAATATGCATGCTTAACCATAAGGTGGTAGATCTCTCTTACTTTAGACAAGACGGACATGCATAGCAACTCACATGAAATTCAACAATGAATAGTTGATGGCGTACCCAGTGAACATGGTTATCGCACAACAAGCAACTTATTAAGAGATAAAGTGCATAATTACATATTCAATACCACAATAGTTTTTAAGCTATTTGTCCCATGAGCTATATATTGCAAAGGTGAATGATGGAATTTTAAAGGTAGCACTCAAGCAATTTACTTTGGAATGGCGGAAAATACCATGTAATAGGTAGGTATGGTGGACACAAATGGCATAGTGGTTGGCTCAAGTATTTTGGATGCATGAGAAGTATTCCCTCTCGATACAAGGTTTAGGCTAGCAAGGCTTATTTGAAACAAACACAAGGATGAACCGGTGCAGCAAAACTCACATAAAAGACATATTGAAAACATTATAAGACTCTACACCGTCTTCCTTGTTGTTCAAACTCAATACTAGAAATTATCTAGACCTTAGAGAAACCAAATATGCAAACCAAATTTTAGCATGCTCTATGTATTTCTTCATTAATAGGTGCAAAGCATATGATGCAAGAGCTTAATCATGAGCACAACAATTGCCAAGTATCACATTACCCAAGACATTAATAGCAATTACTACATGTATCATTTTCCAATTCCAACCATATAACAATTTAACGAAGGAGAAACTTCGCCATGAATACTATGAGTAGAAACCAAGGACATACTTGTCCATATGCTACAGCGGAGCGTGTCTCTCTCCCATAAAGTGAATGCTAGGATCCATTTTATTCAAACAAAACAAAAAACAAAAACAAACCGACGCTCCAAGCAAAGCACATAAGATGTGATGGAATAAAAATATAGTTTCAGGGGAGGAACCTGATAATGTTGTCGATGAAGAAGGGGATGCCTTGGGCATCCCCAAGCTTAGACGCTTGAGTCTTCTTAATATATGCAGGGCTGAACCACCGGGGCATCCCTAAGCTTAGAGCTTTCACTCTCCTTGATCATGTTGCATCATACTCCTCTCTTGATCCTTGAAAACTTCCTCCACACCAAACTCGAAACAACTCATTAGAGGGTTAGTGCACAATAAAAATTAACATATTCAGAGGTGACACAATCATTCTTAACACTTCTGGACATTGCATAATGCTACTGGACATTAGTGGATCAAAGAAATTCATCCAACATAGCAAAAGAGGCAATGCGAAATAAAAGGCAGAATCTGTCAAAACAGAACAGTTCGTATTGACGAATTTTAAAATGGCACCAGACTTGCTCAAATGAAAATGCTCAAATTGAATGAAAGTTGCGTACATATCTGAGGATCATGCACGTAAATTGGCTTAATTTTCTGAGCTACCTACAGGGAGGTAGACCCAGATTCGTGACAGCAAAGAAATCTGGAACTGCGCAGTAATCCAAATCTAGTACTTACTTTTCTATCAACGGCTTAACTTGGCACAACAAAACACAAAACTAAGATAAGGAGAGGTTGCTACAGTAGTAAACAACTTCCAAGACACAAAATAAAAACAAAGTACTGTAGGTAAAAACATGGGTTGTCTCCCATAAGCGCTTTTCTTTAACGCCTTTCAGCTAGGCGCAGAAAGTGTGTATCAAGTATTATCAAAGGGTGGTGCATCGTTATTATGAGCTCCCCCATCCGCAGTGGTACTAAGGACTTTGTCAATTTTAGGCCTATAATAATACTTCTTTGGTTTAGGCACTTTAGAGACATACATAAACTTTTGCTCCTTACCCACATAAGCTTTCTCCTTATATTTAAGAGAAGAAAATGTTGAACCCAAAGTTCCCATAGCCTTTTCAAGTTCATCAATCCTATTGATTTGATCATCATGGACAACACAAGTTCCTAGGACACTAATTCTTTCATCAATTCCTCCTAAGGATTTATCAAGTTCATCAGTTTTATCAAGTAACATTTCCAATTTAGCTTCAATACTTGGAAAAATTTTCTCTATGGTTTCCAATTTTTTCATAACATCTTCAAGAGAGATTTCAGTTTTAACTTTATCAACAGGGGGTATTCCAAATAAACTCTCAATAATGCAACTAGCTTCTAATGCAGGAGTACTTAGGAAGTCACCTTTTGCGAGACTATCAAGAACATATCTATTCCAGCTAGAGATACCAACATAAAAATTCCTGAGTAAAATAATGGTGGAGTGTTTCTTAGTGCATCTATTATGGGCATCACTAATTCTATACCAAGCATCTCTCAAACATTCTCCCCCTCGTTGCTTAAACGTACGAACTTCAACTTCAGGATTACTCATTTTAGTAGTAGTAAATAAAGCAAACTAGATAAAGTAAATGCAAGTAACTAATTTTTTTGTGTTTTTGATATAGCAAACAAGATAGCAAGTAAAGTAAAACTAGCAACTAATTTTTTTTTTTTTTGTATTTTGATTTAGTGCAGCAAACAAAGTAGTAAATAAAACTAAGCAAGACAAAAACAAAGTAAAGAGATTGAGAAGTGGAGACTCCCCTTGCAGCGTGTCTTGATCTCCCCGGCAACGGCGCCAGAAATTTAGCTTGATGACGCGTAAAGCACACGCTCGTTGGGAACCCCAAGTGGAAGGTGTGATGCGTACAGCAGCAAGTTTCCCTCAGTAAGAAACCAAGGTTTATCGAACCAGTAGGAGTCAAGAAGCACGTCGAAGGTTGATGGCGGCGGGATGTAGTGCGGCGCAACACCAGGGATTCCGGCGCCAACGTGGAACCTGCACAACACAACCAAAGTACTTTGCCCCAACGAAACAGTGAGGTTGTCAATCTCACCGGCTTGCTGTAACAATGGATTAACCGTATTGTGTGGAAGATGATTGTTTGCAGAAAACAGTAGAACAAGTATTGCAGTAGATTGTATTTCAGTAAAGAGAATTGGACCGGGGTCCACAGTTCACTAGAGGTGTCTCTCCCATAAGACAAACAGCATGTTGGGTGAACAAATTACAGTTGGGCAATTGACAAATAAAGAGAGCATGACCATGCACATACATATCATGATGATTATAGTGAGATTTAATTGGGCATTACGACAAAGTACATAGACCGCCATCCAACTGCATCTATGCCTAAAAAGTCCACCTTCAGGTTATCATCCGAACCCCCTCCAGTATTAAGTTGCAAAGCAACAGACAATTGCATTAAGTATGGTGCGTAATGTAATCAACAACTACATCCTTAGACATAGCATCAATGTTTTATCCCTAGTGGCAACAGCACAACACAACCTTAGAACTTTCTGTCCTTGTCCCGGTGTCAATGCAGGCATGAACCCACTATCGAGCATAAGTACTCCCTCTTGGAGTTACAAGCATCTACTTGGCCAGAGCATCTACTAGTAACGGAGAGCATGCAAGATCATAAACAACACATAGATATAACTTTGATAATCAACATAACAAGTATTCTCTATTCATCGGATCCCAACAAACGCAACATATAGAATTACAGATAGATGATCTTGATCATGTTAGGCAGCTCACAAGATCCGACAATGATAGCACAATGGGGAGAAGACAACCATCTAGCTACTGCTATGGACCCATAGTCCAGGGGTAGACTACTCACTCATCACTCCGGAGGCGACCATGACGGCGTAGAGTCCTCCGGGAGATGATTCCCCTCTCCGGCAGGGTGCCGGAGGCGATCTCCTGGATCCCCCGAGATGGGATCGGCGTTGGCGGCGTCTCTGGAAGGTTTTCCGTATCGTGGCTCTCGGTACTGGGGGTTTCGTCACGGAGGCTTTAAGTAGGCGGAAGGGCAAGTCAGGAGGCGGCGCGAGGGGCCCAGACCATAGGGCCGCGCGGCCAGGGCAGGGGCCGCGCCGCCCTATGCTCTGGCTGCCTCGTGGCCCCTCTTCGTTTCGTCTTCGGACTTCTGGAAGCTTCGTGGAAAAATAGGCCCCTGGGCGTTGATTTCGTCCAATTCCGAGAATATTTCCTTACTAGGATTTCTGAAACCAAAAACAGCAGAAAACAGCAACTGGCACTTCGACATCTTGTTAATAGGTTAGTTCCAGAAAATGCACGAATATGACATAAAGTGTGCATAAAACATGTAGATAACATCAATAATGTGGCATGGAACATAAGAAATTATCGATACGTTGGAGACGTATCACGGACCCAGTGGAAAAACGAGCGATCACTTGGGCGTCCGCGAAGCATCCGACGTGACGCATCCTAGGCGCAAATATGCGCTGGGTTTCCATCGTGGAAGGCCCGATCACTATGCGTCGCCTGCTGGAGCGTGTTCTAGAAGCATTTTTGACCCGGACGGATGACCGTTTGCATCGCCCCATTGGAGATGCTCTAAGACACATGGGAGCACATTAGACTATCATGGTCATCGAGAGAAATAAAATGACAGGTTTCTTCCAACGGTCCTTGAGCTTGAGTGTGTGTCATGGTGGGATAAAAGTATAAAATGAATTCAGCTGATATCTCTATGTTTGTTCTGTTGTTTTGTGGCAGCTGCCCTGAATTTCTAAGGAAATAAATGTCCAACAAGCACTTCTTGCTTGCCAAACCAGGTTATATATTGATGGATATAAGAATTACTTTATGTAGATTTTAGTTACAAATATAGAACATTGATGTGGAATTCGTCTTACTCTAATTCTAGGAGACAAAATTAAAATGTGAAAATAAAATGAGAGAGTGACTGTGTTTTCATACAATAGTTAAATGTATGAGCACAAAGAAGCTTTGTGTTCATACAATTAACTGGAAGTGGTGTTTTGGAATATAGAAGCATGTGCTCTCTCTATTTTAAAATGCATCTTACACATATTTTAAATTAAAAAAATTAAAATAAAAAATTCCACATACATCTTCACGTGTTACGGGCTCACATATAATAGTGAAGATGTACATGTAGATTTTTTTGTCAATCTTTTTTAACATTTTAGAATATTTTTTTTGTAGAGGGAGCATACGCACCCAAGAGGGGAATAGAATTTTCACAATTAATGCAGACATTTTTCTATTTTTGGCACCGTAGCAACATACAGAGCTAGATTTGTAGACACTAAAAATTTGGAGACTCGTTTAGCCCCTTGGATATAAGAGAAAGCCAGGTACTATTGGATAGTCTAATGGATTATTGCATGGCAAGTGACAAGACCGAGAAAAAGCACACCGAGGTAATCCCACAGGCATAACAACGACAAGCGATTTTTGTATATTGTTTGAAGTTGCCTTTAGGATACAACAAAGTGAAATCTTAATATATTTATTTATTCTTTACTATTATATTCGAGTTGGTACGTCGTCAAACATGTTTGATGTCAAAGATTGGGATCATCTGGACCATCAACAACACCCCCTAAACATAAGAAGAATCATAACCGTTGGATGGACCGCTGCCCACACCTCAAAATCTTTCATAATCAACAGTTATGGAAGTAAATTATGTACCAATGAATCACCATAATCCGAATTTAATAGAAACATGGAAGGACCGTAACTCCTGCTTTTTTCTCTATGCACAATTACGGGAATCTCTACCAAAAAGGACGAAGTGATTTTCAAACGGAATCAATCACCTTACTAAGCAGAATCTCCATAATTATTGTATATGCTAACGAAATCACCGTAATTTCCTGCCGCTTACATTCCTTATTTCACTACCGTGAATCATGCTTCATTTGACGGGAAACAGGGTTTCCCCAACATCTTTACTACTTCATCCGTCCCAGTTCGTAAGGCAAAGTTCTAAAAAATATTTGTCCCAAAATGTCTCACCTCCTAGGCACATTTGCATTTAATATGGGAGTAAAATTGATTCATTATTACATGCAAAAGACTCCTTGTAGAAAATAATTTTTTTAATTTCCCAATTAATTGCAGCACCGATGTTAACGTTTTTACGTGGAAATTTAGAGCCAATAAGAATTCATCTTGGGCCAAGATATTTGAAAACTTTGCCTTGCGAACTGGGACGGAGGGAGTATTAAATTGCAGTCCGTACATCATTAAAAATGTTTGATGTCAAAGATCAAAATCATCTAGACCGTTGGATCTATTCAGCGTCTATCCCACCGGTTTGGAAAAATTAAAATCGAGACGCGATCCCCTCTTTCCCTATTAACACATTAACACATATCTATTGAAAGAAAGAAATTGTTGATGCAATCCCGTTGTTTCCGCTAAGGGAGTTATTTCCAAAAAGATCTGAATGCAATCCCTTCTATCCTCTTGATCTCCTGAATACGCCATCTTCCCTAACGCCAATCCGAGCCCAAGAAGCCCTTGTGGCGACCTTTAGCTCCTTGGCTCTTCAAATCCATCTGTACCGTCGTCCATGGCCTTCTCATCGCTAGCGGCCTTCTCCTCCACCAGAAGCGACGGCCATGGGGCGAGGTTGTAGATCCGTCACCCAGGACCCACAATGGTGGAGGCGGACCGCATGTATGCGGAGCAGCACACGCTGGCAGCGGTGCTGGTGAGTGGGAGGGCGGCTACGGTGCTGCAGATTTATTCGACGTGGTGCCGCCTCTACTCATCGCTGCAGGGCCTCGTGCGCTAGATCGAGGACGAAGCTGATGAGTGTGCGAGCTTCGTGCTCGCCGACGCGAGGATGACCGATGGCTCCATGAGGTAAGATACCTCCACTTATTTGTGCCAATTGCGTGGTGTTGATTTTTGTGTCATTTTCCAATTCTTCTCTAGGAAAAACAACACAACCTGAAGAGCACAACTTGAATATGAAATAAGGAACTTGAATAAAATGCATATCCTACAGGCTCTCATATCTCTTTGAGGTCTCAATAGGAATCTGACTGGCACCAAAATATTTTAACCGCCTTAATCAAGAGCGGATATAAATTGCAGGCTCTGAAATTTAGTTTTACTCGGTGAAGAACTACTAACTGCAAGATGCAAACGGCAAATCTTGACTGAAACTGGTAGGTGGCAGCACAAATTGATTTAGGCAAAAAAGAGAGGTTAAAATAGGGACAAAAGTGACATACCATGATACCAAAGAAGTAAAGAAGAGGGTGCTTGACGCAAGTCAAATTCTTCATCTGGCCATGGTAAATATCAGATGTTATCTTTACTATTATATGCGAGTTGGTACGTCATCAAAAATGTTTGATGTCAAAGATTCAGAGCATCGAGATCGTCTAATCGTATAAAACACCTCCCGCTTAATATCTAGCCATCCACTAAGATCTACGCTTCTCAAAATCTCCTAAGCACCGATCACTTTCCAAAAAAACAAACATCAGAAGCATTACATTCATGGGATCACCACATTAATCACCGGATCACCACAATCAAGGGATGGCCATGATTAGGAAATCGCCAAAATCAAGGGATAGCCAAAATCAGGAGACCCTCCTTTCTGTCTCATTTCTCTTAAGGGAGGTCTCTCCGGGAAAATCGGGACACAATCCCATTCTTCCTTGTTAACGCATGTATCCAAAAATGATGGACACGAGATCCCCTCGTTCCGTTAAGGGAGGTCTCTGCAGAAAACCAGGATCGTTTCCCTCAATGGTCGAAGGGAAATCTGCAACTTTTCCGTTTTTAAGTGATTCAGAATTGGTGGATACATAGCTATGGTACAGCTTGAAACTTAATATAGGTACAGTCAACTGATTCTGCCTCTAGCGTGACCAAATTTGCTTCCTCTACTCCCCTGCTGCTTTTCCATTGAACGGAAAGTAACAGGTAGGCTGACCATGCCGGCGACACCCTCGTTGGAGCTGGCTACCGTGATGGAGATAATACCCATGGTGTTGCCGCCACATGCATGGGTATGGTGATGGCGTTCGTGGACACGACGAAGGTACACCTGGACGTGGAGTTGGTGTTCCTTGTCGTAGTATGTACCGGTGGCCAAGCTGCCCATGGGCTGCTTGGGATGGGTATTACCGGTCGCGGTTTCCGTGCACTCAACTATGTGGCATTTCTTCAGATTAAGGGCATCTCCAACGGGGTGACGCATTTCAATCGTTGAAAATATCGCGCGCGTCCGTTTTTGTCGGCCCAAATGGTCGAAATTGATCGCGTGTCCGTTTGCATCGGGGATGGCTTCAGCGGCACGACGTATTTATTTTTGATTTTGCATTTTTTAACATGAAAATATAATTTACATAGTAAAAGAAATAGTAAAAGAAAGGAAAATAAAAACCCTAAAACGCTTGCGCCTACTGGTTCTCGTCGTCGCTGTCGATCACGACGAGCTCCGGTATCACCCATGGCCAGTTGGGAGGCGGCGGAACATACGCCGGTGCCGCCGACGGTGGTGGAGGTGGAGCATCCCAGGTCGGTGGTGGTGCGTGAGATGGAGAAGCCCAGTATGTGGTGGTGTGTGAGGTGGAATAGCCGCGACGTTGATGACGAAGGCTGCGGCGCAGACGCGGAAGCGATGCCCTTGATACAGGCTCACTGTTAGGCGGACCCAGTGGAAAAACGAGCGATCACTTGGGTGTCCGCGAAGCATCCGACGTGACGCATCCTAGGCGAAAATATGCGCTGGGTTTCCATCGTGGAAGGCCCGATCACTATGCGTCGCCTGCTGGAGCGTGTTCTAGAAGCATTTTTGACCCGGACGGATGACCGTTTGCATCGCCCCATTGGAGATGCTCTAAGACACATGGGAGCACATTAGACCATCATGGTCATCGAGAGAAATAAAATGACAGGTTTCTTCCAACGGTCCTTGAGCTTGAGTGTGTGTCATGGTGGGATAAAAGTATAAAATGAATTCAGCTGATATCTCTATGTTTGTTCTGTTGTTTTGTGGCAGCTGCCCTGAATTTCTAAGGAAATAAATGTCCAACAAGCACTTCTTGCTTGCCAAACCAGGTTATATATTGATGGACATAAAAATTACTTTATGTAGATTTTAGTTACAAATATAGAACATTGATGTGGAATTCGTCTTACTCTAATTCTAGGAGACAAAATTAAAATGTGAAAATAAAATGAGAGAGTGACTGTGTTTTCATACAATAGTTAAATGTATGAGCACAAAGAAGCTTTGTGTTCATACAATTAATTGGAAGTGGTGTTTTGGAATATAGAAGCATGTGCTCTCTCTATTTTAAAATGCATCTTACACATATTTTAAATTAAAAAAATAAAAATAAAAAATTCCACATACATCTTCACGTGGTACGGGCTCACATATAATAGTGAAGATGTACATGTAGATTTTTTTGTCAATCTTTTTTAACATTTTAGAATATTTTTTTTGTAGAGGGAGCATACGCACCCAAGAGGGGAATAGAATTTTCACAATTAATGCAGACATTTTTCTATTTTTGGCACCGTAGCAACATACAGAGCTAGATTTGTAGACACTAAAAATTTGGAGACTCGTTTAGCCCCTTGGATATAAGAGAAAGCCAGGTACTATTGGATAGTCTAATGGATTATTGCATGGCAAGTGACAAGACCGAGAAAAAGCACACCGAGGTAATCCCACAGGCATAACAACGACAAGCGATTTTTGTATATTGTTTGAAGTTGCCTTTAGGATACAACAAAGTGAAATCTTAATATATTTATTTATCAGATGAAAATTTATGAATTTTTTTATTTTTTTTGAAATATATTAGCTAGCTATATCTTTATACATGTAAATTCAAATGTACATTATGTTTACATATGGGATATGAAATTAATGATGGACGCGTAGCAACGCACGGGCATTCAACTAGTAGTTGTTAATATCCCATAGCCATCTGATTTCTACGGGTCAAAAACGCTATAGATTAGGTAAATATATATTTGAGATCTTTTATGCTATCGTTTGTGGCATACGAAATATTTTCTCGACACAACTTTTTTTTTTACCAAAATTAGTTGATGGGCATAGAGATACATCCCTATTTAGACAAAATCTAACAGCAAAAGTGGCTATTGCAGCAGCGAAATTCAACGAAGAACCGGTAGCCTACGGAACTGAAGAATACAGATTTCAACCTCATGGAATATATACACAACTACACATTCATTCAATTGTTTCCAACTCTTTGATTACAAGATGGCATCGATCAATACTGACAAGGAAAATTCAAAGCTGGAACATAGCAACATTACATGGAGCAGGCCGGACAGAATTTCTCAACCCCAATACGCATTAATCAGCAAAAACAGTACTATGTACATACAATTCCACATGATTCAGACATAGCTTACAGCTGCAACCTTTTCGTCTCCCATCTTTAACCAGTTAATTTTGTAAAAAAAACATTTTGCAAGGCCAGGGTAACAAAGTTGGAACACTACAACACTATTACTATGAGGAGAAATATATCTGGTGTACAACAAGAAAAATATCATCATCGCACATCGACAGCCGATGTGGTCAAGCCAAACAAGGTGACTAAATTAGCTGACATTATCGGCGCACCAAGAACCTCCAGCTAGGTCAACAAAAGTCTGGACCGAGCAAATTCACAAATGACCTGGCCAACAACTTAACGCCTAACACGACCACCACCACCACCACCAGGTCCTGATTGCCCCCTCGGACCCGTAAAACGTGCAAATTGCAGCCGCAGGTGAGGTGAATTCCGGTCGTGTTCATCAAACTTATAACCTGCAAAATCAGCACAGGATGTTCATGATCCATAATGTCGTCGCCACGTGCATACATTAGCATCTAAAGAACAACATATTAACAAACGACCAGGCAAACATATGGGTAAAACTCCGCTAAAGATGTGCAAAAGAAATTCTAAGCGGATTCACGACAAACAGACATCACCTTCTCTCAGAATGATGACTAGATCAGCAGAATAGCATACCATGGTAAGCTTGTATAGCCATCCATTCAGAAAATGCCTTCAGAACAACCACGAGATGACATAAAAAAAAACTCTTGCATGCATAAGTATCAAACATTGCCTCGACATATTTTACATGTTAAGTCACTTGATTACATCTACCGAGCTAGAAAAATGTGTCCAATGAATAATTACATGGCATCCATAGCTTTGCTAAAATGGTTGGGATAATGGCAGACAAGTAGCTATTCAAAGGATACTTTGCCCAGAGGCTTCGAACTACCACCACTACTCAAACAGCCATATGGATATTGAGATACACATGTTTCAAGTTTATGCTTGTAGAATTATAGAACTAGCACTCCAGGGAAAAGAAAAGAAAAGAAAACACACTAGTTCAGAACAAACCAGTATACAACACAAGATATTCATGCCAAATTGGTGCTGATGTGACCAACGTAGCACATTGTGTGGTCAGAGCTGTCAACTTGAGGACCAAGGTAGTTGCTACAAGACTTAATGCAACCAGACGTATCTCGTGAATAAAGACTGGCGAATGGTTAGGGTTAACAGAATATATCTTACCTTGCAAAGCTTCCATGGAAACAGCTGCTTGAGCAGCATTAGCAAAATCAACAAAGCAGAGCACGATTGGATCACCACCAGGCTGTCAGAAGCAAAGGAGTTAGAAGAATGAATGAAAATCAAATGTGAGGCAAGGCCTAACAAACACCCAATAAGTTCACTTACATGTCTTGGGTCTTTGGTTACGAGCCTCACCTCCTTAAAACCAACAAATGGTCGAAAGATATCTGGATGGAAAAGTGAAGGACCAACAGCTATAAAAATAAATTGAAGAAGGGCAACAAATGCAGTTTAAGAACACAAAGGTTTAGATTGAGAGACACACAAAAGGTATAATCCTAGAGTGTACAAGGATACGAGAAACTTCTCGGCGTTCACAATCAGTAGGGATGCCTTCAATGAATAAGGTATTTGAGGCATCTGGCGGAAGGGGAGGTTCTGAAATTCCACCACCAAAACCAGCATTCCTGCCATCCATACCCCCAGCAGCCACCACTGGACGATCATCAGCTTGGTAACCAGCATTAGCCCCCGCAGTAGGCCTAATAGATCCTCCGGCAGGTCCAGCACCATAGGACTGAATTTGCTGAAGTTCACAAAAATGTTAGCTGAGAGTGTTGTTTAGTAAATGATTATGCAAGAAAATGAAGATCAATACCCCGGTACGTAGAAAACGCTCATAGGAAGCATTAAGAGCCTGAGTTTCTCTCACGGCAGCATATCCTGCTCTATCTTCCTCACGAGGGTAATAGCCAGCCATCTCATGAGCACCAGGTAGATCTAAAAGGGGAGGAAAGCTACAAGTAAATGTAGGGCTCAAGGCATATTATTGCAGAGCTTTTACAAGAACATTTGGAATTTTATATGAATTAGAGATAGTGCTATCCACCTCTCTCAAGCCGTTCATTCAATGCACTGGCTTCAGATATTGCTATGTTGTTCGAGATATATTGTCCGACGCATCTTTTTGTGACATGATTAATCGACAAGAGTATCCGTTTGAGGCACAACTAGCAGTCACAGCTCACAAGCAACGACTAGTATCAAGCAATCAAAACTAAATTCTGCAAGCTGAACCCTGCACCACTTAAATACTAAACAGAACTGTCGATAAGTTCCGTCCTAAACTGAAACCAACCGCTCACGAAATCCCAGTCTCCCTCGCGTGGCAGTGCCACTAAAATTGAGGCATACCACGTGAATCCACTTCAACATTACAAATTCAGACACCACTAAGCTAAGAAAATCATGCAATTTTCCATCCGAGTACACTAGGAATGAATGATACCGCTTTCAAGGTTGAAGACCTGAAATCCCTGCACACCTGAGACCTAATTCTCTGCATAAGATTACTTGACCGCATCAGAGACAGTGAGCACACTGAGCAACGATACCAAACGAGAGAGCAAACTCGACCGAGCGCAACAAACGTCGCACCTGCTCCCGGGTGACGTCAGCTGGGGTGTAGGCCAGGCCGAAGCGAATTGACCAGACACGGCGCTAAAGCCCTAAACATCCGCGCCGGCACCGAATTCCGAAGGCGCGAGACGACGAACGGATCAAAACGCGGAAGGCGCGGGGAGGGGAGGGTGAGGGAGAGGGAGCGAACCTGCGGGGTAGTCGGCGGGGCGGGGGCGCTTAAGGGGCTGCTGCTGCTGCCCTGCGGCGGCGGCCGCCGCGGCCGGGTTCAGGGCCCTGGCGGAGGGAGGCAGCATCAGCTGCTGCTGCTGCTGCTGCTGCTGTTGCTGGCGCGGGTCGCCGTACCCCTGCCTCCAGTACGCGTCGGCCATGGCTGCCGCGCCGCGCCGCGCCGGTCGAAGGTTCTGGATTCGCCGGAGAGAGGTGGGAGGAAGGGGGGGATCGGGAGAGCGTGTTGAGTTTTTTTTTTTTTTTTGGACAATCGGCGGTTGGATCAAACCGTTGGTTCCGTACACACGCACAAGGCTGAATGGTCCGGATGGGTTCCACGACCGCGTTTCTGGACACGTTCCTAAATATTCTTACACCCTAAGCCCGGCCCGAAGCCCGGCCCGAAAAACTCGGGCCTGGGCCGAGAAATGTTGGCCCGACTGCCGGGCTGGGCCTGGGTAGCCCGAAAACAGCATTTAACACTACGGCCCGGCCCGGCCCGACACATGCCCAGGAATGAGTTGAACTGAAACTGTTTGAAAGATTGGTAAATTCAATTCGGCTCGATTTGCCAAATTGGACCAATTTATCATTGGCACAATAGTTTAATATAATTATATCGTTTACATTTGATTTTGTATGTATTGATATTTATCATGAATAGCTAATCAGAGATTATAAAAGTTTGACTCAGATAAACTTATAGGTGGAGTAATATGGTATAGATGGAGTACCAAAAACAAGGAAAAATCAGTTGAAACTAAAAATATTTTTAAAGTAATTTTCGTAAACCCTGCACAACATGACCACATGCACACGTCATTCTACTAAAGACCTGCTATCGGGCTCGCAGAGAAGATCGATGAAGAGGTTATGGACATCTTGCTATCGATGCAAACATTGTCTCCCAATAAAGCAACGTTCCACATAATACATCAAATTTGATGTTCTATTTATACGAAAAACTATTCATCGTGAAAAGGGGTGGACCCGGATAAAAATGAATAAACTTGTTTCTCTACTACTATAGTACACAATTTTTTGAACATTTGAATCCACCTTCCTCTCCCCTTGTCCACCCGCCATTGGCAAAATAATTTCACTATTAGCCGTCGATTTCACTCAATCCAACGGCTGCTCTTGTCCGGATTCGCTACCCCGCCCAGTCCCGCCATTCCATCTCGCATGTGAATCAGTCGAGCCTTCTGGATTGCTCCAGAGCTGTCCTTTGCGATCTTGCCACCTCTAGCAAAATGTGAAGCATCGCCTGGCAGCTTTGAGCCTTTGATAGCCATAGAAAATCTCTAGCCCGTCACTCACCACCAGTCCACCACTCCCACCGGTCCATCACTCCATCCCCTCGCCGCCTCCACTCCACAGCACCACCATCTCCAGAGTCCAGATCTCTCACATCCACGTTGCAGCTCCGCCACCATCGTCTTGCAAGCAAGCTCGCGTCAAGTTCGAAATATCCTGGTGCCTACCGATTCCAGTCTCATAATTAAGTTGTTCCTTCTCTTGGTTCCCTATATTTTCCCGTTGCTTGTCAGTTTTGTGAAATTATTTTGCATGAGATTGCTGCAAACGTGATTCTTCTTGTTAATGTTGATCAAGTGTCACTATATTAGCACCCAAGAGTAGTAGATTGGTCTGGTTGTCCTTTTTGGATTAATCGGGTTATTCTTGCACGCAAGGTGCTTGTCTTATTGTCCAAACTACTATCCGCTGGTAGACCAAAAGGCAATGCTACCGGAAAGCAAAATGACTCCATAGCATTAAGCATGTGCAATCCCCATCTAAGATGTGTTCCATTGGCTCTTCAACACAGGCCGCGTGCCACAGTTTCATTTGGTTTAGACGGGAGATTATATGCCGGCCTGGTGCGGACTGGTTGCACAGGGTAACTGGTTTTTGCACGGGTTGAATGCTAAAAGAGGAGACATGCATAAATCGCTGTAAGGGACGCGTCGTCCATCTTTTAGCGCACCATCCTGATGGCCAGCTCCTGCTAGACTGCAGCCGTTGCCGCGTCTGACCCGGCGGCGAACAGTTGATTCTGGTCTGGCCATCGACCCTCGTGCCAGTCGGTGACGCCAACATTGGCATCTAATACGAGGTCCGCTAGCGGAGCAAGCCATGGCCTGCGTTGGGCACTCACTGGGTTGCTCGTGGGCTCGTGGGCTCGTGGCGCTGATCCGGCTATGTGCGTTCGACATCCGCAACGAGAAGAGCCACTGCATGCTTCGGCATGACTACCTGGAGGACATGCATGGCATGTGATTAGTGGTTCATGGATGATGCGCCGGCGGCGCACATGGCCACGAGACAATGGCGTTGGACGAGAAAAAAATGGCTGCTAGCCGCCGAGGAGAATAAACGTCTGCCTGTCACCGAGGAGCAGGCAAGTCATGTCTGACAGCCTCCACCACGCCCTCAGCAGTACACTCTTCCGTCTTCGTCACAGCTTGGCGCTGGCGCTAGATCGTTCTCTGCTGTGCCATAGTGCCGGTGCGACAGGATTGTGCTGACTGCGGTTGATTTTGAACGGGTAGGATGGTTTCGTCAGGATTGAGCCCATCTCAACCTAGCTAAAGTTTTACGCACGACGTTTGAATCCGAGAACCAGCGAACCCGAGATAAACCTGGCGTAGTACGGGCTAGGCTCTTGGTTTAGCCGGTTTTAGACCAAACCATGAGCATCTGACATTTTTTCGACAAAGGGAATATATTGATATCGCGAAGATACCAATTACACCTAATTATACCGGGATAGGCTGACATAGCATTGCTTTTCTTGTGACGTTTTCTTATTAGGGCATGTACACTGCTAGCCTCTTACCCGAGCGCTAAATGAGTCAGTTACTCCACGCAGCCAAGCGCCGGCAGCCTAGCTAACATATTTTGCATTGTTATTCACAGCGCCGGACTCTTAATTGTGCATCGATGCTTCAAAAATGGCCGGGAACAGCAAGAAACTACCGGTAATTTATTCCTAGCACCTGGGCATAAGCGCCCCGTTGTACATGCCCTTAGTAGAACATAATGGCCTGCCACCGCAAATGCTCAGATTGAATATCTTTCTTCGTAATTTTAATCCTTCTAATTGTTTACGCACAGGAGAATGCTATTAATGCAAAAGTTATTGGTGGCCAATAGAGTGTTCCTTCCACGAATTCCTCTCTATCCTTTGGAGGATGATGTACTTCCCTTCAGGTTTGAAATAAGGCAATTTCCTGTTCGGCTGAGTTTTGCCATGACAATCAACAAAGCTCAAGGTCAAACAATCCCAAATGTTGGTGTATATCTTCCTGAGCCGGTGTACTCACATGGTCAACTTTATGTTGCTTTGTATAGAGTGATATAAAGACAAACAACTCCAATACTTGCAAAGAAAAATAAGGATATTGACCCATCAGGAAAAAGCACAAAAAATATTGTCTACCGGGATGTTTTGGTTTTAATTCATGTACATACCATGGCACTGCACTATGATTTTCGTGACTAACCAAAGCAAGAAACTTTGTGTCCGGCCTGGCTGTTCTTTGTCTGAATGTGGGATTGCCCCTGCCTGTGCATGGCCTTTCTCTTGTAATCTAGAAGTAGAACCTGCAACCTTTTGCTTATGGTTGATGTTTTAGTCCTTTTTATTGTGATTGTAGCTGGTTATGGTGTTTCTGTTCCAGCTTTCTATAAAAAACCTGACTATCGTGCATTGTTTGTAAACAAAAACTATGTGTCATCAGATAAGAGAAGTCTTGTGTAAATATGTTCCCTTTTTAATAGAATAATTTGTCTAACCTCTTAGAATCGCATACAACTATTAGGGAAGTGAGGATATAGTACATGCATACAATTTTTTGTACGTTTCTCATGTCAGATTCACTTGGATTTCTGTGTGGATTAAATCTCTTTGGTCACGAGCAGATTTCATAAAGCTGTTTTAGCAACGTCAATATTCCTTTTGTGTTGTGTTAACACAACGAGTACCCAAAGAGAGCTATTCAACTGGGTTTGGTCATTGAGGAAGGCAGACCAAACAAATTTGTAGTGGTACTATACTATTGGATTAGCAGTTAGCATTCATTTTTCAGTATAGCATACACTTGGGCACATCCTTTTTTTCCTGCCATTGGGATTCAAATTTACATGCATCATCTTTCCGTTTTAGCATACAACAAAAGCATCCGAGCAAAAGACGACCCGTGAAATGGCTCTGAACTTGTCATTAACTTGTCTCATGTCCCTCTGATCTGGAATATAACAACCACAACACAGCTGTTGTAAAAGTTTATACAGGGAGATTGACTAGAAGAATGGACTAAATGGTTCTGAAGACAACAATATTACAATGGAATTAATATAAGATGGCGAGTGCGCTAGGTTTTTTAGGGGATCAATGAAACCTGGCTGAATCATGTCCCTGTAATTCTAAATGAGCTGGTGATACATGACATAACTAACTCTTTTGATGATAATTGAAGTGCCTCTCTCCCTCAAAAACAAAGAGAGAGAAAACCAGAGGGCAGATCATTTTCATACATTGATCCATTGGGCTTCAAACTTGATTTAATACCTGGTCATTTTACTGCAAACACCGATATTTCTTCACTAATGCTGATAAATCAGTTGAAGAGAGTACAATGTACATAAGATGCGACTGTATTGCTTGAAGAGATAAATATCCGAGGAACTATGCAAAATATAGGTGTATTAGCAAGCCATGTATATTTCCTTCCATCCTGAATCTAAATGTATGCAAAGTGACATACAAATGTATAGCAACGCACACGTGCAAAGCACGTGCCTTCTACTAGTACCTATAGGGAAGATGCGGCAGTTTCTTTGTCTTTCAAACAAGCTCTTTTATTGAGATCAACATACATATGTTAAGCACAACAAACACTTGCAAAATTACTCTTACAAATATTGAAAACAATATCCGATGTCTTTGGGGCGCCGATGCCTTCTTCCTCCTGGATCCATCGACGGCGCGCCATGACCCGAGCTCAGTGTCGCCTTTGGACCTTCAGAACACTACAAGAGCCATATAACATTGTTGTAGCAATAGGGAAGGCACAGGTACAAACCAGAAAATGCTAGTGGCCACATCATTGCCCTGGAAAAATAAAGTCCAGAAAGGCCACGAACGACAAATTGGGTTTGGCTAGACCAAATTGGGGAACACAAACCTTACACACTCCTCGATAAGGTCAAGATGGCCAACCATTATCAGTCGAAAATAGAGTTAGAGGACCAAGATGTGCATCCACGTCATATATTTGTTCCACATGATAATTCCGATGAGATAAATCTGCAACACATGTAGACAAAACAAGATCCACCAGTCCAAGGGATCAACAAATAGACGATTCCTTGTCCTCGTTAGTCCAAGTGGTGAGACCTTCAAAGATGAGGTGGACGGAGTGAAGGGAAAACATTATTCCTGTTCTACACAAGGCCACCATAGCTCCACCCAGGGTTGACCAATCCCTAACTTTAGAAACCTAACTAAATCACCTAGCGTATGTCCGAGGTCTCCACCCCTCCTAGCGCTAGAGTAACAAGGAAGCGAGATCCCACGAGGTTAAGAGAGGGTGTAATGTAGGGTGAAATCTTGATAGTTGACACTCCTTAGGGCATGTACAATTGTTATATCTTAGCATGCCACGTAGAACGATTACTAGTTTGGATGAGAAAGAAATGAAAAGAACATTTGTCTTCTCTTAGCTAAGAGACGGTTTCCTGGTAAGAAAGATAGAAAACTTTTTCTATTATACGAGATGCCTTATCTTAGTCACATGATTATTGGTTTATTATTAATCATGTCATAATTTAAGGAGCATGCAAATAATATATTTTGGAGATAATGCTAAAAGATAATTAGTTGCATGACATTGGTTTGTCTTGTCTAACGAAATGCAATGTCTAAAATAAAATGACTTATCAACCATTATATAAACCTTTCTATCAATTATATTAAGGAGCAGCAAAGACTATAGTCTAACGATTCTACAACAAATTAATTGCCCTCTCTTTTGCCTCAAACGACTAAGAAGTCGATCCAAGGATTTTTTTTTCTTTTTGATGGCATTCAAACAATTTTATGTGATTTCGGTAGTTTTACAAGTGGTTCTTTCCGTGGTTAAAGACATGTCTTTCCTAAGTGTGTTTGAGGCCTAGTTAGGCTTGGGAGTTGGTTCCATTCACCTAAGCCAAGCTGCCTTTGGTATGTTTTCTTATAAATAGAGTAGCTTTCTCTTGCAACTGCTTCCTGCTGTTACGGCAAACCCTATTCATCGCCCGCGTGCGCGCAAAAATATGTGGTTATGTTAGGCTGGCCCAGTAATGAGTAGACCGGGTTTCTCCCAGCGTTTTTTATTTTTCTAAGTCTCTTAGTTTTCCTTGGTTTTTTTTGGTTTTGTTGTTTTGAAGGTCGTTTTTGTGAGATTTTCACATTTTCTAAAACAGTTCAGATTTTTAATTTTTTTTACTATTTCAAACTATTCAGATTATAAAAATGTTCAATTTCGAAATAAGTTTATTTTAAAAAAATGTTTAGATTTCAAAATGTTCAGTTTTGAAAAGCGTTCAGTTTCCAAAAAAATTAAATTAAAACTTGCTTGATTTTTAAAATGTTTGATTTTTAAAAAAATAAACAATACTGGGCCGTTTTGAGGAGCCTCCCAATCTATGTGTTGCATGCATGCCCTACTTTCCCATACAACGGACGGTGAGTTCGAAGGTAATCCATCATGGCACCTCCAACTAGTGACATCTTTTTCTTTGGAGGAGATGAATGACACATCCAACGAGGGGCTTCGAAACCAAGACCAGCTAGTGCTCAAGTTGTTGTTCTATTTTGTTTCTGTGCGGGGAGCTCAAGTTGCTCTGGTTAAACACAGTCAGACACCAACTCAGCCTACACCAGCTCGAGCTGGCTTACTTTTCTTCCAGATTTGTCAAGGGGAAAACATGCCAATGTTATTACCATTCGAAACATTGAGTACCTCCAAATCCAGGAATTAAGGCAGGCCTTGACCAGACGTTAACAAGAAAAAATCGAAGGAAGCACGTAATCGGTGTCAGCAAAAGGGAAACAAGTTGCCGAGGAGTAGAGTCAAAGAGTAGCAGGTTAGTGGCCAAAAAAAACTGAAGCTTAACGGACGCCTAACTTTAGCTGGTTTCGAAAAGGTCATGCAGTTAGTTTAGCTTACCTGCTCATGTCCATCGATCTACCCAAAAGTGGATTTTGTTAGCGACTACGGCCGTGATCGCTTTTGAGGTTGACATCAGTGCTGGAATTTTGCCTTGGGTTTTAGCCTATGTTTCAATACAAATTCTGAACTTCTCTTTTGGTTCATGTGAAAATGGTAAAGGGTGGGACTAAAGTTTAGTCACACATTGCTAGTTAGGAGAGAGTTGAAGTGATATATAAGGTGGACACTTCTAGTCCTAGTAAGTGAGTGAGAAGAGCGAGCCCTCACGCACTCCTCCTTCGCCCGCCTCGCCTCGCCACGATGCGGGTTGCGGAAATCTCGCCGAGTCGAGCTTATCTTTTTGATGTTCAGGAAATTAATTGTGTAATCAATTATCAGTCATTAACGGACGCGTTACTATATGACAAGGTATTAACTTGCCAATGCCTACGGGTTGTAGACTAGGGTTTAGTTGGAAGTAGAGGGCAAGTAGATCTCGAAGGTTTCAGCCGAAAAGTACTCGACGATTATGAAAACTGGGGTTTGAGAGACAATGATTCGATGCTTTCAACTCCCCCTTATATAGGAGGCGGAGCCGAGGGATTCGTATTGTACAAGTTACAGAGTCCGGGAAGGTTTCTAACTCATCCCGCAAGATTACAAATAATGCTTCCTATTACAACTCTAACTTTCCTTAATAATATCTTGGGCTTCCGAATCTTCTTATTCTTCGGGTAGTGGGCCTTCAGTAAACCCCGGGTACTATCTTCGGCAGGCCCACTGGGGATGCCTATGTCAGTAGCCCCCGAGATTTTGCTTGAATCGTAGAGTCGGGAAAAATCTCCACTGTTTATTTTTACTCGACAGCTTAAAACTTTTCTATATTTCTTCACACAAATTTCTATATTGTACATGGATAATGGTAGTTGGGGCTAGTTCATCTGACGGATCAGGTACTAGTTAACTGCTCTAGTGGCAATCCGCAAAAACCTACTTCAAGATCACGTCCCTGGACATGATCTCGGGATACTGGTGTAAACTTCGACAGGTGCTGCTTAAGGTCTTACCATTCTGTCGAGTCCCAGTCATATTTATCGGGTACCTAATGCGTCCATTAGGATTTTTCTTCGTATCTGTTGATACGGATAAAAGTAGCAAACCGACGTCAAAGACGGCGCCACGTCTCACAGAACGGATCTGGGGTCTTACCTTCGCAAAGTTTTGCGGCATTCAGAAATTGATCGCAACTTTAGCGTTCTGAGAATATATTGTCGAGTGCTTATTCGGCCTTTGGAATGGCACATTTTATTGAGTCAAAGATGACTTATATTGCTCTCCCGATGGGAGTATATGCAGAGTTATTTATAACTCGAAATATACTCTTTTGCTCTTCTATCTTTCTTCTTTTCATTCATTCTTTCTTTTTTATAATTTCATCGGGCACGCGAACAGCGTTTCCGATGGGAGTAGCCCCCGAGGCTACATCCAAGGACTTATGCTTGGGTGTAGGCTCGACGCCTTATGCTGCTATATTATCTTTTTCTCCCGAAGTTTGATAATTTCTCGGGTGCGCGAACAGCGCTCCCGATGGGAGCAGCCCCCGAGGCTATGAGCAAATATTTGTATTTGATCATAGGCTCTCGCCATTTCTATTTTGTCTTTCTTGATCTTTTCATTTTTTCAAAGTAGCCCCCGAGCATTTGATCAAAAACTTGTATTTGATCAAAGGCTCACCAATATTTTCCATATCGCCTTTTTATGAAGCTGTTGAGGCGAATTTTTCCTTCTGCCAAGGTGACGTTATTGCTGACGATAGCCACGATTGCGAGTCCAAAAATCGCGAGAAGTTTTCTCCCGCTGTCTTGCGGGCCCAAATTATCAATTATCTTGACACGTCGTGCAGGTGGGGGACACACGTCCTCCGCTTTTCCTGGCGCACGTACCGTAACTTCTCCAGTGTTAAAATACTTTCTTACCCCTATTCCACGTGGTTATCATCTGTCACACAATTTTTCCATCCAACGGTCCGCCGCTTCGCCGCACCTCTATATAAGATCTCCTTCTTCTTCCTCGAGCACTTCCGCTCGCGCCCTTCTCCTGCTCTCCTCTGCAAAACTTCCTCCTGCGCCCCACAACTCCCTAAGCTCATCTTCTCCAAGCTGCATTCCTGCGCCATTGTTGATGCCACCGCATCGGTTGATCAAACACAGCACGCCTGAATCGTCAATGGCTGCCGCATATCTGGGAAGCGCGGAGTGGGAAAGGTCCAAAATTTCCACCCAGGACATCAACCTCTTGAAGAAGCTGGGGATCAGCAAGAAGCCGAAGGCGCTGTGCTTCCCTAGTGAAGAAAGCTACCCACCCCTCCAATGGGGTATCGGGTAAGTTTCGTCGACCATCTCATCCGCGGTCTTTCTGCCCCCATTCATCCTTTCCTCCGCGGACTGCTTTTTGTTTATGGTCTGCAACTTCACCACCTCACGCCCAATGCTATCCTCCATATCTCCATTTTCATCACCCTCTGCGAGGCCTTCCTTGGCGTCCAGCCTAACTGGGCGCTATGGAAACGCATTTTCTTTTGTCGCCGCAATGGCTCTCCCAATGTCGCCTATAATATAGGCGGCGTTGTTATTTCCGTTCGCCCCACAGTCGATTACTTCGACGTCAAACTCCCTGACTCAGTTCAAGGGTGGCGCAAGAAGTGGTTGTACATTCAGGAGGAAACCATGGATGTGCTGAAGACAACATCCCTCCTTTCGATGGTGCCGAAAAAATCCTTCGCCGCCGCTCCTGGGATGCAGAGGCTACCGAAGAAGAAAAAATATCGACAGAAGCCCTGATGACTCGCATCCATGAGTTGCAGAATACTCGCGGCAAAGAGTTGTCAGGTATTCAGATCACAGCGTATTTTCTTAGAACCAGAGTGCAGCCTCTTCAGGCTCGCAAATTCCCTCTCTGGAAGTACGCTGGCGACAAGGACGCAGATCGGTTGTCGGCGGATTTAGAGGTCAAGGACTTAGAGAAGCTTGTCCGAAAAATCTCCTCCCTCAGCAAAAAAGACCCTGTCCCTTCTTCTTGCCGTGTAAAACCATATAGCGCCACCAATGCGCTTCCCAAGGTAACCTTTGTCGATCGATTTGTTATTGCCTTGCTATCTTTTTGTAACTCCTTTTTTGACATCTTCCCCTGTTTTTTGTATAGAACCATCCAAATCTTGTCTCGCTTCCTCCCCTTCCTGAAGGTGGAGAAGTCGACGAAAGGGCCGTTGTCACTGACGACAATCAAGATGCCCCCTCTTTTGTGAATGAACCCGTAGATTCTCAAAAATCTGCTGGATCTTATGAAAAGGAGGCTGCCTCCGAAGGCACTGCATCGGCACAATCTCCTCCTCCTGCTGTTTCTCCAAGGAACAAAAGGAAAAGGGATGATGTCGAAGATTCCGGCACCTCCAAAGCCGAAGAAACTGTTCCTTCACGCCAGAAGGCAGCTTATGATCCATACCTTGAGGCCCTCATCAGCTCGTAAGTTACCTTTTATTTCACTTTATTTTGTACTCGAAGATTTTTGTCTATCTTGCTTTTTATGCTGCCGATATTTAATCGCAGTGATGATGAGGAAGAAGTACCAACTTTTGATGTGGCTGCTCGAACGAGTACATCACATACTCTAGTTGTTTCAGAAACACCAGTTGAAGGAGAGGAATCCTCGCCTCCTCAACAAAACGTCGGCGCTCCTACTCCTCCTTCAAGCCCCCTTGTCCCTTCACCAAAAAGGACAAGAGTTGAAACAATCCTGGAGCCTACCCCCCAATTGGGTAGCTCCTCTAATCCTCTCTTGGATGATGTAAGTTCTTAATTTTTTTTGTCATTGTCTATATTTCCTCTGTTTGCTTCTTTATGCCAGCATATTTTCCCCATACCGACGTTTTCTTTCTTTTTTCCTTCTTTGATAGCCTATGATCAAAGAGCTTTTTCGCATCGGTGCCCAATTCATTGGGTACCGTGAATATGCCAGCAAGACTGAAGGTAATAATTCTTTGCTGGCCCTTGTTTATAACTTCTTGCTCCTGTTTTGTCGCAATTTTGACGATTCTTAACTATTTTGGTAGAAAAACTTGCGGAAGCCAACAAGCTTGTCGACACGCTTGCTCAGAAATTAGAGCAAAGTGAAGCGGCTCGCAAGAAGGCTGAACTTGATGCTAGCAAAGCTAAAGCGGAGGCTGATAAGGCCAAGGCAGAAGCTGCTGGTGTCGAAGATCTGCAAAAAAGACTTGATGATGCCGAAACTGCTTTGAACGAGCACAAAGCCGCGCAGGCTACTCGTGAGAAGGCGATCATCAAGCGCTTGAACACGCAGATTCGACGCTTTGTCGGTAATTTTGTCGATCCATTCTATTTTTCTTAGACTTGCTTTTCTTTACTTACTGTCGACCAACATATATTTTCTACGATAGGTAAAACAAACCAAGAATTTGAGCTTGAAGATCCCGACAATGATCCTCTTCTTGACGCGCTCTCTGTCCTTGAGCTTAATGGAACCGAAGCTCGCGAAGGCATTGAACAGGCTGACGCAGGACTGTCACGGTTGTTCCCCTATTTCTTCCCGAAGAAAGCGGAACCCAAGACTTTCCTTGCTCTTGCCAAGGACTTCAACCCACCAGAGGATCTTGGACTGAAGATGCGCCAAGAAAACATGAAGATTGCTGTCGAAAGTACTGTCGCCTTGGTTGCCGACAGCCAACAAACTATCGACTGGGCGAAAGTAGGCAACACGGAACAGATAGAGCAAACACAATGGCGATCGCTGATCAGGGCGACAAAGCCCAAGACGAAGAAAATCCTGGCCTATCTCGGAATCAAGCCATCTTCAACTCCTAGCTCATCAAAGCCGGAGGTCTAGTTGAAAGCCCCTTCTTTTTTTTCTGTTTCTTTAGCTATTGTCGCCATATTAGCTTTGGCGACAATTACCTTAGTAGTCCCTTTGAAGAACCCCTTCTGTAATATCCATGTAAATTTCCTGAAGATCAATGGGATTCTGTCTTGTGCAATCATTTGATATTGAAATTTTCTTTTCCAGTTGATATTTGATAACTACTCTGCCAGTCCTCATCCTGCCGATACTTCTCCTGCTTCCTCCTTCTCGAAGAAAACACTGGTCGATGATAACCTCATCGAAGGTTCTTCAAGCAAACATTTGTCGCAAGATTTGCAAGAACTTCGACAACAACTTCAATCCATGAAAAAACAAACTCTGGCAATGATGGAACAATCTCGAAAAGCATCCGAGAGAGAGAAAATTGCTCTCCAACAAGCAAAAGAGGCCATAGCTGCCAAGGATGTTGCTGTGTCGGAAGCTGAGAAAGCCACTACTCGAGAAAATAGCATGCTCGAGCTAATGTCTGAAGCTAGCGCGGATATGCTAGGTATGTTTTTCCAACCTCACACTGCTTTTTTCTTGTTTTACTGTGCCTCCCCTTAGATTTCTTGCTTTGTCGCTTAATAGGCTCGGTTCTCGACGCTGCCGCTGAAGATGAAAGAGTGAATGTCAGGACGAATCTCCTCGTCAATCTTTCTCTTAACCATGGCTGTCTGTTCTGGGCCACCCCTGAGCGAACCCAGCAAATTGTCAGGTTCCAAGATCGCGCTTGTCAGGTGCGCGAATTTCTCAATTTCTGCACGAGAACCTTAACCCTTGTTTACAAGACTTTATTTCCTCGAGATGAGGCTCCCGAAACTCTTCTTGGACTGATGGAGAAATTTAGAGATGCTCCTCACATTCATAATTTTGTGCGAGCTCAATTGACTGCTGGAGCAAGGTTCGCCATGATTATGATACACATTTGCCATCCCAAGTTGGACCTGACGAAGATTGTTGCTGATTGCTTGGCCAAGAAATCGCGGTGAAAAAATAACATTGACTCAATCAATGAGATGGTTACTCCTGTGGCTGAGGCGATGATGGATGAACTTCTCCGGATGGATTCAGAATTCTTCGTCAAGGGGACCTATGCTGAGCACAAGACAACCAAAGGTTTATCCATAGATAGTATATTAGGCCTAAACTGAACTGTACTATATTGCGAGAAATTATGTCTATATCTTGTTGATCTCTTTTTGTTCCGAAGAATTTGTTTATATTGTAAAGTAGCCTATATTGTTGGAGCCCCCGAGCCTCTGGCTGGAGTTTATACTGTTTTGCTATCTCAAAGATTTTTCTCTTGTTGCAAGAAGATATATTTATTTTTCCGTTGATGTGTTACGAGCCCCCGAGTGTCTTGGTGGCGAAGTTCTATATTTTTGTTGCGAGGTTTTCAGACCAAAGCAATAGGATTTTGACGAGTATACTATATTTATAGTTGTTAGCTCCCGATGTTCTATTTAGCGAGGTATTCTTGTACCAAGGCGAAATATTTCGGTAAGTCTAGTTTATCTATATTGTGTATATTTTGTAACTTGAAGGCGTTGAGCCCCCGAGCGTGTCGAAAAATAAGAAGTATATCTCCACTATCTTTATTATATTGCAGCACCGCGAGCCCGCCTCATTAAAAACCTTTCCGGCCCCACTCGGTGCCCCGAAAAGGAAAAGAGTGCGTCTGGAAACTCGCGGGCGTTTCAGTACATTGTATTTTTACAGAGGAGGACTATATTTCGACTCTAAGCGTAGAACCGCCTGAGTTGTGCCACGTTCCAGGGGTTTTTCTCGGGAACCCCTGTCTTCTTGTCTTGATCCTGTATGCTCCTCCGTCGATGACTTCCGTGACGACATAAGGTCCCAACCATGGTGACTCGAGCTTTTCAGTACTTTGCTGGTTAAGCCGTAACACCAAATCGCCAACCTGGAAAGATCTGGGCCGCAATCGTCGACTGTGGTAGTTTTCTAGGTCCTGCTGGTATTTGGTAACTCGTGATAGTACTTCATCTCGAGCTTCATCGAGTGCATCCATATTGTCCTCCCGAGCTTTTCGTGATGTTTCCTCGTCATACTCTGTTACTCTTGGAGAATTATGCTCTATTTCAATTGGTAGTACTGCTTCGGCTCCGTGGACGAGGAAAAACGGAGTTTCTTGTGTCGCCATATTTGGTGTTGTTCGGATACTCCATAAAACACTTGGCAATTCTTCTGGCCAGGTATGTCGAGCTTTTTCAAGCGGTCCTAGCAGACGTTTTTTAATGCCGTTGCAGATGATACCATTGGCTTTTTCGACTTGGCCATTGGTTTGTGGATGTCCTACTGACGCAAAGTACAATTTAATGCCTACTTCTGCGCAGTATGCCTTGAACTCCTTAGCTGTAAAGTTGGTACCGTTGTCTGTGACAATGCTATGAGGCACTCCGAACCGAAAAACGAGGCCTTTCACAAACTTTATTGCCGACGCTGCATCTGATGAATTTATTGGCTTCGCTTCTACCCACTTTGTGAATTTGTCGACAGCAACCAACAGGTACTCATATCCTCCTGGCGAAGCTTTGTGCAACTTGCCCACCATATCGAGTCCCCATTGGGCAAAGGGCCACGACAATGGTATTGGCATCAGCTCTGCCGCCGGAGAGTGAGGTTTTGCGGCGAATCTCTGGCACGCGTCGCAGGTTCGTACTATCTCTTTTGCATCCTCGATTGCTGTCAACCAGTAAAATCCTGCCCGAAAAACCTTGGCTGCAATAGCTCGGCTGCTCGCGTGGTGATGTCTACGCCCCCTCCTTTTCCTGTAGACAGTGTTGGGCCTCCAAGAGCAGAGGTTTGTAGAACAGCAGCAAGTTTTCCCTTAAGTGGATCACCCAAGGTTTATCGAACTCAGGGAGGAAGAGGTCAAAGATATCCCTCTCATGCAACCCTGCAACCACAAAGCAAGAAGTCTCTTGTGTCCCCAACACACCTAATAGGTGTACTAGTTCGGCGAAGAGATAGTGAAATACAGGTGGTATGAATATATATGAGCAGTAGCAACGGTGCCAGAAAATAGCTTGCTGGCGTGTAGTTGATGGTGGTAGTATTGCAGCAGTAGTAACGCAGTAAAACAGTAAACAAGCAGCGATAGCAGTATTTAGGAACAAGGCCTAGGGATTACACTTTCACTAGTGGACACTCTCAACATTGATCACATAACAGAATAGATAAATGCATACTCTACACTCTTGTTGGATGATGAACACATTGCGTAGGATTGCACGAATCCTCAATGCCGGAGTTAACAAGCTCCACAATTCAATGTTCATATTTAAATAACCTTAGAGTGCATGAAAGATCAATTCGACTAAACCAAGTACTAACATAGTATGCACACTGTCACCTTCACACTATGTAGGAGGAATAGATCACATCAATACCATCATAGCAATAGTTAACTTCATAATCTACAAGAGATCATAATCATAGCATAAACCAAGTACTAACACGGATGCACACACTGTCACCATTACACCGTGCAGGAGGAATAAAACTACTTTAATAACATTACTAGAGTAGCACATAGATAAATTGTGATACAAAATACATTGCAATCATAAAGAGATATAAATAAGCACTTCACTATGCCATTCATAACAGTGAATAAGTATTCTGTGAATATAGCCTAAGAGACCCACACGGTGCACACACTGTCACCTTTACACACGTGGGACAAGGAGTCTCCGGAGATCACATAAGTAAAATTCACTTGACTAGCATAACGACATCTACATTACAAGCATCATCATATGAATCTCAATCATGTAAGGCAGCTCATGAGATTATTGTATTGAAGTACATAGGAGAGAGATTAACCACATAGCTACCGGTACAGCCCCGAGCCTCGATGGAGAACTACTCCCTCCTCATGGGAGACAGCAGCGTTGATGAAGATGGCGGTGGCGATGGCAGCGGTGTCGATGGAGAAGCCTTCCGGGGGCACTTCCCCGTTCCGGCGGCGTGCCGGAACAGAGACTCATGTCCCCCAGATCTTGGCTTCGCGATGGCGGCGGCTCTGGAAGGTTTCTGTGGGTTTCGTCGAACGTTTTAGGTCGAGGGCCCTTAAATAGGCGAAGAGGCGGCGTCAGAAGGTCGAAGGGGTGGCCACACTATAGGGCGGTGCGGCCAGGGCCTGGGCCGCGCCGGCCTATGGTCTGGGGGCCCAGTGCCCCCCTCTGGTCCTTCTCGTGTGTTCTGGATGCTTCTGGGCAAAATAGGAACCTGGGCGTTGATTTCGTCCAATTCCGAGAATATTTCGTTACTAGGATTTCTGAAACCAAAAACAGCAGAAAAACAAAGAATCGGCACTTCGGCATCTTGTTAATAGGTTAGTTCCAGAAAATGCACGAATATGACATAAAGTGTGCATAAAACATGTAGATAACATCAATAATGTGGCATGGAACATAAGAAATTATCGATACGTCGGAGACGTATCAGCATCCCCAAGCTTAGTTCTGCTCGTCCCGAGCAGGTAAAACGATAACACAGATAATTTCTGGAGTGACATGCCATCATAACCTTGATCATACTATTTGTAAAGCATATGTAGTGAATGCAGCGATCAAAACAATGTATATGACATGAGTAAACAAATGAATCATAAAGCAAAGACTTTTCATGAATAATACTTTCAAGACAAGCATCAATAAGTCTTGCATAAGAGTTAACTCATAAAGCAATAATTCAAAGTAAAGGTATTGAAGCAACACAAAGGAAGATGAAGTTTCAGCAGTTGCTTTCAACTTGTAACATGTATATCTCATGGATAGTTGTCAATGCAAAGTAATATAACAAGCGCAATATGCAAGTATGTAGGAATCAATGCACAGTTCACACAAGTGTTTGCTTCTTGAGATGGAGAGAAATAGGTGAACTGACTCAACATAAAAGTAAAAGAAAGGTCCTTCAAAGAGGAAAGCATCGATTGCTATATTTGTGCTAGAGCTTTGATTTTGAAAACATGAAACAATTTTGTCAACGGTAGTAATAAAGCATATGTATCATGTAAATTATATCTTACAAGTTGCAAGCCTCATGCATAGTATACTAATAGTGCCCGCACCTTGTCCTAATTAGCTTGGACTACCGGATCATCGCAATGCACATGTTTTAACCAAGTGTCACAAAGGGGTACCTCTATGCCGCCTGTACAAAGGTCTAAGGAGAAAGCTCGCATCGGATTTCTCGCTATTGATTATTCTCAACTTAGACATCCATACCGGGACAACATAGACAACAGATAATGGACTCCTCTTTTATGCATAAGCATGTAGCAACAATTAATTTTCTCATATGAGATTGAGGATATTGTCCAAAACTGAAACTTCCACCATGGATCATGGCTTTAGTTAGCGGCCCAATGTTCTTCTCTAACAATATGCATGCTTAACCATAAGGTGGTAGATCTCTCTTACTTCAGACAAGACGAACATGCAGAGCAACTCACATAAAATTCAACAAAGAGTAGTTGATGGCGTCCCCAGTGAACATGGTTATCGCACAACGAGCAACTTAATAAGAGATAAAGTGCATAAGTACATATTCAATACCACAATAGTTTTTAGGCTATTTGTCCCATGAGCTATATATTGTAAAGGTGAAGAATGGAAATTTAAAGGTAGCACTCAAGCAATTTACTTTGGAATGGCGGAGAAATACCATGTAGTAGGTATGTATGGTGGACACAATTGGCATAGTGGTTGGCTCAAGTATTTTGGATGCATGAGAAGTATTCCCTCTCGATACAAGGTTTAGGCTAGCAAGGCTATTTGAAACAAACACAAGGATGAAGCGGTGCAGCAAAACTCACATAAAAGACATATTGAAAACATTATAAGACTCTACACCGTCTTCCTTGTTGTTCAAACTCAATACTAGAAATTATCTAGACTTTAGAGAGACCAAATATGCAAACCAAATTTTAGCATGCTCTATGTATTTCTTCATTAATGGGTGCAAAGTATATGATGCAAGAGCTTAAACATGAGCACAACAATTGCCAAGTATCACATTACCCAAGACATTATAGCAAATTACTACATGTATCATTTTCCAATTCCAACCATATAACAATTTAACGAAGAAGAAACTTCGCCATGAATATTAAAAGCTAAGAACACATGTATTCATATGCAACAGCGGAGCGTGTCTCTCTCCCACACAAGCATGATGTAATCCAATTTATTCAAACACAAACAAAAATAAGAAACATACAGACGCTCCAAGCAAAGCACATAAGATGTGACCGAATAAAAATATAGTTTCAAGAGAAGGAACCTGATAATTTGTCGATGAAGAAGGGGATGCCTTGGGCATCCCCAAGCTTAGACGCTTGAGTCTTCTTGATATATGCAGGGGTGAACCACCGGGGCATCCCCAAGCTTAGAGCTTTCACTCTTCTTGATCATAGTATATCATCCTCCTCTCTTGACCCTTGAAAACTTCCTTCACACCAAACTTCTCATAAACTTCATTAGAGGGGTTAGTACATAATCAAAAACTCACATGTTCAGAGGTGACACAATCATTCTTAACACTTCTGGACATTGCTCAAAGCTACTGGAAGGTAATGGAACAAAGAAATCCACCCAACACAGCGAAAGAAGCAATGCGAAATAAAAGGCAGAATCTGTCAAAACAGAACAGTCCGTAAAGACGAATTTCTAATAAATACTTCCGTTGCTCAGATCAGAAAACTCAAACTAATGAAAGTTGCGTACATATCTGAGGAACACGCACGTAAATTGGCATATTTTTCTGAGTTACCTACAGAGAAAACAGCCCAGATTCGTGACAGATAGAAATCTGTTTCTGCGCAGAAATCCAAATCTAGTATCAACCTTCGATTAGAGGCTTCACTTGGCACAACAAAACACAAAACTAAGATAAGGAGAGGTTGATACAGTAGTAAACAACTTCCAAGACACAAATATAAAACAAAGTACTGTAGCAAAATAAACACATGGGTTATCTCCCAAGAAGTTCTTTCTTTATAGCCATTAAGATGGGCTCAGCAGTTTTAATGATGCACTCGCAAGAAATAATATTTGAAGCAAAAGAGAGCATCAAGAGGCAAATTTCAAAACACATTTAAGTCTAACATGCTTCCTATGCATAGGAATCTTGTAAATAAACAAGTTCATGAAGAGCAAAGTAACAAGCATAGGAAGATAAAACAAGCATAGCTTCAAAAATTTCAGCACATAGAGAGGTATTTTAGTAACATGAAAATTTCTACAACCATATTTTCCTCTCTCATAATAACTTTCAGTAGCATCATGAGCAAACTCAGCAATATAACTATCACATAAAGCATTCTTATCATGAGTCTCATGCATAAAATTATTACTCTCCACATAAGCATAATCAATTTTATTAGTTGTAGTGGGAGCAAATTCAACAAAGTAGCTATCATTATTATTCTCATCATCAAATATAGGAGGCATATCATAATCAAATTTATCCTCCATAACAGGTGGTAACAAAAGACTACTATCATTATAATCATCATAAATAGGAGGCAAAGTATCATCAAAGAAAATTATCTCCTCAATGCTTGGGGGACTAAAAATATCATGCTCATCAAAGCCAGCTTCCCCAAGCTTAGAATTTTCCATATCATTAGCAACAATGGTGTTCAAAGCGTTCATACTAATATCATTGCTACTAGCATGCAAATAAGATTCCATAGGTTTTTTAATTTTCGCATTAAACCATTCATGTCTTGACTCAGGAAATAGAATAAAAAGCTCACAGATGTTTTCCATTATGCCTTACTAGTGTAAACAAGAAACAAAAAGTTGCAATTGCAGGATCTAAAGGAAATAGCTTCGAGTACTTACGACGGCGGAAAATAGCTTGGTAGCCGAGGTCCGGAGTGTGAGTACCTTTTACCTTTCCTCCCCGGCAACGGCGCCAGAAAATAGCTTGATGTCTACGCCCCCTCCTTTTCCTGTAGACAGTGTTGGGCCTCCAAGAGCAGAGGTTTGTAGAACAGCAACAAGTTTTCCCTTAAGTGGATCACCCAAGGTTTATCGAACTCAGGGAGGAAGAGGTCAAAGATATCCCTCTCATGCAACCCTGCAACCACAAAGCAAGAAGTCTCTTGTGTCCCCAACACACCTAATAGGTGTACTAGTTCGGCGAAGAGATAGTGAAATACAGGTGGTATGAATATATATGAGCAGTAGCAACGGTGCCAGAAAATAGCTTGCTGGCGTGTAGTTGATGGTGGTAGTATTGCAGCAGTAGTAACGCAGTAAAACAGTAAACAAGCAGCGATAGCAGTATTTAGGAACAAGGCCTAGGGATTACACTTTCACTAGTGGACACTCTCAACATTGATCACATAACAGAATAGATAAATGCATACTCTACACTCTTGTTGGATGATGAACACATTGCGTAGGATTACACGAATCCTCAATGCCGGAGTTAACAAGCTCCACAATTCAATGTTCATATTTAAATAACCTTAGAGTGCATGAAAGATCAATTCGACTAAACCAAGTACTAACATAGTATGCACACTGTCACCTTCACACTATGTAGGAGGAATAGATCACATCAATACCATCATAGCAATAGTTAACTTCATAATCTACAAGAGATCATAATCATAGCATAAACCAAGTACTAACACGGATGCACACACTGTCACCATTACACCGTGCAGGAGGAATAAAACTACTTTAATAACATTACTAGAGTAGCACATAGATAAATTGTGATACAAAATACATTGCAATCATAAAGAGATATAAATAAGCACTTCACTATGCCATTCATAACAGTGAATAAGTATTCTGTGAAATATAGCCTAAGAGACCCACACGGTGCACACACTGTCACCTTTACACACGTGGGACAAGGAGTCTACGGAGATCACATAAGTAAAATTCACTTGACTAGCATAACGACATCTAGATTACAAGCATCATCATATGAATCTCAATCATGTAAGGCAGCTCATGAGATTATTGTATTGAAGTACATAGGAGAGAGATTAACCACATAGCTACCGGTACAGCCCCGAGCCTCGATGGAGAACTACTCCCTCCTCATGGGAGACAGCAGCGTTGATGAAGATGGCGGTGGCGATGGCAGCGGTGTCGATGGAGAAGCCTTCCGGGGGCACTTCCCCGTTCCGGCGGCGTGCCGGAACAGAGACTCCTGTCCCCCAGATCTTGGCTTCGCGATGGCGGCGGCTCTGGAAGGTTTCTGTGGGTTTCGTCGAACGTTTTAGGTCGAGGGCCCTTAAATAGGCGAAGAGGCGGCGTCAGAAGGTCGAAGGGGTGGCCACACTATAGGGCGGCGCGGCCAGGGCCTGGGCCGCGCTGGCCTATGGTCTGGGGCCCCAGTGCCCCCCCTCTGGTCCTTCTCGTGTGTTCTGGATGCTTCCGGGCAAAATAGGAACCTGGGCGTTGATTTCGTCCAATTCCGAGAATATTTCGTTACTAGGATTTCTGAAACCAAAAACAGCAGAAAACAGCAACTGGCACTTCGGCATCTTGTTGATAGGTTAGTTCCAGAAAATGCACGAATATGACATAAAGTGTGCATAAAACATGTAGATAACATCAATAATGTGGCATGGAACATAAGAAATTATCGATACGTCGGAGACGTATCACGTGGTGACCACATATTCCTTCATGCACATCCTTTAGGATTATCCTTCCTTCTTCGGGTGTGACGCACCTTTGCAGAACGCCTGAAATACTTCGCTTGTATAACTCCCCTTTAACCACTGTGAAAGCTTTGGATCGTCGAATAATTCGCCTTGCCACAACTGGATCGTCGGGTATTTCTTTCCGAAGGATATACGATATGTACGCTTGCATCCAAGGAACTTCTACCATCATCACAAGCTCTTGGTCCTCTTCGTCCTCTACGGCTTCTTTGAGGGGCGCCGAAGTTTTTTCTTCCTTTGCTTTTTTCTGCGTTTTCTTCGGCTTTGTGGATCTCTCCGCTATTTCTTCCCAAAATACACCTGGCGGGATTGGGAGGCACTGCGACCCGATGTTTGCGAGAACGTCGGCTTCATCATTGCTCAACCTACTGATGTGATTTGCCTCGCATCCATCAAACAGCTTCTCAAGCTCATTGTACACCTCCTTGTATGCTATCATGCTATCATTGACTGCATCACATTGGTTCATAACTTGCTGAGCCACCAATTGTGAGTCGCCAAAGATTTTTAGTCGAGTTGCGCCGCAAGCTTTCGCCATCTTCATCCCGTGTATGAGGGCTTCGTATTCTGCTTCATTGTTGGATGCATTTGGGAACGTCATCCGTAGGACATACTTTAACTTGTCGCCTTCGGATGATATAAGTATCACTCCTGCGCCAGCTCCTTCTACTCTCTTGGATCCATCAAAGTTCATAGTCCAAGTTCTCGACAAATCTGGGGGTCCCGTGTTTTGCAGCTCCATCCATTCTGCAATGAAATCTGGCAAAACTTGCGACTTGATTGCCTTTCTTTTTTCATACGTGATGTCCTGAGGGAAAGTTCTATTCCCCAAAGGGAGACACGCCCTGTAGCTTCTGGATTGTTCAGTATATTCGAAAGAGGTGCCTCATTGACTACTATTATCGGGTGTGCCGAAAAATAGTGGCGCAACTTTCTTGCCGTTGTAATCACTCCATATGCTAGCTTCTGGTACTGCGGGTACCGCTGTTTGGAAGGCGATAAAACTTCATTGATGAAATATACCGGCCTTTGCACTCCATGGAGTTTTCCTTCTTCTTCTCTTTCAACGACTAACACCGTGCTAACCACCTGGGGTGTGGCTGCAATGTACAGCGGGAGAGGTTCCTTTTCCTTCGGCGCCACCAAGATTGGTGGTGTCGAGATTGTGCGTTTCAGATCCTCGAAAGCTCTGTCGGCTTCTTCGTTCCACTGGAATTTCTCCCCTTGCTTTATTAAAGCGTAGAACGGTAACGCTTTTTCTCCCAGCCTGGCGACGAATCTGCTTAAAGCCGCGACTCGCCCAGTTAGTTGCTGTATTTCTTTCAACTTTGTTGGCTTCCTCATTGTTACGATGGCTTGTATTTTGTCGGGATTTGCTTCAATCCCTCTTGCTGAAACTAGGAACCCAAGAAGTTCTCCTGCTGGGACGCCGAAGGAACACTTCGTCGGGTTCAGCTTGAGGCAGAATTTGTCGAGGTTGTCAAAGGTTTCCTTGAGATCCTCGATCAGCGTCGTCCCCTTTTTTGACGTTATGACGACATCGTCGATGTACACTTGCACATTTTTTCAAATCTGTGTCGCCAAACACTTCTGCATCATCCTCTGATATGTTGCTCCCGCGTTTTTCAAACCAAAGGGCATTGTTCTATAGCAAAACACGCCGTAAGGTGTGATGAACGCTGTTTTTTACTTCATCTTCTTCTTTTAATCTGATCTGGTTATAACCAGAATATGCGTCCAAAAAGGAAAGACGTTCACATCTTGCCGTGGAGTCGATAATTTGGTCGATCCTCGGGAGGGGAAAGTGATCCTTTGGACAATGTTTATTGAGACACGTAAAGTCGACGCACATGCGAAGGACCTTAGTGTTTTTCTTCGGCACCAACACTGGATTTGCTACCCATGTGGCCTCTGTGTGCAGCTCCTTGATAAAACCAGCTTCTCTTAGTCGATCAATTTCTGACAGCATAGCCTTGCGGTTTGGTTCCGAAAAACGTCGCAAAGGTTGTTTGATTGGTCTCGCTAGTGGGTCCAAGTTTAGGTGGTGCTCGGCAAGTTCCCTGGGTACTCCTGGCATGTCAGCTGGACACCATGCGAAGATTTTCCAGTTCTCACGGAGGAACCCAACGAGCGCGCTTTCCTATGCGAGGTCCATGTCGTTTGCGATGGACGTCGTCTTTTTCGGGCCTGTCGGGTGAATCTGCACCTCCTTGGAATTTTTCTCAGTATTGAAAGTTGATTCTTTATTTGGCCTTCCAACGTCTGGCAGCACGTCGTAGTCAGTCATGAGCCTTGACGCCAAATACTCAGCTTGCATCCCGAAAGTTTCTGATATTCGATGAAAATCCTTGTCACATTTATCGGCTAGGGCGAAGCTTCCTTTGACTGTGATTGGTCCCTTAGGTCCAGGCATCCTCCACAACAGGTACGTGTAATGTGGTACCGCCATAAATCTAGCATCTGTTGGTCGTCCCAACAGAGCGTGGTACTGTGACGGGAAATCTACGACTTCAAACTCCAACTTCTCGATTCTATAATTTTCTCGGGTCCCAAACTGAACGTCGAGATTAATCTTCCCCAGCGGATAGCTTGGCTTCTCTGGTGTGATACCATGGAATCTCGTGTCTGTTGGCTTCAGGTTTGCTAGGGATATGTTCATCTTCCTTAATGTATCTGCGTACATAAGGTTTAAGCTGCTGCCGCCATCTATAAACACGCGAGATACGTCAAATCCTGCGATGACCGCTGGTAGTATGAGTGCTGACTGCCCTGGTCGAGGAACTTGCTGTGGATGATCCGCTATGGTGAAGCCAATGTCTTGCCCTGACCAATTAAGATACTCGACTGTTGGTGGAGGCATTTTTTTCTGCCATGAACACATGTCGCGAGATTACTTTCTGAGCTCTACTGGATGGCCTTCCCTTCTGAATCATCGAGACCGCTCCGTTAGAGTTAGGATCCACGTAAGGCGGTGGTGGAGGTGCTGCCGCTATTCTGAGCTGGTGTCGATTGTCGTCCGTAATCGCGGGAGGAGGTGGCAAGTGAATCTCACTCCTGGGTTCTCGAGGATTTCTCTGTGCTGCCTGTGCATTAGCATGCCCTGCATACCTTAGCATTGCCTGGAAATTGCGACAATCCTTCTGCAGATGTCCTGACTGTCTTTTTCCATTGCTGTCGAGGAAAAAGTGCATCTGACACGGCCCGTTCATCATCTCTTCGGGAGACACGAAAGGCCTCTGGAACCTTGGCCCGCTATTTTGCCTATTGTTTCGAGAGTCATCTCTATTGTCGCCTCGTTGCTCGTTGCTTCTCTGGTACTCATATCTGTTGTTTCCTCCTGCGCTTGCTCGGAAACCAGCCGAGATTTGTCCTGGAGCATCATAGCTCGAGTACTGCCGAGGAAATCGTCGCCTTGGTTGATAATTTCGACCGCGGTCTTCCTCTGGCGACCTATGTCGTTTGTTGTGAACAGCATCTTCTCCATCTGCCCATCTGTTTGCTATTTCCATTAATGCGGATACTGTCTTTGGATTGGTCCTCCCCAAATCCTCGACAAAATCTCCACGCCTGATCCCTGCGACAAACGCATCTATTGCTCTCTCGTCAGATATGTTTTCTGCCGAGTTTTTGATGATATTCCACCTTTGGATATATTTTCTCATTGGCTCATCTGGCTTTTGTCGGCACGCTCTTAGCTCCTCTAATGATGCAGGTTTTTTACATGTGGACCGGAAGTTCTTGACGAACACGTCCTCGAAGCTATCCCAGCTATCGATAGATCCTGGAGGAAGTTTCTTTATCCAAGATCGTGCGGCTCCACTCAAATGCACCTGGATACTTTGCATAGCTGTTGCTCTGGTTCCTCCTGTGAGTTTCACCGTCTCGAGATAATCAACTAGCCAATCCTCTGGATCCTGAAGGCCGTCGAATTTCTTGAAGTTATCAGGTAACTTGAATCCCGAAGGGACTCGAGTTTTTCGAACTCTCCTTGTGAAGCATGGCAAACCACACATATCCTCGTCGTTTAGCTCTGGGGACTGCCGATGTTCCCTTCTGCTTTGTCGCGCTCTGTCGACCCTTGCTTGTGCTGCCGTGTCCCTTGCTCCACTTGGTCCTTCGGGAGCTGCTGCTGTTGCTACCGCAGGTCGTGGACTATTTTTCCTTGCTGTTCCTTCGGGAGGTGTTGATACAAACGCCGTCCCCATGGCTCCAACTCCTGCCATTGCCATGTTGTACAATGCCTCCCTTGGATCTCCTGGGGGTGGTCTGGATGCAAGGATGAAAGCTTGTGTCGCCATATACCCAGCTTCTGGTGTCTTGGGGATGATGTTTCCTCTCGTGTCTATCGACATAAAAGACATGTCGAGTTTTTGAACCAAGTGCTCTCTTTCTCCTTCAGGTACGTTTTGTAACCTTGATCTTGCTCTGTTCCGAGCTTCCCTGTGGCTATCACCCGAAGTTCTAGATTGTCAACTCAGCTCTGCCCTGCGCCTACTTGATGCAGAGGCTGCCTCCTTTCTTCTGTTTAACTCAGCTGTCTGTTTTTCCAATTCCCTTGCAGCTCGTGCGAGCCTGTATTGATATGCTTGTAATTCTTCTGGCGTGGCTGTGGTGGCCATTGGTTCTGAGCCATCCATAGCCCTTGCGGCTCTATCCCATGCTGCTTGCGGAAGTTGGACTCTATCTCGCGGCTGTGGCCCGATATATTTATTGCCTAGGCCTCGTCGCAAATCAGAGGGATCGACGTATGGATTTCCCAAATCGTCGAAAGCCTCAGATGTTTCCTCCTGATCACGACTTGGCTCTCCGATGACATAAATCTGATGATACTTTGTATTCAGATCTATGTTGGGTTTGGTGACACCATCATGAAGATTGGCGAAGACCTTGCCCACTGTAGTAGATTTGTCGATGAAGTCGTAGCTGTCGACACTGCTTGAGCCATCGCTTATATAGGAGTCCGCAGACGACTCAAACGACATGTCGCTGAAGATCTTGGCAAGTTTTTCTCTTGCCCTGGTGCTGATGAAGCGTGACGATGAAGTTTCTTCCTCTCCTGATTTGGTTGACGATGTATAGCTTGAAAAATCGGAATCGACCGCCGACGATCCCAACGAAATCGGAATTTCGACACGATACGATCCCTCTTTCTCGACGTGAAAGTGAAATCTTCCGAATGCCATCTCCATAGGCTCCTCCAGATACGCATATGCATCCAAATGGGAGGGCGGGTGAGGAACAAAATCGACAAGACCAGTTGCGATATGTTTACCTCGATCCATCGCGTTGCTTGCGGTTGATGAAGTCGACGATCTTGAACGTGCCATCGAGATCGGATCCTTGACGCCTCTAGTTCCCACAGACGGCGCCAATTGACAAGGTATTAACTTGTCAATGCCTACGGTTGTAGACTAGGGTTTAGTTGGAAGTAGAGGGCAAGTAGATCTCGAAGGTTTCAGCCGAAAAGTACTCGACGATTATGAAAACTAGGGTTTGAGAGACAATGATTCGATGCTTTCTTTGTCCCTCGACTCCCCCTTATATAGGAGGCGGAGCCGAGGGATTCGTATTGTACAAGTTACAGAGTCCGGGAAGGTTTCTAACTCATCCCGCAAGATTACAAATAATGCTTCCTATTACAACTCTAACTTTCCTTAATAATATCTTGGGCTTCCGAATCTTCTTCTTCGGGTAGTGGGCCTTCAGTAAACCCCGGGTACTATCTTCGACAGGCCCACTGGGGATGCCTATGTCACTATATATAAGCGCGGACGCAAATCCTATCCTGCACGAGACACCATATGCGACCGCCTCTTTCCAGTTCATTGCGTCGTCACCTTCGTCTTCCTCATCCCGTCATTCGGCGTGCACCGAGCGGCGGGACAGTACGCCTCCGGAACCCTGCCTCTCGTAGACCTATACGGGTGAGGGGTAATCAGGTGTTTGGGGAGCGCTTACGCGCGACTACTGGCAACACGACGTCGTCCGACGATGACTTTCCGAACGACGACTTCTTCCCGGACATCGATAACCTCTTCGGCAGCCTCAACATGGGCGACAACCAGGATGCTGCTGCCGCCAACATCGCTGCTGCTGCTGCCGCCAACGCTAGACGGTACACGTTGATACGTCTCCAACGTATCGATAATTTCTTATGTTCCATGCCACTTTATTGATGACACCTACATGTTTTATGCATACTTTATGTCATATTTATGCATTTTCCGGCACTAACCTATTAACGAGATGCCGAAGAGCCAGTTGTTGTTTTCTGCTGTTTTTGGTTTCAGAAATCCTAGTAAGGAAATATTCTCGGAATTGGACGAAATCAACACCCAGGATCTTATTTTTCCACGAAGCTTCCAGAACACCGGGGGAGATACGAAGTGGGGCGACGAGGCGGCCACACGCTAGGGCGGCGCGGCCCAAGCCCTGGCCGCGCCGGCCTGTTGTGTGGGCCCCTCGCGTCGCCCCTAAACCTACCTCTCCGACTATAAGAAGCCTTCGTCGATAATAGTTCCAGTACCGAGAGCCACGATACGGAAAACCTTCCAGAGACGCCGCCGCCGCCAATCCCATCTCGGGGGATTCAGGAGATCGCCTCCGGCACCCTGCTGGCGAGGGGAATCATGTCTCGGAGGACTCTTCACCGCCATGGTCGCCTCCGGAGTGATGAGTGAGTAGTTCACCCCTGGACTATGGGTCCATAGCAGTAGCTAGATGGTTGTCTTCTCCTAATTGTGCTTCATTGTTGGATCTTGTGAGCTGCCTAACATGATCAAGATCATCTATCTGTAATGCTACATGTTGTGTTTGTTGGGATCCGATGAATAGAGAATACTATGCTATGTTGATTATCAATCTATTATCTATGTGTTGTTTATGATCTTGCATGCTCTCCGTTACTAGTAGAGGCTCTGGCCAAGTTTTTGCTTGTAACTCCAAGAGGGAGTATTTATGCTCGATAGTGGGTTCATGCCTCCATTAAATCTGGGACAGTGACAGAAAGTTCTAAGGTTGTGGATGTGCTGTTGCCACTAGGGATAAAACATCGATGCTATGTCTAAGGATGTAGTTGTTGATTACATTACGCACCATACTTAATGCAATTGTCTGTTGTTTGCAACTTAATGTTTGGAAGGGGTTCGGATGATAACCTGAAGGTGGACTTTTTAGGCATAGATGCATGCTGGATAGCGGTCTATGTACTTTGTCGTAATGCCCAATTAAATCTCACAATACTCATCATATCATGTATGTGCATGGTCATGCCCTCTTTATTTGTCAATTGCCCAACTGTAATTTGTTCACCCAACATGCTATTTATCTTATCGGAGAGACGCCTCTAGTGAACTGTGGACCCCGGTCCATTCTTTTACATCTAATACAATCTACTGCAATACTTGTTCTACTGTTTTCTGCAAACAATCATCATCCACACTATACATCTAATCCTTTGTTACAGCAAGCCGGTGAGATTGACAACCTCACTGTCACATTGGGGCAAAGTAATTTGGTTGTGTTGTGCAGGTTCCACGTTGGCGCCGGAATCCCTGGTGTTGCGCCGCACTACACTCAGCCGCCATCAACCTTCAACATGCTTCTTGGCTCCTACTGGTTCGATAAACCTTGGTTTCTTACTGAGGGAAAACTTGCCGCTGTACGCATCACACCTTCCTCTTGGGGTTCCCAACGGACGCGTGCTTTACGCGTATCAAGCTCTTTTTCTGGCGCCGTTGCCGGGGAGATCAAGACACGCTGCAAGGGGAGTCTCCACTTCCAATCTCTTTATTTTGTTTTTATCTTGCTTTACTTTTATTTACTTCTTTGTTTGCTGCAATATATCAAAACACAAAAAAAATTAGTTACTTGTTTTACTTTACTTAATATCATGCATGTTTTTATTTCACTAGTTAAGCATAATGGAAAGTAACAGTGAGCTTTTGAAGCTATTTCCTGAGTTAAGACATGGATTGTTTGATGCGAAAATTAAAAAACCTATTGAACCTTATTTGCATGCTAGTAGCAATGTTATTAGTATGAACACTATTATTTCTAAGGTTATGGAAGAATCTAATCTTGGGGAAGCTGGTTTTGATGAGCATGATATTTTTAGTCCCCCAAGCATTGAGGAGAAAATTTTCTTTGATGATACTTTGCCTCCTATTTATGATGATTATAATGATAGTGGTCTTTTGGTGCCACCTACTATGGAGAGTAAATTTTATTATGATTACACTATGCCTCCTACACTTGATGAGAATAATAATGATAGCTACTTTGTTGAATTTGCTCCCACTACAACTAATAAAATTGATTATGCTTATGTGGAGAGTAATAATTTTATGCATGAGACTCATGATAAGAATGTTTCATTTGATAGTTATATTGTTGAGTTTGCTCATGATGCTACTGGATATTATTATGAGAGAGAAAAATATGGTTGTAGAAATTTTCATGTCACTAAAACACCTATCTTTTTGCTGAAAATCTTGAAGTTGCGCTTGTCTAGTCATTCTATGCTTGTTGCATTATGCTTCATGAACTTGTTTATTTACAAGATTCCTTTTCATAGGAAGTGGATTAGACTTAAATGTGTTTTGAATTTGCTTTTTGATGATCTCTTTTGCTTCAACTCTTATTTCTTGGGAGTGCATCATCAAAATTACTGAGCTCATCTTAATGGCTATTTAGAAAGCACTTCTTGGGAGATAACCCATGTGTTTATTTTGCTATTGTTTTGTTGTGTCTTGGAAGTTGTTACTACTGTAGCAACCTCTCCTTATCTTAGTTTTGTTGCATTGTTGTGCCAAGTAAAGTCTTTGATAGCAAGGTTCATACTAGATTTGGATTACTGCGCAGAAACAGATTTCTTGCTGTCACGAATCTGGGCCTAATTCTCTGTAGGTAACTTATAAAATTATGCCAATTTACGTGAGTGATCCTCAGATATGTACGCAACTTTAATTCAATTTGAGCATTTTCATTTGAGCAAGTCTGGTGCCTCAATAAAATTCGTCTTTACGAACTGTTCTGTTTTGACAGATTCTGCCTTTTATTTCGCATTGCCTGTTTTGCTATGCTTGATGGATTTTTCTATTCCATTAACTTTCAGTAGCTTTGTGAAATGTCCAGAAGTGTTAAGAATGATTATGTCACCTCTGAACATGTGAATTTTAATTGTGCACTAACCCTCTAATGAGTTGTTTTGAGTTTGGTGTGGAGGAAGTTTTCAAGGATCAAGAGAGGGAGATGATACAATATGATCAAGGAGAGTGAAAGCTCTAAGCTTGGGGATGCCCCGGTGGTTCACCCCTACATATTTCAAGAAGACTCAAGCGTCTAAGCTTGGGGATGCCCAAGGCATCCCCTTCTTCATCGACAACATTATCAGGTTCCTCTAGTGAAACTATATATTTATTCCATCACATCTTATGCACTTTGCTTGGAGCGTCTGTTTGTTTTCGTTTTTGTTTTGTTTGAATAAAATGGATCCTAGCATTCATTGTGTGGGAGAGAGACATGCTCTGCTGTTGCATATGGACAAATATGTCCTTAGGCTTTACTCATAATATTCATGGCGAAGGTTGAATCTTCTTCGTTAAATTGTTATATGGTTGGAAACGGGAAATGCTACATGTAGTAATTGGTAGAATGTCTTGAATAATTTGATACTTGGCAATTGTTGTGCTCATGTTTAAGCTCTTGCATCATATACTTTGCACCTATTAATAAAGAAATACATAGAGCTTGCTAAAATTTGGTTTGCATAATTGGTCTCTCTAAGGTCTAGATAATTTCTAGTAAGGGTCGAACAACAAGGAAGACGGTATAGAGTCTTATAATGTTTACAATATGTCTTTTATGTGAGTTTTGCTGTACCGCTTCATACTTGTGTTTGTTTCAAATAGCCTTGCTAGCCTAAGCCTTGTATCGAGAGGGAATACTTCTCATGCATCCAAAATCCTTGAGCCAACCACTATGCCATTTGTGTCCACCATACCTACCTACTACATGGTATTTCTCCGCCATTCCAAAGTAAATTGCTTGAGTGCTACCTTTAAACAATTCAAAATTTATCACCTCTGATTTGTGTCAATGTTTTATAGCTCATGAGGAAGTATGTGGTGTTTATCTTTCAATCTTGTTGGGCAACTTTCACCAATGGACTAGTGGCTTCATCCGCTTATCCAATAATTTTGCAAAAAGAGCTGGCAATGGGATTCCCAGTCCCAAATTAATTAACCTTCATAATGTTACAAAAATAGACACTCCTCCATGGTATGTGATTGTTGGACGGCACCCGAGGATTCGGTTAGCCATGGCTTGAGAAAGCAAAGGTGGGGAGGAGTGTCATCTAAATAAAACTAAAATAAAAAGGCACTCCTTCATGATATGAGATTGTTGGCAGGCACCCGAGGATTCGGTTAGCCATGGTTTGTGAAAGTAAAGGTTGGAAGGAGTGCCACCCAAAAATAAAATGTTTCATGGGAGCCGCTCTTTGAAGGTTTGTCTGGCAAGGGGGTTAGAGTGCCCACTACCATTCGTTGACAACAACAAACACCTCTCAAAATTTTACTTTTATGCTCTCTTTATGTTTTCAAAATAAAAGCTCTAGCACAAATATAGCAATCGATGCTTCCCTCTGCGAAGGGCCTTTCTTTTACTTTTATGTTGAGTCAGTTCACCTATTTCTCTCCATCTCAAGAAGCAAACACTTGTGTGAACTGTGCATTGATTCCTACATACTTGCATATTGCACTTATTATATTACTTTACATTGACAATATCCATGAGATATACATGTTACAAGTTGAAAGCAACCGCTGAAACTTAATCTTCCTTTGTGTTGCTTCAATACCTTTACTTTAAATTTATTGCTTTATGAGTTAACTCTTATGCAAGACTTATTGATGCTTGTCTTGAAAGTACTATTCATGAAAAGTCTTTGCTATATGATTCATTTGTTTACTCATTGCATTTACCATTGCTTTGATCGCTGCATTCATTACATGTGCTTACAATAGTATTGATCAAGATTAGGATGGCATGTCACTTCAGAAATTATCTTTGTTATCGTTTACCTACTCGGGACGAGCAGGAACTAACCTTGGGGATGCTGATACGTCTCCAACGTATCGATAATTTCTTATGTTCCATGCCACTTTATTGATGATACCTACATGTTTTATGCATACTTTATGTCATATTTATTCATTTTCCGGCACTAACCTATTAACGAGATGCCAAAGAGCCAGTTGCTGTTTTCTGCTGTTTTTGGTTTCAGAAATCCTAGTAAGGAAATATTCTCGGAATTGGACGAAATCAACGCCCAGGATCTTATTTTTCCACGAAGTTTCCAGAACACCGGGGGAGATACGAAGTGGGGCGACGAGGCGGCCACACGCTAGGGCGGCGCGGGCCAAGCCCTGGCCGCGCTGGCCTGTTGTGTGGGCCCCTCGCGTCGCCCCTAAACCTACCTCTCCGACTATAAGAAGCCTTCGTCGATAATAGTTGAAAGAACATTTCCCGCCCTTTTGGGTTTTGTGTGTTTGATGTCAACACTAGGTATATTTTTATGTGTGTTGATGTAGACAGGTACAAGCTATCAAGAAATATGTTGGATCGGTGAAATGGTATGGTTGTTCTGAAGTTCTGCAGGTCATTTTGTTTCTGGCGGAAGTTCCGGCCCCAACAGGCGGAAGTTCCGCCCTGGTTTGTTCAGCAGAAGGCTCTCAGCACAGTCCTGTGTTCAGCTGTTCTCTCCCTGACCGGAAGTTCCGGTGGAGTTGGCCGGAAGTTCCGCTCAGCGGAACTTCTGCCCAACTTCCGGACAAGTTCCGGAATTCTGGTTTTGAGGCTCTGTGTTGTCCAGTATGGTTTTCGCCAATTTCCGGAACTTGGCTGGAACTTGGCCGGAACTTCCGGTCCCCGGAAGTTCCGTGCAAGTTCCGCCCCAAAGTCTTTTGATCTGGACATCTGACAAAGGCGGAAGTTCCGGCCCTCATGGCCGGTACTTCCGGTGGAAGCCGGAACTTCCGGCCATCCTGGCCGGAACTTCCGGTGTTAGTGAATTTCGTCCCAACGGGCAGATCTGAGAGCTCCAATCATATAAATAGCTTTCTTCTCCAAAGGGACAAGTTGCTCAATCATTGCAAGAAAAATCTGCCAAGCTTCACCACCATTAGAGCCACCTCAAGAACACAAGATTTGCAAGATCTCCTTCCTCTCCCAACCAAAGCTCTACATCCTCACCGAAGCGTTTCTCATTTCCCCCTCTCTTGTTTGAGGGATCTCATGCTAGTGTTCCTATTTGGTTCCCTAGTTGATTTGTGTTGATGTGTTGTTGTTGATTGTTGTATTGTTACAGATTTGGGAGCCTCCAATTCAGTTGTGGATGTGTGCCCCAAGAACCTTGTAAAGGCCCGGTTTCCGCCTCGAGGAAATCCCTTAGTGGAAGTGGGCTAGGCCTTCGTGGCGTTGCTCACCGGAGATTTGAGTGAAGCCTTCGTGGCTGTTGGTTTGGCTTTCGTAGCAACCACACTCCTCCAAACGTAGACGTACCTTCTTGCAAAGGAAGGGAACTACGGGAATCATCTCCGTGTCATCGCGTGCTCCACTCTCGGTTACCTCTATCCTATTCTATCTCTTATATTGCTTAGCTATATCTTGCTTAGTTGATTGCCTTGTCATATAGGTAAATTCACTTAGTTGCATATCTAAAGTAATTTGGTTGTGTTGTGCAGGTTCCACGTTGGCGCCGGAATCCCTGGTGTTGCGCCGCACTACACTCCGCCGCCATCAACCTTCAACGTGATTCTTGGCTCCTACTGGTTCGATAAACCTTGGTTTCTTACTGAGGGAAAACTTGCCGCTGTACGCATCACACCTTCCTCTTGGGGTTCCCAACGGACGCGTGTTGTACGCGTATCACACGTTTTTGTCATCCTCGTTTTAAATCTTACTGTAGTTTCTAGTACTGCTGTTTGGACTAGATGCGATAGGTTTATCTTGTCTAGATGCTATATGTTCATCTACTCTGTTGATCTGCATGATTAGTTCATCTATTGTTTGTGTAGTCATGATTGATCAAGTATTAGTTCGGATTAATTCATATAATAATTTGCTTATATATTCAACAGTTCAAAAACCTGATTATAAGCAAATGAATTCAAGTGGCATTGCCGCTTCTACTAGGCCACCTCTCTTTGATGGTTCGCACTATAAGAGGTGGCGCACGAGGGCAGTTCTCTGGTTTCAAAACCTAAAATGCGATAGCGCCCTTCTTGGCAAACCTGAGGGTGATCTTTCTCCTATTCAGGAGGAAGCTTACAAGAAAGTCGATGCCATGTTTCAAGCGGCTCTCTTCAGTATTCTTGTGGACAACATTGTTGGCCCGTACATGACTTTTGAGCATGGTAAGGATGCGTGGGATGCACTCGAGGCCAAATTTGGGGTCCCGAATGCTGGCACTGAATTGTATATCATGGATCAATACTATGACTACAAGATGACTGGTGAGCGCTCCGTTGTTGAGCAAGCTCATGAGATACAGTCACTTGTCAAAGAACTTGATCAGTTTAAGTGTACCTTATCACACAATTGTGTGGTTGGTGGCATTATTGTCAAGCTTCCTCCTTCATGGAGGAACTTTGCTACTTCTCTGAAGCATAAGAGACAATAGGTTTTCGTTTTGGATCTCATTGGGTCTCTTCATGTGGAACAAAAGGCGAGAGCAAAGGACACACATGCTCGAGATTTTGAGGGAGGTTCTAGTGCCAATGTGGTACCGAAGAAAAATTTCCAATCTCACAAGTTCAAGAACAAGAACAAATCTGAAGGCAAAGGCAAGTTTGATGGCAAGAACAAGGCCTCACACTCAACCAACTTCAAGAAGAAGGCTGATAAGAAGAAAGGGGCTTGCCACGTCTGTGGTGAGCCTGATCATTGGGCTCCTAATTGCCCTAATCACTATGATAAGCGTGGGAACGGCGGCAAGACCACTAATGTTGTTATTGCTGGCGATACTGAGATGAAGGATGTTGGGTACGGTATTTCCCCTACTATCCTTTCAGTATGTAACTCTCATGATTGGTGGATTGATACGGGTGCCAATACACATGTATGTTCTGATGTCTCCATGTTTTCTTCTTATCAGGTCGCAAGGACTTGCTCCGTGCTGATGGGAAATGGCTCACGTGCTTCTGTTCATGGTGTTGGTACGGTAAATCTGAAGTTTACTTCGGGAAAGTCCATCCAGCTGAAGAATGTGCAGCACGTTCCCTCCATCAATAAGAATCTCGTTAGCGGATCGCTTTTATGTCGAGATGGTTTTAAGTTGGTTTTTGAGTCCAATAAAGTTGTAATTTCTAAGTATGGATAATTTGTTGGAAAATGTTATGAGTGCGGAGGCTTGTTCCGCTTATCTTTATCAGACTTATGTACTCAAATCATTAATCATGTTAGCAATGATAGTGAGTCCAATATTTGGCATTCACGACTTTGTCATATTAATTTTGGGTGCATGACGCGGCTAACCAATATGAATTTAATTCCGAAATTTACTACCGTCAAGAGTTCCAAGTATCAAGTGTGTGTGTGTATTATCCCAGGATTCGAGACGATTGCGGGGTAGAATTTAGAAAGGGATGTGCATTGCATCATCAAATCTGGGAAATTTCGCGCTTTATTACAAACTACATCTTAAAGGGGGGACAAGTTTCTCTCTCGACACCAGATAGAGTTAGGGTTTCGTGAGTGCGATAAACTTGGACCTATCCTATCCTAACTTAGGGTTTTGAGAAGAGAGGAGAACATTTCACATTTCAACTTAAGTTGCATGATTGAATTCAAACAAGTTAGGTTTGAATTTCAAATTCAAACCTCAATTTGATATATTATAATTCAAATAATGATTAATCCATTAAACAATTATATAAATTGGAAAAATATGATATAAAAGAATAAAAAAACATATATGGAAAGCTCATTAGAGAAACTTGAGCTTTATTGATTATCACACAAGATACATTGTCATTTACAATATCCAGATGAAGTATAAATATTACAACACATTCCAAAATTGGCTAAATGAAAAAGAAAATGAAAATTACAAATAATTGCAAATGCCTAATCTACACAAGTTGATCTTCAAGAACTTCTTAATCAACATGATCTTGAGAACTTCTTGATTCTCCAATTGATCCCTGCACACACACATACCAAACAAAATTGGCATTATGAAAGCCACTTGGCAGATTAGAGAAAGAAACAGAAATTGATGGATAATACCAAGGCTCAGCCGAGCTGATCCATCAGCAGCCCAAGTTCCAACCATGGAACACACAGGCAGCTCACAATGTCTTGTGCATGCCCAACAACACACAGGCCATGGGAGAGTCACCAAAGTGCCAGGCAGTGTTGTCGACCAAGGAAGCGAGGAGAGGAGAGTATAAAACCTTTTCAGAAGCAAACCATAGCTGTTCGCCGACAGCAGCTCCAAAGGGTAAGAACACATAACAGCAAGAACATCACAGCCAACAAAACTATCCAGAAACAGTTCCACCAAGAACTGCTTGCTGTTGAGCAAGAAATGATGAAGTAGATCATCACCAGCAAGCCAGGAGGAGCAGGGCAAGCTTAAGCACACATCCAGAAGCAAAACCACTACACCAACATCATTTTCTAGGAGCTGGAGTGAGGTATAACCAAGAAATCCATGAGCAAGCAACTGTTTTGCTCATAATTAAGCATATGCATCACACACAAGCCAAAGGGTAGGAATACCCTATGTGTATTATCATCTAGTAATGAGCCACTAGATACTGGCAAAATAGAAGCAAGGCCAGTAGAGTTAATCCCAGGGAAACACTGATTAGAACCAAGTGTATCACCACTACAGTCAACCAAATGATCCAGCAAGGATTGGATGCACCACTAGCTTATCCCAACTCACCTAGCAGCTAGAGGTTCACTAAAACCATCAGACATATAGACAGATTGTGTCTATTTAATTTTTCAACACCAAAAGCTACTAGAAATCCAAAAGGGGATCAACCAAAAAGCATTCATCAAGCCACAGTAAGCCATAGAGAGGGGAGCCACCCTTGAAAGCAACTAGGTGCTGCCAGGGTCACCTCAACCCTAAACAGATAAGCAAGCCACTACATCATTACCCAGAAGGGTTCAGAGTGAGGTAGGGTCCCCAACCAATGGTTGGCATCCCTCTAGCTCAAGACAATCAACTAGAAGAATCATAACTGAATAACAGTTCATCTCATTTATCCATTTAATCAAGCCAAGTTACACAGATAAATGAAATACCCAAGTCTAGACACTTGCAAATGATCCAGAGGATCACTGCAAGCATCAACAGATGCTTAATCAAGCAATAGCATGCACCAGCACAAGGTTTGGAGCTACACATGTATAAGGATAAGCATCAGAGAAGCACAAGCAGTGAAATAGCAAGCAACCTGCAAGCAACTGATTATTCCCAAAATCATCAGGGCCTGTCAGAGCATGCTAGAGCATGCTAAAGCATGCTAGAGTCTAGCCTAGCATCAATTCATGGACCAGTTAAATGTAATAGCCAACAGTATTGCCTTCACAAGCAACAGCAACCACCAGTACTTGGTGATGAGCTTGATACACAAGCAACACCAGCATATAAAATAATTCAGACAAGTGTATAAGCAAATAGGAAGCTCATGATGATCACATGATCATCCAAAGCCACCGAGATAAGCAGTAACCACCGCAAGCAACAACAGATGAACATACTTATATAAATTCACCTTTTATAATTGTATCCAGAAGCACATCAAAGAAGAATGGATGCACTACTACAATAGGCAACACAAGAATGACACAGCAAGGTATAGCATGTGATCAACAAGCATACTGGCACTTGCACAAGCAAGAATTGCTCACTGCAATTGGCCAGAATCATCCCATAGACATACACATGAAGAGATAAAGTAGCAGGATAGCAACCAGAACAGCATGGCATTGCGAGGAGCACCACAGCAGCAGCAGTAACACAGACATGAGCATGGATATAGCAGCAGCAGTAGAACAACATTGCATATAGAAGAGCATAGGTACAACAGTAGCAGCTAGCACTACAAGAAAAGTTCTGATAGGCAACGTCTCAAAATCGTCCGCTAAGGGGTGTTTTTCGTCGCCTATGGGCCTAACCCGACGATATGGGTTCTGTTGTCGAAACTGCGTCAGGCAAAGTCCTACCACGTATTTTTCGGTCCGTCGCGCTTGGGTGCCCTTCCGCCATGGAAAATCGGACCGTTGCAGAAGTGTTTCCGGGAGCCCGTTGACTGCTGACGTCATGCAAACTGCCACGTGGCAAACGCCGTTAACTGGCAGTTAACGGCGTTAACCGCTGAAACCCCGTGGTAGATGGTAGGCCCACACGAGGCCTGCCACGTCTTAAGCGGGCAGGCCCATTAAGTTTGCGGGCCGGCTTGACTTAGTTTGACCAGGTCAACTACATAAGGCTGGTCCATTAGTTACGTGGGTCGGGCCTAACCTCTAAGGTTGACTGGTCAAAACATTAATGGGCCGGCCCACTAAGCATGTGGGCCGGGCCGAATGCACTCGTTTGACCGGTCAACAGGCAAAAATGCCGGCCCACAAAACATGTGGGACCCACTTTCATGTTATCGGGCCGGCCCATTTACAAAGTGGGATCCACCTTAAAGCAAGTGGGCCGGCCCAAGAAGTTATTGGGCCGGCCCAATTAGCAGGTGGGTCCCACTTTCCTGCTAATCGGGTCGGCCCATTTAGTGCGTGGGGTCCACATTAGATCAAATGGGCCGGCCCACCAAGCCGATGGTAGGGCCAAAAGCACAGGTGGATCCCACTTTCCTGTTAATGGGCCAGCCCATTTAGTATGTGGGGTCCACCATATAGCAAGTGGGCCGGCCCAACAATATAGTGGGCCGGGCCAAAAACACAGGTGGGTCCCACTTCCCAGATAAAGGGCCGGCCCATTCAGTATATGGGGTCCACCATATAGCAAGTGGGCCGCCCCAACAAGATAGTGGGCCGGGCCAAAAGCACAGGTGGGTCCCACTTTCCTTTTAAAGGGCCGGCCCATTTAATATGTGGGGTCCACCATATAGCAAGTGGGCCGACCCAACACGCTAGTGGGCCGGGCCAAAAACGCAGGTGGTCCCACTTTCCTCTTAAAGGGCCGGCCCATTTAGTATGTGGGGTCCATCATGTAGCAAGTGGGCCGGCCCAACAAGACAGGTGGGCCGGGCCAAAAGCGCTGAGTGGGTCCCACTTTCTGATATGAGCCGGCCCAGTAAGTAAGTGAGCCGGCCCAAAATGAAAGTGGGTCCCACACTACTGTTAATGGGCCGGCCCAATCTGTTATAGGGCCCTGGTTGTTTGACTAGTCAACTTGCATTAAATTTCATGAGCCTAAAATCTGATATCAATGATACACACAATTACATACACAAATAAAATAACTAGGAAAATTACAAGGCAATTAATGTGCCCAAATAAAAAAATTACATAGAATCATTGAGGACTTCTATTAGCATCATCAATAACATGTTGACATTTGGCAATCGCCTTGATTGAATCTTGTGTACTCTTGGTCAACATATCGACTACGAGACCTTAAAGCAGCACTACCATGTCTTTTATAAAGTCCAGCCTTGAGATGTGCACTGGTTGATGACCCGAATGGGCTAGGTTGACGGCGCTGTGAGGATGCCTCGGTACAAAGATCCGAACTTTTGGTGGGCCTCTCTTCGAATGGAGATTGCTTCATCGTAATCGCATTACGATAATAATGCAAAAAGATTAAACGATGAACTATGCAAACATGTATTAAGCATTGTCGATATGAGATAGTCACAAGTACTAAGCGCAGACTTACATTATATCGTTGCATAGGCTCACGCCGGAACCTTTTTGCGCTCTATCTTCTACTAAGGACTTCTTCATTACAACTGCATTCTAGTAATATTGCAAACATAGTTACAACAGTGAACTTTTCAAACATTTATTATGCAATGTAGATATAAGATAATAACAAGTTGCATAAATAAGACAATGTATGGAACTTGTACTAAGCAGACTTACATCATAATGTTGCACGGGGTCGCTTTGGCGACTATCTTCTAATGATGACTCTTCACTAAAACTGCATTCTGGTAATATTGCAAAAATAGTTACAACAATTAACTATTCAAACATGTATTACGCAATGTAGAGATCAGATAACAAAGATGTAGCGAGAACATCTTGGCTCATTGCAGGTCCTTCTCTTGCGTGCACTAGTCGTGGTCGACATGCCTGTCATTTTAGGTTCAGCCATCAAGTGAAATGCTAATCCTCCTGCTCCATTGTCCTTAATCTGTGTTTAGATATCACATTTAAGACCAAGTCAGCTGGTTTCAAATAACAAAAAACTTGAGCTGCCAAATGAATAAGCCAATATTTACCAGATATCAGATTAAAACCAACTAGATGTTGCTTTGCATGAGATACGAATTTCAGACATTCAGATTTAGATTAGGGTAATGCCAAGGTTTTCCACATAAAGTAAGCGGCATTAAGAATGACCAAATGTCAGGTTCAAATCACCTTCGCAGTTGCTCCAAGACAAGCATATCAAATAGGCAGAAACATAGTAAAGCATGGATGGCATTGCTATGGCAGGGTTCCAAGTGTTTATCTCTTGCATATGGAACAATGCATATAGGTTATAGATAATAACGGAAGTAAACTGCCAAAGTTACCAACCAAGAACTCAGATTCCAACCTTCCCTAGCGTCCCCGCTGTTAATGTTGGATATTCTAATAAGTGGTTCGTATGATCAATCCCTAGGAAAAATAACATTGACAAGTTAGTCTACGATAATACAAAGACCAGACATGCACGCAGCAATAACTATACAAGCTGTGCGACAGGAGCATTCATGGAAAAAAATAGCTATAAGCTAAAGACGAGGTATAAGAGCAAGCAGATTGGAAATGCACATAGCATGATTATAAAAGCAGTAAAAGAATAGCAGACACGAGAAAACAGCTAGCGGCTAGCGGTGAGCTAATGACGTGGTATAAGAACAACCAGATTGGAAATGCCCATAGCATGACTATAAAAGGAATAGCATGCAGTACAAAAACAGTTGGCAGCAAATGAATGGGTCCCCTATAAATATGTGGATGCACAGAGGTGTCAGTAGAATGAACAGGATGGTAGCGACCGGATAATGCTTTGGTACTGTACAATATTTAAACGAACTTCATGCGAAGTAACACATCAAGAAATTTAATGGCATATGAGATCTGCAAATAACTACACAAAACATGGCTAAAGAAACACCGCGATCTAACGGGCCAGCGTACTAACCAAGCTGCGGCCGGGTGGACGGGGGCGGCAACTTGCATTCCAGCGGCGGCGAACGCGGGAGACGATGAGTCGACCCTGTTTCAGTAGAAGCGGGCGTTAGTGAAGCAGATCTGGTTGGCTGGCAAGGGATTCGGTGAAGTTGATACAGCCGCTGCGCCGAGGTAGTCGGTGGAATAGATCGGCCACGTGGAGGGGGGCCGCGGTGAAGTAGACACGGTTCCGTTGGAGAGGATCCGGTGCGTCGACAGGAAAGGCGTTGATTGCTACGCTGTGGATGAGGTCGGCGGTGAAGCAGATCCGTCGGTGGCGAGGTCGGCGGTGAAGCAGATCTGTCGGTGGCGAGGTCGGCGGTGAAGCAGATCCATCGGTGGCGAGGGCGGCGGGGGAGCGGATCAGGTGGGTGGACAGCCAACACGATCAAGGCTAGGCTGTGGAGGAGTATGCCGGCGGCGAAGCAGATCTAGTACTGTAGAGAGTCAGAGCTTTGGCGTGTGAGAGTATTTTTGAGCTAATGGGGCGAATGGTTGGTGGGTGGGTGTGGGCCTGTGGGGAGGGTACGGGATCTAGGCAAGATATTTCATTGTTACCGAATGAGCCCTCCATGGTCGGTGGGTTGTAGCTTCCGGACCAGGGTTAAAAGGGTAAAACTGGTCACGGGATTTTCGAATGGATGCGGCGGGATGATTTGGCGCGCGGCCGAAATTTTCAGTTTCAAGCTACGAGCAGAACGACAAAAATAATGTTCTTCCCCAGGGAGCTCTCATTTCTTCCTCTTCTCTTTCTCTCTCGAGTCTCTCCCACTCCCCTGGCTCCTCTCCCCCTTCTCTCCGCAGCCTCGCCGGCCGGAGACGAGGCCGACTTCTCTCTGTATATCGTACACCCTCCGAACTAAATTAATTGATTCAACTTTCCTTAGACGTGTATGTATCTCGAGTAAAAACATGTGTGGATACATCCATATTTAGATAAGCAAAGTTGAGTCAGTTAGTTTGGATCTGAGGGAGTTCATGTTGTTGTAAGCTTAGATCCAGTGTTTCCCATGAGCAGAATGGCGCAATGGAGTCGGGGATCTCGTCATCGGCTTCAGATCTGGCCTACGGTGAATCTGGCGGATCTTGCCGGCCAAACCCCGATCTGGTGCCATCAAGGTGATGGCGCTAACGGTGAGGCTTGCTTTGGTCAGTGCTTCAGATCTGGTCAATGGGGAAGTCAAGCTGCTAACGTTCACAAGCTCGGGGCATACGACGGCGTCATACGTCTTGCCCGTGAACATCTTGGCCTTTCAGCGGCCCTTCTCGTAGCCAATGTGCCGTTGCCGAGGCCCTTCTTCTCCTTCGTCCTGGCGACTACCGGCGACACCGTCCCAAGTGGTGCGTCCCCGGTGACGGAGTTCTTTGGAAAGGATGCGGAGCGAGAGATTCGATGTGCGGTCCGAAGGACTCGATTGATTTTCTGCTATATGTTTTGGGGTCCTTTTTGTAAAGTTGCAGGTCCTATTAGTTATTGTCTAGTTCTCTTGGACCTCTATGTAATTTTTTGGACTAGTTTCCATTTGCACCGATAAACTTGAATTTTGACAAGTTCACGGGAAAAAAATTCCTTTGCACATATGGCCTATCATGTATGAACATTCTTGAGTTTTAAACTATATGTAATGGCCAGCACTTGCGCAAGGGGCTCGTCTAGTGCGCACTAGTTTCCATTAGCACCGATAAATTTGAATCTTGACAAGTTCTTGGAAGAAAAAATTGATTCACATATAGCCTATCATGTATGAACATTATTTGGATTCAAACTATACATAGATGGCCAACACGTGTAAGAGGGGGTCCTCTAATGTGCACTAGTTTCCATTAGCACTGATAAATTTGAATCTTTACAAGTTCTCAAAAAAAAATTGCTTCACACCATATGCCCTATCATGTATGAACATTATTGGGATTCATATTATATATAGATGGCCAACACTTGTGCAAGGGGTCCTCTAATTCTTGGGGATTTCAATCTATCTATCTCTCTCGATCTATCATTGGTGGCCAGAACAACACACATATGCATGCACTTTATGCGCAAAGGCGCGGGTGCCTCTAATAATTCATGTGTGTGCGTATATTTGAACATATTCTTGGGGATTTCAATCTCTATCTCTCGATCTATATATCGTTGGTGGACAAGAAACACACTTATATATATACGCATGCACTTTATGCGCAAAGGCGCGGGTGCCTCTAATAATGTGTGTGTGCACTCGATCGATGATCCCTAAACCTTAAACCCTAAAACCCTAATCCCTAATTATACCCTAAACATACAACCTAAACACCCTAAACACTAAACCCTAGACCCTAAAACCTAAACCCTAATTAAACACTACATATATATAGGCCAACGACACTTAATTGCGCATCAAGCAGGCGACCAAATAATTAGCGCTGATAAATTAATTAACTTGAATCTTGACAAGTTCTCTTGAATGAAAACACATTTGATTAAGTTGCCTCATAATATATATACAATTAGTGTGCATGCGCGCATGGCATACCATGGACATATCATTCGTGCATATATATATCTCAATATATATCTGAACATATTCTTGGGGATATATATATTTCAATCTCTCTCTCTCTCGATCTATATATATCGTTGGTGGCTAAGAAACAAACTTATTATATATATACGCATGCACTTTATACGCAAAGGCGCGGGTGCCTCTAATAATGTGTCTGTGCACTAGCTCGATCGATGATCCCTAAACCTTAAACCCTAAAACCCTAATCCATGATCCCTAATTATACCTTAAACGTACACCCTAAACACCCTAAACACTAAACCCTAAACCCTAGACCCTAAACCCTAAACCCCAAACCCCAAACCCTAAACCCTAAACCCTAAACCCTAATTAATTAAACTTAACCCTAACCCTACCCCTAAAACCCTAGCTAGATAATCCTAAATCCTAAACCCTAATTAAACCCTACATATATATAGGCCAACGACACTAAATTGCGCATCAAGCAGGCGACCAACTAATTAGCGCTGCTAAATTAATTAACTTGAATCTTGACAAGTTCTCTCGAACGAAAACACATTTGATTAAGTTGCCTCATAATATATATACAATTAGTGTGCATGCGCGCATGGCATACCTTGCACATATCATTTGTGCATATATTTCAATATATATCTGAACATATTCTTGGGGATAAATATATATATTTCAATCTTTCTCTCTCGATCTATATATATATCGTTGGTGGCCAAAAAACACACTTATATATACGCACGCACTTTATGCGCAAAGGCGCGGGTGCCTTTAATAATGTGTGTGTGCACTCGATCGATGATCCCTAAACCTTAAACCCTAAAACCCTAATCCCTAATTATACCCTAAACATACACCCTAAACACCCTAAACACTAAACCCTAGACCCTAAAACCTAAACCCTAATTAAACACTACATATATATAGGCCAACGACACTTAATTGCGCATCAAGCAGGCGACCAAATAATTAGCGCTGATAAATTAATTAACTTGAATCTTGACAAGTTCTCTCGAATGAAAACACATTTGATTAAGTTGCCTCATAATATATATACAATTAGTGTGCATGCGCGCATGGCATACCATGGACATATCATTCGTGCATATATATATCTCAATATATATCTGAACATATTCTTGGGGATATATATATATATTTCAATCTCTCTCTCTCGATCTATATATATCGTTGGTGGCCAAGAAACAAACTTATTATATATATATACGCATGCACTTTATGCGCAAAGGCGCGGGTGCCTCTAATAATGTGTCTGTGCACTAGCTCGATCGATGATCCCTAAACCTTAAACCCTAAAACCCTAATCCATGATCCCTAATTATACCTTAAACGTACACCCTAAACACCCTAAACACTAAACCCTAAACCCTAGACCCTAAACCCTAAACCCCAAACCCCAAACCCAAAACCCTAAACCCTAAACCCTAAACCCTAATTAATTAACCTTAACCCTAACCCTACCCCTAAAACCCTAGCTAGCTAATCCTAAATCCTAAACCCTAATTAAATCCTACATATATATAGGCCAACGACACTAAATTGCGCATCAAGCAGGCGACCAACTAATTAGCGCTGCTAAATTAATTAACTTGAATCTTGACAAGTTCTTTCGAATGAAAACACATTTGATTAAGTTGCCTCATAATATATATACAATTAGTGTGCATGCGCGCATGGCATACCTTGCACATATCATTTGTGCATATATTTCAATATATATCTGAACATATTCTTGGGGATAAATATATATATATTTCAATCTTTCTCTCTCGATCTATATATATATCGTTGGTGGCCAAAAAACACACTTATATATACGCATGCACTTTATGCGCAAAGCCGCGGGTGCCTCTAATAATGTGTGTGTGCACTCGATCGATGATCCCTAACCTTAAACCCTAAAACCCTAATCCCTAATTATACCCTAAATGTACACCCTAAACACCCTAAACACAAAACCCTAAACCCTAGACCCTAAACCCTAAACACTACACCCTAAACCCTAAACCCTAACCCTAGACCCTAAACCCTAATTAAACACTAAACCCCAAACCCTAAACCCTAAACCCTAGACCCTAAACCCTAATTAATTAACCTTAACCCTAACCCTAACCCTAAAACCCTAGTGTCGTCGTGGTGAACGAGCAGATGCCATAGGATGGCTTAGATTGGGGCCGAATGGACGCTAGAGGATTCGGGGGAGGGTTTGTGATCCGATGGGACGAACTTCCGGATGGTTTCCTCAAGAACTTGGCCAGGGCCAGAGGTTGAAGAAGAAAGACACAAGGAAGAACTCGCTTCTAGATCACATTCTTCATTGATTCTCACAGGTTACAGGTTTGTGCTTCGTGCCTTGCTACTTCGTGCGTGCGTCGCCCGTAAGGAGGGCTGCCCCCTCTCCTTATATAGGGGAGAGGGTGGCTTACAGTGCAAGAAACCCTAATGGCATCTTTGACTAGACAAACTACTTTATAAAGCTACTTTACAAAGCTACTTTAATCATAGATGACACCGGGGTCTTCTTCAATCAGGGAGGCTGACGTCCTCCGGCTTCTTTCTTCGTCATCCTCCTCTTTATCGTCAGCCCTTCGTTTAAAGCTACTTTGCTTAGCTCATCTTTGTCTTCTAGCTCTGGAGAGGATCTTTGACCAGTCTTGCCGACATGCTCTTCTTTCCGGTGGCCCGGTACCTTTTCTATCCGGTTCCGGTATACCTCCCCTGAGGATACCGGCTTAGCCCTGCTCAGCCAAACGCCTATCTTACGCTCCGGTATGAATATTTAACCGGTATCCTGATGGCTGAAACCATCCGGTTTGGCATGCCTTTGGCATACCGGGGGTCATCCCCCCAACATTAGTCCCCGAAGCTGGTATAGTCTGGCGGATCCTATCCAACAGACCATGCCAGGTTCTCATGTCTTTGGATACCGGTTTGATCCATCCGGCATTGGGCTTGGATCCGGCATCTTTGCCCGGATTTTCATTATCTTTATCTGCAAGTCATTCTCCGGCATCTTATCCTCCGGTATCTTAGTCATTAAACACCTCCTCGGCGAAGTCGAGAATATCTTGGGCCCCGCGCCTGACAGAGACATGCGCACTGTGACTGACGCGCCAGTGTCAGGGGTCACTTCCCTTCGGCTTCTGCGCCAGCATTTATTGCGGCACATCAGATCCCCGCAGCCGTTCCAGATCCGTGTGGCCTTCTTGTGGCAAACGGTTTTCCGCACGCCTGTGTGTGCGCCACGTGGCGGCCCGTGGAGCGAACCGTCGCGGCCCACGATCTGAACCACCGAGGCCCAGCGGTTTTTCTGGCCCACGTCGCCCCATTCCTTTATAACGCGAAACTGCTCCTCCTTCTTCCTCTCCTCGCATTCTCCACTTCCTCGCGCTCAGTGCCTTTGCCCTCTGCGCCTCCGCCTCTCCGTTCGCCATTCAAGCTCCGCCGCCCGACGGACTTCCGCTGCTGTTCCGCCGGACGCCGCTGAACTCCACCGCGCGAGGAGCCTCTGCAGCACATCTGTCGCGGTTGCTGCATTAGCACTTCCTCGAACTCTTCCTCACCTCGCCGTCGACGGACCTCTTCACCGGCCGCAGGCTCGCCATCTCTCCGGCGAACTCCTTCTTCTGCAACTTCACCGCCTCAGGTTAGGCCCGACGCGCCTCTACCTCTCTTCTTCTTGCTTTCCAGATCTTGGGGCGGTAGAGTATTTATCCTCTCTTTATTTTGCTTTTTCTCTTACTCGTAGATCTTCGCGCGAGGGTCTCTTTGGGGAAAACTGTTTTTTGGTAGATTCCGGCGTCGCCTAGATCCATATGTCTAGCGAAGGGTCTCTCCCCGCTGCCACCTCTAGTAACCAAGGCAGTAGTACATCCGACGGGCTAACTGAAGACCTCGCCCGGATGGATTTGGCGTCTAGCCAAGATCAAGAGGCCGGCACATCTAGCCGGGCCTCCGGAAAGGATCTTTCCGGCAAGACACGCGGAGCCTGGAGGGGTTCCGACGTGACCCAATATGAGATCGACTGGCTCTACCGGTCCAGGAGGATTCCGGAAGGAGTCATCTGCCGGCTTCCAGGTGACGAGATCGAACCGGTGCTCGAACCCGGTGTGGTCGTTGTTTTCCTTGCTCATTTTGAGCGTGGCTTCGGCCTTCCTGCCTCCGATTTCTTCCGTCAGTTCCTTGACTTCTATCGACTCCAACCTCACCACCTTCCCGGCAATGCCGTTTTTTATCTTTCTTGCTTTGTGGCCTTCATGGAAGGCTACATTGGCATCCGTCCCGCTCGCGAGACGTTTGCTCGCTTCTTTTCTCTCCGGATCAATTCGGTCCAGGGCAAGGACATTCCCAAGCCCAAACCCCCCGTACAATGCGGGTCTTGTACCATTGGCTCCCGCCAAGGGAGCCCCTTTTTTAAGTTTAACGGCCTCGAGTCTTGCCGGTTGTGGCAGACAACGTTCTTCTATGTGAAGAACGAGAGCGCCACTGACCTCATCAACTTGCCGGTGTTCAACCCGGCGCCGCCCGCCAAGATCAACTGGCACTACAACCCTGGTACGGATCACAACGAGACGAATCGGGTGGTACACTTCATGTTGAAGTTGATGAAGGACACCAACATTTGCTCCGACGATATCATCCGCGCCTTCATCTGCCGCCGGGTGCTTCCCCTTCAGCAGCGTGCTCACAAGATTAGCGAGATGTACGGCCCCGGTGATCCCACCAAGATCACCGGCTTACCCTTGAGTAAGGCGGATGTGGTCCTGAAGGCTAACCAAATTTGCCAAACGGACATGCCGGATGACTGGGAGTGGGGCCTTTGCCCTCTCAGCTCCAGAAATCCTCCGTCCCAAGAAGTAAGAAATTATGCGGCTCGGGTCGTATTACGGTAACTTTCATACTTGCGACTAAACCCCCTTTTTTCTTTGTTTTCAGGCTAAGGCCCGCTTCCCCCGGATTGACTCAGATCGACGAGGCCCTTGCCGGAAGAGGCCTTTGGACAAGTACGATCCGGATCCTGTCATTCACTGGCTGGATCTGAGGATGGGCCGGACTCCATCTTCACTCCTCGGCTAGTCTCTGCCGGAGCCTGCTGGTTCGTCTGACGACTTGACCTTGCTTGAGGTAGCTTTTCTGTTCGTTTTCTCATATTCTTTTTGTTACTGTCATTCTGTAGACATTCCCTCAGCCAGCACCAAACCACAGGTCCATGAGCATGTGGTCCCCCTGCAGGCCGAGGTTGGGGACGAGTTTCTGGACAAACTCATGGCCGAAGGCCAGAAGAGTGATCCTTCAGCTGCTGGCGCCGGCCCTAGCCATGCTCCTCCTGCCAAGCGCCCTCGGACAGAAGTCATTGGAGGGAAGCAGGTTGGCACGAAGCGCTACAAGCAGAAGCGGATGCCGGTTTCTTCCGGGTAAGTTCTTCTTTTTTTTTTTTGTGTGTTTTCTCCATTTTCACCAAGTTCCTTTCCGGTTGCTTTTTTCCAATCCGCTCTCTTTTTTCTCTCTTTCAGCCCTGCGCTTGAGCTTGGCTCCCAGCCGGAGGGCTCTGCCGGCTCCGCAAGGACCTCAACTCCTTCTCCTCACTCAAGTCCGGCACCATCTGGTGCCGGCAACACCTCTGCCTCCCCCTCGGGAGGCACTACAAGTTCGGGGTGCGCGGCCCCAACACCTCCTGATCACCGCGCGGAGGAGGATTTCACCTCCCCTCCAGAAGCTCAAGATATCGGCGCCAGCAACATCGGCGCCGACGAGATAGATGCCGGGCAGGCGGAACCTCTGGTTCCTCCTCCCCCGAAGAAGAAAAAGAAGCAGCCAAGCTCCTCCTCCACCGCGCCGGATACTTCCGCGCCGGTACCTCCCGCGCCTCAACCGGAAGCTCTTACCCTCGATCCTACCGGAGCCGCGCCGACACCGTCGCCAAGCCAAGGACCTTCCGCGGCCAAGCGAAAGCCGCCGCCAGAGACCTCCAAGATCACCAAGTTCCTCAAGCCCGGGGCTTCTCGGGGCAAGGCCGTGGAGGGCGACGCCTCAGGCGGCTCGCGGTCCGTGGTGCTACACGTCGGCCCTGCTGCTGCTGCTGTCCAAGACAAACCTTCCGGCCTCCTAGGCCGGATCGTTGAGCTGAATCGCGCGGGTAAAGACCTGGGGCACCTTCTCCCCTACGCCCAGAAGTGGAATGAGGCGGATATCTCTGCCTCTACCCGCGGCCTGGGGAAGGACCGCCTTCCAGCGCCAGACCCTGCTGGGCCTCGGTCCACTGAAGAACACTTCTCGCGGCTTAAACGCGCCGTGAAGGAGTTTGACAGTGCATGGTACGACGCCACCAGCAACGTGGTGGTAAGTTTTTCCAACTTTCTTGTAATTTTTGTTGATGCCGGTTTCTTTTCTTTCCGGATCTTGTCTATCCTCCCAGTCCCCGAGTTTTGTGGTGAGAGCGCAGCTTTTAGCACAAAAATTTAACTTAAAAACTTAGCGCAAAACCGGCATTGCCAGTCCCCGAGTTTCGGGTTAAGAACTCTTGTTCTTAGCGCAAAACTTAACTTAGAAACGCGAAACCGGCCTTTGCCGATCCCGAGTTTCGGGTTAAGAACTTTGTTCTTAGCGCAAAACTTAACTTAGAAATGCGCGAAACCGGCACTGCCAGTCCCCGAGTTTCGGGTTAAGAACTTTGTTCTTAGCGCAAAACTTAACTTAGAAACGCGCAAAACCGGCACTGCCAGTCCCCGAGTTTCGGGTTAAGAACTCTGTTCTTAGCGCAAAACTTAACTTAGAAACGCGCGAAACCGGCACTGCCAGTCCCCGAGTTTCGGGTTAAGACCTTTGTTTCTTTGTTTCTCATAACCATCTTCCTTTGATCAGAGCACCGCGGATGCCCGGTAGCAACTCTTTGAGGAGCTTCTGTGGGAGCATCGGGACCTTGCTGAGGCCCACAGCCACTGCCAAGGTTTGTTTTCTTTCTTTTCCTCTGGCATCTTTTCACCGGAATGTTTTCTTCTTTGATATTTACGCATCTTTTTGTTTAACAGCTGTTCCGGAAGCTACCATCGAGGCCCTTAGGTCCCAGGTTGTCAAGCTTCAAGGTATCACCCTTTCTTTTCCGGTTAACCTGTTCTTTTTTCATTCCATCTATTGCCGCTTGCTGATACCTTTCTTTCCTGTATTTAGGCGAGAAAGAGCAGCTCATCAAGGAGCACCACGAGGCACTGGATGCCCAGAAGACCGCCTTGAGGGAGCTGAAGGAACAGGCTATGCAAGCCGCGCTCCAGCATGAGCAAGCTCTGAAGGACGCCCGGGTTGCAGCTGAGGCCAGGCTGGCGGAGGTCGTGGAGGACTCCACGAACTCCAACACATCCGACGGCAGAGCTGGAGGAGGAAAAGAAGGCGCGGAAAGCAGTGGAGCGCCTCATTGATGTCATGACCACAGATCACAAGGAATACGATCGGTTGGTTATGCAGATTGACGCATTGGCTTTCCGTAAGCCCCTGCCTTGTCCCTCCTTTCGCTTATAAGCTTTCTCCTTTTGAAAATGTATCCTTGTTCCTTGTTCTTCCGACATTCTTTTTTCCGGTATCTTGTGTTTATGCTTTTCCCTTCCTCCTGTAGAGCATTTCCCGGATTCCCAGGTCTACGCCGTGAAGAAGGTGATGGAGGATCGGGTGGCGCGGGAATTTCCCAATATGGACGCGCACTGGGATGGGTACGACTATCTTGTCGCCCTCTCCGCGCGAGTCCAACACATGCGCTCCGTCGACCGGCTCCTTGCCGACCTACCGGACGCCGCCATCCAAATCTTCAAGGTGCTGTGGCCTGAGGAGGAGATGCCGGCAAACATCACGCTTACCGCCGACCGGCTCAAGGATGCCGGGCACCGGATTCGCGAGTGGCAATGCTCCGCGGCTCGTGCCGGAGCTGACGCGGCGCTGCGCTCCGCATGCTCCTGGTACCCGGCTCTGAATCTAGATGCTCTTCAAGGTGTACGCCAAGATGCTCCCACTGATACGGATCCGGTGCTTACCGCGAAGCGGCAGGACCGGGCCTACCGGCTTGCTGAGTATGCCGAGGTCCGCACCTTCATCCCTCCCCCTCCTGGTGTCAAGGACTACCTCAGCGATGAGGAAGAAGAGGAAGAGGGAGATGAAGATGAGGCTGCTGAGGACGCGCCGCCGGAAGCTCCCGAGGCTAGCACTGCTCCCCCTGAAGACACCGAGACCGGTGCTGCTCCACCCGATGCCCCCGTCGCCTAAACAGTTTATCTGCTCCTGCTTGCTTTACAACAGACTCCGTTAAATTTGACCCCGGTATGCCGGGGTGTATGATGTAAAACTTTAAGTTCGCTTTTGGTTGCCACACAACATTTTATGCCGGTAAGTTATACCGGTAGTTAAGTATCTTTAAGTTTGCCTTAGCATATTTGCTTCTGGTTTTGCTTTTATCTTGCACCGCAAAGATTTCTAAATTGTTTCCGCATCCAATTCGATGCATACTTGGTTCTTTTGCCTTGGCTCTGCCTGCCTTCTCTGGGCGTTCTTTGGCGTATGAGCACAAGGTTCTTTCACCAAACAAGCATTTTCTTGAACTTAGAAATAACTTCGAAATTTTGCAAAAAACCGGTTTAACCGGGGTTAGTTAAATTTTCCGGATTGTTCTTTCCTGCTCTCCCTCTCCGCAGTTCATGTGCTTATCCCCTACCGGTTTATCTTGCTTGCCATGAAGCCGGGTTGCGGACAGCAGCAGAGTCGAAGACTCCGGTAGGGTCTAGCACATTACTAAACCGGAAAGAAAAAAAACGTTCAATAAGCAACCGGTAAACTGAAAAAAAATAAACAAGTTCCATGCAACCTTATTGGGGTAGTCCCCGAGATTCATTCAAGGTTCCGGCATCTTTTATTCATAGCAATTAAGGTACAAAAAGGAACTTCTTACACCACAACTTCAAGAGTAGAAAGGACGCAATAGAGCTACGTTCCATGGACGCTTGCTCTCCTCTCCGGACCTGTCCGCCTTTCCTTTTTTCCACTCCTGTGCATCGATCAAGTAATATGCATCATTGTGAAGCACCTTGCTTACAATGAAGGGACCTTCCCATGGTGGCAAAAGCTTATGCCGGCCTTCAGTGCGCTGCACTAGGCGTAGCACGAGATCTCCTTCCCGGAAAACTCTCGGGTTAACCTTCCGGTTATGATAGCGTCTGAGGTTTTGCTGGTAAATGGCTGTTCTTGCCAAAGCTAGCTCTCTTGCTTCTTCTAGCAAGTCGACATCATTTTCTCTGGCCTCTTTGACCTCTTGCTCAGTATAGAGCTGTACCCTTGGTGAATCATGAATGATGTCGGTTGGTATGACTGCTTCTGCTCCATAAACCATGAAGAACGGAGTGTATCCGGTAGACCGGTTTGGAGTTGTTCTTATACTCCAAGATGCGATGGTAGCTCATCGAGCCAACATCCCGGTGATTTTTCCACAGCATCAATGAGTCTAGGTTTGATACCGGAAAGCACCAAAGCATTCATTCTTTCCACTTGGCCATTGCCTTGTGGGTGTGCCACTGAGCACAAATCCAACCGGATGTTGTTGTCCTCACAGAACCTTTTGAACTCATCTTGAGCAAAGTTAGTTCCATTGTCAGTGATGATGCTGTGCGGGTATCCATACCGCAAAATGACATCCTTCAAGAACTTCACCGCTGTGCGCCCATCACACTTTGCGTTAGGTTTCACTTCTAGCCATTTGGTGAATTTATCCACCATTACCAAGATGTGAGTCATGCTGCTCCTAGCAGTTTTGAATGGGCCAACCATATCGAGGCACCAAACGGCAAACGGCCATGTTAATGGTATTGTCTTTAAACCAGACGCTGGGGTATGATTTTGCTTGGCGTACCTCTGGCACCCGTTGCATTTTCTTACCAAATCCTCAGCGTTTTCCAAAGCAGTGGGCCAATAAAACCCATGCCGGAAAACTTTTGCTACCAGTGCCCTTGATGAAGCATGATGCCCACATTCTCCTTGGTGAATTTCCTCAAGCATTTCTTTCCCTTCTTCCGGTTCCACACATCTTTGAAGGACACCGGTAACACTTCTTTTGTACACCTCACCATTGATGAATGTATATGCCTTGGACCTTCTTTGTATTCTCCTTGACTCATTTTCGTCATCCGGCCAGGTGCCGTTGATCAGGAATTCCTTAATAGGTTTAACCCACGACGGTGTCTCTCGAACCAAAAACACCGGTGCATCTATCTCCATGCTATCTACCAGCATCATTTCTTCGATGCAGGGTCTGCAGTCCCCGAGCTTGCCGGAGCAGTCCCCGAGTTTGCCGGAGCAGTCCCCGGGTTTCCTTCATCAATATCCATGGGTACTACATGCGATTCCGGTACAAAAATTGATTCTGATTCCGGGCTTGGTTTGATCGATGGCGCTCTTAAGTGAGCCAAAGCTATTCCGGGAGGAATTTCTTGCCTGGATGAGCCCAGCTTGGACAAAGCATCCGCGGCTTCATTTTCTGCTCGCGGCACATGGTGAAACTCACACCCTTCGAAGAATCCGGCAATCTTTTGCACGTGAAACCGGTACGAGGCCATGTTGGCATCTTTTGCATCCCAATCTCTGGAACACTGTTGTACCACAAGATCTGAATCTCCATAGCAAATGATCCGGTGTGCACCGATTTCTTTTGCGACCTTAAGCCCATGGATCAAAGCTTCATATTCAGCGACATTATTCGATGCCCTGAAATGTACTTGCAGAATGTACCGGAGGTGATCTCCTTTTGGTGAGGTGAGCACCACACCGGCACCTAGACCCTCTTTGAGTTTGGATCCATCAAAGTGCATTTTCCAGTACTCACTCCACGCATCCGGCGGATTGTATTGCATTTCCGCCCAATCAACGAGGAAATCAGCCAAAGCCTGTGACTTTATGGCATCCCTTCTTTCATATACCGGCACGTATGGTGATATCTGGATTGCCCACTTTGCAATCCTTCCACTAGCGTCCTTGTTGCACATGATATCGGAGATCGGTGCTTCACTCACCACTTTCATGGGGTGCTCCTCAAAGTAATGCTTGAGTTTTGTGGCGGCCATGTACACGCCATAAGTCATTTTTTGGAAGTGAGGGTAATTTTGTTTTGAGAGGGAGAGCACCTCGCTCAGGTAGTATACCGGCCTCTGGACGGCTTTTCCTTCCTCTTCTCTTTCAACCACAACCACTACGCTCACAACCCGGTTTGTTGCCGCTATGTATAATAGCATAGGCTCTCTTTCTAGAGGTGAAGCCAGTATAGGTGCTGTGGCCAGCATTGCTTTCAGTTCTTTAAACGCTGCGTCTGCCTGAGGAGTCCAGACGAACTTGTCGGATTTTTTCATCAGAGCATAGAGTGGCAGAGCTTTTTCTCCCAACCTGCTTACAAACCGGCTTAGCGATGCCAAGCTTCCGGTAAACTTTTGCACATCTTTTAGCTCTCGCGGGATAGTCATTCTTTCTATTGCCCGGATTTTTACCGGATTGACTTCTATGCCCCGGCTTGATACCAGGAAACCGAGCAGCTTGCCGGCAGGGACACCGAAAGTGCATTTTGCCGGATTAAGTTTCATCCGGAACCGTCTTAGGTTATCGAATGTTTGCCGGATGTCATCGATTAAGGTGTTCTTTACCTTAGTTTTTATCACAATGTCGTCTACATAGACTTGCACATTCTTTCCGATTTGATCAAACAAGCATTTTTGCATACAGCGCTGGTACGTTGCACCAGCGTTGCGCAAACCAAACGGCATAGTGACATAGCAATAAGCCCCGTGCGGGGTAATGAACGCAGTTTTTATTTGATCTTCCTTTTTCAAGGGAATTTGGTGGAAACCGGAATAGGCATCCAGGAAGGACAACAACTCACACCCAGCAGTTGAATCAATCACTTGATCGATTCGTGGCAAAGGAAAAGGATCTCTTGGGCAGGCCTTGTTTAGGTTGGTGTAGTCGATGCACATTCGCCACACTTTCGGAGCTTTTGCCTCCAAGTTCTCATCTTTTTTCTTCTCGACCATTACCGGATTGGCCAGCCACTCTGTGTGCGTGACCTCCACAATGAATCCGGCAACAAGCAGTTTGGTTACCTCTTCTCCTATGATTTTCCTTCTATCTTCAGCGAACCAGCGCAAGGGTTGTCGTACCGGCTTGGCATCCTTCCGGACGTTTAAAGAGTGCTCAGCCAGCTCCCTCGGAACACCTACCAAATCATCAGTTGACCAGGCAAAGATATTTCGATTCTCACGGAGGAAGCTGACGAGCGCGCTTTCCTATGCTTGATCAAGTCCGGCACCGATGCGAACGGTGCGCTCTGGGTAAGCCGGATCCAGCACAATGTCTTTTGTTTCATTTGTCGGCTTGAATGCCGGTGAGCCCAAGTTTCCACTCATTGCGGCTAAGCTCAACTGTGAGGACTGAGCCAGCGCAACCGCTGTTTGCATCCTTTTCTTTTCCTCCGCGATCACCAGCGATTCCGCTAGGTTTGATCCGGCAGATGCAGTTTCCAGTGAGACTTTATAGTTCCCCACCACAGTTAAGGGTCCACGAGGTGCCGGCATCTTCATCTTGAGGTAAGCCGTATGAGTGGTAGCCATGAAAGCTGCCAATGCTGGTCTTCCCAACAACGCATGGTAAGGACTGTCTAGATCCACCACCTCAAACTCAACATTTTCAACCCGGCAATTGTCACGTCCTCCAAATGCTACGTCCACCCGAACTTTTCCTATCGGGGCGCAGGACAAGCCCGGAACGATTCCGTGGAACGTTGTACGCGTTGGCTGAAGCATGTTTTCTGTTATGCCCAGCGTATGCATGGTATGCTTGTACATGATGTTTATGCTGCTGCCGTTATCTATCAGCACCTTGCTGAACTTTACTCGAGTTTGTGGCCCTTTCATGATTGGGTCCACAACAAGAGCGTATCCACCCGGATTCGGCATGATCTTGGGGTGATCCTTAAATGACCAGGTAATTTCCTGATCTGACCACAGCATGTACTTGGGGACTGCCGGCATCACGGCATTGAGCTCCATGGAGCGGCGGTGTACACTTTGCCTGTCTGTTGGCTCAGTGACAAAGACAACACAGCACATATGCGGGCCCTCGTAAACATTCCGGCCTAAAGGTGCCGGTGGAGGTGGTTGATCATCATTTTGCTCCACCCGGTTAACTTGCTGGTACTGCTGCCGGTTCGGCTGCACCGGTAAGGCGTTTGCCCCGGTAAGTGGCGGTGGTGGCGGTAGCTGTTGTTGCCGCGGCATGTCTTGTGGTGGTTGTGCATCTTTTACTGTTCCCTTTTGCATCAAGTACTTGGTCCAGGTACAATCCTTCGTCAGGTGGTTTGACGGGTGTGCCGGATTTGGTGTGTGCCACCGGCATGGTTGGTCCATGGCAGCTTCCATGGTGTACTTTGCGGGTTCTTGCCAGTTTCTTTCTCGGACCAGTGGTTTCTTTTCCACCCATTGTTTCTTAGGACCTGCCCACGGCTGCGATCCGGTTCTTTGCCTCGATTGCCGCTGGCCTCAGAGTTTTCCTGCACAGCAGCAACTTGCTGCGGACCGTACCTTCGATCCAGAAAATCTTCTCTTCTTTTGTTGTTCCGGTTATCCCGGTGTTGTTCGTGGCACAGCTGTTCCGGCTCAGGTTGCACTGCCGGCTGCGTTGGGTCTCCCAACGCATAGCTATCCGCCACACATATCATCTCTGCCAATGTTGTCGGCATGTTCCGCTGCAGCTTTTGCCACAACGGTGAACCTCTTCTGCACCCACTGCTAAACCAAGCAATGGCCTGTGCCTCGATTACCCCTTCACAGGAGTTCCTTGTAGTGTTCCACCGGGCCAGATAATCCCGGTCTGTTTCGTTTCTTGTGTTGTATGCACAGAGCGAGTTGCTGCGGCCTGTTTGGCCTTTGATAGGTGCTGCTGAAATTGCTCACAAAAGCCTCCTCAAAATCCAGCCAGCCATTTATGCTTCCTGCCGGCAAGTTGTTTAGCCAGATTCTTGCCGGTCCCACCAAAAACGATGGTATGATCCTCACGGCCCAACGCCGATTTCCTCCTCCTGCTACGGTTCCTCCACCGCCTGCGACGTATACCGCGGTTACGTAATCCGCGAGCCAGTCTTCCGGCTTTGTAGTGCCATCGTATGTTTTTGTGTCACGGGGCAACATAAAGTTGCGCACTGGTGGTTTTTCTTTCATGATCCTTGGGCCAAAGCACTTTGGGCCTGGGGGACCTTCCTCCTCGACCATTTCTGACAAGTACACTCTATCCAGACGGTGCCTCGCATCCCGTTCCGGTAAGTATCTCTCTCCCAGGCGTTCTCCCAATGCGTTCCGAAAAGCTGCCGGTCTTGCGAATCAGCTTCATCATAACATTCGATCTGCGGCCCTTGCACACGGTACCTTGGGGGATCTATTTCCTCCTCATCATACGCTGCCCTTGCAGGTCGATAATTTTGCCCGGTTTCGTATCTACCGGCATGATTGTTTCCGGCATAGCCTCCTCTGGCGTAGCCTCGTTCTGCCCCTTGGCTTTTTCTACCGGCATCATGTTGCCCGGCTTGTTGTTTTCCGGCAAGAACCGGATCGTACACAGTCATCTGTTGTGCGTTCATCTCCTTCTCTTTTCTTCTGTCCGGATGGGGGGACGATGCCTGCCCATGGGACTTGCTCCCGGCATTCTTTGTTGAACGCGCGGATTTCGAGGCCGCGGCCTTGTTTAGCTTAGCCAGCTGCTCAGCATTCTGCTGCTCTATAGTTTCCAGCAGCTCCCTAACACGCTCTTGCTGTTTTGCCAAAGCATCTCCGGAAAGCGACTCGCATAACTCTACTGCAGCTTTAGCAGCTTTTATAGTTTTATCCGGGCTACTGTACTTAGGTTTTTCCACGATGCTAACAGATGCAGAGGTACTTTTGCCGGCATGAATCTCTTTGCGCAAATCCTGATCTAGGTTGCGAGCTTTTAGCCGGTTCTCCGGTATCCTAGCAGCATGCGCGCTAACAGAAGCAAAGCCATGGGCAGCGTTATACTCACGTAAGGTTAGGTTCAGCTCGCGCTGCGCCCTGACGACGTCCTTGCCGCTCTCGAGTATCTTCTGGCGCTGCGCCTCCAGCTCCGCCTGAGCCGCTGCCGGGTCGATGTTCTGCGCGATGGGGGTGGCGAGAACGTTCATCGCTGCTTGGAGTGGTGTTTCCGGTGGTGCGGATGACGCTCCCGCAGCACCTGCGCCGCGCTCCAGCGGTGGCTTGGCCGCACGGGTCGAAGCCGCACGACCAGCACCTTCACCCACAGCTTCTTTTCCTGCACCAACCACGCCGGTCATCATTACCTCGACGCTGCCGGCGGCGCGGCCAGCACAGAGCCATCTTGGCGGGTCCGGTGCCACCAGCACCGGCGAGAGGCGCTGGCGCACGGGGACGGTGCCGAAGTAGACGCGGTGGCTGCCAAACTCGATGATGCGGCCGTTCTTGGGGAAGATGCCGCCGTTGGCGAAGCAGCCCGCGTTGTCGTTGATGAAGTCCATGGCGTAGATGCGCTGCACCAACGCGGAGACTGTACGCTGACCGGCGACGTCGAGGATGCCCGCCCGAATGTGAACTCCTTCAAGCGCCACTTCAGGCCCCACGGTGGGCGCCAACTGTCATCGTGGTGAACGAGCAGATGCCATAGGATGGCTTAGATTGGGGCCGAATGACGCTAGAGGATTCGGGGGAGGGTTTGTGATCCGATGGGACGAACTTCCGGATGGTTTCCTCAAGAACTTGGCCAGGGCCAGAGGTTGAAGAAGAAAGACACAAGGAAGAACTCGCTTCTAGATCACATTCTTCATTGATTCTCACAGGTTACAGGTTTGTGCTTCGTGCCTTGCTACTTCGTGCGTGCGTCGCCCGTAAGGAGGGCTGCCCCCTCTCCTTATATAGGGGAGAGGGTGGCTTACAGTGCAAGAAACCCTAATGGCATCTTTGACTAGACAAACTACTTTATAAAGCTACTTTACAAAGCTACTTTAATCATAGATGACACCGGGGTCTTCTTCAATCAGGGAGGCTGACGTCCTCCGGCTTCTTTCTTCGTCATCCTCCTCTTTATCGTTAGCCCTTCATTTAAAGCTACTTTGCTTAGCTCATCTTTGTCTTCTAGCTCTGGAGAGGATCTTTGACCAGTCTTGCCGACATGCTCTTCTTTCCGGTGGCCCGGTACCTTTTCTATCCGGTTCCGGTATACCTCCCCTGAGGATACCGGCTTAGCCCTGCTCAGCCAAATGCCTATCTTACGCTCCGGTATGAATATTTAACCGGTATCCTGATGGCTGAAACCATCCGGTTTGGCATGCCTTTGGCATACCGGGGGTCATCCCCCCAACACCTAGCTAGCTAATCGAAACCCTAAACCCTAATTAAACCCTACATATATATAGGCCAACGACACTAAATTGCGCATCAAGCAGGCGACCAACTAATTAGCGCTAATAAATTAATTAACTTTGTTGAATCTTGACAAGTTCTCTCGAATGAAAACACATTTGAATAAGTTGCCTCGTAATATATATACAATTAGTGTGCATGTGCGCATGGCATACCTTGCACATATCATTCGTGCATATATTTCAATATATATCTGAACATATTCTTGGGGATAAATATATATATTTCAATCTTTCTCTCTCGATCTATATATATATCGTTGGTGGCCAAAAAACACACTTATATATATGCATGCACTTTATGCGCAAAGGCGCGGGTGCCTCTAATAATGTGTGGTGCACTCGGTCGATGATCCCTAAACCTTAAACCCTAAAACCCTAAAACCCTAATCCATAATTATACCCTAAACATACACCCTAAACACCCTAAACACTAAACCCTAGACCCTAAAACCTAAACCCTAATTAAACACTACATATATATAGGCCAACGACACTTAATTGCGCATCAAGCAGGCGACCAAATAATTAGCGCTGATAAATTAATTAACTTTGTTGAATCTTGACAAGTTCTCTCGAATGAAAACACATTTGATTAAGTTGCCTCATAATATATATACAATTAGTGTGCATGCGCGCATGGCATACCATGGACATATCATTAATGCATATATATATCTCAATATATATCTGAACATATTCTTGGGGATATATATATATATATATATTTCAATCTCTCTCTCGATCTATATATATCGTTGGTGGCCAAGAAACACACTTATTATATATATACGCATGTACTTTATGCGCAAAGGCGCGGGTGCCTCTAATAATGTGTCTATGCACTAGCTCGATAGATGATCCCTAAACCTTAAACCCTAAAACCCTAATCCATGATCCCTAATTATACCTTAAACGTACACCCTAAACACCCTAAACACTAAACCCTAAACCCTAGAAACTAAACCCTAAACCCCAAACCCCAAACCCCAAACCCTAAACCCTAAACCCCAAACCCCAAACCCTAATTAATTAACCTTAACCCTAACCCTACCCCTAAAACCCTAGATAGCTAATCCTAAATCCTAAACCCTAATTAAACCCTACATATATATATAGGCCAACGACACTAAATTGCGCATCAAGCAGGCGACCAACTAATTAGCGCTGCTAAATTAATTAACTTGAATCTTGACAAGTTCTCTTGAATGAAAACACATTTGATTAAGTTGCCTCATAATATATATACAATTAGTGTGCATGCGCGCATGGCATACCTTGCACATATCATTTGTGCATATATTTCAATATATATCTGAACATATTCTTGGGGATAAATATATATATTTCAATCTTTCTCTCTCGATCTATATATATATCGTTGGTGGCCAAAACACACACTTATATATACGCATGCACTTTATGCGCAAAGGCGCGGGTGCCTCTAATAATGTGTGTGTGCACTCGATCGATGATCCCTAAACCTTAAACCCTAAAACCCTAATCCCTAATTATACGCTAAACGTACACCCTAAACACTAAACCCTAAACCCTAGACCCTAAACCCTAAACACTACACCCTAAACCCTAAACCCTAACCCTATACCCTAAACCCTAATGAAACACTAAACCACAAACCCCAAACCCTAAACCCTAAACCCTAGACCCTAAACCCTAATTGATTAATTAACCTTAACCCTAACCCTAACCCTAAAACCCTAGCTAGCTAATCCTAAACCCTAAACCCTAATTAAACCCTACATATATATAGGCCAACGACACTTAATTGCGCATCAAGCAAGCGACCAACTAATTAGCGCTGATAAATTAATTAACTTGAATCTTGATAAGTTCTCTCGAATGAAAACACATTTGATTAAGTTGCCTCATAATATATATATAATTAGTGTGCATGAGCGCATGGCATACCTTGCACATATCATTCGTGCATATATTTCAATATATATCTGAACATATTCTTGGGGATAAATATATATAGTTCAATCTCTTTCTCTCTCGATCTATATATATATATCATTGGTGGCCAAAAAACACACACTTATATATACGCATGCACTTTATGCGCAAAGGCGCGGGTGCCTCTCTAATAATGTGTGTGTGCACTCGATCGATGATCCCTAAATCTTAAACCCTAAAACCCTAATCCCTAATCCCTAATTATACCCTAAACATACACCCCCTAAACACCCTAAACACTAAACCCTAAAGCCCTAAAGCCCTAAACCCTAAACCCTAAACACTAAACCCTAAACCCTAAACCCTAACCCTAACCCTAACCCCTAGCTAACCCCAAACCCTAAACCCTACATATATAGGCCAACGACACTTAATTGCGCATCAAGCAGGCGACCAACTAATTAGCGCTGATAAATTAATTAACTTGATTCATGCATATATTTCAATATATTTTTGAAACTATTTTTGGGGATATATATATATATATATATTTAAATCTCTCTGTTATCTCGATCTATATATCGTTGGTGGCCAAGAAACACACTTATATATATACGCATGCACTTTATGCGCAAAGGCGCGGGTGCCTCTAATAATGTGTGTGTGCACTCGATCGTTGATCCCTAAACCTTAAACCCTAAAACCCTAATCCCTAATCCCTAATTATATCCTAAACGTACACCCTAAACACCCTAAACACTAGACCCTAAACCCTAGACCATAAACCCTAAATGTACACCCTAAACACCCTAAACACTAAACCCTAAACCCTAGACCGTAAACCCTAACCCTAAAACCCTAGCTAGCTAACCCTAAACCCTAAACCCTAATTAAACCCTACATATATATATATAGGCCAACGACACTTAATTGCTCATCAAGTAGGTGACCAATTAACTAATTAGCGCTGATAAATTAATTAACTTGATTTTTGACAAGTTCTCGATCTCCAATGAAAACACATTTGATTAAGTTGTCTCATAATATATATAATTAGTGTGCATGTGCGCATGGCATACCTTGCATATCATTCGTGCATATATTTCAATACATGTTTGAAGATATTCTTGGGGATAAATATATTTCAATCTCTCTCTCTCTCGATCTATATATCGTTGGTGGCCAAGAAACACACTTATATATATACACATGTACTTTAATTTATTTGCCTCACAATATATATAATAAATATGCATGCATGGCCTAACCATGTATGCTTATATATGTTTTTAATTTGGAGATTTCAATCGCTCTCTCGCCGCTCTCTCATTGGTGGCCAACAACACACACATGCACTTTGTGCGCAAAGGCATGTGCCTCTAATAATGTGTGCGCAGTCGATCGGTCTAGTTTTGATTAATCATAGCACACAAATATAGAAGTTGTACTTGAATCCACACAACCCTAATCTAAAACACATAGCCCCTAACATGGCCTAATTAACTGACCCCTTCTCTCTAGCTAATTAGTGGAAATTGCACAAAATCAAAAGGGGTCCCTCACTAATTATACATATATATCTAGATTGTGATAAACTTTTGCCCCATATTTGGTGGATGGGTGCATCTTGGCATGTAAAACAATTAATGTTTGCAAATGGCGTTGTCAAAATTTATGTACAAATGATTTCTTTCCATCCAAAGTGCATAAAATGGGTGTTTTAATGAAGAAGGTACAAATAAAACAGCTCAACATGCCTCCACACCCCGATTTTCACAGGAAGTAGAGCATATTTAAAGGATAATTCCAGAGTTTTACTATTTTTCAAGCAACTTTGCTAATTTCCACCCACTCACATGACTTTATGTCGATTTATCGAAAATAGGGCGAATTTAAACTACATGGGAGGGATAGTTTGAATTGTGCGCGCGGCAAAGGGAACCGCCTATTCCTCAACCTTGTGCACGGCAAATTACACACGCAACTCCATTAAACACCACCTACCGGGCGGCCCGGCCGCATGACCCCCCACCCACCGCTACACAACTTATCCCCGTCCGTGCGAAGAGCTTCCCCTCCCCGTCCCGTCCGTGCGAAGAAGAAGCTTCCCCTCCCCATCGTTCTTCTCGAGACGCACCGGCGGTCAAGTTGATCCACGGTAGGGTTGCTATCTCTAGCTCAATCATGCATCGGGCAAGACAGCCTAACGATTTATATTTTCTTGATGCTGCTAAAAAAATCGTTAGTATGCTCGAACTAATTGGCACTTTATAGTTTTCCGCTCGATTTGTCCTCGATCAATTTGTTCATTTGCGTGGGCATATAGAGTCAGTTCTGCACTCGATCCGTTAATTTGCTGAAATGCCATGGCAGAGATTTGTACACGATCTGTTTGCTAAAATGTCGATGGGCATTTTTTGTTTTGTACTCGACATGATTGCTGAAATGCATAATCATGTACTAGTATAGTTTTGTACTCGATGGATATACATTTCCTACTTCGCCTTAAATTAATCACCAACCATTGTATCTCATAATTCAACAGATGGACATAACTTGGATACTGCATGGACACTTATGTTCCCCTTCATATATAAATGGTGTTCAACCCTTTATGGGGTTTATTAGAGCTCATGAAGGTCACGACCTGGACGTGTATTGCCCGCGCTGCACATGTATGAATGGCATGTAGTGGAAGATCATTTACACATTTTTGGGATGGACCGCACATATGTTAGGTGGGTTTATCATGGTGAGCCACATAATGATCCTTCAGCGGGAGAAGCAGATCTTGCTCACACTGTATGTATGCTGGCATATGTAGTTAATTATTTATATTGATGCTGCCGCTGTTTCGATCAATAGTTTGCATTGCTGTGCAAGTTCTGTACTCAAATTTAACTTGTTGCAGATGGATGGACGGGAAGGAGAGAAAAAGCGCTTGCTTCAGGAACCGGGTTTCAGCTACGGGACATGTGCTGTGCAGAGATGAGAAGGTAAATATGTAAAACGGCATTTGTTCAGGTTGCATCCCTTAGATGTTTGTCTAATCTGTTGATGTACTAATTGCAGAAGCATAGAGTTGAAGAGGTCTCTCAGTTTGATGGGAGATTTGAAGATGAATCTCAGTTTGATGCACTGTGGATGGTGCGATGACGGGCCTTTCATAGACGAAGGTCCTGCACACGAGATTATCCAGCCTACGAAGGAGGCCGTGGACCAAGTACACAGCTTTGCGTTGAAGTGGATGCACGCCCGAGAGATCATCGATTGCGTCCGGGTAGTCTCAAGACCACCCAGCCACTGATGCACTGTGGATGGTGCGATGACGAGCCTTTCATAGACGAAGGTCCTGCACCTGAGATTATCCAGCCTACAGAAGGAGGTCGTGGACCAAGTACACAGCTTTGCGTTGAAGCGGATGCACGCCCGGAGATCATCAGGGGCGTCCCGGTAGTCTCAGGACCACCTAGCCCTGATGCAAAATGTTGAGCTACTTTATGATTCGTACTTTTATGTTCTGGTGCTGTAGTATGTACTATCTTTGTTATGATTTGTACGCCTTTGGCGCGAGAACTATAATTAAGTACTCAGTGGATGATCGTGTTGCAAAATTTGACACCCACACAATCAGTTCATCGTATGAGTAGTAGCACAATTACTTCTACAGCCAGTCCTGCCAGCGCATTAATTGGTAGCATGAAACACTTTCAGGCACTCCCCTCTGATTCATATTAATTGACTCAATTTTGTCTAGATATGGATGTATCTAGATGCATTTGTTAACTAGACTAACAAACTTGAGTCAGTTAATATGAATCGGTGTAAACCGCCCAAGTCCTCCAGCAGCTAGTTTATTGACTCTGGACTCCAAGCCTCTCGCGGCAAGCCATCGACGAAGCTTTGACCAGATCTTGGCCCGCTTTTTTTTGGCGAATAGCAAAGCTTTGACCAGTTCCTCTCGGGATACAGCACGCCGGTGAGCTTGCACGGTTGCCATGAGCACTTTCCGGCGGAACTTCCTCTGCAGCGCCCTCAAGCCGCCGCTGCGAGACAGCACGCAGTGCCTCGAGGTGGACGGAACGGACGAACTCGGGATCTCAGGGCGGGGGGTCCGCCTCGTCCGGGAACGATCTCCAGCGGGTTAACGAGGACATGCATGGCGGCCAGGGGATTTGGTTTTTTTTTGTTGTTGTTTGAGCTTGGGATTTGGGGTTTTTTCGGATAGGGGAGGAGGAACCGAGGAAGAGGAAGGAACAACCCGCGTGCTTGGCGCGTGGCAGTGTGCTTGAATTTCGATTTTTTGTGAAATGTTTCATTTCCCCGCTACAATTCGGGGGTTTTCTTGACGCGCCAATGCGTCCCGCCGTGCAGGTTCAAGTGAATTTGGGGTGCCACACTATGGGCCCCAGTTTCAGTGAGACATGTAATGACTAGTCACGACGATAAGTTCACTGTGTAATAAAATATGTTACCCCTCCCCTTTATGTAGCCCCCTTTGTCTCTCCCGATCGAGTGCCGACAGCCGACGGATGCAAGCCGCTAGCTCGATCCCCTCCTTTCGCCTCCACCATCCAAGCATCCAGCTTGGAGGGGCAAGCTGCATCTAGACCAAGCGGATTAGGTAGTACTAGTAATGCTCTTTCCTTTCTCGAAATCGGTTCTTTTTTCCTCACCTCGATATCTTGCGCATCTAATATTTCCTATTCTGGGCGAAGGGGTGTCTTTACAGTCACCCTCATGACCGGGAGTGATTGATGGGGGTGGGGGGCGGGGGCTACCTTTGCTTGGATTGGGGTGTTCTTCCTTTATTTGTCGACATTTGCAACCTTTGTAGTTTCTGCAGATCCTCAATGTATCTTTTGTCGGCTTGTACGGAAAGGAAATACCTCGGTGGTGGTGGTGGGGGCAATGGAGCGTAAGGCCACCACGCATGTGGGCGGTTGGCTGAGCACGAGGCTGCGTCCCGACCCGCAAAGCGGTACTCCGTTTGCTTATCCACTCTGTCTGTCTGCATCCTCAATCTGTTCCTGTTACGGAAGATGCTTAAAGTAGCACATGTCTTGTTGTTTGTGCATAAAGCCTCTGTGACACCATGCTCTATATTCTCTGTATCAGGTTGGTACCTCCGGGTTCCGTCTTTGAGGCTATGGGGAACGAGAATAGCGCCCCACTGCTGCGGGAGCATGGCCCGATCTGCGGCACAAGAAGCGAAATGCCACTGCCGAGCTGGGCGGGGACCGCCGAGGGGTAATTTTTTAACCAACTTACCATGATGTAGTCTGAATCGATACTCCCTCAGATCCAAATTAATTGACTCAACTATCTGTAGATACGGATGTATCTAGATGTGTTTTTAGCTCTAGATACTACTACCTCCATCCCAAAGCTTAGGGATTATATTATTTTTAGAAAGTCAAACTATATCATGTTTGACTAAGCTTTTACCAAAAATCATTAACATGCAAAATACAAAATTAATATCATTAAATAGGTTGTGAAATATATTTTCCTACGGTATCTACACAATATTATATTTGTTGATAGAATGTTCTAAAATTTTGGTCAAACTTTACTTGTTTTGATTTCTCAAAAATAAATAAGCCTTAAGCTTTGGGATGGAGGTATCTAGACAAAGCTGAGTCAAGCGGAGTAGTTTTTTTTGTCTGTCCATAGCTAGTGTTCATGGTGCAAAAGGCTAAGAGCATCCACTATATGCATCGGTCTATCTCATACGGTAATTCAATATCACTGTTGAGGTCTGCCTTTGTTTTGCTATTCATATGCACTGAAACTTTAGGGCCTTTACTCAAAAGGAAGATCAAAGCTGCGGTGATCAGGCTGCCGGTATGTTGATGCCGCCCCATCTTCTAAATGCATGTACAAGCACAAGGCCACGCGCATTTGGTGGTGATCTTTTAATGAATATGGTATATTTTCTTAATCCACAAAACATGCCTTCATATTTGTCTGTTTAGTGTCGGTTTTTTCTAATGCTTGCCAAAAGTTTACAACAACAACAACAACAACAACCAAGCCTTTCAGTCCCAAACAAGTTGGGGTAGGCTATAGTTGAAGCCCATAAGATCTCGAAGCCAAAAGTTTAGAAACACCAAATTCGTTTGCTTATAATCATCATACGATAATGTTCATCTACTCTCAGTTCCCTAACCCAACAAAAAATGATGTTAATTACAATTTTTAGATTAAAAGAGCACCATTAGGCGGCTGTTAATTACGATTTTGAGATTAAATGTCATTTGCAATTGCCAATTACAATTTTGAGGCAAATGATTAGTTTAACCTTGATCTGTTTCGCTCTCCATTTTTCCCAACCGAAAAAAATGTAACCATTCCATTCCTACGAAATGGAACCATTCCATTCCATTCCACGCTGTTTGAGAACCGAACACACCCTTGCATTGTTGTGAACTGTTGTCCATACACAGCCATACCCTTCCACTTACATCCAGCACTATATGCATCGATCTGTCTCGAGTCATTCAATATCAACTGCTGAGATCTGTTCCCATTCTTATGCGGCTGAAAGCTGCTGCGCCTTTACTCAAGTGGATGCAAAATGAGGCTGATGAGGCTGCTGTGAGGACGATGGTGCCGGCACCATCATCCAAAAACCTCTACAAGCACGAGGCCCTGGGCCAGCTGGGTGGTGACCTTTTAATGAATCTGGTATATTTTCTTAATCCACATACATGATTTTATTATTATCTGTTTAATTACTGTTGGCTTTGCCTAATGCTTACCAAAAGTTCAGAAACACTGCGTTTGCTTACAATCATCATACACTAATTTTTCACTTTTAGGTCTCTCTCATCCGGTATATAAACTGTTGAGTTCCGTTGGCTTCTTTTGTAATCATTTGCATTGTTGTCAAGCTGTTGTCTATGCACAACCCTATTCTTCCACTTACATCCTCGCACTTTTTGCATCAGTCCATCTCATAGATTTATTAAATATCAATGATGAGTTCTGTTGCTATTCATATGCAGGATGAAGCTTCTGTGCCTCTACTCAAATGGATAAAAAATGATCCTGATGAGGCTGTTGTGAAGATGATGGTGCCGCCACCATCTTCTGAAAACCTCCTCAAGCACAAGGCCACGGGCCAGCTGGGTGGTATCCTTTTTAAGCAGGTATATTTTCTTAATCCTCATACATGATTTGATTTGTCTGTTTATTGCCGGCTTTGTCTAATTATGCTTACCAATAGTTCAGAAACACACACAACCTTATTCTTCCACTTACATCCAGCACTATATGCATCAGTGTCTCATAGATTCATTTTATATATCACTGCTGATGTCTGTTGCTCATCAATTTTCATATGCAGACTGAAACTGCTAAGCCTTCATTGGTCAAAAGGATTGCAACTGCTGCTGATGAGGCATCTGCAGAGGCTGCCACCAAGTTACTGCCAGCCCCACCTTCTGGATGCTTATATAAGCTCAACTCCAAGGACCAGCCGGGACGTAACCATCCAAGGGTTCGGGTATATTTTCTTAAGCCACATATACATGTCATGATTTATTTCTCATATTATCACCGGCTCTGTCTACTGCTTCTTGGAATTCGGAAATGCCAAATTAGCATGCTTATATTCATCATACACTAAATTTTGACTGTTCAGTTTGTAACATAGTGTTATGCACTCGCTTGTCAACATTTGCATTGCTCTGAACTATGCACTTTACACAACCTAATTCTTCCACTTACATTCAGCGCTACGCACCAGTAGTACCTCCCATGTTTCCTTCACCATCCCGATGCCGAGCTTGCGGGAATATGGCGGGCCCATGTACATACCCCGCATATAACACCTCCTATGGCTCTATCTACCTTTCTAATAACTACTTCACAGAGTTATAGGTATGTATTCTCAGTGGTTTAGCATGAATTGGCATATAGTAAAGTCTTGTTTTTATTCTTCATGCTTCTTACATTAGTATCAATTTTCACCTGCAGACTGTACCTTGTGAACTTCGTCCAATGATTAACCAGATGTGTCCGCATGAAGGGTCTTTCACTATGCATGGCAATGGCAAATTGATGAACACCTACATGGTCTATGAGGTGCATGTCTACAAGACGCAGGCCATCACATATTTGTATGGACATGATTGGAGAAAGTTTGCTTTTGACTACGGTCTGAAGAAGGGCGACGAGCTGAGGATCAGAAACTCAAACGGGCAGATATACGTAGCGCTTACGTAGTTGGAGACACTTCCAAATATATAATATGTAACTTTTTGTACTCATATCCTTTGATTCTTGCATTACGAGCGGTTGTTCTAAACCATTCCCTCTGTTCTAGCTTGCTGGGTTTAACATGATCAAAGCTGCAGATCCCCCGATGGAACAGGAGCGGATGTCACAAAGGGCACCCACACCGGCCACCGGCACCGGCTTCCCACTCTCTGCATCAGCACCGGTTCTGTACCAGCACCGTTTATTCCATCTACCCAGGCCCCTACATCAACATTGGTTCACCGTAGAGGCCCCATATACTACACCTGCCCAAAGAGGCTCTGCATCAGCCTTGGTTCCTCTAGCTGCACCGTTTACTGCACCTGCCCAACAGTCTCCTGCATCGCACCGGTTCCTCTAGAGGCACCGTTTATTGCACACTGACGGTATCCTGCATCAGCACCGGCTCGTGTACCAGCCCAGGCTCCTGCACCTGCCCGACGGATCACCGAGGTCTCAACTCATTCTTTGTGGCCACCCGTGTGGTGACCAGGACGCATCTGAAGGCTATGTTCGTGAGTATATGACAGCATAACTGCTCTTATCTTGATGTCTTCTCTGCTCAAAGTCTCACATGGTTCAGTCTTCAGTGCATTGGTGCCATTGACTAATTTTTGTTGGTATCTCTTGCTTTGAATCAGAAATTGCCTAAAAGTATCGCCAAGGATCTCAATGCTGGCCGAAGGGGCAAGATTTCCCTCGTCATGGAGAGTGAAGGTCTCACCGTGGAGCGACGGTACTCCGTCAGTCCCACAGATGGCCGCTTGGCTGTTACTTCCAGGTGGAAAAAGTTCATTGACGGTGCCAAACTTCGCATTGGATCAAAGTTGAAGGTCAAGATCTTTCGATGCTGTTGTGACATGCTGGTCATCAAGTTTGCGGTTGTCTAGTTCTATTGTCCCATGAGCCCTTAGCAAATGCATTTGTAGTTATACTTATATAAGGTTATCTTATCTGAACTGCTAATTAATTGTATGGGTGGTAAAACTCTGGCAAGCTTTTGCTCTTAGCAAGTATGTATGTATGATCAGCTATTATGATAACTAATGTTTGTGTTCATCTTAATTTGCATTTCCATTTTAGAAAAAAACTTAATTTCTATTTTGGCTGACCTGTTAGGGAACTATCAGATTGAATCCACAACATGATTCAAATAGATTCATTACACCAAGCCACATGTCTTGACCTTGCTATACACTAGTTCCATTAATCAGTGCAAGAAGGCTTACCTGATTTGCTGAACCACGGCAGATTCGAATCCACCTTAGCTATCTAGCTAGAAATACAACCTTTGCAGAAAGAGGATTTGCAGTACGGGGAGGCTGACATTGGGGACCCATGAGCCAGCAGCGTCGTCAATGTTTTAAAGGCGGCAGGAGATCGAAACAAAAAAAAAGCCAAAAATCAGTTGGTAAACAAAATCCAAGAAATGAAACTTTTACCTTTCTGAGAGGATGACATGCGGGACCCATGAGGCAGCAGCATCCTCAACTATTCCAAGGCGGCAGGGGATCAAAATAAAAATAGGAAATAGCCGAGAAATTAATTAGGGTAAAAATAAATCTATCAAAGGAAACCTTTATTGTTCATAGAGGATGACATGTGGGACCGACACCGGTTGCGTCGGCATGGTTTCAAAGGGGGCAGGGGATCAAAAGAAAAAGGCAAATAACCAGAAATTAGTGGTAAAAAATAAATCCAACAAAGGAAACTTTTATTGTTCATAGAGGATGACATGCGGGACCCATGAGCCAGCAGCTTCCTCAACGTTTCAAAGTCGGCATGAGATTGAAAGAAAAAGGCAAGTGACCAAATATCAGGAGCCAAAAATAATCCAAGAAAAGAAATTTTATTGTACATAGAGGATAACATGCGGGTCCCATTTTGCAGAGCGGTCTCAACATTTCCAAGGCGGCACGGGACCAAAAGAAAAATGAAGTAGCCGAGAAATCGGGGGTGAAAAAAATCCAAGAAAAGAAAGATTTCAATTGGGCTGCATACGGACATTCGGGCCTTCGAACTATCTGCTGGGCCTTTTGACTCGTACAATTTCAGCCCACTCCAAAACAGGAAAGTTCGGATTTTTCTAAAAAACAGGAAAGTCCTATGCTTCGCAAAAACACAAAACAAGGAGATTCAACATATAAGTTTGTTTATGTAAAAATAAAGATTTAATTTATCCGTTTGCAATAGCTCAGAGCGAAATACAATGTTTATTGTCTGCAAAATAATCAAGATATCACATGTTTCTTGTACGGGGAGGCTGACATCGGGGACCCATGAGCCCGCAGCGTCGTCACCGTTTTAATGGCGGCGGGGGATGGAAAGAAAAAATAAACCAAAAATCTGTTGGTAAAAAATACAAGAAAAGAAACATTTTCATTCTGAGAGGATGACATGCGGGACCCATGAGGCAGCAGCATCCTCAGCGTTTATTGTTCATAGAGGTTGACATGTGGGACCCGTGAGCCAGCAGCGTCCTGAACGTTTTAAAGGCTGCAGGAGATCGAAAGAAAAAATAAGCCAAAAATCGTTTGGTTAACAAAATCCAAGAAAAGAAACATTTACCGTTCTGAGAGGATGACATGCGGGACCCATGAGGCGACGGCATCCTCAACGATTCCAAGGCGACGGGGATCAAAGGAAAAAAGGAAATATCCCGAAATTAATTAGGGGTTCAAAATAAATCCATCAAAGGAAACTTTTATTGTTCACAGAGGATGACATGTGGGACCGACCTGCCAGCTGCGTCGTCATCGTTTCAAAGGGGGCAGGAGATCAAAAGAAAAAGGCAAATAGCCAGAAATTAGGGGTCAAAAATAACTCCAAGAAAGGAAACTTTTATTGTTCGTAGAGGATGACATGCGGGACCCATGAGCCAGCAGCTTACTCAACGTTTCAAAGGCGGCATGAGATCGAAAGAAAAAGGCAAGTGACAAAATATCAGGAGCCAAAGATAATCCAAGAAAAAAACTTTATTGTACATAGAGGATGACATGCGGGTCCCAATTAGCAGCAGCGGTCTCAACGTTTCCAATGCGGCTTGAGATCAAAAGAAAAAGAAACTTGATTGTACATAGAGGATGACATGCGGGTCCCATGAGTCAGCAGCTTACTCAACGTTTCCAAGGCGGCAGGGGATCAAAAGAAAAAGGAAATAGCCAAAAATCAGAGGGTGAAAAAAACCCCCAAGAAAATAAAATTTTATAGCACATAGAGGATGACATGCGGGTCCCATGAGCCAGCAGGTTCCTCAACGTTTCAAACGTGGCATGAGATCGAAAGAAAAAGGCAAGTGACCAAATATCAGGAGCCAAAAATAATTCAAGAAAAGAAACTTGAGTGTACGTAGAGGATGACATGCGGGTCCCATTTAGCAGCAGCGGTATCACCGTTTGAGAGGCTGCACGGGATCGAAAGAAAAAGGCAAGTGACCAAATATCAGGAGCCAAAAATAATCCAAGAAAAGAAATTTTATTGTACATAGAGGATGACATGCGGGTCCCATTTTGCAGCAGCGGTCTCAACGTTTCCAAGGCGGCACAGGACCAAAAGAAAAATGAAGTAGCCAGAAATCAGGGGGTGAAAAAAAATCCAAGAAGAAAGATTTCAATTGGGCTGCATCTGGACATCTTGGCCTTCGAACTATCCTGCTTGGCCTTTTGACTCGTACAATTTCAGCCCACTCCAAAACAGGAAAGTTCGGAATTTTCTAAAAAAAACAGGAAAGTCCTATGCTTCGCAAAAACAAAAAAACAAGGAGATTCAACATATAAGTTTGTTTATGTAAAAATAAAGATTTATTTTATCCGTTTGAAATAGCTCAGAGCGCAATACACTGTTTATTGTCTGCAAAATAATCAAGATATCACATGTTTGTTGTACGGGGAGGCTGACATCGGGGACCCATGAGCCAGCAGCGTCATCAACGTTTTAAAGGCGGCAGTGGATGGAAAGAAAAAATAAACCAAAAATCTGTTGGTAAAAAATCCAAGAAAAGAAACATTTTCGTTCTAAGAGGATGACATGCGGGACCCATGAGGCAGCAGCATCCTCAGCGTTTATTGTTCATAGAAGCTTGGGGATGCTGATACGTCTCCAACGTATCGATAATTTCTTATGTTCCATGTGTTGCGGTCAGAAACCCACCAGCGAGCAGCGACGGGCAACACAGGAGAGCCGGGAGCAACTTAGGGCTGCGGCTGGCCCTGGTCCCTCCGAGCGACGGCCCGCAAAGACTCCGGCACGCACGTCCGATGCTGGTGCAAGGGCGTGCCACCTGACCTATACCTGGTCAGGAAGGTGATGGAGATGCCTCGCTTAGTTTCCTGCATGGCATACACGTAAACATAAAATACGAGCCTCGATCGGCTCTCAGGTTGTCCTGTGAATCGGTTCAAAGAGCCGATCCACCCATGATTCGCACGAGGTGTACGAATATATGGTGGTCCTGCTTGATCAAGATAAAGCTAAAACGATCTACGACGATTTAGGGTTTTCACCGCATAATCGGAACGTCCTACTCGTGATTGAGCCTCGCGGCCGCGCACGGTGATCGTAAGCCGATCCTAGACAAGGCCTAAAAACCAACACGAGGTTGATCCCCGGAACATCCTGTCTAGGGCTAGCAAACTACACCCTACGCGCCGCTGGATCCTTCAACCCTTTGTAAGGCCTAACTATGCAGATATTAAACTAATCCTTGAAGAACAAGGAGCAACCATAACGGATCGGATCTACTAAATAATGATCAAGCGGGGTGCCGCCCCTACGCCTAAGATAGGCGTAAGGGCGGCTAGATGTCTAAGGGTTGCACGACGATAGCATATGACACGAAGAACAATGCTAACCCTAACACATCTAAGATAACTACGTTGCTCGCCATCAAAAAGGCTTCAGTACGAGCAACGCATGAACGACGAATAAACTTTGTACTGCCTAGATCGCAAGATGCGATCTAGGCAGCATGATGCTTACCCGGAAGAAACCCTCGAGACAAGGGAGTTGGCGATGCGCCTAGATTGGTTTGTGGTGAACGTGATTGTTGTTTATTTCATAAACCCTAGATACATATTTATAGTCCGTAGACTTTCTAACGTGGGAATAATCCCAACCGTGCACGAGCCAAACTCTAACTAACCGACATGTAATCTACTATATTACAGATACACGGGCAAACTAGCCCAAACTTTGCATATAAGGCCGATTCACGTATATTCTTCCATGTATATTCTTCAAGCCCATCTTGATCGCGGCCCACCTCTGACTCGGTCAAATTCTGGTGATAACACATGCCCCCCTGGTTTTGGAATTGATAATTCCAAAATCACTCTGCTCTTCCTTCGTCGGGTCATGTCGTGGCAGAACCGTCACAGTATCCTTCATCATGATGCCTTGCCTTCTCAACTTCTCCGCGTGACCTGGCAGTTTTTTTTAAGCACCACCTCCTCGGAAACTGCTGTGGCATTGAATTTCCACTATATCCCCTTTATTTAACCGCTCCAAACAGTTTGCTTCCGCATCCCCTTCGCATTAGCACTCCAAAAGCCCTCCCGTGCCACCATGTCTTCTTCCTCCTCTGCTTCATCGGATCTTTCCACCCAGTCCTCCTCTTCCCGCGAGCCGACGCCGGAGTGGAACCCGGAGGAGGCCCACGCGGCCAACATCCGCCGCGCCATCGAAGCCGGGGAGGAGTCTAGTCACGACTTCTCCGTCTGGTCCGAGGACGACAAGTCCTCGACCGACGGGGAAAGTGACCTCCGCTTCCTCGCCGACGGGGAAACGGAGGAGGAGAGCGATGACGATCGCTTCTCCTGCGACGACTTCACCTCCCCCGAGGAGGAGGAGGAAGAGAAGGAGGAGGAGGAGGATGACACCTCCTCCGACGAACCGCCGGCCAAGCGCTGCTGCCCCTGGCCGGGGAACCTCAGCGACTTCGACAGCGACGACGACGATGCTGACGAGGAGGATGAGGACAACGAAGGCCCGGTCGGCGGCCGCTGGAGCAGCGACGACGAGCCCATCGGGAGTAGCGCCAACAGCGGCGACGATGGCGACGACGAGGGCAGCGACGGCCCATAGATAGGACCATTAGCATAGGACCAGTAGTAGTAGACGGGGCAATGTATCCCCTAGTACTTCCTTTTGAGAGCAATCAGCTCTTTATGTAAGAAATCTTGCTTATCAATGAAGAATTTCCCCAATTTGACTTTGCCGATTTCCCTTGAGCTAATTTAGCCGATTTCCCCTCATACTGATTTTGCCGATTTGTCCACTTAGCCAATGCTTAATGAGCCGATAGCAACGCATCGGTCCTTCACAATTCATCCTTCAATTCTTCAACTGATGACTTTGAGATCTGGTGGATAATGTGGGGTCTTCAAGAAAGCCCTTAAATTCCTCCCACCAGGTCCAGTGATCCTCTTCTGCAAGAATTCAACATTTTTGAAGAAGGTTGCGACGAAGGATCAGCCGATGACACCTCAATCGGCTTCTAAAACAGAACATCTACCAGACCAGCTGCCCCCCGAGCCTCAGTCAAGGCGAGAATATTGGTGAGGATGCACAGATCAGACAAAGGGCTTTGAACTCAGGTAATTCTGAGACAGCCACCATGCCGAACGTAGCTGAGAAAGTGGCCAACTTCGCCAGGCCGACGGTAGATGCACCAGAGCCGATCACCTTTCTTCCTTTGAAAGCCGATATTGTAGATGAAGTACCAACGGCTTAACGAGCAAAAGGCTATCTTGTATGCCAAAACTGAAGGCCTCACAGCTGAACTGAACTTGGTGAAGATCCGCGTCTTGAACACGCAGCAAGTAAACCCTGTGTAATTGTACTAGAGTCGATGGCTGTGCATCGGCTTTGTTTCTTTAGCTCTAAAGTCGATGTCCTTGCATCGGCTGTATACCAACCATGAAAATGTAAATTTTTTTTTACTGGCCGATTTTCTATCGGCCCCCAATATTTCACTACACATGTATCGCACATGTTCATCCGATTAGGTGCCCCCGAGCCGAATTTGCCAGGTAACTGCGGATATCGGCTCTGTAGTTAGCCAAGGCACTGTATTTGAACGTCGGCTCCGTTAGGACTAATATTGACTCTCATCAGCCGACGTAAAACCGATGTTGAACACAGGCGGAATGTGTGGTGAGGATAATTTTGGCCGATTGCTGGAATCGGCCTCCACGTTGATCAAATCGCTTAATGAAGGTTTTGCAATGTTCCTCCATAGATCTTTGGGGCCGATCCCAAGGATCGGCCTCGCCACGTTTGTCCATAGGTTTGTTCCTGCTACACGGTCAGGCCAGTGGATAAGACCAGCCTAACCCCATCCTTCGTCACGTCGATGCGCTCGCGATCGTCAGTTGATGCACGAGAGTGGCTCTTGGCCTGCTGTCTCCCAAGCGTTCATGCCAGCCGTTGAAATCTCGGCTGAGTCATCTGCATGGACGACCTCTACCTCATCTCCATCCCACTGCATTACGCATTGGTGCATCGTGGATGGGATGCAACAGTTGGCGTGGATCCAATCTCTTCCTAGCAGAACAGCATAGGTGCTCTTGCTGTCGACGATAAAGAACGTCGTAGGGATGGTTTTCCTTCCTACGGTCAGATCCACGTTCAGAACACCTTGCGCGTCAGACGCTTGGCCGTTGAAATCGCTCAATGTCACGTTGGTCTTGATCAGATCCGAGCTAGAGCGTCCCAACCGACATAGCATAGAGTATGGCATAATGTTGACTGCCGCTCCGGTGTCCACCAGCATCTTGTTGACAGGCTGCCCATTGATATAACCTCGCAAGTACAGGGCCTTCAGATGTCTGTAGCTTCTTTCTCGTGGCTTCTCAAAGATAACTGGCCGTGGGCCGCAGTCAAGTTGTGCCACGGGTGCCTCGTCCAATCCTGGAGCGCTAAACTCCGTCGGAAGGATGAACACCATGTTTGTGCCAGCCGATGTTTCATCATCGGCTTTCCTTTGCTTGGGGCGCCACTCCATTTTTTGTGGTCGACCCTCTTCATCCAGGGTTCGCTGAATTTTCGCGGCCAGATCAGGCCGCGCCTTCCTTAGCGTGTGCAGGTATAACCTTTCGGCTTCCTCCAAGCCGCGCAGTCGCTGAACCCTGCGCTTTTGGGAACGGCTGAGTCCATCAGGGCACCACCTTGGCCGGTGGTACCTGTCTTCTTCTTCATCATCGTCTTCCAAATCCTCGAGATCTTCCACCCGAGGGGACTCAGCGTGCTTGTTCCGCGGTGGGAGAGGCCCTAGACGTTTGAACACGGACACGTTAGCTGCATCCTTCCTCTTCTGTCTACATTCTGGGCAGTTGCCGATTGTAGGCAATCGGCTCATTCCTGAATCCCAGCAGTGTCTGAAGAAGGGGTAGTCCCAGTGCCTATCCTCGTCGTCTTGCTCCCTCGATTTTTCCTTGGCACGGCGCTCGTACTCCTCCTCCTCATCGCGATCATGCCGACGATGTCTCCTGGCGTCCCTAGCCAGACGGTCTCTATCATCATCGTCGCTGGATCATCGGCGTTGGCTATATTGACTCACATACTTGTTGAGGAGGTGATCAGAGAGAGGTCGCTGATATCTTACGTTCCTCACTTCTCCCTCTTTGATGTAGCGCTTGCCATCGTGCCGGAGCCGATCGCGTGGAACGGCTTCCTCTGTGTCCTTGCTACGAGAGCAGCTGCCCTCGTCTCCGTCCTTACCAGAGTAGTGTCCAAGTCCTACCATGTTGATGTTGAACGAGAAACTTGGCTGGCACCCTCCAGGGTAAGTGCACTCCACCATGTTTACGGCGGGGAAGGGGTGGGTGTCGACCTTCATGGCGTACTGGTTGAAAATCAAACGTCCTTGTTCTATCGCCATTTGGATCTGCTGATGCCACACCCTGCAGTCGTTGGTGGTATGGGAGAACGAGTTATGCCATTTGCAGTATGGCTTTCCGTTCAGCTCCTGTACCGTGGGGATTTTGAGGCCTTCGGGTAACTTCAACTGCTTCTCCTTAAGTAAGAGGTCAAAAATTTGCTCAGTTTTAGTTACGTCAAAATCAAACCCTCTGGGCGGACCTGGTGGCTTAACCCATTTGCAGGACACGGGGGTTGCCCCCCGAGTCCATTCAGCCACTGCTACCTCTTGATCTCCCGCAGAGGCTTCATCTTCATCTGCCTCAACCAGGACTACCGCACGCTTGAATTTGTCCTGGTACAAGTCCGGGTGGCGCTATTCATATAACGACAGTTTCTAAACCATGTGCGCCAGTGAAGGGTAGTCTGCTTGGGAGGCCATATCCTTGATTGGTGATGCAAGGCCCACCACTGCCAACTCGACTGCTTCCTTTTCAGTCACACGAGCCGAATAACATCGGTTCCTAAGATTTCTGAAGCGCTGGACGTATTCTGCCACAGTTTCTCCACGCTTCTGACGTACTTGTGCTAGATCGGCAATGCCGGCCTCGGAAGCCTCTGAGTGATACTGCATGTGGAACTGCTCTTCCAACTGCTTCCAAGTCCGGATCGAGTCTGGTGGCAACGAAGTGTACCACCCGAAAGCCGATCCTGTGAGGGACTGTGCGAAGAACCTCACGCGTAGTGGATCCGATGCTGAGACCGTTCCTAGCTGTGCCAAATATCGGCTCACATGCTCGATGGAGCTGGAACCATCTGATCCATTAAATTTGGAGAAGTCAGGGAGCCGATACTTGGGTGGTAGCGGGATCAATTCGTACTCGTTGGGGTACGGCTTGGAATAGCCGATTGTCCTCCTTTTCGGCACCATGCCGAACTGGTCTCTCAGGATGGTACTGATCTGATCCGCGGTCGGCTGCAGAGAGTCGAACTACGAAGATTCGCCGGAGTGGCATACTTAGCCAGCCATGCTTGCTTTTCCAGCTCTGAGCCAACTGCAGGAGCTGAGCTGCGGAGGTTTGTCGGAGTGGCATACTTAGCTAGCCACGTACGCTTCGCAAGATCCGTTCCCGAAGTTCCTCTGTTGTTCCGAAGTCCCGCTCGTTGCGGCCTGGTTTGTGAGCGCCCGATTACCGCGATGGCACGTATGTGCACGTGTACCCGTGAGGGATCTCCTTAGGCGCCTCGTGCAAGAACTGGTAGTCACTAGGGTCACCACCGATCTTGTAGACGACGAATGCCGGTGAATTCGTCACTTCTGGTGCTGCCAACGCGAATGGCAGCGGTGGACGGGACTGGAGTGGCATCTCTCCTTGGTATGTCCCGAGAGCTGGTCCTGACGGAGAGTACTGGTGCCTCATGATTTCCTGGATCACCCGAAGAGCAACACGCTCCAAAGTGTTCACCAGGTTCTCAGAGTGGCGGTGTAGCGAATGAGCCACCATGAAGTTAATCTCCTGACGCAGGGACCTGGTGCGTTCTTCGGACGGGGCGGACAGGTCCACTCCATCAAGCGCGCCTTCAGGTGAGAACCCTTTCCACCTGATGCCATGTGAGCGGGTTCTGTGAAAGGAGCCGATGAGGTCGGCTTCGAGGATCGCTTTGACCTCGTCATACTTCTTCTTGAGCTCCTCGGTCAGATCCTCGTACGTGACTGGGGTGCCGTCCGCCATCTCAGATGTAGATGGCGATGCGGTTGATGTCGAAGATTGTCCCACCGGGCGTGCCGGAATGTGTTGCGGTCAGAAACCCACCGGCGAGCAGCGACGGGCAACACAGGAGAGCCGGGAGCAACTTAGGGCTGCGGCTGGCCCTGGTCCCTCCGAGCGACGGCCCGCAAAGACTCCGGCACGCACGTCCGATGCTGGTGCAAGGGCGTGCCACCTGACCTATATCTGGTCAGGAAGGTGATGGAGATGCCTCGCTTAGTTTCCTGCATGGCATACACGTAAACATAAAATACGAGCCTCGATCGGCTCTCAGGTTGTCCTGTGAATCGGTTCAAAGAGCCGATCCACCCATGATTCGCACGAGGTGTACGAATATATGGTGGTCCTGCTTGATCAAGATAAAGCTAAAACGATCTACGACGATTTAGGGTTTTCACCGCATAATCGGAACGTCCTACTCGTGATTGAGCCTCGCGGCTGCGCACGGTGATCGTAAGCCGATCCTAGACAAGGCCTAAAAACCAACACGAGGTTGATCCCCGGAACATCCTGTCTAGGGCTAGCAAACTACACCCTACGCGCCGCTGGATCCTTCAACCCTTTGTAAGGCCTAACTATGCAGATATTAAACTAATCCTTGAAGAACAAGGAGCAACCATAACGGATCGGATCTACTAAATAATGATCAAGCGGGGTGCCGCCCCTACGCCTAAGATAGGCGTAAGGGCGGCTAGATGTCTAAGGGTTGCACGACGATAGCATATGACACGAAGAACAATGCTAACCCTAACACATCTAAGATAACTACGTTGCTCGCCATCAAAAAGGCTTCAGTACGAGCAACGCATGAACGACGAATAAACTTTGTACTGCCTAGATCGCAAGATGCGATCTAGGCAGCATGATGCTTACCCGGAAGAAACCCTCGAGACAAGGGAGTTGGCGATGCGCCTAGATTGGTTTGTGGTGAACGTGATTGTTGTTTATTTCATAAACCCTAGATACATATTTATAGTCCGTAGACTTTCTAACGTGGGAATAATCCCAACCGTGCACGAGCCAAACTCTAACTAACCGACATGTAATCTACTATATTACGGATACACGGGCAAACTAGCCCAAACTTTGCATATAAGGCCGATTCACATATATTCTTCCATGTATATTCTTCAAGCCCATCTTGATCGCGGCCCACCTCTGACTCGGTCAAATTCTGGTGATAACACCATGCTTGTTTTATGACAATACCTACATGTTTTGTTCACACTTTATTATGATTTTATGCGTTTTCCGGAAGTAACCTATTGACGAGATGCCGAAGTGCCAGTTCCTGTTTTCTGCTGTTTTTGCTTTCAGAAATCCTAGTAAGGAAATATTCTCGGAATTGGACGAAATCAACGCCCAGGATCTTAAAATCCCACGAAGCTTCCAGAACACCCGAGAGCCGCCAGAGGGGGGCCACAGGCCCACCAGATGATAGGCTAGCGCGGCCAGGGTGTGGGCCGCGCCCCCCTACTGTGTCACCACCTCGTCGACCTTCAGACTCCGCCTCTTCACCTATATAAAGGTCCCTGACCTAAATCTTCGATACGGAAAAACCACGGTACGAGAAACCTTCCAGAGCCGCCGCCATCGCGAAGCCAAGATCTGGGGGACAGGAGTCTCTGTTCCGGCACGCCGCCGGGACGGGGAAGTGCCCCCGGAAGGCTTCTCCATCGACACCGCTGCCATCTCCACCGCCATCTTCATCACCGCTGCTGTCTCCCATGAGGAGGGAGTAGTTCTCCATCGAGGCTAAGGGCTGTACCGGTAGCTATGTGGTTAATCTCTCTCCTATGTACTTCAATACAATGATCTCATGAGCTGCCTTACATGATTGAGATTCATATGAGTTTTGTATCACTATTTATCTATGTGCTACTCTAGTGATGATATTAAAGTAGTCTATTCCTCCTGCACGGTGTAATGGTGACAGTGTGTGCATCGTGTAGTACTTGGCATAGGTTATGATTGTAATCTCTTGTAGATTATGAAGTTAATTATTGCTATGATAGTATTGATGTGATCTATGCCTCCTTCATAGTGTGATGGTGACAGTGTGCATGCTATGTTAGTACTTGGTGTAGTTGTGTGGATCTATCATGCACTCTAAGGTTATTTAAACATGAATATCGAATATTGTGGATCTTGTTAACTCCAGCATTGAGGGTTCGTGTAATCCTACGCAATTAGTGGTGTTCATCATCCAACAACAGAGTGTAGAGTATAGCATTTATCTATTTTGTTATGTGATCAATGTTGAGAGTGTCCACTAGTGAAAGTATAATCCCTAGGCCTTGTTCCTAAATACTGCAATCATCGCTGCTTGTTTCTTGTTTTCTTTGCATCTTGTCTGCAATATTCCCACCATCAACCACACGCCAGTTGTAGCATCAAGCTATTTTCTGGTGCCGTTACTACTGCTCATATTCATTCATACCACATGTATTTCACTATCTCTTCGCCGAACTAGTGCACCTATACATCTGACAAGTGTATTAGGTGTGTGGGGGACACAAGAGACTTCTTGCTTTGTGGTTGCAGGGTTGCTTGAGAGGGATATCTTTGACCTCTTCCTCCCTGAGTTCGATAAACCTGTTGGGTGATCCACTTAAGGGAAACTTACTGCTGTTCTACAAACCTCTGCTCTTGGAGGCCCAACACTGTCTACAAGAATAGAAGCACCCGTACACATCACGCCACCGCACCCAGCGTACCACGAGCAGGCCGTCGAGCAGCCCCATGGAGGCCTGGAGCGTCCACCGACGCGCATCGCCGACGAAGACCGTAACCCTAGAAGCAGAGAGGGTCGAGGACAAGCGAACAAGGACGTGGATAGATCGAAGCGCCGTCACGGGCCGCGTCGATTGGGCCCCATGGCAAGGGCCAGCACCGCTGGAGTCGGCCGGAATCGACCGACGGCGAGGGCGACGCGAGCGTCGCGGGAGCAAATTAGGGTTTCGGTCATGTGAGAGAGGAAGAGGATGAGGCTGGTCGAGCCGGACCAGGCGGGTCGGTTCGACCTAACCCACTAGGTTTCACCGACAGGTGGGCCCAGGGGCAATAAGGTCTTTCCATAATTCTTTTTAAAAACCCAAAAACTTTGACATAATTTGATAAATCATAGATAACTCTAAAAAATAGAATAAAATATGAAAATCACTTAGAATTTAATTCTCTATCATAATAAAATAAGAGATAAAATTTTTGAGACAATAAAATTTGAACCATTATTTAATTCAAAGCTAAAAGAATTAATAAACGATCATTAAAATAAGACATATTTTTAATGATAAAATAAGTCCATAAATTTAAGATGGACTTAAATAAAACTTGGCAATATTCCAAGTTGATATTTTTACTCTTAAGGAGTAATCCTAAATTGTTCTTATTCGACACCTCCGACATGAAATAACAAAACACCGGGAAGGGGGGACCAAACCCTAAAAATTGAAAGCATGCATATTTGTATCTTTAAACATTGCCCTTATCGGACAATGATGCTATCTTTCAGAAATAGAGGACCAGGGCCAGTCCAAACAATCCAACTGCACTACATTGCAGTCGCCAGGCAAGTTCATCGCTTGCTCATGTTACTTTGAGTATTTTTACCAAATTACTTGCAAAGTACTATGCTTGTCACTCTTGCATGAAAAGCAAATATGTTAATTTCATAACTATGAATATGACTATGTGGTGGGCAATGGAACCATGGTATGAGTATGGTGGAGGTTCCATTGCAAGGGTTTATATCCATCTAGGGTTAATAATCAATGTCGTCCAGTGATTCTTGTGCTGTAAAACTCGTGTTAACCATAAGATCTGGGGTCAATTATATTTCTTCCTCTCGTACATCAACGGATACGCTTACCGTAGCAGTTGTGTCTTGCGAGAACAACCGGTGGGTGGGGATCCCATTCTAATTCCCCACGGTAATGCGGTCTATGATGGGTTGCAACGACCGACGAAGGTATCAAGGTTGCGACCTGATAATTGTCGAGGTCGGAAGGTATCCAAGTGATACAGACCGGCGAGGACCCAAGGTCAGAATTGCAACAAAGGGTGGGTGTGCGAGGTCGCAGAGGAATGCAATATTGGCTAGGACGTTGATACGTCTCTGACGTATCGATAATTTCTTATGTTCCATGCCACATTATTGATGATATCTACATGTTTTATGCATACTTTATGTCATATTTATGCATTTTCCGGCACTAACCTATTAACGAGATGCCGAAGAGCCAGTTGCTGTTTTCTGCTGTTTTCTGCTCTTTTTGGTTTCAGAAATCCTAGTAAGGAAATATTCTCGGAATTGGACGAAATCAACGCCCAGGGGCCTATTTTGCCACGAAGCTTCCAGAAGACCGAAGGGAAGACGAAGTGGGGCCACGGGGCGCCGCCACACTAGGGCGGCGCGACCCAAGGGGGGCCCGCGCCGACCTACTGTGTGGGGCCCTCGTGTGGTCCCCTGACCTGCCCTTCTGCCTACATATAGTCTTCGTCGCGAAACCCCCAATACCGAGAGCCACGATACGGAAAACCTTCCAGAGACGCCGCCGCCGCCAATCCCATCTCGGGGGATTCAGGAGATCGCCTCCGGCACCCTGCCGGAGAGGGGATTCATCTCCCGGAGGACTCTTCACCGCCATGGTCGCCTCCGGAGTGATGAGTGAGTAGTTCACCCCTGGACTATGGGTCCATAGCAGTAGCTAGATGGTCGTCTTCTCCTAATTGTGCTTCATTGTTGGATCTTGTGAGCTGCCTAACATGATCAAGATCATCTATCTGTAATGCTACATGTTGTGTTTGTTGGGATCCAATGAATAGAGAATACTATGCTATGTTGATTATCAATCTATTATCTATGTGTTGTTTATGATCTTGCATGCTCTCCGTTACTAGTAGAGGCTCTGGCCAAGTTTTTGCTTGTAACTCCAAGAGGGAGTATTTATGCTCGATAGTGGGTTCATGCCTCCATTAAATGCAGGACGATGTGAGAAAGTTCTAAGGTTGTGGATGTGCTGTTGCCACTAGGGATAAAAACATCGATGCTATGTCTAAGGATGTAGTTGTTGATTACATTACGCACCATACTTAATGCAATTGTCTGTTGTTTGCAACTTAATACTGGAAGGGGTTCGGATGATAACCTGAAGGTGGACTTTTTAGGCATAGATGCATGCTGGATAGCGGTCTATGTACTTTGTCGTAATGCCCAATTAAATCTCACAATACTCATCATATCATGTATGTGCATTGTCATGCCCTCTCTATTTGTCAATTGCCCAACTGTAATTTGTTCACCCAACATGATATTTATCTTATGGGAGAGACACCTCTAGTGAACTGTGGACCCCGGTCCATTCTTTTAATCGAATACAATCTACTGCAATACTTGTTCTACTGTTCTCTTCAAACAATCATCATCCACACTATACATCTAATCCTTTGTTACAGCAAGCCGGTGAGATTGACAACCTCACTGTTTCGTTGGGGCAAAGTACTTTGGTTGTGTTGTGCAGGTTCCACGTTGGCGCCGGAATCCCTGGTGTTGCGCCACACTACATCTCGCCGCCATCAACCTTCAACGTGCTTCTTGGCTCCTACTGGTTCGATAAACCTTGGTTTCTTACTGAGGGAAAACTTGTTGCTGTACGCATCACACCTTCCTCTTGGGGTTCCCAACGGACGCGTGCTGTACGCGTATCAAGCTCTTTTTCTGGCGCCGTTGCCGGGGAGATCAAGACACGCTGCAAGGGGAGTCTCCACATCGCAATCTCTTTACTTTGTTTTTGTCTTGCTTTATTTTATTTACTACTTTGTTTTCTGCATTATATCAAAATACAAAAAAATTAGTTGCTAGCTTTACTATATTTGCTATCTTGTTTGCCATATTAAAAACAAACAAAAAATTAGTTACTTGCATTTTATTTAGTTACTTGCATTTTACTTTTGTTACCATGTCTAGTTCTGCACTTGTTACTTCTTCACCTGAAGAATTAGTTTTCACTTTTAAACAAGGGGATGAGGAGAGTTTTAAAGATGCTTGGTCCAGAATTTTTACTTCTTATCGTAAAACTGAACCTCAAATGACTCTAAGTTTGCTTCTTAGTAACTTTTATTTTGGTCTTATGATTCGCTATAGATATGCCTTGGATGCTTTAGTGGGAGGAGATTTCCTTCATTGCAATGGGGATCAAGCTTTTAATGCCATAAAAAGTTGGTTGCATCACATGATTCAGCTAATAACTTTGATTCAGCCCTTATTAGCATTTATAATAGATTAAACACTCTTGAGACAAGTGCATCTCGCTTGAATGACAACTATCGCTATGTTCGTAACCGTCTTGAACAAGTTTTAGTGAACTCTGAACCTTGATTATGGGATCCTACTGTTAAAATTGTTATCGGTGATCAAACTCTTCATGCCAATTGTGATATTATGTCTGAATTTTGCCTTATGCCTAAGAGTATTCATGAATCTTTGAAACTTTGGGGATTCATCGAAGGGGGAGAAGGAATAACTCTTATTGATAACTCTGTTATAATCCCTAAGGGAATAGCCGCAGGTGTGCATACAACCATTCTTGGAAGAACAATATCCATTGATATCTTGTTATTGAATGTGTAGGAACAGGACAAATCACACTCGGAAGATCCCTGCTGAAACTATTGGGAGCAGTCATAGATATGGGAGAAGGCACCCTGAAATTCACCTCTACACCAGGGGGAAGACATATATTCCCTAAATCAAAGGGTAAGAAAAAGAACAAGAAAGGTAAGGGCAAAGCCCAAGGTAATGTTGATACACCATCTCTTGATAATACTTGATATACACTTTCTGCGCCTAGCTGAAAGGCGTTAAAGAAAAGCGCTTATGGGAGACAACCCATGATTTTACTACAGTACTTTTATTTTATATTTGAGTCTTGGAAGTTGTTACTACTGTAGCAACCTCTCCTTATCTTAGTTTTGTGCATTGTTGTGCCAAGTAAAGTCGTTGATAGTAAGGTTCATACTAGATTTGGATTACTGCTGTTGTCGTCAGAAACCCACCGGCGGGCAGCGACGGGCAACACCGTAGAGCCGGGAACAACCTAGAGCTGCGGCTGGCTGAGGTCCCTCCGAGCGACGGCCCGCAAAGCGTTCTGGTCACACGTCCGATGCTGATGCAAGGGCGTGCCACCTGACCTATACCTGGTCAGGAAGGTGATGGAGATGCCTCGCTTAGTTTCCTGCAGGGCATACACGTAAACATTAAATACGAGCCTCGATCGGCTCTCAGGTTATCCTGTGAATTGGCTCAGGGAGCCGATCCACCCATGATTCGTACGAGGTGCACGAATATATGGTGGTCCTGCTTGATCAAGATAAAGCTAATGAGATCTACGATGATTTAGGGTTTTCACCGCATAATCGGATCATCCTACTCACGGTTGGGCCTCGCGGCCACGCACGGTGATCGTAAGCCGATCCTAAACAAGGCCTAAAAACCAACACAAGGTTGATCCCCGGAACATCCTGTTTAGGGCCAGCGAACGACACCCTACGTGCCGCTGGATCCTCCGCCCCTTTGTAAGGCCTAACTATTGCAGATATTAAACTAATCCTTGTAGAACAAGGAGCAATCGTAACGGATCAGATCTACTAAATAACGATCAAGCGGGGTGCCGCCCCCACACCTGAGATAGGTGTGAGGGCGGCTAGACATGCAAGGGTTGCACTACGATAGCATGTTACGCGAAGAACTATGCTAACCCTAACACATCTATGATAACTACGCTGCTCGCCATCAACAAGGCTTCAGTACGAGCAACGCATGAACAACGTGGAGCTTGTGCTGCCTAGATCGCAAGATGCGATCTAGGCAGCATGTTGCTTACCGGTAGAAACCCTCGAGACGAAGGAGTTGGCGATGCGCCGAGATTGATTTGTTGGTTGAACGTTGGTTGTTGTTTTTTCCATAAACCCTAGATACATATTTATAGTCCAGGGGACTTTCTAACGTGGGAATAATCCCCACCGTGCACGATACAAACTCTAACTTTTAATCTAAGATATAATCTACCATAATTAAAGATACACGGGCAATCTAGCCCAAACTCTTCGTGCGAGGCCGCTTCAAAGATCTTCCACGTGTAATCTTCTAAGCCCATCTCTCTTACGGCCCACCTCCTGATTTGACCAAAATCTGGTGATAACACATGCCCCCCTGGTTTTGGCAATGATAATTTCAAAACCACTCTGTTTTTCCTTCGAAGGGTCATGTCATGGCAGAGCAGACCTGTCGCAGTATTCCTCATCATGATGCCTTGTCTTTCCAGCTTCTCTGCAAAATTTGATAACCTTGGCATCATTCCCTCGAAAACTGCAATGACATTAAATTTCCACCAGGCTTCTCATTATTTAACTGTGCCGATTGATTAGCTCTCTTCATCCCCTTCCTCTGTTCCGTCCATCGGCACCAAAAAACCCTCTTCTCTCTCAGCCATGTCTTCTTCTTCCTCCTCTTTCGTCTCTCTCCAATCCTTCTCTTCAAGCGAGCCGGAGTGGAACTCCGATCACGCGCCAGAGAGCGACCTGCCTCTGACCGATGGGGAAGAGAACCTCAAGTTCCTCATGGATGGGGAGCTGATGAGCGAAAGTGAAGATGACCTCCATCCTTGGGCGAAACCCACCTCCCCCGACGGGAAGGGGGAAGAAGTAGAGGAAGAAGAAGAAAAAGAGGAGGGCGGCCCCTCTTCCCCCGCTAAGCTTCTGCCGGCCAAGCGATTCCGCGCTTGGGCGGACAGCGAAGACGATGATGATGACGAGGAGGAAGAGGAGGAGGATGAATCCTCCTCCTCCATCGGGTATCCGCCAAGGGCTGGGGCAGCAGCGACGAGGAGCTTCCTGGGAGCAGCGCCGACGACATCGACGGCGGTGACGACGAGGACAGCGACGACTAGTAGAATAGGACTAGTAGTAGCAGTGCACTAGGCACCAGATCCCTCTTTTGAGAGCCATCGGCTCTTTCTTGTAAAGCCGCTCCTTTGAATTAATGAAAATTGTTCTTTCAATTCATCTTTCAATTAATCCAATTTCATTCCTTCCGCCTGTCATGCCAAGACCGATAGCAACGTATCGGATTTCTTTTCTTTTGGACGCCCGTGAAGCCGGACTCACATGCCGATTAGCCCGTCGGTCAAGCACTTCTCAATTTCAGGCTGCGATTTGATATCTGACCATAATTTTTCGCAATCCTTTAGCCGATGACTACTCATCGGCTACTTTGAGAATCCAGTCCCTTTCCTTCTCTTGCAAAGGATGTGACGGTCCAAAACCTGTAAAAGCCGACGGCCTCCTTTCCCGATTCCTCTCCATAGCTTCAGTAGTCTTCTTTTGCAACACCTTACTACTTCAGAGAAGATCACAATGCAAGGCCAGTCGATGTGACTCCAATCGGCTCCCAAAACAGGACATCTACCAAGTTAACTGCCCCCCGAGCCTTAATCAAGGCGAGAATACAGGCAAGGATGCACAGGTCGCTGATCAGCTTTCTTCTACTGAACGTCGATGTTGATGTAAACTTTGAGCATATAGCCAGTAGGCCTCCATCACAGTAGGTCTTAATTCTAAAGTCGATGCCCTTGCATCGGCTGTAAATTTTTTTTTTTACTGGCCGATTTCCCTAATCGGCCCTTAATGTTTATCTGCACATGTACATGTTCATCTGACTATATGCCCCCCGAGCCGAATCTGCCAGATGACTGCAGATATCGGCTTTTATGGTTAGCCAGGGCACTGCACTTGTACGTCGGCTTCGCGAGGATTCGTGCTGACTTTCATCCGCCGATGTGGCTGCTGCCCAATAGATTGATGTTAAACACAAGCAGCAATACGTGGTGAAGATAATTTTGGCCGATTGCTGGAATCGGCCTCCATATCCATTGAAGTGTTGACTGAAGGTTCTGTAATGCTCCTTCATAATTTTTGGGGCCGATCACAAGGATCAGCCTCGCCCCGTTTGCTCATCGGTTTAATCTTGCTACTCGGTCAGGCTGGTGGATAAAACCAGCCCAACCTCTGACTTGATGCGCCTGCTGTCGTCCACCTTGAGTGCATCGTAGAATCGTGGAGCACTAAGCTCCGTCGGAAGGACGAGCACCATGTTTGTGCCAGCCGATGTTTCATCATCGGCTTTCCTTTGCTTGGGGCGCCACTCCATTTTCCGTGGACGACCCTCTTCGTCCAGGGTTCGCTGAACTTTCGCAGCCAGATCAGGTCGTGCCTTCCTTAACGTATGCAAGTATAACCTTTCGGCTTCCTCCAGGCCGCGCAATCGCTGAACCCTGCGCTTTTGTGAACGGCTGAGTCCATCAGGGCACCACCTTGGCCGGTGGTACCTGTCTTCTTCTTCTTCTTGTCCCTCGTCTTCGGACTCCTCGAGATCTGCCCACCGAGTGGACTCAGCACGTTTGCTTTGTGGCGGGAGAGGCCCTAGGCGCTTGAACACAGACACGTTGGCTGCCTCCTTCTTTTTCTGGTTGCATTCTGGGCAATTGCCGATTGTGGGCAATCGGCTCATTCCTGAATCCCAGCAGTGTCTGAAGAAGGGCAGTCCGGTGCTGTCGTTGTCGTCTTGCTCCCTTGATTTTTCCGTGGCACGGCGCTCGTGCTCCTCCTCATCGCGATCGTGCCGACGATGTCTTCTGGCTCCTCTAGCCAGACGATCTCTCTCATCATCATCGCTGGATCGTCGGCGTTGGTCATACTGACTCACATACTTGTTGAGGAGGTGATCAGAGAGGGGTCTTTGATATCTCATGTTCTTCACTTCTCCCTCTGTGACGTAGCGCTTGCCATCATGACGGAGCCGATCGCGTGGAGCGGCCTCTTCTGTGTCCTTGCTATGAGAGCAGCTGCCCTCGTCTCCATCTTTGCCAGAGTGGTTCCCAGGTCCTACCATGTTGATGCTGAACGAGGATCCTGGCTGGCAACCTTCAGGGTAAGTGCACTCTACCATGTTAACGGCGGGGAAAGGCTGGGTGTCGACCTTCATGGCGTATTGGTTGAAAATTAGACGCCCTTTTTCTATCGCCGCTTGGATGTGCTGACGCCATACCCTGCAGTCGTTGGTGGCATGGGAGAGCGAGTTATGCCATTTGCAGTATGGCTTTCCGTTCAGCTCTTGCACCGTGGGGAATTTGAGACCTTCAGGAATCGTCAACTGTTTCTCCTTGAGCAGGAGGTCGAAGATTTGCTCAGTCTTGGTCACGTCAAAATCAAATCCCCTGGGCGGGCCTGGTGGCTTTACCCATTTGCAGGACACGGGGGTTCCTCCCCGAGTCCATTCAGCCACTGCTACCTCTTGGTCTCCCGCAGGAACTTCGTCTTCCTGCGCATCGACCAGGACTACGCACGCTTGAACTTGTCTTGGTACAGTCCGGTGGCGCTGTTCATATGCCGATAGTTTCGAACCATGTGCGCCCGGTGAGGGATAATATGCTTGGGAGGCCATGTCCTTGAGCTGTGTTGCGAGGCCTGCTCATCGCCAACTCGATCGCTTCTTTTCCAGTTATACGAACCGAATAACATCGGTTCCTAAGATTCTGAAGCGCCGGATGTATTCTGTCACGGTTTCTCCGCGCTTCTGACGTAGTTGTGCTAGATCGGCAATGCCAGACTCGGAAGCCTCTGAATGGTACTGCATATGGAACTGCTCTTCCAACTGCTTCCAAGTCCGAATGGAGTCTGGTGGCAAAGAGGTGTACCATCCGAAAGCCGATCCCGTGAGGGACTGTGAGAAGAGCCTCACGCGTAGTTGATCCGACACTGAAGCCGGCCCTAGTTGCGCCAAATATCGGCCCACGTGCTCGATGGAGCTGGAACCATCTGATCCACTAAATTTGGAGAAGTCAGGGAGCCGATATTTAGGTGGTAGCGGGATCATCTCGTAGTCGTCGGGGTACGGCTTGGAATAGCCGATGGCCCTTCTTTTCGGCACCATGCCGAACTGGTCTCTCGCATGGTGCGATCTGATCCGCCGTGCGGGCTGCAGGAGTTGAATTCTGAAGATTCGCCGGGGTGGCGTACTTAGCCAGCCATGTTTGCTTTTCCAGCTCGAGCCAACCGCAGGAGCTGAGCTCGGAGGTTCGTCGGGGTGGCGTACTTAGTTAGCCACGTGCGCTTCTCAAGCTCGTCGCTGACGTCCCTCCTGTTTTCCCAGAAGTCCCTGATGTTGTGGCCTGGTTTGTGAGTGCCCAGTTGCCACAGTCTGGCACATACGTGCACGTGTACCTGTGAGGGACCTCCTTAGGCGCCTCGGGCAAGAACTGGTAGTCACTAGGGTCACCACCGATCTTGTAGACGACGAATGCCGGTGTAGCCGGCACTTCTGGTGCTGCCAACGCATATGGCAGCGGTGGACGGGACTGGAGTGGCACTTTTCCTCGGTAGGTCCCGAGAGCTGGTTCTAATAGCGAGTGCTGATTCTTCATGACCTCCTTGATCATCCGAACGGCGACATGCTCCAGAGTATTCACCAGGCTCTCAGAATGGCGATGCAACGAGTGAGTCACCATGCCACTAATCTCCTGGCGCACGGCCCTGGTGCGTTCCTCCGACGGGACAGATAGGTCCACTCCATCGAGTGCGCCTTCCGGTGAGAACCCCTTCCACCTGACGCCATGTGAACGGGTTCGGTGATATGAGCCGATGAGGTCGGCTTCGAGGATGACTTTGATCTCGTCATACTTCTTCTTGAGCTCGTCCGTCAGATCCTCGTACGTGACTGGCGTGCCGTCCGCCATCTCAGATGTAGATGGCGATGTGGTTGATGTAGAAGCTTGTCCCACCGGGCGTGCCAGAATGTGTTGTCGTCAGAAACCCACCGGCGGGCAGCGACGGGCAACACCGTAGAGCCGGGAACAACCTAGAGCTGCGGCTGGCTGAGGTCCCTCCGAGCGACGGCCCGCAAAGCGTTCTGGTCACACGTCCGATGCTGATGCAAGGGCGTGCCACCTGACCTATACCTGGTCAGGAAGGTGATGGAGATGCCTCGCTTAGTTTCCTGCAGGGCATACACGTAAACATTAAATACGAGCCTCGATCGGCTCTCAGGTTATCCTGTGAATCGGCTCAGGGAGCCGATCCACCCATGATTCGTACGAGGTGCACGAATATATGGTGGTCCTGCTTGATCAAGATAAAGCTAATGAGATCTACGACGATTTAGGGTTTTCACCGCATAATCGGATCATCCTACTCACGGTTGGGCCTCGCGGCCACGCACGGTGATCGTAAGCCGATCCTAAACAAGGCCTAAAAACCAACACAAGGTTGATCCCCGGAACATCCTGTTTAGGGCCAGCGAACGACACCCTACGTGCCGCTGGATCCTCCACCCCTTTGTAAGGCCTAACTATTGCAGATATTAAACTAATCCTTGTAGAACAAGGAGCAATCGTAACGGATCAGATCTACTAAATAACGATCAAGCGGGGTGCCGCCCCCACACCTGAGATAGGTGTGAGGGCGGCTAGACATGCAAGGGTTGCACTACGATAGCATGTTACGCGAAGAACTATGCTAACCCTAACACATCTATGATAACTACGCTGCTCGCCATCAACAAGGCTTCAGTACGAGCAACGCATGAACAACGTGGAGCTTGTGCTGCCTAGATCGCAAGATGCGATCTAGGCAGCATGTTGCTTACCGGTAGAAACCCTCGAGACGAAGGAGTTGGCGATGCGCCGAGATTGATTTGTTGGTTGAACGTTGGTTGTTGTTTTTTCCATAAACCCTAGATACATATTTATAGTCCAGGGGACTTTCTAACGTGGGAATAATCCCCACCGTGCACGATACAAACTCTAACTTTTAATCTAAGATATAATCTACCATAATTAAAGATACACGGGCAATCTAGCCCAAACTCTTCGTGCGAGGCCGCTTCAAAGATCTTCCACGTGTAATCTTCTAAGCCCATCTCTCTTACGGCCCACCTCCTGATTTGACCAAAATCTGGTGATAACAACTGCGCACAAACAAATTTCTTTGCTGTCACGAATCTGGGCCTAATTCTCTGTAGGTAACTCACAAAATTATGCCAATTTACGTGAGTGATCCTCAGATATGTATGCAACTTTCATTCATATTGAGCATTTTCATTTGAGCAAGTCTGGTGCCTCAATAAAATTCGTCTTTACGAACTGTTCTGTTTTTGACAGATTCTGCCTTTTATTTCGCATTGCCTGTTTTGCTATGCTTGATGGATTTTTCGATTCCATTAACTTTCAGTAGCTTTGTGCAATGTCCAGAAGTGTTAAGAATGATTGTGTCACCTCTGAACATGTAAATTTTAATTGTGCACTAACCCTCTAATGAGTTGTTTTGAGTTTGGTGTGGAGGAAGTTTTCAAGGATCAAGAGAGGGAGATGATACAATATGATCAAGGAGAGTGAAAGCTCTAAGCTTGGGGATGCCCCGGTGGTTCACCCCTGCATATATCAAGAAGACTCAAGCGTCTAAGCTTGGGGATGCCCAAGACATCCCCTTCTTCATCGACAACATTATCAGGTTCCTCTAGTGAAACTATATTTTTATTCCATCACATCTTATGTACTTTGCTTGGAGCATCGGTTTGTTTTTGTTTTTGTTTTTGTTTGAATAAAATGGATCCTAGCATTCATTGTGTGGGAGAGAGACACGCTCCGCTGTTGCATATGGACAAGTATGTCCTTAGGCTTTACTCATAGTATTCGTGGCGAAAGTTTCTTCTTCGTTAAATTGTTATATGGTTGGAATTGGAAAATGATACATGTAGTAATTGCTAAAATGTCTTGGATAATGTGATACTTGGCAATTGTTGTGCTCATGTTTAAGCTCTTGCATCATATACTTTGCACCTATTAATGAAGAAATACATAGAGCTTGCTAAAATTTGGTTTGCATAATTGGTCTCTCTAAGGTCTAGATAATTTCTAGTATTGAGTTTGAACAACAAGGAAGACGGTGTAGAGTCTTATAATGTTTACAATATGTCTTCTATGTGAGTTTTGCTGCACCGCTTCATCCTTGTGTTTGTTTCAAATAAACCTTGCTAGCCTAAGCCTTGTATCGAGAGGGATTACTTCTCATGCATCCAAAATCCTTGAGCCAACCACTATGCCATTTGTGTCCACCATACCTACCTACTACATGGTATTTCTCCGCCATTCCAAAGTAAATTGTTGAGTCCTACCTTCAAATTTCTATCCTCTACCTTTACAATATATAGCTCATGGGACAAATAGCCTAAAAACTATTGTGGTATTGAATATGTACTTATGCACTTTATCTCTTATTAAGTTGCTTGTTGTGCGATAACCATGTTCCTGGGGACGCCATCAACTACTCTTTGTTGAATATCATGTGAGTTGCTATGCATGTCCGTCTTGTCTGAAGTAAGGGAGATTTACCACTAAAATGGTTAGAGCATGCATACTGTTAGAGAAGAACATTGGGCCGCTAACTAAAGCCATGATCCATGGTGGAAGTTTCAGTTTTGGAAAAATATCGTCAATCTCATATGAGAAAATCAATTGTTGTTGAATGCTTATGCATAAAAGAGGAGTCCATTATCTGTTGTCTATGTTGTCCCGGTATGGATGTCTAAGTTGAGAATAATCAATAGCGAGAAATCCAATGCGAGCTTTCTCCTTAGACCTTTGTACATGCGGCATAGAGGTACCCCTTTGTGACACTTGGTTAAAACATGTGCATTGCGATGATAATCCAGGTAATCCGAGCTAATTAGGACAAGGTGCGGGCACTATTAGTATACTATGCATGAGGCTTGCAACTTGTAGGATATAATTTACATAACACATATGCTTTATTACTACCGTTGACAAAATTGTTTCTTGTTTTCAAAACCAAAGCTCTAGCACAAATATAGCAATCGATGCTTCCCTCTGCGAAGGGCCTTTCTTTTACTTTTATTGTTGAGTCAGTTCACCTATCTCTCTCCACCTCAAGAAGCAAACACTTGTGTGAACTGTGCATTGATTCCTACATACTTGCATATTGCACTTGTTATATTACTTTACATTGACAAATATCCATGAGATATACATGTTATAAGTTGAAAGCAACCGCTGAAACTTCATCTTCCTTTGTGTTGCTTCAATGCCTCTACTATGAATTATTGCTTTATGAGTTAACTCTTATGTAAGACTTATTGATGCTTGTCTTGAAGTACTATTCATGAAAAGTCTTTGCTATATGATTCAATTGTTTACTCATGTCGTTTACATTGTTTTGATCGCTGCATTCATTACATATGCTTACAATAGTATGATCAAGGTTATGATGGCATGTCACTCCAGAAATTATCTTTGTTATCGTTTACCTGCTCGGACGAGCGTAAACTAAGCTTGGGGATGCTGATACGTCTCCGACGTATCGATAATTTCTTATGTTCCATGCCACATTATTGATGATATCTACATGTTTTATGCATACTTTATGTCATATTTATGCATTTTCCGGCACTAACCTATTAACGAGATGCCGAAGAGCCAGTTGCTATTTTCTGCTGTTTTTGGTTTCAGAAATCCTAGTAAGGAAATATTCTAGGAATTGGACGAAATCAACGCCCAGGGGCCTATTTTGCCACGAAGCTTCCAGAAGACCGAAGGGAAGACGAAGTGGGGCCACGGGGCACCGCCACACTAGGGCGGCGCGGCCCAAGGGGGGCCCGCGCCGACCTACTGTGTGGGGCCCTCGTGTGGTCCCCTGACCTGCCCTTCCGCCTACATATAGTCTTCGTCGCGAAACCCCCAGTACCGAGAGCCACGATACGGAAAACCTTCCAGAGACGCCGCCGCCGCCAATCCCATCTCGGGGGATTCAGGAGATCGCCTCCGGCACCCTGCCGGAGAGGGGATTCATCTCCCGGAGGACTCTTCACCGCCATGGTCGCCTCCGGAGTGATGAGTGAGTAGTTCACCCCTGGACTATGGGTCCATAGCAGTAGCTAGATGGTCGTCTTCTCCTTATGTGCTTCATTGTCGGATCTTGTGAGCTGCCTAACATGATCAAGATCATCTATCTGTAATGCTATATGTTGTGTTTGTTGGGATCCGATGGATAGAGAATACTATGTTATGTTGATTATCAATCTATCTATGTGTTGTTTATGATCTTGCATGCTCTCCTTTATAAGTAGAGGCTCTGGCCAAGTTTTTACTCTTAACTCCAAGAGGGAGTATTTATGCTCGATAGTGGGTTCATGCCTCCATTAAATGCAGGACGATGTGAGAAAGTTCTAAGGTTGTGGATGTGCTGTTGCCACTAGGGATAAAACATTGATGCTATGTCCGAGGATGCAGTTATTGATTACATTACGCACCATACTTAATGCAATTGTCTGTTGTTTGCAACTTAATACTGGAAGGGGTTCGGATGATAACCTGAAGGTGGACTTTTTAGGCATACATGCATGCTGGATAGCGGTCTATGTACTTTGTCGTAATGCCCAATTAAATCTCACAATACTCATCATATCATGTATGTGCATTGTCATGCCCTCTCTATTTGTCAATTGCCCAACTGTAATTTGTTCACCCAACATGCTATTTATCTTATGGGAGAGACACCTCTAGTGAACTGTGGACCCCTGTCCATTCTTTTAATCGAATACAATCTACTGCAATACTTGTTCTACTGTTCTCTGCAAACAATCATCATCCACACTATACATCTAATCCTTTGTTACAGCAAGCCGGTGAGATTGACAACCTCACTGTTTCGTTGGGGCAAAGTACTTTGGTTGTGTTGTGCAGGTTCCACGTTGGCGCCGGAATCCCTGGTGTTGCGCCGCACTACATCTCGCCGCCATCAACCTTCAACGTGCTTCTTGGCTCCTACTGGTTCGATAAACCTTGGTTTCTTACTGAGGGAAAACTTGCTGTTGTACGCATCACACCTTCCTCTTGGGGTTCCCAACGGACGCGTGCTGTACGCGTATCAGACGTTATACCAGGCCTCACACCACGGAAGTGTGGACGGGAAAGCTGCCCGGTTGGCACCAAGGTTAAGATCTCTTATGGGTAAAGCAACACACCTCTGCAGAGTGTAATGAATCGTGAACTGTCACTCCTTGTTCCGGGATTTGGAACTGCGAACGCTGCCGGAAAGAAACTCCATGAAGTTCTAGTAAACCGGTGAAGGCTGACGGACATAGTAGTAGTAGTAATCGAGTAGCACGGACTCTTTAGCATGGGGTCGACTACCTGATTATCTACGAAACCGGGGAGGTTCCAGAAGGAGAAGAGCATGAACCACAAAGTAGTAGTAGTAATCGAGTAGCACGAACTCTTTAGCATTTAGCTGCTCGAGTCCAATAATGTATAACTTATTAAGACTTCTATTAAGTAAGTTAAGTAGGATTCAACTCGAACCTAGGAGTAAACCTCTATGGACCTAGGAGGAGCTCCGAGATGATGTACATATATGGATTGTAATAATGTGTGAATGAGTTTGAGACAAGCTATGTTTCTGTTGTACTACTCTGATGGATGTAATATTTGTGGATTGGTACTTCACGAATGTTATATCAACGACTGGCATACTACAATATGCAGTGGTATGCAGGGTCACCACAGTGTGCAAGCTAAGCAACCTCGCAAGTCTCACAAGACTGCTGAGGTAACAGATTTGTCACCGCTGGAACTCATACATTCAAATCTTTGTGAGATGAATGGCGAGTTGACAAAAGGTGGAAACAGATATTTCATGACGTTAGTTGATGACTCCACTCGATATTGTTATGTGTACCTTCTGAAATCTCAAGATGAAGCTTTTAATCACTTCAAAATCTATAAAGCTGAAGCAGAAAACCAACTTGATCGAAAGATTAAACGACTTAGGTCTAATCGTGGTGAAGAGTATTTTTCCAATGAGTTTGATTCTTTTTGTGCGGAGCATGGTATTATCCATGATAGGACGCCTTCCTACTCACCTCAATCTAATGGGGTGGCCGAAAGAAAGAACTGTACTCTAACTGATTTGGTTAACGCCATGTTAGATACATCGGGTCTATCCAAGGTATGATGGGGGGAGGAGATAATGACCGCGTGTCATGTCCTAAACCGTGCTCCCACAAAGAACAAAACCATTACTCCATTTGAGGAATGGGAAAGGAAAAGTCTGAAAAACTCTCCTACTTACGTACTTGGGGTTGCTTGGCAAAAGTGAATGTGCCAATACCCAAGAAGCGTAAGCTTGGACTAAAGACCGTGGATTGTGTTTTTCTTGGATATGCATTTCATAGCATTGGCTATAGATTTTTTATTGTGAAGTCTGAGGTATATGACATGCATGTTCGTACAATTATGGAGTCGAATAATGCGACTTTCTTTGAGGACATCTTTCCCATGAAAGACACGTCTAGCTCATCAAATCAGGAGATTCCTAGTTCATCAAGTCAGGAGTTAGTTACAATTCCTGAACCTACCATTGCAATAGAACACTATGATAATCCTGTGGAGGATGACAATGAAGCACCCAAAAGGAGCAAGAGACAGAGGACTGCAAAGTCCTTTTGTCATGATTTCATTGTGTACCTCGTGGATGATACTCCCACTTCTATTTCAGAAGCCTATGCATCTCAGGATGCTGACTATTGGAAGGAAGATGTCCGTAGCGAGATGGATTCCATCTTAGCTAATGGAACTTGGGAGGTTACTGATCGTCCTTATGGGTGCAAACCTGTAGGATGCAAGTGGGTGTTCAAGAAAAAGCTTAGGCCCGATGGTACTATCGAAAAGTACAAGGCACGACTTGGGGCCAAGGGTTATACTCAGAAAGAAGGCGAAGACTTCTTTGATACATACTCACATGTAGCTCGACTGACCACTATTCGAGTACTACTTTCCTTGGTTGCCTCACATGGTCTTCTCATTCATCAAATGGATGTTAAGACAACTTTCCTATATGGAGAGCTCGATGAGGAAATTTATATGGAGCAGCCTGATGGATTTGTAGTAGATGGTCAAGAGGGAAAGGTGTGTAAGTTGTTAAAGTCTTTGTGTATGGTCTTAACCAAGCACCTAAGCAGTGGCATGAGAAGTTCGAAAGAACCTTAAACGTTGAAGGCTTTGTTGTAAACGAAGCTGACAAGTGTGTATACTATCGCTATGGTGGGGGCGAGGGAGTTATCCTTTGTCTCTATGTTGATGACATATTGATATTTGATACCACCCTTATTGTCATTAAGGAGGTCAAAGATTTCCTATCTCATTGCTTTGAGATGAAGGACTTAGGAGTAGCTGATGTAATCTTAAACATCAAGCTTCTCAAGGATGACGATGGTGGGATTACATTGCTTCAATCCCTCTACGTGGAAAAGATTTTGAGTCGCTTCGGGTATAGCGACTGCAAGTCTTCTCCAACGCCTTATGATCCTAGTGTGCTAATTCGAAAGAACAAAAGAGCTACTAGAGATCAATTGAGATATTCTCAAATCATTGGCTCGCTTATGTATTTAGCCAGCGCCACGAGGCCTGGCATCTCTTTTGCTGTAAGAAAATTGGCTCGATTTGTATCAAGACCTGGAGATGTTCATTGACATGCTCTTGAGAGAGTTTTGCGCTGTTTGAAAGGCACTGCGAGCTATGGTATTCACTATACTGGGTATCCGAGGGTACTTGAGGGTTATAGTGATTCCAATTGGATTTCTGATGCTGATGAGACTAAGACCACGAGTGGTTATTTGTTTACACTTGGTGGTGGCACTGTTTCCTAGAAGTCTTGCAAGCAGACCATCTTAGTGAGGTCAACGATGGAAGCAGAACTCACAACACTAGACACTGCCACTGTTGAAGCAGAGTGGCTTCGTGAGCTCTTGATGGACTTACCTGTGGTTGAGAAACCAATACCCACTATCCCTATGAACTATGATCATCAAATTAAACAGTTCTAAGGATAATATGAAGTCATCAAGGCATGTGAAGAGGAGATTGAAATCTGTCAGGCAAATGAGAAACTCCGGAGTTATTGCGTTGGATTATATCCAAACGTCCAGAAACTTGGCAGATCCTTTCACAAAGGGTCTATCACGAAATGTGATAGAGAATGCAACGAGGGAGATGGACTTGAGACCCACACTATGAGTTGCCTACAGTGGTAACCCACTCTATGTGATAAGAGATCCCGTGAATTAGAGCGGGGAGACAAACTGTTAGTCAGCTGGGAGGAGAGTATCCCTATACTGAATTTACCCTCTCCGTGAAGATGCAATACTCTCATGATCTGCATGGCAGATTGATATTTATCTTAATGTGTTCTAAGTGGCTTATTCAAGTAAAGATGTTGTCTTGCAGAACATCTTCTGAAGAACACACCTATGTGAATCTGATTGTTAAACGTCACAATCTATGAGAGTTGGGTACTCTCTAATAAATTCATGAAAGGCCCTAGAGTATGACGTATAAGCTCCACACCGCGAGGAAGCCTCGCGACAGCCCTGTATCGGTCTAGGCTTTGTGTGAAGCTAGTTCGCAGAAAACTTGTAGTTCAAGGCGTATTCTACTATTTAAGTCGCAAACTAGTGTAACATGAAGTTCTTAGTGGAAGTTCAACTTAACAGTCTCCACCGTGCACCGGTATATAAAACAATGATTCTGGAATGATGGTATTAGATCTGACAATGAGACTTTGTGGGGGATTGCTGGAATTTTACCTTGGGCCTTAGCCCATGTCCCAATACAAATTCTAAAATTCTCTTGGCCCATGTGGGAATGATAAGTAGTGGGACTAAAGTTTAGTCCCACATTGTTAGTTGGGAGAGAGTTGGAGTGGTATATAAGGTGGGATGTTCTAGTCCTAGTAAGTGAGTGAGAAGAGAGAGAGCCCTCGCGCACTCCTCCTCCTCCGCCACCCGCCTCGCCACGCCTCGCCTCGTCACGCACGCACGTCACGACGGGTTGCGGGAATCTCACCGAGCCGACCTTATCTTTTTGTTGTTCGGGGAATTAATTGTGTAATCAATTATGAGTCATTAACGAACGCGTTAACGCAGCCGTTTCGTTCCGGTTTTTCTGGATCGTGGACTCATACGTGGGTTGCGCCCCACGACCTTCCCGAACCGCACTATATAAGCGCGAACGCAAACCCTAGCCTGCACGAGACACCATATGCGACCGCCTCTTTCCAGTTCATTGCCCGCCGCCTTCGTCTTCCTCATCCCATCCTTCGGCGTGCACCGAGCGGCGGGACAGTACGCCTCCGGAACCCTGTCTCTTGTAGAGCTGTACGGGTGAGGGGCAATCAGGTTTTTGGGGAGCGCTTACGCGTGACTACTGGCAACACGACGTCGTCCGACGACGACTTCCCGAACAACGACTTCTTGCCGGACATCGACAACCTCTTCGGCAACCTCAACATGGGCGACAACCAGGATGCTGCTGCCGCCAATGCTGGACGGTACTCGTTTCTGTCCTCCTCGTTTCAGATCTTACTAGAGTTTTAGTACTGATGCGATAGGTTTATCTTGTCTAGATGTTATATGTTCATCTACTCTGTTGATCTGCATGATTAGTTCATCTGCTGTTTATGTAGTCATGATTTATCAAGTATTAGTTCGGATTAATTTATATGATAATTTGCTTATATATTCAACAATCCGAGAATAGGGTAGACTCGCTGACGCTTTGGGCCCACATGTCCCGAGCACATTTGGCTGGACTCTGCCTACATACTCCCTCTCCCCGCGATTAAGTTACTTCTAATTTCATCCTAAGTGAATCTCGTCTAAATTTAACTATTTTTTCTAGAAATGAGTACCAAGATATGTTTTTTTCGAAACAAGTGGAGTACCAACAAATATATTGTCAAATTAGTAGATTATGAAATTATATTTTAGGATGAATCTAGTGATATTGATTTAGTCATAATATTGATAAGATCGATTAAATTTTAATAAATTAGATTTAAGAGAAAACTAGAAGTACACTTATTCGCGAACGGAAGAGGTAGCTCGAAGATGCATGGTAAGCGGTTTCATATCGATTTGGCATATGGTATATAGCTGGTATTATATGAACCCATAATGAAATGGTATTGTAGACTTTTTTACAAAATGGATTAACCTTGATATAGTTTGATTGAGAAATATCTAAAATAGTCAAAAAAAAAATGTTGGATCTGTGAAGAATGTCTATGAAATAACAAGATTCCATTACAGGTTCATTTAAATCGAACAGATTTTGACGAAATGCCTCATATCCATATAAAACAAGCTAAATATGAGGAGACCTAACACAAATCGCGATGGACCTTTGACGATGGAATCATGACGTGTGTGCGTACCGGCTCCGCTAGACATGCATCTTCCACATCACATGATCCTTCAATTTGTGTGCTTGCAAACCCAATTACAGGCCCTCGAGGAAGAACAAATCAATCCGGCCTATATAGCTTTCCTTGCAAACAAAGCTGGCTACAATGCCGCAAGACCGGAGTTGGAGGAGTAGTGCGGCTCTACCGATTTGCCAAGAAAGAACAGATACCGGTTCAAGCACATCCGTCAGATTCGACAACTGGTTCTTACGGCTATAAGAGGAACATGACCGTTGCACAAAGTTGCAGTAGTAAAACAAGTTATTAGTTAGTAAAAAGATGAAAGTGGTGCATGTGGGGTGATCAGTATAGCGTCACTAAACCCAAACCCCAAAAGGACGAAACATGGTTCCGAATTTGACATATGAACACCGTATGTTCCAACACAACCGCTGCACCCTAATTTTTGTTTGCAAAAAGAGTATTCATTTTTTTTTGAAAAAAAAAACAACCATCTATCTATAAACAAACCCTCTTCCTGGCCGGATCTGGCAGGCGTGGACTTGCACGGATGGTGAAAAGTAAAATATTATTATGTTTGAGTAATAACATTTGCAATATTAAATAAATACGTGATACTGTGGAATGGGTGTGTGTGTGTGTGTGTGTGTGTGTGGGGGGGGGAGGGGGCAATATTGATTTGTATCAAAATGTTTATGTACAACATTGCTCAGACATTGATATCGTCAACTTTTTCGATAAATATTTTTTTTCGATAAAGCTTTTTTTCGATAAAGTGATATCATCAAATATTAACTAAATTTATACGCCTTATTAATTAGAATAGTTTTTTCCGATAAAGTGTTATCGTCGATTATTTACTAAATTTATATGCCTTATTCTTTACAACAGATAAAGAAACTAGTACTCTCTCCATGCAGAGAATTTGAAACAAAGTCGGTAGTGGCTTTAAAACCTAGAGCGGCTACCGGCCTACATTCGGAACTTAGGGCATGGCCAATGGGTAGCCTCAACTCGCTGCCCCACAGTGCCAATTAGGCTCGATGCTGTTAATCACCTGTAGGTGGAAGGTGTAGACGAGGCGAGTTTTCCATCGAAAAATGGGAGAAAAAGGTTGCGAGAGAAGAAGTGAAGAGAAAAGGAAGAACAAGCGGACCCGATGAGGAAGAAAGGTGAGGAAAAAGAGAGAGGGGTGTAAAAGCTGTAAGTTAGAGAACGCGATAACTGCCTGAGTTAGGTAAACATAAGCTTAAATAGTGGTTCTAGCATCTTTTTTGTTGATATGTACTCCCTCCGTCCATAAATAAGTGTACTTCTAGCTTTTGTATTAAGTCAAACATTTTAAGTTTTGACCAACCGTGGAAAAAAAAGTAGCAATATATATAATAAAATTTTGGTATAATTTGAAACTACATTTCAAACCGAATCTCGAGATACTAAATTAGTGTCATAAATTCTACTACTTTTCCCTATATATTTAATCAAAATTTAAAGAGTTTAACTAAACATAAAACCTAGACAGGGGCGGAGCTCCCCTTTGGGCAAGGTATGGCACTTGCCCTACCTTAATTTTTGGCAAAAAATCGAGTATATATATGCATATGTGACTATACCATCAGCTTTGTACAGTTTTTGACAGAAAGCAAAGGAAAAAGAGTAGGTGGGCCGGTAGGAGGAGACAAGCAACCGAAGTAGGCTTCAGCTAGCTGGGCCGTGCCCGCGCGTGATGTAGTCCTGGCGTGATACGCCCGCGCTCGCTCTGATCATGAGAAAAAACCAGCTATCCGCGACCGTGAGTAGTTTTCGTCTGTTCCTCTTTGACGCGAGCACGACTCGCCGTTTCGCTGCGCCGCCAGCCGACACCCTGGTTGCTTCTCCCGATGAGATCCCTCTGATCTGACTCCCCCGCCCCCCTCTCCCCCGCCCCCCTGCCTGGCCGCGCATCCCTAGTCCTGCAAATCACGCGGTGCCCGCGACCAGTCTAGGTTTTTTGGAGACTGCAAAGCTGTTTTTTATTTTGTACTCGAGATTTGCGAAGAATTAAGATGGACGGAAAAGGGAAGAACACTACAGCTAAGGGAAAGGTACAATTTTTAAAGTTTTTTTTTCAGTTGGCTGAAGTTTAAAATTTTAAATTTGTGAAATGTGAGCTCGGTAACATGGACAGACTACTAATGTTCGAACTTGAAAGACACATCATGTTTCCTACACTTTACCGCCTTACTGAGTTGACAATACTTTTACCGGTGAAAACGGCAACAGTTGAAAGAACATTCTCAACGATGAAGATCACCAAGATAGAGTTGCCCAACAAGATGGTTGGCTTAATGATTTGGTGGTGTGCTACATCGATCTTGGTGAAATTTAAAAGAATTTCAAATGGAAGGTAGATCTTTGCTATTGCCTGGAACTTCTAGAAGACATTAAAGCTTCATTATCGGTACGTTTGTAGGTTCTACTTATATTTGAATATGTTGTTGTTACTATAGTACTAAGTGACTGCGCTTACCATCATATAAAGTACTAATGTGTCGAGACAGTTTATTCTTCTGCATCATCTTTTTACGTTTAATTTTTTGCCCGACCTTAAATTTTTTTCGTCCTCCGCCACTGGGCCCACTGGTTCCGGTGCAACGTGGATGTATCTACTTTTCCGCGTAGAGTATATGGCTCGAAGAAGTTTTTTTTCTTTTTACGAAACACAGTACAATCAAGACGTTCATAGATACGCGTATACACTCACCTCTATAAACGCATATACGTATAGCCTACCCCTATGAGCACCTCCAAGAGACTAGATAAATTTGATTTAAAACATAGCCAAACGTTGGAAGCAAAGCGCGCGCCAGGGTAGTCACACATTGCATCCCATATCCGTAGCTTTTATTTAGGTGGATCCGTAATCCGTAGCTTAATTAACTAGGGACAAGTGCCCTGTGGGCTGCGACGCAACTTGTCCAGAGGTATCCTCTTAGAGCATCTCCAGCTGTTGGGGTTTCCCGGACCAAAATCCGGCGCTAAATAACGCCGGATGAATGTAATTTTTTGTCTGGAGAGGCCCATTTTTCCAGCCGTGAGCTCAGGATGGATGAAAGTATTTTGACGTAATACGGCGAATTCAGACAAAATTGGGCGAAGTTCGTTCAAATATAAGCGAAATTTAAGATATTTAACATATAGAGGCGAGTTCGTACATAAATAGGCCGAATTCGTACATATATTTAAATTCGGCGATGGGATAACTTAAAGTTAAACTAAAACCGGCCTTCTACATACCGAAATGGTGGTAGAAGGCCGTGTAGTCCACGCCGTCGTCGTCATCGCTTGAGCCATCGTCGTCCTGGGCCGGCGCCGCCTCGTACCAGCGGTTCGAGATCGGGTAAGATTTGGGAAAGGTGAGCGAGGTGAATGCGGGGCAGACGCGGTAGTTCAGCGATAAATAGAGGTAGGCGCGCGTGATACCGAGGCGACGACATTAACTCCCCGCGTGGAAGCTACGCGTCCGGCGAATACTGACCGGCGGCAGGCTTTTACAACACGCGGAAGACGATGCGATGAGGACGACGATCGGTCTCTCTCTCGCCGACAAGTTGGGGCCACCAGACGCGCGGGAAGTTTCCTCGGCGTTTCCCGCGCTTTCGTTTCGTCCGGAGTCCCCGAGTGCTCCCCGGGGGGCCGAGGATGGCCTGGGCTCTCCGGACGGATAAAAGGCCTAATACGGACGAACAGGAGAAACCAGGGGCGCGACTGGGCCGTTTTCGTCCATCCGGATGACAAAACGCGTCCTGGGGGCCTCGCCGGGGAGACGGCTGGGGATGCTCTTAGAGCATCTCCAACAGGCGCGCTATAAGTTGGCGCGGTATATGACGATGCCGCCGCGCTGTAAACCGTTGCCGCGCGCCGAAGCGATTTTTCCCCCGCCGGGTGCGCCATTTTGCAGCGTGCGTTGGCGCGGTAAAATAGCACCTCCGCCGGACGCGCCATTTTGCAGCGCGCGAGCGCGGCGCAAACAACAAACACACACACTATGCATCCAACAAGATCAAACAATTATATAAAAATTCACAAAAAAAATGTACCATCCAAATACAATACATTGTTCACAACAATACTTCGCACCAAATACAACACGTCCAACATACAACAATACAACATAGTTTTCAGACAATACAACACATAGTTTTCAAATAAATACAACAAGTATGCAACTATTGTTGTCCATTCCAATTCCACCATTCTTCCATGAGATCTTTTTGAAGCTCATCTTGTGTGTCATTGCACCGAATGGCATGGTATGAGGCAATGAACCGGGCAATCCTATGTGCGGACCTCCTCACTTACACGGGAACCCCCATCAAGTTGTAGTGGGTATGATCCACATCTTTTCCGCGATCATCCTCTATAATCATGTTATGCATGATGACACACGCGGTCATGATATACCGAAGGCATTCTTGGTCCCAAAATCTAGCCGGTCCTCTAACAATGGCAAATTGGGCTTGCAAAATCCCAAATGCTCTCTCAACATCTTTCCTAGCCGCCGCTTGTGCATTGTGGAAGTGAGTTTGCTTCTTACCTTTTGGTTGAATAATCGGCTTCACAAATGTTTGCCACCTTGGATATATTCCGTCGGCGAGGAAGTAGCCATAGTTGTACTTGTGGCCATTTGCTTCAAACTCCACCAATGGACCTTTGGTGACCGCTGAAGAACATTGATGTCATTGCAAGATCCAGGCATTCCAAAAAAAGCATGCCATATCCAAGTCTCTTGGTCGGCCACCGCTTCAAGTACTATGGTGGCATCCTTCTTGTAGCCTTTGAATTGTCCATGCCATGCCGCTGGGCAATTCTTCCAACTCCAATGCATACAATCAATGGAACCAAGCATACCGGGAAACCCCCGGTTGGCGTTGATCTCCAAAAGCCTTGCCGTGTCTTGAGCCTTGGGAGCTCTCAAGTATGTGGAGCCAAAGACATTGACAATTGCAACTACAAAGCGCTTCACACACAAGATAGAAGTGCTCTCTCCCATGGCAAAATGATCATCAACTAGATCCGCCGGTATACCATACGCCAACATACACAAAGCGGCGGTCACCTTTTGATATGTGCTATGACCAAGTTCTCCGGCGGCATTTCTCCTTTGCTCAAAGAAGCGATCATACTTTGTCACCTCTGTTGCAATATGCTTGAACAAGTTGAGACTCATCCGGAAACGTCGCCGAAAATAGCTTCCGGGGAATATCGGATTCTCATTGAAGTACGACCGCATCAACTTTTCATGCCCTTCAATCCTTTCTCTCCACAACTTCTGTCTACCGAACACCGATCCACCAAATTTTGGCTTCTTAACGGCCCGGTATGCTAATAGTAGTGATATGTTCTCCTCTTCCTCTTGGTCAAACTCGTCGTCCGATGAATCGTATGATGAACTCTACAAAGATATATATGAAATTACTTAACTATAACTAACTATTGTAGCTAATTGGTGAGTAAAAATCACATGCTAATGGAGGCCGGCCGGCGGAGGTGCATACCTTGCGAGCAAATGAGCGAGCACCATGGGCGCGCCATGTTGTTAGCAAGCTCGAGGACGACGACGACGACATGTTGACGGCGGCGCGGAGGAGGAGCGCCAACTACAGCCCGTCACTGGCGGCGGCGCGAGCGTCACAGTGCGGCGGAGTGGCCGCCGCTGCCAGGAGGGGGTGCGGGCGAGGCGGATCTACGCCGCGGCGGCGCGCAGCAGCGGAGGCGTTGACGGAGTCGACCAGCGGCGGCTGGATTTCACGCCGGCGGTAGGTGGGGAAATGAGGGCGCGGGTGGGGGAAATTTCCAGCCGTTGGCTTTTCGCGCGAACGCGGAGCGTTGCCGCGCGCTGTAGCCGACGCATCACATATGCTGCTCCGGTTTGTGCAAAACACCGCGCGCCCTAAAAAATTTACAGCGCCGCGCCGCGCCTGCTGGAGCGCCTGATTTCCTCCCGCGCGTGGTATACCGGCCGTTTTTTTGCAGCGCTGCCTATATAGCACGCCTGTTGGAGATGCTCTTAGCCACAACATGTATGCATGTTTCTTGGGGGGTGGTGTTTTGGCACACGGAAGCATATGCTCCCGGTTTTTAAATTTTATTTTAAATACATTTTCAAAATATTTAAAAGTTTGGACATAAAATTTAATAGGTATATTTCGAAGTTCTACACGTTTACAAATTGGTCTCACAGAAATTGACATTTTTACTGTCGCGTGTAAAAAGACAAATTTTGGTGCAAAAAATGGCAGTGTACGTAGGGGTGGACTAACGAGCTGCTCGGATCGTTAAGGCTCGGCTCGTTAAGCTCGTGATCGTTAAGGCTCAAATCGTTAAGCTCGTTAAGAATAACGAGCTGAAATCATTGTTCAGCTCGACTCGTTATGTTCTTGCGAGCGCTCGCGAGCAGCTCGTTAAGGATCGTTAAGGACGCAATGCAAATCAAACATGTGTGCATTGCCTGGTGAGGAAGAGCGGAAGCATAGGTTTTTAGATCCTACTATAGGAGTTTCAAGCATGGTTAAAGAGCACTATTTTGCTTGGCCCCTTCTTGCCAAATATTTGAGATAACTAAAGGGACTCGCTGTCAGAACTGGTGAAGCATAGGTTGTTGCCGATCTTAACGAGTAGCTCACGAGCATAGTCAGCTCAATTGTTTAGCTCGTTAACCTTAACGAGGAAAAACTGCTGCTCAGCTCGGCTCGTTAACAAAACGAGCCGAGCTCAAACGAGTCGAACAAACGAGCACTCATTTAACTCGCCGAGCTTTGAGCTTTTTGTAAACAACAAGGACAAACCAGGCCCCCTGGCCCAGCCGAGCCCAACCAGGCCCGTGAAGTCCTCGCCGCCAAGTTGCAGCAGGCCGACCATGGCGTCGCCACCACCTTGCCACCGCCGACGCGCCTCTTCCACCACCAGGGAACCGGCAGGTCGGACCAGGGGCCTACGGCCCGCCAAGCCCAGATCGGGCCCGAAAGGGGGCCCAGATCTTGGCCAAACGGACGCCGCCACCACCCCTCCCGACCGCCGCTCCGCCGCCAACGCCGGCGCCGCTGCGCCTCCTTCCACCCGACACGCGGATACCACGCCGCCGCATCAGACCGCCGAAGGCCGAGGTGCACCGCCACGGGTCGCCCTGCGCCGCGCCGCGCCAGGCTCCGCGCTCGCGGGAAAGGCCGCCCGCCGCCGCCGGCACCGCATGTGCAACGCCGGCGGCCCGCGCCGGCGGCGGCGCAGAGAGGGAGGGGGAAGAGAGGGCTGGGAGGCGCGGCGGCTAGGGTTCGCCCCTGCTCGCCCGCGCGGGGGGCGAGAGGAGCGAGACGTTCAACTTTGGTGGAGCACAACTCGTAAAGAACATACTAGATACAATTAAATTTAAACAAATCTAAGATACCTGTAATAGAACACAGATGGATTACTAGTTATTTTGATGATTGGACCCGACTTTGGACATTCCATCTTTGCATACTGTATCATTGTGAGAAAGGGAAAAATATTGCAACATGTAAATGGCTCAAGCTCATCCATTAGGTTGTAGTTGCAATTAGAAAATGTTTTAGGTGTACCCATTGCGCAACTAGAGAAAGTCACTGTTGCACCCGTACGACTAAGGAGTTGAGGTACTTTTCATTGCGAGAATTCGCAATCCCATACTTATAGAGTCGGCTAACATACTAAGGGATCCTTTGATTCATATGATTTGTAAAGGAATTGTGTATGATTTGAATCTTATAGAAATTTTTCTATACAAGTTGTTTGATTCATAGGAACACAACCTATAGAAACTTGTTTCTAACCCTATAGAAATATTGTAGTGTAAATCGTATATATATAGGAAAAAACATTAGGTCATACCTAATAAAATTTATTTGCCACAATCAAACACACTCCATCTTTGCATAGGTTTACATAGGCATGACATCTCAATCCTATGCTTTTCCTATTCTTACGTTTTTCCTATCATACGAATCGAAGGAGCCCTGAACATATACTAAAACCCTACCCAAATAATAATATAGATAAATATAAAAAACCAGTCCTTCCGTAACTGAACTCTCAACGGGAAGAAATAAACAAGTGCAAACTCTAAACCTTACTTACCCCACCAAAGAAACACTCTATATAGTAATACTCCTCCCTCCTCTTCAAAACAAGTGTCAATTCTTTTTCTAATATAGTACATCACATCGACAACAACAATAATAGAATACAACAAAATGCAAGATGAAAACTAAACATATACTCCCTCATTGGATATGTAAGACGTTTATGGAATTTTTTGCTTCACCTACTTTAGTTTGTATCTACTCTATTTTTAGTACCTACGTAGGTTCACACACTTAAATTTGTACCTAGTCTATTTTAAAGTGAACGAAGGGAGTAATGGTGTACAAAATCAACAACTATTGTTTATTGCCTGATGATGGTGATGATTAGCTGCTAATTACAACTGGTCTCCCTTTCTACCTGCTCCTTCCTCTGGTCAGTCCTAGCTAACTAATCCCCTCCCTCCCTATCAATCACAGGTGGGGGCGGCCTCCCCACCAACGGAACAAATCTCTCCCTCCCTCCCTCCTCCACTTGCGCGGCCGAGCTGGTGGGAGCTCACCTCACCTCACCTCACCTCGCCGCCGGCGACCGCGCTCGCCCCCTCCGCCCCGCGCGTCCCCTCCGCGCGGAGTAAGCGGTAAGTGGCTTCCTCCCCGCAGCCGCTTCTCCCGGCAAAACACCGCGATTTCCCCGCGCCGGTTCCGGGCCTGCCTCGACCGAGCAGGTCCGTCCCCGATCTGCGCCGCCTCGACCGCAGCCGAGCGAGCTTAGCTCTTCCTGGGGAGCTCGCCTACCGTCCGAGCTCGCCGGGTGGGGTTCCCGCGGGGTTCGCGGTGGGAATTTTGAATTTTCGCGGCGGTTTTCTAGGAGGGCCGCGCCGCTCCCGAATCTTTTGAGGTTTCCTAGAAGCGTTTTGCTGGGGTTTGCTACGGAGATTCGAGAGCTAAAGCTTGTTCTTTTGCTCTTCTTCCTCGCGGCAGATTCAGTGGCCGAGCGAGCCGAGTGCCCATGGTCATGGAGGAGGAGAGGTGCTAAGCCAGCAAGATTTGGGAGGCTACAGCGGGAGGACTCGCCGCGGCGGCGAGGATATCGCGGAGGCCTCATCGGGTTCCGGCGGGATTCACCGGAGGCCTCGCTCGCCGGATACCAGAGCGTGGGAACACCCGGCGATGGCCGCTGACGAGAAGTACAACTCGTACAAGGCGCCGGGCCTACGGGACGCCATGCTGGAGGCGGCGCACGTCTCGTGCCTCGGGGACCGCTACCGGCTGGGCGACCAGCTGGGGTGGGGCCAGTTCGGCGTCATCCGGTCCTGCGCCGACCTGGTCACCGGCGAGGCGCTGGCCTGCAAGTCCATCGCCAAGGGCCGGCTCGTGTGCCCCGACGACGTGCGGGGCGTCCGGCTCGAGATCGAGGTCATGGCGCGCCTCTCGGGCCACCCCAACGTCGTCGACCTCAAGGCGGTGTACGAGGACGAGGAGTCCGTGCACCTCGTCATGGAGCTCTGCGCCGGCGGGGAGCTCTTCCACCGCCTCCAGGAGCGCGGCTGCTTCCCGGAGCACGAGGCCGCCGCGCTCTTCAGGTACCTCATGGAGGTCGTCGCGCACTGCCACAGCAAAGGCATCGTGCACCGGGACCTCAAGCCGGAGAACATCCTCCTTGTCAGCAACTCGCCTTCCTCGGCGATCAAACTCGCTGACTTTGGCCTCGCCACCTACACCCAGCCCGGTACATTCTCCACAGTCTCATCACTACTGTTCCCTGGCTGCAATCTGTTAAGACTGGTGGTCCTTGGAAGCTAAATTCGGGGTTTGGATTTTGTCAGGTCAAAGATTGAGCGGCACCGTGGGAAGCCCGTTTTACATCGCGCCGGAGGTCCTTGCTGGTGGGTACAATGAGGCTGCCGATGTCTGGAGCTCCGGGGTTATACTCTACATCCTCCTCAGTGGAATCCCACCATTCTGGGGGAAGACCAAGTCCAAGATTTTCGAGTGTATCAGGTCGACAGAGCTGCGGTTCCCTTCTGATCCCTGGGACAGGGTTTCCGATTCAGCAAAGGAGCTCATCACCGGGATGCTGCGGCGTGATCCTAGACAAAGGCTCACAGCCGAGCAAGTTCTAGGTGAGACATGATATCATATTTTCAGAAACAACAGGGCGTGACATTCTATTCCTTTCACATATCACTAGCATCATGCACAAACTCAGATGTGATCTTTGATTTTTGCACTCCTGTCTACACATTCATGCAACTGAATGTTGACCAGAATGTAGAGATCCATCAAGCTGTTTTTGATTGGTATACAATTGTTTAATTAAAGTTGATTTGCATAACTTAATAAGTCTTCACTGCTAAGTCATGAGCTAGCGCCAGCTAAAGTTCAGTGGCATTCCTAATTTTAAACTGCACGGCTGTGGGGGAACGGGAAGTTTTTGTTGTAGGATCATGCTTTGTTGTAGGGTCATGCTCTAGACTTCTGGTAGATCCACTATTGTACAAATTAATAAATGTTTTGCTAGCCCTTTATGTATCTTCTTATCAATCATCACATGATTGCTTCTCTGGTGTTGATGATTCATCCCTGTCACCTTTCATGGAATCTTGTTTGGCTATCATTGCATCATTTGCAGACCTTAGTACTGTACAGATCAGCTGTTAATTGTTTCCTTTCTCCTATTACTGTTCACCATGTGGAGTTCATTTTCTAAACAACTGATGTTGCGCAGGGCATTCCTGGATACAAGAACACGCTGATGATTCGAGAGAATCCTGCGGCCATTGCCATGAGGTTGGCCTCCGGAGGGAGGAACCCGGCTCATGCTCCTTCTCCACACCCCTGGCGTCATGCAGCCGTGACGTGAGCTTCAACACCGGTGGCCCGATCACCTGCCAGAACCTGTCGGAAGAACCCTGCTCTCCCACATTCGCGTGCAGATCTTCCTTCTCCGTGTTTGCCGCCGCAAGTGCTCCACCTGCTTCTTGCGCAGTCTCTGGGTTCTCATTCGGTGACAGCCCAGAACCCAGGAAGAATCCTGTGTTCCCATTACCTGTCATGTCGATGCCAAGCTTTTCATTCTTCTGTGGGCTAGGATCCGACGAGACAGGGCCATCGGCGGCGTCAGCCTCAGACGACAAGGGAGCTCCTTGCGACAATGCGACCACAGCCTCTTCTTCATCGGCTTTGAAGAGGACGGCAGAGGCGTCCCTGAGAGGGGTAGTGATAAGGGCAAACCCGTCGTCGCGAGGCCCCATAGGCGGTGACAGGAGGAACCACACTATTGGCGCCAGCGAGCGGGAGCACCACCTGGACGCAATGGTCACTGAGTCGGTTATACGGTGGGCGTCGTGCACGCACCTGTCCACCACGCTCTCACTCCGGGCCTCGCTGGTTTGCTAGCATCTCCCGTAGTGTGTCCCTGGTAGCCGGTGAAGTGAGATGATATGAGAAGAGATGAGATGGGAGATGAGCGTGTCAGTGTCACTTGTAGTAGAATGTAAACTGGACATGATATCTATATATTCTTATATAGTGATATTGTGGTTTTTTCCGTGTCAATTTTGGTGCCTGGAATACATGAATTTCGCACAAAAGGGATGAATTCACGAAGAAATCGTGGCAAGGAAACTGTGTTTTCAAGCCTCCGTAGCTGTAGAATCTGGAGAGAATTGACCAATAAATTTATGAACACGAGAGTTCGAAAGGTTTCTCTTTGTTTTTTTACTTCTAAATAAACATTCCGACGGCGTCATTGAATCTCAGTTGCATCCCATATTAACTCAGCCAGGAATCCCAAACCAAATCGGGGCATATTTTAGTTACAGATTCCATATTGCAACTCAGTCATGAATCCCAAACCAAATCTAAATTATGGGGCATATTTAGTTACAATTCTACTTGCAACTAAAAAAATTTATATGCAATCCAACCTGTAACTCATGGGTGCACGAATGGCAAAGCAAATCTAGTTAAGCACAGGTTAATTCTGAGCGACCTTCTGGCGTTCGGGCGCCTGTCCCTCCATTCAGTTGCGCATTCCGTCGAACACCATGTCGTCCGCCGACGCCGCCTCGTCCGACGATGCGAAGCTCCAGTCTTTCCTGCAATGGCTTCAGGTGGCGCACTCTCCCTCCCCTGCTCTCCGTTTCCCGCGCTCTACTAAACCCTGGCCGCTTCCCCACCGCAGACCAACGGCGCCGACCTCCGCGGCTGCACGATCCGCGCCTGCGGCCGCAAGGGCTTCGGCGTCTACTCCGCCGCCGCCGAGACAGGCGCCACCGACGGTAACCATCACTCTTCTTCTTTTCTCCCCCAATCGAAGGTCCTGGCCGCTGATCAGACAGGCTGTCGTGCAGGGGTGGTGATGGTGGTGCCGCTGGACCTCGCCGTCACCCCGATGCGGGTGCTGCAGGACCCGCTCGTCGGCCCGCGGTGCCGCGCACTCTTCGAGGAAGGCGGCGTCGACGACCGCCTCCTCGTCATGCTCTTCCTCATGGCCGAGCGGCTCCGCCCTAGCTCCCTCTGGAAGCCGTACGACCATAATTCACTCCTTCTCCGCACCTCAGCGTAAACAATGCTCTGAAAATCTGAACCAATGCTAACGTTGGAGCTTCTGCTCTTTGCATCTACAGGTACTTGGATATGCTTCCAGGCACCTTCGGGAGCTCCGTTTGGTTCGATGACGAGGAGCTTGCCGAATTGGAAGGGACGACGCTGCATCGTGCGACGGTCATGCAGGTTCATCAGTGCTAACTAAAAACTGTAGCTTTCACTTCTTTTGTGTATTGAGTACATTGGTGACACACTGGGGGTTTTGTTTCAGAAAAGATCATTGCAAACATTGTTCGACGATAAGGTGAAAGGCCTGGTTGAGGAGCTTCTACACGTCGATGATTCGGGAAGGTTTGTTGTGTTTATTTCCTCCATACCGCCATTCTTAGTAGTTATATGTTTTCTCCAAGCTTGCTGCATACATAGTTTCGTTATTATTTTATTGAATGTTTTTTATTCTGTTGTTTGGCGGTAGCTGGGATCACACCTAATCCTAATTTTACAGACCATTTTTCATATAGGAACCTCACAACTGTCAAATGTTGTATTTTGCAGCTCGATTGAAGTGCAGTTTGAGGACTTCCTTTGGTATGTGTCATCATTGTTTGCATTTATAGTATGAGCGGAGTATTCCTACAAGTTTTACTTGACATCGTCCTACCAACTAGACTTATCATGCTAATATGGGGAAAGTCCCAGTTTGTGAGTAATTTAGCCATATCAACATCAGGGTCAAATAAGGCATTTCTCATGCAAATAGGTGAACAAGTTTTGACACCGAGCATCAAATCTTCGACTAACCTTGCTTTTTTTTAGCAATGAATGCTTATTAGTAAGAAATGTGTACTTTGTTAAAGCAACGTTTGAACAGCCAGTCCTTCCCTCAAATATGATGGCAGCTTTCACTCTACATAAATGAACATGCAGCTTAGACAATGAGGCCTTCAGGTTTATCTCCTATTCTTTTATCCCCATGTTAATCCACAGTATGATTTATGACAGGGCAAATTCAATTTTCTGGACACGAGCGCTGAACATCCCATTACCTCATTCTTATGTTTTTCCGGGCTCACTTGATGAACAACAGACTGGAACTGCGGGATCTTTGGGTGATTCTAGTCTTACCACCCAACAGGTTATTGCAGTCTTCCTGAACAAGAACATGCTAGCAACTCTGAGTTTCTTAATTATTTTTCATTCTCTTATTGTATGTGGATTCCTTTTTCTCAGTTATATCCACGGATTCTGGATTCATTTCTTATGGACAACCTTGTGGAATATACTCATACATTAATTGAACTAGTTAACTCACAAATGTTTAACCACAAAGAGAAGAAGCGGAATTACTATTCTTATCGACATCACCACCCAATGTGGTGACTGATGACTAAAATGTAACTTATGCTACTACTCGTACTAGAATTACTGTTGTATCATTTACTTCGGAGGCTGTACGGGTAGTTCACCAGAGGCCGTGGCCAACAGTGTCGAGTAAGCGCCATGGTCTAGCGGTAGGAAGCAGGAGATTGGGGAATTAGAGAAGTAGATTGGATTGGGAGAGCATACAGGGTAGAGAGACTTTTGTATGTATATTGCCTGATCAGAACGATATAGTGGGCATGCTTTTATAGCATTGCCTAAAAGGCTAAGACTTGATTAACTAGTAGTACTAGGACTCTAACTTGACGATGACACCTATTGTACTTCCCAACTTAACAGCAATTCCCTATGGCTGGACTCCTCAAGCCTTGACTGCTCCTTGCTGAATCGAAGTTGGTCTCTGTCTCTGATCCTGCCTTGCCGGCTGGCCGGCCGTGACTCTGTTGGTGGAACCTTACCTGAATCTCCTACCTCAACTAACTTGACGCGATAACCATTACATTGAAATACCATAATAGTGGCAGTTATTTTTCTTTATAAAATAATTATCTCTGTAATAAGAGGCTTGTTTGGGGCATAGCAAACAACTTTAAAACAACAGGCTTAAAACATACCATTTCATTTTAGAACAAGAGAACTTACAATGCTGAAAATGAAATAATGGTTTCCGGTAAATAGGTGAATAGTGAACCATATTTCGATCATTACATAAATCATGTGTGTCAGTTGAGCTTGTAAAATATAATCTAACTATTTATGGGCTAAATTGGCTTAGATAGGGATATCCATGGACTAAATAGGATCTTCATCATTATCTTTGTCTACAAAACCACATAATGTTTTATGTTTATCTGCAGGAAAGCGATACCGCAGTGAAGAATACTAGGGGTGATGAGAATTCCGAATCTTGTAAAACGGGGTCAATTTGGGTTGAGGGCCTCGTACCAGGAATTGATTTTTGTAATCATAGTAAGAGTCCAAACACAAAGTACATGAATAATCTAAAATTTTGTACTCAGCTGACAGAACATATTGAAGTATATCCTTATTTCAATTAGAAACACTGAAGTTTGTATTTGCCAAAAATTACATGAGTTTTACTAGTGAAGAAAATGAATCTCGATTGTCCAATACAGATGTAAAGGCTCTGGCGACATGGGAAGTTGATTCTGTGGGAAATGCAACAGGAATTCCTGCTTCAATGTACCTCAGACTTGGTAATTATACCCGATACAAAATTGTATCTGATAGTTCTTCATTTCATCTTTTTTCCCAGCTTAAATTTGTTGTAAGATTATAGTCCTGGTATGATTGCGTGTCTTTCTTTTTAAGGCAAACTGGTAAGTAACACAATAAAAGTCATGTCAGTTTTAATGCAGCATCAGGGTGTTGTGTCTTACTGACTCACAGATGGTCCCAGAGATCAATTTTCAGTCTCACAGTAAATTGTGTTTCCCAATTCATACAGATTTGCAGTGTGACTGGTCTAATTTCCCCTTTATTGTTTCTTTCTCTAGCACAAGTTGATAAAAGCTCTGTTGAGACTGGGACAGAGATCTACATAAATTATGGCAACAAAGGAAATGAGGTACTTACATATTCATTAGAAAATCTTATCCTCCGGTTCATAATAATTGCTCGATTGCCTTCAGTTCATGATAGTTGCTCGATTGTCTTCGGTTTAGATACTATGTATTGTTTACTTGTCCTATTTGCCATTTTTTTCACATTAGCTGGTGTTCGTATTTGTTGCCCCTTTTTCTTCAGATTGTCTACCACAGTTTAGCTATTACAGCACCATGGTATCTTTTCTAGAACTTCTTCTCACACGGAGTTTCTTTCAAGCTGCATGCACAGTTACACATCAGAATTATTACCTAATAAAAGAGAGATGCTCCAAACGTGGGAGCTACACTGCTCCATGTGCTCTGTGGACATTTTGTTTCTCTATTGGATTTATGATTTTCTACATGGATTCACAAAGCCTTTACTGATTTACATTTGATACATATATGCTAGATTAAGATTACATACTTCATACTTGCACTAGGCCTTACAGAGTACTGAGAACTGAGAAGATACTTGTCAGCCTCGGTGAATCACAATAAGTTACTGTGCTATCATGTTTGTATTGAGAAAATGCAGTATCTCATGATATACTATTTTTTTTTGTTTAAAGTAGCATGAGTCATCAAATATAGCAACAAAATCTTCATGATTTTTGTATGGTTATTTTAATGGAGTTACTGATGAATTGTATTTTATGTTTACCCGCAGGAACTTCTGTATCTATATGGATTTGTGGTTGACAACAATCCAGATGATTATCTTATGGTAACCCTCGTAGTGATGTATGTGCTTAAAGTTTGTAATAATATTTGTAGGATATATATTTTGCAATTTCTTTTTTTGTCAGTATATAATTACTGACATGCTAAACGTGAACATGTGATCCCATTCAAGTGGTCAACCAAATGTGAACTCATTGACATCGATTGAAACAGAAATAACATGCTCAGTAAATAAAAGGGAAAATATGGAAGTTGTTATCCATTGGGAATTTAGAATTTAGGAGTTGATTTTTGATAAATGGTACTGTATATCCATTTCTTCATCGTTGTCTAAGTTTGATAAATGATTGATTCAAAACTTTTTTCCAAGACCTCTGATAACATACTTATATAAGGCCTAGCTGCTTATCATCTGGTTTTGTTTTGCTTCAACTGCAGGTTCAAAACCTTTTTTCAAGACCTCTGATAGCATACTTATATAAGGCCTAGCTGCTTATTATCTGGTTTCTTTTGCTTCAACTGCAGGTTCACTATCCAATAGAGGCTCTTAGACAGGTCCAATCCGCTGACGTTAAGATGAAGCTAATTGAGATGCAGGTACTATTAAGTGTTCATCTCGCATGGCTTCTACTATGTTAGAGGAACTTACCCAACACAAAGTTTCTCTGGGATCGAGTTGAAAAAATTGCATTCAATTAGTTATACCGCCTGCTAGAAATCCAATTTGGCTCACGCACGGGTGCATATAAACCCATTGTTTGGAAACAGATTTCGAAATGTCCAAAAAATCAGAAATAAACTTTCGCACATACATCCAGACATTCTATGTTGGCACACAAGTTTTTTGGAGAAAAAACTTTTTTTTTCGTGTCCAGTGTAAAGAAGACAATTTTTCATGCACCAATATGACTATTCACAGGATATTCTTTTGTTTTTTTACACAGGCCACATAAAATGTTCATTTTCCTCAAAACTTGTGTACAAACATATAATGTCCAGATGTACAAGTGATTTTTTTGCCAGATTTTTTTTACATTTTTTATTTTGTTTTTTATGCATTTTTCCATTGGGTTTCATATCTAGTAGGCGGTAAAAAGAGACTTGAGGGATTGGAATGTCCCAAAAGTTTTAGCTATTGATAGGACCGCTTGGAAATCAGTGATTCATGTGCCGGAATCTTAGTTTACTTTTTTTTTGTCTCCTTGTTTTGGTTTCCTTATGTTTTCGTTGGGTTTCATATCTAGCCTACCCCAATTTGTTTGGGAAAAAGGCTTTGATGTTGCTGTTGTTGTATGCATTTTTCATAATAGGTTCATATGCACCTAGGAGCCAAAACACCTCTTGCCACCTGCGGTGTTCAATATTTACCCTTTTCAGAATGGTTAAAGTTATTTTCTTTCCTTATGAAATATAACTCGAGATTATGATGCCTGATCCAATAAATTCAAGTCCTCTGAGAAGCTGTTGCCACTTGTCACCATGGATCTCACTTTGTATGTGTTTAATGTTTGCAGAAGGCTGAATTGAGATGTCTTCTACCTAAAAGTTTGCTTGATAGTGGATTTTTTGGAACCAGTACCAGTTCTGCCGAAGACGATAACAAGAAAAGCGCTAGTCATTTTTCTAGTTACAGTTGGAGTGGTCAACGCAAAGTTCCATCATATCTCCACAACAATGTTTTCCCACAAGAATTTTTAAGTACTCTTCGAACAATCGCAATGCAAGAACATGAGCTTGAACAGGTGGCTTCCTTGCTTGGAGAGGTTAGTGTTTTTACACACTGTATTCTGAAGTATAAACAGCCTGACTTGACTTCTAAGATTACAAACTGGATATTCTCAAAACAAAAGATACATGGTAACAAGAGAGCATGCTGTAAAGTGAGCAAAGACACACAATCAATCCTGTGTATTCTCCTTTTCTTGTAAACAACTGCTCATGAAGCAATAAGCCCATAATGCTCTAGTTTCACATCAATTTGCTCCTTTGCTGATCTAACTCATTTAGAATTATATTTTTGTTCTTAGCATTATAATATTGCTTCTTTGCAATACTCAGATTTTTTCTGAATTGAGCGAGTCAAGGAACTTGTTAAGATGCATTGCATCTGGGCTTCAATAATATTAAGCGTTGTAATTTTGAGATAAATGAGTCTCTTCTTTAAACTCTATTTTACTAGGTTGGATCTAGCGAGGATACAGAACCATCTGATGCAGAGATCCGAAGTGCCATATGGGAGGTCTGCGGTGATCATGGAGCACTAGGATTGCTTGGGGATCTTCTCAGAGTCAAGTAATACTAGGATCCCTCTTGGTACACTTTTTTCTTTTCTTTTGTGCGTTATCCTGTCAAGTGTGAACAGTTCGTTGATCAATCCCTTTCGTTTTTGCAAGAATGGCTGAACTTGAAGAAGGCACTGGAACAGAAGCGTCGGACGATCAACTGCTTGAGAAACTTGATTCCAGTGATCCGGAAGACTCCTTGAGGTATGTGTGCTAGCAAAACAGTATCCTGGTTTTGTATCTTGGAGCACACAAAAGCCTGTCAGCATTACGCGTAACAAACCAGCACGGCCTCCTTTATCTCTTATTGTTTGCCTTCTCCTTCACAGCTCAAGCGCCGAGGAGAACAACAAAACGAAGTCAAAAGCAAACATCCGGTCGTGTATAGTGTACCGAAGAGGGCAGAAGCAGCTGACGAGGTTGTTCCTCAGGGAGGCGGAACATCTTCTGGAGCTGGCTGCCGATGATCAGACCTAAGAAGCTTTATCTGGTACACATACGCATGCTCTTCTCTTCTTTCATCAGTAACGAAGCTCTGGAAAAAGGGGTGGCCTGTAACATGTTAGCCTGTCTGACATTGTGGTCGAATCAGGAAAAAAATGGACGCAGAAGTGGGAGAGTCCATGTAGCAGGACAGGCCAGGGGTGGAGCAACTGGTGGTGGCAGCGGCGATAGTTGGGAGAAGAAGATGGCTTCATCAGATAATAACTGAAGAATTGTCGAGAGTATGGTTTCCTACTAGAACAGCGTGGTCTGTTTGTTGCTTCATCTTGTGTATGGTTTGTCTATTGTTTTTTCCTATTGCAACACCCTCTAGGCTGGCAGTAACAATTGAAAACAGTTCGTTTACTTGTAAGTGTAAACAGGTCCGATAGTTACTTTCCTGTAATAAAAATCCTTTAGAAAGTACTGTATGATAGTTAACCTTACTCATCAGGTATACTCTGTAAACTAATATACTGTAACACGTTTTGGCAGCTTTGCCAAATCTAAACTGGTGCCGTGGATGCTTTTCCATTTTTTTGTCGTGACTTTTCCCAACACTGAAATTAAACAAAAACCTGTCGCTTTTGTTCTGGAGAATCGGCTGGAAAATAAATACACGTGTCACATCGAGAGGGAAAGCATCGCTTCCTGGACTCCATCGCTGGCCCAAAAGCACAACAACACGTGTAAGAGTACTATCATCATATTCGCCGTTGAGACTTGAGAGTGACCGAGACTTAACTCGTCTGGTTTTCTTTCTTTACACCGACGGTGACTCCGACTCAACACGATCTAGAGACCGGCGTATCCAGCCCAGCGACGTGCAGGAGATGGATTCACCGACCGAATCCGAATCCTACTGATTCCGTACGTCACGTGACAGTTGGCCGAGCCGCCCGCGCAAACGCGTTGTCTCGTGCGAGATTATGGTCGGCGCCACTAAATAATTAACTAAGTAACACTTGTGTGCAATTACTAATTAAGAGTAGTGGTACACTGCTTGCTTACTTGGGCTCACGACTAGATCACCTGCACGTGCGTGCGCCGACTCTTCGAAGCAAACAGACAGCACCTACCGGCCGCCACTCTACCACGTCCAGCTCAACCCCGAACCCGGTGTCAGAGTCTGGGAGATCAATTATTCTTGCAATAAAATATCACAGACTATCTTTTTTTTTTTCATGTACGTTGTTAGTAGAAGATAAGACTTACAGTCCAAAAAAAGTACTCCCTCCGATTCATATTAATTGACTTCAATATGGATGTATCTAGAACTAAAATGCGTCTAGACACATCCATATTAGAGTCAATTAATATGAACCGGAGGGAGTAGAAGATAAGACCTCTTCGTCGACAAATTTATACGCTATTGTTTTCGCTTCGGCCCACCTGCGGGCGCGAGCTCAGCCACCGAGCCGGTGCTTGGTTTTCAAACTCAACTTCTATACCCATTAGGCTGGTGCCAATGCACCACAACACTCTCACCCGCCACGTCAGCTTTTTTCCTCACTCTCACCCCACGGTGCCAATGCACAGGCTATAGTGCCAGCTTTAGTTCTCTCTCCTCCACGTCAGCTTTTCTCTCTCTTCAACATCAGCATTTCTTTTTCACATTACAACAATATAAATAATGCAAGGAAATTATTTTATTGAACTAAAATTGTTACCGATTACATCATAAAAAAAATACATAAAAATATGAAAAGATTACATAAAAATTTGAAAAAATTACATAATCTAGGAATGAGCCCACACATGCTCAATCAAATCATGCTGGAGCTGTGTATACATCGGTGACTCCCTCATTTCGGTGTCCATCTGAATCCTGGCTGCTAGGCTTGGTGGTGCATGGTGGTGTATTGCAGGGCCAACATTTGAAGCAACTGTCTCATAGATGTTGTCCAAATTTGTACCACGCTCATCGTCGATGATCATGTTGTGCAGAATGACACATGCACGCATGATCAATCCAAGAGTACGCCTCGAGTAGGAGCGTCCCGGAACTGCTAGAATGTTGAATCTAGCCTTCAACACTCCAAAGGCACACTCCACATCTTTGCGATGCGCTGATTGACCAGAAGTGAACACTCGATGCTTTTCACTTTGTGGAAGAGTAACACCTTTCATGAACACCGGTCAGGAGGGGTAGATGCCGTCGGCAAGGTAGTAACCATAGTGGTACTCGTGTCCATTCACCGTGAAGTTCACTACGGGTGCTTCTCCCCCAAGCACATCAGTGAACAACGTCGACTGGTTGAGTACATTGATGTCGTTGTTGGACCCGGCCACTCCAAAAAAGGCATGCCAGATCCAACGATCATACGACGCAACGGCTTCTAAGATTATGGTAGGGTGTTTGATGTCTCCCCTTGTGAATTGACCAGCATGAGCCACTGGGTAGTTCCTCCACTGCCAATGCATGCAATCGATGCTCCCTAACATGCCCGGAAAGCCACGCTCCTCGGCTTTCGCTAACAGCCGCTGAGTATCCTCCACAGTTGGGCGACGGCAAAAGTGTTCCCCGTAACACTCAATGATGCCTTCACAGAATCTATCTAGACAATCTGATGAAGTTTGTCTAGCTAACTTAAGCCACTCATCTATCGTATCTGCAGCGGCTCCATAAGCTAACAGACGCAAAGCCGCAGTACACTTTTGTAGGGGAGAAAAACCAGCACGGTTGAGAGCATCAACTCTTTGGGTGAAATACGGAGAGTATTCACCCAATCTATCCACAATGCTCAGAAAAAGGGAGCGCCTCATCCGATACCTTCACCGAAAGTAGCTCGGAGGATAGTTGCAGTCGTCGGCGAAGTAGTCCTCGAAGAGCCGATCGTGGGCACCCAGACGATCACGCCTGATGAACTCTCGGCGGCGTCGACGTCTTGGCACCACCTCCTCGTTGAGCATCTCCTCCTCATACTCCTCCTGGAACTGCTCGATCATATCACCCTCCACTCCCTCGCTCGAACTGCTGCTATACGAAGACATGGCGTTGAGAGGAGTGGAAATGGAGAGTGGAGCTGATGAAGTGAGGTGTGGAATGAGTGAAACCATATGGGGGTAATTATAGGGGGTGGGGATGAATTTTTGGGGTTTTTTTCGGATTTTTTGAACCAGCAACGGCTACCTCAACGGCTACCCCAACGACCAATCAGAACGCGCCACCTCAACCCTTCCCTCTCGCCCCGCCTCTCGCCCCCCTCTGCCAGCGCGCCGCCCCACCTCTCGCCCCGCTCCCGCCTCGCTCTCGCCCCCAACGCGGGCGGTAGGCGGGCGGGAGCAGGCGATACCGCCAGGCGCCCCCGCCGTCGCCCCTCACTCCCGTCCCGCCCTACTCCCGCCCGCCTCCCGCCCGCCGCCGGGCGATACCGCCTCCCCTTCCGCCCCGGTTGGCACCAGCCTTAATAGCGACGGACCTAAGATTTTCATCAAGTCTAGATGTGCTTTAAACCTGGCCAATTTTTTATCAAAATATTCATCAAAATAGGTTGCGTCGCGGCTGGAAGCCCGGACACGTGCTCGGGATTAGGGACGGTTGGGTCCGCCTATGCCCACGGAACAAAATCCATCTCTCGTCCAACCATGAACTCCTGTTTTGTCCTACTCCAAGTTATGCCAGAGGTTTGATATCACAAATTTATTTAAATGCAGGTTATTTTTTGAAACGAAGCAAAAGCTTTACTGTATCTACTAATTAGGAAGAAATTTTCAAAGTGCAGTTAAAAAGGAGCTGGTCTCTTATTCCTCAATTTCACCACATGTTACAAAATTTTCTGGCAAATGAAAAAAATATACCTACTATAAAAGTAAAAATAAATTTAAAAGAAAGAAAGACAAGGCGATGCATTTTGCATGCGTGTCCTCTGCTTTACGGCTACTACAGAAAATATCTCTCTTCCCGCGCTCCAAACTAATCAAGCCTCAAAACCGACCAGCTCTGTTTCTGCTTCTTCGTTATCCTACACTGACGTACTCAATGCCGCTCTCGATCGATCAGTAGCTCCACAGCGTGACCTCGCCGGCGCCGTAGCCGCTGCCGTCGTCGTCGACTCCGTCCATATGCGAGCTGCTCTGCCATTCGCCGCCCGCGCCCGCGCCGCCCATCCCGTCGTACTCGTAGTAGTAGGAATGCTGGTCCAAGTCCCCCATGTTGCCGTACATCGTGTAGTCGTTGTACTGCGCCATCGCCGCGGCCGCCTCCTGCATCCCCATCCCCATCCCCTGGTGCGTCATCACCGGTGCCGGCGCGGACGCCTCGGCCATCGACGACGCGGAAGACGCCGGCGCGGCGGGGCACGCGGCCTCGGCGAGCGCGATGGCGGCGGCGCGGATGTCCTCGGGCGTGCGGAGCGTGGCCGGGTCGACGGTCAGCAGGTCCGCGGAGTCGGCGAAGTTGAGGCAGGCCGCGCGGCCGCGCAGCGCCAGCGCGGCGACGTCGTGGGCGCGGGCCGCGGCCTCGGGGGAGGCGAAGGTGCCGAGCCAGATGCGGGACTTCTTGTTGGGCTCCCGCACCTCGCAGACCCAGCGGCCGGCCGGCCCGCGCCGCCGCACGCCCTTGTACACCGGGTGCCGCGTCTCCCGGAACTTGGTCCGCCCCGCCGGCCGCTTCGGCGGGGCCGACGTCACCGTCGCGTACTCGCCGCTGAACTGGCCGACGTCGTCGCCACCGGCGCCGTAGAAGCTCACGCCGTACTGGTCCATCTTGAGCGAGCTTAGTGGTGTTCTTGATCAGCTGCTGCTGCTGTTGTGCGCGGCAATGGTGGTGTGACGGTGAGTGGAAATTTGGGTTGATGGAGAGGAAGTGAGGCGAGCGAGATGTTTATATAGGATTCGGCGGCGGAGGGAGAGAGCGAGTGGGCGGCGCGTGGTGGGGTGAGCTGGAAGCTGGACTTGAGGTGTTGAGGTCGCGGGGAGCAGAGCGAGACGGCTGGATGGTGAAGACGTGTTGGCGTCAGCATGATTTCCTTTTACTTCGCGCGGGATGCAATGCTACTTGGGGAAAGGGATGGGAAGCTGGGGTGGTGTGGTGATGCCACGTGGAGGCGGCGACAGCGACGGCCTTTTCTGGTCTTGTGGGCGGCTGCAAAACGGTGCTGCTGCCCATATCCGTGTGCCAGTCTCTGACGTCATGCTACGGTGTAAGAGCATCTCCAACGGGACGTTTGCGTGAGGTGACTCCAGCGGCACGATGCCTAATTTTTTTTCCATTCATAAAATTCATAAGAGCATCTCCAGTCGCGTCCCCCAAAGCGTCTCCCAAAGGGATTTGGGGCGCGCTGGGCCAAAAATGCGTTCCAGCCGCGTCCCCCAAAGCCCATTTTTGTCCGGAGCGCCCCCATACGGTGTCCGGCGCCCCGAGCCCATCCCCGTCCCACAGGGGACGCTCCGGGCACGCCGGACACAACGAAAAGCGAGGCGAACCGACGCGGGCCCGACGCGTCAGCGGCTCGGAAGCTCAGCCGCCGCCTACGTAGCGACGGTGCAGTTGCCGGGAAGCGGAACCGTCGCATTGGCAACCGCGTCGACGACGCGGCAACCGCCGGAATGGAGTCGGGACTCCTCGGAAGAGCAACCGCTGGTCTTTTCGACTTCTGCGCCGCCGATCATCCGCGCTCAATAAGACCCGTACGTCGGCGCTATTGGATCTTCACCGGCCGCATCCGACACCTCCAGCGACGATGTGCTACATCTCCGAGCTTCCGTCCGACACCTCCAGCGAGGGAAAGCCTGCTGGATGGCGCCATTGGTGGGAGAAAGCTCCGACGCCCAGCAGCGATGACGATTCCCTCCCGCCAGTTGACAGCGTGGAGGAATGGCTGTGCGTGGAGGAGGACGCGGAGGAAGAAGGGTCATCAGAGGAGGCGGCGGTGGCCCGTGCGAAGGCGGAGGCGGACGCGAAGGCCAATACCGCCAAGGCCAAGGCGCAGCCGGCGAGCACCGGCGACAACGAGGAGGACTCCGACGCGTCGGCCGACACCGCCTCTTCGGAAGAGGTGACGAGCAGGAAGCGCCACCGTGACGACGACGACGAGGCGGGGCCATCATCGAAGAAGAAGTAGTAGTTTAAAATAATTTGTATGTAATTTAATTATGTTTTTTCGAAGTTTTATATGTATTTTGTTTATGTTGAACCGATTTGAATATTAGTAAAGAGTTTTATTCTATCTATTTAAATTATTTTTAATGTTTGGGAGCGGCGTTTGGGGGACGCGACTGGGGAGCGACGTCCCCCAAAGTCGGCACGAACAAAACACGTCCCCCAAACGCTCGATCCGGCGCGGTTTGGGGGACGGTTTGGGGGACGCGACTGGAGATGCTCTAATTTACATTAATAAAAAACATAAAAGGCCATAAAGGCGTGGTAAAACTAGGTACTACCTACTGGTCGTCATCGCTGATGAGGTCGATGAACTCCGGCGTCAGCCATGGAAGCTGGTACGCCGGCGGTGGAGGAGGTAGGGCAGGTTACGACAACTGCGGCCACGTCGTCGCCTGCGCAGGAGGCTGCGGTGAAGGTGGCCACGGATCCCAGGCCGGAGCAGCAGCCAGAGCACGGTCATTGGAACGCGTCGGCGTGGCCGGAGGAGTCGCCGGCCTCCCCTGCGCGAGCGTGGACTCGCGGAGCTGGATTGCGAGCCCGTCCCACAAAGCGAGCTCGTTGAGCTCTTCAAGCTCGATGTTGGCCAGTGCCATGGCAATGGCCTCCTCCTCGGTAATGTCCGGCGGTTGGGTCTCTGGATCCCACGCCGGCCCGCCGTCGTCGTGGTCGTAGTCTGCCATGTCCGCGTCCTCGTCCGCGTCCTCCAGGTCGTTCTCCTCTTCTTCCGCGGCGAACTCGCGGTCGAAGTAGTCGACGTCACCGAGGTAGCCAGCGCGGCGGCGCGCGTCGAACTCCCACGTCCCGAAAGAGACCCAGTTGTAGGAGTTGAGCGCGTACACCTGATCTTCCCGGAGATCCAGCGGCAAGATCGCTCGGCAGCGGCGCACCTTGTCCCGGTGCTCTCGGCCCTTGCGCGGCACGGGGGGAACCGACACGCGCCTCGAGTTGAGGTACCAACCCCCTCTAGGAAGGTTTGCGTCTGGCCATGGTACCGGCCGGTTTTCCTCCGAAAGGCGGCGCGCGAGCTCGACGCGGACGTACCTCTCAACCCGTGGCTTCTTGCCGGACCGCGAGCCGCTAGCCTCGTGTTCGTTCTTGGTCTTGCGGAACGGCCAGCATTTCTTCCCCATGGCGTCGGTCGGCTGGATAGTGTGGGCTCTGGCAATGGTGTGGTCGGGGAAAGGGCGCCAGCAGCGTCCCTTTAAGAGGCTCGGACGCCATCTCGCCTTCAATGTCCTGCCACTGTGACGCCACCCAGCTGTGCACGCTCACGGAAGCCGAGGCACGCCATTAACGCGACCCTAGAAAGGCTGCAGCGTGCCGCCCGTAAGTAATGCCGCGGAAGACGAAGCATTTGTGCCCCTGCTAGGCGGGCCCATGCGAGGACCGGGCGGACGACCGATGCGTCCGTGCAGCTTTCATAGAGACGCAAACCTGGCGCATATTTTGGCCATATTAGCGTCACCGCGGATGGCCCGGTCACTATGCGTCGCCCCGCTGGAGGTGGTACCAGACGCATTTTCGGCCCAGGCGGACGAAAACTAAGAGCAACTCCAGCCGCGTCCCCCAAAGCGGCCTCCAAAAGGATTTGAGGCGCGTCGGACAAAATTTCGTTCTCAGCCGCGCGTCCCAAAGGCCCTTTCCGTCTGACGCGTCCCAATACGGTGTCCGACGCCTCGAGCGTTTCCCGGTCCACAGGAGACGCCCCGGCACGCCGGACACAGCGAGAAGCGAGGTGAGGAGTGGCAGGACCGACGCGTCAGTGACTCACAAACGGACGCTCAACCGCCACCTACCTAGCGACGGTGCAGTTGCAGGGAAGGGGAACGGTCGTAGTGGCAACCGCGTCGATCGACACGCGAACCGCCAGAATGGAGCGCGAACTCAGCGGAAGAGCAACCGCATCTCTCTTCGATATGTGCGCCGCCATTCATCCGCGCTCAATAAAACCCCTACGTATGCGTTTTCCGATCTACAACCGGCTGGTGCCATTTATCTCTCCTCTACTGTAATATCCCAGGTATTGGGGTTACAAAAATAGAGTAAATAGATGTGTGCATTGCATTCATGCATAGAAAAATCCGGGGAATTTTCGCGCTTTAAAGTAAAACAGTCACAGTAACTGAAGTTTCACTTGACCTTGGTGGAATTGAAGTAGATCATCAAGTCAAGTTCTATAAACCTCAATGTGACTTTGTTAAAACCTTGTTTTGGGAAAAGATGATTTGATCTAAGGGGTTAGATCAAATGGAACTAATAACCAACACAAGAACCTATTAATCAAGGATCCACTACTTGATCTTATTAAAGATCATAACATGGTATTTCTTGAACCAAACCTTTGAATTTAACACCAACACAAGCTTATAATTAAACCCTAGAGATGGGAGATGTATATAACCATCAAATAGATAATAATCAAACTTTAAGTTATTAACACTTAAAAGTTAAGAAACTACACTTAGGGTATAATTGAATTCACTTTAAAACTAATTACCAAATATGGTAAAACACAAGGACCTAAGTGCATAAAAGTCACCCATTCTTATTTTAATCATAACTTATTAAATAAGTGGAATATCACAAAACTAAATCTGTTTACATTACGAATTATAGTTCAAACAATTTGAATAAAATAAATTATGAGTACTTTGAAACTCATATGATCATGCCTTGGTGAAATCAACAATCACCATTCAAAATTGGGGTATAACCCTTGTCTTTGACATTATGATCCCAATTACCATATAATAAATCCCATATGATATAGTGACTCAACCACAAGCATAAAATCATTCACAAGATATTTAGTAACAAAAGCCACTTGGCTATCCAAAAATAAATCACATGAGAGGATAATACCAATGCCACATAGGATGAAAATATCTACATAGCTTGCATCATAAGCTATGCCACCTCATGCTTAAAGGATTGCTATGGATGAGAGCATGACAACCAAGCACCTTACTCATCAAATCAAAGCAAGAGTCATCCACATATGTGTCATGATACTAGAGCATGCCCAAGCCTATAAGAGGAGCCTCACACTCCATTCATCTCATCATCTTGCACCATGATGCAAGGACACCAACACATTGAGCCACTCCATAAAATAGTTAGGATCAAGATGAAGCAGCTAGGAGGTGGAGGCATGCCACAAGATGCAGGTTTATCAGAATTCCTGAAAAACAAGCTACAAAAGATAGCAAGGTAGAATTCTTAGGCAGACCACATGCTTAGATAATCATATCATCATTCCCTGAGTAGAAACCTAGATTATAGTCCAAGTCCTGTGGAGTGAGAGGGGTAATTGGTACAACCATATGCAAATACCTCTAGTAATACCTTAGGAGCTAAACCTTTGATCAATATAAATGGAGTAATGATCATAAACCCTAAGAACTAGAAGTAGAAGATATAAGCTCATAAGTAAAGCTTAGAGTTAAAGCCTATAATATATATGGTGAGAAACCATACATCCATATGACCAAAGTTAACTATAAAAAGAAACTAAAAACCAAAGTAGTTACTTAAATGATAAGTTGAGGTTAATAATAGAATCCAATTGGTAGAAGATAAAACCAATTCTCAATATCTTAGTAACTAAAGGAGAACATAAAATGTTAATTAAGCCATCACCTTATCATGGTTAGGGGGGATTAACCCTAGCACATGCAATATGGTGTCATCTCATCTCACAACCTAAGACTAAACCCTAGTTGGTGCATCACTTGGGTGATCATAACCATAAACCTAGTTCACAATTGAGTTCCAAACCATATGCCATTAGGTGAATATCATGAGAACCCTAGAATTGTTCACTAATTAAAGTTTATGCTTAATTATGGAACTTAAGTAAAATCTAGTGCTAAACCATTTGATTAAAACCATGATGGTGATCAATCACTTATATTTATAACCAAGACCAAACCATGATGAGAGTAGTACCTACTCTAGGTATTTCAAGGTGTTACTAAACTATAATAAAAGTACTACACTTGGAAGGAGTTCTAGTAGAAGTTTCCACTCATTATCACATAGTTATGCACATAAGATAACAGGCAAGTGACAACATTCTCAAATTGGAGATCAAGTCCTTAGGAATATCAAGGTATAGGAAATCATGCCACTAGATCATCTCCTTAACTTATAAAATATAGGGCACATGAAATCACACCTTTGAAATCCTGTTTCAAAAATAAGAAGCTAAGCCTTAAGATCATAATCCATTAACAAATACTTGCTAGATAAAGCAAAGGCAATTTATCACCTATTATTATCAAGTGCTATAGTACTATAAAAATATTTAGAATTTTAAAAGAAAGAGAATGGAAGATTATAATTATTAACATACATAATTGAAATATTGTGCACGTTGAACCTATCATTATATTAAACATCAAAATAGTATGCCTCAAGTAGAATTTTGCTTGAAAGGTAATTGCCAAGTTAAAAGTAATTACAAATTTCTGCAAATAGAATTGAATTCAAAACTGAATTCAAAATAGAAAATCAAAACAGAAAATAAAACAGAAAAAGAAAAGAAGGGAAAAACATTACCTGGCTCACCTGGCCGTGCAGCCCATGGTGCAGCCCAGCCGCGGTCCAGCAACATAAACCACCAGCAGCCCACTTACCAGCCCAACTTACCTCTTCGTTGAAAAATCAACGAGAGGAAGTCGTCCTCATCCTCTCAACGCGCATGGACGCCAGCACGAAGGCGTGCTCCTCTTCGTCGCTCGCTGGCGCCCTCTCCTTCCTCGACGACGTGACGAGGCACCCTCCGACGCCGTATAAAAGCCCCGGGACGAGCCTAGCCTCGGTTTTCTTCCTCCTCTGCTAAATTTTCCCCAATCCGAAACCCTACCTGAGCCGGACGTCGACCGTCGCCGTCGATTGGGGAAGCCGCAGGCCTCGCCATGACCACCGTTAGAACCGCCATGCTCGACTTGCTCCTCCTTTAAAAGGAATCGAGCAGGGGCAGCCCGTAGTGCCGTCGCCAAGCTCAGCTCTCCGGCGGCCGGTGATACGTCTCCGACGTATCGATAATTTCTTATGTTCCATGCCACATTATTGATGTTATCTACATGTTTTATGCACACTTTATGTCATATTCGTGCATTTTCTGGAACTAACCTATTAACAAGATGCCGAAGTGCCAGTTGCTGTTTTGTGCTGTTTTTGGTTTCAGAAATCCTACTAACGAAATATTCTCGGAATTGGACGAAATCAAAGCCCAGGGGCCTATTTTTCCACGAAGCTTCCAGAAGTCCGAAGGAGAGACGAAGAGGGGCCACGGGGTGGCCAAACCCTAGGGCGGCGCCCCCCCCCTTGGCCGCGCGGCCCTATGGTGTGGGCCCCCCGTGCCGCCTCTTGACCTGCCCTTCCGCCTACAAATAGCCTCCGTGACGAAACCCCCAGTACCGAGAGCCACGATACGAGAAAACATACTGAGACGCCGTCGCCGCCGATCCCATCTCGGGGGATCCAGGAGATCGCCTCCGGCACCCTGCCGGAGAGGGGATTCATCTCCCGGAGGACTCTACACCGCCATGGTCGCCTCCGGAGTGATGAGTGAGTAGTCTACCCCTGGACTATGGGTCCATAGCAGTAGCTAGATGGTTGTCTTCTCCCCATTGTGCTATCATTGTCGGATCTTGTGAGCTGCCTAACATGATCAAGATCATCTATCTGTAATTCTATATGTTGCGTTTGTTGGGATCCGATGAATAGAGAATACTTGTTATGTTGATTATCAAAGTTATATCTACGTGTTGTTTATGATCTTGCATGCTTTCCGTTACTAGTAGATGCTCTGGCCAAGTAGATGCTTGTAACTCCAAGAGGGAGTACTTATGCTCGATAGTGGGTTCATGCCTGCATTGACACCTGGGACAGTGATGTGAAAGTTCTAAGGTTGTGTTGTGCTGTTGCCACTAGGGATAAAACATTGATGCTATGTCTAAGGATGTAGTTGTTGATTACATTACGCACCATACTTAATGCAATTGTCTGTTGCTTTGCAACTTAATACTGGAGGGGGTTCGGATGATAACCTGAAGGTGGACTTTTTAGGCATAGATGCAGTTGGATGGCGGTCTATGTACTTTGTCGTAATGCCCAATTAAATCTCACTATACTCATCATGATATGTATGTGCATGGTCATGCTCTCTTTATTTGTCAATTGCCCAACTGTAATTTGTTCACCCAACATGCTGTTCGTCTTATGGGAGAGACACCTCTAGTGAACTGTGGACCCCGGTCCAATTCTCTTTACTGAAATACAATCTACTGCAATACTTGTTCTCTTGTTTTACGCAAACAATCATCTTCCACACAATACGGTTAATCCTTTGTTACAGCAAGCCGGTGAGATTGACAACCTCACTGTTTCGTTGGGGCAAAGTACTTTGGTTGTGTTGTGCAGGTTCCACGTTGGCGCCGGAATCTCTGGTGTTGCGCCGCACTACATCCCGCCGCCATCAACCTTCAACGTGCTTCTTGGCTCCTCCTGGTTCGATAAACCTTGGTTTCTTTCTGAGGGAAAACTTGCTGCTGTGCGCATCATACCTTCCTCTTGGGGTTCCCAACGAACGTGTGAGTTACACGCCATCAAGCATATTTTCTGGCGCCGTTGCCGGGGACCTGAAGAAAAGTTACACTACAGAGATCTCTAACTCCCACGCCAACTACGCGCCAGCAACATATTTTCTGGCGCCGTTGCCGGGGAGATCAAGACGCACTGCAAGGGGAGTCTCCACTTCTCAATCTCTTTACTTTGTTTTTGTCTTGCTTTATTTTATTTACTACTTTGTTTGCTGCACTAAATCAAAATACAAAAAAAATTAGTTGCTAGTTTTACTTTATTTGCTATCTTGTTTGCTATATCAAAAACACAAAAAAAAAATTAATTTACTTGCATTTACTTTATCTAGTTTGCTTTATTTACTGTTGCTAAAATGGCCAACGCTGAAAATACTAAGTTGTGTGACTTCACAACCACAAATAATAATGATTTCTTATGCACACCTATTGCTCCACCTGCTACTACAGCAGAATTCTTTGAAATTAAACTCGCTTTCTTGAATCTTGTTATGCGAGAGCAATTTTCTGGTGTTAGTTCTGATGATGCTGCTGCCCATCTTAATAATTTTGTTGAACTATGTGAAATGCAAAAATATAAAGATGTAGATGGTGACATAATAAAATTAAAATTGTTCCCTTTCTCATTAAGAGGAAGAGCTAAAGATTGGTTGCTATCTCTGCCTAAGAATAGTATTGATTCATGGACTAAATGCAAGGATGCTTTTATTGGTAGATATTATCCCCCTGCTAAAATTATATCTTTGAGGAGTAGCATAATGAATTTTAAACAATTAGATACTGAACATGTTGCTCAAGCTTGGGAAAGAATGAAATCTCTGGTTAAAAATTGCCCAACTCATGGACTGACTACTTGGATGATCATCCAAACCTTCTATGCAGGACTAAATTTTTCTTCGCGGAACCTATTGGATTCAGCTGCTGGAGGTACCTTTATGTCCATCACTCTTGGTGAAGCAACAAAGCTTCTTGATAATATGATGATCAACTACTCTGAATGGCACACGGAAAGAGCTCCCCAAGGTAAGAAGGTAAGTTCTGTCGAAGAAACCTCTTCCTTGAGTGATAAGATTGATGCTATTATGTCTATGCTTGTGAATGATAGGACTAATATTGATCCTAATAATGTCCCATTAGCTTCATTGGTTGCACAAGAAGAACATGTTGATGTGAACTTCATTAAAAACAATAATTTCAACAACAATGCTTACCGGAACAATTCTAGTAACAACTATAGGCCATATCCTTATAATAATGGCAACGGTTATGGTAATTCTTATGGGAATTCTTACAACAATAATAGGAGTTCACCCCCTGGACTTGAAGCCATGCTTAAAGAATTTATTAGTACACAAACTGCTTTTAACAAATCTGTTGAAGAAAAGCTTGGGAAAATTGATATACTTGCTTCTAAAGTCGATAGTCTTGCTGCTGATGTTGATCTTTTGAAATCAAAAGTTATGCCTAATGAGAATCATCATAATAAAATTGTTACTACAGCAAATGCCATTCAAGTTAGAATTAATGAGAATATAAGATTAATGGCTGAACTGCGTGCTAGGTGGGATAGAGAAGAAAATGAAAAACTAGCTAAAGAGAAGAATATAGCTAAAGTTTGGACTATTACCACCACTAGTAATGTTAATGCTACACATGTTGCTGCACCTCCTACTAATACTAATAAAATAATTGGTGTTAGCAATGTTTCCACTTCTAATGCAAAGCGCGAGAAACTGCACAAAAGCTAAAAGCGCTGAAACTGCCTGTGATAAAGCTGCTGAAATTTTTTCCAACATTGGGGATGATGATCCCATTGCTCTAGATTATAATGGTTTGAATTTTGATGATTGCCACATCTCTGAAGTTATAAAGTTCTTGCAAAAACTTGCTAAAAGTCCTAATGCTAGTGCCATAAATTTGGCTTTCACGCGTCATATTACAAATGCTCTTATAAAAGCTAGAGAAGAGAAACTAGAGCGTGAAGCCTCTATTCCTAAAAAGCTAGAGGATGGTTGGGAGCCCATCATTAAGATGAAGGTTAAAGATTTTGATTGTAATGCTTTATGTGATCTTGGTGCAAGTATTTCTGTTATGCCTAAGAAAATTTATGATATGCTTGACTTGCCACCGCTGAAAAATTGTTATTTGGATGTTAATCTTGCTGATCATTCTACAAAGAAACCTTTGGGTAAAGTTGATAATGTTCGTATTACCGTTAACAATAACCTTGTCCCCGTTGATTTTGTTGTCTTGGATATTGAATACAATGCATCTTGTCCCATTATATTGGGAAGACCTTTTCTTCGAACTGTTGGTGCTATCATTGATATGAAGGAAGGTAATATAAAATATCAATTTCCTCTCAAGAAAGGTATGGAACACTTCCCTAGAAAGAGAATGAAGTACCCTTTTGATTCTATTATGAGAACAAATTATGATGTTGACACTTCGTCTCTTGATAATACTTGATACACACTTTCTGCGCCTAGCTGAAAGGCGTTAAAGAAAAGCGCTTATGGGAGACAACCCATGTTTTTACCTACAGTACTTTGTTTTTATTTTGTATCTTGGAAGTTGTTTACTACTGTAGCAACCTCTCCTTATCTTAGTTTTGTGTTTTGTTGTGCCAAGTTAAGCCGTTGATAGAAAAGTAAGTACTAGATTTGGATTACTGCGCAGTTCCAGATTTCTTTGCTGTCACGAATCTGGGTCCACCTCTCTGTAGGTAACTCAGAAAATTATGCCAATTTACGTGAGTGATCCTCAGATATGTACGCAACTTTCATTCAATTTGAGCATTTTCATTTGAGCAAGTCTGGTGCCATTTTAAAATTCGTCAATACGAACTGTTCTGTTTTGACAGATTCTGCCTTTTATTTCGCATTGCCTCTTTTGCTATGTTGGATGAATTTCTTTGATCCACTAATGTCCAGTAGCATTATGCAATATCCAGAAGTGTTAAGAATGATTGTGTCACCTCTGAATATGTCAATTTATAATGTGCACTAACCCTCTAATGAGTTGTTTCGAGTTTGGTGTGGAGGAAGTTTTCAAGGATCAAGAGAGGAGTATGATGCAACATGATCAAGGAGAGTGAAAGCTCTAAGCTTGGGGATGCCCCGGTGGTTCACCCCTGCATATATTAAGAAGACTCAAGCGTCTAAGCTTGGGGATGCCCAAGGCATCCCCTTCTTCATCGACAACATTATCAGGTTCCTCCCCTGAAACTATATTTTTATTCCATCACATCTTATGTGCCTTTTCTTGGAGCGTCGGTTTGTTTTTGTTTTTTGTTTTGTTTGAATAAAATGGATCCTAGCATTCACTTTATGGGAGAGAGACACGCTCCGCTGTAGCATATGGACAAGTATGTCCTTGGTTTCTACTCATAGTATTCATGGCGAAGTTTCTCCTTCGTTAAATTGTTATATGGTTGGAATTGAAAAATGATACATGTAGTAATTGCTATAAATGTCTTGGGTAATGTGATACTTGGCAATTGTTGTGCTCATGATTAAGCTCTTGCATCATATGCTTTGCACCCATTAATGAAGAAATACATAGAGCATGCTAAAATTTGGTTTGCATATTTGGTTTCTCTAAGGTCTAGATAATTTCTAGTATTGAGTTTGAACAACAAGGAAGACGATGTAGATTCTTATAATGTTTACAATATGTCTTTTATGTGAGTTTTGCTGCACCGGTTCATCCTTGTGTTTGTTTCAAATAACCTTGCTAGCCTAAACCTTGTATCGAGAGGGAATACTTCTCATGCATCCAAAATCCTTGAGCCAACCACTATGCCATTTGTGTCCACCATACCTACCTACTACATGGTATTTTCCGCCATTCCAAAGTAAATTGCTTGAGTGCTACCTTTAAAATTCCATTCTTCACCTTTGCAATATATAGCTCATGGGACAAATAGCTTAAAAAACTATTGTGGTATTGAATATGTAATTATGCACTTTATCTCTTATTAAGTTGCTTGTTGTGCGATAACCATGTTCACTGGGGACGCCATCAACTATCCATTGTTGAATTTCATGTGAGTTGCTATGCATGTCCGTCTTGTCTGAAGTAAGAGAGATCTACCACCTTATGGTTAAGCATGCATATGTTAGAGAAGAACATTGGGCCGCTAACCAAAGCCATGATCCATGGTGGAAGTTTCAGTTTTGGACATATATCCTCAATCTCAAATGAGAAAATTATTAATTGTTGTTACATGCTTATGCATAAAGGAGGAGTCCATTATCTGTTGTCTATGTTGTCCCGGTATGGATGTCTAAGTTGAAGAATAATCAATAGCGAGAAATCCAATGCGAGCTTTCTCCTTAGACCTTTGTACAGGCGGCATAGAGGTACCCCTTTGTGACACTTGGTAAAAACAGTTCATTGTGATGATCCGGTAGTCCAAGCTAATTAGGACAAGGTGCGGGCACTATTAGTATACTATGCATGAGGCTTGCAGCTTATAAGATATAATTTACATGATGCATATGCTTTATTACTACCGTTGACAAAATTGTTTCATGTTTTAAAAATCAAAGCTCTAGCACAAATATAGCAATCGATGCTTTTCCTCTATGAGGACCATTCTTTTACTTTCAATGTTGAGTCAGTTCACCTATTTCTCTCCACCTCAAGAAGCAAACACTTGTGTGAACTATGCATTGATTCCTACATACTTGCTTATTGCACTTATTATATTACTCTATGTTGACAATATCCATGAGATATACATGTTACAAGTTGAAAGCAACCGCTGAAACTTAATCTTCTTTTGTGTTGCTTCAATGCTTTTTCTATGAATTGTTGCTTTATGAGTTAACTCTTATGCAAGACTTATTGATGCTTGTCTTGAAGTGCTATTCATGAAAAGTCTTTGCTTTATGATTCACTTGTTTACTCATGTCATATACATTGTTTTGATCGCTGCATTCACTACATATGCTTTACAAATAGTATGATCAAGATTATGATGGCATGTCACTCCAGAAATTATCTGTGTTATCGTTTTACCTGCTCGGGACGAGCAGAACTAAGCTTGGGGATGCTGATACGTCTCCGACGTATCGATAATTTCTTATGTTCCATGCCACATTATTGATGTTATCTACATGTTTTATGCACACTTTATGTCATATTCGTGCATTTTCTGGAACTAACCTATTAACAAGATGCCGAAGTGCCAGTTGCTGTTTTCTGCTGTTTTTGGTTTCAGAAATCCTAGTAACAAAATATTCTCGGAATTGGACGAAATCAAAGCCCAGGGGCCTATTTTTCCACGAATCTTCCAGAAGTCCGAAGGAGAGACGAAGAGGGGCCACGGGGTGGCCAAACCCTAGGGCGGCGCGGCCCCCCCTTGGCCGCGCGGCCCTATGGTGTGGGCCCCCCGTGCCGCCTCTTGACCTGCCCTTCCGCCTACAAATAGCCTCCGTGACGAAACCCCCGCATGCGAGAGCCACGATACGAGAAAACATACTGAGACGCCGTCGCCGCCGATCCCATCTCGGGGGATCCAGGAGATCGCCTCCGGCACCCTGCCGGAGAGGGGATTCATCTCCCGGAGGACTCTACACCGCCATGGTCGCCTCCGGAGTGATGAGTGAGTAGTCTACCCCTGGACTATGGGTCCATAGCAGTAGCTAGATGGTTGTCTTCTCCCCATTGTGCTATCATTGTCGGATCTTGTGAGCTGCCTAACATGATCAAGATCATCTATCTGTAATTCTATATGTTGCGTTTGTTGGGATCCGATGAATAGAGAATACTTGTTATGTTGATTATCAAAGTTATATCTACGTGTTGTTTATGATCTTGCATGCTTTCCGTTACTAGTAGATGCTCTGGCCAAGTAGATGCTTGTAACTTCAAGAGGGAGTACTTATGCTCGATAGTGGGTTCATGCCTGCATTGACACAGGGACAAGTGATGAAAGTTCTAAGGTTGTGTTGTGCTGTTGCCACTAGGGGTAAAACATTGATGCTATGTCTAAGGATGTAGTTGTTGATTACATTACGCACCATACTTAATGCAATTGTCTGTTGCTTTGCAACTTAATACTGGAGGGGGTTCGGATGATAACCTGAAGGTGGACTTTTTAGGCATAGATGCAGTTGGATGGCGGTCTATGTACTTTGTCGTAATGCCCAATTAAATCTCACTATACTCATCATGATATGTATGTGCATGGTCATGCTCTCTTTATTTGTCAATTGCCCAACTGTAATTTGTTCACCCAACATGCTGTTCGTCTTATGGGAGAGACACCTCTAGTGAACTGTGGACCCCGGTCCAATTCTCTTTACTGAAATACAATCTACTGCAATACTTGTTCTACTGTTTTCTGCAAACAATCATCTTCCACACAATACGGTTAATCCTTTGTTACGACAAGCCGGTGAGATTGACAACCTCCTTTGTTTCGTTGGGGCAAAGTACTTTGGTTGTGTTGTGCAGGTTCCACGTTGGCGCCGGAATCTCTGGTGTTGCGCCGCACTACATCCCGCCGCCATCAACCTTCAACGTGCTTCTTGGCTCCTCCTGGTTCGATAAACCTTGGTTTCTTTACGAGGAAAACTTGCTGCTGTGCGCATCATACCTTCCTCTTGGGGTTCCCAACGAACGTGTGAGTTACACGCCATCAAGCATATTTTCTGGCGCCGTTGCCGGGGACCTGAAGAAAAGTTACACTACAGAGATCTCTAACTCCCACGCCAACTACGCGCCAGCAGCCGGCGCCATGAAATCCGGCGAGCCAGACCTCCATCGACCACGCCGTCAAGCGCTACGTACTCCTGGTGAGCTATTGAATTCCGTGGTGTACTTGGTTCGCTCGATTACACCCCGTAACATGCGTAGCATCGTTGCTCCGTGATATCTGCCGCTCGGCCTCGCCGGCGTGCGAGCTCCGGCGACCATTAGATGGCGGCGCTGTCACCACTAGCCTCACCTCGTCGTCCTCTTTCCAGTAAGCACCAGCACACCCTCGCGGGACCACGGGAACGCCGGTGATCGCCGTCGCTGGCCGCCAGTGACACACATGGTGGCCACATCAGCACCATGTGGCAGCCAGCGTGGCTAAGACCCACCAGTCAGTGACTGTGTGGGTAGAGTCACTGGGTACGTTTAGTAGATTCTGTTTTAAATTTAAATCCAGTAAATTACTGCAACTTCAAATAAATTTAGAAAATCCAAATTAAGTCAGAAAAATATAAATGAGATACTAAAATTCTTAGAAAAGAAAAGTCTATCCAATAAAAATATAAAATGAAATTTTTATTTTTAATAAAAAAATCATTATTTAATACTTGTTATTTAAGCCTTTAATTTTAATTCTAAATTCAGTTAAAATTCAATAATTAGGAAAATTTCATAAAATAAATAAAAACCAGTAAGTAAATAAGGAAAAAATTAAAAATTAATTTTCCTTTTCTATTAACTTATTAAATCCTTATTAGGAGGATTTAAAACACTTAATAATAATTACCTTAATTATAAATTGTTTAAAAATAATAAAATACCAAATTCCATATTATTTTATTTTCCAAGTTATTAATAACTTCAACTTTAACATGAAGTTATTAATCATAGAATTAAAGGATAAATAGCAAACCCTAAATTCCACATGGAATGATATTACAACCATATCATTTCATGTGAAACCCTAAACCCTAAATTCATTTAGACCCTAGTTCCATTATTACATGTGAACCCTAAATTGCTTCTAACCTAAACCCTAGGTTAGAACATGTGATCAAGAGACATTGTATTCATACCTAGATCCATAATTAGCCACTAAGTGCTGATCCAGGTCCACATAACATATAGGAGCCTATCACGAAGACTTTAGCATTCCATGTGTTCATCTCCTCAAACCTAAATGATCAGATAGAAACACCTAAACCTAAACCCTAATTCCTATCATCAAAAGTATCAACCTTACTCATACCTATATAGCATCACACCATTGTGATGAACTCCAATAAGCAACCACGCTAATATTGACACCATATCCCATACACACTAAACCCTATTAGTGTGAGATAATTATTAAACATCCTATTTAGGAAACCACCATTTCTTACTTAGTGGATCCAATATCAAACCCTAGGCAACCTTAACCCTAATTGTAATACTTCTTATTACTTAAGAAGTATGTTCTTCAAAAGTTATTCTTTTGAAGAGAATAAGGAATCATCATCAATCCTACTTAATAGGACCCGTAAGTCCTAGCTAGCTATCACCAACAAGATGAACCCACCATGATAGCAACCATGTATAATTAATTGCTTAAGTTGCTTATGCTTAAGTAAAACCAATCAAGCCTAGTTGCTGATGAATCTAACTATGTTGTGATCCATCTAATACTTACACCAGAAATCAATTGAAACCAGAGTCCACCATAGAACCCCACCAACCTAAGTATCATACTTGTTCATTATTAAATAACATGTTCTTCAAAAGTTATTCTTTTGAATTATATAATAAGTAATCATCAACCATGCATTATAGGACTTAAAATTGACAACTGCTCTTTACTTATTATACCACTACTATTCCTGGGTGTGTATAATTATTACTATGCATTGTACCACTTGTTTATGATTCTAAAACAACACAAACCTGAATAAGGACCTTGTTTGTAAATCACTCTAAAAGTGTAACACATCCTACACTAATCATTACCACTCACTAATCCTAAATCATCGGGGTTAGGGCACGCTTAGAGCGATTGCATCTCATACTTATGCATTATTGCATCCTTGGCAATCTTTTAAACATCGTCCTTACCGGACGATGATGCTATTTCAGAATTTGGAGTTATTGCGTATCGAAGACCTTGCCTGCATAATCTTGCAGTCAAGAAAGGCAAGTTCATCACTTGCTCATGTCATTTGAGTATTTTTACCAAATTACTTGCAAAGTATTATGGTTATCACTATTGCATAAAAAACCAAAACCACTACTTTCATAACTATGAATATGACTATGTGGTGGGAAATGGAACCATGGATTGTGTTGATATGGTGGAGGTTCCATTGCAAGGGTTTATATCCATCTAGGATTAAACAACAAATGTCGCCAGTGATTCTTGTGCCGTAATACCCGTGTTAACCATAAGATCCGGAGTGGGACGGAGTAGTCAAAAGTGTTTCCACCTCTCGTTCATCAACGGATGCGCTTTACCGTAGACACTTGTATCTGTCGGTGGCAAGCGGTAGGCTGGGGAAGCCATAAGTTCCCCACGGTATTGTCCGTAGACACTTGTCATTCGAAGTGCAAGCGGTAGGCTGGGGAAGCCATAAGTTCCCCACGGTATTGCGGTCTATGATGGGTTGCAGCTACCGGCGTAGGAGTGTATGGTAGAGCCCAGCATTGTCGTCGTGGTCGGGGTCCACCCTGAAATTACGGGAATAATGGGACCGGCGTGGACCCAGGGTCGGGGCATGCAACAAAGGGTGGGTGTTCGAGGTAGCGGAGGAACATGATTGGCTAGACCTTATACCGGGCCTCACACCAAAGGAAGTGTGGACGAGCACGCGGCTCGGTTGGCACCAAGGTTAAGATCTCTTATGGGTAAAGCAACACACCTCTGCAGAGTGTAAAGAACCGTGACCTGTCACTCCCTGTTCCGGGATATGGAACTGCGAACGCGGCCGGAAAGGAACTCCATGAAGTTCTAGTAAACCGGTGAAGGCTGACGGACATAGTTCTTCTGAATAAAAGCAACCTTTTGAAGAAATGGTTATGAAAACTTGCATTGGTATTAGACTTTCTGGTCTAATGCCGTAGCTAGTGCATTAAACACCTCTTTCCTATAATGAACTTGTTGAGTACGCTCGTACTCATCCCACTCTTAAATCCCCTGCTTAGATATGGAGGCATCGAAGGAGGATCTACAGTGCAACTCAAAGGCCGAGGAGTCAACAACTACATCAAGAAACAGGACCCTGTCAGAGGAGTCAGACACCACATCCAACAAGGAGAAAACCTAGTTTAGCCATAGAAGGGAACTAGTTTCCTAAACCTAGCTCCTATTTAGCTAGAATCTATTCATAGCCTCTATAGCTAGTTAAATACTCTACAAATAGAGTTCGTGATAGGACTAGACTACGAGTCGTTCTTCTGGAGTTTATTTGCAGAGTTACCTCATTGTAAAGTAGGAGGCTGTGTGATATTATGTAACAGAGTCAGTGTTGTAATTCTATAGACATGCCTTGGACCCGCATATGTTTCTGTTGTACCACTCTGAGCGATATAATACTAGTGGAACGGTGTTTCATTGGTGTTATATCAGACTTGCATACTACACCATGCAGTGGTATGCCGGGTCACCACAGTTGGTATCAGAGCAAATGCTTTGACCCTAGGATTAAAACCCTTTAAAGGAGACCTATAGGTTTGGTAGTGTCTATAGGAAGTTGTCTTAGCTAAACCAAATATTCTTATGACTTGAGATGGATATTCACTTGAGAATAATCCTGACACACTTGAGTCAACCCTTCTTACATATCTTTCCTAAGTGAAGTTAGTTTGCTAATCCCAAGTATGTAGCATACCATTAAGTCCTTAAATCAATAGATGAGTAGGTCACAGTTGGTATACAATACATGGTAGTCCAAAGAGAGGATACAACCATAAGGAAGATATCCTATTGGAAGATGTGTACCAACACTTGTTATGGTTAAGTAAGAATTATCTAGACCTGTAATAGGAATGATATCAAGTAATGAAGATATGTGTATAAGAAAGATATCCTATTAGAAGGTGCAAACCAATACAAGTAATGGGTAAGTACAAATTTATCCAAACTTGTGAAACAACTGATAGCAAGTGATAAATATGAGTAGTTATATGAGGTAGTATAGACCATAATGAGTCAATCATGGGAGGTAAGGAAGAGTGATTGGAATAAAATTATGCCTACTTACAAGGTAGAGATAGAAATCATATATGATTCACCTGAGAATCATTATGTGATGGAATAGAACATCTTAAACATTTAGGAGGAGAACAATAAGAAGCCAGACAATAGTGCAAGAACTGTGTTCCAAAAATATGGGAAGTGTGCCAAGCACATCATGACCATATGTTTATGGCGGAAAAGCTTAGAAGTATAGGAACTATATCCTAATAAATAGGTATTCAGAGTAACCATATTAGAGCTAGTGGTATCATACAAAATAGTCCTCAATAGCACTTATATATGGTATAATACTTTGTTAGTACTTCCAAACAAAACTAGGTTAACCTTAACCATTCCAGACCACTTTGTTTCAAGTTTATCTCATTGCAAATGTGCAATTAAGGTAAATATTGAGACTAATAGTAGAGTCCCATATACTCGTGCTAAGTATCACGATATAAACCTATCTTACGTGGTGTTATATACTACACATCTCAGCCTGATGTTTAGACATGTCTTACTCAACTACTATATTCAGGCCTATGATGGTGTGTATTATAAACACAAAGCTGAATCTTCTTGGATTTTATTGGATTTTCATTGTTTGACTAGATCCAAACATGAAGTTTGACTTTGATATGCAAATGCATGATGCAATATCAAGTCCTTACTTGGTACTATAGATCTAGAGGGTAATGGTAAACGTGTGAGGAAGTGACGAATTGTGAAGATTCCAAAGACAAGATTAAGTTGCATCAGAAAAAGGGAAGTAAAGTTGTGGGAAGCAACCACAATCTTTGGAAGGAAGTACCAATCAAACTCATGCTTTACCTCAACAGAGGAGTATTTTAGTACATAAGAAGCATGAAGGTGAGAAATCTGGTGATTATGGTGAAGCTCAAGCAGATCCATAATTAATATAGAAGAGGGAATGCATGGGAAATCACTTTGGATACTATATTCATAGTGGTTTTCTTGCAAAATAAACCCTGAAGGAAGAAAGATAACCTATGAAACCATAGTGGATATAAGAAGACCACAATTAGGTATCAGAAGACCACAGTTGTGGTATAGGATCAATACTGCGAGATAAAGTAGAAGATGTCTCGTCCAGTTGATCAGAATCTATAATAGAATCCATTTTTAGATAACAAATAGCCACAATTGGTATCAAGTAGTCCACCATTGGATTATTTGTACCAAGAAGTTGTGTACAAATAAAATTTTGTCAGCCAAATAACAATGACCTATAACCAATTAGTCGAAGGATTCATGTTGGATGTCCACAAACTGAGTGGATACACCACAAACATTCTTCGCGAGACCTTAGAAGAAGTACAAACCATAAGTTAGAACTAGACCAATATTCTAACCATAAATCCAATGGTTGGAAGAAAAGGAGTGGAATACCATAAGAAAACTCTAAGGGGTAGAGTAAAGATTGAGTTGGATGTACAATAACTCAATATTTTGAGCAAGATAGAAGAAGAAGGTCTGAACTGAGAGGAAGTTCGATCTTATTTTCATAAGATTGCCGAACAATACTTCCAGAAAGATGTCAGACCAGAAGCCGAGGTTTATACCTCAAGGAAATAAGAAGTGGACTATAACTTGAGAAAGTGAGTAGTATTTACTCAGAAGTACGAAAGCTCAAGTAAGTCAAGATAATGAAGTTGGATGAAGGAAATACCGAAGACCAAATATAGCTCAAGAAGACCAAAGACTGAAGAAGATAAACTATACCAAAATCAAAGACCAATAGAATGAGTCCTTTCATGGAACCTAAATAACCCAAAATAGTTATAGGTATCAACTATAAACCATGATTGGATGGACTAAATGTGTCTAATCCATTCTTAGGGAAATAAACCATGACAACCAATTCCATAGTAAGTACCTTACGAGGTACCAATATCACAGTTTTGATAGGAAGGGAAAACAAAGACCTATTTTACCAATTAGGAGTATGTTATCAAATTAGTCCTCAGCTAAGATTAGCAACACCAGAAGAAGTCCTAATCATTGAATCTTCAATGAGAAAGAAAAAAAAGATTATGATATTGAAAGTAATCATGGAATTGAAGTAAGAAACCATGATTCAGAGATAGACACTACAGGATTCCAGGAAGAATCTGGACAAGGGATATATTCAAATATATCCAGTGTGATCACCACGGAGTTCGACAAAAGATATAGTCTGCACAAGTCAGATCCACATTCCGAAACGTGAGAGAGTTCAAACTTCGAGGACGAAGTTTAGTTTAAGGGGTAGAGACTGTAATATCCCAGGTATTGGGGTTACAAAAATAGAGTAAATAGATGTGTGCATTGCATTCATGCATAGAAAAATCCGGGGAATTTTCGCGCTTTAAAAAATAAAGCAGTCCACGAATCGAAGTTTCACTTGACCTTGGTGGAATTGAAGTAGATCATCAAGTCAAGTTCTATAAACCTCAATGTGACTTTGTTAAAACCTTGTTTTGGGAAAAGATGATTTGATCTAAGGGGTTAGATCAAATGGAACTAATAACCAACACAAGAACCTATTAATCAAGGATCCACTACTTGATCTTATTAAAGATCATAACATGGTATTTCTTGAACCAAACCTTTGAATTTAACACCAACACAAGCTTATAATTAAACCCTAGAGATGGGAGATGTATATAACCATCAAATAGATAATAATCAAACTTTAAGTTATTAACACTTAAAAGTTAAGAAACTACACTTAGGGTATAATTGAATTCACTTTAAAACTAATTACCAAATATGGTAAAACACAAGGACCTAAGTGCATAAAAGTCACCCATTCTTATTTTAATCATAACTTATTAAATAAATGGAATATCACAAAACTAAATCTGTTTACATTACGAATTATAGTTCAAACAATTTGAATAAAATAAATTATGAGTACTTTGAAACTCATATGATCATGCCTTGGTGAAATCAACAATCACCATTCAAAATTGGGGTATAACCCTTGTCTTTGACATTATGATCCCAATTACCATATAATAAATCCCATATGATATAGTGACTCAACCACAAGCATAAAATCATTCACAAGATATTTAGTAACAAAAGCCACTTGGCTATCCAAAAATAAATCACATGAGAGGATAATACCAATGCCACATAGGATGAAAATATCTACATAGCTTGCATCATAAGCTATGCCACCTCATGCTTAAAGGATTGCTATGGATGAGAGCATGACAACCAAGCACCTTACTCATCAAATCAAAGCAAGAGTCATCCACATATGTGTCATGATACTAGAGCATGCCCAAGCCTATAAGAGGAGCCTCACACTCCATTCATCTCATCATCTTGCACCATGATGCAAGGACACCAACACATTGAGACACTCCATAAAATAGTTAGGATCAAGATGAAGCAGCTAGGAGGTGGAGGCATGCCACAAGATGCAGGTTTATCAGAATTCCTGAAGAACAAGCTACAAAAGATAGCAAGGTAGAATTCTTAGGCAGACCACATGCTTAGATAATCATATCATCATTCCTTGAGTAGAAACCTAGATTATAGTCCAAGTCCTGTGGAGTGAGAGGGGTAATTGGTACAACCATATGCAAATACCTCTAGTAATACCTTAGGAGCTAAACCTTTGATCAATATAAATGGAGTAATGATCATAAACCCTAAGAACTAGAAGTAGAAGATATAAGCTCATAAGTAAAGCTTAGAGTTAAAGCCTATAATATATATGGTGAGAAACCATACATCCATATGACTAAAGTTAACTATAAAAAGAAACTAAAAACCAAAGTAGTTACTTAAATGATAAGTTGAGGTTAATAATAGAATCCAATTGGTAGAAGATAAAACCAATTCTCAATATCTTAGTAACTAAAGGAGAACATAAAATGTTAATTAAGCCATCACCTTATCATGTTTAGGGGGGATTAACCCTAGCACATGCAATATGGTGTCATCTCATCTCACAACCTAAGACTAAACCCTAGTTGGTGCATCACTTGGGTGATCATAACCATAAACCTAGTTCACAATTGAGTTCCAAACCATATGCCATTAGGTGAATATCATGAGAACCCTAGAATTGTTCACTAATTAAAGTTTATGCTTAATTATGGAACTTAAGTAAAATCTAGTGCTAAACCATTTGATTAAAACCATGATGGTGATCAATCACTTATCTTTATAACCAAGACCAAACCATGATGAGAGTAGTACCTACTCTAGGTATTTCAAGGTGTTACTAAACTATAATAAAAGTACTACACTTGGAAGGAGTTCTAGTAGAAGTTTCCACTCATTATCACATAGTGTTATCACCCGAATTTGACCAAGTCAGAGGTGGGCCGCGATCAAGATGGGCTTAAAGATTATATTTTGAAGAATGTACGTGAATCGGCCTTGAATAGCAAGTTTGGGCTAGTTTGCCCTTGTATCTGTAACATAGTAGGATACGTGTCGGTTTAGTTAGAGTTGGGCCCGTGCCCGGTTGGGACTATTCCCACGATTAGAGAGTCTACGGACTATAAATATGTATCTAGGGTTTATGGAATAAACAACAACCAACGTTCAACCAACACAAATCAATCTCGGCGCATCGCCAACTCCTTCGTCTCGAGGGTTTCTACCGGTAAGCGACATGCTGCCTAGATCGCATCTTGCGATCTAGGCAGCACAAGCTCCACGTTGTTCATGCATTGCTCGTACTGAAGCCTTGTTGATGGCGAGCAACGTAGTTATCATAGATGTGTTAGGGTTAGCATAGTTCTTCGTATCATATGCTTGCGTAGTGCAACCCCTGCATATCTAGCCGCCCTTACACCTATCTTAGGTGTAGGGGCGGCACCCCGCTTGATCATAATTTAGTAGATTCGATCCGTTACGGTTGCTCCTTGATTCTTCAAGGATTAGTTTAATATCTGCAATAGTTAGGCCTTACAAAGGGTTGGAGGATCCAGCGGCACGTAGGGTGTCGTTCGCAAGTCCTAGACAGGATGTTCCGGGGATCAACCTCGTGTTGGTTTTTAGGCCTTGTCTAGGATCGGCTTACGATCACCGTGCGTGGCCGCGAGGCCCAATCGTGAGTAGGATGATCCGATTATGCGGTGAAAACCCTAAATCATCGTAGATCTTATTAGCTTTATCTTGATCAAGCAGGACCACCATATATTCGTGCACCTCGTACGAATCATGGGTGGATCGGCTCCCATGAGCCGATTCACAGGATAACCTGAGAGCCGATCGAGGCTCGTATTTAATGTTTACGTGTATGCCATGCAGGAAACTAAGCGAGGCATCTCCATCACCTTCCTGACCAGGTATAGGTCAGGTGGCACGCCCTAGCATCAGCATCGAACGTGTGACCAGAAAGCTTTGCGGGCCGTCGCTCGGAGGGACCAGGGCCAGCCGAAGCCCTAAGTTGTTCCCGGCTCTACTGTGTTGCCCGTCGCTGCCCGCCGGTGGGTTTCTGACGACAACACATTCTGGCACGCCCGGTGGGACCAGCTTCTACATCAACCACATCGCCGTCTACATCTGAGATGGCGGACGGCACGCCAGTCACATACGAGGATCTGACCGACGAGCTCAAGAAGAAGTATGACGAGATCAAGGTCCTCCTCGAAGCCGACCTCATCGGCTCTTTCCACAGAACCCGCTCACATGGCATCAGATTGAAGGGGTTCTCGCCTAACGGTGCACTAGATGGGATAGACCTCTCTGCCCCGTCGGAGGAACGCACCAGGTCCCTGCGGCAGGAGATCAACTATTTGGTGGGACACTCGCTACACCGCCACTCTGAAAACCTGGTAAACACGCTGGAGCGTGTCGCTCTTCGCGTGATCCAGGAGATCATGAGGCACCAGTACTCGCCGTCAGGACCAGCTCTCGGGACACATCAAGGAGAGTTGCCACTCCAGTCCCGTCCGCCGCTGCCATTTGCGTTGGCAGCGCCAGAGGTGCCGGCTTCACCGGCATTCGTCGTCTACAAGATCGGTGGTGACCCTAGTGACTGCCAGTTCTTGCAGGAGGCACCTAAGGAGATCCCTCACGGGTACATGTGCACGTATGTGCCAGATTGCGGTAACTGGGCGCTCACAAACCAGGCCGCGACATCAGGGGCTTCTGGGAAGACAGGAGGAACGTCAGCAACGGATCGTGAGAAGCAGACGTGGCTAACTAAATACGCCACCCCGACGAACCTCCAGAGCACAGCTCCCGCAGTTGGCTCAGAGCTGGAAAAACAAGCGTGGCTGGCTAAGTACGCCACCCCGGCGAATCTTCAGAGTTCGACTCCTACAGCCAGCACCGTGGACCAGATCGGCACGATCCTGAGGGACCAGTTCGGCATGGTGCCGAAAAGGAGGACGATCGGCTATTCCAAGCCGTATCCCGATGAATACGAATTGGTCCCACTACCACCTAAGTATCGGCTCCCTGATTTCTCCAAATTCAGTGGATCGGATGGCTCCAGCTCCATCGAGCATGTAAGCCGATACTTGGCGCAGCTTGGAACGGCTTCAGTGTCGGATCCACTACGCGTGAGGTACTTCTCACAGTCCCTCACGGGATCGGCTTTCGGGTGGTACACCTCGTTGCCACCGAACTCGATCCAGACTTGGAAGCAGTTGGAAGAACAATTCCACATGCAGTATCACTCAGACGCTGCCGAGTCTGGCCTTGCCGATCTAGCACAAGTACGTCAGAAGCGTGGAGAAACCGTGGCAGAATACATCCAACGCTTCAGAAATCTGAGGAACTGATGGCGTGTATTTCACACGTTCGTTGGGCAACCCCAAGAGGAAGGTATGATGCGCACAGCAGCAAGTTTTCCCTCAGAAAGAAACCAAGGTTTATCGAACCAGGAGGAGCCAAGAAGCACGTTGAAGGTTGATGGCGGCGGGATGTAGTGCGGCGCAACACCAGAGATTCCGGCGCCAACGTGGAACCTGCACAACACAACCAAAGTACTTTGCCCCAACGAAACAGTGAGGTTGTCAATCTCACCGGCTTGCTGTAACAAAGGATTAACCGTATTGTGTGGAAGATGATTGTTTGCAGAAAACAATAGAACAAGGATTACAGTAGATTGTATTTCAGTAAAGAGAATTGGACCGGGGTCCACAGTTCACTAGAGGTGTCTCTCCCATAAGACGAACAGCATGTTGGGTGAACAAATTACAGTTGGGCAATTGACAAATAAAGAGAGCATGACCATGCACATACATATCATGATGAGTATAGTGAGATTTAATTGGGCATTACGACAAAGTACATAGACCGTCATCCAACTGCATCTATGCCTAAAAAGTCCACCTTCAGGTTATCATCCGAACCCCCTCCAGTATTAAGTTGCTAACAACAGACAATTGCATTAAGTATTGCGCGTAATGTAACTAGTGACTACATCCTTGAACATAGCACTAATGTTTTATCCCTAGTGGCAACAGCACATCCATAACCTTAGTGGTTCTTGTCACTCCTCCAGATTCACAGAGGCATGAACCCACTATCGAGCATAAATACTCCCTCTTGGAGTTACTAGCATCAACTTGGCCAGAGCATCTACTAATAACGGAGAGCATGCAAGATCATAAACAACACATAAGCATAGCTTTGATAATCAACATAACAAGTATTCTCTATTCATCGGATCCCAACAAACGCAACATATAGAATTACAGATAGATGATCTTGATCATGTTAGGCAGCTCACAAGATCCGACAATGATAGCACAATGGGGAGAAGACAACCATCTAGCTACTGCTATGGACCCATAGTCCAGGGGTAGACTACTCACACATCACACCGGAGGCGACCATGGCGGCGTAGAGTCCTCCGGAGATGATTCCCCTCTCCGGCAGGGTGCCGGAGGCGATCTCTGGATCCCCGAGATGGGATCGGCGGCGGCGGCGTCTCTGGAAGGTTTTCCGTATCGTGGTTCTCAGATGCGGGGTTTTCATCACGGAGACTTTTTATAGGCGAAAGGGCAGGTCAAGAGGCGGCACGGGGCCCCACACCACAGGGCCGCGCGGCCAAGGGGGCGCGCCGCCCTAGGGTGTGGCCCCTCCGTGGCCCCTCTTCGTCTCTCCTTCGGACTTCCGGAAGCTTCGTGAGAAAATAGGCCCACGGGCTTTGATTTCGTCCAATTCCGAGAATATTTCCTTACTAGGATTTCTGAAACCAAAAACAGCAGAAACAAAGAATCGGCACTTCGGCATCTTGTTAATAGGTTAGTTCCGAGAAAATGCACGAATATGACATAAAGTGTGCATAAAACATGTAGATAACATCAATAATGTGGCATGGAACATAAGAAATTATCGATACGTCGGAGACGTATCAGCATCCCCAAGCTTAGTTCTGCTCGTCCCGAGCGGGTAAAACGATAACACGAGATAATTTACGGAGTGACATGCCATCATAATCTTGATCATACTATTTGTAAAGCATATGTAGTGAATGCAGCGATCAAAACAATGTATATGACATGAGTAAACAAGTGAATCATAAAGCAAAGACTTTTCATGAATAGCACTTCAAGACAAGCATCAATAAGTCTTGCATAAGAGTTAACTCATAAAGCAATAATTCAAAGTAAAGGTATTGAAGCAACACAAAAGAAGATTAAGTTTCAGCGGTTGCTTTCAACTTGTAACATGTATATCTCATGGATATTGTCAATATAGAGTAATATAATAAGTGCAATAAGCAAGTATGTAGGAATCAATGCATAGTTCACACAAGTGTTTGCTTCTTGAGGTGGAGAGAAATAGGTGAACTGACTCAACATTGAAAGTAAAAGAATGGTCCTCCATAGAGGAAAAGCATCGATTGCTATATTTGTGCTAGAGCTTTGATTTTGAAAACATGAAACAATTTTGTCAACGGTAGTAATAAAGCATATGTATCATGTAAATTATATCTTACAAGTTGCAAGCCTCATGCATAGTATACTAATAGTGCCCGCACCTTGTCCTAATTAGCTTGGACTACCGGATCATCACAATGCATTGTTTTTACCAAGTGTCACAAAGGGGTACCTCTATGCCGCCTGTACAAAGGTCTAAGGAGAAAGCTCGCATTGGATTTCTCGCTATTGATTATTCTTCAACTTAGACATCCATACCGGGACAACATAGACAACAGATAATGGACTCCTCTTTTATGCATAAGCATATAACAACAATTAATAATTTTCTCATTTGAGATTTGAGGATTGTTGTCCAAAACTGAAACTTCCACCATGGAACATGGCTTTAGTTAGCGGCCCAATGTTCTTCTCTAACATATGCATGCTTAACCCTATGGTGGTAGATCTCTCTTACTTGAGACAAGACGAACATGCATAGCAACTCACAAGAAATTCAACAAAGAGTAGTTGATGGCTTCCCCAGTAAACATGGTTATCGCACAACAAGCAACTTAATAAGAGATAAAGTGCATAATTACATATTCAATACCACAATAGTTTAAAGCTATCTGTCCCATGAGCTATATATTGCAAAGGTGAATGATGGAATTTTAAAGGTAGCACTCAAGCAATTTACTTTGGAATGGCGGAAAATACCATGTAGTAGGTAGGTATGGTGGACACAAATGGCATAGTGGTTGGCTCAAGTATTTTGGATGCATGAGAAGTATTCCCTCTCGATACAAGGTTTAGGCTAGCAAGGCTTATTTGAAACAAACACAAGGATGAACCGGTGCAGCAAAACTCACATAAAAGACATATTGAAAACATTATAAGACTCTACACCGTCTTCCTTGTTGTTCAAACTCAATACTAGAAATTATCTAGACCTTAGAGAAACCAAATATGCAAACCAAATTTTAGCATGCTCTATGTATTTCTTCATTAATGGGTGCAAAGCATATGATGCAAGAGCTTAATCATGAGCACAACAATTGCCAAGTATCACATTACCCAAGACATTTATAGCAATTACTACATGTATCATTTTCCAATTCCAACCATATAACAATTTAACGAAGGAGAAACTTCGCCATGAATACTATGAGTAGAAACCAAGGACATACTTGTCCATATGCTACAGCGGAGCGTGTCTCTCTCCCATAAAGTGAATGCTAGGATCCATTTTATTCAAACAAAACAAAAACAAAAACAAACCGACGCTCCAAGAAAAAGCACATAAGATGTGATGGAATAAAAATATAGTTTCAGGGGAGGAACCTGATAATGTTGTCGATGAAGAAGGGGATGCCTTGGGCATCCCCAAGCTTAGACGCTTGAGTCTTCTTGATATATGCAGGGGTGAACCACCGGGTGCATCCCCAAGCTTAGAGTTTTCACTCTCCTTGATCATGTTGCATCATACTCCTCTCTTGATCCTTGAAAACTTCCTCCACACCAAACTCGAAACAACTCATTAGAGGGTTAGTGCACATTATAAATTGACATATTCAGAGGTGAAACAATCATTCTTAACACTTCTGGACATTGCATAATGCTACTGGACATTAGTGGATCAAAGAAATTCATCCAACATAGCGAAAGAGGCAATGCGAAATAAAAGGCAGAATCTGTCAAAACAGAACAGTTCGTATTGACGAATTTTAAAATGGCACCAGACTTGCTCAAATGAAAATGCTCAAATTGAATGAAAGTTGCGTACATATCTGAGGATCATGCACGTAAATTGGCTTAATTTTCTGAGTTACCTACAGGGAGGTGGACCCAGATTCGTGACAGCAAAGAAATCTGGAACTGTGCAGTAATCCAAATCTAGTACTTACTTTTCTATCAACGGCTTAACTTGGCACAACAAAACACAAAACTAAGATAAGGAGAGGTTGCTACAGTAGTAAACAACTTCCAAGACACAAAATAAAAACAAAGTATTGTAGGTAAAAACATGGGTTGTCTCCCATAAGCGCTTTTCTTTAACGCCTTTCAGCTAGGCGCAGAAAGTGTGTATCAAGTATTATCAAGAGATGAAGTGTCAACATCATAATTTGTTCTCATAATAGAATCAAAAGGTACCTTCATTCTCTTTCTAGGGAAGTGTTCCATACCTTTCTTGAGAGGAAATTGATATTTTATATTACCTTCCTTCATATCAATGATAGCACCAACAGTTCGAAGAAAAGGTCTTCCCAATATAATGGGGCAAGATGCATTGTATTCAATATCCAAGACAACAAAATCAACAGGAACTAGGTTATTGTTAATGGTAATGCGAACATTATCAACTTTACCCAAAGGTTTCTTTGTAGAATGATCAGCAAGATTAACATCCAAATAACAATTTCTCAGCGGTGGCAAGTCAAGCATATTATAAATTTTCTTAGGCATAACAGAGATACTTGCACCAAGATCACATAAAGCATTACAATCAAAATCTTTAATCTTCATCTTAATGATGGGCTCCCAACCATCCTCTAACTTTTTAGGAATAGAGGCTTCACGCTCTAGTTTCTCTTCTCTAGCTTTTATGAGAGCATTTGTAATATGATGCGTGAAAGCCAAATTTATAGCACTAGCATTAGGACTTTTAGCAAGTTTTTGCAAGAACTTTATAACTTCAGAGATGTGGCAATCATCAAAATTCAAACCATTATAATCTAAAGCAATGGGATCATCATCCCCAATGTTGGAAAAAATTTCAGCAGCTTTATCACAGGCGGTTTAATGATTTAGCGATTTCAGGCAGTTTTTCGCGCTTTGCATTCGAAGTGGAAACATTGCTAACACCAATTCTTTTATTAGTATGAGTAGGAGGTGCAGCAACATGTGTAGCATTAGCATTACTAGTGGTGGTAATAGTCCAAACTTTAGCTATATTCTTCTCTTTAGCTAGTTTTCATTTTCTTCTCTATCCCACCTAGCGCTTGATTCAGCCATTAATCTTATATTCTCATTAATTCTAACTTGAATGGCATTTGCTGTAGTAGTAATTTTATTATGATGATTCTCATTAGTCATAACTTTCGATTTCAAAAGATCAACATCAGCAGCAAGACTATCAACTTTAGAAGCAAGTATATCAATTTTCCCAAGCTTTTCTTCAACAGATTTGTTAAAAGCAGTTTGTGTACTAATAAATTCCTTAAGCATGGCTTCAAGTCCAGGGGGTGAACTCCTATTATTGTTGTAAGAATTCCCATAAGAATTACCATAGCCGTTGCCATTATTATAAGGATATGGCCTATAGTTGTTACTAGAATTGTTAGGTAAGCATTGTTGTTGAAATTATTATTTTTAATGAAGTTTACATCAACATGTTCTTCTTGTGCAACCAATGAAGCTAATGGAACATTATTAGGATCAATATTAGTCCTATCATTCACAAGCATAGACATAATAGCATCGATCTTATCACTCAAGGAAGAGGTTTCTTCGACAATTTACCTTCTTACCTTGTGGAGCTCTTTCCGTGTGCCATTCAGAGTAGTTGATCATCATATTATCAAGAAGCTTTGTTGCTTCACCAAGAGTGATGGACATAAAGGTACCTCCAGCAGCTGAATCCAATAAATTCCGCGAAGAAAAATTTAGTCCTGCATAGAAGGTTTGGATGATCATCCAAGTAGTCAGTCCATGGGTTGGGCAATTTTTAACCAGAGATTTCATTCTCTCCCAAGCTTGAGCAACATGTTCAGTATCTAATTGTTTAAAATTCATTATGCTACTCCTCAAAGATATAATTTTAGCAGGGGGATAATATCTACCAATAAAAGCATCCTTGCATTTAGTCCATGAATCGATACTATTCTTAGGCAGAGATAGCAACCAATCTTTAGCTCTTCCTCTTAATGAGAAAGGGAACAATTTTAGTTTAATAATATCACCATCTACATCTTTATATTTTTGCATTTCACATAGTTCAACAAAATTATTAAGATGGGCAGCAACATCATCAGAACTAACACCAGAAAATTGCTCTCGCATAACAAGATTGATAAAGCAGGTTTAATTTCAAAGAATTCTGCTGTAGTAGCAGGTGGAGCAATAGGTGTGCATAAGAAATCATTATTATTTGTGGTTGTGAAGTCACACAACTTAGTGTTTTCAGCGTTGGCCATTTTAGCAACAGTAAATAAAGCAAACTAGATAAAGTAAATGCAAGTAAACTAATTTTTTTTGTGTTTTTGATATAGTAAACAAGATAGCAAGTAAAGTAAAACTAGCAACTAATTTTTTTGTATTTTGATTTAGTGCAGCAAACAAAGTAGTAAATAAAACTAAGCAAGACAAAAACAAAGTAAAGAGATTGAGAAGTGGAGACTCCCCTTGCAGCGTGTCTTGATCTCCCGGCAACGGCGCCGAGAAAATATGCTTGATGGCGTGTATTTCACACGTTCGTTGGGCAACCCCAAGAGGAAGGTATGATGCGCACAACAGCAAGTTTTCCCTCGAGAAAGAAACCAAGGTTTATCGAACCAGGAGGAGCCAAGAAGCACGTTGAAGGTTGATGGCGGCGGGATGTAGTGCGGCGCAACACCAGAGATTCCGGCGCCAACGTGGAACCTGCACAACACAACCAAAGTACTTTGCCCCAACGAAACAGTGAGGTTGTCAATCTCACCGGCTTGCTGTAACAAAGGATTAACCGTATTGTGTGGAAGATGATTGTTTGCAGAAAACAGTAGAACAGTATTGCATTAGATTGTATTTCAGTAAAGAGAATTGGACCGGGGTCCACAGTTCACTAGAGGTGTCTCTCCCATAAGACGAACAGCATGTTGGGTGAACAAATTACAGTTGGGCAATTGACAAATAAAGAGAGCATGACCATGCACATACATATCATGATGAGTATAGTGAGATTTAATTGGGCATTACGACAAAGTACATAGACCGTCATCCAACCGCATCTATGCCTAAAAAGTCCACCTTCGAGGTTATCATCCGAACCCCCTCCGGTATTAAGTTGCTAACAACAGACAATTGCAATAAGTATTGCGCGAAATGTAACTAGTGACTACATCCTTCAACATCGCACTAAAGTTATATCCCTAGTGGCAACAGCACATCCATAACCTTAGTGGTTCTTGTCACTCCTCAGTTCACGAGAGGCATGAACCCACTATCGAGCATAAATACTCCCTCTTGGAGTTACTAGCATCAACTTGGCCAGATCATCTACTAATAATGGAGAGCATGCAAGATCATAAACAACACATAAGCATAGCTTTGATAATCAACATAACAAGTATTCTCTATTCATCGGATCCCAACAAACGCAACATATAGAATTACAGATAGATGATCTTGATCATGTTAGGCAGCTCACAAGATCCGACAATGATAGCACACTGGGGAGAAGACAACCATCTAGCTACTGCTATGGACCCATAGTCCAGGGGTAGACTACTCACACATCACACCGGAGGCGACCATGGCGGCGTAGAGTCCTCCGGGAGATGATTCCCCTCTCCGGCAGGGTGCCGGAGGCGATCTCCTGGATCCCCCGAGATGGGATCGGCGGCGGCGGCGTCTCTGGAAGGTTTTCCGTATCGTGGTTCTCGGTACTGGGGTTTTCGTCACGGAGACTTTTATAGGCGAAAGGGCAGGTCAAGAGGCGGCACGGGGCCCCACACCACAGGGCCGCGCGGCCAAGGGGGGCCGCGCCGCCCTAGGGTGTGGCCCCTCCGTGGCCCCTCTTCGTCTCTCCTTCGGACTTCTGGAAGCTTCGTGAGAAAATAGGCCCCTGGGCTTTGATTTCGTCCAATTCCGAGAATATTTCCTTACTAGGATTTCTGAAACCAAAAACAGCAGAAAAACAAGCGGCACTTCGGCATCTTGTTAATAGGTTAGTTCCAGAAAATGCACGAATATGACATAAAGTGTGCATAAAACATGTAGATAACATCAATAATGTGGCATGGAACATAAGAAATTATCGATACGTCGGAGACGTATCAGGAACCGATGTTATTCGGTTCGTGTAACTGAAAAAGAGGCAGTCGAATTGGCAGTAGCGGGCCTTGCAACACCGCTCAAGGACATGGCCTCCCAAGCAGATTATCCCTCATTGGCGCACATGGTTCAGAAACTGTCAGCATATGAACAGCGCCACCCGGACCTGTACCAGGACAAATTCAAGTGTGCAGTAGTCCTGGTCGATGCAGAGGAAGACGCGGTTTCTGCGGGAGATCAAGAGGTAGCAGTGGCTGAATGGACTCGGGGGGCAACCCCCGTGTCCTGCAAATGGGTAAAGCCACCAGGCCCGCCCAGGGGGTTTGATTTTGACGTGACCAAGACTGAGCAAATCTTCGACCTGTTACTCAAGGAGAAGCAGTTGAAGACACCCGAAGGTCTCAAATTCCCCACGGTACAAGAGCTGAATGGAAAGCCATACTGCAAATGGCATAATTCGCTCTCCCATGCCACCAACGACTGCAGGGTGTGACGTCAGCAGATCCAAATGGCGATAGAGCAAGGACGGCTGATTTTCAACCAGTACGCCATGAAGGTCGACACTCACCCCTTCCCCGCCGTTAACATGGTGGGATGCACTTACCCTGAAGGTTGCCAGCCAGGACCCTCGTTCAGCATCAACATGGTAGGACCTGGGAACCACTCTGGCGAAGATGGAGGCGAGGGCAGCTGCTCTCGTAGCAAGGACACAGAGGAGGCCGCTCCACGCGATCGGCTCCATCATGATGGCAAGCGCTACGTCACAGAGGGAGAAGTGAAGAACATAAGATATCAGCGACCCCTCTCTGATCACCTCCTCAACAAGTATGTAAGTCAGTATGACCAACGCCGACGGTCCAGCTATGATAATGAAGGAGATCGTCTGGATAGAGAAGCCAGAAGATATCGTCGGCATGATCACGATGAGGAGGAGCACGAGCGCCGTGCCATAGGAAAATCAAGGGAGCAAGACGACAACGACAGACACTGGGACTGCCCCTTCTTCAGACACTGCTGGGATTCAGGAATGAGCCGATTACCCACAATCGGCAATTGCCCAGAATGCAACCAGAAGAAGGAGGGGGCAGCCAACGTGTCTGTGTTCAAGCGCCTAGGGCCTCTCCCGCCACAAAGCAAACGCGCTGAGTCACCTCGTTGGGCAGATCTCGAGGATTCAGAAGACGAGGAAGAAGAAGACAGGTACCACCGGCCAAGGTGGTGCCCTGATGGACTCAGCCGTTCACAAAAGCGCAGGGTTCAGCGATTGCGCGGCCTGGAGGAAGCCGAAAGGTTGTACTTGCATACGCTAAGGAAGGCACGACCTGATTTGGCTGCGAAAGTTCAGTGAACCCTGAATGAGGAGGGTCGTCCACGGAAAATGGAGTGGCGTCCCAAGCAAAGGAAAGCCGACGATGAAACATCGGCTGGTACAAACATGGTGCTCGTCCTTCCAACGGAGCTTAGTGCTCCACGATTCTACGATGCACTCAAGGTGGACGACAGCAGGCGCATCAAGTCAGAGGTTGGGCTGGTTCTATCCACCAGCCTGACCGAGTAGCAAGAACAAGCCAATGAGCAAACGAGGCAAGGCTGATCCTTGGGATCGGCCCCAAAAAATTATGAAGGAACATTGCAGAACCTTCAGTCAGCGCTTCAATTGATATGGAGGCCGATTCCAGCAATCGGCCAAAATTATCCTCACCACATGTTCTGCTTGTGTTCGTCCTTGGTCCTATCAGGAGCCGACGTGCGAATTACAGAGCCGATATCTGCCATTCCCTGACAGATTCGGCTCGGGGGGCACCTAAACACGATGAACATGGGAACAGGTGCAGGAGGACATGTGTGCAGTGAAATATTGGGGCCGATAGGAGAAAATCGGCCAGTAAAAAAAAATTTACACAGCCGATGCGCAGCCATCGACTCTAGCACAGATTACACAGCAGCGTCTACCTTGGTCTTCAGTTCAGCTTCAAGGCGTTCTGCTTCCATCTTCTCGATAAGCCAATCTTGGTGCCCAAACCGTCTCTTCGAGGATTTCCGACACCCTTTGTGCAAGGTCGCCAGTTCACCAATTTTATCAGGAGCATCAGTTCTGGCAGACGAGGCATTAAGCCGTTGGTGATGCGTTCATGACATCGGCTTTCAACTGAAGAAGAGGTGATCGATGGTGGCAGGTTTGGCCGGTGACATGGTGGACGATCTGAACGTCTTTATCTTTCTCCTCGCCTTGACTGAGGCTCGGGGGGCAGCTAATCTGGTAGACACTCTGTTGTGGAAGCCGATTGGAAGGTCATCGGCTGGCCCGGCATCATAACCTTCTTCAAAGGCGGCGGATTGTTACAGGAAGACCATCAGAGCTGCTGGAAGGAATCTAAAAGGGGATCCATCATCATTAACCCTTTGTACATCAGATCTCAAAGTCGTCAGTTGGGAGGATGAAGGATGGATTGTGAGCGACCGGTGCGTTATCATCGGCTCATTGAGCAGGTCAACAGATCATTCCTAAGTTAGGACCCATGGCATTTGAGATGATTCTCTCGTTGGGTTTCTCGAATCTGTACGTCCGAAATTCGAAGGTGGCGTGGGCACGGATGAGACCTGTTTGACCATGTGAATAGACGGTTACCGCAAGCCAATGCCCTACCATCGGCTCTCTGCACAGTGACTTCGTTTGACAATCGGCAAAATTAACAAGAAAGCAAGCTGAGGGAGAAATATTTCTTCATTAATGAGGGGATTTCTTACAAAGATAGAGCCGATTGCTCAAGGGAGGAAGAACAAAAGAGGGGCCTGATGGGCTAATCTACTACTACTAGGCCTATACTACTAGGTCCTACTCTACGGGCCATCTCTGCCCTCATTGTCGGAGCTCTCGTCGGCGCTGCTACCAGCGAGCTCCTCGTCACTGCTGTCGCGGCTACCAGCAGGGCCCTCATCATCTTCATCCTCCTCGTCAGCAGCGTCGTCACTGTCGAGGTCGCTGAAGTTCCCCGGCCAGGGACAGAAGCGCTTGGCCGGCGGTTCATTGGAGGAGGCGTCGTCCTCCTCCTCTTCCTCCCTCTCCTCCTCTTTCTCAGAGGAGGTGTAGTCGTCCCAGGTGAACGAGTCGTCCTCGCTCTCCGGCTCCAGCTCCCCATCAGCAAGGAACTGGAGGTCTTCGTCTCCGCTGGTCAAGGACTTGTCGTCCTCAGACCAAACGGAGGAGGCGTGGTCGTCCTGATCCCACTTCTCCGGGGCGCGTATGTCCTCTGGTGTTTCGCGGGAGGAGGAAGATTGGTAGGAAAGTCCGGAGGAAGAAGATGAGGAAGACATTGCTTTGGATCGGGGATTTCTTGGGTGCCGATGGCCAGAACAGAGCAGGGGATGAAGAGGCGAACTTTTCGGCACGGTTGAGTAAAGGGGGATATGGTAGAGATTCAATGCCACAATAGTTCCCGAGGAGGTGGTGCCCAGAGAATAAACTGCCAAGTCACGCGGAGAAGTTGAGAAGGCAGGGCATTATGATGAAGGATACTGCGATGGGTCTGCTCTGCTATGACATGACCCGGCGAAGGAAAGACAGAGTGATTTTGGAATTATCAATTCCAAAACCAGGGGGGCATGTGTTATCACCCGAATTTGACCAAGTCAGAGGTGGGCCGCGATCAAGATGGGCTTAAAGATTATATTTTGAAGAATGTACGTGAATCGGCCTTGAATAGCAAGTTTGGGCTAGTTTGCCCTTGTATCTGTAACATAGTAGGATACGTGTCGGTTTAGTTAGAGTTGGGCCCGTGCCCGGTTGGGACTATTCCCACGATTAGAGAGTCTACGGACTATAAATATGTATCTAGGGTTTATGGAATAAACAACAACCAACGTTCAACCAACACAAATCAATCTCGGCGCATCGCCAACTCCTTCGTCTCGAGGGTTTCTACCGGTAAGCGACATGCTGCCTAGATCGCATCTTGCGATCTAGGCAGCACAAGCTCCACGTTGTTCATGCGTTGCTCGTACTGAAGCCTTGTTGATGGCGAGCAACGTAGTTATCATAGATGTGTTAGGGTTAGCATAGTTCTTCGTATCATATGCTTGCGTAGTGCAACCCCTGCATATCTAGCCGCCCTTACACCTATCTTAGGTGTAGGGGCGGCACCCCGCTTGATCATAATTTAGTAGATTCGATCCGTTACGGTTGCTCCTTGATTCTTCAAGGATTAGTTTAATATCTGCAATAGTTAGGCCTTACAAAGGGTTGGAGGATCCAGCGGCACGTAGGGTGTCGTTCGCAAGTCCTAGACAGGATGTTCCGGGGATCAACCTCGTGTTGGTTTTTAGGCCTTGTCTAGGATCGGCTTACGATCACCGTGCGTGGCCGCGAGGCCCAATCGTGAGTAGGATGATCCGATTATGCGGTGAAAACCCTAAATCGTCGTAGATCTTATTAGCTTTATCTTGATCAAGCAGGACCACCATATATTCGTGCACCTCGTACGAATCATGGGTGGATCGGCTCCCATGAGCCGATTCACAGGATAACCTGAGAGCCGATCGAGGCTCGTATTTAATGTTTACGTGTATGCCATGCAGGAAACTAAGCGAGGCATCTCCATCACCTTCCTGACCAGGTATAGGTTAGGTGGCACGCCCTAGCATCAGCATCGGACGTGTGACCAGAAAGCTTTGCGGGCCGTCGCTCGGAGGGACCAGGGCCAGCCGAAGCCCTAAGTTGTTCCCGGCTCTACTGTGTTGCCCGTCGCTGCCCGCCGGTGGGTTTCTGACGACAACACATAGTTATGCACATAAGATAACAGGCAAGTGACAACATTCTCAAATTGGAGATCAAGTCCTTAGGAATATCCAGGTATAGGAAATCATGCCACTAGATCATCTCCTTAACTTATAAAATATAGGGCACATGAAATCACACCTTTGAAATCCTGTTTCAAAAATAAGAAGCTAAGCCTTAAGATCATAATCCATTAACAAATCCTTGCTAGATAAAGCAAAGGCAATTTATCACCTATTATTATCAAGTGCTATAGTACTATAAAAATATTTAGAATTTTAAAAGAAAGAGAATGGAAGATTATAATTATTAACATACATAATTGAAATATTGTGCACGTTGAACCTATCATTATATTAAACATCAAAATAGTATGCCTCAAGTAGAATTTTGCTTGAAAGGTAATTGCCAAGTTAAAAGTAATTACAAATTTCTGCAAATAGAATTGAATTCAAAACTGAATTCAAAATAGAAAATCAAAACAGAAAATAAAACAGAAAAAGAAAAGAAGGGAAAAACATTACCTGGCTCACCTGGCCGTGCAGCCCATGGTGCAGCCCAGCCGCGGCCCAGCAACATAAACCACCAGCAGCCCACTTACCAGCCCAACTTACCTCTTCGTTGAAAAATCAACGAGAGGAAGTCGTCCTCATCCTCTCAACGCGCATGGACGCCAGCACGAAGGCGTGCTCCTCTTCGTCGCTCGCTGGCGCCCTCTCCTTCCTCGACGACGTGACGAGGCACCCTCCGACGCCGTATAAAAGCCCCGGGACGAGCCTAGCCTCGGTTTTCTTCCTCCTCTGCTAAATTTTCCCCAATCCGAAATCCTACCTGAGCCGGACATCGACCGTCGCCGTCGATTGGGGAAGCCCCAGGCCTCGCCATGACCACCGTTAGAACCGCCATGCTCGACTTGCTCCTCCTGCAAAAGGAATCGAGCAGGGGCAGCCCGTAGTGCCGTCGCCAAGCTCAGCTCTCCGACGGCCGGCGCCATGAAATCCGGCGAGCCAGACCTCCATCGACCACGCCGTCAAGCGCTACGTACTCCTGGTGAGCTATTGAATTCCGTGGTGTACTTGGTTCGCTCGATTACACCCCGTAACATGCGTAGCATCGTTGCTCCGTGATATCTGCCGCTCGGCCTCGCCGGCGTGCGAGCTCCGGCGACCATTAGATGGCGGCGCTGTCACCACTAGCCTCACCTCATCGTCCTCTTTCCAGTAAGCACCAGCACACCCTCGCGGGACCACGGAAACGCCGGTGATCGCCGTCGCTGGCCGCCAGTGACACACATGGTGGCCACATCAGCACCATGTGGCAGCCAGCGTGGCTAAGACCCACCAGTCAGTGACTGTGTGGGTAGAGTCACTGGGTACGTTTAGTAGATTCTGTTTTAAATTTAAATCTAGTAAATTACTGCAACTTCAAATAAATTTAGAAAATCCAAATTAAGTCAGAAAAATATAAATGAGATACTAAAATTCTTAGAAAAGAAAAGTCTATCCAATAAAAATATAAAATGAAATTTTTATTTTTAATAAAAATTTCATTATTTAATACTTGTTATTTAAGCCTTTAATTTTAATTCTAAATTCAGTTAAAATTCAATAATTAGGAAAATTTCATAAAATAAATAAAAACCAGTAAGTAAATAAGGAAAAAATTAAAAATTAATTTTCCTTTTCTATTAACTTATTAAATCCTAATTAGGAGGATTTAAAACACTAAATAATAATTACCTTAATTATAAATTGTTTAAAAATAATAAAATACCAAATTCCATATTATTTTATTTTCCAAGTTATTAATAACTTCAACTTTAACATGAAGTTATTAATCATAGAATTAAAGGATAAATAGCAAACCCTAAATTCCACATGGAATGATAATACAACCATATCATTTCATGTGAAACCCTAAACCCTAAATTCATTTAGACCCTAGTTCCATTATTACATGTGAACCCTAAATTGCTTCTAACCTAAACCCTAGGTTAGAACATGTGATCAAGAGACATTGTATTCATACCTAGATCCATAATTAGCCACTAAGTGCTGATCCAGGTCCACATAACATATAGGAGCCTATCACGAAGACTTTAGCATTCCATGTGTTCATCTCCTCAAACCTAAATGATCAGATAGAAACACCTAAACCTAAACCCTAATTCCTATCATCAAAAGTATCAACCTTACTCATACCTATATAGCATCACACCATTGTGATGAACTCCAATAAGCAACCACGCTAATATTGACACCATATCCCATACACACTAAACCCTATTAGTGTGAGATAATTATTAAACATCCTATTTAGGAAACCACCATTTCTTACTTAGTGGATCCAATAGCAAACCCTAGGCAACCTTAACCCTAATTGTAATACTTCTTATTACTTAAGAAGTATGTTCTTCAAAAGTTATTCTTTTGAAGAGAATAAGGAATCATCATCAATCCTACTTAATAGGACCCGTAAGTCCTAGCTAGCTATCACCAACAAGATGAACCCACCATGATAGCAACCATGTATAATTAATTGCTTAAGTTGCTTATGCTTAAGTAAAACCAATCAAGCCTAGTTGCTGATGAATCCAACTATGTTGTGATCCATCTAATACTTACACCAGAAATCAATTGAAACCAGAGTCCACCATAGAACCCCACCAACCTAAGTATCATACTTGTTCATTATTAAATAACATGTTCTTCAAAAGTTATTCTTTTGAATTATATAATAAGTAATCATCAACCATGCATTATAGGACTTAAAATTGACAACTGCTCTTTACTTATTATACCACTACTATTCCTGGGTGTGTATAATTATTACTATGCATTGTACCACTTGTTTATGATTCTAAAACAACACAAACCTGAATAAGGACCTTGTTTGTAAATCACTCTAAAAGTGTAACACATCCTACACTAATCATTACCACTCACTAATCCTAAATCATCGGGGTTAGGTCACGCTTAGAGCGATTGCATCTCATACTTATGCATTATTGCATCCTTGGCAATCTTTTAAACATCGTCCTTACCGGACGATGATGCTATTTCAGAATTTGGAGTTATTGCGTATCGAAGACCTTGCCTGCATAATCTTGCAGTCAAGAAAGGCAAGTTCATCACTTGCTCATGTCATTTGAGTATTTTTACCAAATTACTTGCAAAGTATTATGGTTATCACTATTGCATAAAAAACCAAAACCACTACTTTCATAACTATGAATATGACTATGTGGTGGGCAATGGAACCATGGATTGTGTTGATATGGTGGAGGTTCCATTGCAAGGGTTTATATCCATCTAGGATTAAACAACAAATGTCGATGATTCTTGTGCCGTAATACCGTGTTAACCATAAGATCCGGAGTGGGACGGAGTAGTCAAAAGTGTTTCCACCTCTCGTTCATCAACGGATGCGCTTTACCGTAGACACTTGTATCTGTCGGTGGCAAGCGGTAGGCTGGGGAAGCCATAAGTTCCCCACGGTATTGTCCGTAGACACTTGTCATTCGAAGTGCAAGCGGTAGGCTGGGGAAGCCATAAGTTCCCCACGGTATTGCGGTCTATGATGGGTTGCAGCTACCGGCGTAGGAGTGTATGGTAGAGCCCAGCATTGTCGTCGTGGTCGGGGTCCACCCTGAAATTACGGGAATAATGGGACCGGCGTGGACCCAGGGTCGGGGCATGCAACAAAGGGTGGGTGTTCGAGGTAGCGGAGGAACATGATTGGCTAGACCTTATACCTGGCCTCACACCAAAGGAAGTGTGGACGAGCACGCGGCTCGGTTGGCACCAAGGTTAAGATCTCTTATGGGTAAAGCAACACACCTCTGCAGAGTGTAAAGAACCGTGACCTGTCACTCCCTGTTCCGGGATATGGAACTGCGAACGCGGCCGGAAAGGAACTCCATGAAGTTCTAGTAAACCGGTGAAGGCTGACGGACATAGTTCTTCTGAATAAAAGCAACCTTTTGAAGAAATGGTTATGAAAACTTGCATTGGTATTAGACTTTCTGGTCTAATGCCGTAGCTAGTGCATTAAACACCTCTTTCCTATAATGAACTTGTTGAGTACGCTCGTACTCATCCCACTCTTAAATCCCCTGCTTAGATATGGAGGCATCGAAGGAGGATCTACAGTGCAACTCAAAGGCCGAGGAGTCAACAACTACATCAAGAAACAGGACCCTGTCAGAGGAGTCAGACACCACATCCAACAAGGAGAAAACCTAGTTTAGCCATAGAAGGGAACTAGTTTCCTAAACCTAGCTCCTATTTAGCTAGAATCTATTCATAGCCTCTATAGCTAGTTAAATACTCTACAAATAGAGTTCGTGATAGGACTAGACTACGAGTCGTTCTTCTGGAGTTTATTTGCAGAGTTACCTCATTGTAAAGTAGGAGGCTGTGTGATCTTATGTATGTAGAGTCGTTGTTGTAATTCTATAGACATGCCTTGGACCCGCATATGTTTCTGTTGTACCACTCTGAGCGATATAATACTAGTGGAACGGTGTTTCATTGGTGTTATATCAGACTTGCATACTACACCATGCAGTGGTATGCCGGGTCACCACATCTACTCTCTCAAAATGAGCAACCTCTCTCTGCTGTCGAACACCAAAAACGAGGGGAAGCCGCCGGGATGGCACCATTGGTGGGACAAAGTTGCAACGCCTAGCAGCTCTGGTTCCCCGCCGACGGACAGGGAGGAGCTTTGGGAGGCTGACGAGGAGGAGAAGGAAGAGGCTGAGGAGGCGGCGGCGGCAAAGAAGGAGACAAGGGCCCGGGCGAAGGCGGAGGCGAAGGCACAACATGCGAGCACTGTCGACGACGAGGGGGCCACAAGTTCCTCAGACGCGTCGAACGACATCGGCTCTTCGGAAGAGGTGACGAGCAGGAAGCGCCACCGTGAGGACGACGAAGCGGGGCCATCAAAGAAATTAAACGGTACATGAGATGCATACTAAGAAATTAAACGGTGTTATTTTAAAATTAGATTTTGAAAAGGCGTATGATAAGGTTAAGTGGTCTTTTTTACAGCAGACACTCAGGATGAAAGGTTTTTCTCCAGAGTGGCGTGCTCTAATTAATGATTTTGTGTATGGAGGTAGTGTGGCAATCCGGGTTAATGATGACACCAACCACTATTCCCAAACACGAAAAGGATTACGCCAAGGGGATCCGTTATCACTGATGTTGTTTAACATTGTAGCGGATATGCTGGCTATACTCATAGAGCGGGCCAAGTCTGATGGTCAGATTGAAGGTGTGATCCCACATCTGGTTGATGGGGGTTTATCTATCCTTCAATATGTCGACGATACAATTCTATTTATGGATCATGATATCGAGAAAGCTCGAAATCTGAAATTAATTTTGGCAGCTTTTGAACAGTTGTCGGGATTAAAAATCAATTTCCATAAAAGGGAATTGTTCTGTTTTGGTGATGCCCAAAATGATACGACTCTATATACAGAGTTGTTTGGTTTTGTGCAAGACCAATTTCCTATTCGCTATTTGGGTATTCCGATTCATTATCGGAGACTTACAATTGCTGAATGGAAAATAGTGGAAGAAAGGCTACAAAAACTCCTTAGTAGTTGGAAGGGTAAATTGTTGTCCCTGGGGGAAGATTGGTACTCATTAATTCGGTAATGACAAATATGGTACTGTATATGTCATCATTCTTTCTCTTGCCAAAAGGAATTCTGCATAAACTCTATTATTATCGATCCAGATTCTTTTGGCAAGGGGACAGCGAGAAAAAGAAATATCGACTGGTTAAATGGAGTATAGTTTGTAGTCCCAAAGATCAAGGCGGGCTTGGAGTTCACGACCTGGAGGTCAAAATTCAGCTCTGCTAGGTAAATGGCTGTTTAAGGTTCTTACAGAGGATGGGATTTGGCAAACTATTCTTCGGAGAAAGTATATCAGCTCGAAGACGCTATCCCAAGTGGTTTGGAAACCTGGGGATTCTCACTTCTGGGCTGGTCTCATGGCAACAAAAAATGTCTTTTTTCGTCATGGTACTTTTTCGATTAAGAATGGTGCACAGATACGGTTCTGGGAAGATGTTTGGTTAGACAATGCACCCTTAAGTGAACAGTATCCTGCGTTGTATAATATTGTTCGTCGCAAAGGTGATACCATTGCCACAGTAATGGCTGCCTCACCCCGAATGTGACGTTCAGACGTGTTTTGCTTGGACAAAGGCTACAGACATGGAATGCCCTAATTCACCGGCTGGGAGATATTCACCTATCGTTTGAACCGGATGAATTTAGATGGAATCTTCATGTAGATGACACTTTCTTGGTCAAATCTTTATATAATGGAATCCTTCATTCTGATATACCAGTTGATAATAATAAGAAAATTTGGAAGATGGAGATACCATTAAAATTTATTTTTTTGGATGGTATCTTCGTCGAGAAGTTATTCTCAGTAAAGATAATCTTGTTAAGCGGAATTGGCACGGAAATACAAAATGTGTTTTTTGTCATCATGATGAAACCATTAAACACTTTTTTTCCAGTGCCAATTTGCGAGATCTATATGGTCAGTCATCCAAGTAGCGTCTACCTTGTATACCCCACCGGTGTGGCCAATGTCTTTGACAATTGGCTTCATGGTATCGGTTCAAGGTTCAAGTTGCTTCTTAGGGTGGGGGCGCTAGCAGTTATCTGGGTGATTTGGCTAAGTAGAAATGACAAGATTTTTAATGATAAAAATTGTTCTTTGTTGCAGGTCATCTACAGATGTACAGGTATTTTCCGTTCGTGGTTATCTCTTCAGAGAGTGGAGAACCGAGACCTATTTACGGAGGTCTGTACACGGGTGGAGGCTATGGCGAGGGATACTTTTTCCCTACATGGGTGGTAGCATAGCCTTCGGATTGAAGCCCCACCCTCACCTTAGGCGTTATATGATTCATCGCTTCGATATGTATTTTGCCTAGTTTCTTTGTTCATCTTTTGACTTGAGACCCTTAAACGACTGTGTGCATCCTGATTATGCAGAGGCTGGATATAATTGATTCTAAAGTAATATAGCATCCTTTATCAAAAACCAAATGCAGAGGCCAAGTGTAAGGACATCCCCAGTGGGCTGACACAAACGGTCTGCCACTATCAATTTCGTTCGGAACGGACTCAGAAAACATGTCCATCGGCCCGATCCAAACGTACGGGATGGCGCGAATCTACCCACTCCTAGCCCAAATTTGAGCTATAAATACGATAGCGCAGATGCGCCGCGGACCACTTTGTTATTCATGCCAAGCCCGAATATGTGTGTGACTCAAAAATTTGCCGAAGGAAGTTGTGATTTCAGCTAGACAAAATAACCTACATTACATAGAAGTTTCAGCCTAAACTACGACGGTTGTATCTACTTTTCGTCATGCACCCTATGACCGATGCGTCTACTCGTTGTCGTCCTCGGCCCCTGTCTCCTGTCTGGACAAAGGGGTCGTCGACCAGGTGTGCCTCACACATTGCCTCCTCCGATCGGTGTCGCTCTAAGGAGGCACAACGATGTTGGACCTTGGCCATGGGCGTGAAGCCCCCATGGTGGCCGCCTCATGGGGTCTCGCCCTCTCATCCTCCTCCTTCCAATGCCACCTCACCACCTGCATGTCGATGACCTAGCGGGTTTCGTGCCTTCCCACCGTCGCCTCCATGTTGGTAGCGTAGCGGGCTCTGCCGCCTCGAACATCGTCGTCATCTAGGAAGCGATCACGCGACATCCGGACTATCTTGTCCATGTGGTGATCTTGCGGTTAGGGTTTGCACTTGAACATCACAAGATTGTCCTTATTATAGCCCACGGTCGGGGCGGGAAATGACATGCCTCGCGCCGGAAGCGATGGGATGTGCGAGCATTAACTTTGTCGCAGATCTCCATGGCAGCGACCGGGAGTGGGAGGGGTATGAATATGCGTCGGCCCGCTGGGTCTAGCCCCCGTCGCTAACGGACATGGACACATTTACTATTCACGGGCCGACCCGAACGGACCACAACAAACACATTTGATGTCCGAGAAGCTTTGCCTGCTGGAGATGGCCTAACTCTATTTTTTTTATCGTGTGTTACTTCCTCTGTTACTTAACATGCTTGTACGCAGTTTGAAAAAACCTTGAACATTATATGCGAAAGAGATTTTCAATGGTATATTTTTTAAGAAACATATTTGTATTTTAATGATCAAATTGGTAGGCAAAGTATTTTGTTAACGGACTTGCTATGCCCGAGTCAATTGAGAATTTCTTAAATCTCCTTCACCTCAAAAAGGTATTTTGGTTGCATTTTTGTGGCAAGAAAAAGGAGAAAGGTACATCTAGACCGAGTTGCATTTTTCTAGCAAAAAAAAAGAGAAAAGTACAGTTGGACCGAAATGCAATTTTTTCGAATTGCAGTTACACTTTTCTAAACTGAATTAAGTCAGAGAAAGTAATGAAATCTTAGTATCAAAGAATATTCAGTCGAGTGTAGCGACAAAGGAGTGGATTCTGTGGGCTGGATCGGGTTCATGACGAGATGGTGCACTCATGGTGACGTGCGTTCCCACCACACCCCATTTCCCGATCGAGCTCTCCTCTGAGCAGGCCTCTCCGGAGGAGCATGCAGTATTTTATGTTGGAGATGGATCGGGCGGCGGGGGATCGGATAGCATGGGCACGTGAGGAGGCGGTGCCTACCAGCACAAGCGGCGGCGACCCGCCGCTGAGGATTCGCTCGCCTGACCTGCCAGTGCGGAGGAGACAAAGCCTCGCGCGCGCCGCCCGCGCAAACGGGCCGCCCACCTACGACGTCCGTCCTTGTAGCTGCGTGGGGCGGTGGCGGTGGCGGTGGCTCAACTGGCTGCCACCACCATCCATCCATCCATCATCGTGCGGAGTTGCATTCCGCCATGAACGCCCCCGCGCGCGCTCTCGTCGTTTCCTGCCTACCCTTAGCATGCACCACCGAATCCAAATCCTGCCCATCCCCATACCGCCACGGCGCGCGCATGTCCGGTTAAGCTTGCTCTTTTGTATGGGCTTGCGCTTTTCGCCACGGAAGCACGCACGTGGCAGCCCATCGAGAGGCCCCCGGAAGCTGGGACCTGGGAGCACTGAGCAAAGTGACACGTGTGGGTCTACAGCCTCATCACACGCTAGTCCTGACGTGACTTGACTTAACTTCATTTGCCCTGCTTCGACGGCGACGGCTACGCAATTGGTCTTAGCGACATCACCGGCTCCATCCGTTTGGGTGGGTCTAAGAGCATCTCCAACCTGCGACCTAAACAGATGCGGTGAGCTGTTCGTTTTGGGTAGTTTCAGTGGCCGCACCGACACTCGGATAGCGATCCGCGTTCGCGTGTCCGTTTGGGTCGCAAGCTGCGTCCTACGCGTGGACGCAACACAAATATAAAAGAATAAAAGAAAATAAAAATGAAAATGAAAAAGGAAAACAACAAAAAAGTAAATTTAAACTAGGGCTTCATTAAACTTAGCTCTGTGAATAATTTTTACACAAAAGAAAGCCCCATATGAACTTTAAACTAAAAAAACCAGCAAACCCTAGGCTAGGGTTTGGGAGCACGGTGGCCGCCGGTGCGCAGTACTACCCCCAGTAGTACTCGTCGTCGTCGCCGTCGATGAGGACGACACCCCCCGGCGGCGACGCGCTGTTCCGGCAGGACACGCCGGAGGGTGCCGGGGACTCCGGCCAGGGCGACCACTGCACGCTTTCCCAGGCGGAGTGCGGGTCCGGAGGGCTCGCCGGCCTGGGCAGGCGTGCCCTCCGCGCGGCCTCCCTTCCGGAGCTGCTCCGCCACTGCGGCCTGCAGCTCCGCCTCCTGCCGGAGCGCGGCCCGGCGCTCCTCCTCCTTCCGGAGCGCCGCCTGGCGCGTGGCCTCCTCCTCCCGGCGAGCCATCTCGAGGAAGGCCCACGCCTCCGCCTGGGCGTCCTCCTGGGCCTTCCTGGCCATCTCCTCCAGCGCTTCAGGAGATTAATTTACAATGTTTGTTTAGCCAGGTAATTAATTTATGCATGGACATGTCTGTTTACTCAAATCGGATTGTATAATGGAGAGTTATGGTCTGGTTCAGCTATCAACGGGTGGTGTCCTGGACTAACTTCACCCGTTCGGGACTAGCTTCCTCCACGCCGTCAGCTTCTTCTCCGACAGCCACGAGATGCGTCCGACAACCACGAGGTGGTCCACGTAATCTAACTTTGTGATGTGTCGTTCACAAGTTTGTATGTGTTGGAAATTAATTGAATCTAACTAGGGAGAAAATAACATTAGGCCTCATGCATCTTTACGAATGAACCTGAGAAAACTAACTTACTCCTTAAATTCTTCAAACTTAAATGCCTGAACTACTAGAAAAAAGAAGTTGTAATAAATCTGACAGTACGAGAACTTGTTCAACCTCTCTCTGAATGAGCAACATACATTCTGTAGGTAAACAAACATTCATGCGGTGTGTGTCGTGTCGTGGTGGGCTAAAGACGGACGAAAAGGGAGCGGACAAAACACAAAAAGGAATACAGCTGTGTCTGTCATAGCTAGAGGGTAATCCTTGCCCTGTTCTCTTTCCATCACATAGCTAGTGGTAAATTCAATCTACAATTTTTATTACAAGGTTTGTTTATCCAGGTAACTAATTTATGTATGGATACAGGATGAGAGATTTAGGAAGAAACAACTAACCGTCAAATAGCAGATTGATTTGGAGAGGACGAACTGCTAGAACTTTTGGTTCTGCACAGGTTGGATCGAACAATTAATTGAAGCAGGCAAGGAACCAGTAATTGAGGACAAGGATAGGATGAACAATTAATAGTTTAATCAGAAATCTTAAACTGCAGAAAACATAAAACTCACCGTCAAACAGCAGATTGATTTGGAGAGGATGAACTGCTAGACCTTTAGGTTCTGCACATGTTGGATCGAACAATTAATAGAAATCAAATTAGAAAAAAGAGATATCGAAGAACAAAAGAACTTTGATCGGAATAGAGGGGTGGGACGTACAGTTTACGAAGAACTGTGTTTGCCCGTGATTGAAAGAGAGGGGTGGGAATATAGGGGTGGAACGAACGGTTTCCCTCCCGTTATTGCACCCACGATCGATCCCACTTCCCCATGTTCCCACGTTGCTTTTAAGGCCAGGGAAGTAAATCACTTAACTTCCGGCCTAGTGGGCTTGTTCTGTTTTTCCCAAGGCCCATGGAAGTATATATTACTTTGCAAAAAATGAACAATTAAAATCAGTGAAAATTGAACTGGCAGTAGTAAAAAATGCAGGACCAAAGAGTGAATCATAAAGTTGCAATTTAGAACTTCAAATGCAGATCAAAATGTTGACTACATGCCTCTGTTCTGACTACAGGCTAGCTCAGAACAATTATGGCATGCTAGTCATAAAACAATCAGTGCAACAATTGCAACAAGTGCACAATTGCGGAAGATGCACATACATAATTCCAACCAGTCATAATAATTCAGAGCAGCCATATAGTGAATCATAAATTTGCACTTCAGAGTTGTTTAAAACCATATGATTTAGAACTTCAAATGTACAAAAAAAATGTTGACTACATGCCTTTGTTCTGACTATAGGTTAGGTCAGAATAATTATGACATGCTATTCATTTTTTAAACATACATAAAAAACAATCAGCGCAATAAATGCACAATTGCGGACGAAGTGCACAATTATAATAAAGTAGGCATCACTTAAACACAAGACAACATTCATGCACGTTGTATCGTCTTAAATACATGACAACATTCACACATACATAATTCCGACCAGTCATAATAGTCTAACAAAAATTCAGAGAGCAGATATTCTTAAGTTAAACCATAGTGATCCTAAGTAATCCATCATTCCATCTGAAGCTTCATCATAGTGATCCTAAGCCAGGCTCCAAATTTATCCCTTTTCTTCATGGGAAGCAGCCCCATCTCGTCGTCGAATGTGAACATCCAAATGTCTCCCTCCTTCAAGTTGAATCCTTTCACAACTCTTGGCCATCCTTCTGTCATCTTGGCCATTCCAGTTGCATCAAGGTACATAAAGCAATACTTATCGATAGATGATCCTAAGCATCCTTCAGTGCAGTTCACCACCACACCAACAACTTCTGCCTTAACTGGAACACCACGCCTCATAGCATTCTGCGTCATGATGAACTTCAGCAACTGTGATTTTGTATACACTTGTGAAAATTCCTGCATTTCCAGTCAGATGTTGTTATCAGGAAGATGCACTATGGTAATAGCAAACATGATAGAAGTGTGAAAGATCCATGTGATATGGTAACTACAAACATGAAATCTAATCAAGCATAAGTACAACAAATGTACTGACCATTTCTCCATCTGATTTGGTCATACTCTTGGTGAGTCTGCAGACATATCTCTTCACAAATGGTCTTTGGTAGCTCATCTTTGTCCTCTAGCTCTGGAGAGAATCTTTGACCAGCCTTGCCGACGTGCTCTTCTTACCGGTTATCCGGTGTCTTCTTTACCCGGTTCCGGTATACCCCTCTTGGGGATACCGGCTTAGCTTTACTTAGCCAAATTCTTCAACTTCGACCTCCGGTATAAATATTAAACCGGTATCTTGATGGCTCAAACCATCCGGTTTGGCATGCCTTTAGTATACCGGGGGTCATCCCCCCAACACTAACGATGCAAAATTGAGGCATCCAGCAGACTCTCCAGCATGGAAACACTTTGATTTTACGCATCGCAAGTTCAGTGAAGACCCAAGAAATATTAGGTTTGCATTAGCTACTGATGGGTTCAATCCATTTGAAAACATGAGCATATCATACAACATCTGGCCAGTTATTCTGATTCCACTTAACCTTCCTCCTTGGGTATGCATGAAACAATCTAATTTCATCCTAAGTGTTATTGTTCCTGGGAGGAAGGGTCCAGGGAAGGAAATGGATGTTTACATGCAGCTGGCCATAGATGATCTTCAAGAATTGTGGAAACCTGGAATCTGGGCACATGATGCAATTACTGGTGAGAAATTCTTGCTACGTGCTGCTTTGCTATGGACTATAACTGATTGGCTAGGCAAAGGCTGCATAAGTGGTGAGAGCTTGGTTGCCTGTGCACACTGTCTCACAAACGCATGCAGTAGGTGGTTGAAGCATTGCAAGAAAACAGTTTTCCTAGGTCATAGAAGATTTTTGGTTGATGGTCACCCGTACCGAACAGATGGTGCATCTTTCAATGGAAAAGATGAATTCAGAGATCCACCAGTTAAGATTACAGGTCAAGAAATATCTGAAATGACTGCAACTCTGCATACAGATTATGGCAAGTTACAGAAACACAAGAAGCCACCTAGGAGAAAAAAGAGGACTGCTGCGGAATTAGAGGAAAATGAGGACATTTATATTCACAGTGTGGAGCAAACTTTCAAAAAAAGAAGTGTCTTCTTCCAGTTGGAATATTGGCAGACACGACTTGTAAGACATAACCTAGACATCATGCATGTACAGAAAAATGTTTTTGAAAACATAGTGATTACTGTTCTGGATGTTGATCACAGATCCAAGGACAACTTGAATGCTAGGTTGGATCTACAAGATATGAATATAAGAACTTCCCTTCATGCTGATATGACGGCACCAAAACCTATCTTACCTAGGGCAATTTACCAGATGCTTCCCCATGGCAAGAATATATTTTGCACTGTCATCAAGTATGCAAGATTTCTAGATGGATATGCATCAAACTTGTACCACAAGGTAAACTTGGAAGACAAAAGGCTAACTGGCCTCAAGAGCCACGATTGCCACATCATAATGCAGGATCTCATGCCGTTGGCACTATGTAGATCGCTGCCTGGAGTGTTGCTATGCCGCTGATACGTTTTTGCAAGTACTTCAAAGAACTTTATGGTAAGGTGATAGATGTTGACGAAATGGAGCACTGGGAAGCTGAGATTGCAGTAATCTTGTGTCAGTTAGAGATGATATTTCCTCCATCATTTTTGACATGATGGTGCATGTAACTATCCACCTAGCAAGTGAAGTACGAATTGCTGGACCTGTTCAATTCAGAGACATGTGGTCTACTGAGAGGTTCGTAGGAACACTGAAGGACTTTGTACAGAACATGACTTATCCAGAAGGGTCGATGGCAGAAAATTATCAGTTCGATGAATGCCTGATATTCTGCTCAAGATATCTAAATGGTTGTGCTACAAAGTTGAATAGACCAAGTAGACATGATAGTACTGAACCTAATTGTGCTGGACAAGCTTGTTTGAGGATCATCGGCAGGCCATTATCAGGTTTGCTTCAAATCAGCTGGATTTCATTGCTTGGTCTCAGGCACAACGATGTGTTCTTGTGAACTATCCAAATATTGAAAAATATGCGCAGTGAGTCCATTCCCAAACTAATTCCATAAACTAATTGACGCTTTGCATCATCATTTTGATATCAGACTAGTGTCTAACCCAATTTAAATCATGTAGGGAGCATAAAAATTTCTTGGCCAGAGGGAAAAGGAAGTCAAAGAGAGATATTGAGAATGCTCACCACAGCACATTCGTAGACTGGTTTTCTAACCATGTAAGTACTTCAGAAAAAACATTTTTGGTGAATAAAAATGGCATTATTAACATGGTTCATTTCTCTACTAGGTACAAAATCTGAAAGATCAAGGAATTGATGTACCAGATGAAATTTTTCTGTTATCTCAAAAACCATACAGGATGGTGAAATCTTATAATAGCTATAGTATAAATGGCTGCACCTATCATACACATTCATATAGTGTAGGAAAAGCAACACACTGTGATGGAGTATCACATGTTGCAAAAACATCAAGTTATGCAAGTTCTAAGGACAAAAATCCTACTTTAGGGTATGTCACATACTATGGTAGAATTAGTCAAATAATTGAGTAAAATTACTCAAATGGAGGCCACGTAGTGTTATTCAAATGTGATTGGGTAAAAAGTAACAGAGTTAGGGAGTTGGATGGTTTCGGAATAACCGAGGTCAATTTCAACCATACCTACAATGCACAAGACGAACATAGCGAACCATTTATTCTTGCAAGCCAAGCCATACAAGTTTACTATGTGCAAGACCCAGTCGATATTGAATGGAACGCTGTAATCACTCCAACAATTAGAGATTTCTTTGATATGGATGGTGTGAACGTTGAAAAATGTGAGTGTTTTTGCACCATTTTTTTGTCAACAAGGAAATTTTTTATATACGTTGACAATGCCATTTATTATTCATGCAGGAACAAAAATGTTGGAAAGCCAAGAAAGGAAGATGAGCATGCTCAACCACAAACTAAAGAAATTAAATATGCCTACAAGTGATGTACAACCATCTGAACTCATCTCCAATGAAATGGAAAGAATAGCTCTTATGAAGGAAGCTAGGGCAAAGGGAGTTTAATACAATATGCTAGAATTAAGTTCTCATTCATGCATCATTTTAGATAAGGAAAACTCATTCAATTTGCAGTCTGCAATTACTGAATTGGAAAACTGTTCAAATTGCAGTCTGCAAGGATATATGATTCAGAAGGTGAAAAAGAAAATGATAGTGACGATACCGAAGATGAAGCAGTAGATAACATAGAACATGACAGTGAAGAAGAGGAGGAACAAGAATAGGAGGAACAAGAAGAGGAGGAACAAGAAGAAGAAGAGGAGGAAATTGAACAACCTGAAGAAAGAGGACAACTTGAAGCACAACAAGGTATGGTCGTGAGTTCGCCAGATTCCATGTGCTACAACTGGTGTAGGCTCTGGCTTGCTAGATTCCATGTGCTAGAACTGTTGTAGGTTCTTACTCGTTGTACTGTTTTAATTTTTCAGTCAAGCCGAAAAGAAGAAGAGGGCCTACTGATATGAAGAAGTTTTGGCAAAGGCATGGTCCGCATAACAAAGTGATTGTTGAATTCAACAATCTTGGATAGCCATGTGGAGTGAATACTTCACAATTAACAAACTTCATAGCATATCCGGTCAAAGGAAAAGACGTATCAATGGGTCATGTGCGTTGGAGAAAGGTTCCAACTGCAGAAAAAGAAAAGTTATGGATGACTGTGAAGGTAATAAGGTTTTTTCAATGATTACGGCTAATGTCATCACAAACGGAGAATGTATCTCATAAACATTTCTTTTTGACAGGCTTTCTTCAACCTAACTGAAGCACACAAGGAATGAGTGATGAAATCAGCATGCAAGAAGTGGAGAGCCTTTAATTGCTATCTGAAAAACACTTTCTGGAATGCGGAATTGTTGGTTAACCAGAATCATGCAAATGGCTGTGGGCAAAGAATTCATGGAGCACAGTGGAGAGCACTGTGCAAGTACTGGAGGAAAAGTAGTTCAATGGTCAGTAACCCATCTTATGTGCTAGTTTTGAGTACTTTGACTTTCTCCTTCAGGCACTTTTTAGTCAGAGTAAAGATGTGGTGTGCTTGTTTAGTTAATAAGGATTTTATGCAGGTACTAGCATCTAAGAACAGAAACACCAGATTAAATCAAGCTAACTGTCTGCATACAGCTGGAACAAGTAGTTTTGCTGTTGTACACGATCAGGAGGTACATTTGAATGCATGGTTGTACACAATGATAAGTTTTGCAGAAGCATTTTAAATATGATATACTGACATATGCACTTGCACTCCTGTAGGAACTGAGGCAGGGAAGAACAGTGTCTAGGATAGAACTTTTCCGAATTGTTCATACTAACAAAGATGGAGTGCTAGTGAATGTTTTCTGTGCTACCAAAATTGTAAGTCATAGTCCCTGAAATTAATGCAAATGAAACTCACAAATTACTATAGCAATTACCATCTAATGAATGTGTTGCTTAAATTTGAATGCAGACTTTGATAAATGAACGTTTCCAACAAAACCCAGAACTAGTTGGTAAGCAGCACACGGATGGTGACCTCTACTCAGAATTGTTCTCACCACCTAGGAATTATAGAAGACATGGATTTGGACTACTAGTAGGAGGGAAAGTATCAAAGGTAATGGATGAAGCTGTAGAAGCATTAAGGGATTCTAAGCAGGAGAACATTGAGCTCAGAGGCTACGTGGAAACACTCATGGCAAGGAGTCAACAATTGGAAGAGAAGGTAAATTACCTAATGGCACGTCAACAAGATGGACATACAGATGAAATGCATGGAAACTAGGAACGAGAAGAAGCAGTAGCAGAAGAATTAGCGGCGTCAACACTAACTGAGATGTCGACGCATAAGAAAGCACTACCTGAGCAAGAGCAAACAAAGTAAGCTTCGAGTGCACCAGGCAGAACAATATCAGCATCAGCATCAACAACATCTGGCATAACAAGTGCACCATCATCAAGTCATAATACATTGAAGGTACCAACAGCAACAACATTGAAGTCAACATCAGCTCCATTCAAATCACCTTTCAAGGCACCAGGAAAAGCAGCGGCACATGCCGAGAAAACAACACCAGCAACATTCCAGGGATCAGCAACATCATGTGCCCAAAAAACAGCACCAGAAATAGTCCAGGGATCAAAGGCAACAAGAGCAGCAGCCAAGGTACCAAAAGCACCTGGATCAGCCAAGGGATCAACAACAGCAATCAATAGGTCAGAAGCAGCATCAGTACCATCGATACCAGAAGCAGCTGTAGCAGCCAACGGATCAACAATAGCCCTCAAGGCTTCAGCAGTAGCAGCAGAACGAAAGGTACCAGAAGCAACTAGAGCATCCACTGGATCAACAACACTAAATGGATCAAAAGCAGCACCCAAGGGATCAGGAGCAGCGGCACACAAGTTACCAGAAGCAGTTGGATCAGCCAAGGGATCAACAACAACACTCAATGGGTCAGAAGCAGCAGCATCAGCACCCAGGATATCAACATCACCACCCAAGGGATCAACAGCAGATGCAGGAACACTCAGCAGCGAGACATCAACCAGGACAAGAACAAAAAAGTCGACAACAAACTAAGGCACAACATCTTCAGCATTGAAGGAAGCATCTTTGCTTGATCTTAGTCAAATGTTGCCACCGAAATCGAAAACAGTAATAGCTATCTCAGAACAAGGCAGTCAAGAGAAATAAAATCACCAAGAACAAGTAAAAGAAGAAAAAATGCTAAGTCGGGAGATTATATCGAAGGATCACATGGCAATGTAGAAAGCCAAGCAACAACAGCCGTAACACCAATAGGAACAGTAAGTAAGAGACCGAAGAAGAGGAAGCTAGAAGAACTTATTGATGATAAGCTAGAAGAACTTACTGATGATGTGGTCATTACTTCAGTTAGTGTAGTGAAGAAGCCAAAATGCTCTTACAGGAATCTGCTAACAGACAACACACTCTTAGTCAAGGTAAAAGAGGAAAAGCTAGAAGAGAACATTGCTGACAAGGAAGGTGATTGGCATAGTACAAAACGATGCAGTGATGAATATAATGATTGGTTTAGAGCAAGGAATCCACTGAAGGTTAGTATGTTAGCAATTTTACCTTGCTGTTCACTGTACAATTGGTTGCTTGAATTGTTGGGTTGCTTTGAATTGAACCAACCTCACAAAAAAGTACACTATAATTTTACTGCTAACACACTAATTAGTATGTTAGCTAATATGGCAAATGATATTGCTGATTAATATTCTGGCATAATGTAGGCAAATAAAATGAAAACTGACATTGAAGTGGGGTTGACTTCGCCAAACAGCTTACAGATGGTGGCATTGGGAACAGTTCAGGAAATTGAAAATGAGGAGTTTGTCAAAGTTTTGGTGAACGTGGTCTTCAAGAAAACAACTGCCCTGCCAATACCAAAAGGCAGAATGGTTCAAATGGGAGACGCTGAGGCACATTGCATCACCTGGCCAAGAAGAAATGTAGTTCACCTTTGAATCTTTCTTGTTCACCTTGTTTTAATGCTTTTATTTGTAGAAATGTAGCAACTATACAATATCATTATTATTAGTGAGCCTCTGTAGACATGTTAAGATGGACTGTCAAAGCATGTGTTGCACCACAGAGATGTGTTTGGTTAAAATATACATACAATTGTTTCACATTTTACATGATGTGCTTGGTTAAAATATACATACATATGCCAGAATATGAGAAAATATGAGACTTATTCATTGAAACAGGGGAGTAGTTACTCCACTGTAATATTAATTGGAAGTTAGTTGATGAACAAATGATACTTGAATTTTACATTTGACAGTGAATTTTACACTTATGACATGTTCACAACATATATGGCAGAGCATACATGAATCAAACAGACTCCCCACACAAACAAATATGCATGACATGACAGATTGTTATAAGATGCCACTTACCCTTTTCCACCGCAGCTTGTGTCGACTACCACCCGCGGCAAACTTATTAGATTTATATTTATTTCTTGATTCTTTCTTGTTCAACTTGATTTAATACAATTGTTTGTTTATGGTAGTACAATTATATGTTCTCTTGCCAACTAAATCATCACCTGAAACCACATTCAGCTAGATTTGTAGTTTTCTACCTCGCAGAACAACTTTTGTATCAGTTTTGCAAGATATATGTTTTGCTGCCGACTTATAGAGCATGCAGCAACCCGACCTAGTTGCTTTAGTTTGCCGGTCAACCTGGCAGAGATCTCATTTCACCGGTACTTGATCATTTATTCCTCCGTTACTGAAACTATTTGTGTTACTGTAATTAGTTGTTACATCTTAATTGCTCAATCTTATTTATTCCAACATCTGTTGTTTGACACATTCAAAATTGGTTCCTTGTAGGTAATTGATCCGGCAATCGATAGAACATCGGCCGAGATTGCGTGTACACTTGAGAAGAAGTTGAAAGCAGTTGCATCTACTGCTAAGAAGAGGAAATGTGGAAGTCAGAAAGTTACTACTTAGATACTATCATGAAATTACTGTCATTGTTTTATGCATCTGTGTAAGACAATGCCTCCAAAACTGCAAAGTTATGCATCTGTAGTGTAATGTGATCACTGTGATCGTCTTATGTATCTGTGCATGTTAGTACTATAATATGACAACTGTGATTGTCTTATACACTGACTTTGACCAAATCTTATATGATGAAGGATATTGCTGTAACCAGTATTGTAATGTTATTAGGACTATAATATAACCAATGTAATGCTTGTAGTTTTGGAGGCATTTTATTTACTAGCTTGTAAAGATATTTAGAGGCACATCTGAAACTGCCTCTAAAGACATTTAGAGGCAAATCTCAATGTGCCCCTGAAAACCTTTAGAGGCAAAACACTCTTTAGAGGAAAATTTCAAATTGCCTCTGAAATTATTTAGAGGCAAATCTCAAAATGCCTCTAAAAACCTTTAGAGGCAAAATTCAAACTGCCCCTAAAAACCTTTAGAGGCAAAATTCAAACTGCCCTAAAAACCTTTAGAGGAAAATTTCAAATTGCCCCTGAAATTCTTTTGAGGCAAATCTCAAAGTGCCTCTAAAAACCTTTAGAGGCAAAATTCAAACTGCCCCTAAAAACATTTAGAGGCAAAATTAAAACTACCCCTAAAAACCCTTAGAGGCAAAATTCAAACTGCCTCTAAATGTATTTGGGCATTTCATTCAAAGTGGCCTATTTTAATTAGGGACACAAGCATCCAGGGCACTTTTCATAGTGCCCCTAAAAGTAATTAGGGGAACTTTGGCTACCTATTGGGGCACTTTAAAATGCCCCTAAAACCCTACCGTACAGTAGTGATGCCAGGCTGCCGCCAAAGCCACGGGCCCGCCACGCTCGATCGGCTGGATGCGCGCTGACTGCGGCAAACGTGCCGCCAGTCCTACCGGCGGCAAGGCCACATGTCCCCTGGGGGCGCTGCCGCCATATGGTCACATGTGGTCTTTTTTAAGAATTCAGCGTGACAAATGGTCCTTTTTGCCAAATTCTTGATCAAATTCTCGATACCATACTAGTCTACTACTCGATTCAACCACATGTTACAAAATTTTTAACAACAACAACAACCAAACCTTTCAGTCCCAAACAAGTTTGGGTAGGCATGTTACAAAATTTTCATCAAACTAAAAAAAAAAGAGGACAGGGTGATGCATTTTGCATGCTTTACGGCTAGACAAATATCTTCTTCCCGCGCTCCAAATTAATTGAGCTCCGGACCAACTCTGCTTCTTCCTCTTTATCCTGCACCTGACCGACATAGCGAATTGAAAGGAATCCCGCTCGATCAGTAGCTCCACAGCGTGACGTCGCCGGCGCTGTAGCCGTAGCCGCAGCCGTCGTCGTCGACTCCGTCCATATGCGAGTTATCCTGCCATTTGCTGCCCGCGCCGCCCATCCCTTCGTACTCGTAGTAGTACGAATGCTGGTCCAAGTCCCCCATGCTTCCGTACACATCGCGTAGTCGTTGTACTGCGCCATCGCTTCGGCCTCTTCTTGCATCGATATCCCCTGCTGGTGCATCGTCATCGCGGGCGCAGCGGCCTGGACGGCGGACGCAGAGGAGCAGGGCGACGCCGGCGCGGCGGGACAGGCGGCCTCGGCGAGCGCGATAGCCGCGGCGCGGATGTCCTCCGGGGTGCGGAGCGTGGCCGGGTCGACGGCCAGCAGGTCCGCGGAGTCGGCGAAGTTGAGGCAGGCGGCGCGGCCGCGGAGGGCCAGCGCGGCGACGTCGTGGGCTCGCGCGGCGGCCTCGGCGGAGGCGAAGGTGCCGAGCCAGATGCGGGACTTCTTGTTGGGCTCCCGCACCTCGCAGACCCAGCGCCCCGCGGCCCGCGCCGCCGCACGCCCTTGTAAACCGGGTGCCGCGTCTCCCGGAACTTGGTCCGCCCCGCCGGACGCTTCGGCGGGGCCGATGTCACCGTCGCGTACTCCACTCCTCCTCGGCCGTCGAACTGGCCGACGTCGTCGCCGTAGTAGGCCACGCCGTAATGGTCCATTGATCTTGCACGATCGAGTTTGTAGCTTATCGTCGACGATGAGTCCGTGCTCTTGTGCTGCGCGGCAATGGTGCTGTAATGGTGTCGAGCGAAGGTGTGTTGATGGAGAGGGAGGAGAGCGAGATGTACATATAGGATTCGGCAACAGGCAGAGAAATAGTGGGATGAGCTGGACACGGTGATGGGCGCGCCGGGAGCAGGGTGGACGGTGAAGCCGCGTTGTCGCCGGCGTGCCGTCAGGTGGGCTTTTACTTAGCTCGGGATGCATCGAGGGGACGAAGCAATGGGTTGTGGATATTCTATTTGAGGAAGGGGATGGGAAGGGGGACGAAGTGAGGTGTCCAGCGGCCACGTGGGGATGGCGACATGGACTTCCTTTTTTGGTCTTGTAGATGTTTTAGTTTCTTTCCTACTTTATTATGTAATAGTTAAAGTCAGTTGGTGTCTCATTACCATGTACTATTTGTTACTGATAAACAAATGTGGTATTGAATGTCAAAATGAAATCTAAACTCAAAAAGTGTTCCCCATCCCTTCTAAAATAACTGTCCCGATTTCAATGTCTTTGAACTTTCTCTCGGGTAAGATTTTCGAAATTTCACCAAAAACCGGTTATGCCGGTGGCCATCGGTAAAATGTAATACCGGATGAAATCTTCCGGTATTCAATTTTTTTTTTATAAGTTAAGAAAGTTTTGACTAGTTTTGGACAAATGTATAAATTTGGTTGACAAATCGTGCGCGGTATTTTGGATGGTAGATATACTAGTGCCTACCGCGGAAAAACCTTGATTGTGGTTACTCAAAATATAATCTTTGTGATGATAATGCCATAAAAAAACTCGAGTGGGCTCATATATCTTTCGTTTTCCATTATATCAGTCATTGGAAGCCTCTTGGATTTTATTTTCCCTATTTTGAATTTGTTTACTTTCTTGCGTAACCATAGTTTAAATATTATCGTGTTGTTATAACGCGAATCGGCTCGGTTGAAATCTTAGATTCATATTATAGCCATTGAGTCTCAAGCCAAACAAAACACATGGTTCTTCAGATAAGAACCACTTGACTGATAAGCATTTAGTGAGTCACTCTACAGATTCGACAAAATCGTCTTTTGGACGAATAAAATTTGAAGTAAAAAAATTAGCGTCGAGAAGAAAAATTAACCAAGATAAAACAAGATAAAAGCACTACAAAAATATTTTTATGGTATATGCGTTGATATTAATTTGGCACCAAGGATGACCCATATCTTTTTCTATATTGCTTGATCAGACTAAAATACATTGACTTTTGACTAACTTTAGAGCATCTCTAACAGAGCCCGTAAATCCCGCCGGAACTGAACTTTTCCGGCGGATTTACGGGTTCGGGCCGAAACGCGCGCAAATCAGCGCCCGAATACATGGGCCGGCCCGTAAATGAAGTTCAGGGGCCCGAGAAATCGAGCGGATGCCCCGTATTAAAAGAGTTCGCGGAGGGGAGTTCGGTTCGCAAACCCTACTCCCCTCCGCCGTTCCTCTCCCTCCGCCGCCGCTAGTCGCCAGCTCCGACGAGCAATCCACGTACAACGAGCAACCGATCCGAAGCCCGCCGCCCCGCGATGGCTTCCCGTGGAGGATCCGGCGGCCGTGCCGCGGGATTGGGCGGCGGCGACTCACCGCCGCATCCGCCTGTCTTCCGCACCGACGCGGAGCGGCGGAAGTGGAACAAGAGCGAGGGCGCTTAGAAGAGGAGCGCTCGCCGGTGGACGAACTGGGGGCTCACGCCCCCAGGGAAGCTCGCTCGCTACGGCCCCGTCGGCGAGGGCTCCTCCTCCGGCCAGTCGAGCCGCACACCGCGGCTTCCCGTGGCGGAGAGCGAGGAGGAGGACGACCTCGTCCCCGCACGCTCACCGACCATCTCCGCCGGGGACTACGTCCACGGCAGCGACGAGGAGGAGGCCATCCTCGCTCAGGCGAAGGCGATCAGCGATGCGGAGGCTCGGTAGCGCTTCCGCCGGGAGGAAGCCGACGCCGTCCGCCAGGTCAGGGAGTACGAGGCGGCTCGCCTGGAAGCCCGCGTCCGCCGCGTCAAGCTCGAAATAGTCGAGCTTGAGAAGGACGACGCGTGAAGATCTTCCACGCCGCCGACCATCTCCGCCAGCACTGGCACCGCCACGCGCCATAGGTCATATAGGCCGCATTTTGCTTAGCTAGGTTGCGCTTGCCGGTGTACCAGTAATTATGTTTTCAATTTCAAGAACTATGCACGTATGTATGCTCAATCGGAGCATCTATGTCATCTAGAACTATGATCATCGCTAAATTTTACCCGCGCCATTTCGAATTCCTGAGTTCAGTTCCATCACACGGTTTCTATTCTGCGCCACTGCGAATTTCGACAGAACTCGTGTTTTCGGTGCACTGAACTCGGCGTTTTCAGTTTGCGTTTTTTTGGGCTCTGTTAGAGATGCTCTTATATGCTTATTATATTGTAGAACTGAGAGAATATGCCATTTCCAGCATTCTTTACCGGCCATTTATAAAACATAAAAGCAAGCATCGACCTTATGTACTAGTAGATGTATTTGTAACTGTAAATTATTGACTTAGCCTATTATGTCCAAAGCATGAATATATATTTCTGTGAAGCAGAGGAAAGAATAAGGAGCCACTAGATGCATGAGTGAGATTGTGCCGCATGGGACAAGCGTGACCGACACTCCCTTCCGATCGAGCTCGATCGGTCTGCTCTGGTCAGGGTAGAATACTTCAGGAATCTAGGCGAGCATGCATGGGCACGTGAGGAGCCGGTGCCTGCCCTGCCAGCGTGGAGGCGCCGCCCGCGGAAACGATCGAACGCGTCCACGGACAGCCGGCCCCTACGGTACCTGTAGCCTGCATGTAGCCGCGTCCACGGTCGACTCTCTCCACAGCTCGCCACGACCAAGCAAGACGACGATCAAATCAAATCGCAACCTATCCACGCGCCGCGGCGCACGTCCGGTTAAAATCGCTCTTTTGTATGGGCTTTGCATGCGCTTTCGGTAGGCACGGCACGTACGTGGCGGCCCAGCAGCAGGCTCGCCTCCTTTCCCTGTAGCTCGAGGCTGAGAGGATCGAATCGATCCATGCATCATTCCATCTCACACGTGTGGGTCCCCAGCAGGACTCCACGCGTCAAGTGTTATGACGTCCCACGGTCTTTGTCTGTCGATTTTGACAAAACAAAAACCTTTGAATAAAACATTATAATAACTTAGTTGGATGAGCCTTTGTGGCCAAATCCTAGGTCTTAAGTTCAAACCCTCACTTGACCTTATTTTACTTTTATTTTTAAAAATTGTACTACATATTGTACTACTATGTTTCAAAGGATGGAACCCAGCAGGCCCCCACAACGGGGAGACCAGTTTTGAATACATTAATGCTTTTAAATAATAACTTTTGATACAATAAAATATTTTTTCCAAAAAAAGAAAAAAGAGTTGTGCGAACAACAAAGCCATCGGCATAGGGCTGCAAAGACAACGGCGTTTGCTCGTGCCGACGACCGTTCTGGTGGCCTACCAGGAATGGGTCCTGTGCCGACGGCCCTGACAAAAAGCCGTCGACACGGGATATGCCTCGTACGTTTCATGTGGTGCATCATGGCTTGTGTAGCTTGGTGTCACACTTGCAACATGCTTTGCTTTTCTAGTTGACAGACGAACTAGGGCCTGGCAGTTGCATCTACATAGCATTAGTTGACTTGAAAGTGCGGATGCCATGAGTTTATCCCCCACGAACCTCAAAATAAATCTAGAAGTCACTAACATACTGGTCATGGGTTGTGTACCTTGGTGTCACACTTGCCACATGCGCTTTTCTTTTTCTCGTTAAGTTTCTTCATTGCTAGGCTCAATATATACCCTCGCAGATCTCGCCATTCTTGTTTACACTATAGTTTAACCCTCTCCTTACTTAGGAGTCAGAATGCAGCTTTTACTATCTACTCACATCGTCACCTGGTACTACATCTGTAGTTTTTTTTTTGTATGATGCCACTTGAGATATTAGAGGAAACTGACCAGCTCATACAATAAATTGTTGCACTTATCTAATTTCTTTGGATGGTTCAAAACATTCAAGAAAAAAAGAATGCCATCACTTCTGTTAATTTGTCTACTAATAGTGGCAGAAAGAATAGATACTTTTGTGCTTCTGTTCGTGTATTGTGTAAGTTGTTCTCCCCGCTGTCTAGGAGCAATACCTTGCTGTAAGCTCTCCAGGGTGAAGATTTATTTACCGAGTTCTTCAAGATTTAAGAATGAAGTACCGAAGCTTACTTTGCAGCGCTCTCTCGACATGCAACCACTTTACCAACATACTTCCATAATTCAGGCTAACAAAGTTGGCAAACATGCATGACAGTACACCAAAATGTATGCAGTCAGTTAATTTGCAACCTTGTGGATTTCTCTATGTCAGCTACCACTTGTCAACAACCATTGAAACTTTGAATAAGAGATAGATTGATGTTTGATGTATTGTGCAATATTCCGATAAAATTTACTGATAGCCGTTATATGATAAATTGGGTTATTGGCCGCATCAACAGTTTCAAAACTTGTTGTGTTCTTGCATGTACGAGTTATATTTTATACAGATAGAGGTGATTAATGATGAGATGGAGATGCAAGAATCAAAGTTGCAGTACAAAATCTCAAATGTTACCAATTGGTTTGAAACTCATGATCATAGGCAATGTTTCTGGTGACATACTAGGTAAGGCTGTAGTGGCATCAAAGTGACTTAAATATTTTTTCCTGATTTTGATTATTATTTGATTTGTTTGATATTTCTAGGCCATGGAAATGATCTTTGTGAAAAGAGTTCCTAGTTTATATATGATAGGGTCATGGTACTTTGTCCTTTTCCCCTAATTTTTCGTTTTTTATCCCTTTAATAAAGATAGATCCAAGATGCGAAGATGCGACGATAGCTCCCAAGCTGGTTTTTTGATCTATAGTTTTTGGTATGATCTTTCTTCCTCTCGCCCTGTTTCTTCCTTTTGTGTGAGATTTGACAGGTTGGAAGCTAGGATTTATGCTGGTTGGGGGTACGGTATTCGGTGAGATTGGGAGTTTCCTTCTTCATTTTCCGGCAATATTTAGAATCTTGAGTTCATTTCTTGGGGGCATTGGGATTTAGGGTTTTCATTAGAGATCGTATTTAACCGGAAGTGAGCTCTTTCATTTTTTATGCTCTCATATTGATGCACAACGGCAACACTGCATGTACAAGTGTTCGGCAAGGCCGCGATGTAGACCTAGAAGTTGAAGGCCATCGGCACCCGGCGCACATAGGGAGTGATGGAGTTGGAGGACCTTGACGCAGAGTACACGGGGGAGATTCTCTGCCTCCATCTGATCTGTAAACTTGCTATACGCCATACCTTCATGTGCCCTCACATGCACCTTTGCCTTGCTATCGTCTCCCTCACCTCATCATCGTCAATGACAGTGTGAGGATAGCAGGATAAGCAAGATTCATATGAGATCGGGTGATTGAGTGGATGCATGTTAGCATGATTTAACTTTCGGAGGTTTTGATAGAACATTAAATTAACTTATATTACTCGGCGGCTGTGATAGTTATGCAACCGTAAATGCGTGAGCTAGGTTTCGAGCCTCACATCCACCTTAATTTGAAGTGCAGGCAAGAGGAATGAGTCGTATCTCCGGAACATGGGAATGAACTTAGTCCTCATGAGTTGTGTAACTTGGTGTCATACTTGCCGCATGCTTTCATTTCCATGTCAAGTTTATTTCGTGTTGGGCTCAGGGCTCTATATATCCCCATTGATGCTTACACTATCAGCTTAGCCTGTTTCTTATTTATTCGGGAATCAAATTGCAACATTTGTGTATCAAACATCTTCTTTAGCTTCCTAGGTATCACTATCTACAATTTTTTATTGACATGATGCAGGTTGAGATATTAGAGGTAACTGACCAGCTCATATATTCCACTTGACTATGCGATTTCTATCTTTGAAGGGTTTTCAAAACCTGCCAGAGGATGGGGCAAGTCCTCGTTTGATCTGTCTAGGAACGGTTACAGAAATGGTGCACTTCTATTGCTTCCGTTCCAAATATTTAGTAAGTTGAGCCTATGTGTGAAACTAAGTACTATTGGAACCAACTTCTACAGCATCCAGTGCAAGGAGCTGGCTAGGGCGGATAATACTAAAAACTTTGGTTTCCTTAGTCTTACATTATGTGGTTTAGGCGTTGCATGTTCCCAGATAGATATGAAGTTTGATACAGTATGTATCATGTACACACAACTGAAAATAGAGGATCTGTCTTGTTATTGCTTTGAAAATAGTGTGTCCCCTTCATGCTGTTGTTGTTTATGACATGTCGGATGATTTATATCATTCAACATCACGAATGCGATTTATTTGGAAAGTCAGAAGGAGACATCCATCAATGGGGTGCTGGGGCAACGAGTTACAAACTGTAGTTTCCCTCAGCATCACACCCATTTCATCGTTGGTCCTTGGCTCCTGGCCAACATTATGTTGCTACTACTTTGCACCAGTTTCACTGTCATTTTCGTCCATAATTTATTTTGAAGGGAAACTCAAATAAGTTTAAGTTATCCTCTCTCTTTCGTTTATTTTAGTGATCTCGTTTTGTCCTCTCGGCCATTCTCCTGCCTGGACTTCAGACTCGGCGTTTGTGAGCCTGACTGGCAGGCCGACTGGATTGCTGAGTTTCTCTCCTACTGGACTAGCCTTGCCTCATGCTTAAGCGCACAAACGTTAGGCCGCCAACAGCCTGATAAGGGAAGAAACTGAAACATACAGCAACTTTCCAAGTAAAAGAAATGGAATCCCAACTGTGGTATAAATTTTCTAATTATTTGGCAGCATCTGCAGTAGCTCCCATTTCCTGGGACCATATAAATACAACGTGCTACATAATCAAGTCTAGGAAAGGTACAGGATCAACAAGGTTATGAGAGGACCATGGACTTGCACAACAATAATTCCCAGTTATCAGCTACTCGCACAGAGTGTTCCATCCAAATTTATTTCTTATCAGTACTAACGATGACAAGGCTAATAGCAACCGTCATTTCGCCAATCGATGCACCAGCGGCCTGGCCCAAGGTAGATCATTTGGATTTGGCTGGGGCTGGAAGCAACTGCCAGGGAAACAAGGAGGAACGATTCAATTTCCGGGGTTTCACGGTGGCTCTTAACAAACTGTCATAGGGTTTGAGATGCAACAACCCACCTGATAACAAGCGATGAGAGAGCTAGCAAACCCAAATGCCCCCGTGACGCGAGGAGTGACCTTCTTTGGGGCCAGTTGCAGTAGCCCAACCGCGACGACTATGTCCAGGCTTGATTTGATGAGGGAGAGGAGCCTCTCGTTGGACTTCTTCAGCTTCATCCGATATTGCTCGTTCTGCCATCACCGATACATCAATGTATCAAAGAAAACAAATATGGAAAATGCACAAACGGAATACAGGGCAGTCTGTATGAATAGTACCTTGTACAGCTCTTGGCCCTTGAGCTCCTTCTCTAACTTCTTTGTTGATTTGGACAGTCGTTGGAGCTCAGCTAGCTAGAATGAAGTATATGTCAGATATTATTTTTGAATTAGTCGAAAGGTGAGAGGCAGAACATAATTGAATAGCTTCCAGATGGCCAAGAAAGAGATTCTGCAAACCTCAATGATAGTAGTACAGGTGTTTGATCCGAGAAAGCAATAGAATGCTATCCTGCCAAGGAATTCTGCTCGCTCCTTGTTCTGCATATACAGTTGAACTATTTTCAATCATTTGCTTGTCGCCGTGTAGGTAATTCATTTTCTTGTACAACTTTTTGTGGGGAAAGCAGGGTGAAATCATATGCTGTACTACATCAAATTACTTCATGTATGCTGATGTGAAAAAGGCAATACAAACCTTGTATACTCCTGTCCTCCCAGCCCACACTATTTGGTCCAGAAAGAGGAAAGTTGACAGCATTGCATTCTTCGACTGAGGACATAAAGCAAAATTAAGAAAATTAGAAGCCTATCTTCAGCTGACTATTTTCCCACAATGTAAGCAGCAGCAGCATACCTTTCCAAGTAAGATCAGTGGCAGTGGAGTTCCTTTGGGAGGAGGACTAATCAAAGCTTGCAGATCATTAACAAACTGCAACACAATAGTAGTGCATCATCAGTGATGCCATAGACCATATTCAAGATTTAAATATAATTTATTCCTATTTGTGAGCTCTACTAAAAAAAAAAACTGAACACTCTACCTTAAACAGTCGGAAAACTTTCCGAGCGAGACTAGTAGATTTGTCAACATTCTGCGCAGGTCCTGGTTGTCCGTTGCTCAGGAACTTGGATCCATATTGTATTGCTCTGCAAATCTTATCTCTTGCTTCAGCCTTGCTTAGGTACAAAACAACCAGCGAAAGATCTCCTCTTACGGTGTCCAGTGAGGCCATACTGTATCTTCTGAACTAACTGCATAAGTGAGGTTGTGTCAAAAACTCCAAAATCATAACAGTGATCTGTGGAAGATTATCATGATAAAAGCCTATAAGAAAGTAAAGCACAAAACAAGCACTTAAGCCAACAATAGCATGTGTTCACCGAATAATCTCTGCTGCATAGTAAATATTGCACAGGTGTGATTTAACAACTATTGGGTTCAGAGCCTCGGATCGATACAACCGGTGATTATGGAGTCAATCGACTCTTTGTTTATACTTTTACCATACACTTCAAGGGTTGTATGATTTGCAATTGCCTAAGTTTGTCGACAGGAACACAGAGTGTAACTCGATAAAATCCAACTTCGATCTGGTGTAAGAATTCAGTCGAATTTAATGCGCTAACAAGGTCCGGTAGACTCCGCCAAAACTGCAGTGTCCCTAGTATATCTCTTGTAAACTTTAGTGTGCTAGCAATTGACAGCAAAGAGCTGTGTGTACCTAGAATCTGAACCTTCCACATGAACATACGCACCTCGCAGAAATCGAAAGCGGATCCCAAAATTTTATCGCTGAACCGTAACGGGACCAAGGACAACTAAGAGCTGCTAGCTCGGATACAAATTTCCAGGGTCACTGGCGGCCTCCCGGGGCGGAGGCGGCAGGGACGCGCGACGCCGCGACGAGGTCGAACGGGAACGGCGACGCGCGCGAGAGGTGGGGGCGTCGGGGTGAAGCTAAGTACCGCACGGCAGCAGGTCGACGGCACGGCGGCGGTGGGCTAAGAGGAGAGATCGGGCGCGCGCCACCTCCCGGGACCGATGGATTTTGGGGCCAGGGAGTTGGTAACAGCCGCGCGGCCGAGCAGGGGGAACGGCAACGAGTATGAGAGGAATTTGCGACGAATTCCGACGAGATTCCGGGCTGGTGGTCGTACCTGTGTGCAGGAGATCGGCGGCGGCGGCGGCGGCCTCGATCAAGTCGCCCTTGCCTCTGTGAGCTGGCCTAGCTAGATCAAGCGATTGGGACAGAGATGTGCAATAGTAGACGCCACGAGCAAAGCACACGGCTCCTTTATAAATACCAGTCAGATAAATGTTACACGCACCCGTACGCGTACCGAGCTTTAATGCATATACTCTAGGGAAAAAATGAAACACAGTACAACACAGATGCTCACAAATAGATACATACACTTACATCAATGAATGCGCACATGCACATCATACAACTTCCGAGAGACTGAGTTAAAAAACTGATTCGATGGGTCTTGAGATTGACGAAGTCACTACATACGCTTTGTTGTTGACAGGAACATCGTCTCCTACTGAAAAAATATTTATCCTTTACGAGAAATTAAGTGTCGAACATGGGCTTTGAACTCTAATAGGTTAGACGTGACACTGCTCTCGTAACCATCCAACCACAAATCGGTTCTCTTACAAATTGTGCCATTAAATCTTTTACATTAGAACTATGATAGTAATGGAATGTGTACAACCAGACTTTTCATCAGCTATGCTTATGCTTTTTAAATGTCCAAGCTTGTTCTCCAAAACTATTACCGACAGTTATTTACAAACATATTAGTGAAAAAATAGAGAATCAAGTTGGAGGCGGCGCTCTTGTTAGATATTGACGTGTTAGCAGCTACGTGTTAGCGGCACTCTTACTAGCGTACGTTCGTGGTAAGTTATCCCGTGTAAAATAAAAACAAAGAAGAATGAAGAAACTAAGGGGAGCGCGGCACGGTGGATTTAGGAGCGCGTTCATACTCTGTTTCAGGTGGGTTGAAACCCAAGATGGCTATGCAAGACAGGTGTGTGTTCTTTTATGTCGCACGTTTGATGATAGTTGGTGTGAGTTGGGGACGTGTGGCGTGTGCCCGTAGCAAAGGCAGGTTTCGTGGGAGGCTGGCTCGATAGGATACGGTGCAGCCCAGCTGACATGCATAAATAAACCGTCGCTTAAAGGCTGTAACAGAAAGAAAAGGCGTCGCGTAGTATCATCCGAGCTTTGTTTTTTTGCTTCCAAGGAAGGAAGAGAAGCAATCGTGGGTTTTTTTTTTCAGTTGATGGAAGCTTCGTGTGTGTGTCGGGATTGAATTGGAGCTTCGAAGTTGGGAGCCAAGAGTGTGGTGCAGACGAAGTGAGAGAGGCCCAGGTTCCGTTTCAGCAGGAGAAATGAAGGCTTGGTCTGGGTAGTGTGTGTAATCCTACGGTTTGGGCCCTGGCGTGGCCCAGTTGTCGAGGCCGCTTCTGTGGGCCGGTCGGCCGAGCTTACCATAGCCCAGTACATTGTAACTAGGTTCTCCAGAGAGAGACCGGGCCTTTCCTGTCCAGGGCATGTGGAAGGACGCGAAGCTTTGCTTCTCTTCCGGCCCATGCCAGGAAGTGTGCCTGCGTCGCCCAGCATGTATGTACCCACCTTCATGGCGATGGCTTCATCCACCAGACAGCGAGTTCATAAAAAGGAAAACAGGTACCGTCTCCCTGTTCGATCAGCCAGGGATCTCGTCTGCTCTGCTCCGCACTGCTGCTGCTGCCGCCGGTGCCGGGGCCCTCGAGGTGCATCGTCTCTTTTCTCTCATGTCGCGGTGGCAGTGCTCAGTGGGTGCGTGGTGCCCGTTCCAGTTCGTTTGTAGCCTTGTGCCGCCGCGGCCCGCAGGCTCCGGCACCTGCCTCTGCCTCTGCTGCTGTTTGTCCTTGCTGCACGTACAGCTACAGCTGCTACCCAGAGTTTGATTCATCATTAGGGACGTAATTGGTGGAAAAGTCCGGTTTGAACACGTGAATCCTAGTTGAAAATACATTTTCTAAATGTGAAAAAATTCTGAAATAAAAATATCCGGGTACGTACGCATGTTTCATGTTCGCGTAGAAAGTTTTCGCGGAGAAACCACTTTTTTTTATTTCAGAATCTAAAAAAGACAAAATACGTCACATATATACTGCTATATAGCCCTGCAAAATTTCATTTTTTTGCCGAGACAAAATAAAATATTTTTTTGTCACGAAACTCATGCCCAGGACACATAGTTGAGATCATCTGGGAAATCATTTTGTGTTTCGATTTTTGAAACATGTTTTGACATCACAAACGGAACTTTTCAAAAAGTGGGTTCACATGCCCCCATGTTCACAAAAGCCGGTCTCCGTAATTGGTAGCTTATATGGAGGCTAACGGGCCTTGGGGAGCAGAAAATAGCCTAATTGAAATACTGGGCTGTGGCCCATGGAAAACGCTCGAATCGACCGTTTCACCAAAGCCAATCTCGTCGCCGGTTTCGGCCATCCAAAAGGCGTCAACGCCCCAAGCGCCAGTTCGATCATGGAGATGGCCCGAGCTCTTACGCACAAGCGAAAAAGGGGGCGGGAGGATTTCGTCACAACCTATCGAGACCGCCCCCTATTTCTACCCCCTACTCTCACAACCAATTTCAAAACCACCATGTCCCTCCTTCTAGCACTCTTCACTGGTCGGCAAGCAAGGTAAGTAGGCGGTGTCGACGGCGGCGGCATGGCGACTCCGACTACTTCATGGAGCTCTCCACTCCTTCGTCCACCTCCAGCGATGACTATGAGTAACATCACCATGACTTCTCCTCCACCTCCATGTGTTTAGGGTTAGATCCCTGACCGCTTTAGCTTAGATATGTCAAGGCTTCTAGGTTTGATTCGTGGCTGTACACTGTTAGATATTTAACCCTTTTACCTCAAAGAGCATTGTTTGTCTTGTTTTTCATGTTGGTTGTCTAGATTGTGCAATGGTAGTCTAGTATGATATAGTTGTCTCTATGCCTTGATCTTAGGCCTATGATCTTGTATTACGTCGATTGTACCATCTTTTAATTAATTTGTACATTCTTGGTAAATGTAGAACACGTTGTGCTAGAATTTACTTATCTAGGCTCTTGTCCCCTTTCAGGACTCGCTGACATAGGCATCTCGAATGAGCCTACCGAATAAAGTACCCAAGGATGGCTGGAGGCCCAAGACCCGAAGTTTATGAAGCCCGGAAGTCCAACAAGCGTCGATATGGAAAGTAGAGATAGATTAGGAATAGAGTCTTGTAATAATACGGGAAGGACTCGTATAACCTCCCGGACTTTGTAACTTGAGCGATACGAAAGCCTCGGCTCCACCTCCTATATCAAGGGGAGCCGAGGGAGAAATAAAGCATCGAATCATTATCAACACAAACCCTAGTTTTTCATAGTCGAGCATCTTTTCGGCTGAACCTTTGAGATCTACTTGCCCTCCACTTTCCGCGAAACCCTAGTCTACAACTTGTAGGCATTGGCAAGTTAAACCCTTATCAATTGGCGTCGTCCGTGGGGATTGAAGGCGACAAGGAGCTGATCTCGATGGCATCATCAACATCAACAACATCATCAGTAGCAAACAACGCGATGGACGGAGGTAAACAGGTCAAACCTGATCTCGTCGATTTTGTTCCTCACCCTCCCGCCCGTTTGCATGCATATGCCGATATGGAGGAGTGGACGGAGATGACGTTTGGGAGTTTCCACTTCCTCGTCGGAAAAGAAGGATCGCACCGTTTTGCGGCACCAATTTTTTCGGGACCGTCAGCGGCCGATTCTGACTTTTCGGGATCATCAACATCAATCATCGAGTCGGGCGACGAGGAGGTTTCGTCGTCAAGCTTCATCAAGTCCGCCATCGGCGGAGAACTCGCCGATATGATCGGCAACATGTCTTTCGGGTCGTTCACAGGCTCCGATGTAAGCAGCGACTTGGAAAGCATCGACAGCTTCGACTTCATCGACAAATCTACTTCTATTCGGGAGGTCTTCGCCGATCTGTCGGACGGTGTCACCAACCCTGAAAAAGAAAAAGAAAAGCTACAATATATCATCAAATCTGTGTGATCGGTGAATCAAGCCATCCAGAGGAGGCGTTAGAGGCTTTCGATGATCTGGGCAATCCATACATCGATCCCGCTGATCTTACGCGAGGAACCGGAAATAAGTACGTTGGCACCACACCTCCCGAAAAAAGTGCAGCTTTCGCAAGCAGCTTGAGATAGAGCTGGGAGAGCCATGAATGGCACAGAGCCGATGACCACAACAGCCACAGCAGAAGAGCTGCAAGCATATCAATATAGACTCGCTCGTGCTGGACGTGAACTAGAAAAACAAAGAAAGATATTTGACGATAGAAGAGCTGCAGCTTGCGCATCAAGTGCGCGCAGGGCCAACCTGAGCCGACAATCAGGAACTTCGGATAGTCACAGAGCAGCACGCGCAAGAGGAAGATCTCGGCTAGCAAACATGCCTAAGCACGGAAGAGAGAACCTGATACAAAACCTCGACATGTCCTTTATGTCGATAGATACAAGAGGGAACATCATCTCCAAAACAGCAGAAGCAGGATATATGGCGACTCATGCCTTCATATTGGCATCCAAGCCACCTCCCGGAGATCCCAAAGAAGCTTTGTACCAAATGGCCATGGCAGGAGTTGGTGTCATGGGGACAGCGATAGCAGGATCAAGTACGCCGCAACCCGAGAGCGCACCAAGACAAAATAATCCTCGGCCTACTACGGCAGCACGAGATCCTCCACGAGAAGGTGACGCAAGAGATACAATGATACAAGCACGAGTTGATAGAGCACGGCAGGAGAGAAGAGAATGTCGGCACTCACCAGAAGTCGAGGAAGAGGATATGTGTGGACTCCCTTACTTTACTCGACGAGTTCGTGAAACTCGGGTGCCCTCTGGGTTCAAGTTACCAGATAACTACAAAAAGTTTGATGGCTTACAAGAACCGGAGGATTGGTTAATAGACTACCTGGAGATAGTAAAATTGACGGGTGGAACTAGAGCAACTGCCATGCAGAGCATTCAGGTTCACCTCAGCGGAGCCGCAAGATCATGGATAAAGAAGTTACCAGAAGGATCCATCGACAGCTAGGAGAATTTCGCGGACTTGTTCGTGAAAATTTTTCGTTCCACGTGCAAGAAACATGTATCAATAGAGCAACTAAAGGCATGCAAGCAGAAGTATGGTGAACCAATGAGGATGTATATCCAGCGATGGAACATCATAAAAAATTCGGCAGAAAATATATCTGATGAAAGAGCAATAGACGCATTTGTTGCGGGGATCCGAAGAAGAGACTTAATTGAGGATTTGGGTAGGTCCAACACGAGAACAAAACCAGAGCTCATGGAGGTAGCGAATTGATACGTCTCCAACGTATCTATAATTTCTTATGTTCCATGCTAGTTTTATGACAATACCTACATGTTTTATCCATACTTTATATCGTTTTGATGCATTTTCCGGAACTAACCTATTAACAAGATGCCGAAGTGCCAGTTCCTGTTTTCTGCTGTTTTTGGTTCCAGAAAGGTTGTTCGGGCAATATTCTCGGAATTCGACGAAACAAAGACCAAATATCTTATTTTCCCCGGAAGGGTCCAGAACACTGAAGGAGAGTCGGAGGCGGGCAGCAGGGGGCCCACACCATATGGCAGCGCGGGTGGCCCCCTGGCCGCGCCAGCCTATGGGGAGGGGGCCCCGTGGCCCCTCCGACTCCGCCTCTTCGCCTATAAAGTCCCTCGCGACCTAAAACCTCGATACCAATTGACGAAACTCCAGAAAGACTCCAGGGGCGCCGCCGCCATCGCGAAACTCCGTTTCGGGGGACAGAATCTCTGTTCCGGCACGCCACCGGGACGGGGAAGTGCCCCCGGAAGCCATCTCCATCGACGCCACCGCCTCCATCATGCTCCGTGAGTAGTTCCCCCATGGACTATGGGTTCTAGCTGTAGCTAGTTGGTACTCTCTCTCCCATGTACTTCAATACAATGATCTCATGAGTTGCCTTACATGATTGAGATTCATCTGATGTAATCGGTGTTGTGTTTGTTAGGATCCGATGGATTGTTACATTATGATTAGTCTATCTATATAAGTTTGTGAAGTTATTGTTGCTGCAATCTTGTTGTGTTTAATGCTTGTCACTAGTGCACGAGTGGCATGATCTTAGATTTGAGCTCTATAATTATTGCTTAGATTGTATCTACAAGTTGTTTGCACATGTCTATGTCCGGAACCCGAGGCCCCGCAGTGACAAAGAATCGGGATAACTGGAGGGGAAGGCGTAGGTATGAGGATCACATGTTTTCACCAAGTGTTAATGCTTTGCTCCGGTGCTCCATTAAAAGGAGTACCTTAATTACCAGTAGATTCCTTTGAGGCCCGGCTGCCACCGGCTGGTAGGACAAAAGATGTTATGCAAGTTTCTCATTGCGAGCACGTATGACTATATATGGAAAACATGCCTACATGATTAATAATCTTGATGTTCTGTCTTAATGCTATTTCAATCCTATCAATTGCCCAACTGTAATTTGTTCACCCAACACTTGTTACTTGTTATTTGAGAGTTACCACTAGTGTAGATAGCTGGGAACCCCGTTCCATCTCTTATCATCATATACTCGTTCTATATGTCATTGGAAGTAGTATTAACTATTTTCTGGTGCCATTGCCTCTGTGTTGCTGTTACTGCTGCTGTGTTACTGTTACTATTGCTCTCATATTACTGCTGCTTTCACATCACCCCTGTTACTAGTGCTTTTCCAGGTGCAGCTGAATTGACAACTCAGTTGTTAAGGCTTATAAGTATTCTTTACCTCCCCTTGTGTCGAATCAATAAATTTTGGTTTTACTTCCCTCGAAGATTGTTGCGATCCCCTATACTTGTGGGTTATTAAGACTATTTTCTAGCGCCGTTGCCGGGGAGGCATAGCTCTACTCATAAGTTCACCTGGGGAGTACACTCTACCTCTCTCTCTCTGTTTTTATTTTATTTTGTTTTGCTTAGTTTGCTTTTGTCTAGTTTGTTTGTGCTTAGTTTATTTCCGTCTAGTATTATTTTGCTTAGTTTACTTTTGTCTAGTTTATTTTTGTTTTGTTTTATTTTTCTTATATACCCAAAAATCCATAAAAATTTGAAAAACTGAAAAATTAAAAACCGTTGTTATGGGAGAACCCACAACCTATTTGGAGCTTATTGAAATATATATGAATTATAGAGAATCAAGAACGGGTAAAGTCATGAGTGCTGTGATAGAAAAATTGAATACAATTGCTAAAATCTTGCTTAAACACCATGATATAAACTGTTGCTCTAAACAGGATACTAAACATCTGAAATTCCAATGTGGCTTTAGTGAAGAAGTTTTAATTAAGAACTATAATTGGAATAACTATATTCATTTTGGGTTCGAAGAGGTAGAACAATTTGTCTTATTTATGGGAGCTTCTGAGATCGAATCCTTCATGTCTAAAAATTATGAAACTTGTGTTGCTTGTAAGGACCTTAAAGATTATGTCTCTTCTATCCTTAATTTTTGCATAGAAAGTTACAGTGATAATCCTTATATCATTGATTATAAAGAGAGACTCATTAATGCATAAGAATGCACTCACAATTTGCAGGAACCTGTGAAAGAAGAAATTGATGAACCTGAAAGCTCATTGGATGAAAAAGAGGAGGAAATTGATGAACCTGAAAGCTCATTGGATGAAAAAGAGGAGGAGAGTGATGAACAAAAGGAGGAAGAATGGATTAGCTACCCATGCCAACCTTCTAATGAGAGTAACTCTTTATCTCTTACACTATTTGATTGTCCTCCATGCTTACCAAAGGAGGATGAGTGTTATGTTCCTGTGGATTCTCTTACAATATTCCCTATGAGTAAAACTTGTGAGAATAATTATGCTACTGTTATCTATGATAATCCATGCTATTTTGATAAATCTTATGATAATACTTTGTTTGTGCCTGATGTCGAAATGCATGGTACTAAAGAGTTTTGCTTAGCAAATGTTTATGATAAAGCTCTAGATGATGGTCCTATGTTGCTTGATAATATTAATTGTACTACTAATGAAAATGGGATTGGAGAGGTCTTGACTTTATCTAGGAGTCCCATATCTTTTGAGATTGATCAATCATCTTGTTATATTATTGATAAAAGTGGGTTTGAGAGTTTTGATCTCACTATTTTTGAGCTTGATAAAAATTATGTGTTTGTAGATCATGAAAAGCATGCTGTATGTGATAGTTATATTGTTGAGTTTATTCATGAAGCTACTGAAAATTATTATGAGAGAGGAAAATATGGTTGTAGAAATTTGCATGGTACTAAAACACCTCTCCATATGCTGAAACTTTCGAAGTTGCTCATGTTTTATCTTCTTATGCTTGTCACTTGGTTCTTCATGAATTTATTTGTGTACAAGGTTCCTATGCATAGGAAGTGGGTTAGACTTAAATGTGTTTTGAACTTGCTTTTTGATGCTCTCTTTTGCTTCAACTCTCATCCTTATGTGAGCATCATTAAAATTGCTGAGCCCATCTTAATGGCTATAAAGAAAGCACTTCTTGGGAGATAACCCATGTCTTTATTTTGCTACTGTTTTGTTGTGTCTTGGAAGTTGTTACTACTATAGCAACCTCTCCTTATCTTTATTTTATTGCATTGTTGTGCCAAGTAAAGTCTCTAATAGAAGGTTGATGCTAGATTTGGATTTCTGCGCAGATACAGATTTCTATCTATCACGAATTTGAGTAGGTCTCTCTGTAGGAAACTCAGAAAAATCTGCCAATTTTCATGCGTGTTCCTCAGATATGTACGCAACTTTCATTTGTTTTGAGTTTTCTGATTTGAGCAACGGAAGTACCTCTTAAAAATTCGTCTTTACTGGCTGTTCTGTTTTGACAGATTCTGCCTCTGTTTTTTTGCATTGTCTCTTGTGGACTTTAAGTAAGGCTATCTAGACGTGGAGAGCTGTAGCTATTGTTTTATTGAGTTGTTGCAATGTGTCACTACAGGACCAAAGTGGATTAAAGTTTTTGAGTACTAACCCCTCTAATGAAGTTTATGAGAAGTTTGGTGTGGCAGAAGTTTTCAAGGGTCAAGAGAGGAGGATGATATATGATCAAGAAGAGTGAAAAGTCTAAGCTTGGGGATGCCCCCGTGGTTCATCCCTGCATATTTCAAGAAGACTCAAGCGTCTAAGCTTGGGGATGCCCAAGGCATCCCCTTCTTCATCAACAACTTATCAGGTTATCTCTAGTGAAACTATATTTTTATTCAGCCACATTATATGTGCTTTACTTGGAGTGTCTGTGTGCTTTTATTTTTGTTTATGTTTGAATAAATTCGGATCCTAGCAATCCTTGTGTGGGAGAGAGACACGCTCCGCTTTTTCATATGAACACTGGTGTTCTTAGCTTTATTTTAATGTTCATGGCGGAGTTGAAAACCGCAACACTTGTTGTTATTTGGTTGGAAACAGAAAATGCTTCATATTGTCTTGAATAATTTGATACTTGACAATTGTTTTGAGCTCTCAAGTAGATCATGTTTAAGCTCATGCACCATGTAGTTTAAACCTATTAGTGGAGAACTACCGTAGAGCTTGTTGAAATTTGGTTTGCTTGATTGGTCTCTCTAAGGTCTAGATATTTTCTGGTAAAAGTGTTTGAGCAACAAGGAAGACAATGTAGAGTCTTATAATGCTTGCAATATGTTCTTATGTAAGTTTTGCTGTACCGGTTCATACTTGTGTTTGCTTCAAACAACCTTGCTAGCCAAAGCCTTGTATTGAGAGGGAATGCTTCTCGTGCATCCAAAACCTTGAGCCAAAACCTATGCCATTTGTGTCCACCATATCTACCTACTATGTGGTATTTTCTGCCATTCCAAGTAAATACTTCATGTGCTACCTTTAAACAATTCAAAAGCTATTATCTCTTATTTGTGTCAATGTTTTATAGCTCATGAGGAAGTATGTGGTGTTTATCTTTCGATCTTGTCATTTACTTCTGACAGACTTTCACAAATGGACTAGTGGTTCATCCGCTTATCCAATAATTTTGCAAAAAGAGCTGGCAATAGGGTTCCCAGCCCCAATTAATTAACTTGCATTAATAATTCTCTTCACATGATTTGCCCTGATCTATCAGTAAGCAACCTAATTTTGCAAATAGACACTCCTTCATGGTATGTGAATGTTGGAAGGCACCCGAGGATTCGGTTAGCCATGGCTTGTGTAAGCAAAAGGTTGGGAGGAGTGTCATCAATAATGAAACTAAAATACATGTGTAAACAAAAGAGAAGAGGGATGATCTACCTTGCTGGTAGAGATAACGTCCTTCATGGGAGCCGCTCTTGAAAGTCTGGTTGATAAGGTAGTTAGAGTACCCGCTACCATTCGTTGACAACAACAAACACCTCTCAAAACTTTACTTTTATGCTCTCTATATGATTTCAAAACTTGAAAAGCTCTAGCACATGATTTAATCCATGCTTCCCTCTGCAAAGGGCCTTTCTTTTACTTTATGTTGAGTCAGTTTACCTACTTCTTTCCATCTTAGAAGCAAACACTTGTGTCAACTGTGCATTGATTCTTACATGCTTGCTTATTGCATTTATTATATCACTTTGTGTTGACAAATATCCATGAGATATGCATGTTGAAAGTTGAAAGCAATCGCTGAAACTTAAATCTTCCTTTGTGTTGCTTCAAACCTCTTATTAAGAATTTATTTCTTTATGAGTTAACTCTTATGCAAGACTTTTTGATGCTTGTCTTGAAAGTACTATTCATGAAAAGTTTTGCTATATGTTATCTATTTGTTAGCAAACTATAGATCATTGCCTTGAGTTACTTCATTTATCTCATATGCTTTACAATAGTATGATCAAGATTATGTTGGTAGCATGTCACTTCAGAAATTATTCTTGTTATCGTTTACCTACTCGAGGGCGAGTAGGAACTAAGCTTGGGGATGCTTGATATGTCTCCAACGTATCTATAATTTCTTATGTTCCATGCTAGTTTTATGACAATACCTACATGTTTTATTCATACTTTATATCATTTTGATGCATTTTCCGGAACTAACCTATTAACAAGATGCCGAAGTGCCAGTTCCTGTTTTCTGCTATTTTTGGTTCCAGAAAGGCTGTTCGGGCAATATTCTCGGAATTCGACGAAACAAAGACCAAATATCTTATTTTCCCCAGAAGGGTCCAGAACACCGAAGGAGAGTCGGAGGCGGGCAGCAGGGGGCCCACACCATATGGCGGCGCGGGTGGCCCCCTGGTCGTGCCAGCCTATGGGGAGGGGGCCCCGTGGCCCCTCCGACTCCGCCTCTTCGCCTATAAAGTCCCTCGCGACCTAAAACCTCGATACCAATTGACGAAACTCCAGAAAGACTCTAGGGGCGCCGCCGCCATCGCGAAACTCCGTTTTGGGGGACAGAATCTCTGTTCCGGCACGCCGCCGGGACGGGGAAGTGCCCCCGGAAGCCATCTCTATCGACGCCACCGCCTCCATCATGCTCCGTGAGTAGTTTCCCCCATGGACTACGGGTTCTAGCTGTAGCTAGTTGGTACTCTCTCTCCCATGTACTTCAATACAATGATCTCATGAGCTGCCTTACATGATTGAGATTCATCTGATGTAATCGGTGTTGTGTTTGTTGGGATCCGATGGATTATTACATTATGATTAGTCTATCTATATAAATTTGTGAAGTTATTGTTGCTGCAATCTTGTTGTGTTTAATGCTTGTCACTAGTGCACGAGTGGCATGATCTTAGATTTGAGCTCTATAATTATTGCTTAGATTGTATCTACAAGTTGTTTGCACATGTCTATGTCCGGAACCCGAGGCCCCAGAGTGACAGCAACTGGGATAACTGGAGGGGAAGGCGTAGGTATGAGGATCACATGTTTTCACCAGGTGTTAATGCTTTGCTCCGGTGCTCTATTAAAAGGAGTACCTTAATTACCAGTAGATTCCCTTGAGGCCCGGCTGCCACCGGCTGGTAGGACAAAAGATGTTATGCAAGTTTCTCATTGCGAGCACGTATGACTATATATGGAAAACATGCCTACATGATTAATAATCTTGATGTTCTGTCTTAATGCTATTTCAATCCTATCAATTGCCCAACTGTAATTTGTTCACCCAACACTTGTTACTTGTTATTTGAGAGTTACCACTAGTGTAGATAGTTGGGAACCCCGGTCCATCTCTTATCATCATATACTCGTTCTATATGTCATTGGAAGTAGTATCAACTATTTTCTGGTGCCATTGCCTCTGTGTTATCAAGTATCGCCGCCGTGTTATTCTTGTTACTATTGCTCTCATATTACTGCTGCTTTCACATCACCCCTGTTACTAGTGCTTTTCCAGGTGCAGCTGAATTGACAACTCAGTTGTTAAGGCTTATAAGTATTCTTTACCTCCCCTTGTGTCGAATCAATAAATTTGGGTTTTACTTCCCTCGAAGACTGTTGCGATCCCCTATACTTGTGGGTTATCATGAATCGCTGGGCAGATGGCGAAGATGTTGTTCAAAATAAACGGCACAGATCACCCGAGGAAGATCGCAACAGAAACAACAACCAAAATAGGCGACGATTTTCTCGCCAATTCTCAGATTACGACGGTCTCAGCAAAGTGGCGGCTGGCTTCCGAGGAAACAGTGGAGGAAATCATCGGGATGATTATCAGAGGAACAACGAGCAGCGCAATGATCATAGAGATGCACCAAGCTCCAGCAGGCAAAATAATTGACCAAGGTTCCAGAGGCCATACAACATATCACCCGAAGATCTTCTGAACGGGCCATGCCAGATGCACTTTTACCTCGACAGTTAAGGGAAAAGACAGTCAGACCATCTTCAGAAGGACTGCCAAACATTCCAAGTGTTGCATAGATATGCGGAGCATACAAATGCACAAGCAGCAAACAGGGGGCACGTACAGGGGCCAAGGAGTGAGGTCCATTGATACGTCTCCGACGTATCGATAATTTCTTATGTTCCATGCCACATTATTGATGATATCTACATGTTTTATGTATACTTTATGTCATATTTATGCATTTTTCGGCACTACCCTATTAACGAGATGCCGAAGAGCCAGTTGCTGTTTTCTGCTGTTTTTGGTTTCAGAAATCCTACAAAGGAAATATTCTCGGAATTGGACGAAATCAACGCCCAGGGGCCTATTTTTACACGAAGCTTCCAGAAGACCGGAGGGGAGACGAAGTGGGGCCACGGGGCGCCGCCACACTAGGGGGGCGCGGCCAGCATAGGGCCCGCGCGGCCCTGTTGTGTGGGGCCCCCGTGATGCCCTTTGACCTGCCCTTCCGCCTACTTAAAGCCTCCGTCGCGAAACCCCCAGTACCGAGAGCCACGATACGGAAAACCTTACTGAGACGCCACCGCCGCCAATCCCATCTCGGGGGATTCAGGAGATCGCCTCCGGCACCCTGCCGGAGAGGGGAATCATCTCCCGAAGGACTCTTCACCGCCATGGTCGCCTCCGGAGTGATGAGTGAGTAGTTCACCCCTGGACTATGGGTCCATAGCAGTAGCTAGATGGTCGTCTTCTCCTTATGTGCTTCATTGTAGGATCTTGTGAGCTGCCTAACATGATCAAGATCATCTATCTGTAATGCTATATGTTGTGTTTGTCGGGATCCGATGGATAGAGAATACTATGTTATGTTGATTATCAATCTATTACCTATGTGTTGTTTATGATCTTGCATGCTCTCCGTTATTAGTAGAGGCTCTGGCCAAGTTTTTACTCTTAACTCCAAGAGGGAGTATTTATGCTCGATAGTGGGTTCATGCCTCCATTAAACTCGGGACAAAGTGAGAAAGTTCTAAGGTTGTGGATGTGCTGTTGCCACTAGGGATAAAACATTGATGCTATGTCCGAGGATGTAGTTATTGATTACATTACGCACCATACTTAATGCAATTGTCTGTTGTTTGTAACTTAATACTGGAAGGGGTTCGGATGATAACCTGAAGGTGGACTTTTTAGGCATAGATGCATGCTGGATAGCGGTCTATGTACTTTGTCGTAATGCCCAATTAAATCTCACTATACTTATCATATCATGTATGTGCATTTTCATGCTCTCTCTATTTGTCAATTGCCCGACTGTAATTTGTTCACCCAACATGCTATTTATCTTATGGGAGAGACACCTCTAGTGAACTGTGGACCCCAGTCCATTCTTTTACATTAAATACAATCTACTGCAATACTTGTTCTACTGTTTTCTGCAAACAATCATCATCCACACTATACATCTAATCCTTTGTTACAGCAAGCCGGTGAGATTGACAACCTCACTATTTCGTTGGGGCAAAGTACTTTGGTTATGTTGTGCAGGTTCCACGTTGGCGCCGGAATCCCTGGTGTTGCGCCGCACTACGTCCCGCCGCCATCAACCTTCAACGTGCTTCTTGGCTCCTCCTGGTTCAATAAACCTTGGTTTCTTTCTGAGGGAAAACTTGCTACTGTGTGCATCATACCTTCCTCTTGGGGTTCCCAACGAACGTGTGAGTTACACGCCATCAAGCAATATTTTTCTGGCGCCGTTGCCGGGGAGATCAAGACACGCTGCAAGGGGAGTCTCCACAATCCAATCTCTTTACTTTGTTTTTGTCTTGCTTTATTTTATTTACTACTTTGTTTGCTGCACTTATATCAAAACACAAAAAAATTAGTTGCTAGCTTTACTTTATTTACTGTCTTGTTCTCCATATCAAAAACACACAAAAAAAATTAGTTACTTGCATTTACTTTATCTAGTTTGCTTTATTTACTACTGCTAAAATGAATACCCCTGAAAATACTAAGTTGTGTGACTTCACAAACACTAATAATAATGATTTCCTATGCACACCTATTGCTCCACCTGCTACTACAGCAGAATTCTTTGAAATTAAACCTGCTTTACTGAATCTTGTTATGAGAGAGCAATTTTCTGGTGTTAGTTCTGATGATGCTGCTGCCCATCTTAATAATTTTGTTGAATTATGTGAAATGCAAAAGTATAAGGATGTAGATGGTGACATTATAAAATTAAAATTGTTTCCTTTCTCATTAAGAGGAAGAGCTAAAGATTGGTTGCTATCTCTGCCTAGAAATAGTATTGATTCATGGACTAAATGTAAGGATGCTTTTATTGGTAGATATTATCCTCCCGCTAAAATTATATCTTTGAGGAGTAGCATAATGAATTTTAAACAATTAGATAATGAACATGTTGCTCAAGCATGGGAGAGAATGAAATCTTTGGTAAAGAATTGCCCAACCCATGGACTGACTACTTGGATGATCATCCAAACCTTTTATGCAGGACTGAACTTTTCTTCGCGGAACCTATTGGATTCAGCTGCTGGAGGTACCTTTATGTCCATCACTCTTGGTGAAGCAACAAAGCTTCTTGATAATATGATGATTAATTACTCTGAATGGCACACGGAAAGAGCTCCACAAGGTAAGAAGGTAAATTCTGTCGAAGAAACCTCTTCCTTGAGTGATAAGATTGATGCTATTATGTCTATGCTTGTGAATGATAGGACTAATGTTGATCCTAATAATGTTCCGTTAGCTTCATTGGTTGCTCAAGGAGAACATGTTGATGTAAACTTCATTAAAAATAATAATTTCAACAACAATGCTTATCAGAACAATTCTAGTAATAACTATAGGCCATATCCTTATAATAATGGTAACGGTTATGGTAATTCTTATGGGAATTCTTACAACAATAATAGGAACACACCCCCTGGACTTGAAGCTATGCTTAAAGAATTTATTAGTACACAAACTGCTTTTAACAAATCTGTTGAGGAAAAGCTTGATAAAATTGATATTCTTGCTTCTAAGGTTGATAGACTTGCCTCTGATGTTGATCTTTTAAAATTGAAAGTTATGCCTAATAAGGATATTGAAAATAAAATTGTTACTACAGCAAATGCCATTCAAGTTAGAATTAATGAGAATATAAGATTGATGGCTGAATTGCATGCTAGGTGGGAAAGAGAAGAAAATGAAAAACTTGCTAAAGAGAATAATGTAGCTAAAGTTTGGACTATTACCACCACTAATAATGTTAATGCTCCACATGTTGCTGCACCTCCTACTAATAATGGTGAAAGAATTGGTGTTGGCAATGTTTCTACTTCTAATGCAAAGCCTGCAAAACTGCCGGAAACTGCTAAAACTGCTGAAACTGCTTGTGATAAAACTGCTGAAATTTTTTCCAACATTGGGGATGATGATCCCATTGCTGTAGATCATAATGGTTTAGACTTTGATGATTGCCACATCTCTGAAGTTATAAAGTTCTTACAAAAGCTTGCTAAAAGTCCCAACGCTAGTGCTATAAATTTGGCTTTCACAAAACATATTACGAATGCTCTCATAAAAGCTAGAGAAGAGAAACTAAAACTTGAAACTTCTATTCCTAGAAAGCTAGAGGATGGTTGGGAGCCCATCATTAAGATGAAGGTCAATGACTTTGATTGTAATGCTTTATGTGATCTTGGTGCAAGTATTTCTGTTATGCCTAAGAAAATTTATGATATGCTTGACTTGCCACCATTGAAAAACTGTTATTTGGATGTTAATCTTGTTGATAATGCTATAAAGAAACCTTTGGGGAGAGTTTATAATGTTCGCATTACCATTAACAATAACCTTGTCCCCGTTGATTTTGTTGTCTTGGATATTGAATGCAATGCATCTTGTCCCATTATATTGGGAAGACCTTTTCTTCGAACTGTTGGAGCTATCATTGATATGAAGGAAGGTAATATTAAATATCAATTTCCTCTCAAGAAAGGTATGGAACACTTCCCTAGAAAGAGAATGAAGTTACCTTTTGATTATATTATTAGAACAAATTATGATGTTGATGCTTCACCTCTCGGTAACACTTGATATACACTTTCTGCGCCTAGCTGAAAGGCGTTAAAGAAAATCGCTTATGGGAGACAACCCATGTTTTTACTACAGTACTTTGTTTTATATTTGAGTCTTGGAAGTTGTTTAATACTATAGCAACCTCTCCTTATCTTAGTTTTGTGCATTGTTGTGCCAAGTAAAGTCGTTGATAGTAAGGTTCATACTAGATTTGGATTACTGCGCAGAAACAGATTTCTTTGCTGTCACAAATCTGGGCCTAATTCTCTGTAGGTAACTCAGAAAATTATGCCAATTTACGTGAGTGATCCTCAGATATGTACGCAACTTTCATTCAATTTGGGCATTTTCATTTGAGCAAGTATGGTGCCACTTTAAAATTCGTCTTTACGAACTGTTCTGTTTTGACAGATTCTGCCTTTTATTTCGCATTGCCTCTTTTGCTATGTTGGATGAATTTCTTTGATCCACTAATGTCCAGTAGCTTTGTGCAATGTCCAGAAGTGTTAAGAATGATTATGTCACCTCTGAACATGTAAATTTTTATTGTGCACTAACCCTCTAATGAGTTGTTTCGAGTTTGGTGTGGAGGAAGTTTTCAAGGATCAAGAGAGGGAAATGATGCAATATGATCAAGGAGAGTGAAAGCTCTAAGATTGGGGATGCCCTGGTGGTTCACCCCTGCATATTTTAAGAAGACTCAAGCGTCTAAGATTGGGGATGCCCAAGGCATCCCCTTCTTCATCGACAACATTATCAGGTTCCTCCCCTGAAACTATATTTTTATTCCATCACATTTTATGTGCTTTGCTTGGAGCGTCTGTTTGTTCTTGTTTTTGTTTTTGTTTGAATAAAATGGATCCTAGCATTCATTGTGTGGGAGAGAGACACACTCCGCTGTTGCATATGGACAAATATGTCCTTAGGCTTTACTCATAGTATTCATGGCGAAGGTTGAATCTTCTTCGTTAAATTGTTATATGGTTGGAATCGGAAAATGCTACATGTAGTAATTCTAAAATGTCTTGAATAATTTGATACTTAGCAATTGTTGTGCTCATGTTTAAGCTCTTGCATCATATACTTTGCACCCATTAATGAAGAAATACATAGAGCTTGCTAAAATTTGGTTTGCATGTTTGGTCTCTCTAAAGTCTAGATAATTTCTAGTATTGAGTTTTGAACAACAAGGAAGACGGTGTAGAGTCTTATAATGTTTACAATATGTCTTTTATGTGAGTTTTGCTGCACCGGTTCATCCTTGTGTTTGTTTCAAATAACCTTGCTAGCCTAAACCTTGTATCGAGAGGGAATACTTCTCATGCATCCAAAATCCTTGAGCCAACCACTATGCCATTTGTGTCCACCATACCTACCTACTACATGGTATTTCTCCGCCATTCCAAAGTAAATTGCTTGAGTGCTACCTTTAAATTTCCATCATTCGCCTTTGCAATATATAGCTCATGGGACAAAATAGCCTTAAAAACTATTGTGGTATTGAATATGTACTTATGCACTTTATCTCTTATTAAGTTGCTTGTTGTGCGATAACCATGCTTCTGGGGACGCCATCAACTATTTGTTGAATATCATGTGAGTTGCTATGCATGTTCGTCTTGTCTGAAGTAAGGGAGATTTATCACTCATTAAATGGTTAGAGCATGCATAATGTTAGAGAAGAACATTGGGCCGCTAACTAAAGCCATGAATCATGGTGGAAGTTTCAGTTTTGGACATATATCCTCAATCTCATATGAGAACATTAATTGTTGCTACATGCTTATGCATTAAAGAGGAGTCCATTATCTGTTGTCTATGTTGTCCCGGTATGGATGTCTAAGTTGAGAATAATCAAAAGCGAGAAATCCAAATGCGAGCTTTCTCCTTAGACCTTTGTACAGGCGGCATAGAGGTACCCCTTTGTGACACTTGGTTAAAACATGTGTATTGCGATGATAATCCTGGTAATCCGAGCTAATTAGGACAAGGTGCGGGCACTATTAGTATACTATGCATGAGGCTTGCAACTTGTAAGATATAATTTACATGATACATATGCTTTATTACTACCGTTGACAAAATTGTTTCATGTTTTCAAAATAAAAGCTCTAGCACAAATATAGCAATCGATGCTTCCCTCTGCGAAGGGCCTTTCTTTTACTTTTATGTTGAGTCAGTTCACCTATTTCTCTCCACCTCAAGAAGCAAACACTTGTGTGAACTGTGCATTGATTCCTACATACTTACATATTGCACTTGTTATATTACTTTACATTGACACTATCCATGAGATATACATGTTATAAGTTGAAGGCAACCGCTGAAACTTAATCTTCCTTTGTGTTGCTTCAATACCTTTACTTTGATTTATTGCTTTATGAGTTAACTCTTATGCAAGACTTATTGATGCCTGTCTTGAAGTACTATTCATGAAAAGTCTTTGCTTTATGATTCAGTTGTTTACTCATGTCATTACCATTGTTTTGATCGCTGCATTCATTACATATGCTTACAATAGTATGATCAAGGTTATGATGGCATGTCACTCCAGAAATTATCTTTGTTATCGTTTACCTGCTCGGGACGAGCAGGAACTAAGCTTGGGGATGCTGATACGTCTCCGACGTATCGATAATTTCTTATGTTCCATGCCACATTATTGATGATATCTACATGTTTTATGTATACTTTATGTCATATTTATGCATTTTCCGGCACTAACCTATTAACGAGATGCCGAAGAGCCAGTTGCTGTTTTCTGCTGTTTTTGGTTTCAGAAATCCTACAAAGGAAATATTCTCGGAATTGGACGAAATCAACGCCCAGGGGCCTATTTTTACACGAAGCTTCCAGAAGACCGGAGGGGAGACGAAGTGGGGCCACGGGGCGCCGCCACACTAGGGCGGCGCGGCCAGCATAGGGCCCGCGCGGCCCTGTTGTGTGGGGCCCCCGTGATGCCCTTTGACCTGCCCTTCCGCCTACTTAAAGCCTCCGCCGCGAAACCCCCAGTACCGAGAGCCACGATACGGAAAACCTTACTGAGACGCCGCCGCCGCCAATCCCATCTCGGGGGATTCAGGATATCGCCTCCGGCACCCTGCCGGAGAGGGGAATCATCTCCCGGAGGACTCTTCACCGCCATGGTCGCCTCCGGAGTGATGAGTGAGTAGTTCACCCCTGGACTATGGGTCCATACCAGTAGCTAGATGGTCATCTTCTCCTTATGTGCTTCATTGAAGGATCTTGTGAGCTGCCTAACATGATCAAGATCATCTATCTGTAATGCTATATGTTGTGTTTGTCGGGATCCGATGGATAGAGAATACTATGTTATGTTGATTATCAATCTATTACCTATGTGTTGTTTATGATCTTGCATGCTCTCCGTTATTAGTAGAGGCTCTGGCCAAGTTTTTACTCTTAACTCCAAGAGGGAGTATTTATGCTCGATAGTGGGTTCATGCCTCCATTAAATCTGGGACAGTGACAGAAAGTTCTAAGGTTGTGGATGTGCTGTTGCCACTAGGGATAAAACATTGATGCTATGTCCGAGGATGTAGTTATTGATTACATTACGCACCATACTTAATGCAATTGTCTGTTGTTTGCAACTTAATACTGGAAGGGGTTCGGATGATAACCTGAAGGTGGACTTTTTAGGCATAGATGCATGCTGGATAGCGGTCTATGTACTTTGTCGTAATGCCCAATTAAATCTCACTATACTTATCATATCATGTATGTGCATTGTCATGCTCTCTCTATTTGTCAATTGCCCGACTGTAATTTGTTCACCCAACATGCTATTTATCTTATGGGAGAGACACCTCTAGTGAACTGTGGACCCCGGTCCATTCTTTTACATTAAATACAATCCCATCGCAATACTTGTTCTATCGTTTCGCAAACAATCATCATCCACACTATACATCTAATCCTTTGTTACAGCAAGCCGGTGAGATTGACAACCTCACTGTTTCGTTGGGGCAAAGTACTTTGGTTGTGTTGTGCAGGTTCCACGTTGGCGCCGAAATCCCTGGTGTTGCGCCGCACTACATCCCGCCGCCATCAACCTTCAACGTGCTTCTTGGCTCCTCCTGGTTCGATAAACCTTGGTTTCTTTCTGAGGGAAAACTTGCTACTGTGTGCATCATACCTTCCTCTTGGGGTTCCCAACGAACGTGTGAGTTACACGCCATCAAGCATCCATCTGCCACCACCACCCGCAATTACCAGTTCAAATCAACGTCGGTTGCAGCTGGCGGCAGCTCCAGGCAACAATGGCCCTTACATTGACACGACGGGAGCAGTATTGATGATTCAGAAAGGCAGACCCTCGAATAGGACGCAAAAGGTAATTTCGCGATAGGTATACATGGCAGAGAAAATGCCTCCACCAACCATCGAGTACCTTAATTGGTCAGCACAGGACATAGGACTCACTCAAGTGGACCACCCGCCTCAAGTTCCACGGCCGGGAAAATCAGCTATGATTTTACCGGCGGTGATCGCAGGATTCGAGGTCTCGCATATATTCATAGATGGAGGAAGCAGTCTGAACCTCATGTACGCAGACACCTTGAGGAAGATGAATATTTCTCTAGTAAATCTGACACCAACAGACACACGCTTTCATGGTATTACACCGGAGAAGCCAAACTTTCCCCTAGGAAAGATCTTACTTGATATAAAGTTCGGAACCCGAGAGAATTTCAGGAAGGAGAAGTTGGAGTTTGAGGTTATCGATTTTCCATCACAGTATCATGCTCTATTGGGACGACCCGCGTATGCCAGATTCATGGCTGTGCCACACTATGCATACATGTTATGTAGAATTCCTGGTCCCAATGACCCAATCACAGTGAAGGGAAGCTTTGCTCTGGCAGATAAATGTGACAAGGACTTTCATAAGCTTTCCGAAACCTTCGGGATGCAGGCTGAGTATGAAGCTTCTAAGCTCACCACCAACTACGATGTGCTACCCGACGGAGGAAGGCCACTTAAGGAGCAAACCTTCGACACCTCCAAGAATTCCAAGGAAGTGCAGATTCACCTGACAAATCCCAAGAAGATGACAGCTATCGCAACAAACATGGACAGCGCATAGGAAAGTGCGCTCGTCGAGTTCCTCCGTGAGTGCTGGAAAATCTTCGCATGGTGTCCAGCCGACATGCCAGGAGTACCCAGGGAACTTGCCGAGCATCCTCTTAATCTAGACCCAAGAGTTAGGCCAATCCGACAACCTTTACGGAGTTTCTCCGAGCCAAACCGCAAAGCTATGCTATCAGAGATTTGTCGACTCAGAGAAGCGAATTTCATCAAGGAACTACATACCAAGGCCACATGGATCGCTAACCCAGTATTGGTCCCGAAGAAAAACACTGATGTCCTTCGCATGTGCGTCGACTTCACGTGTCTCAATAAACATTGTCCAAAGGATCACTTTCCCCTCCCGATGATCGATCAAATTATCGACTCCACAGCGGGATGCGAACGTCTTTCCTTCCTGGACGCGTATTCTGGTTACAACCAGATCCGCTTAAAAGAGGAAGATGAAGTCAAAAAATCTTTCATAACCCATTATGGCGTGTTTTGCTACAGAAAAATGCCCTTCGAGTTGAAAATGCGGGAGCTACCTATCATAGGATGATGCAGAAGTGTCTCACCACGCAGATTGGCAAGAATGTCCAAGTATACATTAACGACGTCGTCATAACAACAAAGCAAGGGTCATCCTTGATTGATGATCTTAGAGAAACCTTCGACAACCTCGACAAGTTTTGCCTCAAGCTGAACCCGATGAAATGCTCCTTTGGTGTTCCTGCGGGAGAACTCCTCGGATACTTGGTGTCAGCCAGAGGAATCGAGGAAAACCTAGAGAAAATACATGCAATCGTGACGATGAGGAAACCAACCAAACTCAAAGAGATACAATAGTTGACTGGCCGTGTCGCAGCGTTGAGCAGGTTTGTCGCCAGGTTAGGAGAAAAATCGCCGCCTTTCTTTCCTGGACGCGTATTCTGGTTACAACCAGATCCGCTTAAAAGAGGAAGATGAAGTCAAAACAACTTTCATAACCCCTTATGGCGTGTTTTGCTACAGAACAATGCCCTTCGGGTTGAAAATGCGGGAGTTACCTATCATAGGATGATGCAGAAGTGTCTCACCACGCAGATTGGCAAGAACGTCCAAGTATACATTAACGACGTCGTCATAACAACAAAGCAAGGGTCATCCTTGATCGATGATCTTAGAGAAACCTTCAACAACCTCGACAAGTTTTGCCTCAAGCTGAACCCGATGAAATGCTCCTTTGGTGTTCCTGCGGGAGAACTCCTCGGATACTTGGTGTCAGGCAGAGGAATCGAGGCAAACCCAGAGAAAATACAGGCAATTGTGACGATGAGGAAACCAACTAAAATCAAAGAGATACAACAGTTGACTGGCCGTGTCGCAGCGTTGAGTAGGTTTGTCGCCAGGTTAGGAGAAAAATCGCCGCCTTTCTATGCGCTCATTGATACGTCTCCGACGTATCGATAATTTCTTATGTTCCATGCCACATTATTGATGTTATCTACATGTTTTATGCACACTTTATGTCATATTCGTGCATTTTCTGGAACTAACCTATTAACAAGATGCCGAAGTGCCAGTTCCTGTTTTCTGCTGTTTTTGGTTTCAGAAATCCTAGTAACGAAATATTCTCGGAATCGGACGAAATCAACGCCCAAGTTCCTATTTTCACCGGAAGCATCCAGAACACACGAGAACCGCCAGAGAAGGGGGACAGGGCCACCAAACCACACCCCGGCGCGGCCAGGGGGGGGCGCGCCCCCCTATAGTGTGGGCCCCCCAGAAGCCCTCCTGCGCCGCCTCTTCGCCTATATATTGCCCCTGGATCGAAAACCCTGATACGTTCGACGAAAACCACAGAAACCTTCCAGAGCCGCCGCCATCGCGAGGCCAAGATCTGGGGGACAGGAGTCTCTGTTCCGGCACGCTGCCGGAGCGGGGAAGTGCCCCCGGAAGGCTTCTCCATCGACACCGCTGCCATCTCCACCGCCATCTTCATCACCGCTGCTGCTCCCATGAGGAGGGAGTAGTTCTCCATCGAGGCTCGGGGCTGTACCGGTAGCTATGTGGTTCATCTCTCTCCTATGTACCTCAATACAATAATCTCATGAGCTGCTTTACATGATTGAGATTCATATGAGTTTGTATCACAATTTATCTATGTGCTACTCTAGCAATGTTATTAAAGTAGTTCTATTCCTCCTGCACGTGTGTAAAGGTGACAGTGTGTGCACCGTGTTAGTACTTGGTTTATGCTATGATCATGATCTCCTGTAGATTATGAAGTTAATTATTGCTATGATAGTATTGATGTGATCTATTCCTCCTACATATGCATGAAGGTGATAGTGTGCATGCTATGTTAGTACTTGGTTTAGTTGTATTGATCTATCTTACACTATAAGGTTACTTAAATATGAACAAATTGTGGAGCTTGTTAATTCCGGCATTGAGGGTTCGTGTAATCCTACGCAATGCGTTCATCATCCAACAAGAGTGTAGAGTATGCATTTATCTGTTCTGTTATGTGATCAATGTTGAGAGTGTCCACTAGTGAAAGTGTAATCCCTAGGCCTTGTTCCTAACTACTGCTGCGTTACTACTGCTTGTTTACTGTTTCACTGTGTTACTACTGCTGCAATACTACCACCATCAACTACACGCCAGCAAGCTAATTTCTGGCACCGTTGCTACTGCTCATATATATTCATACCACCTGTATTTCACTATCTCTTCGCCGAACTAGTGCACCTATTAGGTGTGTTGGGGACACAAGAGACTTCTTGCTTTGTGGTTGCAGGGTTGCATGAGAGGGATATCTTTGACCTCTTCCTCCCTGAGTTCGATAAACCTTGGGTGATCCACTTAAGGGAAAACTTGCTGCTGTTCTACAAACCTCTGCTCTTGGAGGCCCAACACTGTCTACAGGAAAAGGAGGGGGAAGTAGACATCAAGCTATTTTCTGGCGCCGTTGCCGGGGAGGAAAGGTAAAAGGTACTCACACTCCGGATCTCGGCTACCAAGCTATTTTCCCGGCGCCGTAAGTACTCGAAGCTATTTCCTTTAGATCCTGCAATTGCATCTTTTTGTTTCTTGTTTACACTAGTTTGGCATAATGGACAACAATGAGCTTTTTACTCTATTTCCTGATTTAAGACATGGATGGTTTGATCCGAAAATTAAAAAACCCATGGAACATGTTAGTATGAACACTTTGAATACCATTGTTGCTAATGATATGGAAAATTCTAAGCTTGGGGAAGCTGGTTTTGATGAGCATGATCTTTTTAGTCCCCCAAGTATTGAGGAGAAAATTTTCTTTGATGATACTTTGCCTCCTATTTATGATGATTATAATGATAGTGGTCTTTTGGTGCCACCTACTATGGAGAGTAAATTTTGTTGTGATTATACTATGCCTCCTACACTTGATGAGAATAATAATGATAGCTACTTTGTTGAATTTGCTCCCACTACAACTAATAAAATTGATTATGCTTATGTGGAGAGTAATAATTTTATGCATGAGACTCATGATAAGAATGCTTTATGTGATAGTTATATTGTTGAGTTTGCTCATGATGCTACTGAAAGTTATTATGAGAGAGGAAAATATGGTTGTAGAAATTTTCATGTTACTAAAATACCTCTCTATGTGCTGAAATTTTTCAAGCTATACTTGTTTTATCTTCCTTTGCTTGTTACTTTGCTCTTCATGAACTTGTTTATTTACAAGATTCCTATGCATAGGAAGCATGTTAGACTTAAATGTGTTTTGAATTTGCCTCTGGATGCTCTCTTTTTGCTTCAAATACTATTTCTTGCGAGTGCATCATTAAAACTGCTGAGCCCATCTTAATGGCTATAAAGAAAAGAACTTCTTGGGAGATAACCCATGTGTTATTTTGCTACAGTACTTTGTTTTATATTTGTGTCTTGGAAGTTGTTTACTACTGTAGCAACCTCTCCTTATCTTAGTTTTGTGTTTTATTGTGCCAAGTTAAGCCGTTGATAGAAAAGTAAGTACTAGATTTGGATTACTGCACAGTTCCAGATTTCTTTGCTGTCACGAATCTGGGTCTACCTCCCTGTAGGTAGCTCAGAAAATTAAGCCAATTTACGTGCATGATCCTCAGATATGTACGCAACTTTCATTCAATTTGGGCATTTTCATTTGAGCAAGTCTGGTGCCATTTTAAAATTCGTCAATACGAACTGTTCTGTTTTGACAGATTCTGCCTTTTATTTCGCATTGCCTCTTTTGCTATGTTGGATGAATTTCTTTGTTCCATTAATGTCCAGTAGCTTTATGCAATGTCCAGAAGTGTTAAGAATGATTGTGTCACCTCTGAATATGTTAATTTTTATTGTGCACTAACCCTCTAATGAGTTGTTTCGAGTTTGGTGTGGAGGAAGTTTTCAAGGATCAAGAGAGGAGTATGATGCAACATGATCAAGGAGAGTGAAAGCTCTAAGCTTGGGGATGCCCCGGTGGTTCACCCCTGCATATTCTAAGAAGACTCAAGCGTCTAAGCTTGGGGATGCCCAAGGCATCCCCTTCTTCATCGACAACATTATCAGGTTCCTCCCCTGAAACTATATTTTTATTCCATCACATCTTATGTGCTTTGCTTGGAGCGTCGGTTTGTTTTTATTTTTGTTTTGTTTGAATAAAATGGATCCTAGCATTCACTTTATGGGAGAGAGACACGCTCCGCTGTAGCATATGGACAAGTATGTCCTTGGTTTCTACTCATAGTATTCATGGCGAAGTTTCTTCTTCGTTAAATTGTTATATGGTTGGAATTGGAAAATGATACATGTAGTAATTGCTATAAATGTCTTGGGTAATGTGATACTTGGCAATTGTTGTGCTCATGTTTAAGCTCTTGCATCATATACTTTGCACCCATTAATGAAGAAATACATAGAGCTTGCTAAAATTTGGTTTGCATAATTGGTCTCTCTAAGGTCTAGATAATTTCTAGTATTGAGTTTGAACAACACGGAAGACGGTGTAGAGTCTTATAATGTTTACAATATGTCTTTTATGTGAGTTTTGCTGCACCGGTTCATCCTTGTGTTTGTTTCAAATAACCTTGCTAGCCTAAGCCTTGTATCGAGAGGGAATACTTCTCATGCATCCAAAATACTTGAGCCAACCACTATGCCATTTGTGTCCACCATACCTACCTACTACATGGTATTTCTCCGCCATTTCAAAGTAAATTGCTTGAGTGCTACCTTTAAACAATTCAAAATTTATCACCTCTGATTTGTGTCAATGTTTTATAGCTCATGAGGAAGTATGTGGTGTTTATCTTTCAATCTTGTTGGGCAACTTTCACCAATGGACTAGTGGCTTCATCCGCTTATCCAATAATTTTGCAAAAAGAGCTGGCAATGGGATTCCCAGTCCCAAATTAATTAACAAAAATAGACACTCCTCCATGGTATGTGATTGTTGGACGGCACCCGAAGGATTCGGTTAGCCATGGCTTGTGTAAGCAAAGGTTGGGAGGAGTGTCATCATAATAAAACTAAAATAAAAAGGCACTCCTTCATGGTATGAGATTGTTGGCAGGCACCCGAGGATTCGGTTAGCCATGGTTTGTGAAAGAAAGGTTGGAAGGAGTGCCACCCAAAAATAAAATAAAATGGGAGCCGCTCTTTGAAGGTTTGTCTGGCAAGGGGGTTAGAGTACCCGCTACCATTCGTTGACAACAACATACACCTCTCAAAACTTTATTTTTATGCTCTCTTCATGTTTTCAAAATCAAAGCTCTAGCACAAATATAGCAATCGATGCTTTTCCTCTATGGAGGACCATTCTTTTACTTTCATTGTTGAGTCAGTTCACCTATTTCTCTCCACCTCAAGAAGCAAACACTTGTGTGAATTGTGCATTGATTCCTACATATTTGCATATTGCATTTGTTATATTGCTTTGCATTGACAATTATCCATGAGATATACATGTTATAAGTTGAAAGCAACCGCTGAAACTTCATCTTCCTTTATGTTGCTTCAATACCTCTACTTTGAATTATTGCTTTATGAGTTAACTCTTATGCAAGACTTATTGATGCTTGTCTTGAAAATACTATTCATGAAAAGTCTTTGCTTTATGATTCAGTTGTTTACTCATGTCATTACCATTGTTTTGATCATTGCATTCATCACATGTGTTTACAATAGTATGATCAAGTTTATGATGGCATGTCACTCCAGAAATTATCTGTGTTATCGTTTTACCTGCTCGGGACGAGCAGAACTAAGCTTGGGGATGCTGATACGTCTCCGACGTATCGATAATTTCTTATGTTCCATGCCACATTATTGATGTTATCTACATGTTTTATGCACACTTTATGTCATATTCGTGCATTTTCTGGAACTAACCTATTAACAAGATGCCGAAGTGCCAGTTCCTGTTTTCTGCTGTTTTTGGTTTCAGAAATCCTAGTAACGAAATATTCTCGGAATCGGACGAAATCAACGCCCAAGTTCCTATTTTCACCGGAAGCATCCAGAACACACGAGAACCGCCAAAGAAGGGGGACAGGGCCACCAAACCACACCCCGGCGCGGCCAGGGGGGGGCCGCGCCCCCCTATAGTGTGGGCCCCCCAGAAGCCCTCCTGCGCCGCCTCTTCGCCTATATATTGCCCCTGGATCAAAAACCCTGATACGTTCGACGAAAACCACAGAAACCTTCCAGAGCCGCCGCCATCACGAGGCCAAGATCTGGGGGACAGGAGTCTCTGTTCCGGCACGCTGCCGGAGCGGGGAAGTGCCCCCGGAAGGCTTCTCCATCGACACCGCTGCCATCTCCACCGCCATCTTCATCACCGCTGCTGCTCCCATGAGGAGGGAGTAGTTCTCCATCGAGGCTCGGGGCTGTACCGGTAGCTATGTGGTTCATCTCTCTCCTATGTACCTCAATACAATAATCTCATGAGCTGCTTTACATGATTGAGATTCATATGAGTTTGTATCACAATTTATCTATGTGCTACTCTAGCAATGTTATTAAAGTAGTTCTATTCCTCCTGCACGTGTGTAAAGGTGACAGTGTGTGCACCGTGTTAGTACTTGGTTTATGCTATGATCATGATCTCCTGTAGATTATGAAGTTAATTATTGCTATGATAGTATTGATGTGATCTATTCCTCCTACATATGCATGAAGGTGACAGTGTGCATGCTATGTTAGTACTTGGTTTAGTTGTATTGATCTATCTTACACTATAAGGTTACTTAAATATGAACAAATTGTGGAGCTTGTTAACTCCGGCATTGAGGGTTCGTGTAATCCTACGCAATGCGTTCATCATCCAACAAGAGTGTAGAGTATGCATTTATCTGTTCTGTTATGTGATCAATGTTGAGAGTGTCCACTAGTGAAAGTGTAATCCCTAGGCCTTGTTCCTAAATACTGCTGCGTTACTACTGCTTGTTTACTGTTTCACTGTGTTACTACTGCTGCAATACTACCACCATCAACTACACGCCAGCAAGCTATTTTCTGGCACCGTTGCTACTGCTCATATATATTCATACCACCTGTATTTCACTATCTCTTCGCCGAACTAGTGCACCTATTAGGTGTGTTGGGGACACAAGAGACTTCTTGCTTTGTGGTTGCAGGGTTGCATGAGAGGGATATCTTTGACCTCTTCCTCCCTGAGTTCGATAAACCTTGGGTGATCCACTTAAGGGAAAACTTGCTGCTGTTCTACAAACCTCTGCTCTTGGAGGCCCAACACTGTCTACAGGAAAAGGAGGGGGAAGTAGACATCACTCATCAAGGAAGGAGATAAGTTCGAGTGGAACGAAGAAGCAGACAAAGCTTTTGATCATCTCAAGCGCACAATCTCGACACCTCCAGTATTGGTGGCTCCGAAGAAAAAGAACCTCTCCTGTTATACATTGCGGGCACACCTCAGGTGGTCAGCACAGTCCTCGTGGTGGAACGAGAAGAAGAAGGGAAGATCCATGGAGTTCAGCGGCCAGTATACTTCATCAGCGAGGTACTGTCACCATCCAAGCAGCATTACCTGCATTATCATAAACTCGCATACGGAGTATTCACAACAGCAAGAAAGCTACGACACTATTTTTTGGCACACCCGATAAAAGTGGTCAATGAGGCACCTCTCTCAAACATACTAAACAATCCAGAAGCCACGGGACGTGGCTCCCTTTGGGGAATTGAGCTTTCCCCTCGGGACATCATATATGAAAAAAGAAAGGCGATCAAGTGGCAAATTCTGCCGGACTTCATCGCAGAGTGGATGGAACTGCAAAACACGGGACCCCCAGACTTGTTGAGTACCTGGCATATGAACTTTGACGGGTCCAAGAGATTGGAAGGAGCTGGAGCAGGCGTGATACTCGTGTCACCCCAAGGTGATAAAATGAAATACATACTGCGGATGACGTTCCCCAACACGTCCAATAATGAGGCAGAATATGAAGCTCTCATACACGGGATGAAGATGGCAAAGGCGTGTGGCGCCACTCGGTTAAAAATCTTCGGTGACTCCCAATTGGTGGCTCAGCAGGTGATGAACAAGTGCGATGCAGTCAACGACAGCATGATAGCATACAAGGAGCTGTACAATGAAATATAAAAACTCTTTGATGGCTGTGAAGTCAATCCCATCAGCAGGCTCAACAATGACGAAGCCGACGTTTTGGCAAATATCGGCTCGCAATGCCTACCGATACCACCTGGAATTTTTTGGGAATAAATAAGTGAGAGATCAACCAAGGTGAAAAAAGCACCGAAGCAGCCGAAGAAAAAAGAAAAGGCCAAGAAAGACTCGGGGGCTCCAGCGGCCCAAGAAACAAATACGTCGGAAGATGAGGAGGAACCAGAGGAAGTTATGATGATACAAGTTCCATGGATGCAGGTTTACGTGGCATACATCACAAGGAAAGAGATACCCGAGGATCCGGTAGAAGCACGGCGAGTCATCCGACGATCTAAGACTTTCACCGTGGTCAAGGGAGAACTATACAAATGGAGCATCTCAGGAGTATTGCAGAGGTGTGTCACACCCGAAGAAGGGCGAGTTATACTGAAAGACATACATGAGGGAGTATGTGGCCACCACGCAAGCAGTCGAGCAATAGTAGACAAAGCTTTTCGGGCAGGATTTTATTGGCTGACAGCAGTAGAAGATGCAAAAGATATAGTACGCACGTGCAACGCGTGCCAGAGATTCGTGGCTAAACCCCACTCTCCGGCAGCAGAGCTGATGCCGATACCATTGGAGTGGCTTTTCGCACAATGGGGCTCGATATAGTGGGGAAACTACACAAGTCCTGGCCAGGAGGACACGTGTATTTGCTCATAGCTGTCGACAAATTTACCAAGTGGATTGATGCAGTACCAGTAACTTTGGCAGACGCAACATCTGCGGTAAACTTCGTCAAGGGGATAGTTTTTCGATTTGGCGTCCCTAACAACATAGTTACGGACAATGGCAGCAACTTTACTTCTCGAGAATTCAAGGAGTACAGCGCAGAAGTAGGCATTAAACTACATTTTGCATCGGTAGTGCACCCGCAACCCAATGGTCAAGTCGAGAAAGAAAATGGTATTATCTGCAATGGCATCAAGAAGCGACTGCTAACACCACTAGAGAAAGCACGACACACTTGAACTGATGAGCTACCCAGTGTGTTATGGAGCATACGAACAACACCCAATACATCAACTCAGGAAACTCCGTTCTTTTTGGTTCACGGAGCTGAGGCGGTACTCCCGATAGAGATAGAGCATAACTCTCCGAGAGTCGCAGAATATGACGAAGAAACTTCAAGAAAGGCGCTGGAAGATGACGTCGACACACTCGACGAAGCAAGAGATGCATTATTGTCAAGAGTAACCACATACCAGAAGAACCTCAAAAATTATCACAGCCGACGTTTGCGACCCATGTCCTTTCAAGTTGGTGACCTAGTACTTCGGCTCACACAGGATAGCCATGAAAAATTCGAGTCTCCATGGGTGGGGCCATACATAGTCACCGAAGTAATTCCAGGAGGTGCATACAGGCTGAAGGACAAGAAGACGGGCAAGATGAGCCAAACCCATGGAACGTGGCGCAGCTACGGCGTTTCTACGTTTAAGGACCAATATAGTATCGACTATGTACGCATACATTGTACTTGAAGAGCTCACAAGTTTTCAGACGCACTCTTTTCCTTTCAGGGCACCAAGTGGGACTGAAAGGTTTTTAATGAGGCGGGCTTGCGATGCTGCAATATAATAAAAATAGTGATGGTATATATTTTTCTCGCAAAACAGGACTCGGGGGCTTGCACCCGACAAATTCAAAAAAAAATCAACTTTGAAATATATGTCAATTTATGTGCCTTGGTTCCATAAAAAACTCGCGAATAAACAAAGACAAACATGCCAGACAAAATACTCGGGGGCTTGAGGAAAAGATAACGCATATATTGCCTTGACATCAAATAAGTCTCGCAATAATGGTTACAATATATACAACTTATAAATATATTTTGCTCAGACCAGATGCATCAGGAAAAACTTGTTTCTATATAAACCTATCGATGGTTGTGCTCTCCCAGGCAGCGCGAACAATTTGCGTCGAGTCATCGTAGCGATGATCCGTGAAGTAAGCAGCATCGTACCAGAGAAGTTCGTCGATCATCTTCTCAGCTACAGGAGATACAGCTTCATTATGCTTGTCGGCATTCACCCTCCTCTTTGATGTCTTACGGTAAAGAATGTCGAAGACATTGTTGAAGTCCAATTTCGAGTAACAAATCCTCAACCAAATCAGAGCAAATTTAGCACCAGCTGCCAACTACGCCTTTACGAAGTCATGGATACTCTCCACATCTCTGAATTTATCTATCAGCTCAATGAGGTTTGCAGGCTAAGGGTTCCGACGAAATAAAGCATTGTAGATCATGTCCAGAGTACTGCCGAAGGAATCACGGAATTCCCGGACTTGAGTGGCTCGGTCCTGGAATCGAACGATTCGGCGAGTGCAATCTTCGTCCGCCCAGAAATCAATATCGTTCTGTTTGGCAAGTCGAAGAAGGACTTCAACTCGCGAATTAACGCGTTGTTATTCGGTGATAGCATCCAAATATGAACCTATATGAAACAAAAGGAACAACATAGTGTGAGAGAGGATACGAAGAATCTCAAAGAAAAGAGGGGATGAAGCAAAGCTTAACATACCCGCCATATCCTGGCTGGCGTCAATCATGAGATCAAGCATATAAGCCTCGCATTTAGCAGCTCGTAAGGCATCAGCAGCAGCAGAATCTTTCGATTCCAGAGCCTCTTGTGCTTGTCGAAGCGCAGCTTGTTCACGATCCAAGGATTTTCGAGACTGATCCATAACAAAAACAACTTGTTTCTTCATAGATTGAAGTTGTTGTCAAAGATCGGCTAGCTCTTGATGGATTGAATCAGCGCACGAAGAATCATCTAAGAAAACATCGGCGGGTGTTCTCGTAGAACGAGACGCAGCGGGTGAAGCATCGGAAGGTCCATCAGCCCCGGTATAGTTATCAAAAACCAACTGGAAGAAAGAAATATCAACGTCAATCATTCGGCAGGGAACACTTTTTCATTAATAGTCAAAGAAATTTACATAAACGAGGAGCCTTACAAAAGTCAACTCCTAGCGAGCCGATATCAATAGTCGCGAGTCACAAAGAAAGCGACAACTACAAAAGGAAAGAAAAACATAGGTACAGGTTGGTCTACTTGACCTCTGTCCTGGAAGTGCTAGTGGATGCAACAGACTTCGGGTTCAGGTACGCGAGGATTTTCTTCAAGTGGGGCTTGGCGTCTGTCAACACCCGGATTTTTAAGTCCAGATGCCTATTATGCCATACATCGCAATCCCAGGAATATTGTTGTTGCGAGACATAATAGTTGAATATCATAGAGTCATCATTTATTACAACACATAATCGTCTTACAAAGGTAGATCACATGCTCCAATATTACAATAGTAGTTGATCTATCGATCAACGAACATCACAAATAGCGGAAGCAAAGTAGTAGTGGCTATCTAATCCACATGCCAACGCTTGACGTTAGGAGCAGTCCTAGTTGTCGTAGACGTCCTGCTGTCCATCTTCCTCGTACTGCTGTTCTCCTTCAAAGTCTGGCCATTTGAATAGCCAGGGACAAATCCATGAGTACTTTTAAAGTACTCGCAAACTAATACTAAGGTAAGTACTTATCAATTTCAGTAAGGGGGTGCTAAGCTCTAAGTTTATTTGCATAAAGCCAATTTTAGTTCACAAACATTTAGTAAAAGCCTCTTAATTTGCTAACTAACTCAAGTGGGAACATTAGTGTCATTCCCACAACTTTGTTGTGATTCAATTCAAATTCACCATTCACCTTTCAAATTCAAGTCACAAGTCATATGTCACATGTCACATTTTTGAAAATGGTCTGATGACGGTACAGTATGGCCTTTCCAACCGTCCATAACCGTGGACACGGCTATTCGAATAGTTTTACACTCTGCAGAGGTCGTACACTTGTGCCACAACATTTGCAATAATCCGTCAGGGTTAACTGGCCCTGATTTACCACACTCCGTGTGCGGACTACCAACCATAACCTTTCACTTACATACTCTAGTATAGGCACCTCTCCCCATGAGCTTGGCCTCCCAGTGAAGACAGATAGTCAGCCTGGGAACTACACAGGGCTTGGCCGGACATTCACCTCATTTCACGTCATATCACATCACTTCTTTTGTTGTAGAGGCAACTTTCGGCATAACCCCGATGACGCTTGTGTAGAGGGAACCCATACTAAAGCACATAAATTTCTAGTTAAGCCCTTACCCATGTTGGGTATTATGGGGGTACTTTCAAATTGGAATGGTATCGCATCTGAACCCAACCATCAGTTTTCGTAAAATTCACCAAGTCATTCACAAGTCATATTCACCTTCAAAATCTTTCAATAGAATGAATCATCATTCCAAGGTTTTCAAATTCATTTCATTTCACATGTTCCCATCTAGAGTAGTCAATTTGATTAGTTTAGCACTAGCAACTAGTCATGAGGGGTGCTAACTAGCTTTGATTACTCTAGGTTGAATTTGATGCTCTTGTTCTATTCTAGACCAAGTGAATCATGAATCAAAAAGTAAACTTTGAAATACAAAGTAAAAATAATTGCAAGGTAAAAACATAGGATAGGATCATTAAACATAAAGTAAATGTAATGGTGTCTTGCTCTTGTGGAGCTTTGCATTAGGGTGGCTTGCAAGAGTGTTAGCTTGCCTTGGTTGGTGAGGTGATCAAAGTTCTCTTCTTCTTCCTCTTGGTAGAATACCTCCTCCTCTTGATAGTCTCCGGTACTAGCGTCTATAAACGAATACGAGGATACACTCACCAAAAAAAACTTAAGTAGACTTAATTATCCTTAATGGCTCACACAAATGATCTAGCATCATCACTTAACATTTCTACCCAAAGTTATGCTAAGGTTTTCTTATTTAGTGTTAGGAAAATAATTTCCTCTCATTGAAATGTGGATTAGGGTTTCTCTTTAGTTTGGGAGAAATAATTTCCTCTCATTGAATCTTGTTAAGATTTAATCTCCTCAATTCATAAATGTGGGATCATGTTGACCAAGGTCAATACTTCACATTTATCATTTGAGAAAAATGAGTTAAATGAGATTCATCATCTCATGCAATTTAAATACTACTTGATTTAATATCCTCAAGTGAGCATATATGAGACCATGCAATAGATTTCATCACATTACTTCATAACACTTGAGAAAATGATTTAAATGAGGTGCTATACCTCATAGATTTAAAATCCTAAATTTTGAAATGGTTTAAATGGGCTAGTTATTGACTACATAGCCAATATTTTGCTCTAGCCCATGATCATACAAAGTAACCATGTGATATTTTTACATAAACAATTATAGTTTGTGAAATGTGAATTATGAGAGGTGGAATCACCTCAAAATTCAATATAGTTGATTTTATAAATTTATTTGAACTCAGAAAACTCTCTGTCTTGTTATTTTTACTATTCAAATTCCATAATAGTTCTAGGGTTCAAACCAGTGGGATTAGTTAGATCATTTCATAAGCTTTCTAGAACATTTTGAATCACTAAATTTGGATTGGTAGATTTGAAACTATTTGAATTATAGCAAAGACCAGTATTGAAATCCAACTGAAACAATTTATTCGAATTTGAATTAACGGGCTTAGGCGGGAAAGTAGATGGGCCGAAACGAGGGAAAATGAGCTGGGCTGGCCCAGTAACGCTTCAGCGCGCCACGGGCCAACTGATAGGGTAGGGCCTGCACATCAGTCTCTCTTTAACACCGAAACGGTACCTGTGAACGCGAGCCGCTGGATCAGAAGAAGATCGGACGGCGGAGGGTTGTCGTCGTCGTCGACGAGAGGTGAGCTCTGGCTCGGTGGAGGTAGGGGGTCAGCGGCGAGCTGGGGCTCCGGCGAGGGGTTGGCGAGGTGCACGGCGAGGTTGCGGACGATGGCGGTTCGTCTGGTACCGGCGGCAACTTCGATGGTGGCCTGAATCATCGTCTTCTTCTTCAGCACCGCCGCGGACTCCAGCGAGCAATTGACAAGCTATGGTGCAAATTGGAGAGGGGAAGTGGGTCGAGGAGATCAAGGAGAAGGAGGGGAGCAAGTTTGGTGTGGAGAAGGAGGCGCAGGGATGGCTCTATTTATAGTGGCGCGAGGTGCTGCGAGGGTGCGGGCAAGGTCGTCGACGGCGATGGTGTTCCAGGGCGCGAAGGGGCAAGTGAGGTGGTGCGCGAGGTAGCTACGATCATGGTGAAGCTAGGAAGGGTACTGGCGCAGAAAAGGGAGGAGGGGACGGCTCATGATCATGGCGCGATGGGTACGGTACTGGCAGCAAAGTTCTTGGTCATGGCGACGGCGACGGTGCACGTGCGTGCTGTTGAGCATGTCTAGGAGGGAGAGGAGATGGTGGCGACGCTTGATGCAGAGCTAGGCTTGCAGGGGTGGACTGAGGCGATGGCACGGCTGGCCGCTCTGGCGCGTCCAGTGCACGGTGAGCGCGCACACTGGCAGGTACTGGGCGTGCCTGGGCGCGTTGAGTTTGGCCAATGCCGTGCGAGTTTCGAGCCAGGGAGGGTACCAGCGTGTGTGAGAGAGGGTGGGCGTGCTTGCTGACATGGTGATGCTGACCAGAGAAGAAGGAAAATCATGAGTGGCATGGTGGTGTCTCTCATGGTCGGCATGGGGTTGTTCTTCATCATGCCACCACTTTAATCAGTGCAAAAGGGCTTGGTCTGATGCAGAGGAGGTACATGAGGTTGATGATTACAAATAGAAAGGGGTTTAGCCCAAAATCCATTGGATTATAGCATGTGTCCACTTTCCAGATTTTTGCACACCATGTGTTTGATGAAATGGCCGCATGAAACTTTTTGTTGAATTTTGGAATTCTTTTTGGTGGAGTTGATTTGAATATTGAAAGGAGTAGAATGGTGGTGGTGGTGGTCAAAATGGTGCTGGTTTGTGAGATTTCAAAAAGGGGCTCATCTTCTCTTTGTTTCAAAGTCTCCACTTGTCTCATCTATTCTGGTCAACCTAGGCAGAGTCAACCTTAATGGTCAACATCAAACTTGTTCAACTTGACATGGTCTTGGATGAGGTGGAAAGAGTTGGTCAAGTTGGGTTTAAGAATCTTCCAAACCAGGGGTGCAAAGTGAGTAAGATGGTAAAAATGTCCCATATGACCATTATCATATGTGAGTGGGATTTGATTTTTTCCTTTGCTTTGAATTGGGTTTCTTTGATGCAAAAGTGTGTGTTATTGATATCTAAGGGTTTCACAAGCAAAGGCACAAGCAAAGGTGGCCTTGGTTAAGGATTTGAAAAGTTGGCCAAAGTGTATGTGAGTGAAAATGGCATTTTCTCACTATTTCATTTCTCTCTATTTGATTTGATTTTTCTTGGCTCAAAAGTGATTCTTATTAGTTTAGGAACATTTCCAAACCATTGAAACCATTCCAAAAGGTCTAGCTCAAGGATTTGCAAAAATGGCCATAAACACATAAGAGGTGATATTCCAATTTTTCTTATTTTTCTCTTTTGTTCATCTTGCTTTACTTGGGCAAGGTCTAGGGTCCATTTAGTGTGAGATTAGGTTTAGAGATGGTTTCACACCATTTGGGTAAGGTATAATTGCATAGGTCAAGGTTTGGGTAAAATGGCTATGTGCCACATATGCCTCCATGCATATGTTGCATTTGATTCTTAATTTGATTTTTGATCTGATATTTCTTGACCCAATTGATGTTGTTGAGGGTTGAAATGGTATAGAGGAGTGATCCAACCATTCACAACAAGTCTTAGGGTCAAGATCCTTAAATTCACAAAGTTGCTATTTACTCTCATATGCCTCTATGGCATTTTTATAATCTTTTTAATTGACTTTATTTTCTACTTGGATTTGATTGGTTGAGCACTAGGTAGGGTTGATTAATGTTTTCAAAACATCTACACAAGGTAGAAAGGTCTAAGTAAAGGTTTTACCAAAATAGCCATAGGCACATAGGCCTTTTTCTTATTTAATTTAATTTTATTTTTGTTTACTTGGGTGGTGAAAAGGATAGGGTTTAGGGTTTAAGATCATTTCAAAGTAAATCCAAGCAATCATGGCAATAGCAAAAGAATTAAGCATGCTCACTAGGTATCTAACTAGATTTAATAAAAGTTTTTGGTGGTTCCAAAATTTGGAAAAAAGGAAATTCATTTTCTTTGTTTTGTAATTTTTGGGATGTTACAGCGTCCTTCACCAAAGCTTTCCACTTCTCCTTGTTCATCCCTTTGGGACTGCCAGCCTTCGCCCAGTCGACGTCCTGTTCGCTGGTGGCAACTAAGGCGATGGTTCCCACGACCCCAATCTTCAGGCTATCCTGACGATGGGCCAGGGCAGGATCTTCCTTACCCAAGAAACGTTGGACGACCTCAGAGAAAATCTCCGGCCGTGTCTCCTTAGGAAAGAAATGGGGGAAGAGGCGCTTAAACGCGGCACGAGATTTGGAAATGTTGGTGCGCGCCAAGTCGCCGTTCAGCTCCAAAATCGAAAGAGCATCGCGAAGATGATCCTCGGCTTCTTCGTGTAAAGTAAATACTTCACCCATCCGCCCTGCTGGAGGAAACCACGAGTTGGTCAATATTAGAGATAGCCACATGAGCAAAGGCAGAAGCAAAATAATAAAGTGCAGTAAATAGCTTACTAGTGAATCTTCGATTATGCGTGTCAAAGCGCGCTATTATGGCGTTTTCACGCTCGATTTGCTGGGCTACCTTGTCGCTCAGAGCATCCTCGGCAGTCTGAAGCCTCTGGCGGAGCCCTTCAACAGCAGCGTCATCTTTCTCAGCTTTCTCGCGAGCTTTTTCGCTGAGCTCTAGCTTAGCTGCAAGTGCATCAGCGCGTTCTTCGGCTCGGCGGAGCGCTTCTGAAAAGAAGAAATCAGAAGGCAAAGATCATTTATCAAAAGGCAAACAGTCATCTAGCGAGAATATGAGTCGTATCAAGACAATGCGGCTTTAACTTTCGGAGCGGCGGCTTCATCACGGAACCCAATGAATTGGGAGCCAAGGTCGATGAGATTCTTCATCAGAGACTGTCAAGAGACAACGTCAAGAAAAATATAGTTAGTGGAAAGTAAACACGGCAAGGGTAAAAAATCGGCAGAAAGAGGACAATAGACAAGCAAAACAAAAAAGCAAACCAAGAAAAAAAAGGACTTACATCGTCCAGCAAGGGAGTCGAAGAACTCCCAGCAACAATTTCATGGGTGTCGCCAGCCCCAGTCCTTGCTTTCTTCGGTGCAGGCGCTTGGGGACTGGCCACAGGAGTCGACGCTTCCGTGTTTTGCTGAGGGGGAGGCGAAGATTCCGCAGCTGTGCGGTGTTCTTCAGAAAGAACCATGGTATTGAATGTGCTTGTAGGAGCCATGCCATGAACTGTGGGTTCTTCCTTTTATTCTCCCTCTTCAGAGTTGTCAACATAGAAATATGAGTATTCCGAAGAAAAAAGAGACGTGCAAAACACGAAAATAAAGTAACATACAAGCTCATCGTAGGGGTCGAAGGCACCCTCTTCTTCAGGAGAAGATTCTTCGGCAGCCGGTTCAGTAGGTTTGGAGGCGCCGGAATCTTCGACATTGTTTCTCTTCCTCTTGCACCCAGGGGAAGTGGCAAGTGGAGGGGAAACGGAGTGACCAGAGTTAGATTGTTGTTCTGATCCGGTTTCGCTTTCGGAGGAACCCGCAGATTTCTGAGATCCCGCGGTTTCACTCTCAGGAAGAGAGGATTCTTGTGAATCGTAGGTGACAACGATTCTACCGTCCACCTCTCCACCTTCAGGGAGCGGGGGAAGAAAAGAGAGAGTTTGATGGTTCTGCAAAATGCAAAGCAAAGATAAGGAAATTGAGAACACGAGAAAAAGCAGGTGCAGTCGATAAAAAATGGAGAAGTTTACTTAGAAGAAACACTTACTTCGGGGAGAGCGTGGGAAGCACTATATGGTTCCACGCGGCAAGATGAGGGAACTTCATGCTTTTTGCTCAAAGAGGTAAAACGTCGGATAAGCCTCTCCAAATCCTTTACAGAAAGATCCTTGGACAAACGGTCGACATCTTTAGCTCCTGAGTACATCCAGAGAGGGTTTTTGTGAGCCTGCAGTGGCTGCACCCGGATTCTAAGGAAATAGGCGGTTATTTGTACACCCGAGAGTTCCTCTCTGTCGGTGTTTTGCAGTTGATGGATGCGGGTCATCAGAGTTTCAGTGGCTGCCTTTTCCTCGACAGTGGCCTCTGTGTCCCAAGATCTGCGCCTTTGAATTTCTTCGGCACCTTCAAACGGCGCGATACCATACTCCTGGGAGAGGGTACACTCGTCCTGGATATATAGCCATTTCTTGCGCCAACCTTGAACAGAGTCGGAGAATTTCACGTCGAAATAATCAACGTCGGGACGGACGCAGATGCAAACGCTGCCTACATTGTAGACGACGTTCCTAGAGTTGTTACGCCAGAGGTAGAAAATGCGTTTCCATGTGCCCCAATGAGGATGGATGCCGAGGAAACACTCGCAGAGGGTAATAAAAATGGAGATATGGAGGAGAGAATTCGGGGTCAGCTGATGCAGCTGGATCCCGTAGATAAACAAGAGACCACGAAGGAATTCATGGATAGGAGTGGAGAGGCCACGGATGGGGAAGTCGATGAACGTTACCCGGAATCCGATAGGAGGATGGGGGAAGCTTTTGTCGCCAGGAAACTTCAGGGACTCCTGCTTCTTCAGAAGGCCAAGATTCTTCAACATCTTTTGATCCTAGTTGGAGATCTTGGATCGCTCCCATCCGGTGACAAGGTATTAACTTGTCAATGCCTACGGATTGTAGACTAGGGTTTAGTTGGATGTAGAGGGCAAGTAGATCTCGAAGGTTTCAGCCGAAAAGTACTCGACGAATATAAAACTAAGGTTGTGTTGACAGTAGATTCGATGCTTTCTGTGTCCCTCGACTCCCCCTTATATAGGAGGCGGAGCCGAGGGATTCGTATTGTACAAGTTACAGAGTCCGGGAAGGTTTCTAACTCCTCCCGCAAGATTACAAATAATGCTTCCTATTACAACTCTAGCTTTCATTAACAATATCTTGGGCTTCTGAGTCTTCTTATTCTTCGGGTAGTGGGCCTTCAGTAAACCCCGGGTACTATCATCGGCAGGCCCATTGGGGATGCCTATGTCAGTAGCCCCCGAGATTTTGCTTGAATCGCAGAGTCAGGGAAAATCTCCACTGTTTATCTTTACTCGACAATTTAAAACTTTTCTATATTTCTTCACATAAATTTCTATATTGTGCAGGGATAATGGTAGTTGGGGCTAGTTCATCTGACGGATCAGGTACTAGTTAACTGCTCTAGTGGCAATCCGCAAAAACCTACTTCAAAATCACGTCCCTGTACATGATCTCGGGATACTGGTGTAAACTTCGACATGTGCCGCTTAAGGTCTTACCATTCTGTCGAGTCCCAGTTATATTTATCGGGTACCTAACGCGTCCGTTAGGATTTTTCTTCGTATCTGTTGATACGGATAAAAATAGCAAACCGACGTCAGAGACGGCGCCACGCCTCACAGAACGGATCTGGGGTCTTACCTTCGCAAAGTTTTGCGGCATTCAGAAATTGATCGCAACTTTGGCGTTCTGAGAATATATTGTCGAGTGCTTATTCGGCTGTTGGAATGGCACATTTTATTTAGTCAAAGATGACTTATATTGCTCTCCCGATGGGAGTATATGCAGAGTTATTTATAACTCGAAATATACTCTTTTGCTCTTCTATCTTTCTTTTTTATAATTTCATCGGGCACGCGAACAGCGTTCCCGATGGGAGTAGCCCCCGAGGCTACAGCCAAGGACTTGTGCTTGGTTGTAGGCTCCACGCCTTATGCCGCTATATTTTCTTTCTCTCCCGAAGTTTTATAATTTCTCAGGTGCGCGAACAGCGCTCCCGATGGGAGTAGTCCCCGAGGCTATGAACAAATATTTGTATTTGATCATAGGCTCATGCCATTTCTATTTTGTCTTTCTTGATCTTTTCATTTTTTCAGAGTAGCCCCTGAGCATTTGATCAAAAACTTGTATTTGATCAAAAACTTGTAACTTGATCTTTTCGTGAGTATGCCAGTAAGACTGAAGGTAATGCCTTGCTGCTTCTTTTTGCCCTTGCCTTCTTACTCCTTTGTTGTCGATGTTTTTAACTAAATTGAACTTTCTTGGCAAAAAAACTGGCGGAGGTCAACGAGCGTGCCAATACACTTGCTCAAAAATTAGAGCAAAGTGAAGAGGCTCGTAAGAAGGCCAAATCAGATGCTATTCAAGCTAGAGCAGAGGCTGACAAGGCCAAGACCGATGCTGCTGGTGTCGAAGATCTTAAGAAGAAACTTCACGATGCCGAGACTTCGCTGAGCGAGCATATAACCGCACAATCTGCTCGCGAGGAAGCGATTATTAAACGCCTAAGGTCGCAAAACCGTCGCTTTGTCAGTAAGTATCTGAACCACTTCACATCCTTTGGACTTTCTTTCCTTCACTCGTTTGTTGATCAATAAGTTTTTATCTTGACAGGTAAATCATCTCAAGAATTTGAACTTGAAGATCCCGACAATGATCCTCTTCTTGACGCCCTTTCGTTCCTTGAGTTTCATGGGACAGAAGCACGCGAGGGCATTGATCAAGCTAAAGCAGGGCTGTCGCGACTCTTCCCCTACTTCTTCCCGAAGAAAGAGGAACCCGCAACTTTCCTTGCTCTTGCCAAGTGCTTTAATCTGCCAGAAGATCTTGGGCTGAAGGTGCGCCAGGAAAATATGAAGGTCGCTGTTGAAGGCACTGTTGCCTTGGTCGCTGATAGCCAACAAACTATCGACTGGGCGAAAGTAGGCGACACAGAACAGATAGAGCAGACAAAATGGCGATCGTTGATCAAGGCGGCAAAGCCCAACACGAAGAAAATCCTGTCCTATCTCGGGATCAAGCCATCTTCAACTCCTAGCTCATCAAAGCCGGAGGTCTAGTTGAATACCCCTTCTTTTTATTTTTCCTGTTTCTTTAGCTATTGTCGCCATATTAGTTTTGGCGACAATTACCTTGGTAGTCCTTTTGAAGAACTCCTTCTGTAATATCCATGTAAATTTCTTGAAGATCAATGGAATTCTGTCTTGTGCAATCCTTTGATATTGGAATTTTTTTTTCCAGTTGATATTTGATAACTACTCTGCCAATCCTCATTCTGCCGATACTTCTCCTGCTTCCTCCTTCTCGAAGAAAACACTAGTCAATGATAACTTCATCGAAGGTTCTTCAAGACAACATTTGTCGCAAGATTTGCAAGAATTGCGCCAACAACTCCAATCCATGAAGAAACAAACTCTTGCGATGATGGAACAATCTCGACGAGCATCCAAGAGAGAGAATATTGCTCTTCAACAGGCAAAAGAAGCCATTGCTGCAAAGGATGCTGCTGTTGCTGAGGCTACCGAAGCTTCCTCTCGAGAAAATTATATGCTTCAGCTAATGACTGACGCCAGCCTGGACATGACAGGTATGTTTCCTGTTCATAACCATGCTGGATGTTATTTTTGCTATTTTTCCTTCCTTGTCAATTTATTTGCTGTACCAGGCTCATTTTTGGATACTGCTGCCGAAGATCAACGTGTTGAAGCTCGAGCCAATGTTCTGCTCAGACTAGCTGCACAACATGGTTCTAACTTTTGGGTTACTCCTGAGCGTACCCGTCAAATTATCATATTCCAAGATCGCGCGGCTCAGGTCCGTGACTTCCTTGACTTCTGTACGAAGACTTTATTTTTAGTTTATGGAACCATGTTCCCTCGCAACAAAATGCCAGAAACTCTTCCTGCATTAATGGAAAAATTTCGAGATGCTCCTCGAATCCATGGCTTTGTACGGGCTCAACTCTCTGCTGGCGCAAGATTTGCTATGATGATGATAAAGATTTGCTATCCAAAATTGCCCATGAATCAAATTGTTCTCACGTGCCTGGCTAAAATGTCGAAGAAAAAGAGAAACATGGGCAAAATTGATGATCTGGTGACTCCTGTAGCCGAAGATATGATGGATGAACTTCTTCGGATGGACGCTGAGTTCTTTGTGAAGGGTAGCTATGCCGAGCACAGTACTCGTCCTTCCAATGAACGAGTAACCATAGACCATGTGCTAGGTATCCATTGAAGGTTTTTTCCTTTTTCTTGCTGTAGTTTCACCATTGATACGTCTTTGTAAACATGATCTATATTGTAAAGCTGTCAACTCTGTAAGTATGTATTGTTTCTATTTTTGATCGTCGAGCCCCCGAACCTTTGGCTGGAGCTTATACTATTTTGTTATCCCAAAGATTTTTCTCTTATTGCGAGAAGGTATATATATTTTGCTATCAATGGGCGCGAGCCCCCGAGTGTCTTGGTGGTGACGTTCTATATTTTTGTTGCGAGGTTTTCAGACCAAAGCAATAACATTTTGATGAGTACGCTATATTTGTAGTTGTTAGCTTCCGATGTTCTATTTGGCGAGGTATTCTTGTACCAAGGCGAAATATTTCGGTAAGTCTAGTTTATCTATATTGTATATATTTTGTAACTTGAAGGCATTGAGCCCCCGAGCGTGTCGAAGAATAAGAAGTATATCTCCACTATCTTTATTATATTGCAGCAGCGCGAGCCCGCCTCATTAAAAACCTTTCCGGCCCCACTCGGTGCCCCGAAAAGGAAAAGAGTGCGTCTGAAAACTCGTGGGCGTTTCAGTACATTGTATCTTTACAGAGGAGGACTATATTTCGACTCTAAGCATAGAACCGCCTGAGCTGTGCCACGTTCCAGGGGTTTTTCTCGGGAACCCCTGTCTTCTTGTCTTTTATCCTGTACGCTCCTCCGTCGATTACTTCCGTAACGACGTAAGGGCCAAGCCATGGCGACTCGAGTTTTTCAGTACGCTCTTGATTGAGTCGCAAAACTAGGTCTCCAACTTGAAAGGATCTTGGTCGCAAACGTCGACTGTGGTAGTTTTTCAGGTCCTGCTGATATTTAGTTACCCTTGACAATACTTCGTCTCGAGCTTCGTCGAGAGCATCGACGTCGTCTTCCAATGCTTTCCTGGAAACTTCTTCGTTGTACTCTGTGACTCTGGGGAAGTCGTGCTCTATTTCTATCGGCAGTACTGCCTCTGCTCCATGGACTAGGAAGAACGGGGTCTCCTGTGTTGCTGTATTTGGTGTTGTTCGGATGCTCCATAACACGCTTGGTAACTCTTCTGGCCAGGTATGTCGAGCTTTTTCCAGTGGTCCTAACAAGCGTTTCTTGATGCCATTGCAGATGATACCATTGGCTTTCTCGACTTGACCATTGGTTTGAGGATGTGCAACTAACGCGAAGTGCAATTTGATGCCTACCTCTGCACAGTACGCCTTGAACTCCTTTGACGTAAAGTTGCTGCCATTGTCTGTGACGATGCTGTGAGGTACTCCAAATCGAAAAACGATGCCCTTCACAAACTTTATTGCTGATGCTGCATCTGGTGAATTTATCGGCTTTGCTTCTATCCACTTGGTGAATTTGTCAACAGCAACCAACATGTACTCGTATCCTCCTGGCGAAGCTTTGTGTAATTTTCCCACCATATCGAGACCCCATTGAGCAAAAGGCCAAGATAAGGGTATTGGCATTAATTCTGCTGCCGGAGAGTGAGGTTTTGCGGCAAATCTCTGACATGCGTCACAAGTTCGCACTATTTTCTTCGCGTCCTCAATCGCTGTCAACCAGTAGAATCCTGCTCGAAAAACCTTGGCTGCAATAGCTCGACTGCTTGCGTGATGACCACATACTCCTTCGTGTACGTCCTTCAGAATTATCCTTCCTTCTTCGGGTGTAACGCACCTTTGTAACACGCCCGAGATACTTCGCTTGTACAACTCCCCTTTGACCACCGTGAAAGCTTTGGATCGCCTAATAACTCGCCTTGCTTCAACTGGATCGTCGGGTATTGTTTTTCTTAGGATGTATGATATGTACGCCTGCATCCATGGGATTTGCACCATCAGTACTAGCTCCTGTTCCTCTTCTTCTTCTTCCAGTGCTTCTTTCGCAGCCCCCGAGGGTTTCTCGTTCTTCTCCTTTTTTGTTAATTTCTTCGGCTTCGTGGATCTTTCTGTTATCTCTTCCCAGAACACACCTGGGGGAATCGCGAGGCACTGCGACCCGATGTTTGCAAGAACATCGGCTTCATCATTGCTCAACCTGCTGATATGGTTTACTTCGCATCCGTCAAATAGTTTCTCCAGCTCATTATACATCTCTTTGTACGCCACCATGCTATCATTGACCGTATCACATTGGTTCATGACTTGCTGAGCTACCAATTGTGAGTCGCCAAATATTTTTAGTCGAGTTGCGCCGCAGGCTTTCGCCATTTTCATCCCATGTATAAGGGCTTCATATTCTGCCTCATTATTAGATGCGTTTGGGAACGTCATCCGCAGGACGTATTTCAATTTATCGCCTTCAGGTGATATGAGTATTACCCCTGCTCCAGCTCCTTCTAACCTTTTGGACCCGTCGAAGTTCATAGTCCAGGTTCTCGATAAATCCGGAGGTCCTGTGTTTTGCAACTCCATCCACTCTGCGATGAAGTCCGGTAGAATTTGTGACTTTATTGCCTTTCTTTTTTCATACGTGATGTCCCGAGGAGAAAGTTCTATTCCCCAAAGGGAGACACGGCCTGTAGCTTCTGGATTATTGAGTATGTTGGATAAAGGCGCCTCATTGACCACTATTATCGGATGCGCCGAAAAATAGTGGCGCAATTTTCTTGCGGTTGTGAATACTCCATATGCTAGCTTTTGGTACTGCGGGTACCTCTGTTTTGAAGGCGATAATACTTCGCTGATGAAATATACTGGCCTCTGCACTCCATGGAGTTTTCCTTCTTCTTCCCTTTCGACAACTAGCGCCGTGCTGACCACCTGAGGTGTAGCCGCAATATATAACAGGAGCGGTTCTTTCTCTTTTGGCGCCACTAGAATTGGTGGTGTCGAAATTTTCCGTTTGAGGTCCTCGAAGGCCCTATCTGCATCTTCGTTCCACTGGAACTTCTCTCCTTGTTTGATTAAGGCGTAGAATGGTAGCGCCTTTTCTCCCAGCCTGGCGATGAATCTGCTTAAAGCTGCGACTCGCCCAGTTAACTGCTGTATTTCCTTCAACTTTGTTGGCTTCCTCATTGTTACGATAGCTTGGATTTTTTCGGGATTTGCTTCAATCCCTCTCGCTGAAACTAGGAACCTGAGAAGTTCTCCTGCAGGGACGCCGAAAGAACATTTCGTCGGATTCAACTTGAGACAAAATTTGTCGAGGTTGTCGAAAGTTTCCTTCAAGTCCTCGATTAATGTTGCCCCCTTTTTTGATGTGATGACGACGTCGTCGATGTACACTTGTACGTTTTTCCCAATCTGTGTTGCTAGGCACTTCTGCATCATCCGTTGATATGTTGCTCCCGCGTTTTTCAACCCGAAGGGCATTGTTTTGTATAAAAATACACCACACGGTGTGATGAACGCTGTTTTGGCTTCGTCATCTTCTTTTAATCTGATCTGGTTGTAACCAGAATATGCGTCCAGGAAGGAAAGACGTTCACATCCTGCCGTGGAGTTGATAATCTGATCGATCCTTGGGAGGGGAAAGTGATCCTTTGGACAATGTTTATTGAGGCACGTAAAGTCGACACACATGCGAAGGACTTTCGTGTTTTTCTTCGGCACCATCACTGGGTTAGCTACCCAAGTGGCCTCAGTAGATATCTCTTTGATGAAACCAGCTTCTCTAAGTCGATCAATTTCTGACAGCATGGCTTTGCGGTTTGGTTCGGAAAAACGCCGCAAAGGTTGCTTGATTGGTCTCGCAATAGGATCCAAGTTTAGGTGGTCCTCGGCAAGTTCCCTGGGTACTCCTGGCATGTCAGCTGGACACCATGCGAAGATTTTCCAGTGCTCACGGAGGAACTCGACGAGCGCGCTTTCCTATGCGAGGTCCATGTTTGTTGCGATGGACGTCGTTTTCTTCGGATCTGTCGGGCTTCCTTAGAATCTTTTGCGGTATTGAAAGTTGATTCCTTGTTGGGCCTCCCTACGTCTGGCAGCACATCATAATCAGTCATGAGCCTTGACGCTGCGTACTCTGCCTGCATCCCGAAAGTTTCTGATAGTCGATGAAAATCTTTGTCGCATTTATCGGCCAACGCGAAGCTTCCTTTGACTGTGATTGGTCCCTTAGGTCCAGGTAACCTCCAAAGCAAGTACGTGTAATGTGGTACCGCCATAAACCTGGCATATGCTGGTCGCCCCAACAAAGCGTGATACTGCAACGGGAAATCCACAACTTCGAATTCCAACCTTTCTATCCTGTAGTTTTCTCGGGTCCCAAACTGAACGTCGAGATTGATCCTCCCCAGTGGGTAACTTGGCTTCTCTGGTGTGATGCCGTGGAAATGTGTGTCGGTTGGTTTCAAATTTGCGAGGGAAATATTCATCTTCCTTAGCGTATCTGCGTACATAAGGTTTAAACTGCTGCCGCCATCTATGAATACTCGAGATACATCGAATCCCGCAATTACTGCTGGTAAGATCAGTGCTGACTGCCCTGGTCGAGGAACTTGCTGTGGATGATCAGCTATTGTAAAGCCAATATCTTGCCCTGACCAGTTAAGGTACTCGACTGTTGGTGGTGGCATCTTCTCTGCCATAAACACCTGTCGCGAGATTACTTTCTGAGCTCTATTGGATGGCCTTCCTTTCTGAATCATCGAGACCGCTCCGTTAGAGTTAGGATCGACATAGGGCGGTGGAGCAGGTGCTGCCGCTATTCTGAGCTGATGTCGATTTTCATCTCAGAATCGCGGGAGGAGGTGGCAAGTGAATCTCACTCCTAGGTCCTTGAGGATTTCTGTGCGCTGCCTGAGCATTTGCATGTCCTGCCCATCTTAACATTGCCTGGAAATTTCGGCAATCTTTTTGCAAGTGTCCCGACTGTCTTTTTCCATTGCTATCGAGAAAGAAATGCATCTGACATGGCCCGTTCATCATCTATTCGGGAGACACAAAAGGTCTCTGGAACCTTGGCCCGTTATTTTGCCTGTTATCTCTATTGTCGCCTTGCTGTGCATTACTTCTCTGGTAGTCATCTCTACTGTTTCCTCCATTGTTTCCCCGAAAGCCAGCCGATATTTGGCCAGGTGCATCGTAACTTGAAAATTGACGGGGAAATCGATGTCTATTTTGAAAATTTCGACTGCGATCTTCCTCTGGGGACCTATGTCGTTTGTTATGTACCGCATCTTCGCCATCTGCCCATCTGTTTGCTATCTCCATTAAAGCTGATACTGTTCTTGGGTTTGTCCTCCCCAAGTCCTCCACGAAATCTCCTCGCCGAACTCCTGCAACAAATGCATCTATCGCTCTTTCGTCAGATATATTTTCTGCCGAGTTTTTGATGATGTTCCACCTTTGGATGTACTTCCTCATTGATTCATCATGCTTTTGTCGACATGACCTCAACTCCTCTAGTGTCGCAGGTTTCTTGCAGGTTGACCGGAAATTCTTGATAAACACGTCCTCGAAACTTTTCCAGCTGTCGATGGAACCTGGGGGAAGCTTTTTTATCCATGATCTGGCGGCTCCGCTCAGATGTATCTGGATGCTCTGCATGGCTGTCGCTCTAGTCCCGCCTATCAATTTTACTGTCTCGAGGTAATCCACTAGCCAATCCTCGGGGTCTTGCAGGCCATCGAATTTCTTGAAACTATCGGGTAGCTTGAATCCTGATGGAACTCGAGTTTTTCGGACCCGTCGTGTGAAACATGGAAGTCCACACATGTCCGCTTCAGCAAGTTCTGGTGAATGCCGACATTCCCTTCTTTCTTGTCGCGCTCTATCAACTCTGGCCTGAGTTGTTGTGTCCCTGGCTCCACTTGCTCTTGGTGGATCTTGCACTGCTGCAGTAGGTCTCGGACTATTTTGCCTTGCAGTTCCTTCGGGAGGTGTAGCTGTGAACGCTGCTCCCATGGCTCCACATCCTGCCATGGCCATGTTGTACAGCGCTTCTCTTGGATCTCCGGGAGGTGGCCTGGACGCTAAGATGAAAGCTTGTGTCGCCATGTACCCTGCTTCCGGTGTTTTTGGGATAATATTCCCCCTCGTGTTGATTGACATAAAGGACATGTCGAGGTTTTGGATTAGAGTCTCTCTTTCAGCTTCCGGTATATTTTGCAGCCGAGATCTTGCTCTCCTCCGAGCTTCTCTGTGACTATCTCCCGAAGTTTCTGAGTGTCGACTTAATTCCGCTCGTCGCCTGCTTGATGCGGAAGCTGCCTCCCTTCTTCTGTTCAAAGCAGCTGTCTGTTTTTCCAACTCTCTTCCCGCTCGGGCGAGTCTATATTGATAAGCTTGCAGTTCTTCGACTGTAGCAGTTGTTTCCATTGGTTCAGAGCCATCCAAAGCTTTCGCAGCTCTATCCCAGGCTGCTTGTGGAAGTTGAACTCTGACACGTGGTGTAGGCCCGACATATTTAGTGCCCAAACCTCTCCTTAGATCTGAGGGATCGACATAGGGGTTTCCCAAATCGTCGAAAGCCTCTGATGTTTCCTCTTGATCGCGACTTGCTTCTCCAATGGCATAAACTTGGTGATATTTTGGAATTTTCACGTTGCTTGGTTTGGTGACACCATCATAGAGATTGGTGAAGACCTTCCCAATAGAGATGGATTTGTCGATGAAGTCGAAGCTGTCGGTGTCGCTTGAATCATCGCTTATATAGGAGTCCACCGATGAATCGAAGGACATGTCGCTGAAGATTTTGGCGAGTTTTTCACTTGCCCTGCTGCTGATGAAGCGTGGCGATGAAATCTCCTTGTCGCTTGACTCGATGGATGATACTGAGTTTGAGAAATCAGAACCAACCGCCGATAATCCCGATGAGATCGGAACTTTGAGACGATACGCTCCTTCTTTCTCGACGCGGAAGTGGAACTTTCCAAACGTCATCTTCATGGGCTCCTCCAGATACGCATATGCATCCTAACGGGAGGGCGGGTGAGGAATAAGATCAACGAGACCAGTTTCGATCTGTTTACCTCTCTCCATGATGTTGCTTGCTACTGATGAAGTCGACGATCTTGAACGTGCCATCGAGATCAGCTCCTTGTCGCCTCTAGATCCCACAGACGGCGCCAATTGACAAGGTATTAACTTGTCAATGCCTACGGATTGTAGACTAGGGTTTAGTTGGATGTAGAGGGCAAGTAGATCTCGAAGGTTTCAGCCGAAAAGTACTCGACGAATATAAAACTAAGGTTGTGTTGACAGTAGATTCGATGCTTTCTGTGTCCCTCGACTCCCCCTTATATAGGAGGCGGAGCCGAGGGATTCGTATTGTACAAGTTAGAGAGTCCGGGAAGGTTTCTAACTCCTCCCGCAAGATTACAAATAATGCTTCCTATTACAACTCTAGCTTTCCTTAACAATATCTTGGGCTTCTGAGTCTTCTTATTCTTCGGGTAGTGGGCCTTCAGTAAACCCCGGGTACTATCATCGGCAGGCCCATTGGGGATGCCTATGTCATCCGGAGACCTGCGCCTTCTCCGCTGGCGCGTCAGTGTCTGGTGCCTTGTGCTTCAACAACTTCATGCGAGGAGGAGCCATGGCAGAGAGCTTTGGTGGAAGTGCAGGATGAGAGGAAGCAGGAGCGTAAGGAGCTCAAGAGCTGGCAATGGCGGAGTGAGAGAGAGAAGATGTGCGGCACGGCGAAGGGGATGAGTGAGGATGATGCGGTGACTTTATAGCGAGGAGCCGATCCGCCGTGCCATTGGATGAAAAGAGGAAGTGTTTTTAGCCTTACACGTGTTCCAAGAGGTAAACTGGTCTTATTAATCCGAACTTACCAGACGGGAGTTACTGCGCGCGTGTCAGAGATTACGGAAGACGTGTGTCCCCCACTTGCGCAACGTGTCAATGGCGCAGAACTTTGGACCCATGTCTCAGTGAGGTGACAGGAGCCGTGGTTTCGCAAGGAGGCAATCGTGGCCATCGTCAGCAATGACGTCATTCATAGAAAACTTCGAGTGGCTTTATCAAAGATAGTGACAGGAAAATTTCGAGTGTTCCAACAGAGAAACTTCGGGAGCCTATGATCAAATACAAGCATTTGTTCATATGCTCGGGGGCTACTCTTATCAGAAGTATTTCTCATACTTCTGATAAGAGGACAAGTTGAAAGACAAAAATATAGAGTTGGTCAAAAATGTCGATTTACGCCAGTATACCGAGGTCAAGTCCAGGTACATGACCTTGAAGTAGGTTTTTGCCTCAGTTGAGAAGTTGAATCCGGTACCGAAACAAGGATGACATTATTGAATATATTCTTCTTTCCTGTGCTTTGCCTTTCCCGTTTTCCGCACCTTTCGTAGTAGTTACTCGCCACTAGAAACAGGATTCATGGGCGGGATTGCCACGAGAGCAGTTAACTGGTACCTGATCCGTCAGATGAACCAGCCCCATCTACTATTATCCCTGCACAAAATATAAATATTTTAGACAAAGCGTTATGGTGATTTGGAGAGTTTATGGATTGACTTTACGGCGAAGATTTTACTCGATTCTACGATTCAAGAAAAATCTCGGGGGCTATTGACATAGGCATCCTGAATGGGCCCACCAAATAAAGTACCTGATGGCGTGTAATACACACATTCATTGGGAACCCCAAGAGGAAGGTATGATGCGCACAGCAGCAAGTTTTCCCTCAGTAAGAAACCAAGGTTTATCGAACCAGTAGGAGCCAAGAAGCACGTCGAAGGTTGATGGCGGCAGGATGTAGTGCGGCGCAACACCAGGGATTCCGGCGCCAACGTGGAACCTGCACAACACAACCAAAGTACTTTGCCCCAACGAAACAGTGAGGTTGTCAATCTCACCGGCTTGCTGTAACAAAGGATTAGATGTATAGTGTGGATGATGATTGTTTGCGAAGAACAGTAAAGAACAAGTATTGCAGTAGATTGTATTTCAGATGTAAAGAATAGGACCGGGGTCCACAGTTCACTAGAGGTGTCTCTCCCATAAGATAAATAGCATGTTGGGTGAACAAATTACAGTCGGGCAATTGACAAATAGAGAGGGCATGACCATGCACATACATGATATGATGAGTATAGTGAGATTTAATTGGGCATTACGACAAAGTACATAGACCGCTATCCAGCATGCATCTATGCCTAAAAAGTCCACCTTCAGGTTATCATCCGAACCCCTTCCAGTATTAAGTTGCAAACAACAGGCAATTGCATTAAGTATGGTGCGTAATGTAATCAATAACTACATCCTCGGACATAGCATCAATGTTTTATCCCTAGTGGCAACAGCACATCCACAACCTTAGAACTTTCTGTCACATCGTCCTGCATTTAATGGAGGCATGAACCCACTATCGAGCATAAATACTCCCTCTTGGAGTTAAGAGTGAAAACTTGGCCAGAGCCTGTACTAATAACGGAGAGCATGCAAGATCATAAACAACACATAGGTAATAGATTGATAATCAACATAACATAGTATTCTCTATCCATCGGATCCTGACAAACACAACATATAGCATTACAGATAGATGATCTTGATCATGTTAGGCAGCTCACAAGATCCGACAATGAAGCACATAAGGAGAAGACGACCATCTAGCTACTGCTATGGACCCATAGTCCAGGGGTGAACTACTCACACATCGATCCGGAGGCGATCATGGCGATGAAGAGACCTCCGGGAGATGATTCCCCTCTCTGGCAGGGTGCCGGAGGCGATCTCCTGAATCCCCCGAGATGGGATTGGCGGCGGCGGTGTCTCTAGAAGGTTTTCCGTATCGTGGCTCTCGGTACTGGGGGTTTCGCGACGAAGACTTTAAGTAGGCGGAAGGGCAGGTCAGGGGGCCACACGAGGGCCCCACACAACAGGCCGGCGCGGCCAAGGCCTAGGCCGCGCCGCCCTAGTGTGTGGCCGCCTCGTGGCCCCACTTCTTATCCTCTTCGGTCTTCTGGAAGCTTCGTGTGAAAATAGGACCCTGGGCGTTGATTTCGTCCAATTTCGAGAATATTTCCTTACTAGGATTTCTGAAACCAAAAACAGCAGAAAACAGCAACTGGCTCTTCGGCATCTCATCAATAGGTTAGTGCCGGAAAATGCATAAATATGACATATAATGCGTATAAAACATGTGAGTATCATCATTAATGTGGCATGGAACATAAGAAATTATCGATACGTCGGAGACGTATCAGCATCCCCAAGCTTAGTTCCTGCTCGTCCCGAGCAGGTAAACGATAACAAAGATAATTTCTGGAGTGACATGCCATCATAACCTTGATCATACTATTGTAAGCATATGTAATGAATGCAGCGATCAAAACAATGGTAATGACATGAGTAAACAAATGAATCACAAAGCAAAGACTTTTCATAAATAGTACTTTCAAGACAAGCATCAATAAGTCTTGCATAAGAGTTAACTCATAAAGCAATAAATCAAAGTAAAGGTATTGAAGCAACACAAAGGAAGATTGAGTTTCAGCGGTTGCTTTCAACTTATAACATGTATATCTCATGGATATTGTCAATGTAAAGTAATATAACAAGTGCAATATGCAAGTATGTAGGAATCAATGCACAGTTCACACAAGTGTTTGCTTCTTGAGGTGGAAAGAGATAGGTGAACTGACTCAACATAAAAGTAAAAGAAAGGCCCTTCGCAGAGGGAAGCATTGATTGCTATATTTGTGCTAGAGCTTTGGTTTTGAAAACAAGAAACAATTTTGTCAATGGTTGACAAGGTATTAACTTGTCAATGCCTACGGATTGTAGACTAGGGTTTAGTTGGATGTAGAGGGCAAGTAGATCTCGAAGGTTTCAGCCGAAAAGTACTCGACGAATATAAAACTAAGGTTGTGTTGACAGTAGATTCGATGCTTTCTGTGTCCCTCGACTCCCCCTTATATAGGAGGCGGAGCCGAGGGATTCGTATTGTACAAGTTACAGAGTCCGGGAAGGTTTCTAACTCCTCCCGCAAGATTACAAATAATGCTTCCTATTACAACTCTAGCTTTCCTTAACAATATCTTGGGCTTCTGAGTCTTCTTATTCTTCGGGTAGTGGGCCTTCAGTAAACCCCGGGTACTATCATCGGCAGGCCCATTGGGGATGCCTATGTCAACGGTAGTAATAAAGCATATGTGCTATGTAAATTATATCTTACAAGTTGCAAGCCTCATGCATAGTGTACTAATAGTGCCCGCACCTTGTCCTAATTAGCTTGGATTACCGGGATTATCATCGCAATACACATGTGTTAACCAAGTGTCACAAAGGGGTACCTCTATGCCGCCTGTACAAAGGTCTAAGGAGAAAGCTCGCATTTGGATTTCTCGCTTTTGATTATTCTCAACTTAGACATCCATACCGGGACAACATAGACAACAGATAATGGACTCCTCTTTAATGCATAAGCATGTAGCAACAATTAATGTCCTCATATGAGATTGAGGATGTATGTCCAAAACTGAAACTTCCACCATGATTCATGGCTTTAGTTAGCGGCCCAATGTTCTTCTCTAACATTATGCATGCTCTAACCATTAAATGAGTGGTAAATCTCCCTTACTTCAGACAAGACGGACATGCATAGCAACTCACATGATATTCAACAAAGAGTAGTTGATGGCGTCCCCAGGAACATGGTTATCGCACAACAAACAACTTACTAAGAGATAAAGTGCATAAGTACATATTCAATACCACAATAGTTTTTATGCTATTTGTCCCATGAGCTATATATTGCAAAGGTAAAGAATAGAAATTTTAAAGGTAGCACTCAAGCAACTTACTTTGGAATGGCGGAGAAATACCATGTAGTAGGTAGGTATGGTGGACACAAATGGCATAGTGGTTGGCTCAAGGATTTTGGATGCATGAGAAGTATTCCCTCTCGATACAAGGTTTAGGCTAGCAAAGTTATTTGAAACAAACACAAGGATGAACCGGTGCAGCAAAACTTACATAAAAGATATATTGTAAATATTATAAGACTCTACACCGTCTTCCTTGTTGTTCAAAACTCAACACTAGAAATTATCTAGACTTTAGAGAGACCAATTATGCAAACCAAATTTTAGCAAGCTCTATGTATTTCTTCATTAATAGGTGCAAAGTATATGATGCAAGAGCTTAAACATGAGCACAACAATTGCCAAGTATCAAATTATTCAAGACATTTTAGAATTACTACATGTAGCATTTCCCGATTCCAACCATATAACAATTTAACGAAGAAGATTCAACCTTCGCCATGAATACTATGAGTAAAGCCTAAGGACATATTGTCCATATGCAACAGCAGAGCATGTCTCTCTCCCACACAATGAATGCTAGGATCCATTTTATTCAAACAAAAACAAAAACAAACCGACGCTCCAAGCAAAGCACATAAGATGTGATGGAATAAAAATATAGTTTTAGGGGAGGAACCTGATAATGTTGTCGATGAAGAAGGGGATGCCTTGGGCATCCCCAAGCTTAGATGCTTGAGTCTTCTTAAAATATGCAGGGGTGAACCACCGAGGAATCCCCAAGCTTAGAGCTTTCACTCTCCTTGATCATATTGTATCATCTCCCTCTCTTGATCCTTGAAAACTTCCTCCACACCAAACTCGAAACAACTCATTAGAGGGTTAGTGCACAATAAAAATTTACATGTTCAGAGGTGACATAATCATTCTTAACACTTCTGGACATTGCACAAAGCTACTGGACATTAATGGAACAAAGAAATTCATCCAACATAGCAAAAGAGGCAATGCGAAATAAAAGGCAGAATCTGTCAAAACAGAACAGTTCGTAAAGACGAATTTTAAAGTGGCACCAGACTTGCTCAAATGAAAATGCCCAAATTGAATGAAAGTTGCGTACATATCTGAGGATCACTCATGTAAATTGGAATAATTTTCTGAGTTACCTACAGAGAATTAGGCCCAGATTCGTGACAGAAAAGAAATCTGTTTCTGCGCAGTAATCCAAATCTAGTATGAACCTTACTATCAACGACTTTACTTGGCACAACAATGCACAAAACTAAGATAAGGAGAGGTTGCTACAGTAGTAAACAACTTCCAAGACTCAAATATAAAATAAAGTGCAGAAGTAAAATAATGGGTTGTCTCCCATAAGCGCTTTTCTTTAACGCCTTTCAGCTAGGCGCAGAAAGTGTGTATCAAGTATTGTCGAGAGATGAAGCATCAACATCATAATTTGTTCTAATAATAGAATCATAAGGTAACTTCATTCTCTTTCTAGGGAAGTGTTCCATACCTTTCTTGAGAGGAAATTGATATTTAATATTACCTTCCTTCATATCAATGGTAGCACCAACAGTTCGAAAAAAAGGTCTTCCCAATATAATGGGACAAGATGCATTGCATTCAATATCCAAGACAACAAAATCAACGGGGACAAGGTTATTGTTAACCATAATACGAACATTATCAATCCTCCCCAAAGGTTTCTTTATAACATTATCAACAAGATTAACATCCAAATAACAATTCTTCAATGGTGGCAAGTCAAGCATATCATAAATTTTCTTAGGCATAACAGAAATACTTGCACCAAGATCACATAAAGCATTACAATCAAAATCATTGACCCTCATCTTAATGATGGGCTCCCAACCATCCTCTACCTTTCTAGGAATAGAAGCTTCACGTTCTAGTTTCTCTTCTCTAGCTTTTATGAGAGCATTCGTAATATGTTTTGTAAAGGCTAAATTTATAGCACTAGCACTGGGACTTTTAGCAAGATTTTGTAAAAACTTTATGACTTCAGAGATGTGGCAATCATCAAATTCTAAACCATTATGATCTACAGCAATGGGATCATCATCCCCAATGTTGGAAAAAATTTCAGCAGTTTTATCACGGCGATTTCAGTAGCTTTTAGCAGCTTTCAGTTTTGCAGGCTTTGCATTAGAAGTGAAAACATTGCCAACACCAATCCTTTTACAATTATTAGTAGGAGGTGCAGCAACATGTGGAGCATTAGCATTGCTAGTGGTGGTAATAGTCCAAACTTTAGCTACATTATTCTCTTTAGCTAGTTTTTCATTTTCTTCTCTTTCCCACCTAGCATGCAATTCAGCCATCAATCTTATATTCTCATTAATTCTAACTTGGATGGCATTTGCTGTAGTAAAAATTTTATTTTCAATATCCTTATTAGGCATAACTTTCGATTTTAAAAGATCAACATCAGAGGCAAGTCTATCAACCTTAGAAGCAAGAATATCAATTTTATCAAGCTTTTCCTCAACAGATTTGTTAAAAGTAGTTTGTGTACTAATAAATTCTTTAAGCATAGCTTCAAGTCCAGGGGGTGTGTTCCTATTATTGTTGTAAGAATTCCCATAAGAATTACCATAACTATTACCATTAGCAGAAGGATATGGCCTATAGTTATTACTAGAATTGTTCCGATAAGCATTGTTGTTGAAATTATTATTTTTAATGAAGTTTACATCAACATGTTCTTCTTGAGCAACCAATGAAGCTAACGGAACATTATTAGGATCAACATTAGTCCTATCATTCACAAGCATAGACATAATAGCATCAATCTTATCACTCAAGGAAGAGGTTTCTTCGACAGAATTTACCTTCTTACCTTGTGGAGCTCTTTCCGTGTGCCATTCAGAGTAATTAATCATCATATTATCAAGAAGCTTTGTTGCTTCACCAAGAGTGATGGACATAAAGGTACCTCCAGCAGCTGAATCCAATAGGTTCCGCGAAGAAAAGTTCAGTCCTGCATAAAAGGTTTGGATGATCATCCAAGTAGTCAGTCCATGGGTAGGGCAATTTTTAACCAAAGATTTCATTCTTTCCCAAGCTTGTGCAACATGCTCATTATCCAATTGTTTAAAATTCATTATGCTACTCCTCAAAGATATAATTTTAGCAGGGGGATAATATCTACCAATAAAAGCATCCTTGCATTTAGTCCATGAATCAATACTATTTCTAGGCAGAGATAGCAACCAATCTTTAGCTCTTCCTCTTAAAGAGAAAGGAAACAATTTTAATTTTATAATGTCACCATCTACATCCTTATATTTTTGCATTTCACATAGTTCAACAAAATTATTGAGATGGGCAGCAGCATCATCAGAACTAACACTGTAAAAATTGCTCTCGCATAACAAGATTCAAGAAAGGTGTTTAATTTCAAAGAATTCTGCTGTAGTAGCAGGTGGAGCAATAGGTGTGCATAAGAAATCATTATTATTTGTGCTAGTGAAGTCACACAACTTAGTATTTTCAGGAGTATTCATTTTAGCAGTAGTAAATAAAGCAAACTAGATAAAATAAATGCAAGTAACTAATTTTTTTATGTTTTTGATATAGAGAACAAGGCAGTAAATAAAGTAAAACTAGCAACTAATTTTTTTGTGTTTTGATATAATGCAGCAAACAAGAAAGTAAATAAAATAAAGCAAGACAAAAACAAAGTAAAGAGATTGGATTGTGGAGACTCCCCTTGCAGCGTGTCTTGATCTCCCCGGCAACGGCGCCAGAAAAAGAGCTGTTGACGTGGGAGTTGGCAATCTTTGTGGTGTAACTTTTCTTCAGATCCCCGGTAACGGCGCCAGAAAAAGAGCTTGATGACGTGTAATACACACGTTCGTTGGGAACCCCAAGAGGAAGGTATGATGCGCACAGCAGCAAGTTTTCCCTCAGTAAGAAACCAAGGTTTATCGAACCAGTAGGAGCCAAGAAGCACGTCGAAGGTTGATGGCGGCGGGATGTAGTGCGGCGCAACACCAGGGATTCCGGCACCAACGTGGAACCTGCACAACACAACCAAAGTACTTTGCCCCAACGAAACAGTGAGGTTGTCAATCTCACCGGCTTGCTGTAACAAAGGATTAGATGTATAGTGTGGATGATGATTGTTTGCGAAGAACAGTAAAGAACAAGTATTGCAGTAGATTGTATTTCAGATGTAAAGAATAGGACCGGGGTCCACAGTTCACTAGAGGTGTCTCTCCCATAAGATAAACAGCATGTTGGGTGAACAAATTACAGTCGGGCAATTGACAAATAGAGAGGGCATGACCATGCACATACATGATATGATGAGTATAGTGAGATTTAATTGGGCATTACGACAAAGTACATAGACCGCTATCCAGCATGCATCTATGCCTAAAAAGTCCACCTTCAGGTTATCATCCGAACCCCTTCCAGTATTAAGTTGCAAACAACAGACAATTGCATTAAGTATGGTGCGTAATGTAATCAATAACTACATCCTCGGACATAGCATCAATGTTTTATCCCTAGTGGCAACAGCACATCCACAACCTTAGAACTTTCTCACACGTCCTGCATTTAATGGAGGCATGAACCCACTATCGAGCATAAATACTCCCTCTTGGAGTTAAGAGTAAAAACTTGGCCAGAGCCTCTACTAATAACAGAGAGCATGCAAGATCATAAACAACACATAGGTAATAGATTGATAATCAACATAACATAGTATTCTCTATCCATCGGATCCCGACAAACACAACATATAGCATTACAGATAGATGATCTTGATCATGTTAGGCAGCTCACAAGATCTGACAATGAAGCACATAAGGAGAAGACGACCATCTAGCTACTGCTATGGACCCATAGTCTAGGGGTGAACTACTCACACATCGATCCGGAGGTGATCATGGCGATGAAGAGACCTCCGGGAGATGATTCCCCTCTCCGGCAGGGTGCCGGAGGCGATCTCCTGAATCCCCCGAGATGGGATTGGCGGCGGCAGCGTCTCTAGAAGGTTTTCCGTATCGTGGCTCTCGGTACTAGGGGTTTCGCGACGAAGACTTTAAGTAGTCGGAAGGGCAGGTCAGCGGGCCACACGAGGGCCCCACACAACAGGCCGGCGCGGCCAAGGCCCAGGCCGCGCCGCCCTAGTGTGTGGCCGCCTCGTGGCCCCACTTCTTATCCTCTTTGGTCTTCTGGAAGCTTCGTGTGAAAATAGGACCCTGGGCGTTGATTTCGTCCAATTCCGAGAATATTTCCTTACTAGGATTTCTGAAACCAAAAACAGCAGAAAATAGCAACTGGCTCTTCAGCATCTCGTCAATAGGTTAGTGCCGGAAAATGCATAAATATGACATATAATGCGTATAAAACATGTGAGTATCATCATTAATGTGGCATCGAACATAAGAAATTATCGATACGTCGGAGACGTATCAGCATCCCCAAGCTTAGTTCCTGCTCGTCCCGAGCAGGTAAATGATAACAAAGATAATTTCTGGAGTGACATGCCATCATAACCTTGATCATACTATTGTAAGCATATGTAATGAATGCAGCGATCAAAACAATGGTAATGACATGAGTAAACAAATGAATCACAAAGCAAAGACTTTTCATAAATAGTACTTTCAAGACAAGCATCAATAAGTCTTGCATAAGAGTTAACTCATAAAGCAATAAATCAAAGTAAAGGTATTGAAGCAACACAAAGGAAGATTGAGTTTCAGCGGCTGCTTTCAGCTTATAACATGTATATCTCATGGATATTGTCAATGTAAAGTAATATAACAAGTGCAATATGCAAGTATGTACGAATCAATGCACAGTTCACACAAGTGTTTGCTTCTTGAGGTGGAAAGAGATAGGTGAACTGACTCAACATAAAAGTAAAAGAAAGGCCCTTCGCAGAGGGAAGCATTGATTGCTATATTTGTGCTAGAGCTTTGGTTTTGAAAACAAGAAACAATTTTGTCAATGGTTGACAAGGTATTAACTTGTCAATGCCTACGGATTGTAGACTAGGGTTTAGTTGGATGTAGAGGGCAAGTAGATCTCGAAGGTTTCAGCCGAAAAGTACTCGACGAATATAAAACTAAGGTTGTGTTGACAGTAGATTCGATGCTTTCTGTGTCCCTCGACTCCCCCTTATATAGGAGGCGGAGCTGAGGGATTCGTATTGTACAAGTTACAGAGTCCGGGAAGGTTTCTAACTCCTCCCGCAAGATTACAAATAATGCTTCCTATTACAACTCTAGCTTTCCTTAACAATATCTTGGGCTTCTGAGTCTTCTTATTCTTCGGGTAGTGGGCCTTCAGTAAACCCCGGGTACTATCATCGGCAGGCCCATTGGGGATGCCTATGTCAACGGTAGTAATAAAGCATATGTGTTATGTAAATTATATCTTACAAGATGCAAGCCTCATGCATAGTGTACTAATAGTGCCCGCACCTTGTCCTAATTAGCTTGGATTACCGGGATTATCATCGCAATACACATGTGTTAACCAAGTGTCACAAAGGGGTACCTCTATGCCGCCTGTACAAAGGTCTAAGGAGAAAGCTCGCATTTGGATTTCTCGCTTTTGATTATTCTCAACTTAGACATCCATACCGGGACAACATAGACAACAGATAATGGACTCCTCTTTAATGCATAAGCATGTAGCAACAATTAATGTTCTCATATGAGATTGAGGATGTATGTCCAAAACTGAAACTTCCACCATGATTCATGGCTTTAGTTAGCACCTTTTCGGCTGAACCTTCGAGATCTACTTGCCCTCTACTTTCCGCGAAACTCTAGTCTACAACTTGTAGGCAATGCCAAGTTAAACCCTTGTCACTCGCAGATCCCTTCCGCCTACTTAAAGCCTCCATTGCGAAACCCCCAGTACCGAGAGCCACGATACGGAAAACCTTACTGAGGCGCCACCGCCGCCAATCCCATCTCGGGGGATTCAGGAGATCGCCTCCGGCACCCTGCCGGATAGGGGAATCATCTCCCGGAGGACTCTTCACCGCCATGGTCGCCTCCGGAGTGATGAGTGAGTAGTTCACCCCTGGACTATGGGTCCATAGCAGTAGCTAGATGGCCGTCTTCTCCTTATGTGCTTCATTGTTGGATCTTGTGAGCTGCCTAACATGATCAAGATCATCTATCTGTAATGCTATATGTTGTGTTTGTCGGGATCCGATGGATAGAGAATACTATGTTATGTTGATTATCAATCTATTACCTATGTGTTGTTTATGATCTTGCATGCTCTCCGTTATTAGTAGAGGCTCTGGCCAAGTTTTTGCTGTTAACTCCAAGAGGGAGTATTTATGCTCGATAGTGGGTTCATGCCTCCATTAAATCTGGGACAGTGACAGAAAGTTCTAAGGTTGTGGATGTACTGTTGCCACTAGGGATAAAACATTGATGCTATGTCTGAGGATGTAGTTATTGATTACATTACGCACCATACTTAATGCAATTGTCTGTTGTTTGCAACTTAATACTGGAAGGGGTTCGGATGATAACCTGAAGGTGGACTTTTTAGGCATAGATGCATGCTGGATAGCGGTCTATGTACTTTGTCGTAATGCCCAATTAAATCTCACTATACTTATCATATCATGTATGTGCATTGTCATGCCCTCTCTATTTGTCAATTGCCCGACTGTAATTTGTTCACCCAACATGCTATTTATCTTATGGGAGAGACACCTCTAGTGAACTGTGGACCCCGGTCCATTCTTTTACATTAAATACAATCTACTGCAATACTTGTTCTACTGTTTTCTGCAAACAATCATCATCCACACTATACATCTAATCCTTTGTTATAGCAAGCCGGTGAGATTGACAACCTCACTGTTTCGTTGGGGCAAAGTACTTTAGTTGTGTTGTGCAGGTTCCACGTTGGCGCCGGAATCCCTGGTGTTGCGCCGCACTACATCCCACCGCCATCAACCTTCGACGTGCTTCTTGACTCCTACTGGTTCGATAAACCTTGGTTTCTTACTGAGGGAAAGTTGCTGCTGTACGCATCACACCTTTCACTTGGGGTTCCCAACGAGCGTGTGCTTTACGCGTCATCAAGCTAAATTTCTGGCGCCGTTGCCGGGGAGATCAAGACACGCTGCAAGGGGAGTCTCCACAATCCAATCTCTTTACTTTGTTTTTGTCTTGCTTTATTTTATTTACTACTTTGTTTGCTGCACTTAAACAAAACACAAAAAAAATTAGTTGCTAGCTTTACTTTATTTACTGTCTTGTTCTCCATATCAAAAACACAAAAAAATTAGTTACTTGCATTTACTTTATCTAGTTTGCTTTATTTACTACTGCTAAAATGAGTAATCCTGAAGTTGAAGTTCGTTCGTTTAAACAACAAGGTGGAGAAAGTTTTAAAGATGCTTGGTATAGAATTAGTGATGCTCGTCATAGGTGCACTAAGAAACACTCCACTATTATCCTACTTAGGAACTTTTATGTTGGTATATCTAGTTGGAATAGGTATGTTCTTGATACTCTTTCGGGGGGTAATTTCCTAGGTACTCCTGCTTTAGAAGCTAGTTGCATCATTGAGAGTCTAGTTGGGATACCACCTGTTAATGAAACTAAAATTGAAATCTCTCTTGAGAATGTTATGAAAAAATTGGAAACAATAGAGAAAAACTTTCCAAGTGTTGAAACTAAATTGGAAATGTTACTTGATAAAATTGATGAACTTGATAAATCCTTAGGAGAAATTGATGAAAGAATTAGTGTCCTAGGAACTTGTGTTGTCCATGATAATCGAATCAATAGGATTGGCGAACTTGAAAAAGCTATGGGAACTTTGGGTTCAACTTTTTCTTCTCTTAAATATAAGGAGAAAGCTTATGTGAGTAAAGAGCAAAAATTCATGTATGTCTCTAAGGTGCCTAAACCAAAGAATTATTATAGGCCTAAAGTTGAGAAAACTCCAAACCCCGCTGTCGATACTGCATCTTTTGATAACACTTGATATACACTTTCTGCGCCTAGCTGAAAGGCGTTAAAGAAAAGCGCTTATGGAAGACAACCCATGTTTTTACTACATTATTTTATTTTATATTTGAGTCTTGGAAGTTGTTTACTACTGTAGCAACCTCTCCTTATCTTAGTTTTGTGCATTGTTGTGCCAAGTAAAGTCGTTGATAGTAAGGTTCATACTAGATTTGGATTACTGCACAGAAACAGATTTCTGTCTGTCACGAATCTGGGCAGAATTCTCTGTAGGTAACTCAGAAAAATCTGCCAATTTACGTGCGTGATCCTCAGATATGTACGCAACTTTCATTCAATTTGGGAATTTTCATTTGAGCAAGTCTGGTGCCACTTTAAAATTCGTCTTTTTGAACTGTTCTGTTTTGACAGATTCTGCCTTTTATTTCGCATTGCCTCTTTTGCTATGTTGGATGAATTTCTTTGATCCATTAATGTCCAGTAGCTTTGTGCAATGTCCAGAAGTGTTAAGAATGATTATGTCACCTCTAAACATGTAAATTTTTATTGTGCACTAACCCTCTAATGAGTTGTTTTGAGTTTGGTGTGGAGGAAGTTTTCAAGGATCAAGAGAGGGAAATGATGCAATATGATCAAGGAGAGTGAAAGCTCTAAGCTTGGGGATGCCCCGGTGGTTCACCCCTGCATATTTTAAGAAGACTCAAGCGTCTAAGCTTGGGGATGCCCAAGGCATCCCCTTCTTCATCGACAACATTATCAGGTTCCTCCCCTGAAACTATATTTTTATTCCATCACATCTTATGTGCTTTGCTTGGAGCGTCGGTTTGTTTTTGTTTTTGTTTTTGTTTGAATAAAATGGATCCTAGCATTCATTGTGTGGGAGAGAGACACGCTCCGCTGTTGCATATGGACAAATATGTCCTTAGGCTTTACTCATAGTATTCATGGCGAAGGTTGAATCTTCTTCGTTAAATTGTTATATGGTTGGAATCGGGAAATGCTACATGTAGTAATTCTAAAATGTCTTGAATAATTTGATACTTGGCAATTGTTGTGCTCATGTTTAAGCTCTTGCATCATATACTTTGCACCCATTAATGAAGAAATACATAGAGCTTGCTAAAATTTGGTTTGCATATTTGGTCTCTCTAAAGTCTAGATAATTTCTAGTAAAGAGTTTGAACAACAAGGAAGACGGTGTAGAGTCTTATAATGTTTACAATATGTCTTTTATGTGAGTTTTGCTGCACCGGTTCATCCTTGTGTTTGTTTCAAATAACCTTGCTAGCCTTAACCTTGTATCGAGAGGGAATACTTCTCATGCATCCAAAATCCTTGAGCCAACCACTATGCCATTTGTGTCCACCATACCTACCTACTACATGGTATTTCTCCGCCATTCCAAAGTAAATTGCTTGAGTGCTACCTTTAAATTTCCATCATTCGCCTTTGCAATATATAGCTCATGGGACAAAATAGCCTTAAAAACTATTGTGGTATTGAATATGTACTTATGCACTTTATCTCTTATTAAGTTGCTTGTTGTGCGATAACCATGCTCCTGGGGACGCCATCAACTCTTTGTTGAATATCATGTGAGTTGCTATGCATGTTCGTCTTGTCTGAAGTAAGGGCGGTTTTCACAATCAAATGGTTTGAGTATGCATACTGTTAGAGAAGAACATTGGGCCGCTAACTAAAGCCATGAATCATGGTGGAAGTTTCAGTTTGGACATAAAACCTCAATCTCTCATGAGAATATTATCTATTGTTGAATGCTTAAGCATTAAAAGAGGAGTCCATTATCTATTGTCTATGTTGTCCGGGTATGGGTGTCTAAGTTGAAGAATGATCAAAAGCGAGAAATCCAATGCGAACTTTCTCCTTAGACCCTTGTACAGGCGGCATAGAGGTACCCCTTTGTGACACTTGGTTGAAACATATGTTATGCAATGATAATCTGTGTTAATCCAAGCTAATTAGGACAAGGTGCGGGCACTACTAGTATACTATGCATGAGGCTGGCAACTTGTAAGATATAATTTACATGATACATATGCTTTATTACTACCGTTGACAAAATTGTTTCATGTTTTCAAAACCAAAGCTCTAGCACAAATATAGCAATCAATGCTTCCCTCTGCGAAGGGCCTTTCTTCTACTTTTATGTTGAGTCAGTTCACCTATTTCTCTCCACCTCAAGAAGCAAACACTTGTGTGAACTGTGCATTGATTCCTACATACTTGCATATTGCACTTGTTATATTACTTTACGTTGACAATATCCATGAGATATACATGTTATAAGTTGAAAGCAACCGCTGAAACTTAATCTTCCTTTGTGTTGCTTCAATACCTTTACTTTGATTTATTGCTTTATGAGTTAACTCTTATGCAAGACTTATTGATGCTTGTCTTGAAGTACTATTCATGAAAAGTCTTTGCTTTATGATTCATTTGTTTACTCATGTCATTACCATTGTTTTGATCGCTGCATTCATTACATATGCTTACAATAGTATGATCAAGGTTATGATAGCATGTCACTCCAGAAATTATCTTTGTTATTGTTTACCTGCTCGGGACGAGCAGGAACTAAGCTTGGGGATGCTGATACGTCTCCGACGTATCGATAATTTCTTATGTTCCATGCCACATTATTGATGATATCTACATGTTTTATGCATACTTTATGTCATATTTATGCATTTTCCGGCACTAACCTATTAACGAGATGCCGAAGAGCCAGTTGCTGTTTTCTGCCGTTTTTGGTTTCAGAAATCCTACAAAGGAAATATTCTCGGAATTGGACGAAATCAACGCCCAGGGGCCTATTTTTGCACGAAGCTTCCAGAAGACCGGAGGGGAGACGAAGTGGGGCCACGGGGCGCCGCCACACTAGGGCGGCGCGACCTAGAGGGGGCCCGCGCGGCCCTAGCGTGTGGGGCCCCCGTGACTCTCCCGACTCCGCCCTTCCGCCTACTTAAAGCCTCCGTCGCGAAACCCCCAGTACCGAGAGCCACGATACGGAAAACCTTACTGAGGCGCTGCCGCCGCCAATCCCATCTCGGGGGATTCAGGAGATCACCTCCGGCACCCTGCCGCAGAGGGGAATCATCTCCCGGAGGACTCTTCACCGCCATGGTCGCCTCCGGAGTGATGAGTGAGTAGTTCACCCCTGGACTATGGGTCCATAGCAGTAGCTAGATGGTCGTCTTCTCCTTATGTGCTTCATTGTTGGATCTTGTGAGCTGCCTAACATGATCAAGATCATCTATCTGTAATGCTATATGTTGTGTTTGTCGGGATCCGATGGATAGAGAATACTATGTTATGTTGATTATCAATCTATTACCTATGTGTTGTTTATGATCTTGCATGCTCTCCGTTATTAGTAGAGGCTCTGGCCAAGTTTTTGCTCTTAACTCCAAGAGGGAGTATTTATGCTTGATAGTGGGTTCATGCCTCCATTAAATCTGGGATAGTGACAGAAAGTTCTAGGGTTGTGGATGTGATGTTGCCACTAGGGATAAAACATTGATGCTATGTCCGAGGATGTAGTTATTGATTACATTACGCCCCATACTTAATGCAATTGTCTGTTGTTTGCAACTTAATACTGGAAGGGGTTCGGATGATAACCTGAAGGTGGAGTTTTTAGGCATAGATGCATGCTGGATAGCGGTCTATGTACTTTGTCGTAATGCCCAATTAAATCTCACTATACTTATCATATCATGTATGTGCATTGTCATGCCCTCTCTATTTGTCAATTGTCCGACTGTAATTTGTTCACCCAACATGCTATTTATCTTATGGGAGAGACACCTCTAGTGAACTGTGGACCCCGGTCCATTCTTTTACATTAAATACAATCTACTGCAATACTTGTTCTACTGTTTTCTGCAAACAATCATCATCCACACTATACATCTAATCCTTTGTTACAGTAAGCCGGTGAGATTGACAACCTCACTGTTTCGTTGGGGCAAAGTACTTTGGTTGTGTTGTGCAGGTTCAACGTTAGCGCCGGAATCCCTGGTGTTGCGCCGCACTACATCCCGCCGCCATCAACCTTCGACGTGCTTCTTGACTCCTACTGGTTCGATAAACCTTGGTTTCTTACTGAGGGAAACTTGCTGCTGTACGCATCACACCTTCCACTTGGGGTTCCCAACGAGCGTGTGCTTTACGCGTCATCACGTGTCATCAAAGGTTTCCCTGCCTTGCTAAGGCAAGGAAGGCACAAGAGCTGCATGATAAAGGGCACCATGAAGGGGCTGCCATTCATGTAGGGATTCGTTGCATAGAAAACAAAAAATTTCCTACCGCGAGAACGCAATCCAAGCCAAGATGCAATCTAGAAGACGGGAGCAAAGAGGAGATCATCGAGACTCACCCTTGAAGATTTCCAAAGCCTACAAGATGAGGCTCTTGTTGCTGCGGTAGACGATCACTTGCCGCTTGCAAAAGCGCGTAGAAGATCTTGATCACGGTGCCACGATCGGGCAGCACCTCCGTACTCGGTCACACGTTCGGTGTTGATGAAGACGACGTCCTTCTCCCCGTTCCAGCGGGCAGCGGAAGTAGTAGCTCCTCCTTGAATCCGGCAGCACGACGGCGTGGTGGCGGTGGCGATGGAGAACTCCGGCGGAGCTTCGCTAAGCTTGCAGGAGAGGTGGAGGAGGTGGGGCGGCTAGGGTTTGGGAGAGGGGGGCGCCGGCCACTATAGGGTGCGGCCACCTTGTGGTCTTGGGGTGGCCAGCCCCCTCCCCTTGGCCCTCATTATATAGGTGGAACACCCAAGAGTTGATCTACAAGTCTTTGAATAAGACCCCAAACCAAAACCTTCCATATGACATGAAACCTACCCAAGGTGGGATTCCCACTTGAGGTGGGATTCCCACCTTTCCTTGGGAGGGGGTGGCCGACCACCTTTGGTGGAGTCCACCTGGGACTCCACCCTCTAGGGTTGGCCGGCCATAGTGGTGGAGTCCCTCCGGGACTCCGCCTTCCAAAGTGATTTCTTCCGGACTTTTCTAGAACCTTCTAGAACCTTCCATAAATGCACCGGATCATTTTCAAACTTATAAAATGACTTCCTATATATGAATCTTATTCTCCGAACCATTCCGGAACTCCTCGTGATGTCCGGGATCCCATCCGGGACTTCGAACAATACTTCGAACTCCATTCCATATTCAAGTTCTAATATTACAACATCAAACCTTAAGTGTGTCACCCTACGGTTCGTGAACTATGTAGACATGGTTGAGATCTCTCTCCGACCAATAACCAATAGCGGGATCTGGAGATCCATAATGGCTCCCACATATTCAACGATGACTTAGTGATCGAATGAACCATTGACATACGATACCAATTCCCTTTGTCACGCGATATTTTACTTGTCCGAGGTTTGATCATCGGTATCACTCTATACCTTGTTCAACCTCGTCTCCTGACAAGTACTCTTTTCTCGTACCGTGGTATGTGGTCTCTTATGAACTTATTCATATGCTTGCAAGACATTAGACAACATTCCACCGAGAGGGCCCAGAGTATATCTATCCGTCATCGGGATGGACAAATCCCACTGTTGATCCATATGCCTCAACTCATACTTTCCGGATACTTAATCCCACCTTTATAACCACCCATTTACGCAGTGGCGTTTGATGTAATCAAAGTTCCTTTCCGGTATAAGTGATTTACATGATCTCATGGTCGAAAAGACTAGGTAACTATGTATCGAAAGCTTATAGCAAATAACTTAATGACGTGATCTTATGCTACGCTTAATTGGGTGTGTCCATTACATCATTCATACAATGATATAACCTTGTTATTAATAACATCCAATGTTCATGATTATGAAACTAATCATCTATTAATCAACAAGCTAGTTAAGAGGCTTACTAGGGACTCATTGTTGTTTACATAACACACATGTATCAATGTTTCAGTTAATACAATTATAGCATGGTATATAAACATTTATCATAAACATAAAGATATCTAATAACCACTTTTATTATTGCCTCTTGGGCATATCTCCAACAGTCTCCCACTTGCACTAGAGTCAATAATCTAGATTACATTGTAAGGTACCTAACACCCATGGCATTCTGGTGTTGGTCATGCTTTGCCCTAGGGAGAGCTTTAGTCAACGGATCTGCTACATTCAGATCAGTGTGTACTTTGCAAATCTTTACTTCTCCATCTTCGATATACTCGCGAATCGAATGATAACGCAGCTTGATATGCTTCAGCCTCTTGTGTGACCTTGGTTCTTGTGCATTGGCGATGGCACCCATGTTGTCACAGTAGATGACTAATGGGTCCAATGCACTAGGAACCACACCGAGCTCTACAATGAACCTCTTCATCCATACCGCTTCTGATGAAGCCTCTGAAGCCGCTATGTACTCCGATTCTGTTGATGACTTCGCCACCGTGCACTGCTTCGAGCTTGCCCACCATCGCAGCACCATTCAATATAAACACGTACCCGCACCGTGACTTAGAGTCATCGGGATCGTTGTTCCAACTTGCATCGGTGTAACTTGTTACAACGAGCTCTTGGTCACCTCCATAACAAAGAAACATATCCTTAGTTCTTTTCAAGTACTTCAGGATATTCTTGACCGCTGTCCAGTGTTCCATTCCTGGATCACTTTGATATCTGCTAGTCAAACTAACAGCATGTGCTATATCCGGTCTAGTACATAGCATGGCATACATGATAGAGCCTACTGCCGAGGCATAGGGGATCTGACTCATCCTTTCTCTTTCTTCGCTCGTAGTCGGACCTTGAGTCTTACTCAAGACCTTGCACAGTAACATAGGTAAGAATCCTTTCTTACTTTCGTCCATTCTAAACTTCTTTAGAATCTTGTCCAGGTATGTACTTTGTGATAGCCCTATTAGACGTCTTGATCTATCTCTATAAATCTTGATGCCTAATATATACGATGCTTCACCAAGGTCTTTCATTGAAAAACTATTATTCAAATAACCCTTTACACTGCTTAATAGTTCTATATCATTCCCAATCAATAATATGTCATCTATATATAATATCAGGAATGCTACAGAGCTCCCACTCACTTTCTTGTAAATACAGGCCTCTCCATGACACTGTATAAACCCGAAGTCTTTGATCACCTTATCAAAGCGTCGGTTCCAACTTCTTGATGCTTGCTTTAGTCCATAAATTGAACGCTGAAGTTTGCATACTTTGTCAGCATTTTTAGGATCGACAAAACCTTTGGGTTGTACCATATACAACTCTTCCTCAATGTCTCCATTAAGGTACGCCGTTTTGACATCCATCTGCCAAATCTCATAATCGAAAAATGCAGCTATTGCTAACAAAATCCTCACAGATTTTAGCTTCGCTACAGGTGAGGAAGTCTCATCGTAGTCAACATCTTGAATTTGTCGGAAACCCTTTGCGACAAGTCGAGCTTTATAAACAGTAATATTACCATCAGCATCTATTTTTCTCTTGAAGATCCATTTATTCTCGACAGCCTTGCGGCTATCAGGTAAGTCTACCAAAGTCCACACTTTGTTATCATACATGGATCCCATTTCGGATTTCATGGCTTCTTGCCATTTGTTGGAATCTGGGCTCATCATCGCTTCTTCATACGTCGCAGGGTCTTCATCATTGTTGTCCACAATCATGATATTTAGATAAGGATCATACCAATCAGGAGTGGCACGTTCCCTTGTCGATCTGCGAGGTTCAGTAGCTATCTCGTTTGAAGTTTCATGATCATCATCATTAGCTTCCTCTGTTGACGGTGTAGGCGGTATAGGAACATCTTCCGGTACTGCGCTACTCTGATCAATGAGTGAAGATTCATCAATCTCATCGAGTTCTACTTTTCTTCCAGTCACTTCTTTAGTGAGAAATTCTTTCTCAAGAAAGGTTCCGTTCTTAGCAACAAAGATCTTGCCTTCGGATCTGTGATAGAAAGTATACCCTATAGTTTCCTTAGGGTATCCTATGAAGACGCATTTCTCCGCTTTGGATTCTAGCTTGTCCGGTTGTAACTTTTTTTACATAGGCTTCGCAACCCCAAACTTTTAGGAACGACAACTTAGGTTTCTTATTAAACCATAATTCATACGGTGTCGTTTCAACGGATTTTGATGGTGCTCTATTTAAAGTGAATGCGGTTGTCTCTAATGCATAACTCCAAAATGATAACGGCAAATCAGTAAGAGACATCATAGAACGAACCATATCTAAGAGAGTTCGATTACGACGTTCGGACACACCGTTTCGTTGAGGTGTTCCCGGCGGTGTCAATTGTGAAAGTATTTCGCATTTCTTTAAATGCATGCCAAACTCATAACTCAGATATTCACCTCCGCGATCAGATCGTAGAAATTTAATCTTCTTGTTACGTTGATTTTCTACTTCACTTTGGAATTCCTTAAACTTCTCAAAAGTTTCGGATTTATGTTTCATGAAATAGATATACCCATATCTACTCAGATCATCTGTGAAGGTTAGAACATAACGATAACCACCGCGCGATGCTACACTCATTGGTCCGCATACATCGGTATGTATGATTTCCAATGAGTCAGTAGCTCGCTCCATAATACCAGAGAATGGAGTCTTAGTCATTTTTTCCATTAGACATGCTTCGCATCTATCAAGTGACTCAAAGTCAAGTGATTCAAGTAATCCATCGGTATGGAGTTTCTTCATGCGTTTCACTCCAATATGACCAAGACGACAGTGCCACATATAAGTAGAATTATCATTCAATTTAATTCGCTTAGCATCAATGTTATGTATATGTGTATCACTACTATCGAGATCTAATAGAAATAAGCCATTCTTTTCAGGTGCTCGACCATAAAAGATATTATTCATAAAAATAGAACAACCATTATTCTCAGACTTGAATGAATAACCGTCTTGCATTAAACAAGATCCAGATATAATGTTCATGCTCAACGCGGGTACAAAATAACAATTATTGAGGCTTAAAACTAATCCCGAAGGTAGATGTAGAGGAAGTGTGCCGACAGCGATCACATCAACTTTGGATCCATTTCCAACGCGCATCGTCACTTCATCCTTTAGTAGTCTTCGTTTATTCTTTAGTTCCTGTTTCGAGTTACAAATATGAGCAACCGAACCAGTATCAAATACCCAGGTACTAGTGCGAGAACCAGTAAGATAAACATCTATAACATGTATATATACCTTCTTTCTTCTTCTTGACAAGGCCGCTCTTCAGATCCGCCAAATACTTGGAGCAATTACGCTTCCAGTGTCCCTTCTCCTTGCAGTAATAACACTCAGCATCAGGCTTAGGGCCAGTCTTAGGTTTCACAGGAGGCGTGGCAGATTTCTTGCCACCCTTCTTGAATTTTCCCTTAGACTTGCCCTGTTTCTTGAAACTGGTGGTCTTATTGACCATCAACACTTGGTGCTCTTTCTTGATCTCAATCTCAGCAGATTTCAGCATGGAGAAGAGTTCAGGTAACTCTTTGTTCATGTTCTGCATATTGTAGTTCATCACAAAGTTCTTGTAACTAGGTGGCAGTGATTGAAGGACACGATTAATCCCGATCGGTTAGGAATCACTATTCCCAAATCATCGAAGTTTCTTCGCATGCCCGGTCATGGCGAGCATGTGCTCACTAACGGAGCTACCTTCTTCCATCATGCAACTGAAGAAGTGTTTCGATGCTTCATAGCATTCCACGGCCGCATGAGTTTCAAAGATAGTTTTCAACTCATTGATTAACTCATGTGGATCGTGGTGCTCAAAACGTTTTTGAAGATCGGCTTCCAGACTGCACAGGATGGCACACTGAACTTGAGAGTACCGAGTTTTCTGAGTCGCGTAAACATTCTTTACTTCATCGGTTTCAATTTCTGCAGGAGGGTCACCTAGCGGTGCATCAAGCACATATTGCAGATTTCCGCCATTGAGGAAGATCCTCACATGACGGAACCAGTCGGTGAAGTTGCTACCGTTGCTCTTAAGCTTTTCTTTCTCTAGGAACTGGTTAAAATTGATTGGGGACGCCATATCTACAACATATATTTGCAATAGTTTAGACTAATGTTTATGACAAATTGAGTTCAAATTTTAATTCAACATAATTAAAAACTAAGTGAACTCCCACTCAAAACAATATCCCTCGCATTGTCTTAGTGATCACACGAACCAAATCCACCACACCAAGTCCGATCATCACGAGACAAGATGTAATTTCAATGGCGAACACTCAAAGTGTTCATCATATCAATCATATGATTCATGCTCTACCTTTCGGTATCACGTGTTCCGAGACCATGTATGTACATGCTAGGCTCGTCAAGGCCACCTTAGTATCCGCATGTGCAAAACTGGCTTGCACCCGTTGTATGCACTTGTTGAGTCTATCACACCCGATCATCACGAGATGCTTCGAAACGACAAGTCTTGGCAACGGTGCTACTAAGGATGAACACTTTATTATCTTGATATTTTAGTGAGAGGGATCATCTTATAATGCTACCGTCGCGATCTAAGCAAAATAAGATGCATAAAGGATTAACATCACATGCAGTTCATATGTGATATGATATGGCCCTTTTGTCTTTGCGCCTTTGATCTTCATCTCCAAAGCACGGACATGATCTTCATCATCAACGGGCATGATCTCCATCATCGTCAGCGAAGCACCAAGGTCAATGGCGCCGTCTTCATGATTGTCCTCCATGTAGCAACTATTACAACTACTTTGAAATACTACTCAACATGAAATTTAAAGACAACCATAAGGCTCCTGCCGGTTGCCACAATACAATAATGATCATCTCATACATAGTCATCATCACATTATGGCCATATCACATCACCAAACCCTGCAAAAACAAGTTAGACGTTCTCTAATTTGGTTTGCGTATTTTACGTGGTTTAGGGTTTTCGAGTGAGATCCAATCTACCTACGAACATGAACCACAACGGTGATACTAGTGTTGTCAATAGAAGAGTAAATTGAGTCTTCACTATAGTAGGAGAGACAGACACCCGCAAAGCCACTTATGCAATACAAGTTGCATGTCGAGCGTGGAGCAAATCTCATGAACGCGGTCATGTAAAGTTAGCCCGAGCCGCTTCATCCCACTATGCCACAAAGATGCAAAGTACTCAAACTAAAGACAACATAAGCATCAACGCCCACAAAACCATTGTGTTCTACTCGTGCAACCATCTATGCATAGACACGGCTCTGATACCACTGTAGGGATTCGTTGCATAGAAAACAAAAATTTTCCTACCGCGAGAACGCAATCCAAGCCAAGATGCAATCTAGAAGACGGGAGCAACGAGGAGATCATCGAGACTCACCCTTGAAGATTTCCAAAGCCTACAAGATGAGGCTCTTGTTGCTGCGGTAGACGATCACTTGCCGCTTGCAAAAGCGTGTAGAAGATCTTGATCATGGCGCCACGATCAGGCAGCACCTCCGTACTCGGTCACACGTTCGGTGTTGATGAAGACGACGTCCTTCTCCCCATTCCAGCGGGCAGCGGAAGTAGTAGCTCCTCCTTGAATCCGGCAGCACGACGGCGTGGTGGTGGTGGCGATGGAGAACTCCGGCGGAGCTTCGCTAAGCTTGCGGGAGAGGTGGAGGAGGTGGGGCGGCTAGGGTTTGGGAGAGGGGGGCGCCGGCCACTATAGGGTGCGGCCACCTTGTGGTCTTGGGGTGGCCGGCCCCCTCCCCTTGGCCCTCATTATATAGGTGGAACACCCAAGAGTTGGTCTACAAGTCTTTGAATAAGACCCCAAACCAAAACCTTCCATATGACATGAAACCTACCCAAGGTGGGATTCCCACTTGAGGTGGGATTCCCACCTTTCCTTGGGAGGGGGTGGCCGACCACCTTTGGTGGAGTCCACCTGGGACTCCACCCTCTAGGGTTGGCCGGCCATAGTGGTGGAGTCCCTCCGGGACTCCGCCTTCCAAAGTGATTTCTTCCGGACTTTTCTAGAACCTTCTAGAACCTTCCATAAATGCACCGGATCATTTTCAAACTTATAAAATGACTTCCTATATATGAATCTTATTCTCCGAACCATTCCGGAACTCCTCGTGATGCCCGGGATCCCATCCGGGACTTCGAACAATACTTCGAACTCCATTCCATATTCAAGTTCTACTATTACAATATCAAACCTTAAGTGTGTCACCCTACAGTTCGTGAACTATGTAGACATGGTTGAGATCTCTCTCCGACCAATAACCAATAGCGGGATCTGGAGATCCATAATGGCTCCCACATATTCAACGATGACTTAGTGATCGAATGAACCATTCGCATACGATACCAATTCCCTTTGTCACGCGATATTTTACTTGTCCGAGGTTTGATCATCGGTATCACTCTATACCCTGTTCAACCTCGTCTCCTGACAAGTACTCTTTTCTCGTACCGTGGTATGTGGTCTCTTATGAACTTATTCATATGCTTGCAAGACATTAGACAACATTCCACCGAGAGGGCCCAGAGTATATCTATCCATCATCGGGATGGACAAATCCCACTGTTGATCCATATGCCTCAACTCATACTTTCCGGATACTTAATCTCACCTTTATAACCACCCATTTACGCAGTGGCATTTGATGTAATCAAAGTACCTTTCCGGTATAAGTGATTTACATGATCTCATGGTCGAAAGGACTAGGTAACTATGTATCGAAAGCTTATAGCAAATAACTTAATGACGTGATCTTATGCTACGCTTAATTGGGTGTGTCCATTACATCATTCATACAATGATATAACCTTGTTATTAATAACATCCAATGTTCATGATTATGAAACTAATCATCTATTAATCAACAAGCTAGTTAAGAGGCTTACTAGGGACTCATTGTTGTTTACATAACACACATGTATCAATGTTTCAGTTAATACAATTATAGCATGGTATATAAACATTTATCATAAACATAAAGATATATAATAACCACTTTTATTATTGCCTCTTGGGCATATCTCCAACAATTCAGTCATCCTTTGTGTTGTTGAAGATGTGTGGTACCATCAGAGCCAACGTATGTACTGAAAAAGGGTTCAAGGAGGTCCACCTCACTACTATTTCCAAGGTTCTCTTCGAGCATTGTGGAGCCGGTGACTTCTATTCAGGTGTACAACCACCTGAGGAAGTGGAGGACGAGGTGGACCACTACTAGGGGCACATCACGATTAACACATATGTTACATCTAACTGTTTTGCTCTTGTCATTTGCTCATCTTCGGCCACTTCTAACACTCTTACTTGTCGTCCTTATTTAGGAACACCCCAAGGACACTGAGTTCCTCAACAAGCCGATCCACAACTACCATGAGATGCACACCATCTTTGTCAGTGGTATCGCCACAGACAAGTTTTGCCATGGGCTCCAATAAGCCCCTTGGCACACCTTCGCCTCCACCTAAGGAGGGATCTGGCACGCAGGAGTCCGATACCATCATCATCAATGGCCCAGACAAGGCTACCACTCCCCAGGCACCTGGAGGCAAGAGGAAGAGGGGTGGGCTGGCCAAGGATGATCCCCAGGCCTTCAGGAGCATGACTAAAGCCGTCAAGGACATCACTAAGGCGACCAGGGACAACAAGCCAACCGACATCCACAGACCACTACCATGCCGTCATGGCCGTTGTTGAGTTTTCCCAGGAGGCTCTCATGGTGGCTCTAAGCCACCTTGTCAACCACAAGGCCCAGGGCACCAACTTTGTTGGCGTGGAGGACATCCACAGGTCCCCGTGGCTCAGGATCTACCTCTCCCACTAGTAGAAAAAGAGGCTTCCGTTCACCCCCATTAGTCCCGGAAATATTCGAACCGCGACTAAAGGGGGCTTTAGTCGCGGTTCGGGAGGCGACCCGCGACTAATGCTCCATCTGCGACGAAAGGGTACCCCTTTAGTCGCGGTTCGGGAGGCGGCCGGCGGAAAAACCTTTAGTCGCGGTTGGGGACACCAACCGCGACTAAAGGCCTTTAGTCGCGGTTGGTGTCCCCAACCGCGACTAAAGGTTTTTCCGAGTTTTTTTACTCCCACGCACCCTGCACCCCCCCCCCCCCGTGGATCGCCTTTTTTTGGTTTGTAAAATACAAAAGAAAATGATAGAAAATTCAAAAAAAAAATTATTTTCAGATTCTTGTATGTTATGCAACCTACTATTCGGAGAAATTAAGAAATTCGAATTTCCACTTTTTTTGCAAAAAAAAGTTTAAAAAATGGTAAAACCGCAATAACTTTTGCATACGACGTCAGAAAAAAACGTATAATATATCAAAAAAATCCTGGGAAAAAGTTACCCGGTTTATTTATTTATTCAATATTAAGAAATGGTTTACCCGGTTAGCCAATTTTTAGATTCTCAAAATTCCAAATGGAAATACAAAAGCAGGAAGATTTTAGTTTTTTCTATAAATTATGGATTTTATATTTTTTAAATTTTTTAAAACCTAAAATTAATAATTTCATTCTGCATAAAGATTACTATCATTTTTACCCAATTTTTAGATTTTCAAATTTTTAGATTTTAGGTTTGGCAAAAAAAATATTTAATTAATTAATAAAATTAAAAATAATAGAAATTAAAAAGTTAATGTTTATTTATTTATTCAATATTATTATTACATCATTACTTTTATTTATTAAAAGAATTATTTGAAATTCAAACAATAAAGAAATGTGACATCGATCAACATGTTAATAGGATTGATATGATACTACTATCACATACATGCGCGCGAAGCACTTGGATGCGGAACGGAATGGAACTCGGAAGTTAAGCGTGCTAGAGGTGGAGTAGTGGGAGGATGGGTGACCGAGCGGGAAGTTTGACCACGAGTAAGTAATTTGACTAGAGATAAGTGTAGTTAGAGATAGAGACTAAGCTATGCAAATAACTGAAATAAGAGAAATTCTGAAAAAAAAAAAGAAAAAAAAACGGAGTGAAAAAAATTAGAAATCCAAATGAATTAAAAAAAATTAACGAAATAGCCTTTAGTCCCGGTTGGGGACACCAACCGCGACTAAAGGTCCTTCGCCCAGGCGCACGGTAGCCGCCCACGTGGACGGGCCTTTAGTCGCGGTTCGTAAGCAACCGCGACTAAAGGGGGGGGGGGGGGGCCTTTAGTCGCGCTTAATTAGTCGCGGTTGCGTAACCGCGACTAATGGCAGTTGCGAACCGCGACTAAAGGCCATTTTTCTACCAGTGTCCAAGCACTACTACAATCTATATTGATGCCCTATAGGGCACTGTGGGGGTGGGAATGCATGCTTTCTTGCTTCTGATGGCTGATAATGATTATGAACTTGTGATACGTTTAATAGGTTTGAGGGACGCCCGAAGAAAGAACAAATTAATCTGACACCAGATTTTCTTAGCCACAATGCACCCAAAGAAAAGGTAATAATGCAGAGATTCATTTTCAGAGCACAAAATGAATCCCAGGGTCGTTTATGCATGTGTCTTCTTAAGGTTATCCCTAGTCACCAGTCTATTTTGTGCTAGAAGGCACTGGAAAATATGCAATCTAGGGGGAGTAATCAGTTTCCATGCAGCAGGAACATGGACTAGTGTTATTCCACCAAAACTAATTTTCTTGCAGATGTTTCAACCATTTCTTTTCGAGTTGAGAAGTTGCCAGCAGGAAATATGTAGTTGTCAGACTACTATTTGCAAATAGTTTTTGCTTAGTTTAAAACAGAAATTGAATTGGAAACGAAGAAAATCTGAGACGACTTAGAATTTAGAACCAGCACTAGGTCAAAGGCTGAAGGTGCGCCTCATGCCACAAATTGCCGATCTCAATGACCATCCCCTGTGGGCTGTGGTCAATCCCATGAACCAACCACCTGCATGCTTTCGTTGGTCGCCATGATCTCCCGCCGGAACAACGATACTCCAGAACTAGCGTTTACCTTTTTCCAGTGCCACTTGTGTCATAATAAGAACAATAATTCCAGAACGGGAGATGAAGGATTTGTATACACTGAAACTGCAGGCGAGCTAATGAGCGGCAGATCACATGGTTGGGGATCACTCTTTATATCGATTTTCTTTTTGGTTGGAATCACTGACCGCACCCGCTCGATCTTGCTCGATCCGCCATTCTATTGCACACACATGGTACACCTGGCGATCGCATTATTCTTTCTCGTTACGGCTTTAAGATAAGCACCACGTACTAATTTATGGTTAATCAAAGCATGCTGCTCCCAACGATCGCCTACCATGATGATGATAACTGCCATGGAATCCATCCATCCCTGCAGGGTTAACAGGACAAAATCGAGAAAATGATGGAGTTTTAAATCGTTAACCGACAGGTCGACATGGCCGGAGGAGGGGTTAGGTGCGGGGAGGCAGTCGTAGCACCTGTGCGTGCACCGGCCGGCCGATCGAGCCAGCTGACGGCAACCCGGCATCTCCCTCTCCGGCTCCGACGACGGCCGTGCAAAGCTTCCCGGACGTTCCTGCTTGAGCGTGAGCGTGCCTAGCTCGGGCCGGCTGGAGGTGACATGACGACAGAGCGACAGACAGGGAAGCGCCACCTTCCGATTGATCTCGCCGGATCGCAACGGACAGCAATGGCCGGTCCCTATACCTAGGGAATGTGCAGCTCTGGCCGGCCGGATGACTGACCAAGTGACCCCTACCATCGTTGTCTTCTTGGCAATGCCTCTCGTGCATGACATGACTCGCTAACAATATCCCATTAAGGCCATGTCAGCAATTCAGCGTCCATCCGTGCATGTGTATCGTGTAAAGAACGAGATATGCATGACGGCTAGATGGTGTAAATATGTGTTTACAAAAAGTTAATGATAATAAACAAAATTAAGTGGACGTCTAAGCAGATAACAGTAGAAGGAGAGCTGGAGCACAGGATGATCACACCACAAGCTTCCACAAGCATCAGCCACTTATGAGTAAGCCTTGTTCTCAGTCAACACAAGCATCACCCGCTTGCCCAGCTCACTAGTGCTGGATCTTAAGATGATCTCAACCTTTACAAACTTGTAGTGCGAAGTCCACATACCGGATGCTTGACGAACAACATCTAACCGTTTAGGAGATGCCAATTCTACAAGAATAACAAGTGGATCTTGTTGGCACACCATGCTCCTTTTTCACGCCCGGCCGAATTAAATAACTCTCAAAAGATTTCTCTCAAGAACAAGTGAGAGAGAGGAGGTAAACTTGTACGAATATAACTCGTAGAATATGAATTTTAACCGAGTCGCCAACCCAACCCACGGGGGCTCAGGTGCTATTTATAAGCTACCACACAGCTAGCCATTATCAGAGGATATTCCTATACGGACATGTCCAATGTTCTAGTCTCAACTGTGGTTGTCCTTGATCGACGAGGTTTTCCTCTACCGGTTGTGCGCAACAGCGTCAACCCCACACCTAGATTTTCAATCAGAATCACGAAACCCTAACTCGCTAGAATCAGTTTTTCATCACATGAGGCGCTAGGCTCAACACAGGTTCTACTCGATCAGGTTGCAGCCTTGCTTCATCCACATGTTCAACATATAATGTGAAAGAAATTTTGAGTAGGGTTGAGCATACACAACACATTTTTCCTTGAAGATCTACACCCCCGAATAGTACATTTTATTTGACTCAAAGCTATAAAAAAGATAACTACGGTCATCAATCTTCTTCCGTGTCCCGAATTAAAGCGCGCCAGAATTAGCTTCTTGTTTCAACCAATCTTCCGTGTCCCGAGTCTTCAAAGTTCAACCCATATTGTTTCAACTCTTTTTAAGTGGTCATCTGCACTGTGGTTAAACGAAGTTCCGAGATTATATTACTGTCTAAACTAGATAAACATATTCGGAGGACACTAGGTGCACTTTCATATTGCATCCTCTATATTCATCTCATTGGAAATAACTAACATTCTTGCAAAAACAAGCGAAACATGTCTCATGTGTGTGCGCTCTTTTATGATCTATGCAAAACAAAACAATGTCAGAAGAGCTAGATGATGTTGGAAATATGCCGCTGAAGCAATAATATTATTATTATCATATTTCATTTTTCATGATCAAATTTCGTACTCCATGCTAGAATTGTATTAACCGAAAACATAATATATGTGTGGTTTCATAAACAACGTGTCCCTAGTAAGTCTCTACTAGACTACTCCGCTAGTTAATGATGGTTAAGGTTTCATAATCATAGACATGTATTGTCAGTTAACAACAAGGTCATGTCATTAGGAGAATGACGTGATGGACACGACATATCTAAGTAAAACAATATGATTTGTCACAATTTTAATTTGATGTAGCTTTCCAGTGTCAAACATACCAATCCTTAGACCATGAGATTGTGTCATTTCCTAGCATCGAAAGAATATTTTGAGGCCATCATACATCACTTCGTAATTGGGTGATCATAAAGGTATTTGGGGTATCTTAGACATCACGAAGACCTCCGCAATGATCCGGAGAATAAGATTCATTTAGGGAAAAACAATTTTAGGTTTCAAAAAGTTCGGGATTTTTCTTGTATCGTATCGAAGAAGTCCCAGAAGGTTTCAGGGGGCCACCAATGGGGTCCACATCTCCCGGGGGGGGGGGGGCACATGGACCAAGTGGGACTGCACATGCCTACAGGGGACAAGGGCACCTACCCCCACAAGGCCCATGCGGACAACCCCAAGGAGGAACGCTAGGGGCACCAACTTGGGGAGGGGAGGTGACATAGGCATCCCCAATGGGCCTACCGATGATAGTACCCGGGGTTTACTGAAGGCCCACTACCCGAATAATAAGAGGACTCGGAAGCCCAAGATATTGTTAAGGAAAGCTAGAGTTGTAGTAGGAAGCATTATTTGTAATCTTGCGGGAGGAGTTAGAAACCTTCCCGGACTCTGTAACTTGTACAATATGAATTCCTCGGCTCCGCCTCCTATATAAGGGGGAGTCGAGGGACACAGAAAGCATCGAATCATTGTTTCTCAAACCCTAGTTTTCATATTCGTCGAGTACTTTTCGGCTGAAACCTTCGAGATCTACTTGCCCTCTACATCTAACTAAACCCTAGTCTACAATCCGTAGGCATTGACAAGTTAATACCTTGTCAATTGGCGCCGTCTGTGGGGAAAATTATAAAACTTCGGGTGACGTGGGCATTACCCTTCGGGTAACCAGTGTTGCTCTACCCTACGCGGCCCAACTGGAGGCCCATGAAGGTACCCGATGGCAAGATGGGCTACTAGGGCGGTGCAGCGGAAGGATTCTTGAAGTACAAGGCACGGAAGGAGCCGAACAAGGAAAGTTTAGAGATAGATCTACTGTAAACCTAGTCGTACTCGATTAGGTCTCTCGAGACCTGGCCTCCTATATAAAGGCCAGGAGAGGGGCTATCGGGGGACACAATCAATCCTAGCAATACTAGCCAACAGAAGCTTAGAACTAGGTTACCCTAGCAATCATCATCTCGACGAGATCACAGCCGAACACTTCGGCACCCCATTGTAACCTGTTTTCATCATAATCAAAGAACAGACAGGCAGGACGTAAGGGTTTTACCTCATCGAGGGCCCCGAACCTGGGTAAATCGCTCTCCCCGCTTGTCTGTGTACCGATGTCTCGTGTCAGCTTGCAGGATTCCATCAACCCTAAGCCCCTATCGGAGGGCATTGCCGAGGAGCACCCTCGACAATTGGCGCCGTCTGTGGGAACCCTGTTGGCACAAGGCAGGGCATCGGCAGATCCGATCATGACATCGGCAGCTTCACCGGCAAATTCGCCGGCAACTTCGTCAGCAACTTCGTCGACACCATCGTCGCCAATCCTGGGAAGCCCGATTCGATTCGGCTCCTACGAGTTTACTCCACACAGCGATTCCTCCCGTTCGAACTTTTCGGATCTACAAGGGAACATGGAGATGACCTTCGGCAGCGTCCATTACAACGTCAACGCAGAAGGAATCCTTCGACTGCAGGAATCCCCCACCTCCGGATCGACGAGTTCAAGCGCATCGTCATCACTCGATCTGTCGGCTGGTCTGACGGAATCGACGTGCTCCCCCGTGCCCTCGACTCCTCGCTCGGTGTCCTCCATGTCAGTAGGGTCGGACGATTCCTCATCTTCGAAACTAACTTCGTATTATTGCCTGAACTGCGACACCAGGCACGGGCTGGGATCTAGCGACACGCCGTTCATCTGCAATGCCCAGTATTCATCGGGAGAGGACAGCATCGACAGTACCATCCAGGGAACCACCCGAAGGGCGGCACACCATCAGGTCTATGTCGCCAACAACACAGGGAACACAAGGCGCAGAGGAGACGAGGACCATACTCCCCGCTCCAGCAGAAGGGCAAGTTTCGAGAACAGCGCCAGCAACCGCGATAGCGATTATACCATCGCGGATGAGGAGTGGGCAGCAGCGAGGGCAGCAGTACTCAACAACACGCCGCTCCCCGCAGGGACTTCGGTTGGAACCCTCAATGCTTACCGCTCCATACTAGAGAAAAACCGAGAGCACTTGTCGAAAGAGCAAGCCACCCTCGAGAGACGCCTATCCGCGGCGGACCGATCCAGTGAAAAGCGAAGGGGTTCACAAGGAAGCGCCTCCCGAAACACTCAGGGAGCAGGCAAGCATCGGTCAAGGATGTCCAGGCTTTCGGAAGATGACGCCAGAGAGATAACATCGAATCTAACTAAATCCTTTATGACCACGGATACCGCGGGCATGCCACGGCCGAAAACCGTTGCAGGAGCAACGGCCAACCTCACCGCTTACCTCATCAACCAGCGCCCCGAAGGATCCATGGCTCAAGCTCACCGAGGTGCCCTCGAAAGTCTCGCGATATTGGGAAACAACCTAGTCCCGCAAAAGGAAAGGACTATGGTCCAAGGCAGTGGGTCAAAACATCATGCGAGAGATGCTCGGGACGAGATCACCCAGAGCATGATCGACAAAGCAAGGCGACGACGCGCCACTAGGAAGGACGACGACAGCGATTCTTCGGATGAAGACCAGGAGTACGACGGCGAGCTCAGGGGAGCCGACTGTTTAAGTTACAAGATACGCGAAGCAATGCCGCCCAAAAAGTTTAAGCCTACCCCTACCGATGCTGCCAAGTACGATGGGCAGCAAGAACCAAGATCCTGGATAGATGACTACCTGCAGACAGTGATCTTGCACAAAGGAAACCAGATAGCGGCAATGCAATGCTTACAGCTTTACTTGAAGGATTCAAAGACGGGCCTGGCTACGGGGGCTGCCGAAAGGTTCTGTCAAATCATGGGACGACCTAGTAGACGCCTTCGTTGCCAACTTCCAAGCAACATACAAGAGGCCCGTCGGGATCGAAGAACTACGGAATTGTCGGCAGAAGCAGAAGGAGTCGATGCGTTCGTACATCGGGAGATTCACAAAGCTCTTGAATGCTGCCGAAGACGTATCTGTCGACAGAGCAATCGACGCTTTCAGCGACGGCATCCAGCGGGAAAGTTACATAGAAGAACTCGGGCGCAAAAAGCCAAAAACCATAACCAAATTAATGGAAATCGCCAACAGCTGGGCTGATGGTGAAGACAACGTACGAAGGCCACGGCAGCGTAGTGATGATGAAGATGATGACCAGCCGAAGCACGACTCGGGTGGCCGAAGGGATCGTCATAAGAGGAGGAAAAACCGGAACTACGATGATAATAATCTGGTAGCAGCAGGGTATGCCGATCGGCAAGACGATCGAGACGACAGGCACGATGGTAACCGGAACAACTCTGGGAACCGTGGTAACTATAAACCACGACAGCAGAGGACTCCCGAACTACCTTACGCTGAACAGGTCAACGCCCCTTGTTACCTGCATTCGTATGTCGATTCCAAAGACGGCAAAACGAAGTCGAGTCACCTGCTCAGGGACTGTCGGCAGTTCCTTGACATGCACAAACTCATCCAAAGATCAAAGCCAGCAACAGCTACCACCACCACCCCCACCTCCACCGCAGCATCAAGTCCAGCAGGCTCAACCCCATCAACCCAACGAGGCATTCCCACCACCACGTGGGCAGATGAGCATGATCCACAGGACAGGTGTTTCGAAAAGAGAGATGAAGAAGCTCACCCGAGAGATCAATTTGGCAGAAAGCATCATGGCAAACATCCCCGAGTACGTCGAGTGGTCTTCTCAGAGCATTACGTTCAGTCGAGCAGATCACCCGATGACCATACCAAAACCAGGACACGCCGCCCTGGTAGTCGAAGCACAAATTGGGGGGTTCAAGATGAGTAAAGTATTTATGGATGGCGGAAGCGGGCTAAACCTGATATTCGTCGACACAATCAGGAGTATGGGGATCACCATGAGCATGCTGGAAGAAACAGACACCTGCTTTCACGGGATCCTTCCAACCGCACCGGGCCACTCTCTTGGCAAAGTCTACCTGAATGTTATCTTCGGTAGAGCCGATAATTTCAGGAAGGAAAAAATCGAGTTTGAAGTGGTGAACTGGGAATCACAGTATCACGCTATACTCGGGAGACCAGCGTATGCCAAGTTCATGGCTGTGCCACATTATGCATACCTCAAGCTGAAAATGCCTGGGAACAATGGGACAAACATCACAGTCTATGGAAGTTTTTCACGCTCGGACAATTGTGATCGCGACTTTCAGAGGATTGCTGCAAAGTTTGGGCCACAGCGAGAAATCGTCGGCCCTCCGCCCAAGCTATCCTTACGAGAGATCAAGGAAGAAAAAGATGGCAGGGAAACCAAGAAGAAGCCAGCCGCTCTCGCCCTTAAAGCTTCGGCAGCAGAAGCTTCGGCAGCAGAAGCCTCGGCAGCAAAGGGCTCGGCAGTTGACGGCACAGAAAGCCTAGGAGATAGCAAGACGATAGCAACCACCGCTCAAACCCTTGATGAAACCAGCAACGCTGCGGCAACTACTAACGCGGTGAAGAAGCCAGAAGAAGAGAAGAACCCCTTCCTTGCCTAAGTAGTTTACTAGCCTTTATTTTTTCCTTTATTATAAACAGGGCTTTTTCCTTTTCGCCCTCTAGCATCATGCTTACCTTATTAATAAGAACCTAAGCTTCGATTCTTCGTTAAGCATTGCAGTAACTACAAACTTCTAAGCCCCATCACTATGCAAACATAGTACAGGGTGGAAGATCGTGCTCCAAAAAGCCTCTACGAGTGCTAAAACGACGTCACCTTTCCCTCTGCTATAGATGCCTCTACGAGTGCCGTAAATAGCAAGAGTTTGGAAATACACATAAACAACAACCCACGTTCGATATTTTACTTATGGAAATATCAAGGAACAACGGGCTCATCGGCGGACTCACTACACCCGAAATATTCGGGAGTGCCTGTCAAAATTTAAAACGGTTGAAAACAAAGTTGCGCATACAACAGGTTTAGCAAGACCTGCAACACGAGCTGATCACTCACATGATTTGCTAACCAGCCAATATGCATACATTTAAAAACGAGCAACTAAGATTCGCTCAAAGTTGAAACCTGCCAACGGCAGTAACATGGTAAAAGTACATACGCATGTACCTACCAAATGAAAAGGCGTCACTACATAATCCAAGCACTTGGATAAAGTAGCCAAACTATCTATTTACAAACAGACATTAAAACCCTGACATCACCCTTGCGGAGTTCCTCTTTCTTCAGGTACCCTTGAGTTTTCCTCGAGCCTGTCGACAATTATGTTGGCGGGCAACAACACCTTTGGATACAACGCTTCCAAATCTCCAGTAGCATTGGCAATCGACAGCAAAGCTACCGAAGGATAACGGGCAAGTACAAGGGCAAGCGTAAATCTGGCCCCCGCAAAAACTTGAGCCCGTACCAAGTCCCGAATCTTCTTGGCATTACCAAATTCAGACATCAAAGCAAGGAGAGTCGGGGGGGACTGCGTTCAAAGGGAACATTGTCTTCCAAACCACCCTCATAGCCTTGTAGCACTTGTCAAAAAAATGGTGGACCTGCTGAACTCGATCCTGAAATTGCGCCACAGTCGCAGCTTTCGAGTGTTCCCGCCAGAAAATTTCTTCGGCTGAGGATAGCTCGATCAATGCGTTCACACGCTCGTGAATACGTTTGTTCTCCTCCGCACGGTTCAGAGCTATGACTGGTACAGAAGAAAATAAAGGATCAGATAAAACGCTATTGACTATCGGGTGCAGAGATCAAAGGACTCACAGTTCAAGCTCTCGGTAGCTTTATGCAGCTCAGTAAGGGCGTATCGCTCTACGTCAGCCGCAATCTCGTTCTTCTTGTTGACAATCGCGGCCAAGGCGTAAGTGCTGCGCAGGTCCTTCTCCATCTGGGTGATCCGATCCTTCATTCGTTGGATCCGATCACCTTCGGGAAGAACGCCAGAGGTGTCATCAACAAACGAGGGCACCGGGAAAACCTGCAGGCAACAGCGTTAAGAGGATGATATGGTCAAATTAAGCATCCAACGAAAACTCCCATCGGGAGAGGAATAAGTAATTCCTATCAGGAGAAGCACAAGTGAAGATATTATGATAAAAGCATGCTGGCAACATTGCCAGCATAGTGTTCATTACAAACTTAAGTTCTCGCAACAGAATAATGTTTCATACTAGCCCAAGGATAAAATTGTTACAACAGTCAAGGAGCCTGAGTCTGAGTCGACAGGCTGGGGCCAACCGATGCTTTTCTTGACGAAACTAAATCAAGGAGCTGACGAGCACAAGTACGGGCAGGCGCCGTAAAGGCGCTTAAGTCAACAAACTGCCCATCTTTCTCTTTCGGCAGCTCCTTAGTCATTTATTCGATGTCGGCCTTAAAGCCATAACCCATCATAAGTTGGAAGGCAAGGAGGGCACCATAGGTACGCGAGGTACGCTTGAATACCTCAATGACCTCCTTGGTGTCGACTGCGAAGGCGTCAATCAGCTGCCCCAGATTCTTCTCTTGCTTGGCCTTGGGGAATATCATCGAATGCATCCGCGTCAGAGCACCCTTCCCCTTGTCAAGAAGCTCCCGGGTAAGTTGGTGGGCGGCGAGAACCGTCGACACACCATTTGCTGGGGAATTTCTCGGAATTTTGTCCAAGGCAGTAGCAGGGATGCTGGCGGCTTCTGTGAAAAATTAAAGGAAATCGTTGACAAAGAAGCAGATCCATAAAAAGTAATAATCTGCAAGGGATGTAGGAACTTACCAAGTAGGGCCAAGGCAGACTGACGAAGGAGTTCATCCTTTTCTGCCACCCGAGCTTCCTCCTCCTTCAGCTTCTCTTTCAGCTTGTTCAGCTCTTCTTTCAGGGAGTCGACCTCCTGGCGAGCTACGGCAGCCTTTTTGATGGCGTCATCCAATTTTGAAGAGGAAGATTTGGCTTCCTCCTGCAGCCGAATTTTGTCCGCCTCCAGAGAGGTGAATTGAGAGGCGAAGGCCTCTAGAGAGGATATCACACCTCGTAGATCCTTGAAGAAAGGGAATGTTTTACAAAGGTCGTTAGGCAAAGACACATTCCAAAAGATTCTTGTTAAACTCAACAAAGACTTACAGAAGGAGGAGCTGCGGCAGCAGCAGGAGCATCTTTCCCTTTGGAAAGGGAGGAGGCAGTCGATGCTTGCGCCGTGGGAGCCGCCTTGGGAGCCGAAGCTTCGGAAGCTGCGGCGGTTGGCGAGACAGCGTCAGATCTGACCCTCTTGGGTGGAGGCTCAATGAAAGCATCGTCACTACAAGAAAGATTTGATCGTCCAAGTTATGAGAGAAATGTGAAAAGATCAAGAAGCTAAAAATAGTAAGAAGAAGAAAAAATAAGCACTTACAAATCAAGGAGATCATCTTCATCAGCAAAGCCGCCAATTGATCTCTTCATAGGTGGAGCCCTGATCTCTTCCACAGCTGCATTAACAAAGGCACCATGATCAGCGTCATCATCGCGCACCGATCCCTCTGTGTCGCAAGTTTCACCGGCTGATGGGGGAGATTGGCATGAGCAGTTTCAGAATTTATCGGGTCATCATGATCGCTTGATGGGTTTATATGCTCAACAGTACGAGAGTCAACAGGTTCTGAAGAGCCTCTTCCTTCGGAAGTGTCATTTGGCAAGTTATGTAAATCCTCGAAGGCTACAAGGGTCTGTCGAAGAAAAGACAGATGAGGATAACAGTGATAGACATCGATAGCAGTATAACGAGAATTTAAGGGGGGAAATTACCTCTGGTGGTGGATGATCGGCATCAAAAGGAGTATACGGGGACATCAATGGGATCGAGTCTTCTTGACTTAAGAAAGTGAGGTGACGGACTTCATCGAGCAGTTCTTTTTCCGACAGTTCGGCAGCGTTAATTCTAGTCTCATCCTTTAAACCTGAGTACAACCACATTGGGCGAACCCTAGCCATGACTGGCTGGACTCGACGTTTCAGAAACACTGCCGCTACCTCGGTGCCAACCATGGTTTGCCTGTCAGCCTCCTTGATCCGAAGGAATCTGGCGAATAATTCGTCGGCTGCTAATTTTTCGTCGGGAGAGAGAACATTCTTCCAGGAATTCTTAGGCTTGGCCTCAAAGATATCGACAAAGCGTGGAAGCTGAGATTCGGGTGACAAGGAATCCTTGATATAGAACCACTTCAATCTCCACCCTTGCACGGACTCTCTCATTGGGAAATTGAAGTAATTGACATCCGAACGAGCTACAAATCCTACTCCTCCGGTGACAAAAGATCCATTGCTACTGCTGTATCTCTTCACATAGAAGATCTTTTTCCACAACCCAAAATGAGGCTCAACGCCCAGGTATGCTTCGCAGAGGGTGATGAACACAGCAACGTGAAGGATTGAGTTGGGAGTGAGTTGCCATAGTTGGATTTCGTAAGTTCGCAGGAGATGGAGAAGGAATTTGTGAACAGGAAGCGAAAGGCCTCGGTATAAGAATGACAAGAACATCACGGTAAATCCGGCGGGGGGATTAGGTCGAGAAATCGCACCTGGAAAGATCACATTCCCCTCATCGGAGGAGATCAATCCCAGGCTTCGGGATCTCTTCTCGTCACGCTTGGTGACGGTCGAGGCTATCCAATCACCGGGCCTGGCTGCTGAGCTCGGTGGCGCCGGCGGCACCGGAGCTGGGGGAGGAGCGCTTGGGGCGCCTTCCTTCGAAAGGATTGAGGAAGGTTTGGCGGCGGCGCCTCCGCTCGTCGAGCTGGCGGCGGCGCTGGGGATCTTCTTCTTCACCATCGCGAGATCTGGGAGAAATTGGAAAACAGTGGTGGCGGCGCGAGCGGTTGTAAACAGGAGAAGAAGAACAACGGCAAAGAGATGAACGAAGGAGAACGATAGGGATTTTTATCTCTTGGGAAACTTAAGGAAGGCTTCGTATTGTTAATGGGCCTTTTCTCCAGTTAATGATTGCGGAAATCGAGGAGGTGCCTCGTTAACCGTGTAAAGAGGAGCAGAAATCACTCGAAAACAGGGCTGGCAGGTCGTGTCTTATCAGTCAAAATCAAGGGGATAGAAAAACGTCATCAATGACGTCATGGAGAATGATTGCATACGAAGGGATAAGAAAGTATCGGGTGATCGATTTGAGCTTATGCACGGATTGCGAGCATCCGCACCTAGGCTCGGGGGCTACTCTCATCGGGAGCGCTGACGCGCACCCGATAGAATAAAAATTTGAAGGAAAAACGAGATTCGAGTTTGCACCCGGACGTAAACGCCCGTGCCCAGACTCGGGGGGCTACTCCCATCGGGAGCGCGGAATGCGCACCCGATAAAACTTTTTTCGCACTCCAGGATCATGCCCGGGGACTTGATTCTGCGTAGGGTAACGCTGTTTTGCCATCGGCAGTTAACCAACAGAAGTTGGGCACGTTATTCGTTATCCCTTGCATAAAGAAAAATGTATCGGATGGACTGCAAAGACTTGCAGGAAAAAGCTTCGGCAGAAGGAAATGTTCGAGTAGTACAACTTGAGTCTACGCACGGATTGCAAACATCCGTACCTAGACTCGGGGGCTACTCCCATCGGGAGCGCTGACGCGCACCCGATAGAAAATAGAAGACGGAAGAAATGCAAGAAGGATCAAGGAGAAGGACTTCGGAAGAAGACATGCTTTAGTCTCTACCCGAACTGTGTTCAGCTAGACACTCGGGGGCTACTGACGTGGGCATTACCCTTCGGGTAACCAATGTTGCTCTACCCTACGCGGCCCAACTGGAGGCCCATGAAGGTACCCGATGGCAAGATGGGCTACTAGGACGGTGCATCGGAAGGATTCTTGAAGTACAAGGCACGGAAGGAGCCGAACAAGGAAAGTTTAGAGATAGATCTACTGTAAACCTAGTCGTACTCGATTAGGTCTCTCGAGACCTGGCCTCCTATATAAAGGCCAGGAGAGGGGCTATCGGGGGACACAATCAATCCTAGCAATACTAGCCAACAGAAGCTTAGAACTAGGTTACCCTAGCAATCATCATCTCGACGAGATCACAGCCGAACACTTCGGCACCCCATTGTAACCTGTTTTCATCATAATCAAAGAACAGACAGGCAGGACGTAAGGGTTTTACCTCATCGAGGGCCCCGAACCTGGGTAAATCGCTCTCCCCGCTTGTCTGTGTACCGATGTCTCGTATCAGCTTGCAGGATTCCATCAACCCTAAGCCCCTATCGGAGGGCATTGCCGAGGAGCACCCTCGACATCGGGAGAAAAAGAAAATATAGCGGCATAAGGCGTGGAGCCTACAACCAAGCACAAGTCCTTGGCTGTAGCCTCGGGGGCTACTCCCATCGGGAGCGCTGAAAGCGCACCCGAGAAATTATAAAACTTCGGGAGAAAAAGAAAATATAGCGGCATAAGGCGTGGAGCCTACAACCAAGCACAAGTCCTTGGCTGTAGCCTCGGGGGCTACTCCCATCGGGAACGCTGTTCGCGTGCCCGATGAAATTATAAAAAAGAAAGATAGAAGAGCAAAAGAGTATATTTCGAGTTATAAATAACTCTGCATATACTCCCATCGGGAGAGCAATATAAGTCATCTTTGACTCAATAAAATGTGCCATTCCAACAGCCGAATAAGCACTCGACAATATATTCTCAGAATGCCAAAGTTGCGATCAATTTCTGAATGCCGCAAAACTTTGCGAAGGTAAGACCCCAGATCCGTTATGTGAGGCGTGGCGCCGTCTCTGACGTCGGTCTGCTACTTTTATCCGTATCAACAGATACGAAGAAAAATCCTAACGGACGCGTTAGGTACCCGATAAATTTAACTGGGACTCGACAGAATGGTAAGACCTTAAGCGGCACCTGTCGAAGTTTACACCAGCATCCCGAGATCATGTCCAGGGACGTGATTTTGAAGTAGGTTTTTGCGGATTGCCACTAGAGCAGTTAACTAGTACCTGATCCGTCAGATGAACTAGCCCCAACTACCATTATCCCTGTACAATATAGAAATTTATGTGAAGAAATATAGAAAGGTTTTAAGTTATCGAGTAAAAAATAAACAGCGGAGATTTTTCCTGACTCTACGATTCAAGCAAAATCTCGGGGGCTACTGACATAGGCATCCCCAATGGGCCTACCGATGATAGTACCCGGGGTTTACTGAAGGCCCACTACCCGAAGAATAAGAGGACTCGGAAGCCAAGATATTGTTAAGGAAAGCTAGAGTTGTAGTAGGAAGCATTATTTGTAATCTTGCGGGAGGAGTTAGAAACCTTCCCGGACTCTGTAACTTGTACAATATGAATCCCTCGGCTCCGCCTCCTATATAAGGGGGAGTCGAGGGACACAGAAAGCATCGAATCATTGTTTCTCAAACCCTAGTTTTCATATTCGTCGAGTACTTTTCGGCTGAAACCTTCGAGATCTACTTGCCCTCTACATCTAACTAAACCCTAGTCTACAATACGTAGGCATTGACAAGTTAATACCTTGTCAGGAGGGGGAGGGGGAGGGGGGGACTTGCCCCCTTCTTGGCCTCCACCAAAGAGACTTGGAGGGGGGCCCGTGCCCCTATATAAATTGAGAAAATGGAGATGTAAAAATCTAAGCCCTAGGCGTCGCCCCTCTCTCTGTCTCTCCTACATGCTCTCTCCCGTGCAGACGCTTGACAAAGGCGTGCATAAAATCCACCATAGCCACCATCACGCCTTCATGCTGCTAGAAACCATCTCATCTACCTCTCCCCTATGCTTGATGGATCAAGGAGGAGGAGAGGTTGTTGTGTTGTGCGTGTGCGTAACTCGGAGGCGCCGTAATTTGTGGTGTTGATCGTAATGGATCGCGAGGAGAACAACTACATCAATTGCGTTAATAAACGCTTCCGTTTTGCGATCTACAAGGGTATATCAATCTGATCTATCTTGTTTCTTGCATTTTTTTAGATTAGATCTTGGCTCTTCCTAGATTGAATCTTGATTTTATTCATATCTTGTAGGATTATTTTTTCTATGTTGCAGATCCCACCAGTCGATGCATGAAGCATCGACACAGCCAAGTCATGTATTTAAAGTCGTGCTTTCACTTTCGGTGACTAGAGATAACATCTGCTCACAGGTTGTCCTAGCCGACTCCGAAGACCGCAAAGCCACACACTTCACTGCTAGCTTCTGCCGCTCTCCCTCGTTGTAGGTGGAGCAAATGGCAACACTGAGGCCCTTCCTAGAGCTCCCACTCTTCTCGCGTTGTCTTGTGCCCTTGGACCTCGTGCACGTGTTGTGTTAGAATTGGGTCGGCCGAGTTGATTATATAGTGCGATGTTGGCACAATGGTTCTTTCTTAGCGGTCATATATTGCTACTGAGATACAACTGTCAGTTTGTCGATGACAAATCCTCTAAGTGTGATCTTGGGACCAACCGCTGATGGTCAGTGCGAACCAAGCTTGGTTGACTTTTTTGCGCCATCGGCGGCTCTTTTCTGATCAGACCTTGCCAAGGCTCGCCTCGCCGGACAATTGGATGTCATGTTTTTTTTTTCTTATCCATTTCTTGTAGTTTAGATTTGTACATCATTGAAGTCTCGGGAGACTCTAGACATCTTATTATTGTAGAAACTCGATGTGTACTTTACATGACTTCTGTAGTATTTAGGCGAAGGATGCGCGCCCTCCATGCTAGTCCAACAGCTTCGGTCTCCGGCACAAAGTTGTGTTATTGTAAATGTCTAAGTTTCACTTCATATTTGTCCCAAAACCCGAATAGTAGAGAGGTTGCAACACAATCTTCTTTTCCCAAACAGCTGCTGTTATTCTAACCTCTGAAATGATTCTTAATTCAGAACTTGAACTCAAATGGATTTTGCTTCTTTCTCGCTGAATTTATAATTATCTCTCTTACAAGAGAAATATAACACAAATACAGCACATTATTGGATTATATTGACCGACTTCACCTTCTCTCGCTATAGACTAACAAAGAGAAACACCATAAAAGAAACACAAATGGGCAAGTTGAAAACGTGCCCCGGTTCAGCCTGTCTCTCTTTTGCAAGAGTGAGACCGGATCGGTGGAGAGTGAGAGGCCAGGTAGGTTGCAGTGTCTCTTTCCACGGCCAGGTCAACGGAAGGCAAGTGGCCCCGCAGCTGACGTGGCCGCTGCCCACGTGGGGACCGCACTAACACTGCCGCGCGCGACTGTCGGTGGTGCTCAGAATTCAGTTCGCACTGTCAGCTCTCGCTGTTCTCCTCCACACTCCACACTGTACCGGCTTTTCTCTTCTGAATTCTTCTTGCATTCTATCTCTCTTTCTCCTTAAACAACTTCCACAGGAGTTATTCCCATAACTAGTGCGCAGTAGTTTTCAAAGATATTGTACTTCTTTGGAAGTAGCTGCCACAATTATTTCCTTCAGAGTTAAAACTGAAGTAAACTGCCATAATTCTATCCTTCAGAGTTCAAACTGAAACAATTTCTTCACTTTTTCAGATAGATTACGGCCTCTTTGAAAGTAGCTGCTGTGCTGCAATCTTCAGATGTATACCAGTACTCGTATGCAACTGTTCTGCACTGTTAGAACGGCGGCCACTCCATATTCATCAGACTGATGACCAACTGACCACTGACCAGGTATGGTCTGGTTTGCAAGCGCAATGCCTGGTTTCCTGATTAGATCCGGCCACTGTTTACTTTCCCTGTGCTCTATCATTGGGGTTTTAGTTAGTGGTCATACGGGCATCATTGTCTGCCTGCTTGTTTTCCTTTTGTCATGTTTTATTTTTTGCTTGATGTAATAGAATTAGAAACAAACAGGAGAAGTGAGCTGATTACGTCTTGACACCGACTGCATACCGGATCGGCGCATCGGAGCATTACAGCAAGGATGGTTCGGGCCAAATCAATTTTTTCTAAAATGCCACAAGTCCTTTTTGACCTTACGTGTGATTAACTGATTACTCTGTCTGAACTAGACCAAGTACTATGCTTTTTTTTTTTCGAAACGGAAGTACTATGGTTTAATCTCTTCATTGGAAAAAGTAAGAGTATTGCATATATTTCTCAAGTCCGAAATTGCTTTCAAAGTATCAGTATGATCTTTTCTGTTAATTGTATCCTTGCAGTAATTGCTGCTGCTGCAGCAAATGCTATGTGACCAGCAAAAGCAGGACAGTCAAAAACCCTCGTGCCTGAACCGGCTGAAGTTTCAAGACTATACTTTTGCTCCAACAACATGATTCCATTGATTATTCTTTGGAAAGTCAACTGGATTCAGAAATTTTCATCTAGCTAGTGGTTGCAGCTAACGCAAATGATTAAGTATATTCCCATTTGCATGCATGCATTTGGGGCGAATATCGTGCCTATGATTATTAGTTCCATCTCCATGTGATCAGCCACTTAACTACACTACATACTAGTAACTGTTACGGTCGTTACATTAGTTTATTTTTGGAATAGCAAATTGATACTAGTATACTAAGTGCGATGGTTGAGACGTTATGTCAGAGGATCGATCACCACTAACCAAACGCAAAACGAATCAAAGACTAGAACCTAATTTGGGACAATTTCTTGATTTAAAAAACACACAAAATTGTCGGCCAGATAGAGTTGAGGCTAGAGACAAAGGAGAGGAGAGAAAAAAAAAGGTACTAATAATCGATCATTCAAATGGCGCCAAATTTGCATCTAGAGACAGCAATGTGCGAATGCATTGATCCTTCTGACGAGCTTCTTCACTTGCAACAAATCAAGTTGTAATACTGTCAAAATATTATAATATTTGGTAATTCAACTAAGCTTCTAACTCTCTTCTGCATAATTACTAGACTGGGGCATCTATGCCACTGTTTCAAACAAATAAAGAAACGGTTTTCCTAGTTAACTTAGTTATTAGTTGAGTCTTACACTATCAGATTTGCATCGTGATTTTTTACATTTGAGTCGCAAGTTAGATTGGAGCTGAGGTTATTTTAGTTGCGAGCTAGTTTGCAATTGAATTTTTCAATTGTAAGTAAGGTTGCAACTAGAAATAATGTCTCCAAAACGTTAGATTGCTTCGTAATTCATGCTAATAGTTCTCCATTGACTAGTCACACCCATTATAAAAAGTATAAATAACTTTTGGAGCATTCGATCCTTACTGATATTTTCTGTGGTAGCCATTTAAATATTTGATTAGCATGATTTTAGCCCTTAGGAAAAGTTCTAAAGGAATCGGTTTTGTAGTATTATGTTTTGGAGGAAAACATCTGTCCACTTAAACCTCATATGGGTGTGTGTGCTGTATCAAGCATCATTCATAAATTCGAGGAATTGATGATAGTAGCATGATATTCTAATCCCGTCCTATTTCTATTTCATGGTTAAAAATCCTATAAATTAAACGAGCCCTTAGTATCATTTGACAAGTTAAAATTGCACAGCAATTTTGTTCTAGTTAGTTTCACTCTGAGCCAACACAAATGATTAGGTATCCTTGCATATGCATGCATGCCTTTGCTCCACTTGTAAATAAATCGACCAAATCACCGATTAACCGACCAGTTAATCGCTATTGGAACCTGACCATCTCGATTACCTCTAATCATCCATGTTAATCATTTAGCCTGACTAATCGCTTTGTGATACGTCTCCAACGTATCTATAATTTCTTATGTTCCATGCTAGTTTTATGACAATACCTACATGTTTTGTTCATACTTTATGATGTTTTTATGCGTTTTCCGGAACTAACCTATTAACAAGATGCCGAAGTGCCAGTTCCTGTTTTCTGCTGTTTTTGGTTTCAGAAATCCTACAAAGGAAATATTCTCGCAATTGGACGAAATCAACGCCCACGATCTTATATTTCACGGAAGCTTCCAGAGAGCCAGAGAGGGACCAGAGGGGAGCCCTGGGGGCCCCACCCCACATGGCGGCGCGGCCAAGGGGGGGGGGGCGCCAGCCTATGGGGGGCCACCCCCTGGCTCCTCCGAGGCCGCCCTTCCGCCTATATATTCTCTCCGCCTCGAAAACCCTAAAAACATAAGCCACGGGACGAGAAAAGTTACGCAACCGCCGCCATCACGAAGCCAAGTTCGGGGGACAGAAGTCTCTGTTCCGGCACGCCGCCGGGACGGGGAATTGCCCCCGGAAGGCATCTCCATCGACACCACCGCCATCTTCATCGCCATTGTTGTCTCCTATGATGAGGAGGGAGTAGTTCTCCCTCGAGGCTGAGGGCTCTACCGGTAGCTATGTGGTTAATCTCTCTCTCATGTACCTCAATACAATGATCTCATGAGCTGCCTTACATGATTGAGATCCATATGATGAGCTTTGTATCACTATTAATCTATGTGTTACTCTAGTGATGTTATTAAAGTAGTCTATTCCTCCTTCATGATGTAAAGGTGACGGTGTGTGCATCATGTAGTACTTGGCGTAGGTTATGATTGTAATCTCTTGTAGATTATGGAGTTAACTATTACTATGATAGTATTGATGTGATCTATTCCCCCTTTCATAGCTATTGGTGATGGTGTGTATGCTATGTTAGTACTCGGTCTTAATTGCAACGGTCTATTATGCACTCTAAAGGTTACTTAAATATGAATTCCGAATGTTGTGGAGCTTGTTAACTCCGGCTTGAGGGAGCTCTTGTAGCCCTACACAATGAATGGTGTTTGTTATCAAACAAGAGAGTGTATGTAGCACAAGTGAGGAGAAGTTATTTATTTGTTATGTGATCAATGTTGAGAGTGTCCACTAGTGAAAGTATGATCCCTAGGCCTTGTTTCCAAATACTGCAAACATCGCTTGTTTACTGTTTCACTGCATCTTTACTTCCTGCAATATTACCACCATCTATACCACATGTGTTTTACTATCTCGTCGCCGAACTAGTGCACCTATACATCTGACAAGTGTATTAGGTGTGTTGGGGACACAAGAGACTTCTTGTATCTTAATTACAGGGTTGCTTGAGAGGAATATCTTTGACCTCTACCTCCCTGAGTTCGATAAACCTTGGGTGATTGATGTCTACGGGTGCTTCTATTCTTGTAGACAGTGTTGGGCCTCCAAGAGCAGAGGTTTGTAGAACAGCAGCAAGTTTCCCTTAAGTGGATCACCCAAGGTTTATCGAACTCAGGGAGGAAGAGGTCAAAGATATCCCTTCTTATGCAACCCTGCAACCACAAAGCAAGAAGTCTCTTGTGTCCCCAACACACCTAATAGGTGCACTAGTTCGGCGAAGAGATAGTGAAATACAAGTGGTATGAATGAATATGAGCAGTAGTAACGGCGCCAGAAAAGTGCTTGCTGGCGTGCAGTTGATGGTAGTAATATTGCAGGAAGTAAAGATGCAGTAAAACAGTAAACAAGCAGCGATAGCAGTATTTAGGAACAAGGCCTAGGGATCATACTTTCACTAGTGGACACTCTCAACATTGATCACATAACAGAATAAATAGATAGATGCTAGACTCTACACCCTCTTGTTGGATGATGAACACCACTAACTATGTAGGATTACACGAACCCTCAATGCCGGAGTTAACAAGCTCCACAATATTCAATGTTCATATTTAAATAACCTTAGAGTGCATAACAGATCAACATAACCAAACCAAGTACTAACATAGCATGCACACTGTCACCTTCACACTACGAAAGGAGGAATAGATCACATCAATACTATCATAGCAATAGTTAACTTCATAATCTACAAGAGATCACAATCATAGCCTACGCCAAGTACTACACGATGCACACACTGTCACCATTACACCGTGCAGGAGGAATAAACTACTTTAATAACATCACTAGAGTAGCACACAGATATATTGTGATACAAAACACATTGCAATCATAAAGAGATATAAATAAGCACTTCACTATGCCATTCATAACAGCGAATAAGTATTCTGTGAAATATAGCCTAAGAGACCCACACGGTGCACACACTGTCACCTTTACACACGTGGGACAAGGAGTCTCCGGAGATCACATAAGTAAAATCCACTTGACTAGCATAATGACATCTAGATTACAAGCATCATCATATGAATCTCAATCATGTAAGGCAGCTCATGAGATTATTGTATTGAAGCACATAGGAGAGAGATTAACCACATAGCTACCGGTACAGCCTCGAGTCTCGATGGAGAACTACTCCCTCCTCATGGGAGACAGCAGCGTTGATGAAGATGGCGGTGGTGTCGATGGAGGAGCCTTCCGGGGGCACTTCCCCGTCCCGGCGGCGTGCCGGAACAGAGACTCCTGTCCCCCAGATCTTGGCTTCGCGATGGCGGTGGCTCTAGAAGGTTTCTCGTACCGTGGCTTTTCCGTATCGTGTTTTAGGTCAGGGACCTTTATATAGGCGAAGAGGCGGCGTCAGAAGGTCAACGAGGCGACGACACAACAGGGCGGCGCGGCCCACACCCTGGCCGCGCCAGCCTGGTGTGTGGTGGGCCTGTGGCCCCCCTCTGGTGACTCTCGGGTGTTCTGGAAGCTTCGTCCAATTCTAAGACTCTGGGCGTTGATTTCGTCCAATTTCGAGAATATTTCCTTACTAGGATTTCTGGAACCAAAAACAGCAGAAAACAGGAACTGGCCCTTCGGCATCTCGTCAATAGGTTAGTTCCGGAAAACGCATAAATATGACATATAATGTGTATAAAACATGTAGATATCATCAATAATGTGGCATGGAACATAAGAAATTATCGATACGTCGGAGACGTATCAGCATCCCCAAGCTTAGTTCCTGCTCGTCCCGAGCAGGTAAACGATAACAAAGATAATTTCTGGAGTGACATGCCATCATAACCTTGATCATACTATTGTAAGCATATGTAATGAATGCAGCGATCAAAATAATGGTAATGACATGAGTAAACAACTGAATCATAAAGCAAAGACTTTTCATGAATAGTACTTTCAAGACAAGCATCAATAAGTCTTGCATAAGAGTTAACTCATAAAGCAATAAATTCATAGTAAAGGTATTGAAGCAACACAAAGGAAGATTAAGTTTCAGCGGTTGCTTTCAACTTATAACATGTATATCTCATGGATAGTTGTCAATGCAAAGTAATATAACAAGTGCAATATGCAAGTATGTAGGAATCAATGCACAATTCACACAAGTGTTTGCTTCTTGAGGTGGAGAGAGATAGGTGAACTGACTCAACATAAAAGGTAAAAGAATGGCCCTTCGCAGAGGGAAGCATTGATTGCTATATTTGTGCTAGAGCTTTGGTTTTGAAAACATAAAGAGAGCATAAAAGTAAAATTTTGAGAGGTGTTTGTTGTTGTCAACGAATGGTAGTGGGCACTCTAACCCCCTTGCCAGACAAACCTTCAAAGAGCGGCTCCCATGAAGGACGTTATCTCTACCAGCAAGGTAGATCATCCCTCTTCTCTTTTGTTTACACATGTATTTTAGTTTTATTTATGGATGACACTCCTCCCAACCTTTTGCTTACACAAGCCATGGCTAACCAAATCCTCGGGTGCCTTCCAACATTCACATACCATGAAGGAGTGTCTATTTGCAAAATTAAGTTGCTTACTGATGAATCAGAGCAAAACATGTGAAGAGAATTATTAATGAAGGTTGATTAATTGGGGGCTGGGAACCCCGCGCCAGCTCTTTTTGCAAAATTATTGGATAAGCGGATGAAGCCACTAGTCCATTGGTGAAAGTTGCGCAACAAGAATGAAAGATAAACACCACATACTTCCTCATGAGCTATAAAACATTGACACAAATCATAGGTGATAAATTTTGAATTATTTAAAGGTAGCACTCAAGCAATTTACTTTGGAATGGCGGAGAAATACCATGTAGTAGGTAGGTATGGTGGACACAAATGGCATAGTGGTTGGCTCAAGGATTTTGGATGCATGACAAGTATTCCCTCTCGATACAAGGCTTAGGCTAGCAAGGTTATTTGAAACAAACACAAGGATGAACCGGTGCAGCAAAACTCACATAAAAGACATATTGTAAACATTATAAGACTCTACACCGTCTTCCTTGTTGTTCAAACTCTTTACTAGAAATTATCTAGACCTTAGAGAGACCAATTATGCAAACCAAATTTTAGCAAGCTCTATGTATTTCTTCACTAATAGGTGCAAAGTATATGATGCAAGAGCTTAAACATGAGCACAACAATTGCCAAGTATCAAATTATCCAAGACATTTTATCAATTACTACATGTAGCATTTCCCGTTTCCAACCATATAACAATTAACGAAGCAGTTTCACCCTTCGCCATGAACATTAAAAGCTAAGAACACATGTGTTCATATGAACCAGCGGAGCGTGTCTCTCTCCCACACAAGCATTTTATTCAGAGAATGAAAATAACAAAACAAAAATAAAAGCACACAGACGCTCCAAGTAAAGTACATAAGATGTGACTGAATAAAAATATAGTTTCAGGGGAGGAACCTGATAATGTTGTCGATGAAGAAGGGGATGCCTTGGGCATCCCCAAGCTTAGACGCTTGAGTCTTCTTAAAATATGCAGGGGTGAACCACCGGGGCATCCCCAAGCTTAGAGCTTTCACTCTCCTTGATCGTAGTATATCATCCTCCTCTCTTGACCCTTGAAAACTTCCTCCACACCAAACTCGAAACAACTCATTAGAGGGTTAGTGCATAATCAAAAATTCACATGTTCAGAGGTGACACAATCATTCTTAACACTTCTGGACATTGCACAAAGCTACTGGAAGGTAATGGAACAAAGAAATCCATCCAACACAGCAAAAGAGGCAATGCGAAATAAAAGGCAGAATCTGTCAAAACAGAACAGTCCGTAAAGACGAATTTTATTGAGGCACCAGACTTGCTCAAATGAAAATGCTCAAATTGAATGAAAGTTGCGTACATATCTGAGGATCACTCACGTAAATTGGCATAATTTTCTGAGTTACCTACAGAGAATTAGGCCCAAATTCGTGACAGCAAGAAATCTGTTTCTGCGCAGTAATCCAAATCTAGTATGAACCTTACTATCAAAGAATTTACTTGGCACAACAATGCAACAAAATTAAGATAAGGAGAGGTTGCTACAGTAGTAACAACTTCCAAGACACAAATATAAAACAAAGTTGCCGTAGTAAAATAAACACATGGGTTATCTCCCAAGAAGTGCTTTCTTTATAGCCATTAAGATGGGCTCAGCAGTTTTAATGATGCACTCGCAAGAAATAAGAGTTGAAGCAAAAGAGAGCATCAAGAAGCAAATTCAAAACAAATTTAAGCCTAACATGCTTCCTATGCATAGGAATCTTGTAAATAAACAAATTCATGAAGCATGATGCAACAAGCATAGAAAGATAAAACAAGTGTAACTTCAAAAATTTCAGCATATAGAGAGGTGTTTTAGTAACATGAAAACTTCTACAACCATATTTTCCTCTCTCATAATAACTTTCAGAGGCATCATGAACAAACTCAACAATATAAGTATCACATAAAGCATTCTTATCATGAGTCTCATGCATAAAATTATTACTCTCCACATAGGCATAATCAATTTTATTAGTTGTAGTGGGAGCAAATTCAACAAAGTAGCTATCATCAAATATAGGAGGCATATTGTAATCATAATTAAATTTATCCTCCATAGTAGGCGGCACCAAAAGACCACTATCATTATAATCATCATAGATAGGAGGCATATCATAATCAACATAAACTTTCTCCTCAATACCCGGAGGGCTAAAGAGATCATTTTCATCAAAACCGACCTCCCCAAGCTTAGTATTTTCCATAGCATTAGCAACAATGGTGTTCAAAGCATTCATATTAATAACATTCCCATTAGCATGCTGATGCGTGTGGTTGACACGTCCGTTGGGAACCCCAAGAGGAAGGTGTGATGCGCACAGCGGCAAGTTTCCCTCAGTAAGAAACCAAGGTTTAATCGAACCAGTAGGAGTCAAGAAGCACGTTGAAGGTTGATGGCGGCGGGATGTAGTGCGGCGCAACACCAGAGATTCCGGCGCCAACGTGGAACCTGCACAACACAACCAAAGTACTTTGCCCCAACGAAACAGTGAGGTTGTCAATCTCACCGGCTTGCTGTAACAAAGGATTAACCGTATTGTGTGGAAGATGATTGTTTGCAGAAAACAGTAAAACAAGTATTGCAGTAGATTGTATTTCAGTATAGAGAATTGGACCGGGGTCCACAGTTCACTAGAGGTGTCTCTCCCATAAGATAAATAGCATGTTGGGTGAACAAATTACAGTTGGGCAATTGACAAATAAAGAGGGCATGACCATGCACATACATATTATGATGAGTATAGTGAGATTTAATTGGGCATTACGACAAAGTACATAGACCGCTATCCAGCATGCATCTATGCCTAAAAAGTCCACCTTCAGGTTATCATCCGAACCCCCTCCAGTATTAAGTTGCTAACAACAGACAATTGCATTAAGTATTGCGCGTAATGTAATCAGTGACTACATCCTTGAACATAGCACCAATGTTTTATCCCAATTGCCAACAGCACATCCATAATCTTAGAGGTTTCTGTCACTCCCGCATTCACGGAGACATGAACCCACTATCGAGCATAAATACTCCCTCTTGGAGTTACAAGCATCTACTTGGCCGTAGCATCTACTAGTAACGGAGAGCATGCAAGATCATAAACAACACATAGACATAAATTGATAATCAACATAACAAGTATTCTCTATTCATCGGATCCCAACAAACGCAACATATAGAATTACAGATAGATGATCTTGATCATGTTCGGCAGCTCACAAGACCCGACAATTAAGCACAATGGGGAGAAGACAACCATCTAGCTACTGCTATGGACCCATAGTCCAGGGGTAGACTACTCACTCATCACTCCGGAGGCGACCATGGCGGCGTAGAGTCCTCCGGGAGATGATTCCCCTCTCCGGCAGGGTGCCGGAGGCGATCTCCTGAATCCCCCGAGATGGGATTGGCGGCGGCGGCGTCTCTGGAAGGTTTTCCGTATCGTGGCTCTCGGTACTGGGGGTTTCGCGACGGAGGCTTTAAGTAGGCGGAAGGGCAGGTCAGGGGCCACACGAGGGCCCCACACCACAGGTCGGCGCGGCCAAGGGCCAGGCCGCGCCGCCCTAGGGTTTGGCCGCCCCGTGGCCCCACTTCGTCTCCTCTTCGGTCTTCCGAAGCTTCGTGGCAAAATAGGACCCCGGGCGTTGATTTCGTCCAATTCCGAGAATATTTCGTTACTAGGATTTCTGAAACCAAAAACAGCAGAAAAACAAGAATCGGCTCTTCGGCATCTTGTTAATAGGTTAGTTCCATAAAATGCACGAATATGACATAAAGTGTGCATAAAACATGTAGATAACATCAATAATGTGGCATGGAACACAAGAAATTATCGATACGTCGGAGACGTATCAGCATCCCCAAGCTTAGTTCTGCTCGTCCCGAGCAGGTAAAATGATAACAAAGATAATTTCTGGAGTGACATGCCATCATAACTTTGATCATACTATTTGTAAAGCATATGTAGTGAATGCAGCGATCAAAACAATGTATATGACATGAGTAAACAAGTGAATCATATAGCAAAGACTTTTCATGAATAGTACTTCAAGACAAGCATCAATAAGTCTTGCATAAGAGTTAACTCATAAAGCAATAAATCAAAGTAAAGGTATTGAAGCAACACAAAGGAAGATTAAGTTTCAGCGGTTGCTTTCAACTTGTAACATGTATATCTCATGGATATTGTCAACATAGAGTAATATAATAAGTGCAATATGCAAGTATGTAGGAATCAATGCACAGTTGACACAAGTGTTTGCTTCTTGAGGTGGAGAGAAATAGGTGAACTGACTCAACATAAAAGTAAAAGAATGGTCCTCCATAGAGGAAAAGCATCGATTGCTATATTTGTGCTAGAGCTTTGATTTTGAAAACATGAAACAATTTTGTCAACGGTAGTAATAAAGCATATGTATCATGTAAATTATATCTTACAAGTTGCAAGCCTCATGCATAGTATACTAATAGTGCCCGCACCTTGTCCTAATTAGCTTGGACTACCGGATCATCGCAATACACATGTTTTAACCAAGTGTCACAATGGGGTACCTCTATGTCGCCTGTACAAAGGTCTAAGGAGAAAGCTCGCATTGGATTTCTCGCTATTGATTATTCTCAACTTAGACATCCATACCGGGACAACATAGACAACAGATAATGGACTCCTCTTTAATGCATAAGCATGTGGCAACAATTATTATTCTCATATGAGATTGAGGATATATGTCCAAAACTGAAACTTCCACCATGGATCATGGCTTTAGTTAGCGGCCCAATGTTCTTCTCTAACAATATGCATGCTTAACCATAAGGTGGTAGATCTCCCTTACTTCAGACAAGACGAACATGCATAGCAACTCACATGATATTCAACAAAGAATAGTTGATGGCGTCCCCAAAGGAACATGGTTATCGCACAACAAGCAACTTAATAAGAGATAAAGTGCATAAGTACATATTCAATACCACAATAGTTTTTAAGCTATTTGTCCCATGAGCTATATATTGTAAAGGTGAATGATGGAATTTTAAAGGTAGCACTCAAGCAATTTACTTTGGAATGGCAGAGAAATACCATGTAGTAGGTAGGTATGGTGGACACAAATGGCATAGTGGTTGGCTCAAGGATTTTGGATGCATGAGAAGTATTCCCTCTCGATACAAGGTTTAGGCTAGCAAGGTTATTTGAAACAAACACAAGGATGAACCGGTGCAGCAAAACTCACATAAAAGACATATTGAAAACATTATAAGACTCTACACCGTCTTCCTTGTTGTTCAAACTCAATACTAGAAATTATCTAGACCTTAGAGAGACTAAATATGCAAACCAAATTTTAGCATGCTCTATGTATTTCTTCATTAATGGGTGCAAAGCATATGATGCAAGAGCTTAAACATGAGCACAACAATTGCCAAGTATCTCATTATCCAAGACATTATAGCAATTACTACATGTATCATTTTCCAATTCCAACCATATAACAATTTAACGAAGAAGAAACTTCGCCATGAATATTATGAGTAAAGCCTAAGGACATACTTGTCCATATGCTACAGCGGAGCATGTCTCTCTCCCACAAAGTGAATGCTAGGATCCATTTTATTCAAACAAAACAAAAACAAAAACAAACCGACGCTCCAAGAAAAGCACATAAGATGTGATGGAATAAAAATATAGTTTCAGGGGAGGAACCTGATAATGTTGTCGATGAAGAAGGGGATGCCTTGGGCATCCCCAAGCTTAGACGCTTGAGTCTTCTTAGAATATGCAGGGGTGAACCACCGGGGCATCCCCAAGCTTAGAGCTTTCACTCTCCTTGATCATGTTGCATCATACTCCTCTCTTGATCCTTGAAAACTTCCTCCACACCAAACTTAGAACAACTCATTAGAGGGTTAGTGGACAATAAAAATTAACATGTTCAGAGGTGACACAATCATTCTTAGCACTTCTGGACATTGCATAAAGCTATTGGACATTAATGGATCAAAGAAATTCATCCAACATAGCAAAAGAGGCAATGCGAAATAAAAGGGCAGAATCTGTCAAAACAGAACAGTTCGTATTGACGAATTTTATCGAGGCACCAGACTTGCTCAAATGAAAATACTCAAATTGAATGAAAGTTGCGTACATATCTGAGGATCACTCACGTAAATTGGCATAATTTTCTGAGTTACCTACAGAGAAAACAGCCCAGATTCGTGACAGCAAAGAAATCTGTTTCTGCGCAGTAATCCAAATCTAGTATGAACTTTACTATCAACGACTTTACTTGGCACAACAAAACACTAATATAAGATAAGGAGAGGTTGCTAAAGTAGTAAACAACTTCCAAGACTCAAAATAAAAACAAAGTACTGTAGTAAAAACACATGGGTTGTCTCCCATAAGCGCTTTTCTTTAACGCCTTTCAGCTAGGCGCAGAAAGTGTGTATCAAGTATTATCAAAGGGTGGTGCATCTACAGCGGGGTGTGGAGTTTTCTCAACTATGCATTTTATCTTTTCTATGTGAGTTTCAGAGGCTCCCTTTTCATTAGTCTTGGGCTTGCTACTCTCATCAAACAAATCTTCAGGAACAATCCAATCAAAATTCTTTTCTAGTGCCTCACACATTCCCAAGAGCTTGCAAGGTATTGATGTTTTAATATCCCCCTCATAATTAACTTCATCAGTGTACTTTTGTCTATCCTTTTCCATCTTCTCAAGGGTACTGGCAAAGTTGGTATAAGAGCCTAGCATATTATATTTAGTGAAGACTTTTCTAGCTTCTCTCGCTATTCCCCCAAATTCTTTAAGAAGGGTTTCTAATACAAAATCTTTCTTTTCTCCTTCTTCCATATCACTGAGTGTAAGAAACATATGTTGAATCACAGGATTAAGATTAACAAATCTAGCTTCTAACGCGTGTACTAAAGAAGCAACAGCAATTTCATAAGTAGGAGCAAGTTCTACCAAGTGTCTATCTTCAAAATCTTCAACCGTACTAATATGAGTGAAAAAATCTTCTATATTATCTTTCCCAAGGATAGACCCTCGGCCTACCGGTACATCTTTAAGAACAAACTTAGGAGGAAACATGATGAAATAAGTAAAGCAAATACAAGTAACTAATTTTTTTGTGTTTTTGATATAGCAAACAAGATAGCAAATAAAGTAAAACTAGCAACTAATTTTTTTTTTTGTATTTTGATTTAGTGCAGCAAACAAAGTAGTAAATAAAACTAAGCAAGACAAAAACAAAGTAAAGAGATTGGGAAGTGGAGACTCCCCTTGCAGCGTGTCTTGATCTCCCCGGCAATGGCGCCAGAAATTTGCTTGATGCGTGTGGTTGACACGTCCGTTGGGAACCCCAAGAGGAAGGTGTGATGCGCACAGCGGCAAGTTTCCTCGCAAGAAACCAAGGTTTAATCGAACCAGTAGGAGTCAAGAAGCACGTTGAAGGTTGATGGCGGCGGGATGTAGTGCGGCGCAACACCAGAGATTCCGGCGCCAACGTGGAACCTGCACAACACAACCAAAGTACTTTGCCCCAACGAAACAGTGAGGTTGTCAATCTCACCGGCTTGCTGTAACAAAGGATTAACCGTATTGTGTGGAAGATGATTGTTTGCAGAACACAAGAAACAAGTATTGCAAGAGATTGTATTTCAAGTATAGAGAATTGGACCGGGGTCCACAGTTCACTAGAGGTGTCTCTCCCATAAGATAAACAGCATGTTGGGTGAACAAATTACAGTTGGGCAATTGACAAATAAAGAGGGCATGACCATGCACATACATATTATGATGAGTATAGTGAGATTTAATTGGGCATTACGACAAAGTACATAGACCGCTATCCAAAGATGCATCTATGCCTAAAAAGTCCACCTTCAAAGTTATCATCCGAACCCCTCCAAAGATTAAGTTGCTAACAATGTACAATTGCATTAAGTATTGCGCGTAATGTAATCAAGTGACTACATCCTTGAACATAGCACCAATGTTTTATCCCTAGTGGCAACAAGCACATCCATTATCTTAGAGGTTTCTGTCACGCCCGCAGATTCACGGAGACATGAACCCACTATCGAGCATAAATACTCCCTCTTGGAGTTACAAGCATCTACTTGGCCAGAGCATCTACTAGTAACGGAGAGCATGCAAGATCATAAACAACACATAGACATAAATTGATAATCAACATAACAAGTATTCTCTATTCATCGGATCCCAACAAACGCAACATATAGAATTACAGATAGATGATCTTGATCATGTTCGGCAGCTCACAAGACCCGACAATTAAGCACAATGGGGAGAAGACAACCATCTAGCTACTGCTATGGACCCATAGTCCAGGGGTAGACTACTCACTCATCACTCCGGAGGCGACCATGGCGGCGTAGAGTCCTCCGGGAGATGATTCCCCTCTCCGGCAGGGTGCCGGAGGCGATCTCCTGAATCCCCCGAGATGGGATTGGCGGCGGCGGCGTATCTGGAAGGTTTTCCGTATCGTGGCTCTGCATCGGGGTTTCGCGACGGAGGCTTTAAGTAGGCGGAAGGGCAGGTCAGGGGGCCACACGAGGGCCCCACACCACAGGTCGGCGCGGCCAAGGGCCAGGCCGCGCCGCCCTAGGGTTTGGCCGCCTCGTGGCCCCACTTCGTCTCCTCTTCGGTCTTCTGGAAGCTTCGTGGCAAAATAGGACCCTGGGCGTTGATTTCATCCAATTCCGAGAATATTTCGTTACTAGGATTTCTGAAACCAAAATCAGCAGAAAACAAAGAATCGGCTCTTCGGCATCTTGTTAATAGGTTAGTTCCAGAAAATGCACGAATATGACATAAAGTGTGCATAAAACATGTAGATAACATCAATAATGTGGCATGGAACACAAGAAATTATCGATACGTCGGAGACGTATCACATGCATATAAAGTTCCATGGGTTTTTTAATTTTCTCTTCAAACACATCATGTCCTAATTCAAGATAAAGTTCATAAAGATCTCTCATATTTTTGTTGTTTTCCATTATGCCTAACTAGTGTAAACAAGAAACAAAAAGATGCAATTGCAGGATCTAAAGGAAATAGCTTTGAGCACACACACAACGGCAACAGAAAAGTACTTTACATGGGACCGGAGTATGAGTGCCTTTTACCTTTCCTCCCCGGCAACGGCGCCAGAAAAGTGCTTGATGTCTACGGGTGCTTCTATTCTTGTAGACAGTGTTGGGCCTCCAAGAGCAGATGTTTGTAGAACAGCAGCAAGTTTCCCTTAAGTGGATCACCCAAGGTTTATCGAACTCAGGGAGGAAGAGGTCAAAGATATCCCTCTCATGCAACCCTGCAACCACAAAGCAAGAAGTCTCTTGTGTCCCCAACACACCTAATAGGTGCACTAGTTCGGCGAAGAGATAGTGAAATACAAGTGGTATGAATGAATATGAGCAGTAGTAACGGCGCCAGAAAAGTGCTTGTCAAGGCGTGCGCTTGATGGTAGTAATATTGCAGAAGTAAAGATGCAAGAAAACAAGAAACAAGCAGCGATAGCAATATTTAGGAACAAGGCCTAGGGATCATACTTTCACTAGTGGACACTCTCAACATTGATCACATAACAGAATAAATAGATAGATGCTAGACTCTACACCCTCTTGTTGGATGATGAACACCACTAACTGTGTAGGATTACACGAACCCTCAATGCCGGAGTTAACAAGCTCCACAATATTCAATGTTCATATTTAAATAACCTTAGAGTGCATAACAGATCAACATAACCAAACCAAGTACTAACATAGCATGCACACTGTCACCTTCACACTACGAAAGGAGGAATAGATCACATCAATACTATCATAGCAATAGTTAACTTCATAATCTACAAGAGATCACAATCATAGCCTACGCCAAGTACTACACGATGCACACACTGTCACCATTACACCGTGCAGGAGGAATAAACTACTTTAATAACATCACTAGAGTAGCACACAGATATATTGTGATACAAAACACATTGCAATCATAAAGAGATATAAATAAGCACTTCACTATGCTATTCATAACAGCGAATAAGTATTCTATGAAATATAGCCTAAGAGACCCACACGGTGCACACACTGTCACCTTTACACACGTGGGACAAGGAGTCTCCGGAGATCACATAAGTAAAATCCACTTGACTAGCATAATGACATCTAGATTACAAGCATCATCATATGAATCTCAATCATGTAAGGCAGCTCATGAGATTATTGTATTGAAGCACATAGGAGAGAGATTAACCACATAGCTACCGGCAGACAAATTTCCGAGCCTCGATGGAGAACTACTCCCTCCTCATGGGAGACAGCAGCGTTGATGAAGATGGCGGTGGTGTCGATGGAGGAGCCTTCCGGGGGCACTTCCCCGTCCCGGCGGCGTGCCGGAACAGAGACTACTGTCCCCCAGATCTTGGCTTCGCGATGGCGGCGGCTCTGGAAGGTTTCTCGTACCGTGGCTTTTCCGTATCGTGTTTTAGGTCAGGGACCTTTATATAGGCGAAGAGGCAGCGTCAGAAGGTCAACGAGGCGACGACACAATAGGGCGGCGCGGCCCACACCCTGGCCGCGCCAGCCTGGTGTGTGGTGGGCCTGTGGCCCCCCTCTGGCGACTCTCGGGTGTTCTGGAAGCTTCGTCCAATTCTAAGACTCTGGGCGTTGATTTCGTCCAATTCCGAGAATATTTCCTTACTAGGATTTCTGGAACCAAAAACAGCAGAAAACAGGAACTGGCCCTTCGGCATCTCGTCAATAGATTAGTTCCGGAAAACGCATAAATATGACATATAATGTGTATAAAACATGTAGATATCATCAATAATGTGGCATGGAACATAAGAAATTATCGATACGTCGGAGACGTATCAGTGATTCACTTAAGGGAAACTTGCTGCTGTTCTACAAACCTCTGCTCTTGGAGGCCCAACACTGTCTACAAGAATAGAAGCACACGTAGACATCAAGCTATTTTATGGCGCCGTTGCCGGGGACCTGAAGAAAAGTTACACCACAAAGATTTCTATCTCCCACGTCAACTGCACGCCAGCAAACTATTTTCTGGCGCCGTTGCCGGGAAGGTAAGGTAAAAGGTATTCACATCCTCCGACTACTAAGCTATTTCCTAGAACTGTTGCCGGTGTGTGAGTGCTCGAAGATATTTCCTTTAGATCCTGCAATTATATCTTTTTGTTTCTTGTTTTCACTAGTTAGGCTTAATGGAAAACAACAATAAAATGAGAGATCTTTATGAACTTTATCTTGAATTAGGACATGATGTGTTTGAAGAGAGAATTAAAAAACCCATGGAACTTTATATGCATGCTAATGGGAATGTTATTAGTATGAATGCTTTGAACACCATTGTTGCTAATGCTATGGAAAATTCTAAGCTTGGGGTGAGCATGATATTTTTAGTCCCCCAAGTTTTGAGGAGAAAATTTTCTTTGATGATACTTTACCTCCTATTTATGATGATTATAATGATAGTGGTATTTTGGTGCCACCTACTATGGAGGATAAAGGTTATTATGATTATACCATGCCTGCAATTTATGATGATTACAATGATGGTTATGGTAGTTTTACTCCCACTATTACTAATAAAATTGATTATGCTTATGTGGAGAGTAATAATTTTATGCATGTAGCTCATGATAAGAATGTTTCATGTGATAGTTATATTGTTGAGTTTGTTCATGATGCTACTGAAAGTTATTATGAGAGAGGGAAACATGGTTATATGCATCTTAATAATATTAAGTTTCCCCTCTTTATGTTGAGAATTGTGAAGTTACTCGTGTTTTATCTTCCTATGCTTGTCACTTTGTTCTTCATGAATTTATTTGTGTACAAGATTCCTTTTCATAGGAAGTGGGTTAGAATTAATAGTGTTTCTTATTTGCTTTTGATGCTCTCTTTTGCTTCAACTCTTATTTCTTGCGCGAGCATCATTAAAATCACTGAGCCCATCTTAATGGCTATAAAGAAAGCACTTCTTGGGAGATAGCCCATGTATGTTTTTATTACTGTTTTGTTGTGTCTCGGAAGTTGTTACTACTGTAGAAACCTCTCCTTATCTTTATTTTATTGCATTGTTGTGCCAAGTAAAGTCTTTGATAGTAAGGTTGATACTAGATTTGGATTACTGCGCAGAAACAGATTTCTTACTGTCACGAAATTGAGCAGCCCCGTCTGTAGGTAACTCAGAAAAATCTGCCAATTTACGTGCGTGATCCTCAGATATGTACGCAATGTTCATTAAATTTGAGATTTTTCATCTGAGCAAGTTAAGTGCCCTATAAAAATTCGTCTTTACGGACTGTTCTGTTTTGACAGATTCTGCCTTTTATTTCGCATTGCCTCTTTTGCTATGTTGAATGGATTTCTTTGTTCCATTAACTTCCAGTAGCTTTGGGAAATGTCCAGAAGTGTTAAGAATGATTGTGTTACCTCTGAACATATGAATTTTTGATTATGCACTAACCCTCTAATGAGTTTGTTTTGAGTTTGGTGTGGAGGAAGTTTTCAAGGATCAAGAGAGGAGGATGATCAAGAGAGGAGGATGATCAAGAAGAGTGAAAAGTCTAAGCTTGGGGATGCCCCCGTGGTTCATCCCTGCATATTTCAAGAAGACCCAAGCGTCTAAGCTTGGGGATGCCCAAGGCATCCCCTTCTTCATCAACAACTTATCAGGTCATCTCTAGTGAAACTATATTTTTATTCCATCACATCTTATGTACTTTACTTGGAGCGTCTGTGTGTTTTTATTTTCGTTTTGTTATTTTCATTCTCTGAATAAATTCATGCTTGTGTGGGAGAGAGACACGCTCCGCTTTTTCATATGAACACTAGTGTTCTTCGCTTTTACTTTTAATGTTCATGGCGGAGTTGAAAATCGCTTCGTTAATTGCTATTTAGTTGGAAACAGAAAATGCTTCATGTGGTAAATGGTATATGGCCTTGAATAATTTGATACTTGGCAATTGTTTTGAGCTCTCTTAGATCATGTTTAAGTTTTTGCATCATGTACTTTGCACCTATTAATGAAGAACTACCATAGAGCTTGTTAAAATTTGGTTTGCATGATTGGTCTCTCTAAAGTCTAGATATTTTCTGGTGAAGTGTTTGAACAACAAGGAAGATAGTGTAGAGTCTTATAATGCTTGCAATATGTTCTTATGCAAGTTTTGTTGTACCGGTTCATACTTGTGTTTGCTTCAAACAACCTTGCTAGCCAAAGCCTTGTACTGAGAGGGAATACTTCTCGTGCATCCAAATCCTTGAGCCAAAACCTATGCCATTTGTGTCCACCATACCTACCTACCATGTGGTATTTCTCTGCCATTCCAAAGTAAATTACTTGAGTGCTACCTTTAAAATTTCATTCTTTGTCTTTGCAATATATAGCTCATGGGAAAATAGCTTAAAAACTATTGTGGTATTGAATATGTTGCTATGTATCTTATTTCTTATAAGTTGCTTGTTGAGCGGTAACCATGTTTCTGGGGACGCCATCAACTATTACACTTTTGTTGAATATCATGTGAGTTGCTGATGCGTGTAGTTGACACGTTCGTTGGGAACCCCAAGAGGAAGGTGTGATGCGCACAGTAGCAAGTTTCCCTCAGTAAGAAACCAAGGTTTAATCGAACCAGTAGGAGTCAAGAAGCACGTTGAAGGTTGATGGTGGCGGAATGTAGTGCGGCGCAACACCAGGGATTCCGGCGCCAACGTGGAACCTGCACAACACAATCACAGAACTTTGCCCCAACGTAACAGCGAGGTTGTCAATCTCACCTGCTTGCTGTAAACAAAGGATTAAATGTATAGTGTGGATGATGATGGTTGTTTGCAAAGAACAGTAAAGAACAATTGCAGTAGATTGTATTTCAGATGTAAAGAATAGGACCGGGGTCCACAGTTCACTAGCGGTGTCTCTCCCATAAGATAGCAGATGTTGGGTGAACAAATTACAGTTGGGCAATTGACAAATAAAGAAGGCATAACAATGCACATACATATATCATGATGAGTACTATGAGATTTAATCAGGGCATTACGACAAAGTACATAGACCGCCATCCAGCATGCATCTATGCCTAAAAAGTCCACCTTCAGGTTATCATCCGAACCCCCTCCAGTATTAAGTTGTAAACAACATACAATTGCATTAAGTATGGTGCGTAATGTAATCAACACGAATATCCTTAGACAAAGCATCGATGTTTTATCCCTAGTAGCAACAGCACATCCACAACCTTAGAACTTTCTGTCACTGTCCCATATTTAATGGAGGCATGAACCCACTATCGAGCATAAATACTCCCTCTTGGAGTCACAAGTATCAACTTGGCCAGAGCCTCTACTAGCAACGGAGAGCATGCAAGAACATAAATAACATATATGATAGATTGATAATCAACTTGACATAGTATTCAATATTCATCGGATCCCAACAAACACAACATGAAGGATTACAAATAGATGATCTTGATCATGATAGGCAGCTCACAAGATCTAACATGATAGCACAATGAGGAGAAGACAACCATCTCAAGCTCGCTATGGACCCATAGTCCAGGGGTGGACTACTCACACATCGATCCGGAGGCGATCATGGCGATGAAGAGACCTCCGGGAGATGATTCCCCTCTCCGGCAGGGTGTCGGAGGCGATCTCCTGAATCCCCCGAGATGGGATTGGCGGCGGCGTCTCTGGAAGTTTTTCCGTATCGTGACTCTCGGTACTGGGGGTTTCGCGACGAAGACCTTAAGTAGGCGGAAGGGCAGGTCAAGGGGCGTCATGAGGGGCCCACACAACAGGGCCGCGCGGCCAGGGTCCAGGCCGCGCCGCCCTGGTGTGTCGCCACCTCGTGGCCCCACTTCGTTTCCTCTCCGGTCTTCTGGAAGCTTCATGCAAAAATAAGCCCCTGGGCGTTGATTTTGTCCAATTCCGAGAATATTTCCTTACTAGGATTTCTGAAACAAAAAACGGCAGAAAACAGCAACTGGCTCTTCGGCATCTCGTCAATAGGTTAGTGCCAGAAAATGCATAAATATGACATAAAGTGTGGAGAGAATTCCTTATTTGACACTACTTAAAGTTTCAGTTCCTTATTTGGCCTTGGAAAACTTTTTCTTCCCTATTTGACATGTAAATTTCATTTTCTTCCCTATATGACATCCTAGTGCATCCTGAGTACTAACGGTGTTAGTTTGGGATGTAAAATGACGTTTCTGCCCCTAGTTCATTATGTGACCAATTTGTTTACATGACCAAAATAGCAGGATGTGAGCAGAGAACTCGACAGAAGTTTACTCAAGTTGATTGAAGTTGGTTCATACATGTGTGCATGTATGGGAGCAGTAATTATAATAAAGAAATTAAAAACAGATGATGCGCGTGCATGTAACTACCTAGCTGCGCGCGTATAAAAAACAGCAAAAAAAAGCAAGGGAAAGTAGAAGCTAGCTACGCGCGTGCATGCGGTCAGTGGACCTAGTTTGGAAAAAACAACAACCTAAACTAGCTAGGCGGAGGTTAACTAGCTGGTTAGTGGTGCGGTACGGCAGTTTAGCTGAAAGGTATAGATGCTAGCTAGCGCGTGCATACGGGCATACGTGTTTTTTTTTTCTAGTTTAGTCTGTGTCAACTGATGCAGGGGTATAATAGTCCAAGGAAAATAATGATAACGGCAGGAGTTAATAGAATTGAAGGCAGTGCCATATAGGGAAGAAAATAAAGTTTACATGTCAAATAAGGAAGAAAACGTTTTTGAGGGCCAAATAAGGAACTGAAATTTTAAGTAGTGTCAAATAAGGAATTCTCTCTAAAGTGTGTATAAAACATGTGAGTATCATCATAAAAGTAGCATGGAACATAAGAAATTATAGATACGTTTGAGACGTATCAAGCATCCCCAAACTTAGTTCCTACTCGCCCTCGAGTAGGTAAACGATAACAAAGATAATTTCTGAAGTGACATGCTATCATAATCTTGATCATACTATTGTAAAGCATATGAGATGAATGCAGCGATTCGAAGCAATGATGAAGATAATGAGTAAACAAATGAATCATATAGCAAAGACTTTTCATGAATAATACTTTCAAGACAAGCATCAATAAGACTTGCATAAGAGTTACTCATAAAGCAATAAATTCAAAGTAAAGGTATTGAAGCAACACAAAGGAAGATATAAGTTTCAGCGGTTGCTTTCAACTTCAACATATTTATCTCATGGATAATTGTCAACATAAAGCAATATAACAGGTGCAATAGGTAAACATGTAAGAATCAATGCATACAGTTGACACAACTGTTTGCTTCTAAGATAGAAAGAATAGGCAAACTGACTCAACAATAAAGTAAAAGATAGGCCCTTCGCAGAGGGAAGCATTGATTACTATTTTTGTGCTAGAGCTTTTCATTTTGAAAACAAGAAACAATTTTGTCAATGGTAGTAATAAAGCATATGTGTTATGTATAAGATATCCTATAAGTTGCAAGCCTCATGCATAGTATACTAATAGTGCTCGCACCTTGTCCTAATTAGCTTGGATTAACATGGATTATCATTGCATAATATATGTTTCAACCAAGTGTCACAAAGGGGTACCTCTATGCCGCCTGTACAAGGGTCTAAGGAGAAGGTTCGCATTGGATTTCTCGCTTTTGATCATTCTCAACTTAGACACCCATACCGGGACAACATAGACAACAGATAATGGATTCCTCTTTAATGCATAAGCATTCATCAACAGTTAATTTTCTCATAAGAGATTGAGGATTAATTGTCCAAACTGAAACTTCCACCATGAATCATGGCTTTAGTTAGCGGCCCAATGTTCTTCTCTAACAGTATGCATACTCAAACCATTTGATCATGAAAATTGCCCTTACTTCAGACAAGACTAACATGCATAGCAACTCACATGATATTCAACAAAGGTAAAAGAGTTGATGGCGTCCCCAGAAACATGGTTACCGCTCAACAAGCAACTTATTAAGAAATAAGACACATAAGTACATATTCTTCACCACAATAGTTTTTAAGGCTATTTGTCCCATGAGCTATATATTGCAAAGGCAAAGAATAGAAATTTTAAAGGTAACACTCAAGTAATGTACTTTGGAATGGCGGAGAAATACCATGTGGTAGGTAGGTATGGTGGACACAAATGGCATGGTTATTGGCTCAAGGATTTGGATGCACGAGAAGAATACCTCTCAATACAAGGCTAGGCTAGCAAGGTTGTTTGAAGCAAACTCAAGTATAAAAGGTGCAGCAAAGCTCACATATGAACATATTGTAACTATTATAAGACTTTACACTGTCTCCTTGTTGTTCAAACACCTCAACCAGAAAATATCTAGACTCTAGAGATCAATCATGCAAACCAAATTTTAACAAGCTCTATGTAGTTATTCATTAATGAGTACAAGGTACATGATGCAAGAGCTTAAACATGATCTATATGAGCACAACAATTGCCAAGTATCACATTATTCAAGACATTAAACCATTTACCACATGCAGCATTTTCCGTTTCCAACCATATAACAATGAATGAGGTAGCCCAACTTTCGCAATGAACATTAAAGATAAAGCTAAGAACACATGTGTTCATACGAAACAGCGGAGCGTGTCTCTCTCCCACACAAAGAATGCTAGGATCTGATTTATTCAAACAAAACAAAAATAAAAACAAACAGACGCTCCAAGTAAAGCACATAAGATGTGACGGAATAAAAATATAGTTTCACTAGAGGTGACCTGATAAGTTGTCGATGAAGAAGGGATGCCTTGGGCATCCCCAAGCTTAGACGCTTGGGCCTTCTTAAAATATGCAGGGATGAACCACGGGGGCATCCCCAAGCTTTGACTTTTCACTCTTCTTGATCATATTGTATCATCCTCCTCTCTTGACCCTTGAAAACTTCCTCCACACCAAACTCGAAACAAACTCATTAGAGGGTCAGTGCATAATTCATATATTCAGAGGTGACATAATAATTCTTAATACTTCTGGACATTTGCACAAAGCTACTGAAAGTTAATGGAACAAAGAAATCCATCAAACATAGCAAAACAGGCAATGCGAAATAAAAGGCAGAATCTGTCAAAACAGAACAGTTCGTAAAGACGAATTTTAAAGTGGCACCAAACTTGCTCAGATGAAACTTCCCAAATTGAATGAAAGTTGCGTACATATCTGAGGATCACGCACGTAAATTGGCAGATTTATTTGATTTTTCTACAGGGACTACTGCTCAAATTCGTGACAGCAAGAAATCTGTTCCTGCGCAGTAATCCAAATCTAGTATTGGCTTTACTATCAAAGACTTTACTTGGCACAACAATGCAATAAAATAAAGATAAGGAGAGGTTGCTACAGTAGTAAACAACTTCCAAGACTCAAATATAAAATAAAGTGCAGAAGTAAAATAATGGGTTGTCTCCCATAAGCGCTTTTCTTTAACGCCTTTCAGCTAGGCGCAGAAAGTGTGTATCAAGTATTATCGAGAGATGAAGCATTACCTCGGGCATTACGCCTACCTTTCTTATTATTTTTCTTACTCTTTGATTCAGGGAATACATGTCTACCTCCCGGTGTAGAGGTGAATTTTAGGGTGCCTTCTCCCACATTTATGACTGCTCCCAATAGTTTCAGCAGGGATCTTCCGAGTGTGATTTGTCCTGTTTCTACACATTCAATAACAAGATAATCAGTGGATACTGTTCTTCCAAGAATGGTTGTATGCACACCCTCGGCTATTCCCTTAGGAATTATAACAGAGTTATCAATAAGAGTTATTCCTTCTCCCCCTTCAACGAGTCCCCAAAGTGTCAAAGATTCATAAATACTCTTAGGCATAAGGCAAAATTCAGACATAATATCACAATTGGCATGAAAAGTTTCACCACCAATAACAACTTTAATAGTAGGGTCCCATGTTGAAGGTTCAGAGTTCAATAAAACTTGATCAAGACGGTTACGAACATAACTATAATTTTCTTTCAACCAAGGTGCACTTGTCTCAAGAGTGTTTAATCTATTATAAATGCTAATAAGAGCTGAATCGAAGTTATTAGCTGAACTATGTGATGCAACCAAATTTTTTATGGCATTAAAAGCTTGATCACCGTTGCAATGAAGGAAATCTCCTCCCACTACAGCATCCAAGGCATATCTATAGCGAATCATAAGCCCAAAATAAAAGTTACTAAGGAGCAAACTTAGAGTCATTTGAGGTTCAGCTTTACGATAAGAATAAAAAATTCTGGACCAAGCATCTTTAAAACTCTCCTCATCCCCTTGTTTAAAAGTGAAGACTAATTCCTTAGGTGAAGAAGTAACAGGTGCAGAGCTAGACATGATAACAGAAGTAAAAATGCAAGTAACTAATTTTTTTTGTGTTTTCTAATATGGAGAACAAGACAGTAAATAAAGTAAAACTAGCAACTAATTTTTTGTGTTTTGATATAATGCAGCAAACAAAGCAGTAAATAAAATAAAGCAAAGCAAGACAAAAACAAAGTAAAGAGATTGGAAGTGGAGACTCCCCTTGCAGCGTGTCTTGATCTCCCCGGCAACGGCGCCAGAAATTTGCTTGATGCGTGTAGTTGACACGTCCGTTGGGAACCCCAAGAGGAAGGTGTGATGCGCACAGAGCAAGTTTCCTCGCAAGAAACCAAGGTTTAATCGAACCAGTAGGAGTCAAGAAGCACGTTGAAGGTTGATGGTGGTGGAATGTAGTGCGGCGCAACACCAGGGATTCCGGCGCCAACGTGGAACCTGCACAACACAATCACAGAACTTTGCCCCAACGTAACAGCGAGGTTGTCAATCTCACCGGCTTGCTGTAAACAAAGGATTAGATGTATAGTGTGGATGATGATGGTTGTTTGCAAAGAACAGTAAAGAACAATTGCAGTAGATTGTATTTCAGATGTAAAGAATAGGACTGGGGTCCACAGTTCACTAGCGGTGTCTCTCCCATAAGATAGCAGATGTTGGGTGAACAAATTACAGTTGGGCAATTGACAAATAAAGAAGGCATAACAATGCACATACATATATCATGATGAGTACTATGAGATTTAATCAGGGCATTACGACAAAGTATATAGACCGCCATCCAGCATGCATCTATGCCTAAAAAGTCCACCTTCAGGTTATCATCCGAACCCCCTCCAGTATTAAGTTGTAAACAACAGACAATTGCATTAAGTATGGTGCGTAATGTAATCAACACGAATATCCTTAGACAAAGCATCGATGTTTTATCCCTAGTAGCAACAAAGACATCCACAACCTTAGAACTTTCTCACATCGTCCCATATTTAATGGAGGCATGAACCCACTATCGAGCATAAATACTCCCTCTTGGAGTCACAAGTATCAACTTGGCCAGAGCCTCTACTAGCAACGGAGAGCATGCAAGAACATAAATAACATATATGATAGATTGATAATCAACTTGACATAGTATTCAATATTCATCGGATCCCAACAAACACAACATGAAGGATTACAAATAGATGATCTTGATCATGATAGGCAGCTCACAAGATCTAACATGATAGCACAATGAGGAGAAGACAACCATCTAGCTACTGCTATGGACCCATAGTCCAGGGGTGGACTACTCACACATCGATCCGGAGGCGATCATGGCGATGAAGAGACCTCCGGGAGATGATTCCCCTCTCCGGCAGGGTGCCGGAGGCGATCTCCTGAATCCCCCGAGATGGGATTTGCGGCGGCGGCGTCTCTGGAAGGTTTTCCGTATCGTGGCTCTCGGTACTGGGGGTTTCGTGACGAAGACCTTAAGTAGGCGGAAGGGCAGGTCAAGGGGCGTCACGAGGGGCCCACACAACAGGGCCGCGCGGCCAGGGTCCAGGCCGCGCCGCCCTAGTGTGTCGCCACCTCGTGGCCCCACTTCGTTTCCTCTCCGGTCTTCTGGAAGCTTCGTGCAAAAATAGGACCCTGGGCGTTGATTTCGTCCAATTCCGAGAATATTTCCTTACTAGGATTTCTGAAACCAAAAACAGCAGAAAACAACAACTGGCTCTTCGGCATCTCGTCAATAGGTTAGTGCCGGAAAATGCATAAATATGACATAAAGTGTGTATAAAACATGTGAGTATCATCATAAAAGTAGCATGGAACATAAGAAATTATAGATACGTTTGAGACGTATCAGTTGCTATGCATGTTCGTCTTGTCTGAAGTAAGGACGATTTATCATGATCAAATGGTTTGAGTATGCATATTGTTAGAGAAGAACATTGGGCCGCTAACCGAAGCCATGTATCATGGTGGAAGTTTCAGTTTGGACATTAATCCTCAATCTCTTATGAGAATATTATCTGTTGTTGAATGCTTATGCATTAAAGAGGAGTCCATTATCTGTTTTCTATGTTGTCCCGGTATGGATGTCCTTAGTTGAGATCTATCAAAAACGAGAAATCAAATGCTATCTATCTCCTTGGACCTTTGTACAGACGGCATAGAGGTACCCCTTTGTGACACTTGGTTGAAACATATGTTATGCAATGATAATCCATGTAAATCCAAGCTAATTAGGACAAGGTGCGAGCACTATTGGTATTCTATGCATGAGGCTTGCAACTTATAGGATGTCTTATGCATAACACATATGAATTATTACTGCCGTTGACAAAATTGTTTCTATGGTTTAAAAATAAAATCTCTAGCACAAAAATAGTAATCCATGCTTCCCTCTGCGAAGGGGCCATTCTTTTACTTTATGTTGAGTCAGTTTACCTACTTCTTTCTATCTTAGAAGCAAACACTTGTGTCAACTGTGTGCATTGATTCTTACATGTTTACTTATTGCACTTGTTATATTGCTTTATGTTGACAACTATCCATGAGATATACATGTTACAAGTTGAAAGCAATTGCTGAAACTTAATCATCCTTTGTGTTGCTTCAATACCTTCTACTCTGAATCTTATGCAAGACTTATTGATGCTTGTCTTGAAAGTACTATTCATGAAAAGTCTTTGCTATATGATTCAGTTGTTTAGTCATCATCTTTACCATTGCTTTGAATCACTTCATTCATCTCATATGCTTTACAATAGTATTGATCAAGATCATAGTAGCATGTCACTTTAGAAATTATCATTGTTATCGTTTACCTACTCGAGGGCGAGTAGGAACTAAGCTTGGGGATGCTTGATACGTCTCCAACGTATCTATAATTTCTTATGTTCCATGCTAGTTTTATGATAATACCTACATGTTTTGTTCATACTTTATGATATTTTTATGCGTTTTCTGGAACTAACCTATTAATTAGATGCCGAAGTGCCAGTTCCTGTTTTCTGCTGTTTTTGGTTTCAGAAATCCTACAAAGGAAATATTCTCGGAATTGGACGAAATCAACGCCCACGATCTTATATTTCACGGAAGCTTCCAGAGAGCCAGAGAGGGACCAGAGGGGAGCCCTGGGGGCCCCACCCCACATGGCGGCGCGGCCAAGGGGGGGTGCGCCAGCCTATGGGGGGGCCACCCCTGGCTCCTCCGAGGCCGCCCTTCCGCCTATATATTCTCTCCGCCTCGAAAACCCTAAAAACATAAGCCACGGGACGAGAAAAGTTACGCAGCCGCCGCCATCGCGAAGCCAAGTTCGGGGGACAGAAGTCTCTGTTCCGGCACGCCGCCGGGACGGGGAATTGCCCCCGGAAGGCATCTCCATCGACACCACCGCCATCTTCATCGCCATTGCTGTCTCCTATGATGAGGAGGGAGTAGTTCTCCCTCGAGGCTAAGGGTTCTACCGGTAGCTATGTGGTTAATCTCTCTCTCATGTACCTCAATACAATGATCTCATGAGCTGCCTTACATGATTGAGATCCATATGATGAGCTTTGTATCACTATTAATCTATGTGCTACTCTAGTGATGTTATTAAAGTAGTCTATTCCTCCTTCATGATGTAAAGGTGACGGTGTGTGCATCATGTAGTACTTGGCGTAGGTTATGATTGTAATCTCTTGTAAATTATGGAGTTAACTATTACTATGATAGTATTGATGTGATCTATTCCCCCTTTCATAGCTATTGGTGACGGTGTGTATGCTATGTTAGTACTCGGTCTAAATTGCAATGGTCTATTATGCACTCTAGAGGTTACTTAAATATGAATTCCGAATGTTGTGGAGCTTGTTAACTCCGGCTTGAGGGAGCTCTTGTAGCCCTACACAATGAATGGTGTTTGTTATCAAACAAGAGAGTGTATGTAGCACAAGTGAGGAGAAGTTATTTATTTGTTATGTGATCAATGTTGAGAGTGTCCACTAGTGAAAGTATGATCCCTAGGCCTTGTTTCCAAATACTGCAAACATCGCTTGTTTACTGTTTTACTGCATCTTTACTTCCTGCAATATTACCACCATCTATACCACCTGTGTTTTACTATCTCTTCGCCGAACTAGTGCACCTATACATCTGACAAGTGTATTTGGTGTGTTGGGGACACAAGATACTTATTGTATCTTAATTTCAGGGTTGCTTGACAGGAATATCTTTGACCTCTACCTCCCTGAGTTCGATAAACCTTGGGTGATTCACTTAAGGGAAACTTGCTACTGTTCTACAAACCTCTGCTCTTGGAGGCCCAACACTGTCTACAAGAATAGAAGCACACGTAGACATCACTTTGAAAGCTAAAAATGTTGCAAAATTGTTAGGGCAGATTGCCCCTCTAGCCACTTCCATGTCCAAATCAAGTAGGTTTGCAAATCTCCCACTGAATTGCCGCCTCCAGCAGCTCAATTTCCACCGCCACCGATAAGTTTGTTTCCATCGACGAACAGTTCCTCTCCGTTTCCCACCGGATCTCCGATAAATGAGCTCGACCGCCTTGATGAGCAAGTATGGATGGTCGAGGCCGTCTTCAGTAGGGTAGGTGGTTTAGATGCAACAGGGGTCATACACCCTAGGTAGGTGGTAGGAGAACATAAACTACAGAGGAGGAGAAGGGGGAAGGAACGTGGTAGCGACTGATGGCTCCTGAGTCGCTTGTGGCCTTGAAGATTATGTCACGGAAGGGAGTCGAGCGTGTTTAAATGAGCTTTTTGGGCTCTAGAGAAGTAGGACCGGACATATTTCAAATAAAGAAAATATATTAATATCAGGAAGATATCAAATACACCTAGCCTCCGCAACAACGCAATACCCTAATGATAGTATGGATCCACATGGCCAAAAAAGAGAAAAATAAACTAAGAAATAAAAGTTCCGCTACAGTATTTCGGCCCTAGCAACAACAATACATCCATCACCAAGACAACACATGAACTTCAGTCTCTCCAAAAGCGACGCCTTCAAAAAGGGAACAGTGTACAAGCACCGTTATCTCGCCCGATAAAAGATTTTAGGTTTTCACCCTGAAAGATCAGACTCGGAAATTCACCTGTGTGGAACCCCCATTTTCATACTTTTGCTGCGCAGCCCGGAACGCCAAGCAAGTCCCTCAACATTGCAGAGACTTGAACCTCAATTGCTAGTCCACGAAGCCACCCTTAATGATATTCTCCGCCTCTGACTTCACCATGGACCAAAAGATCACCTAATGGAAAGAAAGAACAGAGCTTCCAGCCGCTCCCTCCAGAACCAAACGGTCAGAATAAAAACAGGGTGCACACGATCGAATACCACCCGATCCAGCAAACTCCACTCAAGAGGTGCACTGTTACATTCGTCGACAGAGCCTTCCGAAACTCAATACTCCGGCCAGATCAAGAAGGAAGGGCCTCAGGCAGGTCTTCGTCTTCTCACAAGATACACCCTAGGACCGTCACCTTTATTCAGGTCGGGCCCCAACGCCGCCGACCATCCCAGGCTAACCGAGGTAACACCGGACACACTAGGCGTAGATCGCGAAGTCCGTAGACCACACGCCCATGCCCGCCCTGCAGTCCAGTCGGCCCTCCACCGTCGACAGCCGAGACCGCGGAGTGGGCAAGGAGAGGAACAACCTAGGGTTTACACCCAATCCAGCCTGTCCCAGCCCGCACCTCTGCCGCCGGCCTGGCACTGTCGAAGGCAACCACCACCACCACACCCGGCACCAGGACGCCACCGAGACCGATGTTCCTCATACGAGCCGCCCGTCGCCGCCCCAACAGCTCGTGAGGGGCCATCCCTGGCGCCCACCAACCCCATACCGCCTTTGTCGGCTAGGCCCGCCACCATCGCGGCTAGGGCCGGTGGAAGTGGTGTCAAGGAGGGTGATATCGGGGCCTTTGCTGGAGACGCGCAAGATCGCCCCAGAGTCGCCCTGGGGAGCGACTCAAGGGGAACGGTTAGGTCGAGGGCAATCAGGAAAATATGAATAAGGAGGAGATTTCTCCGCCGGGCATATAGAGGCATATATAGTATTTCTTTCTTACTTATATACGCGTGTTTGAATTGCTAATATATGTAGATTTTACTGATTAATACCCGACTAATTAAATCATTTAATCAGCTAAATTCCAATTAATCGGTGCACCCAAGTCGATTGAGAGTTAACGATTACCGATTTACTTACAATTGCTATGCACAAATAGCGTCCACGTGGTTTTTATAATATAGCGGTTTTAGAAAGCTAGACTTACATTTCAAAATGGGGTAATAATTTGTTTATGGACGGTTGTTACATCAGTTTCTTCCTTTGAAATAGTAGCATCTCTCGCTTGATGATTAATTAATAGTGCGAAATAAAACTCCAATATGCGATAGTTGAGACGTTATGTCAGAGGATCGACATCACCTAACCAAACCAGAAAGAATCAAAGACTAGACCTCAGCTTGGGATGAATTTCTTGATTTTAAGCAAACTATTTGTCGGCAGAAAAGTTGAGACTAGAGACAAAGAAGAAGAGAAAGAATACAATAAAAAAGTACCAGTAACCGTTCATTTTCAGATGGCGCCAAACTGGCATCTAGAGACAGCAGTGTGCGAAATGCGATGAATCCTTCCGACGAGCTTCTACAGTTGCATCAAATCAAGTTGAAATACTGCCAAAATGGCATCATGTTTTCTTTTGCATAATTGTGTCGATAGTAATTTAACTAATCTCTTTTTCTTATAATGTGTTCGCCATGTGGCTAGTGGGCTCTATTCTAATCGGCGTATATATTCCCCTTGTCCATCGCGCTTAAGCTCCCTCCTCATCGGCCTTTCCCTCGCCACTAAATATTTCCTCTTCTTCATTGTCCAGCCATCCATCCCCAGCTTCTTCTTCTTCTCCGATCCGCCATTGCATCGATACCAGAGCTCGAGCGCAGAAGCTTTTGCGCTTTGCACACGTCGCTTTAGTTTCCCGCCATTGTTGTTCTTGCCTTGGCTTGCCGGGCTCGAGGAACCAAGTCGCCTTTACAGCTCCAAAGCGCGCCAATTAGGAGCTAGGCAGCATGCTGGGAGCGAACCTGAAGGCGAGGAAAAGCGCCGCGGTCGTGGAGCTAGGATCGCTGTCGATGAAGAAGAATAACCACCCTCCTCCGGTACCGCCGCCAGCGGCGGGGAAGGCGGCGGTGTTGCCGGCGGTGGGGAAGGTGGCGGCGGAGGAGGTGTGGGAGGTCCGGCCCGGCGGCATGCTGGTGCAGAAGAGGGTTGCCGGCGACGACGAGGCTGTGCTGGAGGACGTGAAGCCGGTGCGGACCATCCGGGTCAAGGCGAAGCGCAGCGGCGTGACCCACGAGATCTACATCAGCCAGGAGGCGACGTTCGGCGAGCTGAGGAAGCTGGTGGCGGAGCGCGCCGGGGCGCACCCGGAGGACCATAAGGTGCTGTACAAGGGCAAGGAGCAGGACCCCAAGGCGTTCCTCGACATGGCCGGCGTCAAGGACCGCTCCAAGATCGCCGTCGTCGACGACCCCGAGGCCCGCGCTCGGCGCCTCATCGAGGAGCGCCGCCAGGGACACCTCCAGAAGGCCGGCAAGGCCGTCGCGGCCGTCGCCGCCGAGGTCGACAAGATCGCGCCCAAGGTACCACGCACTTACTGCATTGCCAGCCGTGCCGTTCGCCATCCATTAATGAACAGAGCATACAGGAGGAGATGAGTTGACCGGCGATTTTTTCTTTTCTTGGCAGGTGTCGGTGCTGGAGGCGTCGGTGCGGAAGGGGGAGAAAGTGGCGGAGAAGGACGTAGCGACGGTGACGGAGATGCTCATGAATGAGCTGCTCAAGCTCGACGCGGTGGACGCCGGCGGCGACGTGAAGGCGCAGAGGCGGGTCCAGGTGAAGCGGGTGCAGAAGTACGTGGAGACGCTCGACGCCGTGATGGCCAAGAACGCCACCATCCAGCGCAAGTCCGGCGCGAAGAAGCAGGTAGAGCAGCCGGCACCACCGGCAAGGCAGCAGCAGCAGCTACCGCAGTCGCAGCGCCACCGCCAGCACCCGCAGCCGCAGCTGCCGCAGCAGCAGCAGGCGCAAACGACGCGGTGGGAGATGTTTGACCTGCTGTCGTCGCTGCCGACCACGTCGCCGGCCTCCTCAACCACCACCAGCAGCTCAAGCGCGTCGTCCGTCGGCCCGCCGCCGCCCACGAACAAGCTCGACTGGATGCTCTGAGGATCGACCACCACCGCAATCCAAAGCAAATGCAACAGAGGCTTGTGTGCCAAGAATTGCACCCATGTCTCGGCAGAACCCAAGCGGCTCGATGATCAAATTGGGTCAAGCCAAGTATACTCCATGTGCTTAGTCCGGTTGGCCACACATTACCGCCAGTTCAGTCCTAGTTCACCATGTCAGAGATGTGAAAGTATTTTTCATCTTCTTTTTTCCATTCTTCTTCCTCGCCGTCAGCAAATGTTTGATATAAATTCTTTTGTGTGCATACTGTGAGAAAGAAAGAGCTAGAAAGAGAGTCAGTCAGGTCAGGTTGATCAATTAGGGATCAATCAAGCAACAAGTGTATTCGGTTTGGAGGAATAAGTCGAAATTCAGAGTTGTGTCCATGGCTACTTGCATGCACTGAAACCAAAACACACATGAATGTTCTTCAGTTCTTGATAGGGTACTGACGAGGACTGTATAAGAGTACGGATTGTTGTGGATGCAGAGTTTTCCTCTTTTTTTTTCGATGTGTTTTTGCTGTCGCTGCTGTTGCAGTTGTGGTTGTTGTTCGTGTGTTGGTTGGCGCCTATCTGTCAGGTTTTGATTCCTTTCCAGAGCTGAATAATGGAGGGTTGGTGTGCAGTTAAATTCTTTATTGTCGTGGCACATTTAGGAGCCTCTGTCCCATTGCAATATTGCATCCATTCCAACCATCCAATAAACAAAAAACGAATCAACCTAACATGTTCCTCTTAGGCAAAAGAATCTGAAGAAGAGGAAGAAACTTCTGAAGATGCTTAGCTTGTTTGGTGCCATGACAATGTGCTAAAAGTGAGCAGGAATCCTGAGGGAATTTCAGTGCAAGCTCTAGCTACTTAGCATATGTACTCTGATGAATGAAACGAGGTCGTTGCCGTTGCAGTGTCAGTGTGATGAGAGCTTAATTATTTGCATGTTTGTGTATGTACATGTGTTGTAGTACCAGTATTATTCTGGTGGTTGAGTGGGTGATCATGGGATCGATGTGCTTCTCCCCCTCTCTCTCCACTCTCCCTGTCAGCTTTGCTGGCAAGAGAGAGATGTCTTCTAATTGTCACCCATTAGAGCATCCCCACTCGTTGGCGCTCCCCATGCTCAAATCCGGACGAAACAACCGCCGGATTGGACGAAATTAAGTCGTGGGGAGTACCGTATTTCCAGTCGTCCACCCGGAGTTCGGCGGACGTAGTTTAAATTCAAACAAAGCGCCGTCCCGCGCTACAAGTACGGCCAGTTGATCGGCAAAAGGAGCAAAAGGATCAGCCACAGATCGGTGATCGGAGGGAAATTACACGGAGACAGGCTCGTCGGCAGTCCCGGCCGGCACGGCGGTGTCCGACGGACCAGTTTCCTCACACGCCGTGGCCGAAGCGGCAGCGGCGGCCGACGAGGAAGCCGGGCAAAGCGGGACGTCGGCGCACTCAGCCGACGAGGTAGATGGTGAGGAAGCCGAGGTAGGAGCCGGCGGAGACGACGAAGGACTGGCCGGAGTGGCTCGGAGGATGTCGCTGCGGTGGCCCTGGTACCAATTCCTCGTCTCCTCGTCCATCAGTTCCATGTCGCCGCCGCCCATCAGGAACGCCAAGTCTGTGTTCCTCTTCTTCGCCGCCGTCGTCGTCTTCAGCAGGGCGATCCAGACGCCTTGGTTGGCGAGCATCTCCCGCCACGTGCCGTCGAACTTGTCGTTCCTCCCGTCGGCGTGCGACCTCAAGTCGGCCCAGCACTTGTCGATCGACGCCTGCACCCTGTCGGCGGGATTGTCCGTCCGTTTGAGCTCTTTGAGCTTCTTCTGGCCGAGTTCAGGGCGCCCTTCCGCCGCGCAAGCCGCCGGAGCATCGGGGTTGTACTGCTCGGTCTTGCTCTTCGAGAGGGTCGTGCGAGTTTCCTTCCACTTCTCGCAGTTCTCGAGGCGGGCGTAGATGTTGAGGAACTTGAACTGCAGGCCGGTGTCGTCCGTGTACATGTCCAAAGCTCGGCGCAGCTGGGAAAAAAAAAGCACGGCGATACGGGTCAGCTAACGACGATGTACCTCGGTGATGCAGGGTCGACGGAGCATACCTTTTGCTCCAAGTCCTGGTCGCTGATCGGCCGTTTGTCGACCTGCTCCTGTATGCCGTGCCATTTGTTGCACGCCGTCTGCATGATCCCCCAATGGGTGGCCATTGCCTTGTCTCCCCGGTACACGTTCATGTTCGTCTTGTTGAAGTAGGGATCGACGAGTTTGCGTTCCTCGTACGTCTGCCTCACTCGAAGCCAGTATGTGTCGAAGGACTGATTGGCCCCGATTATGCCGTTCGTGGACACGGTCATCCAAGCTTCGGCGAGGCACTCCTCTTCCTTCGGCGTCCATTTGATACGCGGTTCGGCAGGCGGCGAGTCCTTCTTCCTCTTCTTCTTCCCCTTCGACAGGTTGGCGGCGGCTTGTGTTGGCTCTTCTTCTTCCTCGTCTTCTTCTTCGACGGCTTGGCTTCCGTCGGCAACATCCTCCCGATGCTCGTTGCGCGCCGCCACAGCTGCCATCGCCCTCGCCTCCTCTTGCGTGAAGAACCCCGGGCACGCAGCGGCGGCGGCCATGAAGAACCCCGGGCTCGCAGCGGCGGCCATGGAGCCGGAGGTGATCATCTCGTGGATCTCTTCTTCGTTCGGCGCCGCCATCGCACCGAACGGGAGCGGCCCTCGTCGCAGGGCCGGCGAGGTGCCCTCGAACTGGCCGCCGCCGCCGACGTCAAGCTCGGGCAGCGACGGCGTGGACTTGGACGGTTGGACGTAGGCGCCCTCTTGGAACACGGCAGTCGGCGACGACGAGTACTGATACGTCTCCAACGTATCTATAATTTCTGATGTTCCATGCTTGTTTTATGACAATACCGACATGTTTTGTTCACACTTTATGTCATTATTATGCGTTTTCCGGAACTAACCTATTGACGAGATGCCGAAAGGCCAGTTGTTGTTTTCTGCTGTTTTTGGTTCCAGAAAGGCTGTTCGGGCAATATTCACGGAATTGGACGAAATCAACGCCAAACCTCCTATTTTTCCCGGAAGGCTCCAGAACACCGAAGGAGAGTCGGAGGAGAGCCAGGGGGGCCCCACACCATAGGGCCGCGCGGGCCAGACCCTGGCCGCGCCGGCCTAGGGTGAGGCCACCCTGTCAGCCCTCCTGCGCCGCCTCTTCGCCTATAAAACCCCTTTCGACCTAAAAACGCAGTACCAATTGACGAAACTCCGCAAAGACTCAGGCGCCACCACCGTCGCGAAACTCCAATTCGGGGGACAGAACTCTCTGTTCCGGCACCCTGCCGGGACGGGGAATTGCCCCCAGAGCCATCTCCACCGCCGTCTTCACCGCCATCTTCACCGCCATCGCTGCCTCCATGATGAGGAGGGAGTAATCCACCCCCGAGGCTGAGGGCTCCGCTGTAGCTATGTGGTTCATCTCTCTCCCATGTACCTCAATACAATAATCTCATGAGCTGCTTTACATGAATGAGATTCATATGAGTTTTGTATCACTACTATTCTATGTGCTACTCTAGTGATGTTATTAAAGTAGTTTTATTCCTCCTGCACGGTGTAATGGTGACAGTGTGTGCATCCGTGTTAGTACTTGGCATAGGCTATGATTGTAATCTCTTGTAGATTATGAAGTTAACTATTGCTATGATAGTATTGATGTGATCTATGCCTCCTTCATAGTGTGATGGTGACAGTGTGCATGCTATGTTAGTTCTTGGTGTAATTGTGTTGATCTATCTTACACTCTAAGGTTATTTAAATATGAACATTGAATATTGTGGAGCTTGTTAACTCCGGCATTGAGGGTTCGTGTAATCCTACACATTTAGCGGTGTTCATCATCCAACAAAAGAGTGTAGAGTAGTCCTATTATGTGATCATTGTTGAGAGTGTCCACTAGTGAAAGCAAGATCCCTGGGCCTTGCTTCCAAGCATCGAATCTCCGTTTGTTTACTGTTTTACTGCGTTACTACTGCTGCGTTACTACTGCTTGTTTACTGTCCTGGGCAAAGCACTTTTCTGGTGCCGTTGCCACTGCTCATATATATTCATACCACCTGTATTTCACTATCTCTTCGCCAAACTAGTGCACCTATTAGGTGTGTTGGGGACACAAGAGACTTCTTGCTTTGTGGTTGCATGGTTGCATGAGAGGGATATCTTTGACCTCTTCCTCCCTGAGATCGATAAACCTTGGGTGATCCACTTAAGGGAAACTTCCTGCTGTTCTACAAACCTCTGCTCTTGGAGGCCCAACACTGTCTACAAGAATAGAAGCTCCAGTAGACATCAAGCACTTTTCTGGCGCCGTTGCCGGGGAGGAAAGGTAAAATGCACTCATACTCCGGTTCCAGGTAACAGTACTTTTCTGGCGCCGTTGTGTTTGTGCTCGAAGCTATTTCCTTTAGATCCTGCAATTGCATCTTTTTGTTTCTTGTTTTACACTAGTTAGGCATAATGGAATATAACTATGAGCTTCTTAATTTATTTCCTATGCTAAGACATGAATTGTGTGATGCGAAAATTAAAGAACCTATGGAACCTCATTTGCATGCTAGTAGCAATATTATTGGTATGAACGCAATCACTGCTAATGCTATGAATAAGTCTAAGCTTGGGGAAGCTAGTTTCTGTGATCTTTTTGGCTTCCCATCTTTAGGGGAGAAAATTTGTTCTGATAATGCTTTATCTCCCATATGCGATAACTCTAATTGTTGTGGATATACTTCATAGGTATACCATCGACATGGTCCGATTCCGGCAAGCCCGGGTGGCCCACAGATGGTGGTGATGGCATATGGCCCACCGGGCGGCCCAGTTGTTGTTGATCAAGATGGAAGATGTCCAACCCAGGAACAAGGAGCCGGATCTGAACCGCCCTAAGAAGGTAGCCGGATCCGAACCGCCCTACGAAGGTAGCCGGATCCGAACCGCCCTACAGAGGTACCCGGATCCTAACCGCCCTAGGAAGGTAGCCGGATCCGAACCGCCTTACAGAGGTACCCGGATCCGAACCGACCTACAGAGGTACCCGGATCCGAAGAGGTCTATGCCAGGAGTCAGATCCGTGAAGGCCCATGAAGGAAGCCGGATCCGTGGAGGCCCATAAGGAACCCGGATCCAGTACGACGTAGATGGAAGGCGGATCCTTGACGTACACGGCAAGACATTGTACCGTAGTTAGGCAACCTGTAATCCGGCTAGGACTCTCCATGTAAACCCTAGATCCGTGCGCCTATATAAGCCGGATCCCGGGAGCCCTGAGGGGGGATCTCGAGCTAGAGGCGAGACAACCACAACTCATTGTAACAACGCGAAAGCGCCCAGATAATTCCAGACAAGCAGCAGTAGGCCCTGTCATCGTGCAGGTGTTCCGAAGCTGGGTAACTCGCGTACCACCGTCCCGTGTGCACTCCGCCCTATGGCCCCTACTTCTTCTCCCCCTCGTGAGGATCCCTCCTCCGAGGTACCGTCGATTAGGCAACGACAGTTGGCGCCCACCGTGGGGCCAGCGGCGTCTGGAGGCCGGAACCGGGAGGGTTCCACATCATCATCTGCGGAACCGTCGATTTCGACGGAAACACATCGGTAAGTTCCGCACGGACCGCCATCGAGCCGGAGACGAGCTTCGTGGAGATCTGATCCGAGCAGGATCCGCCCGTGGCTGGAACCGCTCTATATCAGGAATTTCCGATGCATGGACCGCTTGTGAGCAGGATACGTCCGCGGAAAAGAATTTGAGCCGGAACCTCCTAAGGATGGATCCGCCTTATAAGTTTTGAAAATCCGTCTTGCAAGCCCAGCGGCAGCGCAGATTTGGAGCTCTAAATCTTCGTGTATCCACATCGGAGCTGACTCATATGTTCAACGGAGAAACGATCGATCTTGTGCGCGTGTACCAGGCTAGGCCGGATCCATCTGGCCAAATACATGCTGCGTGTACGAGTACCAAGCACCACATCGATGATCAATTTGGAGTCTCTAAAAGAAAAAGGGGAAATCATCTTTCGTACTACATCACGTGAAGATCCAGTCTGAAGAGTACACGTACATGCTCCGCAAAATCCATGCAAGCACATGTGCTTCCGACATGGCTACTCCTGCACATAAAGCAAAGAACAATTAAGATTCCGCTATGGCTGGCTATGCCGCCCCGGTGTGTTTTGATTCCGCCATGGTATGACGTTGGTCTGTTTCCGACTCTGTCTAGCTGGCTTTGCCGCTGCGGATTGTTTTGATTCCGCTTGAGCTGGCTTTGCCGCCGCATTTGTTTCCGACCACGTATTGACCGGCTCTGCCGCCGCGGTTCGGTTAGAATCAGTTGCATGACATACATGACATGGACAGAGGCGGAAGGCGTATCCCAAGGCGGAAACGAGCGGGCTTGGTCACTTTTTGCTGGAGCACGTCGCATGAATAAAAAGACAACTACAGCGATTCCACATAGCGGAGAAGCTATGCATGTAATTTGCATCTTCACGTCAAGTGGTTATTGACTGAATAGTGCCTATGCATGCAATTTGCACGCTAGCCGCAATCCATACATGCAAGATGACATTCGATTGATTCCGGCTCCTTGCTATGGCAACAGCTAGCTACAGTCGACCTGTGTATGTTTTCTTGAGAAGAGAAAATGATTGAATGAAGCGGAAAAAGTTGAGGCTTCAACATATGGATCATTGCGTGCATGAATTTCTCGGCCAGGATGTCATACTTTCCGACCGATCGAAGATTCAACGTGTGAGGATTCTGGGTAAAGCAGCTCCGGATCATTACAACTACGCCGATTTTTTCGGCTTTACTTCGCGATGAGATGTCACGGCCAGATTCCAGGACTGTTATGTCCGCACATTTGCTGTGACCGGTTTCATTCCAAGCTTCCGACGTGGAGCTACATTTAAACAGCTAAGTCCCTATTTATATTTAATATTTTAAAATTTTATGATCATGAGATTAAGATTGGTTCACTCATACCCTGAGTCTTTTACCGCTTTCACTGTTGGTCATATCTTTCCCACGATTTGCCTCGCGCTCGTGAGAAACTTTGTACTGTTTTTGCCGCTTAAGGCTCCAGTACGCTGCAAAAATTCCGCTTTCGGGCGTTAGCTTAAGTTTTCTGGCCTACACGTTTTCTGTTGTTTTATGTGTGTATTCCTTAGTAGTGACATCTCGGTACTTAAAACCGGCCTCTGTTTCTGAGGTTCTTGATTGTTTCGCTATTAAGCGCTATCGCCTCAGCAGATGTTCTGTGTTTAAAGTTTGCCGTCTCGCGAAAAGTCAAGCATATAAACCAGAAGAACGGATAAACCAGCACTTGCTTAAAATATATAAATTACATTAACTGTTCAAGATAGTCGAGTTTTTTCCGCCTTGACAGTTTTATGTTATTCAACTGCTGCATAGTTTCAGCTTCAAAACATTTGTTCAAAGGCCGTTTTTGTTCCGCCTTACATTTGTTTGTTGAACATGGTCAAAGAAACAATTTAATACAAATGTGTTTTTGTGTTTATATATCAGGTACATGATGCTTGGACCTTCAACAGTCCTCGAACTAAGGTGTTTTCAAGCAGACCTAGCAATCGCGAGAAGCCCAGGGGAAGCTAGCCGGATCCATATGAGATAAGGTTAGGCGGATCCGTAGCATGCACAGCTGGAAAAGCAACTTGAGTCTTGATTCCGCTATGCTTAGCCGGAACCAACCATCGGGGGCTGCGATTTTGATCTTAAGTGAAAAGTGTGTTTTCTTTCGAGTATTAGTGCTGGAAATTTCCGCCTAGATGCTTGGGATTTACACTATTCCTTGGTCACATATAAAGATAAAGCTACTCTAAGAGCTCCAAGCCGGATTTTCAAGTAAATTCACCTTGGCGCTCGGGGGCTACATCGATGAAGTTCTCTTTGGAGCAACTAACCGAAAAATTTCCACCTTGACGCTTGGGGGCTAAGTTTCTGAGCATCGAGTCTCCTTGGAGCAAGCCGACTCAACGCTCGGGGGCTACATACATATGGTTATGTCAAGAAAAATTTCAAAGATGACGAAAATCTGGCTAACTAGTCGGATCCGCACCTAATTTTTTGGTAGCCAGATCCGCACCTAATTTTTGGTAGTCGGATCCGCACCTTAATTTTTGGTAGTCGGATCCGCACCTCAATTTTCGGTAGCCGGATCCGCACCTAATTTTTTGTTAGTCGGATCCGCACCTATATTTTTGAGTAGTTGGATCCACACCTCTATTTTGGCTAGTCAGATCCGAACCTACATTTGGCTAGTCGGATCCATACCGAAGATTACGTTGGATGGTGTCTCTGAAGAATCTGACCATTGGATCATGAAGTTTCCAGCCAATACTTGGTTGGAGATATGAAGTTTGGAGTCCTTCAAGATTCTCTATTATTCGTTCCAGCCAAAGGATGAAGATACATGCGCAAGCTGAGCTGGACGGAAGGACGGTGAATCTTGGAGAACTCCGGGGGCTACTGTTGTGGATATACTTCATAGGTATACCATCGACATGGTCCGATTCCGGCAAGCCCGGGTGGCCCACAGATGGTGGTGATGGCATATGGCCCACCGGGCGGCCCAGTTGTTGTTGATCAAGATGGAAGATGTCCAACCCAGGAACAAGGAGCCGGATCTGAACCGCCCTAAGAAGGTAGCCGGATCCGAACCGCCCTACGAAGGTAGCCGGATCCGAACCGCCCTACAGAGGTACCCGGATCCTAACCGCCCTAGGAAGGTAGCCGGATCCGAACCGCCTTACAGAGGTACCCGGATCCGAACCGACCTACAGAGGTACCCGGATCCGAAGAGGTCTATGCCAGGAGTCAGATCCGTGAAGGCCCATGAAGGAAGCCGGATCCGTGGAGGCCCATAAGGAACCCGGATCCAGTACGACGTAGATGGAAGGCGGATCCTTGACGTACACGGCAAGACATTGTACCGTAGTTAGGCAACCTATAATCCGGCTAGGACTCTCCATGTAAACCCTAGATCCGTGCGCCTATATAAGCCGGATCCCGGGAGCCCTGAGGGGGGATCTCGAGCTAGAGGCGAGACAACCACAACTCATTGTAACAACGCGAAAGCGCCCAAATAATTCCAGACAAGCAGCAGTAGGCCCTGTCATCGTGCAGGTGTTCCGAAGCTGGGTAACTCGCGTACCACCGTCCCGTGTGCACTCCGCCCTATGGCCCCTACTTCTTCTCCCCCTCATGAGGATCCCTCCTCCGAGATACCGTCGATTAGGCAACGACACTAATGATGCTTCTGATATTTTGAATCCACCTGCTGAAAGTATTCCGTATAAAATACCTATGAAAATTATTGAACGCGTTATGGATAACCGCTATAAAGGGGATGGAACTATCCATCATGGAGATCATTTACTGTTTTTGCATGAATTATGCGGGTTATTCAAGTGTGCAGGTATCTCTATGGATGAAGTGAAGAAGAAGCTATTCTCCGTTTCGCTGTCTGGTAAAGCGGCGCATTGGTATAAATTGTTGGAGAATAGCCATTCTCTTGGTTGAGAGGAAATTGTACCTCTCTTTTATTCTAAATTTTATCCTCCTCATGAAGTGCATATTGATAGGAATTATATTTATAACTTTTATCCTCGTGATGGAGAGAGTATTTCTCAAGCGTGGGGGAGATTAAAGTCACTAATGCTCAAATGTCCCATTCATGAGCTTCCCCGTAATGTTATTGTTAACAATTTTTATGCGAGGCTTTCAGGACAACACAAGGACTATCTGGACGCATGTTCGGAGGGATCTTTCACAAGCAAGGAGGTTGAAGCTAGGTGGGATCTTCTCGATCGGATTGAGGACAACGCTGAAGGATGGGAGAACGACAAAGGTAAAGAGTCAGGTATAAATTATGATTATGAATGCATTGAAGCTTTTATGGATACCGATAAATTTCGAAATATGAGTGCTACTTATGGTCTTGACTCTCAAGTTGCTGCAAATCTTTATAAAGCCTTTGCTTCTCATTTTGAATTGCCTAAAAAGAATTTTGATAAGTATCATGAACCTTTTAAAGATGCTTGCATGAAGAATGAAATTGTTGTTAATTATTGCAATAAGCATGCTCAAACTCCTAAGAATGCTATTTCCTATAAGCATGTTAATTTTTGTGGAATACATAGACCTTGTGGAATTAATCAAATCAAATATGAATATTGTATCCATCATGCTAATGAAAAAACTAGAAAGTGGTTTAGGGCTCTAGATGATCTTGGTAAAAAAGTTTGTGCCCTCTATCCTTTTATTTGTGAAGTTTGCCATGAAGTGGGTCATTTTAATTTTCAATGCTCCTACAATGATAATTTGAACCCAATGAGTGCTGCAAATTTGTATTGTGATGATGAAATTACTCCTAATCAGCATGATGAACTTACTTTATTTTTGGGGTGTGAAGAACTGTCGAGAAAAATCTCTTTGTTACATATGAGTGATCTTGATATTGATGATGTCCTGCATGGGTGTTTTTCTTATTGCATTGATAATAGCCATACAAATGCTAACATACAAAATATTTTAGAAGATGACACCCTGCCAAAATATGATAGGACCGCTGTGTGTTTTCAACTAATTAATGAAAAGGAGGGATCCTCCCAAGTTTCTTGTATTGTTTCTGAAAGTAAATCAGGTTATGCGGACAAGCCACCCTTCAAGCCTCTTCCTCCTAAAGAAGGGAACAAGAAGAAGAAGAAAAAGCGAACGAAGAAGAAGAAGAAGGAGAATAAAAAGAAAGAGGTAACGGCGTATCCCCGCGTGAATGAGATAACGCTAGGTAACCGTAAGTATGTTGCTCCTAATGATTATTGTGATAATGAATCTGAATACGATGATCTTCCTATGCCCTTTACATACATTAGCAATCATGATTTGAATGAGCACACTACTTTTGATATTGCAAATCTCTGGGAAACTAATTCTGAAAATGATGATGATAATAATTGCCATAGTGTCAGTGCTATCCATGCTTCCTCCCATAATGATATAGAAAGCTCAAAGCTTGGGGAAGATGTGTTTGAAAATCCTTTAGCTACTGGTCATTATGTTCTTGATACATCTCCTTCTAATAACAATGATGGTGTGGACACAGATAAACCGACTGTGAAAGATAACTATTCTATTTCTTATGATGACACTGTGCCTCCGACCTTTGATGATTATTATAAAGAATGCTATGATATAGGTTATAACTATCCTTATGAAACTTGTCATAGTCATGATTGGATTACCAAAAACAATTCTTTTAATATGCAACTTGTTTACCATGTTCAAATTCTTGATAATAATCTTGCTCCAATTATTATTAATGAGAATAACTCTTCTTATGCCAAAATTAATGATACTTCTATGCATATGAACCATGATAAGAATGTTTTAAGTGATGGGTATATTGTGGATTTCATCAATGATGCTACTGAAAGTTATTATGAGAGAGGGAAATATGGTTATATGCACCTTAATAATATTAAGTTTCCCCTCTTTATGTTGAGAATCTTGAAGTTACTCGTGTTTTATCCTCTTATGCTTGTCACTTTGTTCTTCATGAATTCATTTGTGTACAAGACTCCTCTTCATAGGAAGCATGTTAGACTTAAATGTGTTTTGGATTTGCTTCTTGATGCTCTCTTTTTGCTCCAAATACTATTTTCTGCGAGTGCAACATTAAAACTGCTGAGCCCATCTTAATGGCTATAAAGAAAGAACTTCTTGGGAGATAACCCATGTGTTATTTTGCTACAGTACTTTGTTTTATATTTGTGTCTTGGAAGTTGTTACTACTGTAGCAACCTCTCCTTATCTTAGTTTTGTGTTTTGTTGTGCCAAGTAAAGTCGTTGATAGCAAGGTTGATACTAGATTTGGATTACTGCACAGAAACAGATTTCTTTGCTGTCACGAATCTGGGCAAAATTCTCTGTAGGTAACTCAGAAAATTATGCCAATTTACGTGAGTGATCCTCAGATATGTACGCAACTTTAATTCAATTTGAGCATTTTCATTTGAGCAAGTCTGGTGCCTCAATAAAATTCGTCTTTACAGACTGTTCTGTTTTGACAGATTCTGCCTTTTATTTCGCATTGCTTCTTTTGCTATGTGGGATGGATTTCTTTGTTCCATTAACTTCCAGTAGCTTTGGGCAATGTCCAGAAGTGTTAAGAATGATTGTGTCACCTCTGAACATGTGAGTTTTTGATTATGCACTAACCCTCTAATGAGTTTGTTTCGAGTTTGGTGTGGAGGAAGTTTTCAAGGGTCAAGAGAGGAGGATGATATACTATGATCAAGGAGAGTGAAAAGTCTAAGCTTGGGGATGCCCCGGTGGTTCATCCCTGCATATTTCAAGAAGACTCAAGCATCTAAGCTTGGGGATGCCCAAGGCATCCCCTTCTTCATCGACAAATTATCAGGTTCCTTCTCTTCAAACTATATTTTTATTCGGTCACATCTTATGTACTTTACTTGGAGCGTCTGTTTGTTTTTGTTTTTGTTTGAATAAATGCTTGTATGGGAGAGAGACACGCTCCGCTGGTTCGTATGAACACATGTGTTCTTAGCTTTTAATGTTCATGGCGAAGGTTGAAACTGCTTCGTTAATTGTTATATGGTTGGAAACGGAAAATGCTACATGTAGTAATTGGTATGATGTCTTGAATAACTTGATACTTGGCAATTGTTGTGCTCGTGTTTAAGCTCTTGCATCATATACTTTGCACCTATTAGTGAAGAAATACATAGAGCTTGTTAAAATTTGGTTTGCATGAGTGGTTTCTCTAGAGTCTAGATATTTTCTAGTGAGGTGTTTGAACAACAAGGAAGACGATGTATAGTCTTATAATGCTTGTAATATGTCTTTTATGTAAGTTTTGATGTACTAGTTCGTGCTTGTGTTTGCTTCAAACAACCTTGCTAGCCTAAAACCTTGTATCGAGAGGGAATACTTCTCATGCATCCAAATCCTTGAGCCAAACAACACTATGCCATTTGTGTCCACCATACCTACCTACTACATGGTATTTCCCGCCATTCCAAAGTAAATTGCTTGAGTGCTACCTTTAAACAATTCAAAATTTATCACCTCTGATTTGTGTCAATGTTTTATAGCTCATGAGGAAGTATGTGGTGTTTATCTTTCAATCTTGTTGGGCAACTTTCACCAATGGACTAGTGGCTTCATCCGCTTATCCAATAATCTTGCAAAAAGAGCTGGCAATGGGATTCCCAGTCCCAAATTAATTAACAAAAATAGACACTCCTCCATGGTATGTGATTGTTGGACGGCACCCGAAGGATTCGGTTAGCCATGGCTTGTGTAAGCAAAGGTTGGGAGGAGTGTCATCATAATAAAACTAAAATAAAAAGGCACTCCTTCATGGTATGAGATTGTTGGCAGGCACCCGAGGATTCGGTTAGCCATGGTTTGTGAAAGAAAGGTTGGAAGGAGTGCCACCCAAAAATAAAATAAAATGGGAGCCCCTCTTTGAAGGTTTGCCTGGCAAGGGGGTTAGAGTACCCGCTACCATTCGTTGACAACAACATACACCTCTCAAAACTTTATTTTTATGCTCTCTTTATGTTTTCAAAATAGAAGCTCTAGCACAAATATAGCAATCGATGCTTTCCTCTTTGAAGGACCATTCTTTTACTTTTATTGTTGAGTCAGTTCACCTATTTCTCTCCATCTCAAGAAGCAAACACTTGTGTGAACTGTGCATTGATTCCTACATATTTGCATATTGCATTTGTTATATTGCTTTGCATTGACAACTATCCATGAGATATACATGTTACAAGTTGAAAGCAACCGCTGAAACTTAATTTTCCATTGTGATGCTTCAATACCTTTACTAAGAATTTATTGCTTTATGAGTAACTCTTATGCAAGACTTATTGATGCTTGTCTTGAAAGTACTATTCATGAAAAGTCTTTGCTATATGATTCAATTGTTTACTCATTGCATTTACATTGTTTCGAATCGCTGCATTCATCTCATATGCTTTACAATAGTATGATTAAGATTATGTTGGTAGCATGTCACCTCAGAAATTATCTTTTATCGTTTACCTACTCGAGGACGAGTAGGAACTAAGCTTGGGGATGCTGATACGTCTCCAACGTATCTATAATTTCTGATGTTCCATGCTTGTTTTATGACAATACCGACATGTTTTGTTCACACTTTATGTCATTATTATGCGTTTTCCGGAACTAACCTATTGACGAGATGCCGAAAGGCCAGTTGTTGTTTTCTGCTGTTTTTGGTTCCAGAAAGGCTGTTCGGGCAATATTCTCGGAATTGGACGAAATCAACGCCAAACCTCCTATTTTTCCCGGAAGGCTCCAGAACACCGAAGGAGAGTCGGAGGAGAGCCAGGGGGCCCCACACCATAGGGCCGCGCGGGCCAGACCCTGGCCGCGCCGGCCTAGGGTGAGGCCACCCTGTCAGCCCTCCTGCGCCGCCTCTTCGCCTATAAAACCCCTTTCGACCTAAAAACGCAGTGCCAATTGATGAAACTCCAGAAAGACTCCAGGGCGCCGCCACCGTCGCGAAACTCCAATTCGGGGACAGAACTCTCGTTTCGACACCCTGCCGGACGGGGAATTGCCCCCGGAGCCATCTCCACCGCCGTCTTCACCGCCATCTTCACCGCCATCGCTGCCTCCATGATGAGGAGGGAGTAATCCACCCCCGAGGCTGAGGGCTCCGCTGTAGCTATGTGGTTCATCTCTCTCCCATGTACCTCAATACAATAATCTCATGAGCTGCTTTACATGATTGAGATTCATATGAGTTTTGTATCACTACTATTCTATGTGCTACTCTAGTGATGTTATTAAAGTAGTTTTATTCCTCCTGCACGGTGTAATGGTGACAGTGTGTGCATCCGTGTTAGTACTTGGCGTAGGCTATGATTGTAATCTCTTGTAGATTATGAAGTTAACTATTGCTATGATAGTATTGATGTGATCTATGCCTCCTTCATAGTGTGATGGTGACAGTGTGCATGCTATGTTAGTTCTTGGTGTAATTGTGTTGATCTATCTTACACTCTAAGGTTATTTAAATATGAACATTGAATATTGTGGAGCTTGTTAACTCCGGCATTGAGGGTTCGTGTAATCCTACACATTTAGCGGTGTTCATCATCCAACAAAAGAGTGTAGAGTAGTCCTATTATGTGATCATTGTTGAGAGTGTCCACTAGTGAAAGCAAGATCCCTGGGCCTTGCTTCCAAGCATCGAATCTCCGTTTGTTTACTATTTTACTGCGTTACTACTGCTGCATTACTACTGCTTGTTTACTGTCCTGGGCAAAGCACTTTTCTGGTGCAGTTGCCACTGCTCATATATATTCATACCACCTGTATTTCACTATCTCTTCGCCGAACTAGTGCACCTATTAGGTATGTTGGGGACACAAGAGACTTCTTACTTTGTGGTTGCAGGGTTGCATGAGAGGGATATCTTTGACCTCTTCCTCCCTGAGATCGATAAATCTTGGGTGATCCACTTAAGGGAAACTTGCTGCTGTTCTACAAACCTCTGCTCTTGGAGGCCCAACACTGTCTACAAGAATAGAAGCTCCAGTAGACATCAAGTACAGCGAAGGGGAGAAAGACAACGGGGAACTGGTTGTACCTTGCGTCGGCCATTGGCAGGGGAACATGCCGCCGCCGCCACCGCCGCTCATGGCCATGCTGATCATCCTCGCTTGTTCGTCCTGGGCCGCCGCCGCCCTCTTGGCGGCGGCTCTTTTCACCCTCTCCACCCTGCCGCTTGTTTCCACCTCGCGCCGTTTCTCGTCCGCCGCCCACTCGGCGTTCGACATGCCCGGCGGCTTCGTCTTCTTCGCCCGCATCTTCCTCGCCGGCGCCTTCGGCGGCATTGTGGTGGACGAGAAGACGAGGAGGAGAGTGGTGGTGGACGAGAAGACGCCGCCGGGAACTGGAGCTGGAAGACGAGGAGAATGGCCAAATTCGGCGGGAGAGAATGGGGATATGCAAGCAAATTGGAGGGAATGGAGATATGCAAGCAAATTGGAGGGAAAATTGACAGGATTTGGTTTTCCAGTCGCCGACTACGCGGGTCCACACGACGTTTCGCGCCAAAATCTTTCGTCCGGAGTCCCCGAGCGCGCCCCAGGGGACCGGGGATGGCGTGGGCTCGCCGGATGGATGAAGGGCCAAATCCGGACGAAAACGAGGAACCGGGGGCGCGACTGGGTCGATTTACGCCGTCCGGATGTAAAAAAGGCTCGCCGGGGGCCTGTTCGGGGGACGAGTGGAGATGCTCTTATATATACCAACAAGGGGTTCAACTTTTTTCTTCTTACTGGTTTTCTAATTAAAGTTTGTGACATACGAATGTACTGCTACTATTGAGCATGCACGGTTGGTGCTGAATAGAGAAGTTGAGGGTGTACGTAGAGAGCTCCTCTCACATGCTTATCAAGCCGTGGCTATACTTTCTATGAAGAGTGATACTTGATGAATGGCGTGTAGCATTGTTAAATGCAATGCTTTTACAAAGGAAATAGTGACAGAACGAACAAAAGGCAGGGATAATTGATGATTAGTTGTACACACAAAAAGTGTTCCTCGAGACCAGACAATCAGCTACAATTCCTCTTACGGAAAGATATGATTTATTGGTTATACATTCTAAGAAAGTGTTCCTCGGACGCCACCTCCTCCGTCCAACGGTGTTAAATGATTGACTTTTGATAAAGAGATTTTGGAGAAAAAATAATTCAATATTATAACAATATCCCTAAGATAGTTCCACGGTACCAAAAGATATTGCAATTTCTTTTAATAAATAAAACATTTCGTGGGTTATGTTATTTGGACGGGAGCTATAGCTATGTTGGACAACTCCCTCCTACCCGTTTGATATCACTTATTAAGAGGGATGATTTCAGCCATTCGACGTGTGCAATGAAAGTTCATTGGGCGTGACAATGAATCACAGAGCTTGCATATAAGCACCCATTTGTACTAAAAAAGACAAGTTGCATCTCACAAATCATAGCACAAGACAAAATTTAATTCATAGCCATGTTCCTTTTTCGAGGCAGATCGAACAATGCAAATAAGGAAATGCTATCGATATTATATGGGAAACGTTGGATGGTGTATGCTACCAGGATCCCACATTTGTAGCCATTAGCACTCTCAAACGTATGTAGTGGCTTGAGCGGCTGAGCCATGCTATCCTTATCCTCCCACGGTTGAGCCATCTGAATAGTCTGAAAGTCTTACATGAGGAGACGAGTATAAGCCATCAAGAGATTGTCGAAGTTGTGAAAGAGGAAATGTGGACACACAAGAAGATGCATCAAGCTCACTGAAAGAGGGATGCAAAGGTAAGAAATAAAATGTTGTGTAAAGACTAAAGACACTAACACAGACTATAACACCCTTATGATTTTTGGTTGTGTAGATGGTATTTCTATTTGTAGGTGGAATATATTTTGAAATTTATTTTTGCCCTTGAGATGGTGGTGGGTGGGTGGGGAGCGACTAGCGGGACAGTGCTCTCTCAGACACATGTGTTGGCGTGTCGCGAGGACCCCCATGGTTTTGAGGCAGGCATGATCTTACTAGGAAGCACACGCACAATGGGCGTCAAGAGAACGTGTAGGACTCAGTCCCGCACCTATTTTTGTTCAAAAAGTGTCTGATAACCTTTGTTTTTCTTTCCGTACGCTTGTTTGTGTTTTTATTTTTCTTGGAAAATTATGAGACATGTCAATTAAAAAGCAACATAACTAAAGAGAGTAGAACGTAGGGGCCACTCAAAAACATGCACTCCCAACTCAGTGAACATAAGGTCAACAAAAAACAAGCATTCATAGAAAAACACAAAACAGGACAACTAGATGTGGTGTGACGAGAGGTAGAACCTGCAAACGTAGTTCAGTCCAAAGCAGTGGTAAAACATTCAGTCCCAAGGTGCAACCAGAAGGTAGGACATACAAATGTAACACAACCTTAAGGAAGTCCAAACTATGTACAAGCATGATTTTTTTTTTTGTATCAAAACATATTTCATTGCATATAATTTTGTGGAACAATAAAAATAAATCATAATTTAGACACCCAACTTTAAAAATATTTTATATTTCGTAATATACAAAAATGGGTCTCAACCATGCCCTCCCAGGAGAAGCCTACCAGAGCGGAACAAGTGATACGTATAGAGGACTCGCTACAAAAGATTGGCTTCCACAGTAACCCACAACTTATTCCGTGTGGAGTCAACTTAAATGTGACATCTGAAGGAGGGTGTTCTTAATTCACAAAAAAAGATATTTGTTTTCAAGGGATGGCGCATTTTTTAAGTGGAATGTCCCATTTCTGTTTATTTAGGGGGTTCCTTTTCTGTTTTTTAGTTTTTTTTTTAGCAGCATCATAGCACTTTATTCATTCAGAATAGAGGATACAATGCGAAGACCATCAGGTGGTTGAACAAACCAAACCTGACGTCCCGAACTAAGAGAAACAACGGAACGAGCTAATCTATGAGCCTCAGTATTTGAAGCCCTATTCTCATGTCTAAACTCAACTACTGACATGGACCTAGCCGTAGCTTTCACCTCATCTATGATCATACTATAATTCCCATCATACTTATTCTTTAAATTGTTTACAACTGATAGACAGTCAGACGCTACTGTGATCCTGTCCACCAACAGATCCTGCGCCAAAGCTAGAGCCTCTCTGCACGCTAGAGCCTCCAAGGTTTCCGGATCCGTAATCCCGTCGATGGTCAGCGACGAAGCTCCTAGAAAGGTGCCCTCCGCATTGCGACAGATCGCTCCAACCGCCCCGCCTGGGGAGGACTTTCGCAGCGCCGCATCCACATTGATCTTTACACAACCTCTGTCCGGCGGAAGCCACCTAGGGTGAGCAGTTTTAGGGGCTGCTACCCGTCTCTCGGCCGGCTTCAGGGCCACCAGATCACGGAGATAATTCTCAACGAAAAGGTGGGTAGACAGAGGGCTTTGGAAAACCTCTTCATGAATCATTTTCCTCCTTGCATACCAGATTGCCCAGAGTGTTACCGCAACCCGGGCAAAATCATCAGCTGACAAGGATTCTGTCATCTCCGCCAGCCACAAGCGAGCTGATGGATTATCATGCATGCATACGTGTTCCGCGATGCTCTCATCGGCGAGTGCCCAAACACACCGGGCCACGGTGCAGTCAATCAGAGAGTGTCGCCAAGAGTCAGCAGCGCCGCACATTCCACATGCGCTAGTCTCTGCCATGTTCCTCCTGCAACGGATATCTCCTGTGGGTATCGATTGGTGCGCAGACGCCAAAGCAAGACGCGGATCTTCGGCGTAACTTTTGCAGCCCATAATCTGCGCCAAGCCTTGCTTTCTCCCGCAGAATCAGAAGGGGCCGACCGGCCCTCCAGCCAATCTTCTCGGCGCCTCTTGGTCTGAACCAGCAGCCTGTACATGGACCGGACAGTGAGAACTCCGTTCTTGTCATAGTGCTAGGCCCACCTATCGTCCATGGTTCGGGTGCTCAGAGGGATAGATCGGATCACCTCGACGTCCATCGGTAGAAACCACTCGGATAGAAGTTCAGTGTTCCACTTCGTCGTCGTGGTATCAATGAAATCCGACACCCGTGTAGGCGGGTCAACTTGCAGACACGCCAAAGGGCGTAGCATATGATCTCGGGGCAGCCAGTTTTGGTTCCAGGCGTGAGTGCCCTCGCCCGTCCCAATTCTCCGGATCAAGCCCTGCTTCATTGCATCTCGCCCTTCGACGAGTATACTTCTTAGATGTTGTTGGGTTATGATATGGCCCATGTTTTTAGGGTAATCAGACGACACTTGACACGGCCCAGTTGAGATCAACAGAATCTTAGCTACAGCTAGGCTGGCTGACGGAGTACCCAGCCAAAATAACCGGCCCATCTGAACTTTCTTCTCCCTCAGAACCTCTGAACCATTCCAAGCTGGGATCGATCGATGGAAACGCGGATCATGGTAGGCAGCGGATGAGATGGATCAAGTTGGACCTGGCCAAGTCCACGACCCGATCTTGGCTCTCACCATGCATGCCGAGCTCCTCCTCGTCTGGCTATCTAGCAACCCGCGCCGCTCCATCGCTCGCCGCCCTTTATATTCCCTCGGTCTGACCGCCGCCTGTTACCACTACTTCACCGTGCGCGCGCCGCGATCGAGGATTTGCTCAGGAGAGGAATCTTTACGACAATGGCCACCGAGGTGCTCGTCGGAGCCGAGCGCCGCGTCCTCATCAGCGGCTACGGCGCCCTCCCCGCGCCGCCGCCTCCCGATAGCCTGCTCGGCCGCCTCGACCAGATCGACCTACGGGTACGTATGATTGTTGTTTACACAATTGTCACACGTGTGCATTGTTGTCGTGTGATGCCCGACCGATCTTGATACGTTCTTGGTAACTGATTGCAGCTGAGGCAGCTGGAGGATCAGCGGTGGCCGTCGTCCGCCGCCGAGGACGTCGACGGTGGGGTCTGCTTCACCGCCACCGCCGACTCCGACTCCCGCAGCGGCGCGACGGCGCGGCACCAGCACAGCAAGTCCATGCCCTCGGCGCTCCAGCCGCAGGAGAAGCAGGCGCACGTCCTGAGGGGCACGCTCATGGACCGCCTCAACCTGCTCGAGTCGCGCATCAGGCAGCTCAGCTGCGAGCTGGACCTGGACGGTGGGAGCGGCAAGCCCGCGTCCCTCGCGCCGCCCGTGGAGGACCGCGCGTGGTCCGAGCCGCCTCTGCCGGAGCCGCGCGGCGACGTCACGGCGTCCATTCGCGCGCACGCCGCGGCGGGAGGCGCCGGGGCTAACTGGAGCGCCGTGCAGATCCTGCAGAGGGGCGCTCGCCAGCTCCACCGCAACAAACCCAACCACCCTGCCAAGGTACGTGAACTCCATCGCATGCATTCTCCAGTACTAACACCGAGAAGAATTGCTTAACGCATATATGCGACTTCTGCGATGGAATTGCAGGTGAAGAAGCTCAAGGAGACCAAGTGCGCGTGCGAGGAGGAGAAGAGGAAGGCGGAGCGAAGCAACAAGGCATCCGCTGGCCGAAGGTGGTTCCCCATCGGGTGCTAATTCGAACAAACTGTTATTCAGGAGCTAGGCTAGCTCTGCATGGTGGACGGATGAACTGGTCTTTGTTGGATCGGCTCTTAATTATTGATTAGAATCTATATGTGTTTCCGTATGTGTTGCTATAATATGTGTTCTCTTCTGTATTTGTTTGTTCTTTTTTGTTCTGAATATATATGTACTAGTCCCGTATGCCTATTGATTTGTAAGTGTGTGTTAGCACTTAGCACTAGTTTATTCAAAGGTGTATTATCACTGTGTAGCTCCTTTTGTGTTTGCCATATGATAAACTTAGATAAAGTGTTCTGTTACCCTGATAAATAATCAGGCATATTTATCTTTTTTTTTCGAAGGGCATGTGCCGAACTTCATTAAGATAGAAAAGGAAAATACATAGTTTGGTTTAAGCACAGCTGAGATAGCCGAAAGGTAAGGTTTAAGCCACAGACACAAAGCAATGCCCCACGCAGGGGTTTTAGCCTAAACAACTGACACACACAAGCACCCTGCAACATCTAAAAAGCAACAATATATCCAGCAACTCTCCAGGCTCGAATGTCTTCAGTAATCAGCTCGAAGATCTTGCTTGCTGTGCTAAAGACTTGCTGAAAGATGCGGCCGTTGCGCTCCTTCCAAAGACTCCAGTGTACAAGGATGACCACCATGTCAAAATCCCTCCGCAGATCTTTGGGAGCCTTCTTCCTCGCTCTCTGCCACCATTCTTTCGTGTTTGTGAAGTTGCTGCTGGGAGGAAAGTCCGCCTTTGTCCAATCTCTAAACTTGCGCCACACCTATGAGAGAACCGCCAATGCACAAATAAGTGAGTAAAGGTCTCGTCGGCGACGCTGCACAAAGGGCAGGTCGCATTGTGAAGCCAGCCGCGTTTCAAAAGGTAGCAGGCATATTTATTTCAATGTCGTTGTTCAAATCTAGCAGCCAAATATGTACGGCGATGATGAATCAGTTAGCGCGTGGGAAAATTAGCCACTGTATAGGAACGCATCCTCCGTCAGTCAGGGCGCCCACAAGCCCACAATTTATGCCAAATAGGGGAAATGGTGAATTTGAATTTTAACATTGGTTCCCTCCATTGTAGAGGGCATTGGCATAGCCAAATATTATGGTATGGGAGCAAGTAGCTGCTCCTGCAGCTAAATTTGTGTTCTCGCTAGCCTCTCTATTTATTATGGGCCATGAAAGAATATTAATTCTTTTAGCAATCTACACACTATGGTAAACTTAGTCATTTGACACTGTAGCTATTTTTTCATTACGTGGCACATTTAGCATTTGACAACACTATGAATGCTCTCATATACTCATCAGTACCCTTGATGACATGGCAGTCCACGAGTAATGTTTGAGTCAGCATATGCTTAGGTAACTCTCTATCCTAGCCCTCCATTGTTTTTTCTGATATGTGACCAAGATTATTATATGTTGCCGACTCAACACTTGTTTCCTATTGGCTCATATAAAGTTACAGTGGAACCCATTAAGATTTCTCTTCATCTCATATATATTTGGACGGACAAGATAGAAAGTTACCTACCTATATCTTAGACCAAATCCATATATGCTCGGCAGTCCACACTCCACACTCCACACTCCACGGTAGACGGTACACAACGAGGATTACATATTCATCACGATTACACGAGCATCCATCCATTCACAAGTTTAAATACAACGAGGTGATGTTTTTTATTTACTTAGAGTAATAAGCTGAATAGCATCGTGTGCACATCCAGCTAACTAACCGTGGAGCTGGTGACGGACCTCGCTGACGCTGCTCACGCTGCCGACCCCGACGGTGACCGGGGCCTGGACACCCACGTCTACGAGCGCGCTTGCCTGCTCCTGGTGGTGGCGGAGGACATCGTGGTTCCCGGTGGCGGTTACACCGGCGGCAGGCGCCGGGACTCCGGCGTGGTCGTGGACGTGGCCAGGGAGGGGGCCAGGGTTGAGGGCGGCAAACGAGATGTACCTCTTTCGGCCGGCAGCGCCGACGACACACAGCGCTAGAAGGAGGACGGTGGCGAGGCGAAGGGAGGAGGAGGAGGAGCGAACCACAGAGGTCGACATGACTGCCTCTATCGATTCGCGTGTGCAGCTCTGGGCAGGGGGCGGCCGTGCTCTCTGAGTCTCTGTAGTCTGTATTTGTAGGAGGGGTTGAGCCGTTGAGGAACCAAGGAGAAGATCAGCTCGATGGGGCTGCACAGTGCAGCAGCTTCATTGAAGATGGCACATGCAGCTGCAGGAAGCTCGCCGTCGTAGGTTCGGCGCGGCGCCGGATGATATCCACTAGCCAGGTTCGGCGGCCGGCACGCTGCAGCTACTTTTTTTTTTTTTTTTGAGAGTTGCACGCTGCAGCTACTTGTGTAGGAGCTTAATTCAATCATGCCAACATGAGGGACTTGCCCACCGCGGCGCCGCGGACAGACTGGGCCGGCCCATTAACAGGTATGGTTTTGTATTTTTTTATTTTAATCTAAAAAATATTAAATCTGTCTAAGAAAAATCAGAAAACACGAAAAAAATTCATGATAATAATTTTTTATCGTTAAAAAAATCATGACTATTCAACATGTCTAGAAAAATGTTCATGTGGTTAGAAAAAAGGTTCCTCACCTAAAAACAATGTTCAAGAGTGCAAAAAATTGTTCACCAGATCCAAATTAACAGTGCTATTGAGATTAACAAAAGCGTTCACAATTTCGATAACATGGGTAAAGAATGTTCGTGGGTTTTAAAAAAATGTTCATAGGTCAGAAAATTGTTCAATAGTAGAAAATATGTATTCATGTATTATCAAAGAAAAAAGAATTAGAAGTAAAAAAATATGAGAAATAAAAAATAAAAGTGAAAAAGAAACATAAACAGAAAAATAAAACAGAACGAACGGTGAGCTAGTCAATGCTACTACTCGTGACAAGTGAGATTAAGTGGCTGCAAAGATGAGTTCACAATGAATGGAATGTGACCTCAATACTGGGCTGATGAGTGGGCCTGGGCAGGGCTATACTCCTTCCGGCAAGTTTTTTCGAGCAAATATTTATCCGTAACTTCTGGCCTTGTTTTTCCGAGCAAATCTTTTTCCAGACTACCGTGGAGCCCAATGTAGCTTCGCATGAGGCATGGATCATTCTAAATGTGGCCCAATTAAAGCTACTGCATATGTTTAATAAATCTTTTAAATATATCTTATTTTCATTTTATTTATAAAATTCAGTTTAATGATGAAATATTTGTTACCGAATATTTCTAAAAGTCTCTTGAATATTTTTTAAACCCAGTGAAAATATTAATCAACTGAACGGAGTCCACGGAAAATTAGTGAGAGCGACAGAGATTGGAAAAGTAGTTGATATTCCCGTTTCAGTTTCTTGGGTGGAGTAGTAGATAGTGAAGGCAAATATAATTGTTGCTCTTAGATTAATTTGATCTCACGTTGGGATTATATAGTACAGGAGACTTAACTGCTAAGGTAAATAGATTACAAATAAGGTAGAACTCTTTGAATCGGTTTGCTCTAGACGTGTCCTAATCATACACGTCTAACACCTCCCCGCAGTCGGAGCGGGAGCACCGCGGCCGTTCAGGCTGGAGCGGAACTCGGTGAAGATAGTCGATGGCAACCCCTTGGTGAAGATATCAGCGTACTGCGAGGATGTGGGAACATGGAGAACACGAACATCTCCAAAGGCTACACGCTCTCGAACAAAATGAAGATCAATCTCCACATGCTTAGTGCGTTGATGTTGAACTGGATTCGTCGAAAGGTAGACGGCGGAGATGTTGTCGCAGTAGACCACAGTAGCTCACTGAAGTGGGCGACGGAGCTCAGAAAGGAGCTGACGTAACCAACATGCTTCAGCGACTGCATTAGCGACTCCACGATATTCTGCCTCCGCACTCGATCGGGAGACAGTTTGTTGGCGCTTAGATGACCAAGAGATCAGATTGTCACCAAGGAAAACCCCATACCCAGAAGTCGACTTGCGAGTATCGGGGCATCCAGCCCAATCGGCATCAGTATAAGCAGTAAGTGATGTTGGTGATGAGCGATGCAGCTACAGGCCATAGTCGACGGTGCCGCGAAGGTACCGGAGAATCCATTTGACCGCATTAAGATGCGGCTCTCGTGGGTCGTGCATGTACAAGCAGACCTGCTGAACGGCATAGGCGACATCCGGGCGGGTGAACGATAGATAATGGAGAGCACCCACCAAGCTCAGATAAGTGGATGGATCAGCGACGGGGGCGCCAGTAGCGCCAAGCTTGGACTGTGTGTCAACCGGAGTGGAGCATGGATTGCACTCAGTCATTCCTGCACGGTCGAGGACGTCGAGGATGTACTGCCGTTGAGAGAGGAACATGCCAGTAGTAGAGCGCGTAGCAGCAACACCAAGAAAATAGTGTAATGCTCCAAGGTCCTTGAGAGAGAACTCGCGCTCTAGAGCTGTGATGGTGTGTCGAAGGAGCTGCTCAGAAGAGGCTGTCAGCACAATATCATCAACATATAACAGCGGGTAAAGTGTCTCTGTGTTGCGTGTGTAGATAAACAGAGAGGGGTCTGCACGGGAGCCAACAAATCCAAGTCGTAGAAGATGGTCGGCGAAGCGGCTATACCAAGCTCGCGGTGCCTGCTTAAGCCCATAGAGAGACTTGTTGAGGCGGCATACATGGTCGGGCTGGGAAGCATCAACGAACCCTGACGGTTGTGCACAATAGACAGTCTCAGCGAGAGTACCATGGAGAAAGGCATTGTTGATGTCGAGCTGATGGACCGGCCAGTCTTGAGCGACGGCAATGTGTAGGGATTCGTAGCATAGAAAACAAAAAATTTCCTACCGCGAGAACGCAATCCAAGCCAAGATGCAATCTAGAAGATGGGAACAACGAGGGGATGAACGAGACTAACCCTTGAAGATTTCCAAAGCCTACGAGAGGAGGCTCTCGTTGCTGCGGTAGACGATCACTTGCCGCTTTCAAAAGCGCGTAGAAGATCTTGACGGTGCCACAATCGGGCAGCACCTCCGTACTCGGTCACACGTACGGTGTTGATGACGACGTCCTTTGATGCGTGCAATTAACACACGTCCGTTGGGAACCCCAAGAGGAAGGTGTGATGCAGACAGTAGCAAGTTTTCCCTCAGAAAGAAACCAAGGTTTATCGAACCAGGAGGAGCCAAGAAGCACGTTGAAGGTTGATGGTGGCGGAATGTAGTGCGGCGCAACACCAGGGATTCCGGCGCCAACGTGGAACCTGCACAACACAATCACAGAACTTTACCCCAACGTAACAGCGAGGTTGTCAATCTCACCGGCTTGCTGTAAACAAAGGATTAGATGTATAGTGTGGATGATGATGTTTGTTTGCGAAGAACAGTAAAGAACAATTGCAGTAGATTGTATTTCAGATGTAAAGAATAGACCGGGGTCCCCAGTTCACTAGCGGTGTCTCTCCCATAAGATAAATAGCATGTTGGGTGAACAAATTACAGTTGGGCAATTGACAAATAAAGAAGGCATAACAATGCACATACAAATATCAAGATGAGTACTATGAGATTTAATCAGGGCATTACGACAAAGTACATAGACCGCCATCCAAAGATGCATCTATGCCTAAAAAGTCCACTTTCGTGTTATCATCCGCACCCGTTCCGGTATTAAGGTGCAAGCACGAGACAATTGCAGTCAGTATGGTGCGTAATGTCATCAACTCAATTAGCCTTAGACAAAGCGTCGATGTGTGATCCCTAGTGGCAACAAAGACATCCACAACCTTAGAACTTTCTCTCACATCGTCCCATTTAATGGAGGCATGAACCCACTATCGAGCATAAATACTCCCTCTTGGAGTCACAAGTATCAACTTGGCCAGAGCCTCTATTAGCAACGGAGAGCATGCAAGAACATAAACAACACATATGATAGATTGATAATCAACTTGACATAGTATTCAATATCCATCGGATCCCAACAAACACAACATGTAGGATTACAAAGAAACGATCTTGATCATGATAGGCAGCTCACAAGATCGAGCATGATAGCACAATTAGGAGAAGACGACCATCTAGCTACTGCTATGGACCCATGGTCCAGGGGTGAACTACTCACACATCAATCCGGAGGCGATCATGGCGACGAAGAGACCTCCGGGAGATGATTCCCCTCTCCGGCAGGGTGCCGGAGGCGATCTCCTGAATCCCCCGAGATGGGATTGGCGGCGGCTGATAACCCACAAGTATAGGGGATCGCAGCAGTCTTCGCGGGTAGTAAAACCCTATTTATTGATTCGACACAAGGGGAGACAAAGAATACTTGAAAGCCTTAACAGCGGAGTTGTCAATTCAGCTGCACCTGGAAACAGACTTGCTCGCAAGAGTTTATCAAGAGTAGGGTCAGCTTTATAGCAGTAGCAGTAGTGAAATAACAACAGTAGAGTAACAGAGACAGCAGTAGTGATTATAGTAAACAGCAGGATTAAAATACTGTAGGCACGGGGACGGATAACGGGCGTTGCATGGATGAGAGAAACTCATGTAACAATCAAGCAGGGCATTTGCAGATAATAATAAAACGGTGTCTAAGTACAAAGCAATCAATAGGCATGTGTTCCAATTATAGTCGTACGTGCTCGCAATGAGAAACTTGCACAACATCTTTTGTCCTACCAGCCGGTGGCAGCCGGGCCTCAAGGGAATCTACTGGATATTAAGGCACTCCTTTTAATAGAGCACCGGAGCAAAGCATTAACACTCTGTGAACACATGTGATCCTCACATCACTACCATCCCCTCCGGTTGTCCCGATTTCTGTCACTTCGGGGCCATTGGTTCCGGACAGCGACATGTGTATACAACTTGCAGGTAAGACCATAAACAATGAATATCATGATGAAATAATAACATGTTCAGATCTGAGATCATGGCACTCGGGCCCTAGTGACAAGCATTAAGCATAACAAGTTGCAACAATATCATCAAAGTACCAATTACGGACACTAGGCACTATGCCCTAACAATCTTACACTATTGCATGACCAATCTCATCCAATCCCTACCATCCCCTTCAGCCTACAGCGGGGGAATTACTCACACATGGATGGGGGAAACATGGCTGGTCGATGGAGAGGCGTCGGTGGTGATGATGGCGATGATCTCCTCCAATTCCCCGTCCCGGCGGAGTGCCAGAACGGAGACTTCTGGCTCCTGAGACGGAGTTTCGCGATGTGGCGGCGTTCTGGAGGGTTTCTCGCGACTTCGACTTCTCTCCGTGCGTTTTTAGGTCGAGGCCGATAAGTAGTCCGAAGGAGGGCGTCGGAGGCCGGCCGAGGGGGCCACACGCTAGGGTCGCGCGCCCCCCTCCTGGGCCGCGCCGCCCTAGGGTGTGGGGCCCTCGGGCCTCCCCCTGACTTGCCCTTCTGGCTCCGTAAGTATTCTGGGAAAATAGGGCCTTCTGTATAAATTCCGAGGTTTTTCCTGAAAGTTGGATTTCTGCACAAAAACGAGACACCAGAACAGTTCTGCTGAAAACAGCGTTAGTCCGTGTTAGTTGCATCCAAAATACACAAATTAGAGGTAAAACAACAACAAAAGTGTTCGGGAAAGTAGATACGTTTTGGACGTATCAACTCCCCCAAGCTTAGCTTATTGCTTGTCCTCAAGCAATTCAGTTAACAACTGAGCGATAAAAGAACTTTCACGAACACATTTGTTCATATGATGTAAATATTCTCATGCTATGGCTAACACTTAGGCAGTTCATAATAAGACACATGCAGATAAGACCATCTAATAGCTATATCAATCATGGAAAGGTACCAACAATTAATAATAAGCATCATGAATCATGTATATAAGCAGGATTGCAATGTTCATAAAAGAGTATGATAGAGTGGTATCTCGCTTGCCCATATTTGATCAGCAAAACATAAATGCTCAGGCACCTCTGAAGTTCATAGAAAGACTAGAAATAGTGATTGTCAAAGATAAAAGCATCAAAGTTATACCACAATCAATCATATTTTGAGACAAGCATATTATACTAAGAATGACAGTTGTGCTCTCAAGAAAGTGCTCAAAGAAAGGATGGAGACACAACATAAAAGTATAAGATTGACCCTTCGCAGAGGGAAGCAGGGATTAACATGCGCTAGAGCTTTTCATTTGTAAAACAGGAGTAAAATTATTTTGAGAGGTGTTTGTTGTTGTCAACGAATGGTAATGGGTACACCAACTACCTCGCCAACCGGACTTTCAAGAGCGGCTCCCATGAAGGACGTTATCTCTACCAGCAAGGTAGATCATCCCTCTTCTCTTTTGTTTACACACGTATTTTAGTTTTATTATGGGTGACACTCCCCCCAACCTTTGCTCGCACAAGCCATGGCTAACCGAATCCTCGGGTGCCGTCCAACAATCACATACCATGGAGGAGTGTCTATTTGCAAAATTAAGTTGCTTACTGATGAATCAGAGCAAAACATGTGAAGAGAATTATTAGTGAAAGTTGATTAATCGGGGCTGGGAACCCCATTGCCAGCTCTTTTTGCAAAATTATTGGATAAGAGGATGTGCCACTAGTCCATATGAAAATCCGTCAAGAGTAAATGACAAGGTTGAAAGTTAAACACCACATACTTCCTCATGAGCTATGAAACATTAACACAAATTGCGAAGCATTTTGAAGGTTTAAAGGTAGCGCATGAGAATTTACTTGGAATGGTTTGAAATGCCATGCATAGGTATTTATGGTGGACACTCTGGGATAACTTGGTTTTCATGTGTTTGGAGGCACGAGCAGCGTTCCCGCTCAGTACAAGTGAAGGCTAGCAAAAGACTAGGGAGCGACAAATCAAGAGAGCAATAACTGTCATAATCATGCTTGCGGCAAAATAAATTAACTGAGGCATAAAAGTGATACAAGAACTCTGAAGCAATGTAAATCATCGAGGCTTAATTGACTTTTGTTCAGTCATATGCATGCGTGAGCATGTGCCAAGTTAATTCAACCGAATTATTCAGAGGAGGATACCACAATATCATACCTATCTATGAATAAAACAATGCAAGCAAACATCCATGACATGCTACTCATATTAATAAATTGGAGCTAAACATGAGAGATGATGAACTACTAGACTTTCTTAAATGACATATACCTCACATGAACCAACTAAGCATGCTCACATGGATGAGTATATGGACAAAAATGAAAACAAATAGAGTTCATACCAGCCTCTCACCACAATCAGATTGTCGTAGATCGTCATTATTGCTTTTTCACTTGTGTAGCTTGGATAATATGAAATGAAAACCACGCTCCAGCCACCGAAGACCATTGAACTCATAATGAACTTTACAAACCAAAGAAGAACAGCAAATATTTTTGGTGTTTTCGAATTTGGAAACAAGAACAAAAGGGAACAAGCAAACAAAGCAAAATCTTTTTGGGTTTTCTTATAGCAAACTAGCAATAGCAAATAAAGCGAAGCAAATGCAAGAAACCAAGATAAACAAGTGGTGAAGAGAAACCACATAAATATTTTTGGTCTTTTTGTGTTTTAAGAAGTAAACAAGCAAAAACAAGAAAATGAAAACTAAAAGAAACGCTGAAAAGCAAGATGGCAGAAATCTGCCAAAACCTGATAGCAGTACAGAAATTGATTTTTACAAAAATCTTCCGTTGCTCAGCTCGAAAAGTGTTCAACTAATGAAAGTTAGATAACAACCTGGGGAACATGCACAAAAATTGGCAGCTCAAAAATAACGTTCTGGCTGTGCGCACGAATTTTTTTGGTAACAGTCCAGAATCTGTTTTCAGGCAGCACTTCCCCAAATATCATCTCCCTCTCATTAGAAAACCACTCAAAGAAACTAAACAAGTATGTACAAGTATCCAGCAACCATAATATGCAAAGAATGAGTGATGCCGGTATACCTCCCCCCAAGCTTAGGCTTTTGACTCTTCTTGATCACATTATATCACCCTTCTCTCTTGACCCTTGAAAACTTCTGCCACACCAAACTTCTCATAAAACTTCATTCGAGGGGTTAGTACTAAAAAACTTTAATTCACTTTACTCCTGTAGTGACACATTGCAAGAACTCAATAAAACATTAGCTACAACTCTCCAAGTCTAGAAAGCCTCACTTAAAGTCTACAAGAGACAATGAAAAAAACAGAGACAGAATCTGTCAAAACAGAACAGCCAGTAAAGACGAATTTTTAAGAGGTACTTCCGTTGCTCAAATCAGAAAACTCATAACTAATGAAAGTTGCGTACATATCTGAGGATCACTCACGTAAATTGGCAGATTTTTCTGAGTTACCTACAGAGAACCCTACCCAGATTCGTGACAGCAAGAAATCTGTTTCTGTGCAGAAATCCAAATCTAGCATCAACCTTCTATTAGAGACTTTATGTGGCACAATAATGCAATAAAGTAAAGATACAAATGTATTGCTACAGTAAGTAAAACAAGTGGAGGAAGAAAGAGATGTTGTTTACCTCCTCTATGCATATAAAAAGTATTTGTTAACAAAGTTGATCAAGTCTTGCCACCAAATAAATTTTACATAGCATAAGAAGAAATAAACCTCAAATCAATCATGTTACCTTGAATTGTATTGATATGGATCCAATCACAAGAGTTTGATATTCTTCTTTAGGCTCATATATTGGACAATCAATAGTTCCCACTTTGATAGTTCTCACATTAGAAATAGTATTAACTCCACATACTTTATCAATCCTCTTGGGGAAATAGACGGTGTGCTCCCTATCATCAACATTGAAAGTAACATTTCCTTTATTGCAATCAATAACAGCCCCTGCGGTGTTAAGAAAAGGTCTCCCAAGAATAATAGACATATTATCATCTTCAGGCATTTCCAACACAACAAAATCAGTTAATATCAAGCAGTTATTAGTAACTTGAACAGGAACATCCTCACATATACCAACAGGAATAGCAGTAGATTTATCAGCCATTTGCAAAGATATATCAGTAGGTATCAACTTATCTAAGTAAAGTCTCTTATAAAGAGAAAAAGGCATAACACTAACACCGGCTCCCAAGTCACATAGAGCAGTTTTAACATAATTATTCTTAATTGAACAAGGAATAGTAGGTATACCTGGGTCGCCCAACTTCTTTGGAACTTTGCCATTGAAAGAGTAATTAGCAAGCATAGTGGAAATTTCCTCATTGGGGATTTTCCTTTTGTTAGTAACAATATCTTTCATATACTTTGAATAAGGAGGCAATTTAATAGCATCAGTCAAAGGGATTTGCAAGAATAAAGGTTTCATCCAATCACAAAATTTATTATAGTGTTCTTCTTCCTTTGATTTTAGTTTCTTAGCAGGAAAAGGCATTTGCTTTTGCACCCATGGTTCCCTTTCATTACCATGTTTATTAGCAATAAAATCTTCTTTAGTATACTTTTTATTTTTATCTTGCTTTTCAGGTTCATCTTCAACTTCTTCTTTATCAGAAACATCATTCTTATCATTACCATTATTATTATCATGTTCATTACCACTTTCAGTTTCAGCATCAGAAATAGAAATACTATTAGGATCATTAACAGGTTCAGAGGATTCTACAACATTTTTATGTTTCTTCTTCTTTTTCTTAGAAGGAGCACTAGGTTCAATGCGTTGAGAATCTTGTTCAATTCTTTTGGGATGCCCTTCAGGATATAGAGGATCCTGGGTAGAGACACCACCTCTAGTTGTTACTTCATAAGCATGTTTCTTTTTAGAATTATTTTGTAATAAGTCATTTTGCACTTTAGTGAGTTGATCAATTTGAGTTTGAACCATTTGAAAATGTTTAACAAGCATCTTAATATCATTGGAGGTTCTCTCCACAATATCATGCAAATTGCTAATAGCTTGAGAATTTTCCATTAGATGATTCTCTACTCTCATATTAAAATTTTCTTGCTTAACAATATAATTATCAAACTCATCTAAGCATTGCGCAGGAGGTTTTGAATACGGATAATCTTCTCTAGTAAAGCGCTGAAGGGAGTTTACCTCAATCATGGATGAAGGGGGAATTATCTCACATATATCTTCTATGGGAGGTAGATTCTTCACATCTTCAGATTTAATACCTTTCTCCTTGAGAGACTTCTTGGCTTCCCTCATATCTTCATCATTCAATTTAATTAAACCCCTCTTCTTCAATATTGGCGTTGGAGTTGGTTCAGGCGTAGTCCAATCATCATGATTCCGGCCTATTTTAGCCAATAATTCTTCAGCTTCGTCTGGAGTTCTTTTCCTGAAAACACAACCAGCACAACTATCCAGGTATGCCCTAGACTCAATGGTTAGTCCACTATAAAATATATCAAGTAGATCATTCTTTTCTAAATCATGTCCAGGTCGAGCTCTGATAAGAGAACAAAATCTTGCCCAAGCCTCAGGCAATTTCTCTTCATCTCCCTGGTCAAATCTATACATTTTCTGTAAAGCAACATGTTGAGCACTAGCAGGAAAGTATTTTCGAAAGAAAACATCACGCAAATCAGTTGGACTTTTAATAGAACCAGGAGGCAAATTATTATACCAAGTTTTAGCATCATCCTTTAATGAGAAAGGAAAAATTTTAGCGACAAAATAAGTACGCATCTTGATATCATCAGAAAACAAACTACTCATAGAAGAAAGTTCAATCATGTGTTCTACAGCACTTTCTTTTTCAGTACCACAAAAGGGTGCTTTCTCTACAATAGCTATATGAGATAGATCAAGAGAAAAATCATAATCTTTATCCTTAATGCATATAGGAGATGTGGCAAATTTAGGATCAGGAGATAACTTATGTCTAACAGTATATTGTGTGAGAAACTTTTTAATTTTACTTGCATCAGCAGTAGCATTGCATCTATTAATTAAATCATCATTAAGCTCCACATAATCTTCATCAGGATCATCACTAGAATAATCAAGTTCAGGTGAATTAACAGGTGTAGTAGCATCAGGAGTTTCAGTATTTTCAATTTGTCTAGACCTAGCAATTGTAGCATCTAGAAAGGATCCCAATGAACCACTATCATCAAGCACAGCAGAAACATTATCAATATCATAAGAGTTTTCAGATTCAGCAGAAGTACCAGCAAGTGAAGCTTGTGGCGGTGAAACAAGTTTATCAATCACAGATGGTGAATCAAGAGCAGCAGAGGTACTCAGAGTTGTACCTTTTCTTGTAGTGGATGGTAATATGGCGACTTTAGGATTGCGAGTTTTACCCATGATGGAGAATTTGCAGCGAACAATATCAATCCAAGTGAACTTCCAAATAAAGCTATGCTCCCCGGCAACGGCGCCAGAAAACGGTCTTGATAACCCACAAGTATAGGGGATTGCAGCAGTCTTCGCGGGTAGTAAAACCCAATTTATTGATTCGACACAAGGGGAGACAAAGAATACTTGAAAGCCTTAACAGCGGAGTTGTCAATTCAGCTGCACCTGGAAACAGACTTGCTCGCAAGAGTTTATCAGTAGTAACAGTTTTATAGCAGTAGCAGTAGTGAAATAACAGCAGCAGAGTAACAGAGACAGCAGTAGTGATTATAGTAAACAGCAGGATTAAAATACTGTAGGCACGGGGACGGATAACGGGCGTTGCATGGATGAGAGAAACTCATGTAACAATCAAGCAGGGCATTTGCAGATAATAATAAAACGGTGTCTAAGTACAAAGCAATCAATAGGCATGTGTTCCAATTATAGTCGTACGTGCTCGCAATGAGAAACTTGCACAACATCTTTTGTCCTACCAGCCGGTGGCAGCCGGGCCTCAAGGGAATCTACTGGATATTAAGGCACTCATTTTAATAGAGCACCGGAGCAAAGCATTAACACTCCGTGAACACATGTGATCCTCACATCACTACCATCCCCTCCGGTTGTCCCGATTTCTGTCATTTCGGGGCCATTGGTTCCGGACAGCGACATGTGTATACAACTTGCAGGTAAGACCATAAACAATGAATATCATGATGAAATAATAACATGTTCAGATCTGAGATCATGGCACTCGGGCCCTAGTGACAAGCATTAAGCATAACAAGTTGCAACAATATCATCAAAGTACCAATTACGGACACTAGGCACTATGCCCTAACAATCTTACACTATTACATGACCAATCTCATCCAATCCCTACCATCCCCTTCAGCCTACAGTGGGGGAATTACTCACACATGGATGGGGGAAACATGGCTGGTCGATGGAGAGGCGTCGGTGATGATGATGGCGATGATCTCCTCCAATTCCCCGTCCCGGTGGAGTGCCAGAACGGAGACTTCTGGCTCCTGAGACGGAGTTTCGCGATGTGGCGGCGTTCTGGAGGGTTTCTCGCGACTTCGACTTCTCTCCGTGTGTTTTTAGGTCGAGGCCGATAAGTAGTCCGAAGGAGGGCGTCGGAGGCCGGCCGAGGGGGCCACACGCTAGGGCCGCGCGCCCCCCTCCTGGGCCGCGCCGCCCTAGGGTGTGAGGCCCTCGGGCCTCCCCCTGACTTGCCCTTCTGGCTCCGTAAGTATTCTGGGAAAATAGGGCCTTCTGTATAAATTCCGAGGTTTTTCCTGAAAGTTGGATTTCTTCACAAAAACGAGACACCAGAACAGTTCTGCTGAAAACAGCGTTAGTCCGTGTTAGTTGCATCCAAAATACACAAATTAGAGGTAAAACAACAACAAAAGTGTTCGGGAAAGTAGATACGTTTTGGACGTATCAGCGGCTGCGTCTCTGGAAGGTTTTCCGTATTGTGGCTCTCGGTACTGGGGGTTTCGTGACATGGATATCCGGGCCTGGTACTCTAGGACAGCCATTGATATGATATTTGGGTCTAAGGTTGTACCAGTAGTTTATTATAATCTTGTTATTAGGAGATAATAATGTAGCCAGGTCATGCTGTGGGCCATCTAGGGTTTTAATAGAGTCCGTTTGACTTGGGCCTGTCCAAGTCGAACTAGGTTAGGCCCAATAAGGGGGCCGGCCGGCCACCTCTCCCTCTCATATAAGGAGATGGCACGGCTAGGGTTTAGAGTAGTCTAGATTGAAATCAGAATTATGTAGAACTTTGAGTTCATACTATCACCGTCCCTATGGGATCAGCGTGCGTGACGGCGTCTAGGACGTTCGTCCGGTTATCCAATAAAGATGTGAGCGTTCTTGAGTCTGTCAAGGGTATTCATATGTGCTTGAGTATCCTCGAATCTGTCGAGGAAGTTCAAGATCTATCGGTCCTATGGATCAACAACAAGGTGCACCATGAAAGGTCGGGCCAACATTCCCTTATCATGTGGTATCAGAGCGCTAGGTTGATCACGGTGCAGATTGGTTTGTTGCTCAGTTGTTTCTGCTCAATTGCTGTGGCTACCATTGGGTACGTCGCCGCCATGCTGTTGGTGAAGATCAAGGAGGAGTAAGTGGGCGGCAGATTCAAGTTCAAGAGGCCTTCGTTCATGCGGAGGTGGTGGCGGCAAGGGAGAGGAAGGAGAAGCGATACCGAAGTTCTGCCACGACAGGAGTTTGCAGGAATTCTCTGCCACGACAGGAAAAATCGTGAGGAAGAAGGTCAGATCCGTCAGGAGACCGGCACTGCCGGCCTTGACACCCCGGCACTGCCGGCCACACCGGCACTGCCGGCCTCAACACCCCGGCACTGCCGGCCTTCCCAAAATTTTGACAGTTTTCTCTGCCGCGGCAGGATTTATGCCAGTTTCTCTGCCGCGACAGGAATTTTCTGCCGTGAGTCTGTTTTTGGCTGTTTCCTGCTGCTGTTGTTGCTGCTGTTGCTTGTTCATCATGGAGTGTATGAAAAATTTTCTTCAAAGGAGGAAGACATTGGTGATCCAAGAGAGTGCGTACTCGGGTGTGTTCAGCTTATTTGGATCCATGGCGGACAGTTGTTTGTTCTGTTTGTTTTGGGTGATATGTATGGTGCACTTCAGTTGCATTTGGGAGGATACTTGTGTCTTCAATCAGGTTGATGGCGTCGAAGACCAAAGGGGCGCCAAGTTCAAGACAAGCTAGTCGAGAGGGAGGATGAGGTGTGGAAGACTGGCGAGGCTTGAGGATGAAGTTCGGTGATGTTCTTATCTGACGCTACCCTTTTTCTAGCAGACCCTCACGCGTTGGGGACAACGCTTCTTGAAGAAGGGGAGAGATGATATGGATATCCGGGCCTGGTACTCTAGGGCAGCCATTGATATGATATTTGGGTCTAAGGTTGTACCAGTAGTTTATTATAATCTTGTTATTAGGAGATAATAATGTAGCCAGGTCATGCTGTGGGCCATCTAGGGTTTTAATAGAGTCCGTTTGACTTGGGCCTGTCCAAGTCGAACTAGGTTAGGCCCAATAAGGGGGCCGGCCGGCCACCTCTCCCTCTCATATAAGGAGATGGCACGGCTAGGGTTTAGAGTAGTCTAGATTGAAATCAAAATTATGTAGAACTTTGAGTTCATACTATCACCGTCCCTATGGGATCAGCGTGCGTGACGGCGTCTAGGACGTTCGTCCGGTTATCCAATAAAGATGTGAGCGTTCTTGAGTCTGTCAAGGGTATTCATATGTGCTTGAGTATCCTCGAATCTGTCGAGGGAGTTCAAGATCTATCGGTCCTATGGATCAACAACAAGGTGCACCATGAAAGGTCGGGCCAACATTCCCTTATCATGTGGTATCAGAGCGCTAGGTTGATCACGGTGCAGATTGGTTTGTTGCTCAGTTGTTTCTGCTCAATTGCTGTGGCTACCATTGGGTACGTCGCCGCCATGCTGTTGGTGAAGATCAAGGAGGAGTAAGTGGGCGGCAGATTCAAGTTCAAGAGGCCTTCGTTCATGCGGAGGTGGTGGCGGCAAGGGAGAGGAAGGAGAAGCGATACCGAAGTTCTGCCACGACAGGAGTTTGCAGGAATTCTCTGCCACGACAGGAAAAATCGTGAGGAAGAAGGTCAGATCCGTCAGGAGACCGGCACTGCCGGCCTTGACACCCCGGCACTGCCGGCCACACCGGCACTGCCGGCCTCAACACCCCGGCACTGCCGGCCTTCCCAAAATTTTGACAGTTTTCTCTGCCGCGGCAGGATTTATGCCAGTTTCTCTGCCGCGACAGGAATTTTCTGCCGTGAGTCTGTTTTTGGCTGTTTCCTGCTGCTGTTGTTGCTGCTGTTGCTTGTTCATCATGGAGTGTATGAAAAATTTTCTTCAAAGGAGGAAGACATTGGTGATCCAAGAGAGTGCGTACTCGGGTGTGTTCAGCTTATTTGGATCCATGGCGGACAGTTGTTTGTTCTGTTTGTTTTGGGTGATATGTATGGTGCACTTCAGTTGCATTTGGGAGGATGCTTGTGTCTTCAATCAGGTTGATGGCGTCGAAGACCAAAGGGGCGCCAAGTTCAAGACAAGCTAGTCGAGAGGGAGGATGAGGTGTGGAAGACTGGCGAGGCTTGAGGATGAAGTTCGGTGATGTTCTTATCTGACGCTACCCTTTTTCTAGCAGACCCTCACGCGTTGGGGACAACGCTTCTTGAAGAAGGGGAGAGATGATATGGATATCCGGGCCTGGTACTCTAGGACAGCCATTGATATGATATTTGGGTCTAAGGTTGTACCAGTAGTTTATTATAATCTTGTTATTAGGAGATAATAATGTAGCCAGGTCATGCTGTGGGCCATCTAGGGTTTTAATAGAGTCCGTTTGACTTGGGCCTGTCCAAGTCGAACTAGGTTAGGCCCAATAAGGGGGCCGGCCGGCCACCTCTCCCTCTCATATAAGGAGATGGCACGGCTAGGGTTTAGAGTAGTCTAGATTGAAATCAGAATTATGTAGAACTTTGAGTTCATACTATCACCGTCCCTATGGGATCGGCGTGCGTGACGGCGTCTAGGACGTTCGTCCGGTTATCCAATAAAGATGTGAGCGTTCTTGAGTCTGTCAAGGGTATTCATATGTGCTTGAGTATCCTCGAATCTGTCGAGGGAGTTCAAGATCTATCGGTCCTATGGATCAACAACAAGGTGCACCGTGAAAGGTCGGGCCAACGTTCCCTTATCATTTCGCGACGGAGGCTTTAAGTAGGCGGAAGGGTAGGTCAGGAGGCGTCACGAGGGACCCACACAACAGGTCGGCGCGGCCAAGGGCCAGGCCGCGCCGCCCTAGCGTGTGGCCGCCTCGTGGCCCCACTTCTTATCCTCTTCGGTCTTCTGGAAGCTTCGTGTGAAAATAGGACCCTGGGCGTTTATTTCGTCCAATTCCGAGAATATTTCCTTACTAGGATTTCTGAAACCAAAAACAGCAGAAAACAGCAACTGGCTCTTCGGCATCTCGTCAATAGGTTAGTGCCAGAAAATGCATAATAACGACATATAATGTATATAAAACATGTGAGTATCATCATAAAAGTAGCATGGAACATAAGAAATTATAGATACGTTTGGGACGTATCAAGCATCCCCAAGCTTAGTTCCTACTCGCCCTCGAGTAGGTAAACGATAACAAAGATAATTTCTGAAGTGACATGCTATCATAATCTTGATCATACTATTGTAAAGCACATGAGATGAATGCAGCGATTCGAAGCAATGATGAAGATAATGAGTAAACAAATGAATCATATAGCAAAGACTTTTCATGAATAATACTTTCAAGACAAGCATCAATAAGACTTGCATAACAGTTAACTCATAAGCAATAAATTCTTAGTAGAAAGCTTTGAAACAACACAAAGGAAGATATAAGTTTCAGCGGTTGCTTTGAACTTCAACATATATATCTCATGGATAATTGTCAACATAAAGCAATATAACAAGTGCAATAAGTAAACATGTAAGAATCAATGCACACAGTTGATACAAGTGTTTGCTTCTGGGATAGAAAGAATAGGCAAACTAACTCAACAATAAAGTAGAAGATAGGCCCTTCGCAGAGGGAAGCATGGATTACTATTTTTGTGCTAGAGCTTTTCATTTTGAAAACAAGAAACAATTTTGTCAACGGTAGTAATAAAGCATATGAGTTATGTATAAGACATCTTATAAGTTGCAAGCCTCATGCATAGTATACTAATAGTGCTCGCACCTTGTCCTAATTAGCTTGGGTTAACACGGATTATCATTGCATAACATATGTTTCAACCAAGTGTCACAAAGGGGTACCTCTATGCCGCCTGTACAAGGGTCTAAGGAGAAAGCTCGCATTGGATTTCTCGCTTTTGATTATTCTCAACTTAGACATCCATACCGGGACAACATAGACAACAGATAATGGACTCCTCTTTTAATGCTTAAGCATTCAACAACAGATAATATTCTCATAAGAGATTGAGGTTTTATGTCCAAACTGAAACTTCCACCATGATTCATGGCTTTAGTTAGCGGCCCAATGTTCTTCTCTAACAATATGCATACTCAAACCATTTGATTGTGAAAACCGCCCTTACTTCAGACAAGACGAACATGCATAGCAACTCACATGATATTCAACAAAGGTAAAAGAGTTGATGGCGTCCCCAGGAAACATGGTTACCGCACAACAAGCAACTTATTAAGAAATAAGACACATAAGTACATATTCTTCACCACGATAGTTTTTAAGCTATTTTGTCCCATGAGCTATATATTGTAAAGGTAAAGAATGGAATTTTAAAGGTAGCACTCAAGTAATGTACTTTGGAATGGCGGAGAAATACCATGTGGTAGGTAGGTATGGTGGACACAAATGGCATGGTTATTGGCTCAAGGATTTGGATGCATGAGAAGAATTCCTCTCGATACAAGGCTAGGCTAGCAAGGTTGTTTGAAGCAAACTCAAGTATAAAAGGTGCAGCAAAGCTTACATATGAACATATTGTAGCTATTATAAGACTTTACATTGTCTCCTTGTTGTTCAAACACCTCAACCAGAAAATATCTAGACTCTAGAGATCAATCATGCAAACCAAATTTTAACATGCTCTATGTAGTTATTCATTAATGGGTACAAGGTACATGATGCAAGAGCTTAAACAAGATCTATATGAGCACAACAATTGCCAAGTATCACATTATTCAAGACATTATACCAATTACCACATGCGGCATTTTCCGTTTCCAACCATATATCAATGAATGAGGTAGTTCAACTTTCGCAATGAACATTAAAGATAAAGCTAAGAACACATGTGTTCATACGAAACAGCGGAGCGTAATATCTCCAATATAAAGGATTGTGGGATCCGACTTTATTCAAACAAAATAAAAACTAAAGCAAACAGACGCTCCAAGCAAAGCACATAAGATGTGACGGAATAAAAATATAGTTTCACTAGAGGAACCTGATAAGTTGTCGATGAAGAAGGGGATGCCTTGGTGTCGTTGCCTATTCGACGGTACCTCAGAGGAGGGATCCTCACGAGGGGGAGAAGAAGTAGGGGCCATAGGGCGGAGTGCACTCGGGACGGTGGTACGCGATTTACCCAGCTTCAGAACACCTGCACGAGGACAGGGCCTACTGCTGCTTGTCTGGAATTATCTGGGCACTTTCGCATTGTTACAATGAGTTGTGGTTGTGCCTCTAGGGCTCCCAGGATCCGGCTTATAAAGACACACGGATCTAGGGTTTACATGGAGAGTCCTAGCCGGATTACAAGTTTGCCTAACTACGGTACAATGTCTTGCCGTGTACGTCAAGGATCCATCCTTCCATCTATGTCGTACCGGATCCGGTCCCTACTGGGCCTTCATGGATCCGGGTTCCTCCAAAGGTCGGTCGGATCCGGCTCCCTGCTCCTGGGCCGGACATCTTCCGTCAAGATCAACAGCAACTGGGCCGCCCGATGGGCCACATGCCTCATCACCATCTGTGGGCCACCCGGGCTTGCCGGATCTAGGCACTGTCGATGGTACACCCATGAAGTATACCCACAACAGTAGCCCCCAGAGTTCTCTGAGTTTCGCCTGCTGTTTCCGACTCGCTAGTCCATCATGGTCTCCGGCTATACTGGTAACGCGGAGAAACTTGAAGAACTCCAACTTTACATTTTCTTCTTTTCCCAACTTTTAGTCGGAAAATGCTCCCATTCTGCGGGACTTCATCCATCGACGATTTGAAATACGTTTCCGGGTTACCCCCTGTTTGCGAATGAAAACCAACTTATTTTCACGCAATTACCCGGAATCTTAAAAGACTCAAAATGGTTCCGCCAATTCTGGCGCCATTTTCGCGCGATTTGTGCGGTAACTTATCTCTAGCCATTTTTACCGTTTGGGGTTTGGGACACGTGTCACGCATCCAACGGTGCGACGCTTGCGTTCCGACCACAGGATGCGGAGCACGAATCTCGTCCCTCCGGCCTATAAATATCTGCCGTCGACCCCTTAATCCTCATTCACCCCCCTTTCTACCTCTCTACGTAGCGCCGCCTCGAGCTTTCTCTCCGCCATGCCGGAATCTCGCCGGAGTCTCGCCGGAGCTGCTTCGCCGCCGCACGAAGTTCGTCCTGTTCTTAACTTCGGCGAGCCACCGCGCAGAAACCTCGTCGCCGGCGACTCCGGCCACCGCGGACTCCATCACGGTGAGTTTTCGAGCTTTACTCTCGCGCCGTAGTCAGTAGGGATGAACGTTAGGTTGACGACACTGGATCCGACTAAGGAATATTTCCGCCAATGTTTTTTCTTCAGATGTCTTCAACGACTCCGCCTCCAACCTCTGAACCAATCCTGGCAACCCCAATCTCCTCCGCCCCTCCACCCTTCGTCCCAGTCAGGCTGGATCCTTCAAAGGATTTCGGCAAGGAGGCTGAAGGGACTTCTGCTAACCCGGAGAAAACCTCCGGGGCGGATCAGGCGGAGCACAAGGCGGAAGAGATCATCGCCAAAAAATCGAAGGCTCGTCAACGAGACTCTGAAGCCAAGGGAAAATGGTGGCCCTGCACCACAACTGAGATGGAGCTGAAGAACCTCGAGGCGGAGGGCTTCCTGCAACCCGGAAGCTGGAGGTCAGTTCCGAACGCCTTAGCTCCAGCTCCGGAGGACAACGAGATAGTGCTGACGAAAGCACTGGTGGAGCGGGGCTTTTCATTTCCGCCTTCGGACTTCTTCCTGGAGATCCTGAAGGTCTATGGGCTCCAGCCCCATAACGTTTCTCTGAACAGCGTGCTTGCGATCAGCAATCACGTCACCCTCTGTGAGGGCCATCTCCGGGTAACTCCCGAGCTCTCCCTGTTCCAATATTACTTTACTGTCAAGAAGGAGAGGATCCGGCAGTCCACCGAGCTAGCAACATGCGGATCCATCACCTTCATGATCCGCCCAGGCCGCGTCTACCCCCACACCGATCGCCACGAATCCGCGCGGTACTGGTCTGGGGGCTTCTTCTACTTGAAGGACGTCTCCGACCCAGCGAGCACAAGGAAGTTGCCACCGTTCAAGAACTGCCCCGCCACTGAGCTTCCAGCATGGTCACACTGCCCCCACCTCTCCGACTCGCCCCAGCTCACACGCGCCGTCAGGCGGATCTGCAAGCTGACGGAAGAGGGGCTGACAGGGAAGGACTTGACCCTTTCCTGGTTCACCAAGCGGATCCAGCCGCTCCAACACAGGGACCAGCTGATGTTCCAGTACACAGGGCGCGATGACCCAATGCGCGCCACAAAAGACAATCTTTCCGCCGACGCCATCGACAAGAGGATCCGGGTCCTCATCAAGATTCCGCGTGAACTTCACGTTCACGTGTGCAACAAAGACATTCACATGAATGGCTCCGGAACCGCGGTACGCCGCCTTGACTTTAGTCCATTGTGTTTCTTCGCATTCAAATTTTTTGTCTAAGTGTTTAACTCTATGCATTAGCTCGAGGCGCTTGAAGAAAGTGAACTCGGAACTCTCCTCCGGATTCCTTCCACTGGCAACACAGATCCAGAAGCTGCATCAGAGGCGGAAGCTCACGAGGCTCCGCGCCCTTCTAAGAGGAAAAGAGCTGCCCCCTCCAGCCCTTCGGCCAAACGTGCCCGCGACGTGCTCAGCATCGTGGCAACTCGCAAGGCGGAGGCGGAGAAAAAGCGCCTCAAGCTCATCGATACCAGCAACCGATCCCAAACGGACATCCAGCAGTTCTTCAGACCTTCCGGGTAAGTGCAAAGTCTTCGAAGGAAAATTCTTCCGCTATCGTGAATCAGCACATACTTAATCGTAATGCTCTTTTCTTTTCGCAACAGAAGTTCCGAAAACCAGCCCCCCAAGGCCCCTAAAGCCCCCAAGAAGAAGACTAAGCCGTCTCCGGCTTCCATACCAGTCACACCAGAAGTCGGAATTCCACCCAAGGCTGCTTCAGCCGCCAAGCCTGATCCTAAGGACGTCATCAACGTTGATGACATCCCTGAAGATCCGATCGCCGAGACTGCACAAGGCGATTCCGGCAAGGGCGCCTCCTCGTCTGTTCCTCCGCCTGAGCAACCCACCGCTACTTCCGCCGAGCCTACGGCCGAACAATACGAGCAGAAAGTGCAGCTGATCCACGCCACTGGCGCATCCCAGACTCCGTCGCTGCAGAAGCTCCCCCTTTCTCAACGTCATGCGGAAATTTCAGCCATGATGGAGAAAGTATGGGGACCTGCGGATACAGAGATGAAGGAGCTCTCCGACCTCGAGAGCGAACTCAAGGTCTTCTTTGCTAAGCATAAGGAGGTGCGCCAGGTAACACTAGCCCCCAAGCATTGGTTCAGACATTTTTTCCGTGTAACATGTGTTACCCGATGCTTCACTCAACATTAATCTTAGACGGAAATTTGAAATTTTCTCGATCCAAAACTCTGAATTCCTCGCCAGCCCCCAGAATTTTGAATTTCCGGCTAAATCCTTTCTGCGTCTCAGAGCACGCGGAAGCTGCACGAAGATCTGCGCGTCCATGTGCTGGAGCAGATGACGGAAATAGAAGGGCTGCGCCAGACTGCTGAGAATAGTCGTCAGGCTGTGCTCCGCCTGGAGACCCGATTGAAGGGTGAGAAATCCGAATTGCTTAAATTCGTACTGTATGAGCAACCATAGTGTATAACTTGTGTGATGTTCTGCTTTCAGAAGAAACTGACAAGCGCCCCACCATCGATGCCTTATCCGCCAAGGTCCAAGTATTGGAGGCGGAGAATGAAACTCTGAAGAACTTCTTGAAAGAGTCCTCCGAGAAGGAAACTAAAGAAAAGAAGGAGCTCTCCGAGAAACATTCCCGCGAGATGGCGGAACTGGCTGACAAACTCCAGAAGAGCCAGCAAAGGGTGACCACCCTGGCGGCCAAGAACAAGAGCCAGGAGACGGAGGCGGAAGCAGTTGACAAGTTGATCTTCCGTAAGGGCCCTTTTTGTTATTGTCTTGACTCCGGCTTCCTCAAAATTTTCTCTGTCCGCGGAAGAAACTGATCTTTTTTACTTTGCAGCGAGCCTTGGCTTTGAGTGGACCAAAGATTCAACCCTCAAAAGGACTGAGGCATATGATGAAGCGCGGAGCTCAATCGAGGACCTCGTCGAAGCATGTCGCGGAATCGCCAAGTCCCTTAACCTGAAGAGAGCCAAGACAACGGTGATTGACCGCATGACGAAACTCATGCGGAACGTGCCGGAGCTTATCAAAGATTGGCAGGAATCTTCATCTCGTGGAGTCGCTGCCCTCGTGCTAGCCACCTGCAAGGCGCACTTCCCCACCATGAGATTTGCAGATGTCGCACGCGGAGTCCCCAAGGATACCGTCATGAGACATCTCCTCGCGGAAGCCATGGGATTTGATCGCCTTTTTGCTGGACGAGTTAACCACTCGTTCTGGTACAACAAATATGATCTTCCCAAGGGCTTCTCCGACCCGGAGGAGGGGGAAGAGGAAGCTGCCGAGGAGGGCGATGAGGAAGGCTCCGGATCAAGTGCTGACCACGACGAGGAAGGCTCCGACTTCGACGACGGTGGCTCAGGCGGTGGCTCGGATGATGGCTCCGCCTACATAGCTTCTGACGAAGAGCAGTCCTCCGAGAACCTGTGAAACAATGAGAATTGATGCATCACTTTTGACCCCGGAGTGGGTTTGTAATGAATAACTTAAATTTTTAAGTAGCTAGGGACGAAAACATGTTATGCGCGGGCGGAGAACACTTATCCTGCTATCCGTTTAGTATTATATGCATGTTTCATTTTTGTGTTGGAAAGCAAGTGCTGACTTCGTTGTTTTTCGGCTTGCCCGCTTGACCTTCCGCGAGCCGGAAGACCTTAGCCGGAAACACTCGCCAGCGGCGACGAAGCCCAATGGCAATCCGTCAATAACCGCGGAAACAAGCCCCCAAGCATAGGTGCCGGAAATCGCTGCTAGGAATCCACGAGTTCGCAACAGATAACAATTTAATCAGAAAACTTAAGCTTACGTCCTAAAGGACGATTTTTGAAAATCACGACTTTTATACACGCCTAGGCGGAAACATCCAGCTATGCGGTTTTAGTCGGAAAAAGCATACACGATCTAAAATGAATAAGTAAAGGAGGTAAAAGACTCAAAGAGTGAACCATAAGCTTTATTTCATTGATCATGTATAACTATTACAGAGTTTGTAACTCGGAAAAAATATGCTAAGTGTAGAAAGGACGTAGCTGTGCGATGTTCCAGGGGCGATCTGTCTCGTCGTAGATGTCATCCGGATCCTCACGCTTGCGTTTCCGGTGCCAATTAGCAGGTCTGTCCTTCAGCTCTCGGAAATCAACAAGGTAGTACGATCCGTTATGAAGCACTTTGCTAACGACGAAGGGACCTTCCCATGGAGACTGCAGCTTATGGTCTTTCACCTGCCGAAGGCGGAGGACCAGGTCTCCTGTCATGAAAGAGCGATTCCGAACTCGACGACTGTGATAACGTCGGAGCTTCTGCTGGTAAATGGCGGAGCGCTGGTCAGCTAAATTCCAAGCTTCCTCGATCAGGTCCACGGATAGCTGTCTGGCCTCGTCAGCTGTTTCTTCATTGAAGGCGGAAACTCGCGACGAATCGTGGATGATGTCGGAGGGAAGCACGGCTTCGGATCCGTATACCAGGAAAAATGGGGTAAACCCTGTTGACCTGTTAGGGGTAGTTCGCAAACTCCACAAGACAACTTCCAACTCGTCAGCCCAAGCTCCAGCTGCTCGTCGCAGCGGTTCTTCAAGGCGTGGCTTAATTCCTGATAATATTAGGCCGTTAGCCCTTTCAACTTGACCATTGGATTGTGGGTGAGCCACACATGCAAGGTCCAGTCGAATCCCTACTGTCTCACAATAATCCTTCAATTCTCCCTGTGCGAAGTTTGTGCCATTATCTGTGATTATGCTGTGTGGGATGCCGAATCTCATCACGAGGCTGCAGACGAATTTTAGTGCCGTAGCACCGTCGGCTTTTCTCACTGGCTTAGCCTCGATCCATTTGCTGAACTTGTCAACAGCGACCATGAGGTATTCAAAACCGCCAGGAGATGATCTTTTTAACTTACCAACCATATCGAGCCCCCAGACCGCAAACGGCCAGGTGATAGGTATGGTCTTCAGCTCTTGGGCTGGAGCGTTTGGTTGAGTAGCGTAGTACTGACAACCTCGGCAGGTCTTGACTATCTTATCAGCATCTTCTTTAGCTGTGAGCCAATAAAAGCCTAGCCGAAAAGCTTTTGCAACGAGTGACCTGGGAGCGGCATGATGCCCGCAATCCCCTGCATGGATCTCTCTGAGGATTTCAATGCCATCTTGATTAGAGACGCATTTCAGAAATACCCCTGTTGCGCTTTGTTTGTAGAGCTGTCCATCAACAATTGTGTCACTACAAAGGAAAACATTTTTTTGACAAATCACTTTCGTCATTTTAAGGCCAGTTTTCGTCAAGCATTACTTCGGGGTGACGAAATTTGATCGTCAAGGGGTTCGTCAAGGAAGCTCCGTCATAAAATATCGGGGGTGACGGTATGCATTTTTTCGTCAACGTCAAATGTTTGATGGTGACGATCTGCAAATTCGTCAACATCGAAGGTTTATTGTTGACAGAAAGGTTTGTCACGAAAAATTGCAAGTTTCGTCAATATCTAAATCTTGGGAAGTTTCTGATTGGTCCAAAAAAAGCATACGTGGCCTTACATGTGGGTCCCATTTGGCTTCTGACAACATGGTCCGACGGCGCTGACATGGTGGGACCCACAAAATATTATGACAAGCTGGACCCTCAATATTCTGACCGGTGGGATCCACAAAATTCAGACAAGTGGGACCAGGTAGTTGCCGACATATGGGTCCCAATAATGCTGAATGGTGGGACCCACAAATTCTGACAAGTGGGACCAGAAATTGGTGCCACGTGGTTTCATTTAATAGTGACGTTGTGACATTTTCCGTCACGTTTTGAATTTGACAAAATTTGAGAGTATTTGAATTATTTGTGAAATTTGGGAAACAAAAAAATGGCGAAATATGAAAAAATAGACAATAAATATCATGCATAAATGGTGGCACAAGAAGTATATATGTCTCTCACAGACCGAAAGATTCATAAGAAAAATTACAATTGGAACACAAAGAAATTAAAAGACCTATGATTAATAATGTTGTAGGACGGTGGTGCAATAGATCAGTTGCCCTGGAATTCAGACATGGATGGTGGCTGGGATGTCCTCAAGAGCAAATTAAGCACGTCATCCGTTTCTCTCTGCCTCTTTTCAAAAGCCAGAGTCTTTTCTTCTTGGGCTTTCTTCAGAGCTTCAAGTTCTTCCTGCTGCTTCTTCCTGATCTCTTCAAATTTGTGATCTTGTTCTTGCAGTCTTGCACTGCATCTCACCGTGGTACCTTTCAGCTGCCTGTATGGAGTTCTGCTCTTGTTCTGCCAGTCTTTGTTGTAGCTCTCGGATGCGTGTAGCTGAGACAGAAGACTTCCTGGAGCTTGTTGCGACGCCCAATCTTGGTAGGAATGTGCTGTTGCAGGTGGTGGATGGGCTTTTCTCGCTCAGAACTAGCTGAACAATTTGCAAATCAGTCAACTCAGGTTCATCTTCATTGCGTGGCGCCGTTTTTTGCCACCATTTTTATCTGCATAAAGATTACAATCATTGCATGGACAACATACAAAAGCTGGATTATATTATATTGTGCTAATATGAAATATTTCTTACATATGCACTTTTTGCTTCAGCACTCATAATGTTATCCTTGTTAGTGTGTGTGATTCTAAAAATTCAATTGGAGAGGTTTCTTCTTCCTGTTAGCTTGTATACCTTGAAAAAATGTAGAATGCACATTACCATTGTACACTGTGTATGATGAAGTATGAACTTGTATGGGGAAATTCAGAACACTTACTAGAAATTCCCAGGTGAGCAACATAGCTTCGAGATCCGGTGGTATGGAACTGTTTCACAACTTCTCTGTTCTTTCCATTTTTACACACACTACCTATGTTCAAGATACATGCATTTTATTTATCCAGATCAGAGAAATGTAAGAATTCAGTAGCTGTTATTGAAAGGAATAACGTTTATGTACCTGGTACTTCTCATCAAACCATCTCTTCACCAGTTCTTTCCAGCTATTCTCTTCTACATGATCTGGCTTCTTCAGATATGCTTGCTCCGGTGTGATATGATGAATTTTCGGACAAAACTCCTTTTTAAGCCTATATCGGAACTGCCGAATACTAACTTGCAGCATATCAGTGCACACATCTTGAGCCACCTCTTCATTTTTGTCCATACCGAACTTTCCCTGCAAAATAGTGATGCATTAATCAGTAGATTCTTAGATAGTTGATCATGTAGCATACTAATTAGGTTAACCAAGATTGTACAGGACTCACCGCTACTGTACTTATAGCATGAGGAATGACATGCTTGAGAGTTTCATCTTTCTTGTACTGTGTCCAGTGTGTTGCAAGCGGCATTTTGGCACGGATGTGAATACCAACCTCACTGCTCAGCTTTCTTGTTGGATATAATCCTTGGGTCTCGACACCAGCAGAGAATTCAATTGGCATCTTATTGCCACCATGTCTTCTTACGTACTCATGTAGTCCATGGCCCATGGTAGGTCTGCGTCCACCTCTCTTTCTCTTACTACCGCCAGATGTTGTCATTGTCTCTGAAATAAGAGATATGAAATGATTCTCTTTTGTATGAAAATATGCGGTACAGTGTTTAGTTTTTACAAACTTTCATACCTTGCGGCTGAAAGTTTACAATTTGATTGTCCTCGGAGATGAGTTGCTGCCTCGGATGTCATGATCTGGTTAGGTGAGGGTGCTCCTTCGGTGTTCGACCGGCGATGGCCGTCGGCTCATCGAGATGACCCGGCTTCGAGTTGATTGTTGCCATTGATCTTGTTGCAATGTTGGATGGTGCAACTTCAGGTCTGGATCGCTTCTTCTGTGCAACTGTTGCAGAAGAAGCAATTATCTGCAAGCAAAGTAGAGGCTACATTAGTAGGAAACATTTAGCATGTACGTATTTGCTATCATAGTTTAGACATAGTTCCACAGACCTGAGCTGAAGTTTTGCCGACAGTGCGCTGATCCTCTTCTGAATGAAGATCATCTTCAGCAGTAGCTATCTCTTCTGGATTCGGTTCGTACGAAGGGTCCTCTTCGACCTCCTTCTCTTCGCAGTCTGTGTCCTTTAGATTGTTACTAGTTCCTATTTGTATCCCACCATACACTAATGAACGTGCAAAACTAGAGAATTCCTGCTGATTTTTGTGGCCAGCTCCAAATCTGTCAGCCAAAACTTTTTCCATGCGTTGTACATTTTCTTGCATTTGTTTCTCCTTGACAAGCTCATATGCCGGCTTGACGGGGTTTTCTGTCTGCGCTGAAATAATCGGAAGAGCAGAGCGTGAACAAAACATAAGAGGGGGCCAATTCCATAGAAAACACCAAATAATTGTCTTTGCAAAATATTGTACAGCAGCAAATGATTGAAAACATAAGAGTCTACGTAAGATGTGTACGAACAAAACATAAGAGGGGGCATATGCCAGGCTAAGGGACATCATGTGCTTTTAGATATCTACTCGTAACAAATAATTTTCAGTGGGATGCAGCCAAGTCCCTCTACTTTTGTTTGAAGTCGTAATTAGGATGCACCATTTCTACCTGATTAATCCCTTGTCTCAGTTACTAATGCACATGCGCACCAAAAGCATCATTGAGGTTACAATATTAGAATCAGAAAAGAATTTAAAAGGAAGTATGTTTTGTGATCACCTAGATATGGGTCAATTGTTTTGTAGTTTGGTTGATAGCCTTTGGACCTGATCAACCTCCTAGATGTAGAGTTAATTGACACATTGATTTGGGAAACACGTGCAAACTAACTAGATCCATGGAAAACAGCAAACAATTGTTCTAGATCAAACTCTGGTTCCCTCTGAAACTGAGGAATAAAAGTCTGAAGCAATGTCGTTGTTCACTGTAGCTCGTCAGGCTGTTTTCGGCAACGGCTGGAATTAGTTCAGTTAAGTGTTTCGGCAAACAATTGTCTACGCAAAAGATTGTACATCAGCGGGATGGCAAAGATTGCATAGCATGGCATGATTGTCTCTGCAATAAAAACGATAAACCCTAGACGTATGATGTCGGGATTGGATCTATCAAATATGCAAGATCTAGATATAGGTCTAACGGGCGAGGTAGACATGTAAAACCGATCTCTCGATCTAACCATCCGAAAAACACAACAACAAGCCGATCACCGACAGATTTACCTCGGGGTTTCTTCGAGCTGGGCGTCTTCTTCGGCGTGTGTGCGCGATTTTCCTTCCCCACGACGTTTCGACGACTGCCGGCCATGGCGACCACCGGCCGGGGAGATAGATGCGAGATGGAAGAACGTCCGGCGAAGACACCGGATCGGGGTGAGCACGAGAGGATGAGGTCGGGGGGGTGGGGAGTTAAGATGCTCGTAAATCATGCGGGAGAGGCACGACGTATATAAGGGAGGGCGAAATATTTGATAGGTGGGGTGCGCGGGAGGAGTGGAGGGAACAAAAAATTTGGACGTTTTGGCAGCCGGCGTACTACAATTTTGGAGGGAACAAGTTTTTGCCGTGAAAGAAAAAATATTACTCTAAAAATGGAACTGTACATGTATATTTTAATTAAAAAATGACAGAAAACGAGTAAAACTCATAATAAATGCTAAATTCAATGTAAAATCATCAGTAACTAGTGGGACTGAGTAAATGTTGTGACATTCATGTGGAAAATTCAAATTTAAATTTTTCATGAGGTTTGGTGTAGTTTGATGTGAATTTACACAAGTGAGGGCATTTTCGGCATAACGGTCGAATCGTCGACCCCGGAAGTTGTAAAACCTTTTGCATGTGAGGTATATGTGAGAACACATCCCACATATACATGTTATTGTTCACACATGTGAGATTTTGTCTGAAAACACTTGTGGAACCTCATGTTGGTTGGGTCGATCCATGTGTGGACCCACATCGATCATGTCGGTGAAGGGCTCTTTTTCAAGCAAGCTGCACTTCAAAGACTCAGATTGAGCTGCAAATTTTTGTGAGTGGTCATGAAGGGTAGGTATGTGTGCCTGAGGAGTTTCAGATTTTTCTGACAATTTTAGGTGTTTGTTGATTTTTTATTAAAAAATGACAGAAAACGAGTAAAACTCATAATAAATGCTAAATTCAATGTAAAATCATCAGTAACTAGTGGGACTGAGTAAATGTTGTGACATTCATGTGGAAAATTCAAATTTAAATTTTTCATGAGGTTTGGTGTAGTTTGATGTGTTGAAGTGATGCCTACTTTGGTATAATTGTGCACTTCGTCCACAAATGAGCATTTGTTTTTTATGTATGTTGAAAAAATGACTAACATGCCATAATTGTTCTGACCTAACCTATAGTCCGAACAAAGGCATGTAGTCAACATTTTGTTGTACATTTGAAGTTGTAAATCATATGGTTTTAAATAATTTTGAAGTGCAACTTTATGATTCAATGTATTTTTCGGTTGTCTTGATGTTTTGCCATTGTGAACTTATTGACAGAGATTACATAATAGCAGTGGGCTCCATTTTTGCATGAGATACTTTGTGTTTGACTTTTGAACTTACAGGATAGCAACCACCATCTACCCCACAGCCTCATTAAATAGCGGTTGTAGGCAGTTACTACTACTTATTGTATTTATAATGCCCCTGGTTGGTTTTGCCTTCTGCCCTCCCTTGTTCATGCGGTGAAGCAAGTCTCCTTCATCTTCTTTCTCTCTCTTTTGTGCTGAAAAACTCTTTTCTCTCTGAAGATTTTCGTTTGTTTTGAGAGGTAGGAAAATATGTTTTTACATGTCACTACTTCACCTCACCTCCTTTTTCTCTGTTTGTTGAAAATCCTTTTTGTCCTCTGAATAATCTTGTTTGTTCAGATCTATGGATATATGTGTATGGTTTCAGATCTATGGATAGATTTCTATGAATATGCCCTACCTACCTGTATTTTTTACTAGCTTTGGTAATTGCTAAATATACACAGGATGAACTGTGTTGTTTGTGGTTCGATGGGCAATCATTGTCAGCAGAGGCGGGAGACTCTCAGTTCATTTCGTTGTTATCTTGGAAGCAGATTTGATGACTTTATGGTATATATCCTTTTTTAGAATGTATCTTTTTTGTTGACAGATTCTAGACTATATCCTTATTTTACGCATTTTTTGTTCTACTGTTTTTTTAGACTGTGCCTCGTTTTGTGAGGAGGCAGTTCAACAACCTTGTTGGTAATATCTTTTTTGTCGTTACATCGGATGAAGTGAAGTACAAATTTCATGTTAAGAAAGGCAGTTCGAAGACACGTGTTTTTGGAAGTGGATACCAAAAATTTCTTCATGACTACGACCTGAAAGTTGGTGAGTATCATGTTTGGGTTTGATAGTGCTCTGAACTGTTTGGGATTTTTGCGAAGGTCTGATGGCACTGAAAAGCATCGTGTCGATGGTAATTCTGTTTTCTCCTTTACCATGTGTTGCCCATTTTTTAATATAACTGATGTTATATCTCCTTTTTTTTATTCTTTTATTAATTTTAAATTTGTATGCAGAAATTCCAAGCATGATTGTCCACACTAAAGGTGTTATGCTTACTACTGCTCAAACATTGAAGAAGGAACAACTTCTCCGTGAGCGTGGTCTTGGTCTTGGTGTTGTTTTTGTGCACACCTTGACGAATACTGATTTGAAGGGCAATGGACTGGTATAATTCTCATTTTCTTTATGTAATCTTAGTTATCCTTTATATCCTTCCCATATATAATTTAATTTTTATTATTCAGCGTATACCGAAGGAAGTTGTTAGGTCCTTGAATATCTCTGAAAGCGGGGAGGCATGTTTTTTTGTTGATGACTATGGCTACCGCCCTCAGGGTGCATACTACACTACTACTGATGGAAGGATGAAGTTCGATTCCTGCTGGTCGGAGTTTACTAAGGAGTATAACTTTGAATCCGGGAATGTTGTTCTCATTCTTTTCAACCAGGGCGGCCGTGGTGGTATTGAAGTTTCAGTTGATATCATATGATATAATCTTTATCATATGATATAATTGTTTTAGTCTTCAATTTGTGTGTGCCCATTGTGTGTTTATGTCATTTCGCTACCCTGGCCGCTCTTGTGTGAAGGGATTGTATAGTGGGATTATGTAGGGGGTACACTTTATGATTGACTATTTGGTCCTGCATTTTTTCTACTGCCAGTTCAATTTTCACTGATTTTAATTGTTCATTTTTTGCAAATTAATATGTACTTCCCTGGGCCTTGGGGAAAACAGAACAAGCCCACTAGGCTGGAAGTTAAGTGTTTTACTTCCCTGGGCCTTGGGGAAAACAGAACAAGCCCACTAGGCTAGAAGTTAAACAACTGGGTATGATTGCCCAGGTTCCAAATAACAAAAGTAGAACATAGTCTTTGAAACATGACATAGTTTAACCATGAACCTCCAGGGGAACAACTAAACATAAACTAAATTTAGTGGAGAACATGAGGGCCAACAGCTGGACCGACGAGCGGGATGAGGCCGATCTGACGTAGTCCACGAGGAACTTGCCAAAGGCAGCATGCTTCGCCTTGCTAGCGAGGCTTGTGCTTACGCTTGCTACCTTTTCCAACTCCCGTCGCGTCTTTGGATCAGACACTCGAGATCGTTCGGGAAAACCCTGCCGCAGAATGGGCAATGTGGCTTTCCGTTACGATGGAAAGGGATCTGGCCGATCTTCGACTTCTTGAGCAAAGCGGCTCTTCGGTCCCGGTCCTCCTTGTCGTTGTCAACGTCCTCAGAGTCTTCCTGCGATTTTGAAAGTAAAGAAGAAGTGAGAGAAGGAAATTAACTGAAATACAATTGAAGCATTAAATATTTTTGTATGAACATTATTAAGAATTAATCATGTAGAATCAACATTTATGATCCAGATCCAACCATACATAATTACTTCACTAATATAAATAACCACCAATTTAAACAGTTGTCACAACTTGTTCATGGGTAGTCCAATCATTATTTCAGTATTATAACTAAGCACCAATTTAAGAGAAAATGGTGATTATAAATTTCATGGATCAGGGATCAAACATTTGTTCCCTGAAGATGTACTGATTCATAAAACAATATGGATTCATGACGTCAATAAGCAGGAATTGAACAAAAATTATGGTCATAAATTACATGCAACTGATAATTCATTTGTTCCCCAAATAAAAATGATGTACACACTATGGTTTCATCGTATAAATAAGCACCAGTTTAAGACAAATGGTGATTATAAAATCCATGTATCAGATCAATTAATAGTACCTATAATATAATTCTTGTAATCATAATCACTCTGGTATGATTCATATTCGGATGAATTTAAGTTTGAAATGCGATGAGCGTAACACTAAGCAGGTATGATTCATCACACAAAAGGAATCATTACAGTTGAATCAAGATGTGCATCAAATATTACAGATCTAGTAACTACAAACCATAAATCAGATGAGCAAGAACCCCAGAATCATCAATTTGTACAAGAAGTCGCAGACAGGGCAAATCAATCTACCCTATGAGCAAACCCTATGGTGAACAGTAAGATCAAGAAAAACAGGGGATCGATCGGAATAGTAGAGTACCTCGCTGCAGTTGTCGGAGGCCTCCTCTTCGAACTCGTCGCACTCTGCAGGGCCATATAGCTCGCGGTACTGCCTGGAGTGGCGGTAGAACGGGTCATTCGGATCGAAGCCCTGGTCATCTGCTTGTGCCGCGGGAGTGAGGACGTCTCCCTTGGCCTCATCAGCGACGGCGACCACGGCCGGTTGGGCGGAGCCCTCCACGGTCACGGCACGGCGAAGAGCGGCTCCAGTTCCGGAAGAAGATCCCGCCTCCGCGACGTCGACTACTACCGGACCATCGCCGTCGCCTCTATCGACGTTGACGACCGCACTCGCCTCCGGCTCGTCTCCGCGAACACGCTTCATCTTCGGGATCTTCGGTGGAAGGGGAGGTCGGTGTTGCGCTGGTGGAGGTGCAAGCAGGGTTTTTCGCCAGAGATTGGGGAATAGAAGTTGCGGGTGGGAGAGACGATGGGGCCGATGGATATACAGTAGATGCTGCCGTTTGGGTTCCTCTGTCTGACGCGTGGGTGTGAAAACGTGGATTGCTGCATGTAGTCAGTCCACTTTCCCATTACTTTGACATGGGTCCCACGCATGACGGATGGGCTGGCACAGAATTTTCAGTATGGGTATTAAAAACTCTAAAATATTTGAAATACGAATTAGTGATCACACATAGCCTCTTCTTGAGTTTAGGGGATGAATTTTTGAAAATTTTCAAACCAAACTGCCAAGATAGCATGCTAGCGTCATTACCCACATGTTGATGCACCCTTATGCCAAATTTCAGTCCATTTCAAGTTAGCTACCTCAAAAAATGGTCAAGAACTGCCCGTTCGAGGTAGACGGGCATAATCTTTCACTACGCACCTCACTTTTGTGAGTGCTTTGGTATTGAAACAAATTTTTTTCTAGTTTGTTATTTTCCATGGAAAGTGTTAGCCACACATTGGCCAATACACAAGGTTTGGAAAGATTTCAACAAATTTTCAATTTTATATGAAAGTTTGAGTGTTTGGTGAAACCTAGGTTGACCTAATTGCACTAAGAGGTTGTCAAACCTTTTTCCAAGTGAAACTTCTGTTGTAGGGTAATGTGGTGACGCCAAATGAGACCAGCACGTGCTCCCAATTTTCCCAATGCCGAAAATGCCCTCACTTGTGTAAATTCACATCAAACTACACCAAACCTCATGAAAAATTTGAATTTGAATTTTCCACATGAATGTCACAACATTTACTCAGTCCCACTAGTTACTGATGATTTTTTGGCGATTTCCCCCTCTTTTCGTCCGAAACCCCATGATCTTTTCGTTTGGTGAGTTTTTGGCGATTTCCCCCTCTTTTCGTCCGAAAACCCCTCGTTCGACACATGTCCACCATGGGGACACCATGCCACCAACTCCAAAAAATCAAAACCCATAGCAACCAAGGTGTCATATCACAATGTGCACAAGGGTGCCAAATCATGCCCCAAATCCATGGTGGTTTGGTCAGTTTTTGGCGATTTCCCCCTCTTTTCGTCCGAAAACCCCTCTTTCGACACATGTCCACCATGGGGACACCAAGCCACCAACTCCAAAAAATCAGAACCCATAGCAACCAAGGTGTCATATCACAATGTGCACAAGGGTGCCAAATCATGCCCCAAATCCATGGTGGTTTGGTCAGTTTTTGGCGATTTCCCCCTCTTTCGACACATGTCCACCATGGGGACACCATGCCACCAACTCCAAAAAATCAAAACCCATAGCAACCAAGGTGTCATATCACAATGTGCACAAGGGTGCCAAATCATGCCCCAAATCCATGGTGGTTTGGTCAGTTTTTGGCGATTTCCCCCTCTTTTCGTCCGAAAACCCCTCTTTCGACACATGTCCACCATGGGGACACCAAGCAACCAACTCCAAAAAATCAGAACCCATAGCAACCAAGGTGTCATATAACAATGTGCACAAGGGTGCCAAATCATGCCCCAAATCGATGGTGGTTTGGTCAGTTTTTGGCGATTTCCCCCTCTTTTCGTCCGAAAAACCCTCTTTCGACACATGTCCACCATGGGGACACCAAGCCACCAACTCCAAAAAATCAGAACCCATAGCAACCAAGGTGTCATATCACAATGTGCACAAGGGTGCCAAATCATGCCCCAAATCCATGGTGGTTTGGTCAGTTTTTGGCGATTTTCCCCTCTTTTCGTCCGAAACCCCTCGCTCGACACATGTCCACCATGGGGACACCATGCCACCAACTCCAAAAAATCAAAACCCATAGCAACCAAGGTGTCATATCACAATGTGCACAAGGGTGCCAAATCATGTCCCAAATCCATGGTGGTTTGGTGAGTTTTTGGCGATTTTCCCCTCTTTTCGTCCGAAAACCCCTCGCTCGACACATGTCCACCATGGGGACAACATGCCACCAACTCCAAAAAATCAAAACCCATAGCAACCAAGGTGTCATATCATAATGTGCACAATGGTGCCAAATCATGCCCCAAATCCATGGTGGTTTGGTGAGTTTTTGGCGATTTCCCCCTCTTTTCGTCCGAAAACCCCTCGTTCGACACATGTCCACCATGGGGACACCATGCCACCAACTCCAAAAAATCAAAACCCATAGCAACCAAGGTGTCATATCACAATGTGCACAAGGGTGCCAAATCATGCCCCAAATCCATGGTGGTTTGGTCAGTTTTTGGTGATTTCCCCCTCTTTTCGTCCGAAAACCCCTCTTTCGACACATGTCCACCATGGGGACACCAAGCCACCAACTCCAAAAAATCAGAACCCATAGCAACCAAGGTGTCATATCACAATGTGCACAAGGGTGCCAAATCATGCCCCAAATCCATGGTGGTTTGGTCAGTTTTTGGCGATTTCCCCCTCTTTTCGTCCGAAAACCCCTCTTTCGACACATGTCCACCATGGGGACACCATGCCACCAACTCCAAAAAATCAAAACCCATAGCAACCAAGGTGTCATATCACAATGTGCACAAGGGTGCCAAATCATGCCCCAAATCCATGGTGGTTTGGTCAGTTTTTGGCGATTTCCCCCTCTTTTCGTCGATTCGACTGTTAGCAAGATCACCTAGGTAGGCCGTGTCTGCTAGCGGTGCGACTTAAACGAGGCACCCGCGGCCGACTTAAATATTAATAAGGAAATTATTATGTCGTAACATCTACATCACACCATTCAAATAAATATGTAGAATAGACTAGTTACGGATCCAGATCAAAACTCCATGTCTACCTTAGCGGTAACACTCCGCGTCGGTCACGTCAAAGCCCTGGTTCGATTCTTCCAAAACACAATTTTTTACTTAATTAAATATGTTCCTGACAAGTGGGTCACGCATGATATATAAAACTAATAACATTTAATAAAGTAACTTAGTATTATTTACCTGCTATGTGGGTCCGTTGTACACGCAAATCACGGTTTTCATACACCACGATCTTTTTGATTTCGTCACCTATTAACAGACACGATGGAAGCCCTTCCGGTTGGGTAATGGGTGACGATTTTTTGTTGACGAAAAATCATACCGTCAAGCATTACCTTAAATGCATGACGGAAGATGAATTCGTCACCTATAAGGACACATCCATGACGGTATGCATTTTTGTCACCAGGGTTTTCGTCAACAAATATCCAATTTCTTGTAGTGTGTACGATCGTGCTCGCCTGATGATCTGTCGCGCGAGGACCTCGTCCTTTGGCAACTTCTGATCGATGAGGTAGTCCAGGAAAGGCTGTGTCCATGCCGGAATGATGATCATCACTTCTCTAGCCGGAGATACTGCCACCTCTGGGTTTTCCGGGTTAGCGCCCTTCACCGAGGGTATCCGGAGATGCTCCAAGAAAATTCCAGGCGGAATTGGCTTCCTGCCGGATCCGAGCTTGGATAGCATATCTGCCGCTGTGTTGTCATCTCGTCTGACGTACTTGACTTCGTATCCGAGGAAATGTTTGGCGATCTCGTCAACTTCATCTCTGTAGGCCGCCATGACTGAGTTTCTGGCGTTCCAGGTTCCGGCTACTTGCTGTGCCACCAGGTCTGAATCTCCGCAACATATAATGTGCTTGATCCCTATTTCCTTGGCGATGCGCAATCCGTGTAGTAGAGCCTCGTATTCCGCCATATTGTTTGTAGCTTCGAAGTGTATCTGCAGGACATACTGCAGTTCTTCTCCGGTAGGGGACTTCAGGGTGACTCCGGCTCCTGAGCCTTGATGCTGTTTGGATCCATCGAAGTGCATAACCCATGTTTCTGGTTCCGGCTCCAGGTTTGCATCCGGAGCTTCTGTCCAATCTGCGACGAAATCTGCCAAGACCTGGGATTTGACCGCGGTCCTGGCTTTGTAGTTGATGTCAAAGGCGGATAATTCAATGCCCCATTTTGTTGTGCGTCCTGTTGCGTCAGCGTTGTTGAGAATCGTTGACAGCGGAGCCCTGCTCACGACTGTTACTGGATGCTCTTGGAAGTAGTGTCTCAGCTTTCTGCTGCCTAGGAAAACTCCGTAGGCCAACTTCTGAAAGTGAGGGTAGCGCTGTTTGGACTCCGTAAGGACTTCGCTAATATAGTATACTGGCCTTTGGACTCCATACTCGTGACCTTCTTCCTATCGTTCCACCACGATGACGAGGCTGATGACCCTGTTGGTAGCTGCCAGGTAAAGGAGCATAGGCTCTGACTCTCCTGGAGCTGCTAGGATAGGTGGGGAGGTGAGCATGTCCTTCAACCCTTGAAGAGTTGCATCTGCTGCCTCGTCCCAGACAAACTTGTCTGTTTTCTTCAATAGCTTGTACAGGGGAAGTGCCTTCTCGCCAAGACGGCTAACAAACCTGCTGATTACTGCGACACAACCAGTGAGCCGTTGCACATCTTTGAGACAAGTTGGCCTTTTTATGCACAAAATTGCCTTTATTTTTTCCGGGTTCACTTCAATGCCCCTGTTAGAGACAATGAAGCCAAGGAGTTTTCCAGCTGGTACGCCAAAGACGCACTTCAGCGGATTCAACATCATCTTGTATCGACGGAGATTCTCAAAGGTTTCTGTGACATCGCTGATCAAATCGGATCCTTTCCGAGTCATGACCGCGATGTCGTCGACGTAGGCGTGTACGTTCCGGCCGATCTGGTCCTTCAAGCACCGCTGCATCGTACGTTGGTAGGTGGCACCTGCGTTTTTCAAGCCAAAGGGCATAGTAACATAGCAGTAAGTGCCAAATGGGGTGATGAATGAGGTCGCCTTTTGGTCAGACTCCTTCATCAGGATCTGATGATACCCGGAGTATGCGTCAAGAAAACACAGAAGTTCCGCCCCCGCCGTCGAATCAATGACTTGGTCAATGCGCGGCAAGGGGAACGGATCCTTCGGGCAATGCTTGTTCACGCCAGAGTAATCGATGCACATTCTTAGTATTTCAGTGTTCTTTTTGGGTACAAGGACTGGATTTGCGACCCAATCAGTATGGATAACTTCTATTACAAAACCTGCCTCTAGTAACTTAGCTAGCTCCATTCCTATGGCGCGGCGCTTCTTATCTCCAAAGCGTCGCATAGCTTGCTTCACCGGTTTAGCCCCCGGATTTATGTTGAGGTAGTGCTCGGCGAGTTCCCTAGGTACTCCGGACATGTCAGAAGGTTGCCATGCGAAGATATCCATGTTAGCGCGGAGGAACTCGACGAGCGCGTCTTCCTATTTGGGGTCCATGTTGGCTCCGACTGAGACTTGCTTGGAATCGTCGCCTTCCTTGAAGTTGACTTTCTTGGTATCTATCGCGGCCTTGAAGGAGTTTTTCTGTTCGGAGATCTGCTTCTTGGTGGTCTGCATTTCAGCCGGATCCACCGCGGCTCTGTAGCCTTTCAGCTCTTCTCCAGATATCACAGACTCTGCGAAGGCGGCTTCGCCCAACTCGCACTCATGAGCCTTTTTGTAGTCTCCGGATACGGTAATCATACCCTTAGGACCCGGAATCTTGAGCTTGTTGTAGATGTAGCACGCTCTCGCGTGGAACTTGTGGTAGGTGGGCCTGCCGAAAATGACGTGGTAGGAGCTCTTGAAGGGCACAACTTCGAACGTGATCTTCTCTTCGCGGAAATTGTGAACATCGCCGAAGGCCACGGGAAGTGTGATGCTGCCGAGGGAATTTGCCTTCTTACCCGGAACTACGCCATGAAACTCAGTGTTGCTGTGCTTGAGCTGTTCCTTGGTGAGGTTCATCCGCTCTAGAGTCTCCAGGTACATGATGTTCAAGCTGGCTCCACCATCCATGAGGCACTTGGAGAAGTCATACCCGTCTATGCGGGGACTTACAACCAAGGCGTAGCATTCTTTTGGCACAATGACAGGGTGATCCTTCCTGTCAAATGTGCACGGGACTTCCGACCACCTGACATACTGCGGTACAGCCGGAACTGTGGCGTTCAGGATCCGGGTAGTTGACTTGGTAGCGCGGACTGTTGGGGTTCCGAGGAAAGTGTGTTAAGCCCCCTGATACGTCTCCGACATATCGATAATTTCTTGTGTTCCATGCCACATTATTGATGTTATCTACATGTTTTATGCACACTTTATGTCATATTCGTGCATTTTCTGGAACTAACCTATTAACAAGATGCCGAAGTGCCAGTTCCTGTTTTCTACTGTTTTTGGTTTCAGAAATCCTAGTAACGAAATATTCTCGGAATCGGACGAAATCAACGCCCAGGTTCCTATTTTGCCCGGAAGCATCTAGAACACCCGAGAGCCACCAGGGAGGGGGCACAGGCCCACCAAACCCTAGGCCGGCGCGGCCAGGGGGGGCCCGCGCCACCCTATGGTGTGGGCACCCCTTCGACCCTCTGGCGCCGCCTCTTCGCCTATTTAAAGCCTCCGTCGCGAAAACCCTGATAAGTTCGACGAAAACCACAGAAACCTTCCAGAGCCGCCGCCATCGCGAAGCCAAGATCTGGGGGACAGGAGTCTCTGTTCCGGCACGCTGCCGGAACGGGGAAGTGCCCCTGGAAGGCTTCTCCATCGACACCGCTGCCATCTCCATCGCCATCTTCATCACCGCTGCTGCTCCCATGAGGAGGGAGTAGTTCTCCATCGAGGCTCGGGGCTGTACCAGTAGCTATGTGGTTCATCTCTCTCCTATGTACCTCAATACAATAATCTCATGAGCTGCTTTACATGATTGAGATTCATATGAGTTTGTATCACAATTTATCTATGTGCTACTCTAGCAAAGTTATTAAAGTAGTTCTATTCCTCCTGCACGTGTGTAAAGGTGACAGTGTGTGCACCGTGTTAGTACTTGGTTTATGCTATGATCATCATCATCCAACAAGAGTGTAGAGTATGCATTTATCTGTTCTGTTATGTGATCAATGTTGAGAGTGTCCACTAGTGAAAGTGTAATCCCTAGGCCTTGTTCCTAAATACTGCTGCGTTACTACTGCTTGTTTACTGTTTCACTATGTTACTACTGCTGCAATACTACCACCATCAACTACACGCCAGCAAGCTATTTTCTGGCACCGTTGCTCTTGCTCATATATATTCATACCACCTGTATTTCACTATCTCTTCTAACTAGTGCACCTATTTGGTGTGTTGGGGACACAAGAGACTTCTTGCTTTGTGGTTGCAGGGTTGCATGAGAGGGATATCTTTGACCTCTTCCTCCCTGAGTTCGATAAACCTTGGGTGATCCACTTAAGGGAAAACTTGCTGCTGTTTTACAAACCTCTGCTCTTGGAGGCCCAACACTGTCTACAGGAAAAGGAGGGGGAAGTAGACATCAAGCTATTTTCTGGCGCCGTTGCCGGGGAGGAAAGGTAAAAGGTACTCACACTCCAGACCTCGGCTACTAAGCTATTTTCCGGCACTGTAAGTACTCGAAGCTATTTCCTTTAGATCCTGCAATTGCAACTTTTTGTTTCTTGTTTACACTAGTTTGGCATAATGGACAACAATGAGCTTTTTATTCTATTTCCTGAGTTAAGACATGGATGGTTTGATCCGAAAATTAAAAAACCCATGGAACATGTTAGTATGAACACTTTGAATACCATTGTTGCTAATGATATGGAAAATTCTAAGCTTGGGGAAGCTGGTTTTGATGAGCATGATCTTTTTAGTCCACCAAGCATTGAGGAGAAAATTTTCTTTGATGATACTTTACCTCCAATTTATGATGATTATAATGATAGTAGTCTTTTGTTGCCACCTACTATGGAGAGTAAATTTTGTTGTGATTATACTATGCCTCTTACACTTGATGAGAATAATAATGATAGCTACTTTGTTGAATTTGCTCCCACTACAACTAATAAAATTGATTATGCCTATATGGAGAGTAATAATTTTATGCATGAGACTCATGATAAGAATGCTTCATTTGATAGTTATATTGTTGAGTTTGCTCATGATGCTACTGAAAGTTATTATGAGAGAGGAAAATATGGTTGTAGAAATTTTCATGTTACTAAAATGCCTCTCTATGTGCTGAAATTTTTGAAGCTACACTTGTTTTATCTTCCTATGCTTGTTACTTTGCTCCTCATGAACTTGTTTATTTACAAGATTCCTATGCATAGGAAGCATGTTAGACTTAAATATGTTTTGGATTTGCTTCTTGATGCTCTCTTTTGCTTCAAATACTATTTCTTGCAAGTGCATCATTAAAACTGCTGAGCCCATCTTAATGACTATAAAGAAAGAACTTCTTGGGAGATAACCCATGTGTTATTTTGCTACAGTACTTTGTTTTTATTTTGTGTCTTGGAAGTTGTTTACTACTGTAGCAACCTCTCCTTATCTTAGTTTTGTGTTTTGTTGTGCCAAGTAAAGCCGTTGATAGAAAAGTAAGTACTAGATTTGGATTACTGCGCAGTTCCAGATTTCTTTGCTGTCACGAATCTGGGTCCACCTCCCTGTAGGTAACTCAGAAAATTAAGCCAATTTACGTGCATGATCCTCAGATATGTACGCAACTTTCATTAAATTTGAGCATTTTCATTTGAGCAAGTCTGGTGCCATTTTAAAATTCGTCAATACGAACTGTTCTGTTTTGACAGATTCTGCCTTTTATTTCGCATTGCCTCTTTTGCTATGTTGAATGAATTTCTTTGATCCACTAATGTCCAGTAGCATTATGAAATGTCCAGAAGTGTTAAGAATGATTGTGTCACCTCTGAATATGTTAATTTTTATTGTGCACTAACCCTCTAATGAGTTGTTTCGAGTTTGGTGTGGAGGAAGTTTTCAAGGATCAAGAGAGGAGGATGATATACTATGATCAAGAAGAGTGAAAGCTCTAAGCTTGGGGATGCCCCGGTGGTTCACCCCTGCATATATCAAGAAGACTCAAGCGTCTAAGCTTGGGGATGCCCAAGGCATCCCCTTCTTCATCGACAACATTATCAGGTTCCTCCCCTGAAACTATATTTTTATTCCATCACATCTTATGTGCTTTTTCTTGGAGCGTCGGTTTGTTTTTGTTTTTGTTTTGTTTGAATAAAATGGATCCTAGCATTCACTTTATGGGAGAGAGACACGCTCCGCTGTAGCATATGGACAAGTATGTCCTTAGTTTCTACTCATAGTATTCATGGCGAAGTTTCTCCTTCGTTAAATTGTTATATGGTTGGAATTGGAAAATGATACATGTAGTAATTGCTATAAATGTCTTGGGTAATGTGATACTTGGCAATTGATGTGCTCATGTTTAAGCTCTTGCATCATATACTTTGCACCCATTAATGAAGAAATACATAGAGCATGCTAAAATTTGGTTTGCATAATTGGTCTCTCTAAGGTCTAGATAATTTCTAGTATTGAGTTTGAACAACAAGGAAGACGGTGTAGAGTCTTATAATGTTTTCAATATGTCTTTTATGTGAGTTTTGCTGCACCGGTTCATCCTTGTGTTTGTTTCAAATAAGCCTTGCTAGCCTAAACCTTGTATCGAGAGGGAATACTTCTCATGCATCCAAAATACTTGAGCCAACCACTATGCCATTTGTGTCCACCATACCTACCTACTACATGGTATTTCTCCGCCATTCCAAAGTAAATTGCTTGAGTGCTACCTTTAAACAATTCAAAATTTATCACCTCTGATTTGTGTCAATGTTTTATAGCTCATGAGGAAGTATGTGGTGTTTATCTTTCAATCTTGTTGGGCAACTTTCACCAATGGACTAGTGGCTTCATCCGCTTATCCAATAATTTTGCAAAAAGAGCTGGCAATGGGATTCCCAGTCCCAAATTAATTAACAAAAATAGACACTCCTCCATGGTATGTGATTGTTGGACGGCACCCGAAGGATTCGGTTAGCCATGGCTTGTGTAAGCAAAGGTTGGGAGGAGTGTCATCATAATAAAACTAAAATAAAAAGGCACTCCTTCATGGTATGAGATTGTTGGCAGGCACCCGAGGATTCGGTTAGCCATGGTTTGTGAAAGAAAGGTTGGAAGGAGTGCCACCCAAAATAAAATAAAATGGGAGCCGCTCTTTGAAGGTTTGTCTGGCAAGGGGGTTAGAGTACCCGCTACCATTCGTTGACAACAACATACACCTCTCAAAACTTTATTTTTATGCTCTCTATATGTTTTTAAAATCAAAGCTCTAGCACAAATATAGCAATCGATGCTTTCCTCTTTGAAGGACCATTCTTTTACTTTCAATGTTGAGTCAGTTCACCTATTTCTCTCCACCTCAAGAAGCAAACACTTGTGTGAACTGTGCATTGATTCCTACATATTTGCTTATTGCACTTATTATATTACTCTGTGTTGACAATATCCATGAGATATACATGTTACGAGTTGAAAGCAACCGCTGAAACTTAATCTTCTTTTGTGTTGCTTCAATGCTTTTACTTTGAATTATTGCTTTATGAGTTAACTCTTATGCAAGACTTATTGATGCTTGTCTTGAAGTACTATTCATGAAAAGTCTTTGCTATATGATTCACTTGGTTACTCATGTCATATACATTGTTTTGATCGCTGCATTCACTACATATGCTTTACAAATAGTATGATCAAGTTTATGATGGCATGTCACTCCAGAAATTATCTGTGTTATCGTTTTACCTGCTCGGGACGAGCAGAACTAAGCTTGGGGATGCTGATACGTCTCCGACGTATCGATAATTTCTTGTGTTCCATGCCACATTATTGATGTTATCTACATGTTTTATGCACACTTTATGTCATATTCGTGCATTTTCTGGAACTAACCTATTCACAAGATCTTTGAAGAGCCGATTCTTTGTTTCTGCTGTTTTTGGTTTCAGAAATCCTAGTAACGAAATATTCTCGAAATCGGACGAAATCAACGCCCAGGTTCCTATTTTGCCCGGAAGCATCCAGAACACCCGAGAGCCACCAGGGAGGGGGCACAGGCCCACCAAACCCTAGGCCGGCGCGGCCAGGGGGGCCCGCGCCACCCTATGGTGTGGGCACCCCTTCGACCCTCTGGCGCCGCCTCTTCGCCTATTTAAAGCCTCCGTCGCGAAAACCCTGATAAGTTCGACGAAAACCACAGAAACCTTCCAGAGCCGCCGCCATCGCGAAGCCAAGATCTGGGGGACAGGAGTCTCTGTTCCGGCACGCTGCCGGAACGGGGAAGTGCCCCCGGAAGGCTTCTCCATCGACACCGCTGCCATCTCCACCGCCATCTTCATCACCGCTGCTGCTCCCATGAGGAGGGAGTAGTTCTCCATCGAGGCTCGGGGCTGTACCGGTAGCTATGTGGTTCATCTCTCTCCTATGTACCTCAATACAATAATCTCATGAGCTGCTTTACATGATTGAGATTCATATGAGTTTGTATCACAATTTATCTATGTGCTACTCTAGCAAAGTTATTAAAGTAGTTCTATTCCTCCTGCACGTGTGTAAAGGTGACAGTGTGTGCACCGTGTTAGTACTTGGTTTATGCTATGATCATGATCTCTTGTAGATTGCGAAGTTAACTATTGCTATGATAATATTGATGTGATCTATGCCTCCTACATATGCATGAAGGTGACAGTGTGCATGCTATGTTAGTACTTGGTTTAGTCTTTTGATCTATCTTACACTATAAGGTTACTAAAATATGAACAAATTGTGGAGCTTGTTAACTCCGGCATTGAGGGTTCGTGTAATCCTACGCAATGCGTTCATCATCCAACAAGAGTGTAGAGTATGCATTTATCTGTTCTGTTATGTGATCAATGTTGAGAGTGTCCACTAGTGAAAGTGTAATCCCTAGGCCTTGTTCCTAAATACTGCTGCGTTACTACTGCTTGTTTCTTGTTTCCTTGTGTTACTACTGCTGCAATACTACCACCATCAACTACACGCCCGACAAGCTATTTTTACGCACCGTTACTCTTTGCTCATATATATTCATACCACCTGTATTTCACTATCTCTTCGCCGAACTAGTGCACCTATTTGGTGTGTTGGGGACACAAGAGACTTCTTGCTTTGTGGTTGCAGGGTTGCATGAGAGGGATATCTTTGACCTCTTCCTCCCTGAGTTCGATAAACCTTGGGTGATCCACTTAAGGGAAAACTTGCTGCTGTTTTACAAACCTCTGCTCTTGGAGGCCCAACAATGTCTACAGGAAAAGGAGGGGGAAGTAGACATCACCCCCACGCTCTTTTTTTCGAATGGGTTGGATTTACCTGCGGACCCCGCCTTGGGATCCGGCGAGTTATCATCTTCATCCATCGCCTCGGAACTGTCCTCCTCCTTGTCTTTGTTCTTGCCCTTGCCTCCTTTGCCGCGTGGGCGGTGCTTCCGGGCTCGCTTGTATCCTGCCTCCGGGTCGCTCTTTAGATCATTGACCCACTTGCAGTTGCGGTTTGTGTGAGTGGACTTCCCTGTAACCAGATCCAGGTGGGCCAGGCAGGGCATGTCTCTGTACTCCTCGTAGGTTTGCGGGGCGCGGGATCTGCCAGCTGTGACCTCAGTGCCATGCTGCTGACCCCTGCCGGCTCCGCCTCCACGGCCGCGTCCTCTTCCGCCTCCTGAACCTCCGCGTTGAAACGCCATGGCGACCATCTCGGATCCGCCACTCTTCTGGTCATCAGGGTTCTTGCGTTTATGGCTGCTGCTGCTGCCGTTATCACGGTTCTTCTTTTGTTGGTGTAGGGGGATTGCTGTAGCTGCAAGATCACCGCCCGCGTCATCATCGGCGGCAGTATGGTCACTGGCGATGGAGATCATTTCATCCAAATTCAGTTTATTTGCATTAGCCAAACAAGTGAGCTTATGCCTCAGCAATCCTCCTCTCTGCAGTCCTCCAATGAAGGCGTACATGGCAGTGGTGTGGTCGACATTTTCGCACTCGTTCCTGCATGCCAACCATCGTGTGAGGAAGTGTCTTGAGGATTCTCCCTTCTTCTGGATACAAGCTTGTAAGTCGCTTGCCGTGGCGGGTCTTTTGTAGGTTCCTCTGAAGTGTTTCTCGAAAGCGGTCTTCGGGTCAAACCAGCAAAAGATGGAGTTCTTCTCGAGGTCGCTGAGCCAGATCCGGGCCGGACCTACAAGGTATAACTGGAGCATGCGGCAGGCGATATTAGGGGTTCCTCCGGCAAAGGTTACTGCATTATAGTAATCCTCAATCCAGGTATCCGGCCTTTCGGTGCCATCATAATGCTTCAGGTTTCCCGGTAGTTTGAGGTTCATCCTTGGCTTTGGTTCCTCTCGAATCATCCTGCCAAAGCACTTCGGACCGATGTAGTCAGTTCTGTATTCGTTGAGGCATTCCCGCGCGTCGCGCGAGCCGTGGCGAGGAGACTGTGAACGAGAGCGAGATCTCCGGCCGCCGCTTCCGCCTCCACCTCCGCCGCCACCGCTAGGTGGTGGTGAGGGAGACCTGCGAGGTGGTCGATCTGACTTCTTGCTTCCGCCTTCAGATTCTCCGCGGCCTTCCCGGTGCTGGCTCCGGCTCCTGCGGCTGCCTTCGTCATGGCGTTGGCTGCCCTGGCCGTTCCGGCTCCGGCGAGGCTCCGGGTCGCGCTCCTCATTCCGACTCCTCCTAGGCTCGGGCTCACGATCGTTGTTCTGGTTCCGGCGAGGTTCCGGCGTGCGCTCCCTGTTTCTGTTTCTTGAGGGCAGCACGTTGTCGCGGATAACAATTCCACCATGCCCCTGGGGCCTGGTGTTTCCGGCTGGACTGCGGCGGCGAGGGGGACGCGGGTAACCATTAGGCGGAGGAGAGGGGTTGCGGTACTTGTCCCGTCCAGAGTACATTGCATCCTTTCCCTTTCTTGGATCTGACGGAGGCGTCCTTGATGGGACGGGGATTGGATTTGGGTGTTCTCTGGCTTTCCTTCTGCGTTCCGAAGAGCCGGTTCGCGATTCGTCATCTCGATGGCGATTGTCGTGGGCGTCCTTCTGCGCAGTGGAGACGCAATGCTCCGGGTTAGATTCCAACTTGCGCGAGGTGTCTGCCTTGCTCTGCTGCATCATTGCTGAAGCGACGAGCGTGCGAACGTAGTCGATATCGATCTCCTTGTTCTTTTTCTTCAAGATTTCTGCAGCCTTCGTCATATTGTCCTTTGGGGTTGCGAACGGCTGCTGCTCCGTTGGAGTTGCGAAGGTGATCCTGCGGGGAGCTATCAACTCATGCCGGACCGTTTCGACCTCATGATGAGCTTCAACGATCTTGTCCTCCCAATGCTTTCGGAGTTCCTTGACCTTTGCCAGTCCTTCGTCCACCTCCTGCTCGCGCTGGATGAAGTCTTCCACAAAAACTGCGGCATGCTTCCTTTCCTCCAGCATGGCGGCTGCAGTGTCCTTAAACTTCTTGGCTGTGGCCAGCAGCTCCAGTCTCTTAGCTTCTAATGCTTCTATGTCTTCGGGAGTGATGGGTTTGTTAAGAATATCCGAGCGATAAACCGCATCCATGCCTGCTTGTGCAACCATCTCTTCAGGCGACAGGAGGTCCTCCGAGGAAGAATCCTTGCGGGGTCGCTCCCGCGACATTGGAGATCCCTGATGGTATGGCTGGGGGTCGGATTGGGTGGCTGCCCCTTCTGATCCATGTTCTCCCAGCGCCGCTACAGTCGCAAGTACCTGCTTTGGCTGGGCGGAGTCAACTTCAGACTGATCACCGTATCCATACTCCTTCACCTTGCGGTCGAACTCTTCAGTGTCCATGGATTGGGTATCTCCAGAAATTGGGCTTAGGTTGCCTAAAATCGACTCTTCCACCGGGGCTCCGCTTTCTCCGACAGCCTCCTGCTGATCCGAAGCAGCGTTGTTTTCCGGGGCCTCGACCTGCTCGGGACCAGCTCCGGCTTCTTGAGGGGCGGTTCCGGCGGTATGGGCCAAGAAGTGCACGAAGTGACACCTTTGCTTCTCTAACACCTGGGAGGCCCAGGCGGATCTGCATTGGTCTTCCACCTTTACTTCCTGCTCAGGGGCGGATTGGGTGGGTTTTGATTTTTTCAGATCTAAGGCGGAATCTTCGCTAGGAAGTTCCAGCGTCTCAGATCGGATCTTTGCGACAGCGTCCAGCTCTGCGGCGGTCGCGTCGGCGTTACTTACCAGTGGGTTTCCGTCGGAATCGACGGTTTCCCCGATGAAGATGTGAATGCCGCCAACTGGGACGATGGAGAGCTTGACGGGGTCGGTTTTAGCCGGAATCCAGCACTCATCCGGAGGGACGATCGGCAGATTTCCGGCGTAAAGGACACGCCCCACGGCGATGGTGTCGTCGAAGCTTCCCACGGCGGAACCCTCCCGGTTCCGGCCTCCAGACGCCGCAGGCCCCACGGTGGGCGCCAACTGTCGTTGCCTATTCGACGGTACCTCAGAGGAGGGATCCTCACGAGGGGGAGAAGAAGTAGGGGCCATAGGGCGGAGTGCACTCGGGACGGTGGTACGCGATTTACCCAGCTTCGGAACACCTGCACGAGGACAGGGCCTACTGCTGCTTATGCGGAATTATGCAGGCGCTTTCGCGTTGTTACAATGAGTTGTGGTTGTGCCTCTAGGGCTCCCAGGATCCGGCTTATAAAGACGCACGGATCTAGGGTTTACATGGAGAGTCCTAGCCGGATTACAAGTTTGCCTAACTACGGTACAATGTCTTGCCATGTACGTCAAGGATCCATCCTTCCATCTATGTCGTACCGGATCCGGGTCCCTACTGGGCTTTCATGGATCCGGGTTCCTCCAAAGGTCGGTCGGATCCGGCTCCCTGCTCCTGGGCCGGACATCTTCCGTCAAGATCAACAGCAACTGGGCCGCCCGATGGGCCACATGCCTCATCACCATCTGTGGGCCACCCGGGCTTGCCGGATCTAGGCACTGTCGATGGTACACCCATGAAGTATACCCACAACACTTGGGCATCCCCAAGCTTAGATGCTTGGGTCTTCTTAAAATATGCAGGGATGAACCACGGGGGCATCCCCAAGCTTAGACTTTTCACTCTTCTTGATCATATTGTATCATCCTCCTCTCTTGATCCTTGAAAACTTCCTCCACACCAAACTCGAAACAAACTCATTAGAGGGTCAGTGCATAATTCATATATTCAGAGGTGACATAATCATTCTTAATACTTTTGGACATTGCACAAAGCTACTGAACGTTAATGGAACAAAGAAATCCATCAAACATAGCAAAACAGGCAATGCGAAATAAAAGGCAGAATCTGTCAAAACAGAACAGTCCGTAAAGACGAATTTTAAAATGGCACCAGAATTGCTCAGATGAAAATGCCCAAATTGAATGAAAGTTGCGTACATATCTGAGGATCACGCACGTAAATTGGCAGATTTTTCTGAGTTACCTACAGAGAATTCTGCCCAGATTCGTGACAGCAAGAAATCTGTTTCTGTGCAGTAATCCAAATCTAGTATTGACTTTACTATCAAAGACTTTACTTGGCACAACAATGCAATAAAATAAAGATAAGGAGAGGTTGCTACAGTAGTAAACAACTTTCAAGACTCAAATATAAAACAAAGTACTGTAGTAAAATCATGGGTTGTCTCCCATAAGCGCTTTTCTTTAACGCCTTTCAGCTAGGCGCAGAAAGTGTGAATCAAGTGTTATCAAGAGATGAAGCATCAACATCATTACCAGGGGTGTTGGGAGTTGCCTCAACAATGCATGTTATCTTATCTATGTAAGTTTCAGAGGCTCCTTTTTCATTACTCTTAGGCTTGCTATTCTCATCAAACAAATTTTCAGGAACAAGCCAACCATAGTTATTTTCTAGAGATTCATGCATTCCTAGGAGCTTACTAGGTATCGGTACTTTAATCTCCCCTCCATCATTAACATTATTAGTGTACCTTATTCTATCCATGTCCATTTTTTCAAGTGTTCTTGCAACATCAGGATAAAAGCCAAGCCTCTTATGCTTAATAAAAACTTTTCTCGCTTCTTTAGCTATATCATCAAATTCTCTAAGAAGGACTTCTAAAACAAAATCTCTCTTTTCTCCCCTTTCCATATCAGAGAGTGTAAGAAACATATGTTGAATTATAGGGTTGAGATTAACAAATTTAGTTTCCAACATGTGCACTAAAGAAGCAGCAGCAATTTCATAAGTAGGAGCAAGTTCTACCAAGTGTCTATCTTCAAAATCTTCAGCGGTACTAACATGAGTGAAGAAATTTTCTATATTATCTCTTCCAATTATAGACCCTCGGCCTACCGGTATGTCTTTTAGAGTGTACTTAGGAGGAAACATGATGAAATAAACAAGAGGTAAATAAAGTAAATGCAAGTAACTAATTTTTTTGTGTTTTTGATATAGAGAGCAAGACAGTAAATAAAGTAAAACTAGCAACTAATTTTTTGTGTGTTTTGTTTTAGTGCAGCAAACAAAGTAGTAAATAAAATAAAGCAAGACAAAAACAAAGTAAAGAGATTGGAAGTGGAGACTCCCCTTGCAGCGTGTCTTGATCTCCCCGGCAACGGCGCCAGAAAAAGAGCTTGATGCGTGCAATTAACACACGTCCGTTGGGAACCCCAAGAGGAAGGTGTGATGCAGACAATAGCAAGTTTTCCCTTAGAAAGAAACCAAGGTTTATCGAACCAGGAGGAGCCAAGAAGCACGTTGAAGGTTGATGGTGGCGGAATGTAGTGCGGCGCAACACCAGGGATTCCGGCGCCAACGTGGAACCTGCACAACACAATCACAGAACTTTGCCCCAACGTAACAGCGAGGTTGTCAATCTCACCGGCTTGCTGTAAACAAAGGATTAGATGTATAGTGTGGATGATGATGTTTGTTTGCGAAGAACAGTAAAGAACAATTGCAGTAGATTGTATTTCAGATGTAAAGAATAGACCGGGGTCCACAGTTCACTAGCGGTGTCTCTCCCATAAGATAAATAGCATGTTGGGTGAACAAATTACAGTTGGGCAATTGACAAATAAAGAAGGCATAACAATGCACATACAAATATCATGATGAGTACTATGAGATTTAATCAGGGCATTACGACAAAGTACATAGACCGCCATCCAGCATGCATCTATGCCTAAAAAGTCCACTTTCAGGTTATCATCCAAACCCCTTCCGGTATTAAGTTGCAAGCAACAGACAATTGCATTAAGTATGGTGCGTAATGTAATCAACACAAATATCCTTAGACAAAGCATCGATGTTTTATCCCTAGTGGCAACAGCACATCCACAACCTTAGAACTTTCTGTCACTGTCCTAGATTTAATGGAGGCATGAACCCACTATCGAGCATAAATACTCCCTCTTGGAGTCACAAGTATCAACTTGGCCAGAGCCTCTACTAGCAACGGAGAGCATGCAAGAACATAAACAACACATATGATAGATTGATAATCAACTTGACATAGTATTCAATATCCATCGGATCCCAACAAACACAACATGTAGGATTACAAAGAAACGATCTTGATCATGATAGGCAGCTCACAAGATCGAGCATGATAGCACAATTAGGAGAAGACGACCATCTAGCTACTGCTATGGACCCATGGTCCAGGGGTGAACTACTCACACATCAATCCGGAGGCGATCATGGCGATGAAGATACCTCCGGGAGATGATTCCCCTCTCCGGCAGGGTGCCGGAGGCGATCTCCTGAATCCCCCGAGATGGGATTGGTGGCGGTTGTGTCTCTGGAAGGTTTTCCGTATCGTGGCTCTCGGTACTGGGGGTTTCGCGACGGAGGCTTTAAGTAGGCGGAAGGGTAGGTCAGGAGGCGTCACGAGGGACCCACACAACAGGCCGGCGCGGCCAAGGGCCAGGCCGCGCCGCCCTAGCGTGTGGCCGCCTCGTGGCCCCACTTCTTATCCTCTTCGGTCTTCTGGAAGCTTCGTGTGAAAATAGGACCATGGGCGTTTATTTCGTCCAATTCTGAGAATATTTCCTTACTAGGATTTCTGAAACCAAAAACAGCAGAAAACAGCAACTGGCTCTTCGGCATCTCGTCAATAGGTTAGTGCCGGAAAATGCATAATAACGACATATAATGTATATAAAACATGTGAGTATCATCATAAAAGTAGCATGGAACATAAGAAATTATATATACGTTTGGGACGTATCATCCTTCTCCCCGTTCCAGCGGGCAACGGAAGTAGTAGATCCTCCTCGGAATCCCGGCAGCACGACGGCGTGGTGGCGGTGGTGGTGGAGAACTCCGGCAGGGCTTCGCCTATGCGCTGCGGGAGTATTATGTGGAGGAGGAGAGGCTAGGGTTTGGGGAGAGGGGTGGCTAGGGTGCCGGCCATGGGCAGCCCTAGGTGGTGCGGCCAAGAGTGGCTGCCCCCCTCTCTCTTCTCCTCATTATATAGGTGGAAATCCCCAAGAGTTGTAGTCCAAGTCTTCGAATAAGACCCCAACAACAAAACCTCCCATAGGTGGGAAACCTACTCAAGGAGGGAGTCCTACCCAAGGTGGGACTCCCACCTTTCCTTTGGGTGGGGTGGCCGGCCACCTATGGTGGAGTCCACCTGGGACTCCACCCTTTAGGGTTTGGCTGGCCATGCAAGGTGGAGTCCCTCCGGGACTCCACTTTCCATGGTGATTTCTTCCGGACTTTTCTAGAACTTTCTAGAACCTGCCATAAATGCACCGGATCATTTCCAAACTTGGAATATGACTTCCTATATATGAATCTTATTCTCCGGACCATTCCGGACCTCCTTGTGATGTCCTGGATCCCATCCGAGACTCCGAACAAAACTTCGAACTCCATTCCTTATTCCATATCTACTTAAACGACATCAAACCTTAAGTGTGTCACCCTACGGTTCGCGAACTATGTAGACATGGTTGAGACCTCTCTCCGACCAATAACCAATAGCGGGATCTGGAGATCCATAATGGCTCCCACATATTCAACGATGACTTAGTGATCGAATGAACCATTCACATACGATACCAATTCCCTTTGTCACGCGATATTTTACTTGTCCGAGGTTTGATCATCGGTATCTCTATACCTTGTTCAACCTCGTCTCCTGACAAGTACTCTTTACTCGTACTGTGGTATGTGGTCTCTTATGAACCATTCATATGCTTGCAAGCTATTTAGATGACATTCCACCGAGAGGGCCCAGAGTATATCTATCCGTCATCGGGATGGACAAATCCCACTATTGATCCATATGCCTCAACTCATACTTTCCGGATACTTAATCCCACCTTTATAACCACCCATTTACGCAGTGGCGTTTGATGTAATCAAAGTACCTTTCCGGTATAAGTGATTTACATGATCTCATGGTCGAAAGGACTAGGTAACTATGTATCGAAAAGCTTATAGCAAATAACTTAATGACGTGATCTTATGCTACGCTTAATTGGGTGTGTCCATTACATCATTCACATAATGACATAACCTTGTTATTAATAACATCCAATGTTCATGATCATGAAACTATGATCATCTATTAATCAACAAGCTAGTTATACAAGAGGCTTACTAGGGACTCCTTGTTGTTCACATAACACACATGTATCAATGTTTCGGTTAATACAATTATAGCATGGTATGTAAACATTATAATAAACACAAAGATATATTATAATAACCATTTTATTATTGCCTCTTGGGCATATCTCCAACAGTCTCCCACTTGCACTAGAGTCAATAATCTAGTTTACATATGTAAAGATATAACACCTTGGCCTTCCGGTGCTTTATCATGTTTTGCTCACGGGAGAAGTTTTAGTCAACGGATCTGACATGCTCAGAAACGTATGTATTTTGCAATTCATTTGCGTCTCAACGCATCACTCATTTTCTAAATGAGTTGGCATTAAATATGTTTGGTCTTCTGGTGGAACCTTAATTCCGCGGTCTGAAATATGTCACTAATATTGTCATACACAATATAGCTTCAAAGTTCTGACACTATCGGAACTACACCAAGTTTTCAAAGAACCTCTTGACTTAACATCCTCAGTCATTGTCAAAACAATGACATATTCTGCCTTTGTTTGTAGAATCTATCACAACATTTAGAACTCATCTAAATCTAGCATAGAAACTTCTAGCTCATTGTGCTACCTTTTAAACAACACTTAGCCTAATTTGAGATTGAAATTTTATTTTTATATGTGACCAAACTAATATCAGTGCAACACCTTACAGCGATTTGTTTGTCATTACTCATACAAAACTATATATCCTTGGTTCTTCTAAAGCACTCAGGGATATTCTTACTGTTTATCCAATGATCATCACATGAATCATTCTGGTATATGCTCCTAACCATTTAGAGCATAGGACATCTGATATTGTACATATTATTCGTGATCTAAAATCACTCATGTGTTTTTACTCATTGAGTGTCAGATACACTCAAGTCTTGTAAAACCTTCACATGAAAAGAACACCTTCTTTATATTGAACTACTTCAATATTCATTCTATGTACTTTTTAACTTAAACTTTTATGTGTTTCAATCTATCTTCATAGATCTTGACACTAAATATGTTTCAGTTCATATCCTTTCATTGAAGTTTAATTCTCAATAAAATCTTTTTAATCAATTATATAATTACATTATTTATAATCAACGATATGTCATCTACATAAAGTATTACAAATATGTCTCAGTGCTCCCATTTAATTTCTTGCAAATGCAAGCCTCTTCATCGTCTCTGATGAAATCATAGCTCTTTGATCATTCCATCCGGTGAAGATTCCAACTCCGCGATACTTACTTCATCCAATTGAAGTTCGTATACCTATCTAGTATTCCACGGACTAGCAAAACAATTGGTTGTATCTTGTATACACCTTTAATACACACTTCTGTTAAGTAATGTATTTTGCCATCCTACTATCATATCTCATGAAAGAAATATGTAGCGACTACTAGAATAATCCACATAGACTATAAGCATTGCTACGGAAGATCTAATCTTATCGTAGTCAACTCTTTGAACTTTGTCGTAAACAACTTTTCGACAAGTCGAGCTTATTCAAGGATATTCCATCCAAGTCCATCAATTTTATAGATCCATTTACTAAAAAAGTATTCATCTATCTTGGATTTCATGGCGTATAGCCATTTTAACGGAGTCAGGGCCCATCATAACTTCTTTGTATGTAGTTGGTTTATCATTATTCAAAAACAATCCTTTGTTCACAAATCATTTATTTGATCACAAAGTAAACCATACCTACAAGGTTCAATAAGTACTTCGATCTCCATGACTATAACATTTTGTAGACATGGGAGCCATGATCGTCGTGGCCGCTTCCGGAACCAATTCCGATGCTGCGCTACTCTGATCATTATGCTCAGGTTCATAAACCTTATCAAGTTCTATTGTCCTCCCACTCAAATACTTTGCTAAAAACAATTTCTTGGAAATAAGTAAGAAACATCGACAAACACTTTTGTCTTTGTCTCCATAGTGGAAAAATTCCCAATCAATTCTGTGGGATAACCAACAAAGACATTCATCCGATTTTGGTTGTAAACTTATTTACTTTATGCTATGCATTCCAAAATTTAAGAAAGGACTATTAGGGTTCATACCCATGCCATAACTCGTATGGTGTCATTTCAACGGATCATGATGATGCTCTATTCAGTGTAAAAGCGGTATTCTCTAAAGCATAATCCACAAAAATATAATGGCATCAATATTTTATCTCATCATTGACCCAACAAGGTTTGGATACATCTCTCGGATACTCCATCATCACTATGATACTCCAAGAAACGTGAGTTGTAGAACAATTTCATAACTCTCTTAGATGTTCGCTAAAAATCTCGTAATCCAAATATTTCCACCATGATCCAATCATAGATATTTCACTTTTCTATTACGATGATTTCCACTTCATGCTGAAATTTATTTGAATCCATTCAAATATTTCAAACTTCTTCCTTATCAAATATATCCACATATATATACTCAATTCATTGTCGGAAGTTTTCATGAAGTAGAAGAATCTCCCACACACAACTATGCCTAGTGAACCACATACATCATCATATATGTTTCCACTAAGTTAGTTGTCCGTTCAACTCTTGGCCTATGAACGGTATTTTAGTCATTCTCTTTAGAAAAGATTTGCAAGCGCCAAACGATTCAAAAATCAAATGACTCCAAAAATCCATTTGCATGGAGTTCCTTCATGCGTTCCTTTCTAACATGACCTAAATGGCGGTTCCACAAATAAGTGGAATTCAAATCATTTGCCTTATGGCATTTTAGCGTCAGTGTTATGTATGTGTGTTTCACCATTAAGATTTATAATAACTTATCCATCGTACATGGAGTAATGTCATAATTTGAACAACTCATTGTTTTCATTTGACCAGAGCAAAATAACAATTATTAAGTTCTTTATTATAAATTCTAAGGGCTAGATAAAATGCCAACGATGAACATAATAACACTTATTTTTGTTCTAGACGTGCATTCCTATCATATTCCTTGTCAGTCACTTAGGCCATTGTATTCTTGTATTGCGTTGTTTTGTATGACACTTCATACCAACCAATATGGTACAAATACCCAAGAATTTCATTGTGTGACCAAACGAGGAATACATCCATAACATGTATATCATTTATATACACCTGAGCTAGACTTTCTAGTCTTTTCTTTTCTTTCTGCCAAAATATCTTTTGTAGTTTCTCTTTTAGCTTTCCTCATTATTTAGAAAACACTTCACCTTCAATAACTTCTAGGTTTGTTGATCAAATACCAATAACCTTGAGGTTCTTACTTTGAAGTTGATCATCATGTGACAAGTGTTCCAGTTTTCACTATTAGTAACTTTGTAATATGATGAACAATTTCACTCATAATTTTATCCATTATATCATGACGACTTTCCGAGACCATGTCTGTACATGCTAGGCTCGTAGAGTTTAATCTCAGTATTCGCATGTGCAAATCTGGCTTGCACCCGTTGTATGCACACGTAGAATCTATAACACCCGATCATCACGTGATGCTACGAAACGACGAGTCTTAGCAACGGTGCATACTAAGGACGATCACTTCATGGATATGCGAATATCGTTAGTGCCCCAATAGTTGGAGGATTGGGACGCCTTGCGTCTTCAACCTTCATACATTCCCATAAAACTTATGAGTTTATGTAGTCTCACCAAATTATATTCTATCATCTTGCAATAAGGTCTTAGATATCACATATATCTCATACCTTGATTATTTCTGAAAACAAAATTTTCAGCTCCTTACTTTTCAAACAGATTTGAACTTCAAGTTTCACGGAGACAAGATAACTTTAGGTACTAATTGAAACCATAGCTCTTTGAATCAACAATGTGAGGTTTACTAAAAGTTTGCAATGGGACTTAATCATTTCTTGATTCTTTAACAATACGGTACTAGTCCTGTAAAGTTTCTTGTCAGATTTTAACAGTATTTCTATCTCAATTACAAAACTAGCGCATGGTAGAAAACGGATGCCAATACTACAAAATTAATTCAAAATACTACTCAGACTATGTTTATGATAATTAGTTCATGTTTTAATCTAATTACTAATGAACTCCCACTTAATACAACATCCCTCATAGTTGTTAAGTGGTACACGATCCATATCCACTACACCAAAACCGATCATCACGTGAGATGATGTAGCTTCAATGGTGAACATCAACATGTTGATCATATCATCCATATGACTCGTGTTCAACCTTTCGGTTTCCATTGTCCCGAGGCCATGTCTGTACATGCTAGGCTCGTCAAGCAAACCCAAGTATTCTGCGTGTGCAAACATGGCTTACACCCGTTGTTTATGAACGTAGAATCTATCACATCCGATCATCACGAGATGCTTCGAAACGACGAACTGTTTCAATGGTGCATACAAGGGGAGAACACTTTATTATCTTGATATTAATGTGAGGGATCATCTTATAATGCTACCGTCGCGTTCTAAGCAAAATAAGATGCATAAAGGATTAACATCACATGCAATTCATATGTGATATGATATGGCCCTTTAGTCTTTGTGCCTTCGATCTTCATCTCCAAAGCACGGACATGATCTCCATCATCAACGGGCATGATCTCCATCATCGTCGGCGTAGCGTCAAGGTCCATGGCGCCGTCTTCATGGTTGTTCACCTCATGTAGCAACTATTACAACTACTTTGAAAACTACTCAACATGAAATTTAAAGACAACCATAAGGCTCCTGCCGGTTGCCACAATACAATAATGATTATCTCATACATATTCATCATCACATTATGGCCATATCACATCACCAAACCCTGCAAAAACAAGTTAGACGTCTCTAATTTGGTTTGCATATTTTACGTGGTTTAGGGTTTTCGAGTGAGATCTAATCTACCTACGAACATGAACCACAACGGTGATACTAGTGTTGTCAATAGAAAGAGTAAATTGAATCTTCACTATGGTGGGAGAGACAGACACCCGCAAAGCCACTTATGCAATACAAGTTGCATGTCGAACGTGGAGCAAGTCTCATGAACGCGGTCATGTAAAGTTATCCCGAGCCGCTTCATCCCACCATGCCACAAAGATGCAAAGTACTCGAACTAAAATCAACAAAGCATCAACGCCCACAAAACAATTGTGTTCTACTCATGCAACCATCTATGCATAGACACGGCTCTGATACCACTGTAGGGATTCGTAGCATAGAAAACAAAAAATTTCCTACCGTGAGAACGCAATCCAAGCCAAGATGCAATCTAGAAGATGGGAGCAACGAGGGGATGAACGAGACTAACCCTTGAAGATTTCCAAAGCCTACGAGAGGAGGCTCTCGTTGCTGCGGTAGACGATCACTTGCCGCTTTCAAAAGCGCGTAGAAGATCTTGACGGTGCCACAATCGGGCAGCACCTCCGTACTCGGTCACACGTACGGTGTTGATGACGACGTCCTTCTCCCCGTTCCAGCGGGCAGCGGAAGTAGTAGATCCTCCTCGGAATCCCGGCAGCACGACGGCGTGGTGGCGGTGGTGGTGGAGAACTCCGGCAGGGCTTCGCCTATGCGCTGCGGGAGTATTATGTGGAGGAGGAGAGGCTAGGGTTTGGGGAAAGGGGGTGGCTAGGGCGCCGGCCATGGGCAGCCCTAGGTGGTGCGGTCAAGAGTGGCTGCCCCCCTCTCTCTTCTCCTCATTATATAGGTGGAAATCCCCAAGAGTTGTAGTCCAAGTCTTCGAATAAGACCCCAACAACAAAACCTCCCATAGGTGGGAAACCTACTCAATGAGGGAGTCCTACCCAAGGTGGGACTCCCACCTTTCCTTTGGGTGGGGTGGCCGGCCACCTATGGTGGAGTCCACCTGGGACTCCACCCTTTAGGGTTTGGCTGGCCATGCAAGGTGGAGTCCCTCCGGGACTCCACTTTCCATGGTGATTTCTTCCGGACTTTTCTAGAACTTTCTAGAACCTGCCATAAATGCACCGGATCATTTCCAAACTTGGAATATGACTTCCTATATATGAATCTTATTCTCCGGACCATTCCGGACCTCCTCGTGATGTCCTGGATCCCATCCGAGACTCCGAACAAAACTTCGAACTCCATTCCTTATTCCATATCTACTTAAACGACATCAAACCTTAAGTGTGTCACCCTACGGTTCGCGAACTATGTAGACATGGTTGAGACCTCTCTCCGACCAATAACCAATAGCGGGATCTGGAGATCCATAATGGCTCCCACATATTCAACGATGACTTAGTGATCGAATGAACCATTCACATACGATACCAATTCCCTTTGTCACGCGATATTTTACTTGTCCGAGGTTTGATCATCGGTATCTCTATACCTTGTTCAACCTCGTCTCCTGACAAGTACTCTTTACTCGTACCGTGGTATGTGGTCTCTTATGAACCATTCATATGCTTGCAAGCTATTTAGACGATATTCCACCGAGAGGGCCTAGAGTATATCTATCCGTCATCGGGATGGACAAATCCCACTATTGATCCATATGCCTCAACTCATACTTTCCGGATACTTAATCCCACCTTTATAACCACCCATTTACGCAGTGGCGTTTGATGTAATCAAAGTACCTTTCCGGTATAAGTGATTTACATGATCTCATGGTCGAAAGGACTAGGTAACTATGTATCGAAAAGCTTATAGCAAATAACTTAATGACGTGATCTTATGCTACGCTTAATTGGGTGTGTCCATTACATCATTCACATAATGACATAACCTTGTTATTAATAACATCCAATGTTCATGATCATGAAACTATGATCATCTATTAATCAACAAGCTAGTTATACAAGAGGCTTACTAGGGACTCCTTGTTGTTCACATAACACACATGTATCAATGTTTCGGTTAATACAATTATAGCATGGTATGTAAACATTATCATAAACACAAAGATATATTATAATAACCATTTGATTATTGCCTCTTGGGCATATCTCCAACACAATGGACAAAACTATCCTAACAATTGTCGGCTTGACGACCAGACTGAAAGTCTCACCGTAGTCGACACCGGCGTGTTGGGTGAAGCCCCGGAGCACCCAACATGCTTTGTACCGGTCTAAGGAGCCATCTGGTTTGAGCTTATGACGAAATATCCATTTGCCAGAAACAATATTAGATCCAGGTGGTCTAGGCACAAGATCCCATGTCCGATTGTTTTGCAGGGCTGTAAATTCATCGACCATTGCAACATGCCATTGAGGATCCTTCAGAGCACCACGGTAGCTTTTCAGAAGCAGACTAAGAACATCAACATGCAGATTAAGGCGATCAACAGGTCGAGACATACCACGTTTGCCACGAGTGTACATATTGTGAGTATTCTCGGCAAGGGGAGGGCCAACCGGAGCCAGTACCACGGGAGGAGGGGGAGGTGGAGGTGGGTTAGGCGGAGGCGTGGGTGGCTGGGGTTAGGCTGAGGTATGGGTGGCTGGGGTGGAGGGTTTGGGAGGATGGGTGGCAGCTCATCGAGGAAGGAGAAATCAATGGGAGTAGGTGGTGTGGATATTTTGGAGAAAGGAAATGAATTTTCATCGAAGACAACATGACGGGAGATGATAATTTTGTGTGTGGAGAGGTCGAGGCAGCGGTAGCCGCGGTGAGAAGAGGAGTATCCGAGGAAGACACAGGCGATCGTGCGAGGAGCGAGTTTGTGAGCTGTGGTAGCGGAGAGGTTAGGGTAACAAAGACATCCGAAAACCCGAAGTTGGTCGAGAGGAAGAGGGAGTCCATAGAAAACCTCGTGTGGGGTGCGGTGCTGAAGGGTTTTAGTGGGGTGAAGGTTAAGTGGAAGTGTTAAGAGCTTCGACCCAATATATTGGAGGCATGCATGCTTGGAAAAGAAGTGATCTAACCATGTTGTTTGTAGAGCGAATGACACGCTCGACTTTACCGTTTTGGGGGGATGTGTATGGGCAAGACATGCGTAGAGTGGCACCAAGGGACATGAGAAATGTGCGGGCAGCAGTATTGTCAAATTCACGACCATTGTCACACTGTAGGGATTGAATTGTTGTATGAAACTGAGTGGATACATAGGCGAAGAAGTTTTTGAGTGTTGGGAAAGTTTCAGATTTCATGCGTAAGGGAAAAGTCCAAAGGTAATGAGTGAAATCATCTAACACAACTAGGCAGTATTTGTAACCGGATACACTAGGAAGAGGGGAAGTCCACAAATCGAAATGGATTAGTTGAAAAGGTCGAGTAGTGTGAGTAGATGATGAATCAAAAGGTAGACGCACATGTTTCCCTAGTTGACAAGCATGACATAACTGATTATCGGTAGCATTTTTATTACAAGGAAAAGAAAAAGCACTTGCTAGGTGCGACAAAGCTTGACTACTAAGATGTCCTAGATGACGATGCCACATGGTTGCTAATGATGTGATGGTGGAGAGTGCGTGCACAGTGGAGGCCGGCAACCAGAGGGGGTAGAGGTCACCGAACTATTGCACCTGATGATCTCGTTCTTGGTGCGGAAGTCCTTCACAGAGAGACCAAACGGATCAAACTCAACAGATAGAAGATTATCAGTTGTGAATTTACGAACAGAAATAAGATTTTTAATTAGGTCAGGTGTAACTAAGACATCGTTAAGAGAGAACGAATGGGTAGGAGATGAAAGAGTGGTATGACCGATGTGGGTTGTGGGAATAGTTTGGCCATTGCCGACGATGACATGTGGGTAAGGAGAGTGAGAGGTGAGGATGTGAGAGAGGTTACCCTGATTGCCGGTCATGTGAGCGGAGGCGCCTGAGTCCATGAACCACTCATTCGAGGATGGTGGTGTCAGGGACATGGTGTTGAAAGCCTGCATGAGTTGGGCTTGGTCGAAGGATGGCGGTGGTGCGGTTGGATTGTATGTGGATGCAGGTGGCGGGGCGGACGGCGTCGCTCCTGGCGTCCATGGTATAGCTGCTCCCGGTGGCCATGGCATAGGTGATGTAGAGCCATAGGGCCATGGAGGCGGCGCTGATAGCATGGCATGATGAGCCTGAGGCGGGCCAAGAGGAGGTGGCCGTGGCGGTGGTCCTGGCCACATCTGGATTGACCCAGCCCAAGGGTTCTGCATCGACGGCCAGGGAGCATGCGGTCCCTTCCCGGATGTGTTGGGGGTGCCGCCGCGTTGTTGGGGAGACGCGGAGTGGACGTAACGGCACCGTGCGCCAAAGCGACAGTTTCCAAAGCGCTGGAAGTTGCGGCAGACTTCCGGGCGCCGCGGAGGTCCCATATTTTCGGCAGGGCCACGCGGTGGTGGAGGTGTGGGGGCTCCGCGCGCGACGAAGGCAGACGGGGTTAAGGATGACTCGGACTGCTGCTGCAACGTGAGCTCCTCGAGTAGTAGAGATGAGCGGATGTCGAGAAACGGCGGAAGGGGACGCTGTTTCAGGAGCAATGTGCGCATGTACGCAAGCCGAGGTCCGAGACCGCGAAGCGTGTTCTGGACTAGGCGTTTGTCGGTGATGGTCGTGCCCAGCGCACTGAGCTCGTCGGCGAGAACCTTCTGCTTGCGGTAGTAATCAACCATGGTCAGGGAGCCCTGTTGGAGACCGTGGAACTCTTGCTCGAGGTAGGAGGAGCGGGTGTCCGCGTTGTCGTGGTAGATGTTGGAGAGGCGCGTCCACAAGGCGTGTGCAGGCAGTGGCGTCGTGGTGTCAACGATCATGGCGAGAAGCTCGGGCGCGACGGCGCTGTTGAGCCATGACAGGACGATGGCGTCGTTGCGGACCCACTGTGGCGGGGGGTTCGTGGGGTAGGCATCCTCGAGGGCGTACTTCTCAACAGCGTCGGAGAACATGCCGCGCCATTGGAGGTAGTTGGAGGTTGAAAGCTTGAGGGTGACCGGCACGACGGCACGGATGCTGGGGAGTGCGGCCGCGAGCGTCCAGAGAGCGGCCTTGGCGGTGGCCTCGGCGGCAGCGGCCGCGAGATCAGCGGCGGAGGGCTCTGACGGCGCCATAGGAGAGGATCAAGAAAACCCTAATCTGATACCATGAAGGCAAATATAATTGTACGATGACATTATATGGGCAAGAGCTTTACTTGTACGTCACGGACTACTTTTCTCTCCGTTCAATAGTGAGTTGCCTGATAGATATCCTTCTTTGCTTCTTATCTCTTATCCATCGCTGCGCGCCTTGCTATTCTTTTTTATATATCATATCATTTGTTTCATTCTCAATGGTTGGCCAGAGGCCAGGATGCTTTAGTTTATCGGATCGATCGCTGTGGTCAAGTGCGCTGGTCTCTTTCCCAAGTCGCAGGGGTACGGATACCAGAAGTAGATCCAGCAGGAGGTGGTAGCCATTCTTATTGAGAAAGATAAAGAAAGCCGCTTCGTTCCCTTGTTTACTGAACTCTTTGAGCTGGAGCTTTGGACTCTACGAGGTATTGGGTGCTTGCCCTATTGAGAGTATCTTACAGCTCTTAGATTAATTTGATCCCACGTTGGGATTATACAGTACAGGAGACTTAACTGCTAAGGTAAATAGATTACAAATAAGGTAGAACTCTTTGAGTCGGTTTGCTCTAGACGTGTCCTAATCATACACGTCTAACAGATAGGATCAATATCGTCTGACGAATCTCCATCTCCATGTACTAAAACTCATATGATTCGGTTCACTCAATGTGATCTTCTCTAGAAAGGAGTCCAAACTAAACTTGCAAGTGCATCAAGTATTATCTCCCTTGGCCAAATCAGTTCAGAGTTCAGACATGATCACTATCAAGCTCCATCTCCATATACTAAAATTTTGTGCTATGCTTCGGCACACCCTATGCAATCTTAACGCCCAAATCAGATAAAACTTCGCATGGTCACAATAGAAACCCACACCTCACAACAAGCATCATTACATAGTACTGGCTACTTGCCACTCGCTATCTCGGTGGTCTTATTAATTCATGGCGGCGGTGACACACTGACGAAGATGAAGAGTACCGAGAGCATATATATTGCACAAGAATCACTTCTTGGGTGGGGGAGTGAGCGCCGCCTTGAGCTTCTGCACGGTGGGTACGTCAGTCTTGAACGACTTGGCAAGAACCGCATCGTCGATGCCAGTGCCGAACACGGTGACGGGCACGGACACGGTGCCTGCGGCGGCACTGCCGAAAGCTGAGAGCGCGACGGCGGGGCTTTGCCCCGGGTTGTACTGGTAGTGCACCAAGCCCTTGGGGAACACGAACATGTCGCCCTCGGCGAGGTCCTGCGTGTACAGCTTGCCGGTAGTGTCGATGAAGCCGACGCAGAGCGTGCCATTGAGGACGAGCAGCAGCTCCGCGGCACGTGGGTGGGTGTGCGGCGGGTTGACGGACTCGGAGGGGAACTTGAGCATGGCGTACGACACGCTCTGCCCGTTCAGAGCCGGAAACTCCATCATGGTGGCCTTGGTCACCGTGAAGTTCTGCAACGCTGGTGACGGCATCGGCATGGTCATGTTCATGGCAGCACGGAAGCCGGTGTAGGTGAAGAAGTCGCCGGTGATGTTCATCGGCGGCATGCCGACCATCGACGCCGGCACGATGAAGTCGGTAAGAATGTCTGGGTCGCCGGCTACGGCGGCCAGCGGCGCCGAGACCAGTGCAACAACCACCAGCACCAAGGAGTAGCAGTTGTTGGACGCCATTGAATTTAGCTGTTGGTAAGAGAGATTGATGGATGCAGACTGTGGTTGTGAGATGTGGTGAAGACCTTGCGGTGTTATTTATACAGATAAGAAGCAACCGCATATTGTGGTGAAGGGTTTGAGAAATCGAGGCCGATGTACGAACATTCTAGGACTGCAGGCTGTAACCAGCTAGTGCTAACTGCACACATCTGAGGAAGGATTAACTGGACGATGTTATGCAAATCTTGGTGTCTCAGCGTATAAGCATATTGTGGGGCACACAAGAATATACCTGAATGCAGCACAAAAAAATTGTTGACATCATTTGGTAAAAAAAAAAGGTGTTTGTTGTGCCTCACTCTCTAAGATCACAACTCAATCCGATATGTCTAACCTTTCACCAAATATGCGGCGACGAGGAACTTGCTTGGTGATTCAGCATTCGTATCAGTGCCATGCAGGTGGAGATCTTACCTTTACCTTTTAAGGTGAAAATCTAATTACAGTCTCGGCTCTCTGCGGTGGTAGAGGGAGAGCTTCGCCAGGGAGAGCTTCGCCTGGTTCTGCAGCAGCTCCACATCACCCAACTCCGGGAGGGGCCGGACCTTCGGAGTATTGCCTCTCCTGCTGCTCCGCGTTTCAGCTCCAGTGAGGCGTATCGGCTTCTCTCGCCTGTCCACCCCCGAGATGTTTCAGCCTGCCGTTCGTGGGCTCTGCGCCTCCCCGCGAAACTGAGGATCTTCGCCTACCTCACTGACATCGACCGGCTGAGTACTCGAGCCAACCTGTTCTACAAAAGTTGTGCGGCTTGCCTGGAGGTTGAGACCCGTAGGCACCTCTTCTTCAACTGCTACCTTGCGAGGGAGACTTGGACCTGCTTACTTGTTCGGACCCCCCTGGGCTCCTTCTCTATATGGGAGCTTCCGGCCCTCTCACCATTCCTACCCCGATTTGGCACACCGGTGTGGTTGCCGTCCTGTGGGGCCTTTGGAAGGCCCGGAACGATCTGGTATTTAATGCCAAATCTGCTACATCGGCCATGGTGCTCAGGAGGGTGTGTGACGACCTCGCCCTTTGGAGATGGATGTACCGGCTAGATGATAGGGCACCTTTTGACCGACTCCGGTCTTTTTTCCTCACATATATTCAGTGATGTATTTAGCGTTGTACTCTCTCTTCCCCCTCCTTGTTTTTCCCCTGTTGTACATGTAGACCGGCTTCGTAGCCTTTTTGAGTTATGGAATAACAAGCGGTGGGGTGTCCCCCCCCCCCCCCCCGTCATCCTCGAAAAAGGTGAAAATCTAAGGTCTTGCTGTCGAGGGTGCTCCTCGGCAATGCCCTCCGATAGGGGCTTAGGGTTGATGGAATCCTGCAGGCTGACACGAGACATCGGTACACAGACAAGCGGGGAGAGCGATTTACCCAGGTTCGGGGCCCTCGATGAGGTAAAACCCTTACGTCCTACCTGTCTGTTCTTTGATTATGATGAAAACAGGTTACAATGGGGTGCCGAATAGTTCGGCTGTGATCTCGTCGAGATGGCTGATTGCTAGGGTAACCTAGTTCTAAGCTTCTGCTAGCTAAGATTGCTCAGATTGATTGTCCCCCTCGATAGCCCCTCTCCTGGCCTTTATATAGGTGGCCGGGTCTCGAGAGGTCTAATCGAGTACGAGTAGGTTTACAGTAGATCTATCTCTAATCTTTCCTTGTTCGGCTTCTTCCGTGTCTTGTACTTCAAGTAATCTTCCGCCGCACCGTCCTAGTGGCCCATCTTGCCATCGGGTACCTTCATGGGCCTCCAGCTGGACCGTATAGGGTAGAGCAACATTGGTTACCCGAAGGGTAATGCCCACGTCAGTAGCCCCCCGAGTGTCTAGCCGAACATAGTTCGGGTAGAGACTGAAGCATGTCTTCTTCCGAAGTCCTTCTCCTTGATCATTTTTGCTTTCCTCCTGTCTTCTATAGGGTGCGCGTCAGCGCTCCCGATGGGAGTAGCCCCCGAGTCTAGGTACAGATGCTTGCAATCTGTGCGTAGGCTCAAGTTGTACCACTCGAACATCTTCTTCTGCCGAAGTCTTTCCTGCAAGTCATTGTAGACCATCCGATATATTTTCTTTATGCAAGGGATAACGAATAACGTGCCCAACTTTTGTTGGTTAACTGCCGATGGCAAAACAACGTTATCCTACACAGAATCAAATCCCCGGGCATGATCCTGGAGTGCGAAAAAAGTTCTATCGGGTGCGCGTCCAACGCTCCCGATGGGAGTAGCCCCCGAGTCTAGGTGCGGATGCTCGCAATCCGTGCGTAGACTCAAGTTGATCAGCCGATACTTTCTTATCTCTTCGTATGCAATCATTCCTCATGACGTCATTGATGACATTTTTCTGACACCTCGATTCTGATTGATAAGACGCGATCTGCCGGCCATTTTTTCGAGCAATTCCTGCTCCTCTTCCACGATTAACGAGGCACCTCCTCGATTTCCACAACCATTAACTGGAGAAAAGTCCCACTAGCAGTACGAGGCTTTCCTTAAGTTTCCCAAGAGATAAAAATCCCTAATCTCTTCCTTCATTCATCCCTTCGTTGTTCTTCCTCTTCTCCCGTTCACAACTGCTCGCGCCGCCACCACTGCTTTTCAGTTTTTCCCGGATCTTGCGATGGTGAAGAAGAAGAACCCTAGCGCCGCCGCCAGCTCTACGAGCGGAGGCGCCGCCGCCAAATCTTCCTTGATTCCTCCGAAGGAGGGCGCCCCAAGCGCTCCTCCCCCAGCTCCGGCGCCGCCGGCGCCACCAGGCTCAATGGCCAGGCCCGGAGATTGGATAGCTTCGACCATCACTAGGCGTGACGAGAAGAGATCCCGAAGCCTGGGATTGATCTCCTCCGATGAGGGGAATGTGATCTTTCCAGGTGCGATTTCCCGGCCTAATCCCCCTGCTGGTTTTACCGTGATGTTCTTATCGTTCTTATATCGAGGTCTTTCGCTTCCCGTTCACGAATTCCTCCTCCATCTCTTGCGAACTTACGAAATCCAACTATGGCAACTCACTCCCAACTCAATCCTCCACGTTGCTGTGTTTATCACCCTCTGCGAAGCATATCTGGGCGTTGAGCCTCATTTTGGGTTGTGGAAAAAGATCTTCTATGTGAAGAGATACAGCAGTAGTAACGGATCTTTTGTCACTGGAGGAGTGGGATTTGTAGCTCGTTCGGATGTCAACTATTTCAATTTCCCAATGAGAGAGTCCGTGCAAGGGTGGAGATTGAAGTGGTTTTACGCCAAGGATTCCTTGTCACCCGAATCTCAGCTTCCTCGCTTTGTCGATGTCCTTGAAGCCAAGCCTAAGAATTCCTGGAAAATATTCTCTCTCCCGACGAGAAAGCAGCAGCCGATGAATTATTTGCTAGATTTCTTCGGATCAAAGAAGCTGATGGCCAAACCATGGTCGGCACTGAGGTAGCGGCAGTGTTTCTGAAACATCGAGTCCAACCAGTTATGGCTAGAATTCGCCCAATGTGGTTGTATTCGGGTCCGAAAGATGAGACCAGAATTAACGCTGCCGAACTGTCGGAAAAAGAACTGCTCGATGAAGTCCGTCGCCTCACTTTCTTCAGCCAAGAGGACTTGATCCCATTGATGTATCCGTATACTCCCTTTGATGCCGATCATCCACCACCAGAGGTAACTTCCCTTCTCAAATTCTTATTGTGCTACTATTTTCCTAGTCGACATAATTACTGTTGTTCTCATCTGTCTTTTCTTCGACAGACCCTCGTAGCCTCCGGGGACTTGCATAACTCGCCAAATGATATTTCCGAGGGAAGAGGCTCTTCAGAACCTGTTGACTTTCATACTGTCGAGCATACAAGCCCAACAAGCGATCATGATGACCCGATAGATTCTGAAACCGCTCATACCAAACTCCCTCCATCAGCCGATGACACTTGCGACACAGAGGGATCAGTGCGCGATGATGACGCTGATCATGATGCCTTTGTTAATGCAGCTGCGGAGGAGACTAGGGCCCCGCCAACGAAGAGATCAATCGGCGGTTTTGCCGACGAAGACGATCTTCTTGACATGTAAGTGTTTTTCCTCCTTTTTACTATATTCAGCTCCTTGGTCTTCTCGCATTTTTCTCATACTTTGGACGATTAAATCCTTCTTGTAGTGACGACGCTTTCACTGAGCCTCCGCCTAAGAGGGTCAGGTCTGATGCTGTTTCGCCGGCCGCCGCAGCTTCCGAAGCTTCAGCTCCTAAAGCGGCTCCCGCGGCGCAAGCATCGACTGCCTCCTCCCTTTCCAAAGGGAAAGATGCACCTGCTGCCACCACAGCTCCTCCTTCTGTAAGTCCTTCTCAAGTATAACAGGAATCTTTTGGAATGTGTCTTGCCTAATGATCTTTGTAAAACATTCCCTTTCTTCAAGGATCTACGAGGTGTGATATCCTCTTTAGAAGCCTTCGCCTCTCAGTTTACCTCTCTGGAGGCGGATAAAGTTCGACTGCAGGAGGAAGCTAAGTCTTCCTCTTCAAAGTTAGACGGCGCCATCAAAAAGGCTGCCATAGCTCGCCAGGAGGTCGACTCCCTAAAAGATGAGCTGAGCAAGCTGAAAGAGAGGCTGAAGGAGGAGGAAGCTCGAGCAGCAGAAAAGGATGAACTCCTTCGTCAATCTGCCTTGGCTCTACTTGGTAAGCTTTTTCATACATCTCTTGTAGATTATTACTTTTTATGGATCCATTTCTTCATCAATGATTTCCTCCAATTGAATTTCTTGCAGAAGCCGCCAGCATCCCTGCTACTGCCTTGGACAAAGTTCCGAGCAATTCCCCGGCAAATGGTGTGTCGATGGTTCTTGCCACCCACCAGCTTACCCGGGAGCTTCTTGACAAGGGAAAGGGCGCTCTGGAGCGGATGCATTCGATGATATTCCCCAAGATCAAGCAGGAGAAGACTCTGGGGCAGCTGATTGATGCCTTCGCAGTCGACACCAAGGAAGTTATTGAGGTATTCAAGCGTACCTCGCGTACCTATGGTGCCCTCCTTGCCTTCCAACTTATGATGGGTTACGGCTTTAAGGCTGACATCGAAGAAATGACTAAGGAGCTGCCGAAAGAGAAATATGGGTGATTTGTCGACTTAAGGGCCTTTACAGTGTCTGCCCGTACTTGTGCTCGCCAGCTCCTTGAACTAGTTTCGTCAGGAAAGGCATCGGCTGGCCCCAGCCTGTCGACTCAGACTCAGGCTCCTTGACTGTTGTAACAATGTTACCCTTGGGCTAGTATAAAACATTATTCTGTTGCGAGAACTTAAGTTTGTAATGAACACTGTGCTGGCAATGTTGCCAGCACACTTTTGTCATAATATCTTCACTTATATTTCTCCTGATAGAAATTGCTTGTACTTCTCCCGATGGGAGTTACGTTGGATGCTTAATTTGACCATATCCATCATCCTTTTAACGCTGTTGCCTGCAGGTTTTCCCGGTGCCCTCGTTTGTTGATGACTCTTCGGGCGTTCTTCCCGAAGGTGATCGGGTCCAACGGATGAAGGATCGGATCACCCAGATGGAAAAGGACCTGCGCAACACTTATGCCTTAGCTGCAATTGTCAACAAGAAGAGCGAGATTGCAGCCGACGTGGAGCGGTACGCTCTTACTGAGCTACATAAAGCTACCGAGAGCTTGAACTGTGAGTTCCTTGATCTCTGCGCCCTTTTGTCGATAGCGTCTTAGCTGATCCTTTGTTTGTTTCTGTGCCAGTCATAGCTCTGAACCGTGCAGAAGAGAACAAACGGATTCACGAGCGTGTGAATGCATTAACCCAGCTGTCCTCAGCCGAAGAGATTTTCTGGCGGGAGCACTCGAAGGCTTCGGCTGTCGCGCTATTTCAGGATCGGGTTCAGCAGGTCCACCACTTTTTTGACAAGTGCTACAAAGCTATGAGGGTGGTTTGGAAGACAATGTTCCCTTTGAACGCAGTTCCCCCAACGCTACTTGCTTTGATGTCTGAATTTGGTAATGCCAAGAAGATCCGAGATTTGGTACGTGCGCAAGTTTTTGCAGGGGCCAGGTTCACACTTGCCCTTGTACTTGCCCGTTATCCTTCGGCAGGTTTGCTGTCGATTGCCAACACGACTGGAGACTTGGAGGCACTGTATCCGAAGGTATTGTTGCCTGCCAACATAATTGTCGACAGACTCGAGGAGGAGTCAAAGGTACCTGAAGAAAGAGGAACTCCGCAAGGGTGATTTCAGGGATTTAATGTTTGTTTTGTAAATAGATAATTTGGCTACTTTATCCAAGTGTTTGGATTATGTAATGATGCCTTCTCATTCGGTAGATACATGCATATGTACTTTTACCATGTTATTGCCGTTGGCAAGTTTTGACTTGAGCGAATCTTAGTTGCTCGTTTGAATGTATGTATATTGGTTGGTTAGCAAATCATTTGAGTGATCAGCTCGTGTTGCAGGTTTTGCTAAACCTGTTGTATGCACAACTTTGCTTTTAACCGTTTTAAATTTCGACAGGCACTCCCGAATATTTCGGGTGTAGTGGTTCTGCCGATGAGCCCGTTGTTCCTTGATATTTCCATAAGTAAAATATCGAACGTGGGTTGTTGTTTATATGTATTTTCAAACTCTTGCTATTTACGGCACTCGTAGAGGCATCTATAGCGGAGGGAAAGGTGAACGTCTTTTAGCACTCGTAGAGGCTTTTTGAAGCGCGATCTTCTGCCCCGTACTATGTTTGCATAGTGATGGGGCTTAGAAGTTTGTAGTTACTGCAATGCTTAACAAGAAATTGAAGCTTTAAGTTCTTATTTAATAAGGTAAGCACGAGGCTAGAGGGCGAAAAAAGGAAGGCCCTGTTTAAAATAAAGGAAAAAGGAAAATAAAGGCTAGTAAATTGCTTAAGCAAGGAAGGGGTTCTTCTCTTCTTCTGGCTTCTTCACCGCGTTAGTGGTTGCTGCAGCGTTGCTGGTTTCATCAGGGGTTTGGGCGGTGGTTGCCATTGTCTTGCTATCTCCTAAGCCTTCTGTGCCATCAACTGCCGAACCCTTTGCTGCCGAGGCTTCTGCTGCCGAAGCTTCTGCTGTCGAAGCTTTAAGGGCGAGAGCGGCTGGCTTCTTCTTGGTTTCCCTGCCATCTTTTTCTTCCTTGATTTCTCGTAATGACAGCTTGGGCGGAGGGTCGACGATTTCTTGTTGTGGCCCGAACTTTGCAGCAATCCTCTGAAAGTCGCGATCACAATTGTCCGAACGTGAAAAACTTCCATAGACTGTGATGTTCGTCCCGTTGTTCCCAGGCATTTTCAGCTTGAGGTATGCATAATGTGGCACAGCCATGAACTTGGCATACGCTGGTCTCCCGAGTATAGCGTGATACTGTGACTCCCAGTTCACCACTTCAAACTCGATCTTTTCCTTCCTGAAATTGTCGGCTCTGCCGAAGATAACATTCAGGTAGACTTTGCCAAGAGAGTGGCCCGGTGCGGTTGGAAGGATCCCATGGAAGCAGGTGTCTGTTTCTTCCAGCATCCTCATGGTGATCCCCATACTTCTGATTGTGTCGACGAATATCAGGTTTAGTCCGCTTCCACCGTCCATGAAGATTTTACTCATCTTGAACCCCCCAATTTGTGCTTCTACTACCAAGGCAGCGTGTCCTGGTTTTGGTATGGTCGTCGGGTGATCTGCTCGACTGAACGTAATGTTCTGAGAAGACCACTCGACATACTCGGGGATGTTTGCCATGATGCTTTCTGCCAGGTTGATCTCTCGGGTGAGCTTTTTCATCTCCCTTTTCGAAACACCTGTCCTGTGGATCATGCTCATCTGCCCACGTGGTGGTGGGAATGCCTCGTTGGGTTGATGAGGTTGAGCCTGTTGGACTTGATGCTGCGGTGGAGGTGGGGGTGGCGGTGGTAGCTGTTGCTGGCCTGACTGCTGGATGAGTTTGTGCATGTCTAGGAACTGCCGACAGTCCCTGAGCAGGTGACTCGACTTTGTTTTGCCGTCCTTGGAATCGACATATGAATGCAAGTAACAGGGGGCGTTGATCTGCTCAGCGTAGGGTAATTCAGGAGTCCTCTGCTGTCGTGGTTTATAGCTGCCACGGTTCCCAGAGTTGTTCCGATTGTCGTCGTGTCGATCATCTCGATCGTCCTGTCGATCGGAATATCCTGCAGCTACCAGATTGTTATCATCATAGTTGCGGTTCTTCCTTCTTTTGTGACGATCCCTTCGGCCGCCCGAGTCGTGCTTCGGCTGGTCATCGTCTTCGTCGTCACTGCGCTGTCGTGGCCTTCGTACATTGTCCTTGCCATCAGCCCACTGTTGGCGATTTCCATTAACTTGGTTATAGTTTTTGGCTTTTTGCGCCCAAGTTCTTCTATGTAGCTCTCCCGCTGAACGCCATCGCTGAAAGTGTCGATTGCTCTGTCGACAGATACATCTTTGGCAGCGTTCAGGAGTTTTGTGAATCTCCCGATGTATGAACGCATCGACTCCTTCTGCTTCTGTCGGCAATTCCGCAACTCTTCGATCCCAACGGGCCTCTTGTATGTTGCCTGGAAATTGGCAACGAAGGCATCTACTAGGTCGTCCCATGATTTAACGGAACCTTTCGGCAGCCCCCTTAGCCAGGCTCGCGCTGAATCCTTCAAGTAGAGTTGTAAGCATTGCATTGCTGCTATCTGGTTTCCTTTGTGCAGGATCACAGTCTGCAGGTAGTCGTCTATCCAGGATCTTGGTTCTTGCTGCCCATCGTACTTGGCAGCGTCGGTAGGGGTAGGCTTAAACTTTTTGGGCGGCATCGTTTCGCGGATCTTGTAACTTAGACAGTCGGCTCCCCTGAGCTCGCCGTCGTACTGCTGATCTTCATCCGAAGAATCGTTGTCGTTGTCCTTCCTAGCGGCGCGTCGTCGCCTTGCTTTGTCGATCTTGCTCTGGGTAATTTCGTCCCGAGCATCTCTCGCATGATGTTTCGACCCACTGCCTTGTACAGTTGTCTTTTCCTTTGGCGGGACTAGGTTGTTCCCCAATATCGCGAGACTCTCCAGGGCACCTTGATGAGCTTGAGCCATGGATCCTTCGGGGCGCTGGTTGATGAGGTATGCGGCGAGGTTGGCCGTTGCTCCTGCAACGGTTTTCGGTCGTGGCATGCCGGCGGTATCCATAGTCATAAAGGATTTGGTCAGATTCGACGTTATTTCTCTGGCGTCATCTTCCGAAAGCCTGGATAGTCTCGACCGGTGCTTGCCTGTTCCCTGAGTGTTTCGGGAGGCACTCCCTTGCGAGCCCCTTCGTCGTTCGCTGGATCGATCTGCCGCAGATAGGCGTCTCTCGAGGGTGGCTTGCTCTTTCGACAGGTGCTCCCGGTTTTTCTCTAGTATAGAGCGATAAGCATTGAGGGTTCCAACCGAAGTTCCTGCGGGGAGCGGTGTGTTGTTGAGTACTGCTGCCCTTGCTGCTGCCCACTCCTCATCCGCGATGGTGTAATCGCTATCGCGGTTGCTGGCACTGTTTTCAAAACTTGCCCTTCTACTGGAACGGGGAGTATGGTCCTCGTCTCCTCTGCGCCTTGTGTTTCCCGTGTTATTGGCGACATAAACCTGATGGTGTGTCGTTCTTCGGGTGGTTCCCTGGATGATGCTATCGATAATGTCCTCTCCCGATGAATACTGGGCGTTGCAGATGAACGGCGTGTCGCTCGATCCCAGCCCGTGCCTGGTGTCGCAGTTCAGGCAGTAGTACGAAGTTAATTCCGAAGATGTGGGATCATCAGACCCTACCGACATGGAGGACACCGAGCGGGGAGTCGAGGGCACGGGTGAGCACGTCGATCCCGTCAGACCAGCCGATAGGTCGAGTGACGATGGCGCGCTTGAACTCGTCGATCCGGAAGTGGGGGATTCCAGCAATTGAAGGATTCCTTCTGTGTTGACGTTGTAGTGGACGCTGCCGAAGGTCATCTCCATGTTCCCTTGTAGATCTGAAAAGTTCGAGCGGGAGGAATCGCTGTGTGGAGTAAACTCGTAGGAGCCGAATCGAATCGGGCTTCCTAGGGTTGGTGATGATGGTGTCGACAAAGTTGCTGATGAAGTTGCCGGCGAAGCCGCCGGTGTTATGATTGGATCTGCTGATGACCGATCTTGTGCCGACAGGGTTCCCACAGACGGCGCCAATTGTCGAGGGTGCTCCTCGGCAATGCCCTCCGATAGGGGCTTAGGGTTGATGGAATCCTGCAGGCTGACACGAGACATCGGTACACAGACAAGCGGGGAGAGCGATTTACCCAGGTTCGGGGCCCTCGATGAGGTAAAACCCTTACATCCTGCCTGTCTGTTCTTTGATTATGATGAAAACAGGTTACAATGGGGTGCCGAATAGTTCGGCTGTGATCTCGTCGAGATGGCTGATTGCTAGGGTAACCTAGTTCTAAGCTTCTGCTGGCTAAGATTGCTCAGATTGATTGTCCCCCTCGATAGCCCCTCTCCTGGCCTTTATATAGGTGGCCGGGTCTCGAGAGGTCTAATCGAGTACGAGTAGGTTTACAGTAGATCTATCTCTAATCTTTCCTTGTTCGGCTTCTTCCGTGTCTTGTACTTCAAGTAATCTTCCGCCGCACCGTCCTAGTGGCCCATCTTGCCATCGGGTACCTTCATGGGCCTCCAGCTGGACCGTATAGGGTAGAGCAACATTGGTTACCCGAAGGGTAATGCCCACGTCACTTGCCTTAATTGGTTGTGCTTGGAAATGTTTTTGTTTAACGCATTGTTCGAGAACGGGGACTTTCTTAACGGTGAAAACCTAAAATGTTTAATTGGGCGACTACCGACGTCGCCTCATGCGGCTTTCAGCATGTCGGTTGCCTCGTTGGACGCTGCAAGTTAGCCTTTCGCTAGGATGGTGAGGTTGCTCTATCGACACCGACATCCATGTCTCCCGCAAGGTAGCCAACTGTTGCTGAAGTGGTTGGTTCGGTTTCTACTTCACCTCTGTCGACCAGACCGCTTTTTCTTCGACGAGCACTCGTGCTGATATGGGCGCGTTCATGCGACGTACACCCCCCCCCCCCCCCCACACACACACACCACCACCATATCTGATTTTGCTGATGGGTCACTCCTACTCGTCACAGTGGGAGGTTCAGGACGTGGGCAGACAGAGCTACCACGGAGGATGAGGATTCCTTGAAGAAAGCAATGCGCCGCAAAGCGACACTTAACTTGGATTTGCATGGTATATATGGTCTCGGCTTCTAAATCTTTTCTGGCTTTTTCATCACCATCTATTTCTTCTAAGATTAATAATGTTGGTATTAAATTGGGTAGTAATAAAAATCAGATTGATGTTTGACATAGTCTTGGGACATATGGAATTTGAACGTCTTATGGTTATTACTAAAGCTTCAACTGTGTTGGATACCACCTATCTAGATGAAGAGGAAGCGAATGCCACAGGAGATGGCCACCTTATCTCTTATCTAGTTTGAATTGTCCCAACCTGGTTTGGATGAGGATGGGCTTTGCTCATTGTATGAGTTAAAAGCAGCCCGCCGGAAGTCCAAATCTTCCTCTAACAAGAAGGCGCCAACACAGTCAATTTTTTTCAAATCTCCTATTGATTTCCAATGAATGGTATGTTTGTAAATAGCAGAGGTCTTAGTGACTTGGCTAACCATTTGCACTTTACTGATTGTATTAGGGATCATAATTTAGATTTTTGGGCTATTTTTGAAACATGTAGATGAGAATTCTCGCAAAGTATTTTGAACCGTATTTTGGGAGGCATAGACTTCACGTGGTTTTCTTGTCCGTCTCGTGGAATCTAGGGGCATACTACTCGATGTCAGGACAGATACCGTGGATGCGTTGGCTAGTCCAATGGGGAGTTTCATATAAAACTCCATATATGTAACAAAGATGACAACTTCACATGGAGTTTTGCCGTCGTGTATGGTGCTGCCCAGGAGGATTCCAATGCCACTTTTCTTCGTGAAGTGGTTAACTTAGCAAAAAATAGCCCATACCCTATTCTCATTGGGGGATTTCAATTTCTTCGGTTTCCATGCGAGAAGAGCACAGGCAAGTTTGACAATCATTGGCCCTTTTTATTCAATGCGGTCATTGGCAGCTTGGATTTAAGAGATGTTTGAATTGTCGGAAAGCGGTTTACTTGGCAAAATAGCCTCCCTGGACCTACATACGAACAACTAGATCGTATACTAATGGATATCGATTGGGAATCCAAATTTCCTATGGTGTCCGTACGGACTCTAGAACCTATTGAAGGTTTATCAAGCCATGATCCCATCTTGTTGACCATTGGATTGCCTAGAGAACCATGTGCTCGCCGTTTCAAGATCAAACTTGGATGGTTACACCAGGAAGGTTTTCAGGACATGATCAAAAAAGGTTTGGGTAAAACCTTTTGTTGATGATACTCCAATACAGAGGTGGAATAAAATGCATGTAGTTAGAAAAGAAAAGCAACGTCTTTCATTTATTATAGATGACCTCAAGGCTATAGCATAAGTTGGTCCGCTGTCCATGCAAGTAATTGAGCTAGAAAAGCTAATCAAGGCAAAATTTCTGAGAGAGGAGTAGCTCAAATGGTATCAACGTTCTAAAGTCCAATTCATTCTTGAAGGGGATTCGAATACAAGGTCCGGTATTGCCAATGGCAGACACAGGAAGACACTTATTTTTATTCTCTAGTTTAGGATGAGAGTACAATTGAAGGCCATGGCAAACTAAAGTCGTATATCACTAATCACTACAAAGGTTTGTTCGGCGCAACTAAGGAAGGTAACACACCTGCATATGCGTCTGAACAGATGATATACCCTAGGTTCCAGACGAGAAAAATTGCTTACTTACGACACCTTATACTGAGGAAGAAGTAAAAAAAGTCGTTTCCAAATGGAACACAATAAAGCCCTTGGTCCTGATGACTTCCTTGTTGAGTTCTATCAGAATTTCTGGGATGTCATCAAGTTTGACCTTCTAGATTTGTCCAGCTTCCTTCATAGCGGACAACTAGAATTGTTCAGCCTAAATTTTTGTGAAATATTTAATAATATAAGGTTAATGAAGCAGAAACGATCCAACAATATCAGCCTCTCTTTCCTCTTAATGTTAGCTTTAAATTTCAACGAAGTAGGCTAAACTCGGTGGTTGACCATGCGATTTGTCCTTCTCATAGTACTTTTATTCAAGGACGTAACATCTTCGGTGGGGTGGTTATACTTCATAAAACAGTTCACGAACTAGATCATAAAAAGTTGAATGGAGTGAACTTAAAAATTGGTTTTGAAAAATCCTATGATCAGGTTAAATGGTTCTTCCTTCAGAAGACGTGGCTTACACCCACCGTATACGAATGCCGATATGTCTAGCACCCTATCGTCGTGTCTGCTTCATAACGGAGTGCTTTCTTGGTGGTGCACACTAAGGGAGAACACTATATTGATCTTTAATTAAGGGATCATCTTATAATGCTACCATCGAATATCTACTTAATCAAAAAATACAAGCAATATATAATATAAAGTAATAACATCATTTGAAATTAGCAATGTGACAATGGTATGGTTGTCGCACCTTGATCTCCAACGAGCGCTCCTGTACGTCACTAAGGTCCATGGCGCCTCCATGTCGGTAGCTTCGAACAATTCATAAAACTTACCTATGACCATACCATATCATGTGCCCTCTGTAAAACAAAGGTAGAAGGGAAAATTCCTTTTTGATCCCGAGCACAGATGCTCTCGCTATGTGTCACGCTGAGATTCGCGGACCATGTTGTATTCCATGTTGTATGCCATTTTCCAGTACAATAATCGCAGCTAACATGGCCCACACATCTGCCACGAATAAATGCGATGGATGGCGTTTTCTCCTATTGGCACAGTTTGACGCACGGACTAGGGCTGGTAGCGGCACCGTCCTGTGCCGGCTCTGCCGCATCCATTATTATTGCTTCTATCCAGATTCATCCTCTACCACCACCCATCTTCTTCCTTGAGCTTTCTTTTTGCCCTGCATCTCTAGTGGCAGGAGGAAGGCGAAAGTGTTGCTGGGTCAGCTTGACGTGCCAGTAGCGCCGGGCCAGCCGCTCGCCACTGCGGCACCTTCAGGCTCGAGTGATAGTCCAACTGCTCACCGTCGGCCACTACCATGTCGACCTCATCTTCCAGCACACAATCGAAACCCATGCAGCAGATCCGCCCTCTAGTGCCGTGCCCGGCGTGCGATTCTACATGTGCTGCCAATACAGTGTAAGGATTGATTCCACCGACGCTAGCCAGATCTCATGCAGTCATGCTCTGCATTTTTTTTTCTTACTTCGTCTCTCATCGTAATCCTTGAATTTAGGACGGCGGCTGCCCGTTCTTCAAGTGGCAGGACATTTACGGGACGACCTACAACACCATCAGCAGCTCGTCCATGCAGCGGCAGTAGCACCCAGCCGATGTAACCACAATCGGGGATCAGCCATTCAGCTGCACCCTCCACAGGCAGCTCCCGCCACTCTGAAGGTCCTGGAGGGGCATCCTGTCCAGGCCGCACCGCCGGCCGCCGCAGGCCGCGCAAATGATCATCAGGCCTCTGTTGCGCCTCCTCCAGGACCGGTCCTCCGCCTAGTCGGTTTAGTCGGCTAACATGGCGTTCATTACTATGATGATTTCTGTACTACCGGCACAGAGAAAAACCACATATGTACCTCCAGAACAGAGTAACCGTCGTCGGATGTCCTCTCCCACGTCCGTCAATCCCTGTGGGACCATACCTAGTCGTACACTACACGTATTGAACTGTTCCACCTAAATCTGGGCGCTGTACCTGACACTGCCAGGCCTGGTAGCACACATCCCACGACAATATGGACGGTCCAAGAAACGAGTTCATCTCAGCCCGGGACTAGAAACACCTCTTCCAGGTAGAAGCCTCTACTTTTATATTTTGCATGTTTTAATTGGCTTTTAGGATTGCCGCGGAAGAAACTATCATTACCTACGGACTTTAGAAAATTCAAGCCGAGATTCCAGCAGCACGACAACGTGCGTATGGTGGAGAGGTCTCACCATGGATGTGTGTTCCAAACACACACACGTGAGGGAGAGAGGGGAGAAGGCAAAAGCCAATGGGGTGAATGAGGTGTCGGGGCTCCTCTCTTTATATAGGAGGGAGGGAGATGAGGTGGGGCCACTAAGGGCCCCCCATGCGCCGCTAGCCCTCCATAGGGTTAGGGTTTGGGGCCACCATCCACCATGGGCCGTCGGCCCACCCTTCCCCTTGGGGGGTTTGGTCGGGCCCCTCATGGGCTGCCCAATTTCGGCCTATTTAGGGATTTACCTATTTTTTTAATATTTAATTCAACCAATTAGATAATAAAACATATTGTTAAGTCTCCGAACAATTCATAGACCCCGGAACCTAAAAATTCATATTATTAAGTCTCTGAACTATTCCGATACCTCTCTGGAAGAATTCTGATGTCCTCTCTTATTTTTCCAACGATCCTGAATTATTTCTAAATGTCGTATAACCTTAAGTGTGCCACCTACGGGTTCGGAAATGCGCAGACATGATCGATACATTTCTCAGATCAATGACAATGAGGGGGTTCTAGAAAACCATAACGATCCCTATGCTTTCCACGAATTATTTTTATCGCTTGAGCCTCAACGTCGAGTCTTATTCCCTGTTTGAGACTTGATCTTAGGTATCCTCTATACCTAGTTCAATCTCGTTACCGACAAACATATTCAACTCGTTCCCGTGATAATATCCTCGTGACCTAGTCACACGCTTGCAAGGTACGTAGATATAATATCACTGACTGGGCCCCGAGTATCTATTCGTCATGCGGATGGAAAAAAATCCTGCTATTGACACATACGCCTCAACCTATCCCTTGGAAATACCTGAGTAGCACCTTTATGACCACCCTGTTACGATGTGGTGGTTGATGATGTCTAAGAAACCACTGGTGGCATTCATTAGATATGGCCTCACGGTCTAAGGATTAGGTTACAAAATTTATTTTAATTAGTCTCGCAATAATGCTGAACTTTGTGACTGAATCACATTGCAATAATTTATATGGGTGTGAGTCCATCATATCATTCATCCAATGACAAGAATCCATTTTTAATTGATGATGTTATCCATGATCAGAAAACCTTGATCATCTATTAATCAATGGACTATTTACTAGGGACAGTGTTTTGTTTACACACCACACATGCATTAATGTTTTCGCTTAATACAGTTACGTCGTGGCATAAAACTTATTTTGAACATTACAGACAAGACAATAAAAAATCTTTATTTATTTACCTCTAGGGCACATATTCAACAATTGGCTCCAAACGGATCCAGATCGGAGCTACCCGAGGGTCCTCGTCGGAGAGCCCGACGCTATGGAGGGGGCCTCGGCTCGGCCAAATTGGGTTGCCGGCTGGGGCAGCTTGCTAGGTGCCAACTGGCAAGGAACGGGGAATGGAGGCCGGTGGTGAGGTTGGAGATGGAGACGGTGGGTTGGTCAGGGAGAATGTGTGAGAGAAATAATGGACAGGGAGGGGGCGAACAACTTTGTCACTATAGGGGCAAGAATTGTACAATATCAAGGTTGTTGACGTAAAATGATAGACACGAATCTTGGAGAAGTCCTAACCGTTGGATAAGAGAGGGACACCCACACCATTGTAGAACAATTGCGTTGCTAGAACTACACACGCGAAAATTGGGCGGATGAAAAAGCAGCCATTGGTAGATGGGTCGCCATTGAGATCTAATTAAATATCAGTCGCATGAGGCTTAGGCGCGTCCTTATTAAACTAGTAATTGTGCATGCGCAATGCACGTGTAATCTTAGGTGATAAATATCATCACGTGTTAATGCCTTATTGGAAGGAAATCCATCAAAGTACCAGATGCAGCCCATTCTCACAACAACTACCAAACAACAAAATTTAGTCTTATACATGCAAACCTGAAGGCAAGATTAGCCCGTGCTATGTGAAGTTATGAACATGAAGCAGGCATAAGTTTCAACGAACCGAGTACATGTGTCCATAGATGCAAAATTTCAGAAAGTTTAGTACGCAACTGAATAGGTTGTCCGATAAATATAAGAAAAATTCAGTACAACCACGTACGTGTAATATAGGAGATATATCAACAATCCAGGGAAGTATAATAGCATTAAAAAATTGTAACTTCAAAGTAACAAAATCATCAAACCACGGAAAATAAACATTGTTTCAGCACACATGATACTTGAAGCCTGTATTAAACAGGCCATCCCTAAACGAAGATAGAGCATTCTACTTTTTATTTATTATTATTATTTTGAACTCTCGAGCTAATCTAGCTCATCCATCATAGTCGATCTCTTTACGCCCTGGGTCATGTAACCAAATAGATCCTTTACAGAGGAACGATTAGATCCACCATTATTAAGCTTTGATGTCTTAGATGGAGGTTCTTCAGTGACATCGATCTGACCCTCATATATGTCCCTTCTGTATAAGACCAATTTTTTCACGTGCTCCCGGATTGATGTCTCAGCACGGACGTGTTGCCTAACACCTAAAACATAACAAAAGAAATATTTAGACACTATAGAAAACATATTAATAAAAACTTGGTGTGTTTGTAATCCTTGCCTTCGAGAACATTAAACCGAGAGCATTTTGCGCATGGCCCAAATGTGACAGTGGTGGCACTGGTGTTATCAAGAGACTCTGAAAAAATAATCAATAAAGTCAACATATCTGGATTTAATATTTAAATTTGAGTACATAAGTTATTAGCTTACTTGATTGATGAACAACCTCCATGTTGGAGGCCACAACAACTACATTGTTCTGTTCTGCAGATAACAGCTGATCGCCGAGTAGATAAGCAAACTCACCAAAAAAACGCAGGAAGATTGTGTTGTGTCCGCTATCAACTATAGCGATCTCCCTCATGCCGCTAGGGGCACAAAAATCAGCCTCAGCTGGGCCGACATACGTCACGACGCCGGAAACATCTAAGAATAATTTACAATTAGTAAGCCTCAATAGTAAAGATTTGTGGAAGACATGAAACTTGACACCCAATCAATATATGTAATCATGTATAAATTTATATTTCCTAATTAACCATATGTCTTTAATTTAAACAAGAATACCAATGATAGTTCCGTTTGGGAGATCGAACACTTCGGACATATTGTTCCAAGTATATATGGTTAATTAGGAAACACATGTACCTTATCGTGGCGTGGCAGAAAATTAAAGACGTAGTTTGAAAAAAAATGTGAACCACCAGAGGGGGGCATGAGGACCATTGCTATATAGATGTAATGATTTGTAACGGCTTGAAAAGACAATATTCCCACTAAGTAAATCATGTTTTGATCTATAAAAAGATATATACAATACTAACAACGTAGATGAAAACAAAATACTGATTAGCAAACCTACATAACTCCATCTACCAATTCGGACTACTTATTAATACTTTGTTATTCAAAACCAAGTGATATCAAACCTGGCGAGTGTGCCGTCCAACGGGGTTGTCGAAGAGGTGGCTTGGCAGCGTCGGAAACCTAGACACCGGCCAAGTGGTCCATGAGGTAAGGGAAATGACTTGTGAGTTGGCTCTGGCTGCATATGGAGGGGATTATATAGTCAGCATGGCAAATTAAATCACTCTGATTGAGTCAACATGAGGATCACTCTAATTGATATGGAGCAATAAGGAATGGGATGATTTCTAGAAGAAAATAAATACATAATCATAAAAGGTGATTGATATCACACCCAATAGAAAATGCAACTAAAAATAGAAGGGTGGGATATCATCCATTTTCATCACAACAGAAAATCAATCGGAATATGCTCAATTAATATTACATCCATATAATCATGGAAGGGCACTCTAATTGATATGGAGCAAAAAACGTAATGGGATGATCCCTAGAAGGAAACGAATACAAAGTCATTAAATGTGATTGATAGCGCACCCGACAAAAAATGCTACTAATGGAAGGGCGGGATATCATCCATTTTCATCACAAAAGAAAAAAATCAATCGGAATATGCTCAATTAATATTAGATCCATACAATCAGATGAGAACATATGATACTTGCTATATCAATGCCAAACTAACTATGAACATTTTGATCTGCTATGAAGCTGGCTCACGCCTTTGTTGCAAACATAAAATGATTCCCTGTATTACATGGAAGTATGAATAAACAACACGAAAATGAACTGAACTTTCTGAATCTGAATCAATGCATGTTGGAGCATTCCACTGATCTAGAATGTAGAACAACACCAAAAAAAAGATGAAAAATACGCATTGCCGGATACAGTGATTGTGCTGCTCGTGGATAGGCAACTTTAGAGGATACGTTATACATTAACATGCTGCTAAAAAACTTCATTTTCTTGATCCAGTGAACCAAGGGAAAATATTGCATCAGAGCATCAGAAAGTAGTTGGCAATGAATTCTGAAAACAGACCTTGATTTTGCAGTCTCCAATTCGTTTGCAGGTATGCAGCGTTTGTTCTGGCGCCGTGTGGGTGCGTGTCTTCTGAAAACAAAGGATGGAGTGCCAGATTCTGGAACTGAAAACACGGGCCCGTGTTCTGAAAACTAAAACAACAGACTGTAAAAAGACATGAAACTGGGGCGTTAGTTTCTCGTAAGAATTGTTATTGGGTATGCTGGGCAGTGGTCAAGCAAACAACAAACTGGATTATGGATCGTTTGTCACAGGAAACAGGATCGATTTGCTTTGGGTTAGAACTCGTGGTGATGAACTGAAACTAACGAAACTGAAGAACTGTCATCCACCACGGTAACAACAATCAGAGATGTCGATGATGTCGACCAGGAGACCAAGGGGCGGCCGGCCGGCAAGACAGCAGTGCAGGGGATGTGATGTCGGAAGGCGATGCAGAGAAGCCGGGCGGGCTCGCGCATGGCGGCGGCAGGATCAATTGAGGGGCGGAGGCAGACAGAGCTGGGTCGACAGGCAAAGGGCAAAGGGCGACGGGCGACGTGGGATTGTGCAGCGGCGGCGGCGCCCGCGCTTGTGAGGGACGACGCTGGCGGCGCTGTAGGTGAGGGGCGACGCTGGATGGCTGGCGGCGCAACGTCGGCCCGAGCGACGGGACGGTGCGGCCTGAGCGACAGGCGTTGTTTGAGGGACTAGGGCTGGATGATTAGCGGGGAGTTGTCAGCCTGGGCTGTTTTAGCGCTAATTATGGTGAAGATTTGGAGCGTTAGATGTCCATCTGATGGCCGTGTTCCGTTGGTTCTGCCTCCTCTGTGCTTTTTTATATTGGTATAGATAATCGTGTCAAGTTATCTAAATCTTGAGATTTGGTTATACATAAAACAAGTTACCCTAAAATATTGTATTTTCTTTAAAAATCACTCCGGAACCCTAAGCTATATAGTATATATTTGATTCACATGATACAAAAAACTTAGGAACGTGAACACAGGATTACAATTGCATGCTCACTACAGTTCTAGATGGATTTATATGAACTAAAAATTGTTTAATTTCATCACATGAAAACAAAAAAAAACTCTTAAAAAGAGGCATAAGATGATGTTAGATTTCAGAAAGAATTGCTTAGAAAAAGTTCCTACTACAAATCAAACAAACATCGGGGGGAAATTTTCTATACGATTAAATTCTACAACTTTTTTATACAAATACTTTAAATCAGACGTGCGGTAGTTGGAATTTTCTATTGTTTGCTCAATCCTCTCCTCTTCGAATGATTGTCATTTTTTATAGCAGAATCATTGTCTTGTAGATTCTTGGTAATCTTGTTATTTGATCTGATGCACGCATGCATGCGTGCCCAATTATATTCACCATCGATCGTCCAGCACCAACAACCACAAGGTCCAGTAATAGGCAGGTGCGGCCGCAGAATTGCTTAAACTTGGCATGGTAGAGGAGCCCCCAAATATAGCGCAGAGGAGCGGTGGGGGCTTAAACTTGGCATGCTCCATGCATGCATAACCCGCCCATTTCTCCCTCCCCCTCAAGTCTCCCCCGCCCCCTTCCCTCTCCCTCCTCCGATTGGCTCCGCCCAACCAGAGAGAGGGCGAGAGGGCGCCACCCTCAGCTTGCTCCGCCACCATCGTCTGCCGCCATAAACGAAATCAAAGAGCAGCAACGATCTCCACATTGCCCGGCGGTGCACGTCGAGGCAGCGGTGGCGGCGACCACGACTACGTAGTAGACGGTAGAGCACGCAGCTGCGTTGCGGCAGCATAGACACAAGTAGATACCCATTCAAGATGGTGCGCCGCGGGGCGCTCCCGCTGGCGCTGCTGGCCGCGCTAGCGGCGCTCACGGCCGTGTCGGGGCAGGGGCGGCCGGTCACGGACAACGGCGCCGGCAACCCGTCGACGCTGCCGTCCAAGTTCACGCCCAAGGACGCCTTCTACGTCGACTGCGGCGGCACGGCCGACGTGGACACCAAGGACGGCAAGGCGTTCAAGACCGACGCGCAGTCCAACCAGCTGCTCGCCGCCAAGGACGCCATCAAGGTCGCCGACGACAAGGCCGACGTGCCGTCGCCCGTGTACCGCACCGCGCGGATCTTCAAGGAGGAGGCCGTGTACAGCTTCCCGCTCACCGTGCCCGGCTGGCACTTCATCAGGCTATACTTCTTCCCTCTCAAGAATGGGGACTTCGACCTCTCGAAGGCCACCTTCTCCGTGGAAACCGACACCAACGTCCTGCTCCACAGCTTCACGGCCGACGCTAAGCCGGTCATGAAGGAGTACCTCGTGAACGCCACGGAGAACAAGCTCGACCTCAAGTTCACCCCGATGACAAGCTCGGCGGCGTTCATCAACGCCATCGAGGTGGTCAACGCCCCCGACGAGCTCATCACCGACACGGCCCTCACGGTCTCGCCGCTCGCCGAGACGAGCGGGCTCTCGGAGGCGGCGTACCAGATGGTGTACCGTCTCAACGTCGGTGGCCCGTCCATCGGCCCCGTGAACGACACGCTGGGGCGGCAATGGGACAACGACGGGCCGTACGTGCAGCCCAAGGACGCGGCGCAGGACGTGTCGGTGCCGCCGAGCACGATCAAGTACCCGGACACGTACCCGGCGTCCAAACTCATCGCGCCGACGCTGGTGTACGCGAGCGCCGCCCATATGGCCGAGTCCGGCGTCCAGAACGCCAACTTCAACGTCACGTGGAAGATGGGCGTGGACCCGGCGTTCGGCTACTTCGTCCGCCTCTTCTTTGCCGACATCATCAGCAAGTCCACCAACGACCTCTACTTCAACGTGTACATCAACGGGCGCAAGGCCATCTCCGGCCTCGACCTCTCCACCATCACCGGTGAGCTGGCGGCGCCCTACTACAAAGACTTCGTGGTGAACTCGTCCATCGGCACAGACCAGCTGAGCATCCAGATCGGGCCGATGGGGGAGGACACGGGCCGCATCGACGCGCTGCTCAACGGCGTGGAGGTTCTCAAGATGAGCAACTCGGTGGGCAGCCTCGACGGCGAGTTCGGAGTGGACGGCCGGACGGCCGACGACGGCAGCGGCACCCGCAAGGTGGTTGCCGCCGTCGGGTTCGCCATGATGTTTGGCGCCTTCGCCGGGCTGGGCGCCATGGTGATGAAGTGGTACAAGCGTCCCCAGGACTGGGAGCGCCGCAACAGCTTCTCGTCGTGGCTGCTACCGATCCACACGGGGCAGTCCTTCGCCAACGGCAAGGGGTCCAAGAGCGGCTACACCTTCTCATCCACCACGGGGCTCGGCCGCTTCTTCTCCTTCGCGGAGATGCAGGAGGCGACCAAGAATTTCGACGACAGCGCCATCATCGGCGTGGGCGGGTTCGGGAACGTGTACGTCGGGGTGATCGACGACGGCACCAAGGTGGCCATCAAGCGCGGGAACCCGCAGTCGGAGCAGGGCATCAACGAGTTCAACACGGAGATCCAGATGCTGTCCAAGCTCCGGCACCGGCACCTGGTCTCCCTCATCGGCTACTGCGACGAGAACGAGGAGATGATCCTGGTGTACGAGTACATGCACAACGGGCCCTTCCGCGACCACGTCTACGGTGGCAGCGCCGACCTGCCGCCACTCTCGTGGAAGCAGAGGCTGGAGATCTGCATCGGCGCCGCCAGGGGTCTCCACTATCTCCACACCGGCACGGCGCAGGGGATCATCCACCGGGACGTCAAGACCACCAACATCCTCCTCGACGAGAACTTCGTGGCCAAGGTCGCCGACTTCGGCCTCTCCAAGGACGGGCCCGGCATGAACCAGCTCCACGTCAGCACCGCCGTCAAGGGAAGCTTCGGGTACCTGGACCCGGAGTACTTCCGGTGCCAGCAGCTGACGGACAAGTCCGACGTCTACTCCTTCGGCGTCGTGCTCCTCGAGACGCTGTGCGCGCGGGCGCCCATCGACCCGCAGCTGCCGCGGGAGCAGGTCAGCCTCGCCGAGTGGGGCATGCAGTGGAAGCGCAAGGGGCTCATCGAGAAGATCATGGACCCCAAGCTCGCCGGCAAGGTCAACCCGGAGTCGCTCGCCAAGTTCGCCGAGACCGCCGAGAAGTGCCTCGCCGAGTTCGGCAGCGACCGTATCTCCATGGGCGACGTGCTCTGGAACCTCGAGTACGCGCTGCAGATGCAGGAGGCCAATCCGCCCGAGGGCGCTGCGGACGGCACCGACGGGGATGACCCGGACGCATCCATTGTCACCACCTCGTCGGCCAGCACCGGCGTCCACACCGTGCCCGACGCCTCCACCACCTCCGCCAACGAACTCTTCGCGCAGCTCGCCGACATGAAGGGGCGGTGATCGAGCCATCCATGCGTCACCATCGCGCGCCCATCAGCTGCGACTCTCAGCGCCACCTTAATTAGTTCAACCTTCTGCTGCGCGAGTTAATTCCCATCCCATGGTGAAAGGGAAGGAATCAAGGATCCGATCAAAATCGACAACCAAACGAGAGGCCCATCAAACGAAGAGTATATGTTTGTACGTCTGTTAATCGCGTTTACTGGTGCAGAAAATCCCATGTAAATGTATACCTCAATGTATGTAATCATGGTGTTAAATACACTTGTCTCACAATGCATTTCCTTAGCAGCTCCATCGGGGACTAATTGTACATTAGATATCATGCACACTAATCCACGAATAGATTTATTTGAAGGAATCCCCAAATCATTCTTGTCATCGATCAAGTGGCACGTATTTCCAAATTCACCAACTATACATATCATCGCTGATTCGGTGTATATCATCATTCATCGGTGATTCGGTGTATATGTGTACTCTAGTTCCTCCATTCCATAATTTTTGTCTTAGTTTTAGTTTAATTTTGAACTAAGAACGGATAGAGTACTTAAACTTTTGAAACTTGAATGTGGTCATTGTTAGATGTATATATCTGTATATTGTAGTTTCCCCATATGTTAGGGGGCTTTCTGCATATGTGCACCTGTACATGTACTATATATTGTGGCCTTTGGCCCCCTGGTAATACAACACACATATTTCCCTAACAGTCATTAGTGATCGGTACCAAAAAAATGGTTCAACGTCCATACCAAGTTCCAAATTTTGAAACTTATGCACGGCAATTTTTGAGCTTGTGATTCTTGGACTGTTTGCAAATGATAATCACTTATTACAAAGATAAAGACAACTAGATGAGTAAGTTTCCATGGCATACCTATATGTGTGGGGTTTTTTCTAACACTTTGAAGGACCGATTTCCACAACGTGATAAAAAAAATGGGTGCCGGTGGACTTATTTTCATATTTCCGCAAAGTATGCATTCCGCCTTTATTTATTTTTTATTTTATTTTTTTGAAAGGGAGGCAAAAGCTTTGCCCCATTCATTAATTAAGAAGAAGGTGCCGAGTTTTTAGGAGAAAACCGGGCGAAAACCATAACAACATGACCAAGCCCACATAAACCACACCCACACACACAACCAAGCCTAACAAGGATCCCAACAACAGGGCCGCACCGACAATAGTCAACACAAAGAACCACATGGCGACACGAATGAACTCCAGCACGACACTTCAACACCGCGTCGATAAGGACATGCTATGACATTGGGGGCACCCATCAATCAACTGCGGATGCAGGAAAGGTAGCAGCCAAGGTGGCGAGAAAATCGCAAACCTCTCTAGCGACGACACTGCCGGACACTGTTGCCGGCAAGCCTGACTTAGCAATCCCAACATCAAAAGGAACCACATGCCTCACTTCCTCGACGGAAGGAGGCATAACCTCACCACCACCCAACTCTAGGAGCTCAGGCACCACAGATGAATCCCCACACAACTCATGAAGCTCAGGCGTGATCTCAACCACCGATGACTTCTGCTCCTCGAAGCTAAGTGGAAGCGAAGCCTTCATGGAGGCGAGCTCCTGCCCACCAGAAGAGCATGCCTCCGTCGGCTCCAAAGAAACACCAGCATGTGCCAACAACATCTTGAGACTTGCAACCTCTTCACGAAGGGGGCGAGACGCCTCCTCGACGCGGTTAGCAACCAACTGATCGAGCTCCAAGCGCAGCAAAGCAAACTGGCACTGGAGGTGAGAGTCGAAACAACGATTGCTGTTGAACTCCTCGCAACAACTTGGAGAAGGCCTTGGAGGCGATGATGTAGGCGACGACGAGTGGCACACGACCTCGGCCCAGCTCCTGGATGCCGAGTGACGACGTGGTTGTGCTGGCGGAGAGCGGCTCGGCTGGCAAGGAGCACATGCCTCCGGAGGACGTGCACGAGCGTCCGGGGAGCGAGAACGAGCGGCGGGGAAGCGCGCACGGCAGAATCGCTCCCGATGACCAGGACGACGACAGCGGATGCACCTGAAGGGCGCACGGCAAGAGCTGACCTGGTGGTCACGCTCGAGGCACCGAAAGCATCTTCCCCGAGCCCAACGCTTGAAGGCGAGGCTACGCTCGAGGCCCTCCTTTCGAAGCAAAGACGATGGCTCGTGGCTCGGGCGGCCGCCTCGACCCACCTGCACCCAGCCATCATTGTCACCAAGAGCACCAGCAAAAGCTGAGAAGCCGCCGCAGGGCTTCGCAGGCACCTCCTCAACATGTACCGAGCCAGCCAACGGCGACCGCGGAGCTAATTCTTCATCGTTATCGTCTTCGTCGGAGTCCAAAGAAGCAACCCAAAGCAAGCTCGGAGCGGGCAGCGCAACAGCAACGGGCACCTCGGCAGCGCCGCCCAAGGCAACTGGCGACAATGACAAGGAGCCGAGCCCCTCGACCAACACAGCAGGGTCGCTGGGCAGAGAGGAGCTGCTGGTAGCTAGCGGCGTCATCGGGGCGAGCTCCTCGTCGGAGCCATCATCCTCGTCATCTTCAACAGAACTCAGAGAACCATCCCAGAGCATGCCGACATCAGCAGTGAGAGCTGCGACAAGGGCAGCTGCAGCTGGACGAGAAGGAGCCTGATGTAGAGTGACCGACGACAGAGGCGCGCGGGGACAGGTAGCCTCGCCATCGGGAGAAGAACCGACCGGTGCAGGCATAGGCGCTGCAGGCTCCAAGGATGATGACGGTGGAGGCAGGCCAGAGGCGACATCTGCAAGCGCAGCGGCGGCGCTGAGCGTCGGGCCTGGAGTGGTCACCGCCGCAGGCCTGGAGACGGCCGTGCCCAAGACCACCATGCCTCCATTCTCCTTGCGAAATCTCCCTGCAGGAGGCAGCCGCGACGAGCGACGGGGGGTCGAGCTCATGGAGGTGGTGCTGGTCGAGGCGGAGCGACGACGCGGCCCGCGACGGACGCGGAGTCGCCGGAGGTTGCAGCGAAGCTTGCCGGGGAGATGGAGCTCGGCAACCCCGGACGCAGGCTTCGGAGACTGGACTGGGAGGTGGGGAGAGAGAGGGTGTGTAGGGGAACCCGGATCTGGCCGCAACAAGGGCGGAGGTGGCCGGAGTAGACAGATCAGCGCGGCGGCGGCGGCGCACCTACCTGGGGACGGCCGCGGTCGCGAGACATGTTTTTTTCCCTTGCTCGCACTGCTGGCAACGCTCCTCCGCCTTTATTTATGGAGAATGTAGCTAATAGATGATTGTAAAATAAAGGAAGACTAGATAACACTAGGTAATTGCTCCCGAAATCCAGTACCTCATTTGTCATCGGTAACATTGTGACCTAGCAACCACAACTTTGAGCCCTCCTCCGCCACTAAAACCCCTCGACATTAATGCGGGCCATTGTCCATCATGCCGGAGGAAGAAGTCATAGGATTAAGTTTCACCTATGAATAATTGAATGCCCCTTGCTTGATGAATGGTGTCATATTTTTGGTTTTGAAGATAACAAAGACCCGTAGATACTTTTCATGACTAGAGTGTTTGAGACATGGTCCCAAAAGCAGTATAGAAGAATATCCTTCTATTCGCTGTTTATTTTATCTTTCTATCTAACACTTCCAAAGCATGTGGAGATTTACCAGATTCAATGAAGATGAGATGATGATCCTCTCAGAGACCGTTAATGCAAACCGAGCATGACTTCAAACCTAGAAGATATACTCCTACTTTATCTTCACAACCAGTCACATCAATACCACGGGAAGATCACGTATGGGGGATTGATCAGTATGCTAGGCTACACGTTAAGAATAGCAAAATTGACTCTATTTTGTATTCCTAGCATCCTACACTTGGCGCATACAACTACTACCACGACCTATCGCCACTCGAGAATGGAGTCATGCGCTGTCATGAGCATGAGAAGAACTGGAGGCCGATGCTTACACGTTATCATTTTCATTTATAGTACATGGTTGTTTTCTTTTATAAATAATACTATAAAAAGTACGGTTTTCCCCTCTTTTTTTAGTTTCAGTTTGGTGGCATTTGCAGTCTTGTTGTACGGAGTATTTCAGAACGGAGGGAGTATGTTTATAGCTAAGATGATCTAGCCGGGCATGAAGAGGAAAATGTCCAAGAGGAAGGAGCGTCAAAGTTCATCGTCGTCAGCTACGCTAATATGACCCATTTTGGATACTTGTTACCAATGTCGAGGACGCAGTCATATTAGCATTGCGCGACTTTCTTACTTAGCTTTAGATTTTGTTAAGTAGTGTAAGTTTTATTTGCCTTGTAAATTTATACTAAATCCGTCCAAAATATAACTTACTTAGTAGTATTTTAAAACTGAGGAAATAATTTAGTTCTATTCCGTCACGTCACTGTCAAACCAAACAGAATTACTTCGTATTTGTCGTATCCACTAAAGCCGGGTGCAGAAATATCACGGCAGGGCAGGAGAAGAATCTCATGCGTATGCATCTGGAGGATGATAGCTAGCAACGGCCGAGGGATAACTAATTTCCTCCTCATTCGGGTGTGCTTCCTCGCGAAGGATCGATCGATGTGCTAGATCTTTGTACCTATGGCCAACTGCACACATAATCGGCAAAACGCGTGACTTGGCCGTGTTGACATCTACGATCGCTAAAGCCTGGACCTGGAGGGCTGGAGTGCACACTCAATCGCAACACAGGTGGTCATTTCTGGACGCTCATAGTATTTCTTATCAAAACTACACGAAAAATTAATGGTAACATGTGTTTTTCAAAGGAAAGCGCAAGCCTCTGCAGCCTTTAAAATTCGAATAACTAACTTTTTTCAAAATAACAATCTCATTTGGAAAATAGGATTTTGTTTTAATAAAGTGGGTAAAAAAAGTATCCTAATGCTGATTCACTTGCATCTCAATAAATAAGTACTTTATGAATAAGTCCCGCGATTAAATAGCGTATATGATACTAGAGCAAAACCATTATCATGAGACTAACTTTTTTCAGGAGCCAACATATCACCTCGAAAGCCATTAACCTCCCCATAAAATGGCATTCACCTAAGGCGCCTGAAATATGTTCTGTAACCCATCTTTTCCTTCCATGCCTCTTGACTATTCCTCCCAATTGGTTTCCCTAAGTGAACCTCCTATATCTTGTTTTATTTGTTCGTTTTTAAAGGTTTTTCTCAATACCTTGCATCGTTTGTCTGCGCGTTGCAGCGGATCCTTTTAGAAAATTATTACTGGGCAATATAAATGTTGAAATATCATATATAGATAAGATGGCATAACCTGAAAGGTTACAGATATAGTGTTCAACTAAGGATAATATAGTGTAGACAAAATAATGGTTTAGCAAGCTATATAGAAGTAAGAATTGGAAAAAAAATCAATACAGCTGATATTGATTAGAGCAATATATTTTATACCAATTTGATACATTGTAGACAACATGCTGAAATCAAGTGTAAGCTACATAAGGGTAGGTAGAACGTGAACCCAAAGATGCACCGCTGAGTTTATTTTTTACAATCAAGTCATGGTTTCTTATTTTAGTACATCACCTTCTCATTACTTTTATAGATTAAATCTCATGTCATCGTTCAGATATTCTGAAAGTGAACCAAAACAAACATGAGTATTGAGTTATTATTTAACAAAATTGCATATATAGAAGAGGAAACACAATGAATAATAAGTGACCAGGCCAATAGTTGCAGCTTTTCCAAGATGGACAATTGATCAATAGATGTACAAACCGGTCGGTAGCTGATAGAAGCTATATGGACCTGGATGTGAGCAACACAACAGAGACTATTAGAAGCAAAGCACAGCTGAACATCTGTGAAGTAGAAGACGAACAAACAGTTTTTTTTCTATATTGCATGAACATGTCAGTGTGTAACTACGTTTAACTTTATCATCGCCAGTTCACCATATGCTCCCTGCAAAAAGAATCAATTACAATAGATCAAATTAAGAGGATCTCCTAATTATAAAACCAAAATCAAGTGCCAAGCTAGTCCAAGATATCATATTAAAAAACTAAGCACAATCTCAGCAGAAAAATCAATTCTGCTATAGATCTTGCAATTGGGCTACACCAAAAATGAAGTCAATCTAGACATCAATGAATCGATGTCAGAAACTTTTGGATGAGCTCACGAAGGGTTGGGATTTGGCAACCAAGTATGGTGCGAGCTGGTGGCAACCTGACGGTACGGCAGCGGCTGGCAGTGTGTGAATAACAGGGATATAATTCAAATTTAGATTTGGATTAATAAGCAGACATGAAGATCAAGAAATAGCAACAGAAAAAATCATATGAAAGGACAAATGACCAAGAAATATGGCGGCTCTTTCATCCAAGTTGTCTAACACATGAGGTTACCATAAGCCATATTCATGGGGGAGAAGATGGGAGGGAGTGGCTCGCCTGTGCCGCCAGCATGAGTTGTACAGCGGACGCCGGCCGACCGGACGCCAATCCGTAATGGAGGCTCTGAAAGAATTGGTTCGGAGCAAGGCGCGGGCCATTTAAATATGGAGAAGCTGCATGAACTTCTCATATACCTCCATAAAATTCCATTTTTCGTAGTAATTGTTTTATGCTTGTTGGGAGAGGAAGCTACTGCGTCGCCGCGGAGAGGAAAGGTTCGGTGGTTGTAGTGCCGCTCTAGCGTCAACGATATTGTGCGTCATAATAACTCATGAGAAACTGAAACATCAATGCGACGATTATTTTGATTCATGAGCATATATAGCAATGAGCTGTAAGTGGGCTAGAATAATAAGCTACATGTGGGCCAGTCCGTACAATTTGATTAATACTACAAAGAAGCGCAGGAACAGATGTAACGCTCTTCACGGAAAAAAAAAAAAAAAATAATTGATGACATGGTCTCACAAAATTTATTGGCAAGACTGATGATGTGGCAGTCTAGGATTGGTTGTAGATACTGATGATGTGGATACCTTGCATGTGCAGGAAAATGGGATCAACTATTAAGAATAGAAAGATTAAAAGTCGGGCTTTATAGCCTTTTATCTAAAAGGTGAACCTTGTAACTGTTATCACCAGAATTTGACCGAGTCAGAGGTGGGCCGCGATCAAGATGGGCTTGAAGGATATACATGGAAGAAATTCATGAATCGGCCTTTATATGCAAAGTTTGGGCTAGTTTGCCCGTGTATCTGTAATATAGTAGGATACGTGTCGGTTAGTTAGAGTTTGGCTCGTGCACGGTTGGGATTATTCCCACGTTAGAAAGTCTACGGACTATAAATATGTATCTAGGGTTTATGAAATAAACAACAATCACGTTCACCACAAACCAATCTAGGCGCATCGCCAACTCCCTTGTCTCGAGGGTTTCTTCCGGGTAAGCATCATGCTGCCTGATGGCGTGTATTTCACACGTTCGTTGGGCAACCCCAAGAGGAAGGTATGATGCGCACAGCAGCAAGTTTTCCCTCAGAAAGAAACCAAGGTTTATCGAACCAGGAGGAGCCAAGAAGCACGTTGAAGGTTGATGGCGGCGGGATGTAGTGCGGCGCAACACCAGGGATTCCGGCGCCAACGTGGAACCTGCACAACACAACCAAAGTACTTTGCCCCAACGAAACAGTGAGGTTGTCAATCTCACCGGCTTGCTGTAACAAAGGATTAACCGTATTGTGTGGAAGATGATTGTTTGCAGAAAACAAGAGAGAACAAGTATTGCAGTAGATTGTATTTCAGTAAAGAGAATTGGACCGGGGTCCACAGTTCACTAGAGGTGTCTCTCCCATAAGACGAACAGCATGTTGGGTGAACAAATTACAGTTGGGCAATTGACAAATAAAGAAAGCATGACAATGCACATACATATCATGATGAGTATAGTGAGATTTAATTGGGCATTACGACAAAGTACATAGACCGCCATCCAACTGCATCTATGCCTAAAAAGTCCACCTTCAGGTTATCATCCGAACCCCCTCCAGTATTAAGTTGCAAAGCAACAGACAATTGCATTAAGTATGGTGCGTAATGTAATCAACAACTACATCCTTAGACATAGCATCAATGTTTTATCCCTAGTGGCAACAGCACAACACAACCTTAGAACTTTCATCACATCGTCCCGTGTTAATGCAGGCATGAACCCACTATCGAGCATAAGTACTCCCTCTTGGAGTTACAAGCATCTACTTGGCCAGAGCATCTACTAGTAACGGAAAGCATGCAAGATCATAAACAACACATAAGCATAACTTTGATAATCAACATAACAAGTATTCTCTATTCATCGGATCCCAACAAACGCAACATATAGAATTACAGATAGATGATCTTGATCATGATAGGCAGCTCACAAGATCCGACAATGATAGCACAATGGGGAGAAGACAACCATCTAGCTACTGCTATGGACCCATAGTCCAGGGGTAGACTACTCACACATCACACCGGAGGCGACCATGGCGGCGTAGAGTCCTCCGGGAGATGATTCCCCTCTCCGGCAGGGTGCCGGAGGCGATCTCCTGGATCCCCCGAGATGGGATCGGCGGCGGCGGCGTCTCTGGAAGGTTTTCCGTATCGTGGTTCTCGGTACTGGGGGTTTCGTCACGGAGGCTATTTGTAGGCGGAAGGGCAGGTCAAGAGGCGGCACGGGGGCCCCACACCACAGGGCCGCGCCGCCCTAGGGTGTGGCCCCCTCGTCGCCCCTCTTCGTCTCTCCTTCGGACTTCTGGAAGCTTCGTGGAAAAATAGGCCCCTGGGCTTTGATTTCGTCCAATTCCGAGAATATTTCCTTACTAGGATTTCTGAAACCAAAAACAGCGTAAAACAAAGAATCGGCACTTCGGCATCTTGTTAATAGGTTAGTTCCAGAAAATGCACGAATATGACATAAAGTGTGCATAAAACATGTAGATAACATCAATAATGTGGCATGGAACATAAGAAATTATCGATACGTCGGAGACGTATCAGCATCCCCAAGCTTAGTTCTGCTCGTCCCGAGCAGGTAAAACGATAACACAGATAATTTCTGGAGTGACATGCCATCATAACCTTGATCATACTATTTGTAAAGCATATGTAGTGAATGCAGCGATCAAAACAATGTATATGACATGAGTAAACAAGTGAATCATATAGCAAAGACTTTTCATGAATAGCACTTCAAGACAAGCATCAATAAGTCTTGCATAAGAGTTAACTCATAAAGCAATAATTCAAAGTAAAGGTATTGAAGCAACTCAAAAGAAGATTAAGTTTCAGCGGTTGCTTTCAACTTGTAACATGTATATCCCATGGATATTGTCAACATAGAGTAATATAATAAATGCAATAAGCAAGTATGTAGGAATCAATGCACGGTTCACACAAATGTTTGCTTCTTGAGGTGGAGAGAAATAGGTGAACTGACTCAACATTGAAAGTAAAAGAATGGTCCTCCATAGAGGAAAAAGCATCGATTGCTATATTTGTGCTAGAGCTTTGATTTTGAAAACATGAAACAATTTTGTCAACGGTAGTAATAAAGCATATGCATCATGTAAATTATATCTTATAAGTTGCAAGCCTCATGCATAGTGTACTAATAGTGCCCGCACCTTGTCCTAATTAGCTTGGACTACCTGGATTATCACCGCAATACATATGCTTTAACCAAGTATCACAAAGGGGTACCTCTATGCCGCCTGTACAAAGGTCTAAGGAGAAAGCTCGCATTGGATTTCTCGCTATTGATTATTCTCAACTTAGACATCCATACCGGGACAACATAGACAACAGATAATGGACTCCTCTTTTAATGCTTTAAGCATTCAACAACAATTAATTCTTTTCTCATTAGAGATTTGAGGATTGTTGTCCAAAACTGAAACTTCCACCATGGAACATGGCTTCGGTTAGCGGCCCGATGTTCTTCTCTCACAATATGCATGCTCAAACCATTCAACTCAGTGTAGATCGCCCTTACTTCAGACAAGACGAACATGCATAGCAACTCACATGAAATTCAACAATGAACAGTTGATGGCGTCCCCAGTAAACATGGTTATCGCACAACAAGCAACTTAATAAGAGATAAAGTGCATAATTACATATTCAATACCACAATAGTTTTTAAGCTATTTGTCCCATGAGCTATATATTGCATAGGTGAATGATGGAGTTTTAAAGGTAGCACTCAAGCAATTTACTTTGGAATGGCTGGAAAATACCATGTAGCATAGGTAGGTATGGTGGACACAAATGGCATAGTGGTTGGCTCAAGTATTTTGGATGCATGAGAAGTATTCCCTCTCGATACAATGTTTAGGCTAGCAAGGCTTATTTGAAACAAACACAAGGATGAACCGGTGCAGCAAAACTCACATAAAAGACATATTGAAAACATTATAAGACTCTACACCGTCTTCCTTGTTGTTCAAACTCAATACTAGAAATTATCTAGACCTTAGAGAAACCAAATATGCAAACCAAATTTTAGCATGCTCTATGTATTTCTTCATTAATGGGTGCAAAGCATATGATGCAAGAGCTTAAACATGAGCACAACAATTGCCAAGTATCACATTACCCAAGACATTTATAGCAATTACTACATGTATCATTTTCCAATTCCAACCATATAACAATTTAACGAAGAAGAAACTTCGCCATGAATACTATGAGTAGAAACCAAGGACATACTTGTCCATATGCTACAGCGGAGCGTGTCTCTCTCCCATAAAGTGAATGCTAGGATCCATTTTATTCAAACAAAACAAAAACAAAAACAAACCGACGCTCCAAGAAAAAGCACATAAGATGTGATGGAATAAAAATATAGTTTCGGGGAGGAACACGATAATGTTGTCGATGAAGAAGGGGATGCCTTGGGCATCCCCAAGCTTAGACGCTTGAGTCTTCTTGATATATGCAGGGGTGAACCACCGGGTGCATCCCCAAGCTTAGAGCTTTCACTCTCCTTGATCATGTTGCATCATACTCCTCTCTTGATCCTTGAAAACTTCCTCCACACCAAACTCGAAACAACTCATTAGAGGGTTAGTGCACATTATAAATTGACATATTCAGAGGTGACACAATCATTCTTAACACTTCTGGACATTGCATAATGCTACTGGACATTAGTGGATCAAAGAAATTCATCCAACATAGCGAAAGAGGCAATGCGAAATAAAAGGCAGAATCTGTCAAAACAGAACAGTTCATATTGACGAATTTTAAAATGGCACCAGACTTGCTCAGATGAAAATGCTCAAATTGAATGAAAGTTGCATACATATCTGAGGATCATGCACGTAAATTGGCTTAATTTTCTGAGCTACCTACAGGGAGGTGGACCCAGATTCGTGACAGCAAAGAAATCTGGAACTGTGCAGTAATCCAAATCTAGTACTTACTTTTCTATCAACGGCTTAACTTGGCACAACAAAACACAAAACTAAGATAAGGAGAGGTTGCTACAGTAGTAAACAACTTCCAAGACACAAAATAAAAACAAAGTACTGTAGGTAAAAACATGGGTTGTCTCCCATAAGCGCTTTTCTTTAACGCCTTTCAGCTAGGCGCAGAAAGTGTGCATCAAGTATTATCGAGAGATGAAGTGTCAACATCATAATTTGTTCTCATAATAGAGTCAAAAGGTACCTTCATTCTCTTTCTAGGGAAGTGTTCCATACCTTTCTTGAGAGGAAATTGATATTTTATATTACCTTCCTTCATATCAATGGTAGCACCAACAGTTCGAAGAAAAGGTCTTCCCAATATAATGGGACAAGATGCATTGCATTCAATATCCAAGACAACAAAATCAACGGGAACAAGATTATTGTTAACGGTAATGCGAACATTATCAACTTTACCCAAAGGTTTCTTTGTAGAATGATCAGCAAGATTAACATCCAAATAACAATTTTTCAGCGGTGGCAAGTCAAGCATATTATAAATTTTCTTAGGCATAACAGAAATACTTGCACCAAGATCACATAAAGCATTACAATCAAAATCTTTAACCTTCATCTTAATGAGGGGCTCCCAACCATCCTCTAGCTTTTTAGGAATAGAGGCTTCACGCTCTAGTTTCTCTTCTCTAGCTTTTATGAGAGCATTTGTAATATGATGCGTGAAAGCCAAATTTATAGCACTAGCATTAGGACTTTTAGCAAGTTTTTGCAAGAACTTTATAACTTCAGAGATGTGGCAATCATCAAAATTCAAACCATTATAATCTAAAGCAATGGGATCATCATCCCCAATGTTGGAAAAAATTTCAGCAGCTTTATCACGAGCGTTTAATGAGCTTTAGCAATTTCAGGCAGTTTTTCGCGCTTTGCATTAGAAGTGGAAACATTGCTAACACCAATTCTTTTATTAGTATGAGTAGAAGGTGCAGCAACATGTGTAGCATTAGCATTACTAGTGGTGGTAATAGTCCAAACTTTAGCTATATTCTTCTCTTTAGCTAGTTTTTCATTTTCTTCTCTATCCCACCTAGCACGCAGCTCAGCCATTAATCTTATATTCTCATTAATTCTAACTTGAATGGCATTTGCTGTAGTAACAATCTTATTATGATGATTTTCATTAGGCAAAACTTTCGATTTCAAAAGATCAACATCAGCAGCAAGACTATCGACTTTAGAAGCAAGTATATCAATTTTCCCAAGCTTTTCTTCAACAGATTTGTTAAAAGCAGTTTGTGTACTAATAAATTCTTTAAGCATGGCTTCAAGTCCAGGGGGTGAACTCCTATTATTGTTGTAAGAATTTCCATAAGAATTACCATAGCCGTTGCCATTATTATAAGGATATGGCCTATAGTTGTTACTAGAATTGTTCCGGTAAGCATTGTTGTTGAAATTATTATTTTTAATGAAGTTTACATCAACATGTTCTTCTTGTGCAACCAATGAAGCTAATGGAACATTATTAGGATCAATATTAGTCCTATCATTCACAAGCATAGACATAATAGCATCAATCTTATCACTCAAGGAAGAGGTTTCTTCGACAGAATTTACCTTCTTACCTTGTGGAGCTCTTTCCGTGTGCCATTCAGAGTAGTTGATCATCATATTATCAAGAAGCTTTGTTGCTTCACCAAGAGTGATGGACATAAAGGTACCTCCAGCAGCTGAATCCAATAAATTCCGTGAAGAAAAATTTAGTCCTGCATAGAAGGTTTGGATGATCATCCAAGTAGTCAGTCCATGAGTTGGGAAATTTTTAACCAGAGATTTCATTCTTTCCCAAGCTTGAGCAACATGTTCAGTATCTAATTGTTTAAAATTTATTATGCTACTCCTCAAAGATATAATTTTAGCAGGGGGATAATATCTACCAATAAAAGCATCCTTGCATTTAGTCCATGAATCAATACTATTCTTAGGCAGAGATAGCAACCAATCTTTAGCTCTTCCTCTTAATGAGAAAGGGAACAATTTTAGTTTAATAATATCACCATCTACATCTTTATATTTTTGCATTTCACATAGTTCAACAAAATTATTAAGATGGGCAGCGACATCATCAGAACTAATTCCAGAAAATTGATCTTTCATGACAAGATTCGATAAAGCAGGTTTAATTTCAAAGAATTCTGTTGTAGTAGCAGGTGGAGCAATAGGTGTGCATAAGAAATCATTATTATTTGTGGTTGTGAAGTCACACAACTTAGTGTTTTCAGCGTTGGCCATTTTAGCAACAGTAAATAAAACAAACTAGATAAAGTAAATGCAAGTAAACTAATTTTTTTGTGTTTTCGATATAGCAAACAAGATAGCAAGTAAAGTAAAACTAGCAACTAATTTTTTTCTATTTTGATTTAGTGCAGCAAACAAAGTAGTAAATAAAACTAAGCAAGACAAAAACAAAGTAAAGAGATTGAGAAGTGGAGACTCCCCTTGCAGCGTGTCTTGATCTCCCCGGCAACGGCGCCAGAAAATATGCTTGATGGCGTGTATTTCACACGTTCGTTGGGCAACCCCAAGAGGAAGGTATGATGCGCACAGCAGCAAGTTTTCCTCGAGAAAGAAACCAAGGTTTATCGAACCAGGAGGAGCCAAGAAGCACGTTGAAGGTTGATGGCGGCGGGATGTAGTGCGGCGCAACACCAGGGATTCCGGCGCCAACGTGGAACCTGCACAACACAACCAAAGTACTTTGCCCCAACGAAACAGTGAGGTTGTCAATCTCACCGGCTTGCTGTAACAAAGGATTAACCGTATTGTGTGGAAGATGATTGTTTGCAGAAAACAGTAGAACAAGTATTGCAGTAGATTGTATTTCAGTAAAGAGAATTGGACCGGGGTCCACAGTTCACTAGAGGTGTCTCTCCCATAAGACGAACAGCATGTTGGGTGAACAAATTACAGTTGGGCAATTGACAAATAAAGAAAGCATGACAATGCACATACATATCATGATGAGTATAGTGAGATTTAATTGGGCATTACGACAAAGTACATAGACCGCCATCCAACTGCATCTATGCCTAAAAAGTCCACCTTCAGGTTATCATCCGAACCCCCTCCAGTATTAAGTTGCAAAGCAACAGACAATTGCATTAAGTATGGTGCGTAATGTAATCAACAACTACATCCTTAGACATAGCATCAATGTTTTATCCCTAGTGGCAACAGCACAACACAACCTTAGAACTTTAAATCACTTTTGTCCCGGTGTTAATGCGAGGCATGAACCCACTATCGAGCATAAGTACTCCCTCTTGGAGTTACAAGCATCTACTTGGCCAGAGCATCTACTAGTAACGGAAAGCATGCAAGATCATAAACAACACATAAGCATAACTTTGATAATCAACATAACAAGTATTCTCTATTCATCGGATCCCAACAAACGCAACATATAGAATTACAGATAGATGATCTTGATCATGATAGGCAGCTCACAAGATCCGACAATGATAGCACAATGGGGAGAAGACAACCATCTAGCTACTGCTATGGACCCATAGTCCAGGGGTAGACTACTCACACATCACACCGGAGGCGACCATGGCGGCGTAGAGTCCTCCGGCAGATGATTCCCCTCTCCGGCAGGGTGCCGGAGGCGATCTCCTGGATCCCCCGAGATGGGATCGGCGGCGGCGGCGTCTGCGGAAGGTTTTCCGTATCGTGGTTCTCGTCATCGGGGGTTTCGTCACGGAGGCTATTTGTAGGCGGAAGGGCAGGTCAAGAGGCCGCACGGGGGCCCCACACCCGAGGGCCCCGCGGCCAAGGGGGGGGCCGCGCCGCCCGAGGGGGTGGCCCCCTCGTCGCCCCTCTTCGTCTCTCCTTCGGACGTCGGGAAGCTTCGTGGAAAAATAGGCCCCTGGGCTTTGATTTCGTCCAATTCCGAGAAGATGTCCGTACTAGGATTTCTGAAACCAAAAACAGCAGAAAACAACGAAGCGGCACTTCGGCATCTTGTTAATAGGTTAGTTCCAGAAAATGCACGAATATGACATAAAGTGTGCATAAAACATGTAGATAACATCAATAATGTGGCATGGAACATAAGAAATTATCGATACGTCAGAGACGTATCACTGCCTAGATCGCATCTTGCGATCTAGGCAGTACAAGTTTATTCGTTGTTCATGCGTTGCTCGTACTGAAGCATTTTTGATGACGAGCAACGTAGTTATCTTAGATGTGTTAGGGTTAGCATTGTTCTTCGTATCGTATGCTATCGTCGTGCAACCCTTAGACATCTAGCCGCCCTTACGCCTATCTTAGGCGTAGGGGCGGCACCCCGCTTGATCATTATTTAGTAGATCCGATCCGTTATGGTTGCTCCTTGTTCTTCAAGGATTAGTTTAATATCCGCATAGTTAGGCCTTACAAAGGGTTGAAGGATCCAGCGGCGCGCAGGGTGTAGTTTGCTAGCCCTAGACAGGATGTTCCGGGGATCAACTTCGTGTTGGTTTTTAGGCCTTGTCTAGAATCGGCTTACGATTACCGTGCGCGGCCGCGAGGCTCAATCACGAGTAGGATGTTCCGATTATGCGGTGAAAACCCTAAATCGTCGTAGATCGTTTTAGCTTTATCTTGATCAAGCAGGACCACCATATATTCGTACACCTCGTGCGAATCATGGGTGGATCGGCTCTTTGAGCCGATTCACAGGACAACCTGAGAGCCGATCGAGGCTCGTATTTAATGTTTACGTGTATGCCATGCAGGAAACTAAGCGAGGCATCTCCATCACCTTCCTGACCAGGTATAGGTCAGGTGGCACGCCCTTGCACCAGCATCGGACGTGCGTGCCGGAGTCTTTGCGGGCCGTCGCTTGGAGGGACCAGGGCCAGCCGCAGCCCTAAGTTGTTCCCGGCTCTCCTGTGTTGCCCGTCGCTGCTCGCCGGTGGGTTTCTGACCGCAACACATTCCGGCACGCCCGGTGGGACAATCTTCGACATCAACCACATCGCCATCTACATCTGAGATGGCGGACGGCACCCCCGTCACGTACGAGGATCTGACCGAGGAGCTCAAGAAGAAGTATGACGAGGATAAAGCGATCCTCGAAGCCGACCTCATCGGCTCCTTTCACAGAACCCGCTCACATGGCATCAGGTGGAAAGGGTTCTCACCTGAAGGCGCGCTCGATGGAGTGGACCTGTCCGCCCCGTCCGAAGAACGCACCAGGTCCCTGCGTCAGGAGATTAACTTCATGGTAGCTCACTCGCTGCACCGCCATTCTGAGAGCCTGGTGAACACTTTGGAGCGTGTCGCTCTTCGGATGATCCAGGAAATCATGAGGCATCAGTACTCTCCGTCAGGACCAGCTCTCGGGACTTACCAAGGAGAGATGCCACTCCAATCCCGTCCACCGCTGCCATTCACGTTGACAACACCAGAAGTGCCGAATTCGCCGGCATACGCCGTCGACATGGTGGAATGCACATACCCTGGGAGGTACCAGCCAAGATTCTCGTTCAACATCAACATGGTAGAGTGATGACCCACAAGTATAGGGGGTGTATCGTAGTATTTTCGATAAGTAAGAATGTCGATCCCAACGAGGAGCAGAAGGTGTTGACAAGCAGTTTCGATGAAGGATTCACTGTAAATTCTCACAGACAAGTATTCAGGGGGTTTTGATGTAACAGTTGAATAAAGTACGAGTAAGTAAAGTGCGAGAGTAACAATTGCAGCGAGTGGCCCAATCCTTTTTAGCACAAAGGACAAGCCGGTTTGTTTACTTATAATGACCAAACGTTCTCGAGGACACACGGGATTTTAGTCTAGTGCTTTCGCTACATACGGCTAAATAATCTTCATTGTTATGATAAGTGTTGTGTGGGTGAACCTATGCTAATGCACCGCCCTTCCTAGGACTAATACATACTTGTGATTATACCCCTTGCAAGCATCCGCAACTACAAGAAAGTAATTAAGAATAAATCTAACCACAGCCTTAAACTCTGAGATCCTGCTATCCCTCCTGCATCGATATACCAACGGGGGTTTAGGTTTCAGTCACTCCGGCAACCCCGCAATTGGCAAACGAATACAAGATGCATTCCCCTAGGCCCATAAATGGTGAAGTGTCATGTAGTCGACGTTCACATGACACCACTAGAAGAATAACACCACAACTTAAATATCATACCATTGAATATTACTCAACCATAGTTCACTACTAACATTTAGACTTCACCCATGTCCTCAAGAACTAAACGAACTACTCACGAGACATCATATGGAACATGATCAGAGGTGATATGATGATGAATAACAATCTGAACATAAACTTGGTTCAATGGTTTCACTCAATAGCATCAACAACAAGTAGAGATCGATACCGGAAGAGTTTCCCCTATCAAACAATCAAGATCAAACCCAAATTGCTACGGCGGTGACGATGTCCAGCGGTGGAGACGGCGGTGATGATGGTGGAGATGATGATGATGATGGTGATGGAGATGATGTCCAGCTCGATGACGGTGACGATGGCGTCGATTTCCCCCTCCGGGAGGGAATTTCCCCGGCGGATTCCTGCCCGCCGGAGAGCTCTTTTCTCTCTGGTGTTCTCCGCCCCGCAGAGGCGGCTGTAACTCTTCGCGAGGTACCCTCTGTGGCTTAGGTTTTCGGGACGAAGGGTTTCGCGAAGAAAAGGAGGCGAAAGGGGCTGTGGGGCCCCCACACCACAAGGTGGCGCGGCCAGGCCATGGGCCGCGCCGGCCTGTGGTGCAGCCCCACCTTGGGCCTTCTCAGCTCCTCCCCTTCGGCTTCCTTCGTCATCTTGAAAAATAGGATTTTTGGTATAATTTCCTTCCACAGTTGATCTTCCAAAATATTGCGTTACGACGGTGCTTTTTCCCGGCGAGAATCCTGGCTCCGGTGCTTAACCCTCCAATAATGATGAAACATGCAAAATAGATGAAATAACATAAGTATTGTGTCCCAATATGAAATATATCAATGAATAACAGCAAATTATGATATAAAATAGTGATGCAAATTGGACGTATCAACTCCCCCCAAGCTTAGACTTCGCTTGTCCCCAAGCGAACCGAACTCGATAACGGGACCACATGTTTATGGAGTGAAGAGTCGATAAATAAAATACGGACAAGAAGCATCATATTCATTCACACAAGACATTCTAGTAAACAACTTCCTCATATAATTCAACTTGAAACAAGTATAAGGTAATCACAAATAAAGGTGCATAAGAAATCATAGTTGGTGATGGCAAACTTCGTTCTTGGTCAGAGAACAATTAACAGATTATACTTATCTCATTGAGCAGTGTTCTCATGTTAAAGTTTATATGGGACAACTTGCATACTCAATCATAGTGGTCTCCTCATGATCATTGATAACTTGCAAAGCTATATTCATTCAGATAAAACTTGTACTAAACAAGGAAGAATAAAAGACATGATAAAGCAAATCACAATATAATGGTTTGATCACAACTACTCAAATGCTTGCTTGAGATGGAGGGAAATAGGTTTACTGACTCAACATAAAGTAAAAGACAGGCCCTTCGCAGAGGGAAGCAGGGATTAAATCATGTGCTAGAGCTTTTTCAGTTTTGAAATCATATAGAGATAATAAAAGTAACATTTTGAGAGGTGTTTGTTGTTGTCAACGACTGGTAGTGGGTACTCTAACCCCCTTGCCAGACAAACCTTCAAAGAGCGGCTCCCATATTATTTTCATTTTACGTGGCACTCCTTCCAACCTTTCTTTCACAAACCATGGCTAACCGAATCCTCGGGTGCCTGCCAACAATCTCATACCATGAAGGAGTGCCTTTTTATTTTAGTTTTATTATGATGATGACACTCCCCCCAACCTTTGCTTACACAAGCCATGGCTAACCGAATCCTTCGGGTGCCGTCCATCAATCACATACCATGGAGGAGTGTCTATTTAGTTTAGTTAATTTGGGACTGGGAATCCCATTGCCAGCTCTTTTTGCAAAATTATTGGATAAGTGGATGAGACCACTAGTCCATTGGTGAAAGTTGCCCAACAAGATTGAAAGATAAAACACCACATACTTCATCATGAGCTATAAAACATTGACACAAATAAGAGATACTAAGTTTTGAATTGTTTAAAGGTAGCACATGAAGTATTTACTTGGAATGGCAGAAAATACCATGTAGTAGGTAGATATGGTGGACATAATGAAGGAGATATGCCCTAGAGGCAATAATAAAGTGGTTATTATTTATATCTTTATGTTTATGATAAATGTTTATATATCATGCTATAATTGTATTAACCGAAACATTAGTACATGTGTGATATGTAGACAAACAAGAAGTCCCTAGTATGCCTCTTAAACTAGCTTGTTGATTAATGGATGATTAGTTTCATAATCATGAACATTGGATGTTATTAATAACAAGGTTATGTCATTGTATGAATGATGTAATGGACACACCCAATTAAGCGTAGCATAAGATCTCGTCATTAAGTTATTTGCTATAAGCTTTCGATACATAGTTACCTAGTCCTTATGACCATGAGATCATGTAAATCACTTATACCGGAAAGGTACTTTGATTACACCAAACACCACTGCGTAAATGGGTGGTTATAAAGGTGGGATTAAGTATCCGGAAAGTATGAGTTGAGGCATATGGATCAACAGTGGGATTTGTCCATCCCGATGATGGGTAGATATACTCTGGGCCCTCTCGGTGGAATGTCGTCTAATGTCTTGCAAGCATATGAATGAGTTCATAAGAGACCACATACCACGGTACGAGTAAAGAGTACTTGTCAGGAGACGAGGTTGAACAAGGTATAGAGTGATACCGAAGATCAAACCTCGGACAAGTAAAATATCGCGAGACAAAGGGAATTGGTATTGTATGTGAATGGTTCATTCGATCACTAAAGTCATCGTTGAATATGTGGGAGCCATTATGGATCTCCAGATCCCGCTATTGGTTATTGGTCGGAGTGAGTACTCAACCATGTCCGCATAGTTCACGAACCGTAGGGTGACACACTTAAAGTTGGATGTTGAAATGGTAGTACTTGAATATGGAATGGAGTTCGAATATTTGTTCGGAGTCCCGGATGAGATCCCGGACATCACGAGGAGTTCCGGAATGGTCCGGAGAATAAGATTCATATATAGGATGTCATTTTATGTGAAATAAAATGTCGCGGAAGGTTCTATGGAAGGTTCTAGAAAAGTCCAGAAGAAACCACCAAGGAAGGTGGAGTCCACATGGGACTCCACCTCCATGGCCGGCCAACCCTAGTGGGGGAGGAGTCCCAAGTGGAGTCCCCCTTAGGGGGCCGGCCACCCCCCCATATGGGAGGTGGAACTCCCACCTTTGGTGGGAGTCCTAGCTTGGCTAGGTTTCCCCCTCTTATGGAAGGTTTTTGGTTCGGGTCTTATTCGAAGACTTGGACACCAACACTTGGGGATCCACCTATATAATGAGGGGCCAAGGGAGGGGGCCGGCCACCCCAAGACCACAAGCTGGCCGCCCCCTTTGAAGTGGCCGGCCACCCCCTCCCAAACCCTAGCCGCCCCCCTCTCCTCCATATCTCCCGCGTAGCTTAGCGAAGCTCCGCCGGACTTCTCCACCGCCACCGACACCACGCCGTCGTGCTGTCGGATTCAAGAGGAGCTACTACTTCCGCTGCCCGCTGGAACGGGAGGTGGACGTCGTCTTCATCAACAACCGAACGTGTGACCGAGTACGGAGGTGCTGCCCATTCGTGGCGCCGGAACCGATCGTGATCAAGATCTTCTACGCGCTTTTGCAAGCGGCAAGTGATCGTCTACCCAGCAACAAGAGCCTCCTCTTGTAGGCTTTGGAATCTCTTCAAGGGTGAGACTCGATACCCCCTCGTTGCTACCGTCTTCTAGATTGCATCTTGACTTGGATTGCGTGTTCGCGGTAGGAAATTTTTTGTTTTCTATGCAACGTTATCCTACAGTGGTATCAGAGCCGTGTCTATGCATAGATGGTTGCACGAGTAGAACACAATGGTTTGTGGGCGTTGATGCTCTTGTTATCTTTAGTTTGAGTACTTTGCATCTTTGTGGCATAGTGGGATGAAGCGGCTCGGACTAACTTTACATGACCGCGTTCATGAGACTTGTTCCTCGTTCGACATGCAAATTGTATTGCATAAGAGGCTTTGCGGGTGTCTGTCTCTCCTACTATAGTGGAGATTCAATTTACTCTTCTATTGAAAACATTAGTATCAACGTTGTGGTTCATGTTCGTAGGTAGATTAGATCTCTCTCGAAAACCCTAAACCACGTAAAATATGCAAACCAAATTAGAGACGTCTAACTTGTTTTTGCAGGGTTTGGTGATGTGATATGGCCATAATGTGATGATGAATATGTATGAGATGATCATTATTGTATTGTGGCAACCGGCAGGAGCCTTATGGTTGTCTTTAAATTTCATGTTGAGTAGTATTTCAAAGTAGTTGTAATAGTTGCTGCATGGAGGACAATCATGAAGACGGCGCCATTGACCTTGACGCTACGCCGACGATGATGGAGATCATGCCCGAAGATGATGGAGATCATGTCCGTGCTTTGGAGATGAAGATCAAAAGGCACAAAGACAAAAGGGCCATATCATATCACATATGAACTGCATGTGATGTTAATCCTTTTTATGCATCTTATTTTGCTTAGATCGCGACGGTAGCATTATAAGATGATCCCTCACTAAAATCTCAAGATAATAAAGTGTTCATCCTTAGTAGCACCGTTACCAAGTCTTGTCGTTTCGAAGCATCTCGTGATGATCGGGTGTGATAGATTCAATAAGTACATACAACGGGTGCAAGACAGTTTTGCACATGCGGATACTAAGGTGGCCTTGACGAGCCTAGCATGTCTGAGACATGGTCTCGGAACACGTGATACCGAAAGGTAGAGCATGAATCATATGGTTGATATGATGAACACTTTGAGTGTTCGCCATTGAAATCACACCTTTTCTCGTGATGATCGGGTTTAGGTGCGGTGGATTTGGTTCGTGTGATCACTAAGACAATGCGAGGGATATTGTTTTGAGTGGGAGTTCACTTAGATTTTTAATTATGTTGAATTAAAATTTGAACTCAATTTGTCATAAACTTAGTCTAAACTTTTGTAAATATATGTTGTAGAGATGGCGTCCCCAATCAATTTTAATCAGTTCCTAGAGAAAGAGAAACTTAAGAGCAACGGTAGCAACTTCACCGACTGGTTCCGTCATGTGAGGATCTTCCTCTCTGGCGGAAATCTGCAATTTGTGCTTGATGCACCGCTAGGTGACCCTCCTGCAGAAACTGAAACCGATGAAGTAAAAGTTGTTTACGCGACTCGGAAAACTCGGTACTCTCAAGTTCAGTGTGCCATCTGTGCGATCTGGAATCCGATCTTCAAAAACGTTTTGAGCACCACGATCCTCCTGAGTTGATGAATGAGCTGAAAGCTATATTCGAGACTCAGGCGGCCGTGGAATGCTATGACGCATCGACACATTGCTTCTGCTGCATGAGGGACGAAGGCAGCTCCGGTAGTGAGCACATGCTCGCCATGACCGGGCATGCGAAGAAACTCAGTGACTTGGGAATAGTGATTCCTAACAGACTGGGGATTAATCGTGTCCTTCAATCACTACCACCAAGTTACAAGAACTTCGTGATGAACTACAATATGCAGAACATGAACAAGGAGTTATCTGAACTCTTTGGCATGCTAAAAGCTGCTGAGATTGAGATTAAGAAAGAGCACCAAGTGTTGATGGTCAACAAGACCACCAGTTTCAAGAAACAGGGCAAGTCTAAGGGAAAATTCAAGAAGGGTGGCAAGAAAGCTACCACGCCTCCTATGAAACCTAAGAACGGCCCTAAGCACGATCTTGAGTGCTATTCTTGCAAGGAGAAGGGACACTTTGGAAGCGTAATTGCTCCAAGTATGCGGCTGATCTGAAGAGCGGCCTTGTCAAGAAGAAGAAAGAAGGTATATACGATATACATGTTATAGATGTTCATTTCACTGGTTCTCGTTCTAGTACCTGGGTATTTGATACTGGTTCGGTTGCTCATATTTGTAACTCGAAACAGGAACTAAAGAATAAACGACAACTGCTGAAAGATGAAGTGACGATGCGCGTTGGAAACGGATCGCAGTCGGCACACTTCCTCTACATCTACCTTCGGGATTAGTTTTAAGCCTAAATAATTGCTATTATGTACCTGCGTTGAGCATGAACATTATATCTGGATCTTGTTTAATGCAAGACGGTTATTCATTCAAGTCTGAGAATAATGGTTGTTCTATTTTTATGAATAATATCTTTTATGGTCGAGCACCACAAAAGAATGGCTTATTTCTGTTAGATCTCGATAGTAGTACGCATATACATAACATTGATGCTAAGCGAATTAAATTGAATGATAATTCTACTTATATGTGGCACTGTCGTCTTGGTCATATTGGAGTGAAACGCATGAAGAAACTCCATACTGATGGATTACTTGAATCACTTGACTTTGATTCACTTGATAGATGCGAAGCATGTCTAATGGGAAAAATGACAAAGGCTCCATTTTCTGGTATGATGGAGCGAGCTACTGACTTATTAGAAATCATACATACCGATGTATGTGGACCAATGAGCGTAGCATCGCGCGGTGGTTATCGTTATGTTCTAACCTTCACAGATGATCTGAGTAGATATGGATATATCTATTTCATGAAACATAAATCCGAAACTTTCGAGAAGTTTAAGGAATTTCAAAGTGAAGTAGAAAATCAACGTAACAAGAAGATTAAATTTCTACGATCTGATCGTGGAGGTGAATATCTGAGTTATGAGTTTGGCATGCATTTAAAGAAATGCGGAATACTTTCACAATTGACACCGCCGGGAACACCTCAACGTAACGGTGTGTCCGAACGTCGTAATCGAACTCTCTTAGATATGGTTCGTTCTATGATGTCTCTTACTGATTTGCCGTTATCATTTTGGAGTTATGCATTAGAAACAGCCGCATTCACTTTAAATAGAGCACCATCAAAATCCGTAGAAACGACACCGTATGAATTATGGTTTAATAAGAAACCTAAGCTGTCGTTCCTGAAAGTTTGGGGTTGCGAAGCCTATGTAAAGAAGTTACAACCGGACAAGCTAGAACCCAAAGCGGAGAAATGCGTCTTCATAGGATACCCTAAGGAAACTATAGGGTACACTTTCTATCACAGATCCGAAGGCAAAATCTTTGTTGCTAAGAACGGAACCTTTCTTGAGAAAGAATTTCTCACTCAAGAAGTATTTGGAAGAAAAGTAGAACTTCGATGAGATTGATGAATCTATACTCGTTGATCGAGTAGTGCGATACCGGAAGTTGTGCACTGTACCACCTACACCGGCAACGAGAGGAAGCTAATGATAATGATCATGAAACTTCGAACGAGGAAACTGCGAACCTCGCAGATCGACAAGGGAACGTGCCACTCCTGATTGGTATGATCCTTGTCTAAATGTCATGATTGTGGATAACAATGATGAGGACCTGCGACGTATGAAGAAGCGATGATGAGCCCGAGATTCCAACAAATGGCAAGAAGCCATGAAATCCGAAATGGGATCCATGTATGATAACAAAGTATGGACTTTGGTAGATTTACCTGATAGCCGAAAGGCTGTCGAAAATAAATGGATCTTCAAGAGAAAAACAGATGCTGATGGTAATATTACTGTCTATAAAGCTCGACTTGTCGCAAAGGGTTTCCGACAAATTCAAGGAGTTGACTACGATGAGACTTTCTCACCTGTAGCGAAGCTAAAATCTGTGAGGATTTTGTTAGCAATAGCTGCATTTTTCGATTATGAGATTTGGCGGATGGATGTCAAAACGGCGTTCCTTAATGGAGACATTGAGGAAGAGTTGTATATGGTACAACCCAAAGGTTTTGTTGATCCTAAAAATCTTGACAAAGTATGCAAACTTCAGCGTTCAATCTATGGGTGAAGCAAGCATCAAGAAGTTGGAACCAACGCTTTGATAAGGTGATCAAAGACTTCGGGTTTATACAGTGTCATGGAGAGGCCTGTATTTACAAGAAAGTGAGTGGGAGCTCGTAGCATTCCCGATATTATATGTAGATGACATATTATTGATCGGGAATGATATAGAACTATTAAGCGGTGTTAAAGGTTATTTGAATAATAGTTTTTCAATGAAAGACCTTGGTGAAGCATCGTATATATTAGGCATCAAGATTTATAGAGATAGATCAAGACGCCTAATAGGGCTATCACAGAGTACATATCTGGACAAGATTCTAAAGAAGTTTAGAATGGACGAAAGTAAGAAAGGGTTCTTACCTATGTTACCAGGCAAGGTATTGAGTAAGACTCAAGGACCGGCTACGGCAGAAGAAAGAGAAAGGATGAGTAATATCCCCTATGCCTCGGCAGTAGGATCTATCATGTATGCCATGCTATGTACTAGACTGGATATAGCACATGCTGTTAGTTTGACTAGCAGATATCAAAGTGATCCAGGAATGGAACACTGGACAGCGGTCAAGAATATCCTGAAGTACTTGAAAAGAACTAAGGATATGTTTCTTTGTTATGGAGGTGACCAAGAGCTCGTTGTAAATGGTTACACCGATGCAAGTTGGAACACCGATCCCGATGACTCTAAGTCACAATCTGGGTACGTGTTTATATTGAATGGTGCCGCAGTAAGCTGGGCAAGCTCGAAGCAGTGCACGGTGGCGAAGTCTTCAACAGAATCAGAGTACATAGCGGCTTCAGAGGCTTCATCAGAAGCGGTATGGATGAAGAGGTTCATTGTAGAGGTCGGTGTGGTTCCTAGTGCATTGGACCCATTAATCATTTACTGTGATAACATGGGTGCCATCGCCAATGCACAAGAGCCAAGGTCACACAAGAGGCTGAAGCATATCAAGCTGCGTTACCACTCGATTCGCGAGTACATCGAAGATGGAGAAGTAAAGATTTGCAAAGTACACACCGATCCGAATGTAGCAGATCCGTTGACTAAAGCTCTCCCTAGGGCAAAGCATGACCAACACCGAGAATGCCATGGGTGTTAGGTATATTACAATGTAATCTAGATTATTGACTCTAGTGCAAGTGGGAGATCAAGGAGATATGCCCTAGAGGCAATAATAAAGTGGTTATTATTTATATCTTTATGTTTATGATAAATGTTTATATATCATGCTATAATTGTATTAACCAAAACATTAGTACATGTGTGATATGTAGACAAACAAGAAGTCCCTAGTATGCCTCTTAAACTAGCTTGTTGATTAATGGATGATTAGTTTCATAATCATGAACATTGGATGTTATTAATAACAAGGTTATGTCATTGTATGAATGATGTAATGGACACACCCAATTAAGCGTAGCATAAGATCTCGTCATTAAGTTATTTGCTATAAGCTTTCGATACATAGTTACCTAGTCCTTATGACCATGAGATCATGTAAATCACTTATACCGGAAAGGTACTTTGATTACACCAAACACCACTGCGTAAATGGGTGGTTATAAAGGTGGGATTAAGTATCCGGAAAGTATGAGTTGAGGCATATGGATCAACAGTGGGATTTGTCCATCCCGATGACGGATAGATATACTCTGGGCCCTCTCGGTGGAATGTCGTCTAATGTCTTGCAAGCATATGAATGAGTTCATAAGGGACCACATACCACGGTACGAGTAAAGAGTACTTGTCAGGAGACGAGGTTGAACAAGGTATAGAGTGATACCGAAGATCAAACCTCGGACAAGTAAAATATCGCGAGACAAAGGGAATTGGTATTGTATGTGAATGGTTCATTCGATCACTAAAGTCATCGTTGAATATGTGGGAGCCATTATGGATCTCCAGATCCCGCTATTGGTTATTGGTCGGAGTGAGTACTCAACCATGTCCGCATAGTTCACGAACCGTAGGGTGACACACTTAAAGTTGGATGTTGAAATGGTAGTACTTGAATATGGAATGGAGTTCGAATATTTGTTCGGAGTCCCGGATGAGATCCCGGACATCACGAGGAGTTCCGGAATGGTCCGGAGAATAAGATTCATATATAGGATGTCATTTTATGTGAAATAAAATGTCGCGGAAGGTTCTATGGAAGGTTCTAGAAAAGTCCGGAAGAAACCACCAAGGAAGGTGGAGTCCACATGGGACTCCACCTCCATGGCCGGCCAACCCTAGTGGGGGAGGAGTCCCAAGTGGAGTCCCCCTTAGGGGGCCGGCCACCCCCCCATATGGGAGGTGGAACTCCCACCTTTGGTGGGAGGCCTAGCTTGGCTAGGTTTCCCCCTCTTATGGAAGGTTTTTGGTTCGGGTCTTATTCGAAGACTTGGACACCAACACTTGGGGATCCACCTATATAATGAGGGGCCAAGGGAGGGGGCCGGCCACCCCAAGACCACAAGCTGGCCGCCCCCTTTGAAGTGGCCGGCCACCCCCTCCCAAACCCTAGCCGCCCCCCTCTCCTCCATATCTCCCGCGTAGCTTAGCGAAGCTCCGCCGGACTTCTCCACCGCCACCGACACCACGCCGTCGTGCTGTCGGATTCAAGAGGAGCTACTACTTCCGCTGCCTGCTGGAACGGGAGGTGGACGTCGTCTTCATCAACAACCGAACGTGTGACCGAGTACGGAGGTGCTGCCCATTCGTGGCGCCGGAACCGATCGTGATCAAGATCTTCTACGCGCTTTTGCAAGCGGCAAGTGATCGTCTACCGCAGCAACAAGAGCCTCCTCTTGTAGGCTTTGGAATCTCTTCAAGGGTGAGACTCGATACCCCCTCGTTGCTACCGTCTTCTAGATTGCATCTTGGCTTGGATTGCGTGTTCGCGGTAGGAAATTTTTGTTTTCTATGCAACGTTATCCTACAAAGTGGTATCAGAGCCGTGTCTATGCATAGATGGTTGCACGAGTAGAACACAATGGTTTGTGGGCGTTGATGCTCTTGTTATCTTTAGTTTGAGTACTTTGCATCTTTGTGGCATAGTGGGATGAAGCGGCTCGGACTAACTTTACATGACCGCGTTCATGAGACTTGTTCCTCGTTCGACATGCAACTTGTATTGCATAAGAGGCTTTGCGGGTGTCTGTCTCTCCTACTATAGTGAAGATTCAATTTACTCTTCTATTGAAAACATTAGTATCAACGTTGTGGTTCATGTTCGTAGGTAGATTAGATCTCTCTCGAAAACCCTAAACCACGTAAAATATGCAAACCAAATTAGAGACGTCTAACTTGTTTTTGCAGGGTTTGGTGATGTGATATGGCCATAATGTGATGATGAATATGTATGAGATGATCATTATTGTATTGTGGCAACCGGCAGGAGCCTTATGGTTGTCTTTAAATTTCATGTTGAGTAGTATTTCAAAGTAGTTGTAATAGTTGCTACATGGAGGACAATCATGAAGACGGCACCATTGACCTTGACGCTACGCCGACGATGATGGAGATCATGCCCGAAGATGATGGAGATCATGTCCGTGCTTTGGAGATGAAGATCAAAAGGCACAAAGACAAAAGGGCCATATCATATCACATATGAACTGCATGTGATGTTAATCCTTTTTATGCATCTTATTTTGCTTAGATCGCGACGGTAGCATTATAAGATGATCCCTCACTAAAATCTCAAGATAATAAAGTGTTCATCCTTAGTAGCACCGTTACCAAGTCTTGTCGTTTCGAAGCATCTCGTGATGATCGGGTGTGATAGATTCAATAAGTACATACAACGGGTGCAAGACAGTTTTGCACATGCGGATACTAAGGTGGCCTTGACGAGCCTAGCATGTACAGACATGGTCTCGGAACACGTGATACCGAAAGGTAGAGCATGAATCATATGGTTGATATGATGAACACTTTGAGTGTTCGCCATTGAAATCACACCTTTTCTCGTGATGATCGGGTTTAGGTGCGGTGGATTTGGTTCGTGTGATCACTAAGACAATGCGAGGGATATTGTTTTGAGTGGGAGTTCACTTAGATTTTTAATTATGTTGAATTAAAATTTGAACTCAATTTGTCATAAACTTAGTCTAAACTTTTGTAAATATATGTTGTAGAGATGGCGTCCCCAATCAATTTTAATCAGTTCCTAGAGAAAGAGAAACTTAAGAGCAACGGTAGCAACTTCACCGACTGGTTCCGTCATGTGAGGATCTTCCTCTCTGGCGGAAATCTGCAATTTGTGCTTGATGCACCGCTAGGTGACCCTCTGGCAAAGCTGAAACCGATGAAGTAAAAGTTGTTTACGCGACTCGGAAAACTCGGTACTCTCAAGTTCGGTGTGCCATCTGTGCGTCTGGAATCCGATCTTCAAAAACGTTTTGAGCACCACGATCCTCATGAGTTGATGAATGAGCTGAAAGCTATATTCGAGACTCATGCGGCCGTGGAATGCTATGAAGCATCGAAACATTTCTTCAGCTGCATGATGGAAGAAGGCAGCTCCGTTAGTGAGCACATGCTCGCCATGACCGGGCATGCGAAGAAACTCGATGACTTGGGAATAGTGATTCCTAGCAGATCGGGATTAATCGTGTCCTTCAATCACTACCACCAAGTTACAAGAACTTCGTGATGAACTACAATATGCAGAACATGAACAAGGAGTTATCTGAACTCTTTGGCATGCTAAAAGCTGCTGAGATTGAGATTAAGAAAGAGCACCAAGTGTTGATGGTCAACAAGACCACCAGTTTCAAGAAACAGGGCAAGTCTAAGGGAAAATTCAAGAAGGGTGGCAAGAAAGCTACCACGCCTCCTATGAAACCTAAGAACGGCCCTAAGCCTGATGCTGAGTGCTATTACTGCAAGGAGAAGGGACACTGGAAGCGTAATTGCTCCAAGTATCTGGCTGATACGAAGAGCGGCCTTGTCAAGAAGAAGAAAGAAGGTATATCTGATATACATGTTATAGATGTTCATTTCTTGGTTCTCGTTCTAGTACACGGGTATTTGATACGGTTCGGTTGCTCATATTTGTAACTCGAAACAGGAACTAAAGAATAAACGACAAGCTATTTGAAAGATGAAGTGACGATGCGCGTTGGAAACGGATCGCAGTCGGCACACTTCCTCTACATCTACCTTCGGGATTAGTTTTAAGCCTAAATAATTGCTATTATGTACCTGCGTTGAGCATGAACATTATATCTGGATCTTGTTTAATGCAAGACGGTTATTCATTCAAGTCTGAGAATAATGGTTGTTCTATTTTTATGAATAATATCTTTTATGGTCGAGCACCACAAAAGAATGGCTTATTTCTGTTAGATCTCGATAGTAGTACGCATATACATAACATTGATGCTAAGCGAATTAAATTGAATGATAATTCTACTTATATGTGGCCTTTGTCGTCTTGGTCATATTGGAGTGAAACGCATGAAGAAACTCCATCTCGATGGATTACTTGAATCACTTGACTTTGATTCACTTGATAGATGCGAAGCATGTCTAATGGGAAAAATGACAAAGGCTCCATTTTCTGGTATGATGGAGCGAGCTACTGACTTATTAGAAATCATACATACCGATGTATGTGGACCAATGAGCGTAGCATCGCGCGGTGGTTATCGTTATGTTCTAACCTTCACAGATGATCTGAGTAGATATGGATATATCTATTTCATGAAACATAAATCCGAAACTTTCGAGAAGTTTAAGGAATTTCAAAGTGAAGTAGAAAATCAACGTAACAAGAAGATTAAATTTCTACGATCTGATCGTGGAGGTGAATATCTGAGTTATGAGTTTGGCATGCATTTAAAGAAATGCGGAATACTTTCACAATTGACACCGCCGGGAACACCTCAACGTAACGGTGTGTCCGAACGTCGTAATCGAACTCTCTTAGATATGGTTCGTTCTATGATGTCTCTTACTGATTTGCCGTTATCATTTTGGAGTTATGCATTAGAAACAGCCGCATTCACTTTAAATAGAGCACCATCAAAATCCGTAGAAACGACACCGTATGAATTATGGTTTAATAAGAAACCTAAATGTCGTTCTGAAAGTTTGGGGTTGCGAAGCCTATGTAAAGAAGTTACAACCGGACAAGCTAGAACCCAAAGCGGAGAAATGCGTCTTCATAGGATACCCTAAGGAAACTATAGGGTACACTTTCTATCACAGATCCGAAGGCAAAATCTTTGTTGCTAAGAACGGAACCTTTCTTGAGAAAGAATTTCTCACTAAAGAAGTGACTGGAAGAAAAGTAGAACTCGATGAGATTGATGAATCTATACTCGTTGATCAGAGTAGCGCAGTACCGGAAGTTGTACCTGTACCGCCTACACCGGCAACTGAGGAAGCTAATGATAATGATCATGAAACTTCGAACGAGGAAACTACTGAACCTCGCAGATCGACAAGGGAACGTGCCACTCCTGATTGGTATGATCCTTGTCTAAATGTCATGATTGTGGATAACAATGATGAGGACCCTGCGACGTATGAAGAAGCGATGATGAGCCCAGATTCCAACAAATGGCAAGAAGCCATGAAATCCGAAATGGAATCCATGTATGATAACAAAGTATGGACTTTGGTAGATTTACCTGATAGCCGAAAGGCTGTCGAAAATAAATGGATCTTCAAGAGAAAAACAGATGCTGATGGTAATATTACTGTCTATAAAGCTCGACTTGTCGCAAAGGGTTTCCGACAAATTCAAGGAGTTGACTACGATGAGACTTTCTCACCTGTAGCGAAGCTAAAATCTGTGAGGATTTTGTTAGCAATAGCTGCATTTTTCGATTATGAGATTTGGCGAGATGGATGTCAAAACGGCGTTCCTTAATGGAGACATTGAGGAAGAGTTGTATATGGTACAACCCAAAGGTTTTGTTGATCCTAAAAATGCTGACAAAGTATGCAAACTTCAGCGTTCAATCTATGGACTGAAGCAAGCATCAAGAAGTTGGAACCGACGCTTTGATAAGGTGATCAAAGACTTCGGGTTTATACGATGTCATGGAGAGGCCTGTATTTACAAGAAAGTGAGTGGGAGCTACGTAGCATTCTGATATTATATATAGATGACATATTATTGATCGGGAATGATATAGAACTATTAAGCAGTGTTAAAGGTTATTTGAATAATAGTTTTTCAATGAAAGACCTTGGTGAAGCATCGTATATATTAGGCATCAAGATTTATAGAGATAGATCAAGACGCCTAATAGGGCTATCTGAGTACATATCTGGACAAGATTCTAAAGAAGTTTAGAATGGACGAAAGTAAGAAAGGGTTCTTACCTATGTTACTGTGCAAGGTATTGAGTAAGACTCAAGGACCGGCTACGAGCAGAAGAAAGAGAAAGGATGAGTAATATCCTCTATGCCTCGGCGATAGGATCTATCATGTATGCCATGCTATGTACTAGACCGGATATAGCACATCTTTGTTAGTTTGACTAGCAGATATCAAAGTGATCCGGGAATGGAACAACTGGACAGCGGTCAAGAATATCACGAAGTACTTGAAAAGAACTAAGGATATGTTTCTTTGTTATGGAGGTGACCAAGAGCTCGTTGTAAATGGTTACACCGATGCAAGTTGGAACAACTGATCCCGATGACTCTAAGTCACAATGCAGGTACGTGTTTATATTGAATGGTCTTTGCGATGGTGGGCAAGCTCGAAGCGGTGCACGGTGGCGAAGTCTTCAACAGAATCGAGTACATAGCGGCTTCGAGGCTTCATCTAAGCGGTATGGATGAAGAGGTTCATTGTAGAGGTCGGTGTGGTTCCTAGTGCATTGGACCCATTAATCATTTACTGTGATAACATGGGTGCCATCGCCAATGCACAAGAGCCAAGGTCACACAAGAGGCTGAAGCATATCAAGCTGCGTTACCACTCGATTCGCGAGTACATCGAAGATGGAGAAGTAAAGATTTGCAAAGTACACACTGATATGAATGTAGCAGATCCGTTGACTAAAGCTCTCCCTAGGGCAAAGCATGACCAACACCAGAATGCCATGGGTGTTAGGTATATTACAATGTAATCTAGATTATTGACTCTAGTGCAAGTGGGAGACTGAAGGAGATATGCCCTAGAGGCAATAATAAAGTGGTTATTATTTATATCTTTATGTTTATGATAAATGTTTATATATCATGCTATAATTGTATTAACCGAAACATTAGTACATGTGTGATATGTAGACAAACAAGAAGTCCCTAGTATGCCTCTTAAACTAGCTTGTTGATTAATGGATGATTAGTTTCATAATCATGAACATTGGATGTTATTAATAACAAGGTTATGTCATTGTATGAATGATGTAATGGACACACCCAATTAAGCGTAGCATAAGATCTCGTCATTAAGTTATTTGCTATAAGCTTTCGATACATAGTTACCTAGTCCTTATGACCATGAGATCATGTAAATCACTTATACCGGAAAGGTACTTTGATTACACCAAACACCACTGCGTAAATGGGTGGTTATAAAGGTGGGATTAAGTATCCGGAAAGTATGAGTTGAGGCATATGGATCAACAGTGGGATTTGTCCATCCCGATGACGGATAGATATACTCTGGGCCCTCTCGGTGGAATGTCGTCTAATGTCTTGCAAGCATATGAATGAGTTCATAAGAGACCACATACCACGGTACGAGTAAAGAGTACTTGTCAGGAGACGAGGTTGAACAAGGTATAGAGTGATACCGAAGATCAAACCTCGGACAAGTAAAATATCGCGAGACAAAGGGAATTGGTATTGTATGTGAATGGTTCATTCGATCACTAAAGTCATCGTTGAATATGTGGGAGCCATTATGGATCTCCAGATCCCACTATTGGTTATTGGTCGGAGTGAGTACTCAACCATGTCCGCATAGTTCACGAACCGTAGGGTGACACACTTAAAGTTGGATGTTGAAATGGTAGTACTTGAATATGGAATGGAGTTCGAATATTTGTTCGGAGTCCCGGATGAGATCCCGGACCTCACGAGGAGTTCCGGAATGGTCCGGAGAATAAGATTCATATATAGGATGTCATTTTATGTGAAATAAAATGTCGCGGAAGGTTCTATGGAAGGTTCTAGAAAAGTCCGGAAGAAACCACCAAGGAAGGTGGAGTCCACATGGGACTCCACCTCCATGGCCGGCCAACCCTAGTGGGGGAGGAGTCCCAAGTGGAGTCCCCCTTAGGGGGCCGGCCACCCCCCCATATGGGAGGTGGAACTCCCACCTTTGGTGGGAGTCCTAGCTTGGCTAGGTTTCCCCCTCTTATGGAAGGTTTTTGGTTCGGGTCTTATTCGAAGACTTGGACACCAACACTTGGGGATCCACCTATATAATGAGGGGCCAAGGGAGGGGGCCGGCCACCCCAAGACCACAAGCTGGCCGCCCCCTTTGAAGTGGCCGGCCACCCCCTCCCAAACCCTAGCCACCCCCCTCTCCTCCATATCTCCCGCGTAGCTTAGCGAAGCTCCGCCGGACTTCTCCACCGCCACCGACACCACGCCGTCGTGCTGTCGGATTCAAGAGGAGCTACTACTTCCGCTGCCCGCTGGAACGGGAGGTGGACGTCGTCTTCATCAACAACCGAACGTGTGACCGAGTACGGAGGTGATGCCCGTTCGTGGCGCCGGAACCGATCGTGATCAAGATCTTCTACGCGCTTTTGCAAGCGGCAAGTGATCGTCTACCGCAGCAACAAGAGCCTCCTCTTGTAGGCTTTGGAATCTCTTCAAGGGTGAGACTTGATACCCCCTCGTTGCTACCGTCTTCTAGATTGCATCTTGGCTTGGATTGCGTGTTCGCGGTAGGAAAATTTTTGTTTTCTATGCAACGTTATCCTACACATAAATGGCATAGGTTTGGGCTAAGGTTTGGATGCACGAGAAGTATTCCCTCTCAGTACAGGTATTTGGCTAGCAAGGTTAATTAGCAAGCATAAGAGTTGAGGGAAACAAACAAATATACATGTGATAAAAACAATCATGCATCTTCCTTGTAAGCACAAACAATTTTAACTTCAGAATAATAAGCTATGAGCTAACAAGAAAGAAAGACAATGAAACAACTACATGTATTTCTCTTTTCTACTTAAACCTCAAAGTGTTGTTGCTATTGACCAATGCTAAGTTTGCCAAAACCAAATAGATTTATTCAATGCTCCCAAAGTGATACCAATACTAATGACAAGATAAATCATATAACAGAGATTGCAAACTAAAATAAGATGTGCAAAATGTAAATGATAAGACTTCTCATTAATATTCCATAATGATAACTCACACCAAGGGATACATAGACAACCAACTAAAGGAGAGATACTTCCAAACTGCAACCCATCTTATATGATAACTTCCCTACTCATGATATGACACTACTTGACAATAAAAAATAAAAGGTAGTGATGATGTGATACCGCGGCACTCCCCCAAGCTTGGAACAAACCAAGGGGATGCCAATACCGATGATGAATTACTCCTTTGGCGATGATGGTGATGAACTCCTCCCACGCTTCTTACAGATCTCCTTCAGCTTCAGTTTCTCAGCTTGGCAATTCTGCACTAAGACTCGAAGAGATTCATTGTTATCTGAAGTTGGTGATGATGACCTTGTGATGTGAATCGAGTGGTATTCCAGCATTCTTCGGAGACGGCAATTCTCCTCCTGGAGTATCTCCACTTCTCTTCTTAGAGCCCGATATTGATCGCAAAACTCATCGGTAGTTCGTAGAGCTTCTTCCAACACAGGGAAGGAGTCGAGGCTAAGAGCGGGTGGTAAAGGTCCCTGCAAGTTATGAGAAAAAGAACGTCGAGTGTCAACAGATCCCACCAAGATTTGCTTGCTCCCAACGGCTTGCTGCTCTTGTCTTGATGGCACCCTCTTCACTTCTTCCTCCGAAAGCCCCTTGCCCTTGTTGTTGGAGGCCATGGTGCTTCTAGACCAGCAGATTCGCGAAACAGCTCGAAACAAAACACGTCGAGAAAACGATATACGGACCTCCGGGGTCCGGGGGATTATATAGCAAAAATTTTCACGACAAACGGAAAGTACCGGATCGAACCCAGTCGGAAAGGGCGACGAGGCGGCGGACCATAGGTCGGCGCGGGCCCAGGTCAGGCCGCGCCGGCCTATGGTGGCACGCCCTCGTGCGTCCTTTCCACTCCGTTTCGAACTCGTAATTTTTCATATTTTCCAAAAACAGCAAAAATATTGTTCGGAAAGTAAATTGCGAACTTTTCATTACCAGTACTGTTACCTATTCAAAGTCGAGTTATGTCTGAATGTCAATTTGTCCTTTAATGAAAGCCTCCGGTGTTTCCACTTGAATAATATCAACATCAACATTATAAGAATCACCTGAGATATAATGCTTGAGTCTTTGTCCATTCACCACTTGCGTGGCATTGCCTTGGAGAGAGCTAATTTTGATTGCTCCTGAACGATACACCTCCTCGACAACATATGGTCCTTCCCATTTCGAGAGTAATTTCCACTGCAAAGAGTCCGAGGCAGAGACCGATACAATAGGACTTTATCCCCAACATTAAACTCTTTTTTGATGATCCTCCTATCATGCCATTTTTTAACTTTCTCTTTAAAGAGTTTAGCATTTTCATAAGCTTCACTTCTCCATTCATCTAGAGAACTCAATTGCAACAACCTCTTATTACCGGCAAGTTTAGGATCTTTATTTAATTCTCTAACAGCCCAATAAGCTTTGTGCTCTAGTTCTAAAGGTAAATGACAAGCTTTCCCATAAACCATTTTATAAGGTGACATTCCCATGGGATTTTTATAAGCAGTTCTATAAGCCCATAATGCATCCTTCAATTTACTAGCCCAATTCTTTCTAGTTTTATTAACAGTCTTTCCCAAAATAGATTTAATCTCTCTATTTGATAATTCTACTTGACCACTAGTTTGAGGATGATAAGCGGAAGCAATTCTATGATTAATACCATACCTAGCAAGAGTTTTTCTAAAACCTCCATGAATAAAGTGAGAACCTCCATCAGTCATAATATATCTAGGCACTCCAAATCTAGGAAAAATAATGTCTAGAAGCATTCTTAAAGAGGTCTCACCATCAGCACTTTTTGTAGGTATGGCTTCCACCCATTTAGTAACATAATCAACAGCAACAAGTATATGAGTGTTACCTTCTGAAGACGGAAAAGGTCCCATGAAATCAAATCCCCAACAATCAAATGGTTCAATAACAAGAGTATAATTCATAGGCATTTCATTACGTCTGGAGATATTACCAACCCTTTGGCATTCATCACAAGATAAAATAAACTTTCTCGCATCCTTGAAGAGAGTTGGCCAATAAAAACCTGATTGTAGAACCTTTTGCGCAGTTCTTTCTCCGGCGTGATGTCCTCCATAAGCACTACTGATACGTCTCCAACGTATCTATAATTTCCGATGTTCCATGCTTGTTTTATGACAATACCAACATGTTTTGTTCACACTTTATATCATTTTTGTGCATTTTCTGGAACTAACCTATTAACAAGATGCCGAAGTGCCAGTTCCTGTTTTCTGCTGTTTTTGGTTTCAGAAATCCTAGTAACGAAATATTCTCGGAATCGGACGAAATCAACGCCCAAGTTCCTATTTTCACCGGAAGCATCCAGAACACACGAGAACCGCCAGAGAAGGGGGACAGGGCCACCAAACCACACCCCGGCGCGGCCAGGGGGGCGCGCCCCCCTATGGTTTGGGCAGCCCATGGCCCCTCCGACTCCGACTCTTCGCCTATTTAAGCCGTCATGACCTAAAACTTCGACACCGATTGATGAAACTCCAGAAAGACTCCAGGGGCGCCGCCGCCATCGCGAAACTCCAATTCGGGGGGACAGAACTCTGTTTCGGCACCCTGTCGGGACGGGGAATTGCCCCCGGAGCCATCTCCACCGCCGTCTTCACCGCCATCTTCACCGCCATCGCTGCCTCCATGATGAGGAGGGAGTAATCCACCCCCGAGGCTGAGGGCTCCGCTGTAGCTATGTGGTTCATCTCTCTCCCATGTACCTCAATACAATAATCTCATGAGCTGCTTTACATGATTGAGATTCATATGAGTTTTGTATCACAATTCATCTATGTGCTACTCTAGTGATGTTATTAAAGTATTCTATTCCTCCTGCATGGTGTAAAGGTGACTAGTGTGTGCACCATGTGGTTCTTGTCGTAGGCTATGATCATGATCTCTTGTGGATTGTGAAGTTAACTATTACTATGATGGTATTGATGTGATCTATTTGGTTATGTTGATCTATCTTACACTATAAGGTTACTTAAATATGAACAAATTGTGGAGCTTGTTAACTCCGGCATTGAGGGTTCGTGTAATCCTACGCAATGCGTTCATCATCCAACAAAAGTGTAGAGTATGCATTTATCTATTCTGTTATGTGATCAATGTTGAGAGTGTCCACTAGTGAAAGTGTAATCCCTAGGCCTTGTTCCTAAATACTGCTGCGTTACTCTTTGCTTGTTTACTGTTTCACTGTGTTACTACTGCTGCAATACCACCACCATCAACTACACGCCCGCAAGCTATTTTCTGGCACCGTTGCTACTGCTCATATATATTTATACCACCTGTATTTCACTATCTCTTCGCCGAACTAGTGCACCTATTTGGTGTGTTGGGGACACAAGAGACTTCTTGCTTTGTGGTTGCAGGGTTGCATGAGAGGGATATCTTTGACCTCTTCCTCCCTGAGTTCGATAAACCTTGGGTGATCCACTTAAGGGAAAACTTGCTGTTGTTCTACAAACCTCTGCTCTTGGAGGCCCAAGACTGTCTACAGGAAAAGGAGGGGGAAGTAGACATCAAGCTATTTTCTGGCGCCGTTGCCGGGGAGGAAAGGTAAAAGGTACTCACACTCCGGACCTCGGCTACCAAGCTATTTTCCGCCGTTGTAAGTACTCGAAGCTATTTCCTTTAGATCCTGCAATTGCATCTTTTTGTTTCTTGTTTTACACTAGTTAGGCATAATGGAAAACAACAACAAAATTGGTGAGCTTTTTAATCTTTTTCCTGATTTAGAATTGTTTGATGCGAAAATTAAAAAACCTATGGAACCTTATTTGCATGTTAGTAGCGATGTTATTAGTATGAATGCAATTACTGCTAATACTATGGATAAGTCTAAGCTTGGGGAAGCTAGTTTATATAAAAATAATCTTTTTTGCTCCTCAGCTTTGGAAGAAATATTTTGCTCTGATAATGCTTTATCTCCCATATGCGATAACTCTAATGATGCTTCTGACATTTTAAATCCACCAGCCGAAAGTATTCCGTATAAAATACCTATGCAAATTATTGAACGCGTTATGGATAACCGTTATACAGGGGATGGAACTGTCCACCCTGGAGATCATTTATTGTTCTTGCATGAATTATGCGGTTTATTCAAGTGTGCAGGTATTGCTATGGATGAAGTGAGGAAGAAACTATTCTCTATATCGCTGTACGGTAAAGCGGCGCATTGGTATAAATTCTTGGATAATGGGGATTCTCTTGAATGGAATGATATTGTGCCCCGGTTTTATTCTAAATTTTATCCTCCTCATGAAGTGCATATTGATAGGAATTATATTTATAACTTTTATCCTCGTGATGGAGAGAGTATTTCTCAAGCGTGGGGGAGACTAAAGTCACTAATGCTCAAATGTCCCATTCATGAGCTCCCCCGTAATGTTATTGTTAACAATTTTTATGCGAGACTTTCAGGACAACACAAGGACTATGTGGACGCGTGTTCGGAGGGATCTTTCACAAGCAAGGAGGTTGAAGCTAGGTGGGATCTTCTTGATCGGATTGAGGACAACGCTGAAGGATGGGAGAACGACAAAGGTAAAGAGTCAGGTATAAATTATGATTATGAATGCATTGAAGCTTTTATGGATACCGATAAATTTCGAAATATGAGTGCTACTTATGGTCTTGACTCTCAAGTTGCTGCAAATCTTTATAAAGCCTTTGCTTCTCATTTTGAATTGCCTAAAAAGAATTTTAATAAGTATCATGAACCTTTTAAAGAGGCTTGCATGAAGAATCAAATTGTTGTTAATTATTGCAGTAAGCATGCTCAAACTCCTAAGAATTCTATTTCTTATAAGCATGTTAATTTTTGTGGAATGCATAGACCTTGTGGAATTAATCAAGTCAAAGATGAATATTGCATCCATCATATTAATGAAAAAACTAGAAAGTGGTTTAAAGCTCTAGACGATCTTGGTAAAAAAGTTTGTGCCCTCTATCCTTTTATTTGTGAAGTTTGCCATGAAGTGGGTCATTTTAATTTTCAATGCTCCTCCAATGATAATTTGAACCCAATGAGTGCTGCAAATTTGTATTGTGATGATGAAATTACTCCTAATCAGCATGATGAACTTACTTTATTCTTGGGGTGTGAAGAAGCGTCGAGAAAAATCTCTTTGTTACATATGAGTGATCTTGATATTGATGATGTCCTGCATGGGTGTTTTTCTTATTGCATTGATAATAGCCATACAAATACTTACATACAAAATATTTTAGAAGATGACACCTTGCCAAAATACGATAGGACCGCTGTGTGTTTTCAACTAATTAATGAAAAGGAGGGATCCTCCCAAGTTTCTTCTATTGTTTACGAAAGTAAATCAGGTTATGCGGACAAGCCAACCTTCAAGCCTCTTCCTCCTAAAGAAGGGAACGAGGAGAAGAAAGAGAAGAAGAAGAAGAAGGGAACGAAGAAGAAGAAGAAGAAGAAGAAGAAGGAGAATAAAAAGAAAGAGGTAACGGCGTATCCCCGCGTGAATGAGATAACGCTAAGTAACCGTAAGTATGTTGCTCCTAATGATTATTGTGATAATGAATCTAAATATGATGATCTTCCTATGCCCTTTACATACATTAGCGATCATGATTTGAATGAGCACACTACTTTTGATATTGCAAATCTCTGGGAAACTAATTCTGAAAATGATGATAATAATTGCCATAGTGTCAGTGCTATCCATGCTTCCTCCCATAATAATATAGAAAGCTGTAAGCTTGGGGAAGAGGTGTTTGAAAATCCATTTGCTACTGATCATTATGTGTTTGATACATCTCCTTCTAATAACAACGATGGTATGGTCATAGATAAACCGACTGTGAAAGATAACTATTCTATTTCTTATGATGACACTGTGCCTCCGATCTTTGATGATTATTATAAAGAATGCTATGATATAGGTTATAACTACCCTTATGAAACTTGTCATAGTCATGATTGGATTACCAAAAACAATTCTTTTAATATGCAACTTGTTTACCATGTTCAAATTCTTGATAATAATCTTGCTCCAATTACTATTAATGAGAATAACTCTTCTTATGACAAAATTAATGATACTTCTATGCATATGAACCATGATAAGAATGTTTTAAGTGATGGGTATATTGTGGATTTCATCAATGATGCTACTGAAAGTTATTATGAGAGAGGGAAATATGGTTGTATGCATCTTAATAATATTAAGTTTCCCCTCTTTATGTTGAGAATCTTGAAGTTACTCGTGTTTTATCCTCTTATGCTTGTCACTTTGTTCTTCATGAATTCATTTGTGTACAAGATTCCTCTTCATAGGAAGCATGTTAGACTTAAATTTGTTTTGAATTTGCCTCTTGAAGCTCTCTTTTGCTTCAAATACTATTTCCCGCGAATGGATTATTAAAACTGCTGAGCCCATCTTAATGGCTATAAAAAAAGAACTTCTTGGGAGATAACCCATGTGTTATTTTGCTACAGTAATTTGTTTTTATTTTGTATCTTGGAAGTTGTTTACTACTGTAGCAACCTCTCCTTATCTTAGTTTTGTGTTTTGTTGTGCCAAGTAAAGCCTCTAATCGAAGGTTGATACTAGATTTGGATTTCTGCGCAGAAACAGATTTCTATCTGTCACTAATCTGGGCTGTTTTCTCTGTAGAAAAATCATAAAAATATGCCAATTTACGTGCATGTTCCTCAGATATGTATGCAACTTTCATTAGTTTTGAGTTTTCTGATCTGAGCAACGGAAGTATTTATTAGAAATTCGTCTTTACGGACTGTTCTGTTTTGACAGATTCTGCCTTTTATTTCGCATTGCTTCTTTCGCTGTGTTGGGTGGATTTCTTTGTTCCATTACCTTCCAGTAGCTTTGAGCAATGTCCAGAAGTGTTAAGAATGATTGTGTCACCTCTGAACATGTGAGTTTTTGATTATGTACTAACCCCTCTAATGAAGTTTATGAGAAGTTTGGTGTGAAGGAAGTTTTCAAGGGTCAAGAGAGGAGGATGATATACTATGATCAAGAAGAGTGAAAGCTCTAAGCTTGGGGATGCCCCGGTGACTCACCCCTGCATATATCAAGAAGACTCAAGCGTCTAAGCTTGGGGATGCCCAAGGCATCCCCTTATTCATCGACAACATTATCAGGTTCCTCCCCTGAAACTATATTTTTATTCCGTCACATCTTATGCACTTTACCTGGAGCGTCTGTATGTTTCTTGTTTTTGTTTTTGTTTGAATAAATGCTTGTGTGGGAGAGAGACACGCTCCGCTGGTTCGTATGAACACATGTGTTCTTAGCTTTTAATTTTCATGGCGAAGGTTGAAACTGCTTCGTTAATTATTATATGGTTGGAAACGGAAAATGCTACATGTAGTAATTGGTATGATGTCTTGAATAACTTGATATTTGGCAATTGTTGTGCTCTTGTTTAAGCTCTTGCATCATATACCTTGCACCTATTAGTGAAGAAATACATAGAGCTTGTTAAAATTTGGTTTGCATGAGTGGTTTCTCTAGAGTCTAGATATTTTCTAGTAAGATGTTTGAACAACAAGGAAGACGATGTATAGTTTTATAATGCTTGTAATATGTCTTTTATGTGAGTTTTGCTGTACTAGTTCGTGCTTATGTTTGCTTCAAACAACCTTGCTAGCCTAAACCTTGTATCGAGAGGGAATACTTCTCATGCATCCAAATCCTTGAGCCAAACAACACTATGCCATTTGTGTCCACCATACCTACCTACTACATGGTATTTCTCCGCCATTCCAAAGTAAATTGCTTGAGTGCTACCTTTAAAATTCCATCATTCACCTTTGCAATATATAGCTCATGGGACAAATAGCTTAAAAACTATTGTGGTATTGAATATGTAATTATGTACTTTATCTCTTATTAAGTTGCTTGTTGTGCGATAACCATGTTCACTGGGGACGCCATCAACTACTCTTTGTTGAATTTCATGTGAGTTGCTATGCATGTTCGTCTTGTCTGAAGTAAGAGCGATCTACCACCCTATGGTTATGCATGCATATTGTTAGAGAAGAACATTGGGCCGCTAACTAAAGCCATGATCCATGGTGGAAGTTTCAGTTTTGGACATATATCCTCAATCTCATATGAGAAAATTATTAATTGTTGTTACATGCTTATGCATAAAAGAGGAGTCCATTATCTGTTGTCTATGTTGTCCCGGTATGGATGTCTAAGTTGAGAATAATCAATAGCGAGAAATCCAATGCGAGCTTTCTCCTTAGACCTTTGTACAGGCGGCATAGAGGTACCCCTTTGTGACACTTGGTTAAAACATGTGCATTGTGATGATCTGGTAGTCCAAACTAATTAGGACAAGGTGCGGACACTATTAGTATACTATGCATGAGGCTTGCAACTTGTAAGATATAATTTACATGATACATATGCTTTATTACTACCGTTGACAAAATTGTTTCATGTTTTCAAAATAAAAGCTCTAGCACAAATATAGCAATCGATGCTTTCCTTTTTGAAGGACCATTCTTTTACTTTTATTGTTGAGTCAGTTCACCTATCTCTCTCTACCTCAAGAAGCAAACATTTGTGTGAACTGTGCATTGATTCTTACATACTTGCTTATTGCATTTGTTATATTGCTCTGCATTGACAACTATCCATGAGATATACATGATACAAGTTGAAAGCAACTGCTGAAACTTAATCTTCCATTGTGTTGCTTCAATGTCTCTACTATGAATTTATTGCTTTATGAGTAACTCTTATGCAAGACTTATTGATGCTTGTCTCGAAAGTACTATTCATGAAAAGTCTTTGCTATATGATTCAATTGTTTACTCATTGCATTTACATTGTTTCGAATCGCTGCATTCATCTCATATGCTTTACAATGGTATGATTAAGATTATGTTGGTAGCATGTCACCTCAGAAATTATCTTTTATCGTTTACCTACTCGAGGACGAGTAGGAACTAAGCTTGGGGATGCTGATACGTCTCCAACGTATCTATAATTTCCGATGTTCCATGCTTGTTTTATGACAATACCAACATGTTTTGTTCACACTTTATATCATTTTTGTGCATTTTCTGGAACTAACCTATTAACAAGATGCCGAAGTGCCAGTTCCTGTTTTCTGCTGTTTTTGGTTTCAGAAATCCTAGTAACGAAATATTCTCGGAATCGGACGAAATCAACGCCCAAGTTCCTATTTTCACCGGAAGCATCCAGAACACACGAGAACCGCCAGAGAAGGGGGACAGGGCCACCAAACCACACCCCGGCGCGGCCAGGGGGGGCGCCCCCCTATGGTTTGGGCAGCCCGTGGCCCCTCCGACTCCGACTCTTCGCCTATTTAAGCCGTCATGACCTAAAACTTCGACACTGATTGATGAAACTCCAGAAAGACTCCAGGGGCACCGCCGCCATCGCGAAACTCCAATTCGGGGGACAGAACTCTGTTTCGGCACCCTGCCGGGACGGGGAATTGCCCCCGGAGCCATCTCCACCGCCGTCTTCACCGCCATCTTCACCGCCATCGCTGCCTCCATGATGAGGAGGGAGTAATCCACCCCCGAGGCTGAGGGCTCCGCTGTAGCTATGTGGTTCATCTCTCTCCCATGTACCTCAATACAATAATCTCATGAGCTGCTTTACATGATTGAGATTCATATGAGTTTTGTATCACAATTCATCTATGTGCTACTCTAGTGATGTTATTAAAGTATTATATTCCTCCTGCATGGTGTAAAGGTGACTAGTGTGTGCACCATGTGGTTCTTGTCGTAGGCTATGATCATGATCTCTTGTGGATTGTGAAGTTAACTATTACTATGATGGTATTGATGTGATCTATTTGGTTATGTTGATCTATCTTACACTATAAGGTTACTTAAATATGAACAAATTGTGGAGCTTGTTAACTCCGGCATTGAGGGTTCGTGTAATCCTACGCAATGCGTTCATCATCCAACAAAAGTGTAGAGTATGCATTTATCTATTCTGTTATGTGATCAATGTTGAGAGTGTCCACTAGTGAAAGTGTAATCCCTAGGCCTTGTTCCTAAATACTGCTGCGTTACTACTGCTTGTTTACTGTTTCACTGTGTTACTACTGCTGCAATACCACCACCATCAACTACACGCCCGCAAGCTATTTTCTGGCACCGTTGCTACTGCTCATATATATTTATACCACCTGTATTTCACTATCTCTTCGCCGAACTAGTGCACCTATTTGGTGTGTTGGGGACACAAGAGACTTCTTGCTTTGTGGTTGCAGGGTTGCATGAGAGGGATATCTTTGACCTCTTCCTCCCTGAGTTCGATAAACCTTGGGTGATCCACTTAAGGGAAAACTTGCTGCTGTTCTACAAACCTCTGCTCTTGGAGGCCCAACACTGTCTACAGGAAAAGGAGGGGGAAGTAGACATCAACTACCATGACATTTACTCAATATCTCTTGTTGTTCATATTCGGGAACACATCTTCGCATAATACCATCCACTCCTTCTTTATATAAGTGTGGGTCATCCCAGAAATAATGCCTCAAGTCATAAAAGAATTTCCTCCTTTGCTGAGCTGAAAAGGTTGGAGGCAAGTACTTGGAAACAATAAAGTTAGCATAATCAGCATACCAAGGACTGTCTCGCGAGCTCACCTTTATTACAGCCAATTGTTCATTTGAAAAACTATCATTAACAGGAACATGATCATAAGCAATATTTTCCAATCTAGATAAATTATCAGCAATAGGATTATCAGCACCTTTCCTATCTACAATATGTAAATCAAATTCTTGCAAAAGAAGTACCCATCTAATAAGCCTCGGCTTAGCATCTTTCTTAGTCATAAGGTATCTAATTGCAGCATGATCAGTATGAATCGTAACTTTTGAATCAACAATATAAGATCTAAACTTATCGCAAGCAAAGACTACAACTAATAATTCTTTTTCAGTTGTAGCATAATTTCTTTGAGCAGCATCAAGAGTTTTACTAGCATAATGAATAACATTCAGTTTTTTATCTACTCGCTGTCCAAGAACAGCGCCTACAGCAAAATCACTAGCATCACACATAATTTCAAATGGTAAATTCCAATCAGGAGGTTCAACTATAGGAGCAGTTGTTAAGGCTTTCTTAAGAGTTTCAAAAGCTTCCTTACAATCATCATCAAAAACAAAAGGTACGTCTTTTTGAAGAAGATTAGTAAGAGGCTTTGAAATCTTGGAGAAATCTTTAATAAATCTCCTATAAAACCCAGCATGACCAAGAACACTATGAATACCTTTAACATCCCTCGGATAGGGCATCTTCTCAATTGCTTCAACTTTAGCTCTATCAACTTCAATACCTTTCTCATAAATTTTATGTCCCAATACAATTCCTTCATTAACCATAAAGTGGCATTTCTCCCAATTAAGAACAAGGTTAGTTTCTTCACATCTCTGCAAAACTTTATCAAGGTTTCGCAAGCAACTATCAAAAGAATTCCCATAGACGGAAAAATCATCCATGAATACCTCTACAATACTCTCGCAAAAACCATGAAAAATAGCAGACATGCATCTTTGAAAAGTAGCAGGAGCATTACATAAACCAAAAGGCATGCGTCTATAAGCATAAGTTCCATAGGGACAAGTAAAAGTGGTTTTCTCTTGATCTTTAGTTTTAATAGCAATTTGTGAAAACCCAGAATAACCATCAAGAAAGCAAAAATGAGTATTTTTAGACAATCTTTCTAGCATTTGATCAATAAATGGTAAAGGGTAATGATCTTTCTTAGTAACTTTATTAACTTTTCGAAAATCAATGCACATTCTATACCCTACGACTACTCTTTGAGGGATGAGCTCATCATTATCATTAGGCACAACAGTCATTCCTCCTTTCTTGGGAACGCAATGCACAGGACTAACCCATTTACTATCAGCAATAGGATATATAATACCAGCTTCTAGAAGTCTTAATACCTCATTTCTTACCACTTCCTTCATCTTCGGAATTAGACGACGCTGATGTTCCACAACAGGCTTCGCATCATCTTCCATATTAATGGCGTGTTGGCAAATAGAAGGAGAAATCCCCTTCAAATCATCAAGAGTGTAGCCAATAGCTCCTCGGTGTTTCTTCAATATTTCCAATAACCTTTCTTCTTCAAACTCTGTAAGCTTAGAACTAATAATAACAGGATATATTTTCTTATCATCAATATGAGCATATTTAAGATTATCAGGCAAAGGCTTTAAATCAAAGACAGGATCTTCCTTTGGTGGCGGTGTTGTACCCAGATCTTCCACCGGTAAATCATGCTTAAGAATAGGTTGGCGAAGAAAAATTTCCTCAAGCTCATCTCTTTCTTTCCTAAAAACTTCACTCTCGCTATCCTCCAAATGTTGCTGCAAAGGATTATTAGGAACAAGAACAATAGATGCACACTGCTCCATTTTAAAATCATCACTAGGCAAATCAGCTTTATAAGGAGTTTTGGTAAATTTAGAGAAGTTAAACTCATAAGATTCACCAGCAAATTTAGTCAAAATTTTCTCTTTCTTGCAATCTATAATAGCTCCACAAGTATTTAGAAAAGGTCTACCAAAAATAATAGGACAATAATCACTAGCGTGAGAACCAAGTACCAAAAAGTCAAAGGATATTTAATCTTACCACATAGAACTTCCACATCTCGAACAATACCAATTGGAGAAATAGTTTCTCTATTAGCCAGCTGAATAACCACATCAATATCTTCAAGTTCACAAGAATCAATTTCGTGCATAATCTCCGTGTAAAGCTCATAAGGAATAGCACTAACGCTTGCACCAATATCACATAATCCATAATAGCAATGATCACCAATTCTAACAGATAGCATAGGAACACTAACTTGTTTGGGTTTATTAGGATGTGAAACAATATTAGAAGCATCTTCACAGAAAATAATATGACCATCCTCCACATTTTCAGTCACAAGATCTTTAACTATTGCAACAATGAGGTTCAACTTTTATTTGTTCTTGAGTTCTACAGGTTTCTTTTCACTTTTATGAACCACACTATTTATAACAGAGTACTCCTTCATTTTAGCAGGGAAAGGAGTTTTTTCAATATAAGCTTCAGGAATAACATGATCAGCAGTTTCAACTACAACACATTTATTAATAGATGAATCAATTTTATCTTTATAAGGTTCATGATACTTATCAAAATTCTTCTTTGGCAATTCATAATGAGAGGCAAAAGCTTTATAAAGATTTGCAGCAACTTGAGAATCAAGACCATATGTAGCACTCATATTACGAAATTTATCAGTATCCATAAAAGCTTCAATGCATTTATAATCATAAATTATACCTGATTCTCTATCCTTGTCGTTCTCCCAACCTTCAGTATTTTCTTGGATCCGATCAAGAAGGTCCCTTTTAAACTCTTCGTTGTTGCGTGTAAATGATCCAGAACAAGAAGTATCCAGCAAGGTCTTGTCTTGAAAAGAAAGTCTTGCATAGAAATTATCAATAATAACATTACCAGGAAGCTCATGAATGGGGCATTTGAGCATTAAAGACTTCAATCTCCCCCAAGCTTGGGCAATACTCTCTCCATCATGAGGCCAAAAATTATATATGCGATTCCGATCCTTGTGAATTTCACTTGGAGGATAGAACTTAGAATAAAACCGGGGCACAATATCATTCCATTCAAGAGAATCCCCATTATCCAGTAATTTATACCAATGTGCCGCCTTACCAGACAGCGATAAAGAGAATAGTTTCTTCCTCACTTCATCCATAGCAATACCTACACACTTGAATAAACCGCATAATTCATGCAAGAACAATAAATGATCCCCAGGGTGGACAGTTCCATCCCCTTCATAGCGGTTATCCATAACACGTTCAATAATTTTCATAGGTATTTTATATGGTATCACTTCCTCACCTGGCGCCTCATCCACTACCGTTGCAGTAGTAGTAGATTTCCCAAATAGAAATTGAAGAGAAGATCTCTCCATAATAACTTATAGCAATGAGAAATAAAATCAGCACAAACAGTAAAGGTTTTCCTTACCAATTCCACTTACCAATAGCGCTTCACTCCCCGGCAACGGCGCCAGAAAATAGTATTGATGACCCACAAGTATAGGGGGTGTATCGTAGTATTTTTGATAAGTAAGAATGTCGATCCCAACGAGGAGCAGAAGGTGTTGACAAGCAGTTTCGATGAAGGATTCACTGTAAATGCTCACAGACAAGTATTCAGGGGGTTTTGATGTAACAGTTGAATAAAGTACGAGTAAGTAAAGTGCGAGAGTAACAATTGCAGTGAGTGGCCCAATCCTTTTTAGCACAAAGGACAAGCCGGTTTGTTTACTTATAATGACCAAACATTCTCGAGGACACACGGGATTTTAGTCTAGTGCTTTCGCTACATACGGCTAAATAATCTTCATTGTTATGATAAGTGTTGTGTGGGTGAACCTATGCTAATGCACCGCCCTTCCTAGGACTAATACATACTTGTGATTATACCCCTTGCAAGCATCCGCAACTACAAGAAAGTAATTAAGAATAAATCTAACCACAGCCTTAAACTCTGAGATCCTGCTATCCCTCCTGCATCGATATACCAACGGGGGTTTAGGTTTCAGTCACTCCGGCAACCCCGCAATTGGCAAACGAATACAAGATGCATTCCCCTAGGCCCATAAATGGTGAAGTGTCATGTAGTCGACGTTCACATGACAACACTAGAAGAATAACACCACAACTTAAATATCATACCATTGAATATTACTCAACCATAGTTCACTACTAACATTTAGACTTCACCCATGTCCTCAAGAACTAAACGAACTACTCACGAGACATCATATGGAACATGATCAGAGGTGATATGATGATGAATAACAATCTGAACATAAACTTGGTTCAATGGTTTCACTCAATAGCATCAACAACAAGTAGAGATCGATACCGGGAGAGTTTCCCCTATCAAACAATCAAGATCAAACCCAAATTGCTACGGCGGTGACGATGTCCAGCGGTGGAGACGGCGGTGATGATGGTGGAGATGATGATGATGGTGATGGAGATGATGTCCAGCTCGATGACGGTGACGATGGCGTCGATTTCCCCCTCCGGGAGGGAATTTCCCCGGCGGATTCCTGCCCGCCGGAGAGCTCTTTTCTCTCTGGTGTTCTCCGCCCCGCAGAGGCGGATGTAACTCTTCGCGAGGTACCCTCTGTGGCTTAGGTTTTCGGGACGAAGGGTTTCGCGAAGAAAAGGAGGCGAAAGGGGCTGTGGGGCCCCCACACCACAAGGTGGCGCGGCCAGGCCATGGGCCGCGCCGGCCTGTGGTCTGGCCCCACCTTGGGCCTTCTCGGCTCCTCCTTCGGCTTCCTTCGTCATCTTGAAAAATAGGATTTTTGGTATAATTTCCTTCCACGAGTTGATCTTAGAAATATTGCGTTCGACGGTGCTTTTTCAGCGAGAATCCTGGCTCCGGTGCTTAATCCTCCAATAATGATGAAACATGCAAAATAGATGAAATAACATAAGTATTGTGTCCCAATATGAAATATATCAATGAATAACAGCAAATTATGATATAAAATAGTGATGCAAATTGGACGTATCATAGAGCTTGGGCGCCACCCTGATAAGGAAGGAGATGAGGGCAGCTGCTCTCATAGCAAGGATAAGAAGGAAGCCGTTTCACCCGATCGGCTCCGGCAATTCCAAAAAATCCCGGTTACAATCGAGATGAAGGCCGATTCCAGCAATCGGCCCGTATTATCCTTACCACACGTTCTTCCCGAATTTAGTGTCGATCTAACGGGTGACGGAAAGCTAGGGTATGGGTTCACATCGCCTGATGAGCTGGAAGAAGTCGACATCGGACCTGGAGATAAGCCGCGACCAACTTTTATCATCAAGAAGTTAGATCCACATCTTAGGGGTCAGATGATAGCTCTGTTAAAAGAATACCCAGATTGCTTTGCATGGGATTACACAGAAATGCCTGGGTTAGACAGGAGCATCATTGAGCATCGGCTCCCCCTTAAGAAGGGATTTCGGCCGTTCCAACAACGAGCACGTCAGATGAAGGCCGAAATTCTGGAAGAGGTCAAGAAAGAGATTGAGAAGATGTTGGCTGCCGGGTTCATCAGACCATGCAGGTATGCTGAATGGATCTCCAGTATCGTTCGTGTAGAAAAGAAGGATGGCCGATGGCGCGTGGCCATCGATTTCCGAGATCTCAACAGAGCCACTCCAAAGGATGAATACCCGATGCCTGTGGCAGAAACGTTGATCAATGCAGCTGCTGGCTGATGGCGTGTAACTCACACGTTCGTTGGGAACCCCAAGAGGAAGGTATGATGCGCACAGCAGCAAGTTTTCCCTCAGAAAGAAACCAAGGTTTATCGAACCAGGAGGAGCCAAGAAGCACGTTGAAGGTTGATGGTGGCGGGATGTAGTGCGGCGCAACACCAGGGATTCCGGCGCCAACGTGGAACCTGCACAACACAACCAAAGTACTTTGCCCCAACGAAACAGTGAGGTTGTCAATCTCACCGGCTTGCTGTAACAAAGGATTAACCGTATTGTGTGGAAGATGATTGTTTGCAGAAAATAGTAGAACAAGTATTGCAGTAGATTGTATTTCAGTATAGAGAATTGGACCGGGGTCCACAGTTCACTAGAGGTGTCTCTCCCATAAGATAAACAGCATGTTGGGTGAACAAATTACAGTTGGGCAATTGACAAATAAAGAGGGCATGACCATGCACATACATATTATGATGAGTATAGTGAGATTTAATTGGGCATTACGACAAAGTACATAGACCGCCATCCAGCATGCATCTATGCCTAAAAAGTCCACCTTCAGGTTATCATCCGAACCCCCTCCAGTATTAAGTTGCTAACAACAGACAATTGCATTAAGTATTGCGCGTAATGTAACTAGTAACTACATCCTTGAACATAGCACTAATGTTTTATCCCTAGTGGCAACAGCACATCCACAACCTTAGAACTTTCTGTCCTTGTCCCAGGATATCAATGGAGGCATGAACCCACTACTCGAGCATAAATACTCCCTCTTGGAGTTACAAGCATCTACTTGGCCGGAGCATCTACTAGTAACGGAGAGCATGCAAGATCATAAACAACACATAGACATAACTTTGATAATCAACATAACAAGTATTCTCTATTCATCGGATCCCAACAAACGCAACATATAGAATTACAGATAGATGATCTTGATCATGTTAGGCAGCTCACAAGATCCGACAATGAAGCACAATGGGGAGAAGACAACCATCTAGCTACTGCTATGGACCCATAGTCCAGGGGTAGACTACTCACACATCACTCCGGAGGCGACCATGGCGGCGTAGAGTCCTCCGGGAGTTGATTCCCCTCTGCGGGAGGGTGGCGGAGGCGATCTCCTAGATCCCCCGAGAGGGGATCGGCGGCGGCGGCGTCTGCGGAAGGTTTTCCGTATCGTGGCTCTCGATGCTTTGGGGGTTTCGCGACGGAGGCTTTAAGTAGGCGGAAGGGCAGGTCAAGAGGCGGCACGAGGGCCCCACACCACAGGGCCGCGCGGCCAAGGGGGGCCGCGCCGCCCTAGGGTCTGGGCACCTCGTGGCCCCACTTCGTCTCCTCTTCGGACTTCTGGAAGCTTCGTGGCAAAATAGGACCCTGGGCGTTGATTTCGTCCAATTCCGAGAATATTTCGTTACTAGGATTTACGAAACCAAAAACAGTGAAAACAAAGCGGCACTTCGGCATCTTGTTAATAGGTTAGTTCTAGAAAATGCACGAATATGACATAAAGTGTGCATAAAACATGTAGATAACATCAATAATGTGGCATGGAACATAAGAAATTATCGATACGTCGGAGACGTATCAGCATCCCCAAGCTTAGTTACGCTCGTCCCGAAGCGAGGTAAAACGATAACACGAGATAATTTACGGAGTGACATGCCATCATAACCTTGATCATACTATTTGTAAAGCATATGTAGTGAATGCAGCGATCAAAACAATGTATATGACATGAGTAAACAAGTGAATCATAAAGCAAAGACTTTTCATGAATAGTACTTTCAAGACAAGCATCAATAAGTCTTGCATAAGAGTTAACTCATAAAGCAATAATTCAAAGTAAAAGCATTGAAGCAACACAAAGGAAGATTAAGTTTCAGCGGTTGCTTTCAACTCATAACATGTATATCTCATGGATATTGTCAACATAGAGTAATATAATAAGTGCAATAAGCAAATATGTAGGAATCAATGCACAGTTCACACAAGTGTTTGCTTCTTGAGGTGGAGAGAAATAGGTGAACTGACTCAACAATGAATGTAAAAGAATGGTCCTCCATAGAGGAAAAGCATCGATTGCTATATTTGTGCTAGAGCTTTGATTTTGAAAACATGAAACAATTTTGTCAACGGTAGAAATAAAGCATATGTATCATGTAAATTATATCTTACAAGTTGCAAGCCTCATGCATAGTGTACTAATAGTGCCCGCACCTTGTCCTAATTAGCTTGGACTACCGGATCATCGCAATGCACATGTTTTAACCAAGTGTCACAAAGGGGTACCTCTATGCCGCCTGTACAAAGGTCTAAGGAGAAAGCTCGCATTGGATTTCTCGCTATTGATTATTCTCAACTTAGACATCCATACCAGGACAACATAGACAACAGATAATGGACTCCTCTTTTATGCATAAGCATGTAACAACAATTAATAATTTTCTCATATGAGATTGAGGATATATGTCCAAAACTGAAACTTCCACCATGGATCATGGCTTTAGTTAGCGGCCCAATGTTCTTCTCTAACAATATGCATGCTTAACCATAAGGTGGTAGATCTCTCTTACTTCAGACAAGACGAACATGCATAGCAACTCACATGAAATTCAACAAAGAGTAGTTGATGGCGTCCCCAGTAAACATGGTTATCGCACAACAAGCAACTTAATAAGAGATAAAGTGCATAATTACATATTCAATACCACAATAGTTTTTAAGCTATTTGTCCCATGAGCTATATATTGCAAAGGTGAATGATGGAATTTTAAAGGTAGAACTCAAGCAATTTACTTTGGAATGGCGGAAAATACCATGTAGTAGGTAGGTATGGTGGACACGAATGGCATAGTGGTTGGCTCAAGTATTTTGGATGCATGAGAAGTATTCCCTCTCGATACAAGGTTTAGGCTAGCAAGGCTTATTTGAAACAAACACAAGGATGAACCGGTGCAGCAAAACTCACATAAAAGACATATTGAAAACATTATAAGACTCTACACCGTCTTCCTTGTTGTTCAAACTCAATACTAGAAATTATCTAGACCTTAGAGAAACCAAATATGCAAACCAAATTTTAGCATGCTCTATGTATTTCTTCATTAATGGGTGCAAAGCATATGATGCAAGAGCTTAAACATGAGCACAACAATTGCCAAGTATCACATTACCCAAGACATTAATAGCAATTACTACATGTATCATTTTCCAATTCCAACCATATAACAATTTAACGAAGAAGAAACTTCGCCATGAATACTATGTGTAGAAACTAAGGACATACTTGTCCATATGCTACAGCGGAGCGTGTCTCTCTCCCATAAAGTGAATGCTAGGATCCATTTTATTCAAACAAAACAAAAAAACAAAAACAAACCGACGCTCCAAGAAAAGCACATAAGATGTGATGGAATAAAAATATAGTTTCAGGGGAGGAACCTGATAATGTTGTCGATGAAGAAGGGGATGCCTTGGGCATCCCCAAGCTTAGACGCTTGAGTCTTCTTAGAATATGCAGGGGTGAACCACCGGGGCATCCCCAAGCTTAGAGCTTTCACTCTCCTTGATCATGTTGCATCATACTCCTCTCTTGATCCTTGAAAACTTCCTCCACACCAAACTTAGAACAACTCATTAGAGGGTTAGCGACAATAAAAATTAACATGTTCAGAGGTGACATAATCATTCTTAACACTTCTGGACATTGCATAAAGCTACTGGACATTAATGGATCAAAGAAATTCATCCAACATAGCAAAAGAGGCAATGCGAAATAAAAGGCAGAATCTGTCAAAACAGAACAGTTCGTATTGACGAATTTTATCGAGGCACCAGACTTGCTCAAATGAAAATGCTCAAATTTAATGAAAGTTGCGTACATATCTGAGGATCACTCACGTAAATTGGCATAATTTTCTGAGTTACCTACAGGGAAAACAGCCCAGATTCGTGACAGCAAAGAAATCTGTTTCTGCGCAGTAATCCAAATCTAGTATGAACTTTTCTATCAACGACTTTACTTGGCACAATAAAACACTAAACTAAGATAAGGAGAGGTTGCTACAGTAGTAAACAACTTCCAAGACACAAAATAAAAACAAAGTACTGTAGGTAAAAACATGGGTTGTCTCCCATAAGCGCTTTTCTTTAACGCCTTTCAGCTAGGCGCAGAAAGTGTGTATCAATTATTATCAAAGGGTGGGGCGTCGTTATTATGAGTTCCCCCATCCGTAGTAGCACTAAGGGCTTTGTCAATTTTAGGCCTATAATAATACTTCTTTGGTTTAGGCACTTTAGAGACATACATAAACTTTTGCTCTTTACCCACATAAGCTTTCTCCTTATATTTAAGAGAAGAAAATGTTGAACCCAAGGTTCCCATAGCTTTTTCAAGTTCGTCAATCCTATTGCTTTGATCATCATGGACAGCACAAGTTCCTAGGACACTAACTCTTTCATCAATTCCTCTTAAGGATTTATCAAGTTCATCAGTTTTATCAAGTAACATCTCCAATTTAGCTTCAATACTTGGAAATTTTTTCTCTATGGTTTCCAATTTTTTCATAACATCTTCAAGAGAGGTTTCAGTTTTAACTTCATTGACAGGAGGTATTCCAAATAGACTCTCAATAATGCAGCTAGCTTCTAATGCAGGAGTACTTAGGAAGTTACCTTTTGCGAGACTATCAAGAACATACCTATTCCAGCGAGAGATACCAACATAAAAATTCCTGAGTAAGATAGTGGTGGAGTGTTTCTTAGTGCACCTATTATGGGCATCACTAATTCTATACCAAGCATCTCTTAAACATTCTCCCCCTCGTTGCTTAAACGTACGAACTTCAACTTCAGGATTACTCATCTTAGTAGTAGTAAATAAAGCAAACTAGATAAAGTAAATGCAAGTAACTAATTTTTTTGTGTTTTTGATATAGCAAACAAGATAGCAAATAAAGTAAAACTAGCAACTAATTTTTTTGTATTTTGATTTAGTGCAGCAAACAAAGTAGTAAATAAAACTAAGCAAGACAAAAACAAAGTAAAGAGATTGAGAAGTGGAGACTCCCCTTGCAGCGTGTCTTGATCTCCCCGGCAACGGCGCCAGAAAAAGAGCTTGATGGCGTGTAACTCACACGTTCGTTGGGAACCCCAAGAGGAAGGTATGATGCGCACAGCAGCAAGTTTTCCCTCAGAAAGAAACCAAGGTTTATCGAACCAGGAGGAGCCAAGAAGCACGTTGAAGGTTGATGGCGGCGGGATGTAGTGCGGCGCAACACCAGGGATTCCGGCGCCAACGTGGAACCTGCACAACACAACCAAAGTACTTTGCCCCAACGAAACAGTGAGGTTGTCAATCTCACCGGCTTGCTGTAACAAAGGATTAACCGTATTGTGTGGAAGATGATTGTTTGCAGAAAATAGTAGAACAAGTATTGCAGTAGATTGTATTTCAGTATAGAGAATTGGACCGGGGTCCACAGTTCACTAGAGGTGTCTCTCCCATAAGATAAACAGCATGTTGGGTGAACAAATTACAGTTGGGCAATTGACAAATAAAGAGGGCATGACCATGCACATACATATTATGATGAGTATAGTGAGATTTAATTGGGCATTACGACAAAGTACATAGACCGCCATCCAGCATGCATCTATGCCTAAAAAGTCCACCTTCGAGGTTATCATCCGAACCCCTCCGGTATTAAGTTGCTAACAACAGAGACAATTGCATTAAGTATTGCGTAATGTAACTAGTAACTACATCCTTGAACATAGCACTAATGTTTTATCCCTAGTGGCAACAGCACATCCACAACCTTAGAACTTTCATCAGCTTGTCCCAGAGATATCAATGGAGGCATGAACCCACTATCGAGCATAAATACTCCCTCTTGGAGTTACAAGCATCTACTTGGCCAGAGCATCTACTAGTAACGGAGAGCATGCAAGATCATAAACAACACATAGACATAACTTTGATAATCAACATAACAAGTATTCTCTATTCATCGGATCCCAACAAACGCAACATATAGAATTACAGATAGATGATCTTGATCATGTTAGGCAGCTCACAAGATCCGACAATGAAGCACAATGGGGAGAAGACAACCATCTAGCTACTGCTATGGACCCATAGTCCAGGGGTAGACTACTCACACATCACTCCGGAGGCGACCATGGCGGCGTAGAGTCCTCCGGGAGATGATTCCCCTCTCCGGCAGGGTGCCGGGGGCGATCTCCTGGATCCCCTAAGATGGGATCGGCGACGGCGGCGTCTCTGGAAGGTTTTCCGTATCGTGGCTCTCGGTACTGGGGGTTTCGCGACGGAGGCTTTAAGTAGGCGGAAGGGCAGGTCAAGAGGCGGCACGAGGGCCCCACACCACAGGGCCGCGCGGCCAAGGGGGGGGCCGCGCCGCCCTAGGGTCTGGGCACCTCGTGGCCCCACTTCGTCTCCTCTTCGGACTTCTGGAAGCTTCGTGGCAAAATAGGACCCTGGGCGTTGATTTCGTCTAATTCCGAGAATATTTCGTTACTAGGATTTCTGAAACCAAAAACAACAGAAAACAACAACTGGCACTTCGGCATCTTGTTAATAGGTTAGTTCCAGAAAATGTACGAATATGACATAAAGTGTGCATAAAACATGTAGATAACATCAATAATGTGGCATGGAACATAAGAAATTATCGATACGTCGGAGACGTATCACTGGCCACAAGGTGTTGAGCTTCATGGACGGCAACGCCGGCTATAACCAAATCTTCATGGCTCCAGAAGATATACACAAGACCGCATTCAGAGTACCAGGGGCAGTAGGCTTGTTTGAATATGTAGTCATGACCTTTGGGTTGAAGAATGCTGGTGCGACGTACCAAAGAGCCATGAATTATATATTTCACGATCTGATCGGAAAGTTGGTGGAAATCTACATCGACGACGTGGTAGTCAAATCTGTCTCCATGGAGGGACACTTGGATGATTTGCGACGCGTCCTAGACCGAACTCGGAAGTTCGGACTGAGAATGAATCCAAAGAAGTGTGCCTTTGGTGTGACGGCTGGTCAGTTCCTAGGTTTTCTGGTTCATGAACGGGGAATTGAGATCGGCCTGAAAAGTCAAGAGGCAGTGCGTACCATGCAGCCGCCCACCACGAAGAAGGAGCTCCAACGTCTCATCGGCAAGATCAATTTTTTTCGACGGTTCATCTCTAACCTGTCAGGACGAATCGAGCCGTTCATAGCACTGGTGAAGATTAAATCTGACGACGAGTTTCACTGGGGGGCAGAACAGCAGCAGGCGTTTGATGAGATTAAGCGATATCTGACGACGCCGCCCGTGTTAGTTCCGCCCCAATAAGACAGGCCGTTCTATATCTACTTGTCAGTAGCTGACACGTCCATTGCTTCGGTGGTGGTGCAACTCTATGAGGGTGTTGAAAAGGTCGTTTTCTACCTCAGCAGGAGGATGTTGGATGCGGAGACAAGGTATCCCGAGATCGAGAAGCTTTGCCTCTGCCTATTCTTCACCTGCACCAAGCTTCATCACATCCTTTTGACGGCAGAGATCATCGTCATATGCAAGTCAGACGTTGTCAAGCACATGCTGTCGGCCCCTGTTTTGAAAGGCCGACTTGGCAAGTGGATGTTTGCGTTATCGGAGTTCGATCTTCGGTATCAGCCTGCGAAAGCAGTCAAGGGACAAGCGTTGGCCGATCTTATAGCTGAACGGATCAATACCAATATAGCAGCACTATCTATACGTGCATGGGCTATGTTCTTCGATGGATCGGCTTGTGACGATGGTTGTGGCATCGGCATTCTGCTCATATCGCCTAGGGGGGCAATGTATTCCTTCTCCATCAGACTATCTACCCCTTGCACCAACAATGTCGCTGAGTATGAGGCAGTACGTAAGGGAATGGAGTTGCTGCTGGAAGCCGGGGCAGAAGCGGTAGAGCTTTTTGGAGACTCGAAGTTGGTGATTAACCAGCTCACGGATGAATATAAATGTGAAAGTGAATCGCTTTTCCCATATTGGATGGAATGCCGTGAGTTGATGACATGGTTTCGGTACATCAACTTTAATTGGGTCCCAAGATCCCGAAATACCGAGGCCAACGATCTCGCACAAATGGCATCAGGCTATAAGGACATATCAGACGGGTCAGAAGTTCAGGTGCAGTTCCCGGAACAGGATGATTGGAGAGCCGAAATCTTCAATTACTTAAAAGATTCGGCTCGGGGGACACCTAAACGGATAAGATACAAGGCCATGAAGTATGTCCTCATAGGAGACGACATGTTCTACAGGACGTTGGAAGGGTTACTACTCAAGTGCCTGGGACCAACCGAGTCTAATCGGCTCTTACATGAGGTGCATGAAGGCGCCTGTGGAACTCATCAGTCGGCTCATAAGATGAACTGGCTAATTAGGCGATCAGGGTTTTATTGGCCCACCATGCTTGAAGATTGCTTCAAGTACTACAAAGGGTGCCAAGCGTGCCAGATGTTCGGGAAGATTCAGATGGTACCCGCATCAGCAATGAACCCTATCATCAAGCCTTGGCCGTTTCGAGGGTGGGGCATGGATATGATCGGCAAAATCCATCCGGCGTCGAGTAAAAAACATGAATGGATTTTGGTTATTACAGATTACTTCACCAAGTGGGTGGAGGCCGTCCCTATGAAGAAGGTGAAATCAGAAGATGTGATCAAGTTTGTGAAAGAACACGTCATTCATAGGTTCGGGATTCCCCAAACTATCACGACCGATGGAGGTTCGGTCTTTATTTCTAAAGAATTCAGAAAGTTCTGTGATGACATGGGGATTAAGCTGATCCGATCATCTCCATACTATGCTCAAGCCAACGGGCAAGCTGAAGCGTCCAATCAGAGCCTGATCAAGCTGATCAAGAGAAAAATTGGCGAGAACCCTAGGGATTGGCATGAAATGTTATCAGAAGCTTTGTGGGCCTACCGCATGTCGTGCCATGGAGCTATAAAAACTTCACCGTACCAGCTCGTCTATGGACAGGAAGCCGTATTACCTTGGGAAATTACGGCTGGATCAAGACGTGTCACGTTTCAGAATGATCTAACAGCTGAAGAATATGCAGCTTTGATGAGTGACACTATTGAGGACGCAACAGAACTTAGACTTTGGTCGTTGGAGAAGATTAAAGAGAACAAAGCCAGGGTAGCTCGTGCCTACAATAAGAAGGTTAGACCAAAGGAGTTTCAAGTTGGTGATCTAGTATGGGAAGCTGTGTTGCCGTTAGGAACTAAGGACAAAGCATATGGCAAATGGTCTCCTAATTGGCACGGTCCGTACAAAGTCGTCCAGGCCTTGAAGGGTAATGCATACATGCTGGAGCAGTTGGACGGCGTTAAGTTCCCAGTAGCCGTCAATGGTCAACACCTCAAGAAGTATTTCCCAAGCATGTGGGATGATGGGCAGTAAGGTATGGAGGCCGATTTTAAATCGGCCAGTAAAAAAATCACAGCCGATGCACAGACATCGACTTGAGAAAACATGCGGAGACAACAGTATGCGAGTACAGCCGATGCACGGGCATCGACTTCAAAATAATAAAGCCGATGCATTGTTATCGACTCTAGAGGAACAAAACTCAATGGAGCAGATTAGATCATGCCAGAATTCAGGGCACCCGAGACATTTTTCCGGTGGATTTTACTGAATCTGTGCGTTTGAGACCAGGAGATGGCGTGGACACGAATTGGATCTGTTGACCGCGTGAATAGGCAACTTTTATGGCCTTAAAACATGTTTATGGCATAAGCCGATGCCCTGCCATCGGTTCTTTGTGCATTGACTTCGTTGGGCAATCGGCAAAATCGGCAGAGAAGCAAAATTAATTGGGGAATATTTCTTCATTAAGAAAGGATTTCTTACAAGGAAAGAGCCGATTGCTCAGGGGAGGAAGAACAAAAGGAGGGCCTATCGGCCGATCTGCTACTACTACTAGACCTATACTAGTAGCCCCTACTCTACGGGCCGTCGCTGCCCTCGTCATCGGAGCTCTCGTCGGCGCTGCTGCCGGCGAGCTCCTCGTCGCTGCTCCCATAGCCCTCTATGGGAGCCTCCTCCTCCTCCTCATCGTCGTCGTCGTCATCATCCGATCCGGCGCGGAAGCGCTTCGCCGGCGGGTAGTCCTTGAGGGAGTCGTCGTCGTCTTCTTCTTCCTCCTTTTCGGAGGAAGTGTAGCCATCCCACGAGAACAAGTCGTCCTCGCTCGTCGCTTCCAGCTCCCCATCGGCGAGGAACTGAAGGTCGTCGTCGCCACTGGTCAAAGACTTGTCGTCCTCGGACCAGACGTAGGGCTCGTGGTCCTCCTTGTCCCACTCCGATGCGGCAAGGATGTCGTGCGCCGCCAGTGAACCCCACTCCGGCGTCGGCTCGCGAGATGAAGAAGAATCGGAGAAGACTGACGAGGCGGAGGAGTACGAAGAGGAGAAGGACTGGGAAGAAAGATCCGACGAGGCGGAGGAGGAAGAAGAAGAAGACATGGCTACGCGAGATTGGGGATTTTTTGGGTGCCGATGGCCAGAACAGAGCAAGGGGATGAAGTGGCGAACTGTTCAGAGCGGTTAAATAAAGGGGATATAGTAGAGATTCAATGCCACAGCAATTCCCGAGAAAACAACGGTCAAATCACGTGGAGAAGTTGAGAAGGCAAGGCATCATGATGAAGGATGCTGCGACGGTTCTGTTCTGCCACGACATGACCCGACGAAGAAAAAGCAGAGTGATTTTGGAATTATCAATTCCAAAACCAGGGGAGCATGTGTTATCACCAGAATTTGACCGAGTCAGAGGTGGGCCGCGATCAAGATGGGCTTGAAGGATATACATGGAAGAAATTTATGAATCGGCCTTTATATGCAAAGTTTGGGCTAGTTTGCCCGTGTATCTGTAATATAGTAGGATACGTGTCGGTTAGTTAGAGTTTGGCTCGTGCACGGTTGGGATTATTCCCACGTTAGAAAGTCTACGGACTATAAATATGTATCTAGGGTTTATGAAATAAACAACAATCACGTTCACCACAAACCAATCTAGGCGCATCGCCAACTCCCTTGTCTCGAGGGTTTCTTCCGGGTAAGCATCATGCTGCCTAGATCGCATCTAGGCAGTACAAGTTTATTCGTTGTTCATGCGTTGCTCGTACTGAAGCCTTTTTGATGGCGAGCAACGTAGTTATCTTAGATGTGTTAGGGTTAGCATTGTTCTTCGTATCGTATGCTATCGTCGTGCAACCCTTAGACATCTAGCCGCCCTTACGCCTATCTTAGGCGTAGGGGCGGCACCCCGCTTGATCATTATTTAGTAGATCCGATCCGTTATGGTTGCTCCTTGTTCTTCAAGGATTAGTTTAATATCTGCATAGTTAGGCCTTACAAAGGGTTGAAGGATCCAGCGGCGCGCAGGGTGTAGTTTGCTAGCCCTAGACAGGATGTTCCGGGGATCAACTTCGTGTTGGTTTTTAGGCCTTGTCTAGGATCGGCTTACGATTACCGTGCGCGGCCGCGAGGCTCAATCACGAGTAGGATGTTCCGATTATGCGGTGAAAACCCTAAATCGTCGTAGATCGTTTTAGCTTTATCTTGATCAAGCAGGACCACCATATATTCGTACACCTCGTGCGAATCATGGGTGGATCGGCTCTTTGAGCCGATTCACAGGACAACCTGAGAGCCGATCGAGGCTCGTATTTAATGTTTACGTGTATGCCATGCAGGAAACTAAGCGAGGCATCTCCATCACCTTCCTGACCAGGTATAGGTCAGGTGGCACGCCCTTACACCAGCATCGGACGTGCGTGCCGGAGTCTTTGCGGGCCGTCGCTCGGAGGGACCAGGGCCAGCCGCAGCCCTAAGTTGTTCCCGGCTCTCCTGTGTTGCCCGTCGCTGCTCGCCGGTGGGTTTCTGACCGCAAGAGTAACTCATACTAGGGATGGAGATTTGTTGGTTTACATGGATGGTTCAACCAATTTAGGCATTGTTTATTTTTCGATAAAGGCATTGTTTATTTATTTTCCATACCAAATTATCAAGCATTGTGCGACTCCTTAAAAGGGCGTTGTTTTCGGATGAATTATGATTTAGCGTAAATGTTTTTTCCCTTTCTTTGCTAACTTTACCCGCAGCTCCACATAGCTTGCTTGTAAGTCTATGTTTTGGCATCAAGGCTAGCACATGTATGTGTTAATAAAATTGGTTGTGTGCATCCGTGTGAAGAGGCCGGTGGAGTTAACCTTCCTTTCCAGAAAAAACCAAGCACTGCACGTAAATAAACCACACTAGAAGCACTATCTGCAACAACATATGATAGTCCTAGGAACCAATAAGAACATTTCCACCTTTTTGAGCTTCTACACTAGGGGCACTATCTTAAACATAAGGAAGAGCACAATTGACAGTTGATCCGGGTAAACACCTTTTTGTTAAAGAAGCTATCCGTGATTCAAATTAGATTTCATTGCTTTATTAGAGACGGGGCGAGCGAATTTTACTGTTCCTTTCTTGGCGAATCTTGCATCTGGGCTTGAATTCTCTTGGTTTTGTCTGCCTCCTCATGGGAGGTCAGGGGGAATTCTGGTTGGCATCAATACACGAACCCTCTCTGTTAAAAAAGTAGACAATGGAGATTTTTGTGTAAAACTTCATATTAGATCCAAATTAGATGGTTTTGAGTGGGTGCTTGTTCCCGTTTATGGTGCGGCGCAAGAAGCCCATAAAGCTGAATTTTTATCTGAATTGGTAAGGATGTGTGAGGCAGAGCACTTGCCGATGTTTTTGGCAGGAGATTTTAATATTCTACGCCGTAAAGAAAATAAAAGTAATAATAGCTATAATCCGCACTGGCCTTTTGTGTTTAATGCGATTATTGAAAATTTAAATTTGAGGGAGATTGCACTCTCTGGTCGACAATACACTTGGGCTAGTAGACGAGAAAATCCAACTTTTGAGAAGCTTGACCGGGTACTGATGAGCGTCGAGTGGGAACAAAAATTTCCGCTTGTCTCTGTGAGAGCACTCACTAGGACCGGGTCAGATCACACTCCCCTTTTAATTGATTCTGGGAACCATGCCCATTTGGGGAATAAACCTCGCTTCTCCTTTGAAATAGCATGGTTACAACAAGAGGGTTTCCATGATATGGTAGCGGCTGAATGGGCAAAGGTATCTAAAGGGAATTCACCTATTCAAATTTGGCAGAACAAAATTAGACATTTGAGGCGTTTTTTAAAAGGATGGGCAAAAAACCTGAGTGGAAAATATAAGAAAGAAAAAGAGCGTTTGTTAAACATTATTGATATGTTAGACATTAAGGCTGAATCCAACTCTTTGAATCATGCTGAGAGGGAGGTTCTAAAAAATGCTCATGATTCCTTGAGTAAACTTAGAAGGGATGAGGAAATAAAATGGTCTCAAAGAGCTAAAGTTAAGCATATTCAGGAAGGAGGTAATAACACTAAATATTTTCACTTAATTGCAAATGACAAGCATAGGAAGAAGAAGATTTTCCAATTAGAACAAGAGGAGGGAACGATTGTCGGTGATGACAACCTAAAAAATTATATCTCAGAGTATTATAAAAAGTTATTTGGGGCACCTGAACAGAACACTTTTTCTATGATGGAAGAGCGTGTGGCTGATGTTCCACAATTGTCGCCGGAAGAAAATTCCATACTAACCAAAAACTTCACTCAAGAAGAAATTTTCGAAGCTATATCACAAATGGAACATAATAAGGCACCGGGACCGGATGGTTTCCCGGCAGAATTTTATCAACATTTTTGGGATGTGCTCAAAGATGACTTGATGGCAATGTTTACACATTTTCAGAATGGTGACTTTCCTCTGTATAAGCTAAATTTTGGTGTTATTACTTTGCTTCCCAAAAAAGATAATGCAGTTCAAATTCAACGACCAATTTGTTTACTTAATGTGAGCTTCAAGATCTTTACAAAAGTAGCTACTATTCGAGTTTCACAAATCGCACATAAAATTGTTAGACCCACGCAAACGGCTTTTATGCCAGGACGTCACATCCTTGAAGGAGTGGTTGTTCTTCATGAAACGATACATGAGTTGCATAGGAAAAAAATGGATGGGATACTTTTCATAATTGATTTCGAGAAGGCATATGATAAAGTGAAGTGGCCTTTTTTGCAACAAGTCATGCGCATGAAGGGGTTTGATCTCAAATGGTGTGATATGATAAAGAGTTTCGTGCAAGGCGGTAGTGTTGGAGTGAGGGTTAATGACGATATCGGACATAATTTTCAAACAAGAAAGGGATTGAGACAAGGGGATCCTTTGTCTCCTATACTTTTCAACATTGTGGCGGATATTTTAGCTATTTTAATTGCTCATGCAAAAAATGAAGGTCAGATTGGTAGTCTCATACCTCATTTGGTAGATGGCGGTGTGTCAATCCTCCAATATGCAGATGATACAATAATTTTTATGGAACATGATACTGAGAAAGCGGTGAACATGAAACTAATCTTGTGTATTTTTGAGCAACTATCCGGTTTGAAAATCAACTTCCACAAAAGTGAGTTATTTTGTTTTGGGCAAGCCAATGAGATGGAGACTCAATATAGGAAATTTTTTGGCTGCGAAGTAGGTTCTTTACCAATTCGATATCTTGGTATTCCGGTACATTACAGGAAATTAAAGAATTCAGAATGGAACCCTGTAGAGAGTCGTTTTGGTGCTAAGCTAGGTTGCTGGCGTAGCAAGTTGCTCTCTTATGGAGATCGTTTAATATTAATCAATTCAGTGTTGATAAGCTTACCCATGTTTATGCTCTCTTTTCTGGAAATACCGGTTGGAGTTAGAAAACGTCTGGATTTTTTCAGGTCTAGTTTCTTCTGGCAAACAGATGATAACAAGAAAAAGTATAGATTAACTAAATGGAATATGGTTTGTAGACCAAAAGATCAAGGGGGGCTCGGTATTGAAGTATTAGAGCTCAAAAATAAATGTTTGCTGAGTAAGTGGTTGTTCAAACTTCTAACTAAAGAAGGTATGTGGCAACAAATTTTACACAATAAATACCTTAAGCATAAGACGTTAGCACTAGTTGAAGCTAAACCCACGGATTCTCCTTTTTGGAAAGGCTTAATGCGTGTTAAAAAAGATTTTTTCAGTAGGGATTTTTTCAAATTAGGCAATGGCTCTTCTGTTCGTTTTTGGGAAGATGTTTGGCTTGGAAAAACTTCTTTGGCGCAACAATACCTGTCCCTGTACAATATTGTTCAACGGAAAAATGTGTTGGTTGCAAATGTGCTATCACAAACGCCATTGAATATAGGTTTTAGACATGTTTTGAATGATCATAAGTGGAATCAATGGATCCACTTATGTCAGCGATTGATGTCAATTCAGTTAAATAACGACCAGGATAAATTTATGTGGAAACTTACTGAAACCGGAACTTTTACAGTCAAATCCATGTACCTTGACCTCATGAACGGGCATACTAGGTTCTTACATCGGTATTTGTGGAAGTTGAAAATTCCTCTAAAGATCAAAGTTTTTATGTGGTTCTTAAACAGTAAAGTGTTGCTAACTAAAGATAATCTTGCTAAGAGGAATTGGAAGGGATGTACAAAATGTTGCTTTTGTGATTCTATAGAAACTGTACAACACTTGTTTCTTTCTTGCCCTTTTGCCCAAATAATCTGGCGTATGATTTATTTTACATATAATATACCACCTCCTGCAAATATTACTAATATGTTTGGTAATTGGCTAAATGGTGTTGAAAAGAAAGATAAAGTCAGAATACGGATTTGGTGTCTCGGCTTTGTGTTGGTCTATTTGGACCACCAGAAATGATCTGATTTTTAACAAACAGAAGGGTACAAACTTTTTGCAGGTTATTCGCAGAGCTACACACTGGATTCAACAATGGGCGTACCTGCTCCCGGAGGACCAGCGGGAGGTTATGGATACTGGATGCAACCATTTGCTAACGGTTACTCAGGACTTCTTTTTCCGGGCTACTGGGTGGCGTCATACTAGTAGGCTACATGATGGGTAGCTATATGTTGCTTTTGCTTTCGGAGGTTGACACATGTCTCAACCTTCTTTGATTCACAATGTAAACTTTTGAATTCTAGAATTTTAATAAATGAAAAGGCCGTGTGCATCGATTGATGCAGAGGCTGGGGTATGCCCCCATTTCGAAAAAAAACATGAAAAACTAAAAACTGCCCCAAGAGCAGATTCCCAAGAAGCTTCTGAAAGTGCCCTTTAAAATGCATTGTTTGTAACTACAGTGAATTGCCACCTCACTCTTGTCCATGAGCCGAACAACTCCACACTCTCTGGACATCCCCTCCCAACTTGCTCTCTTGCTTCACATAGGGTTATTTCATTGCCGATACTTGTCGCATGCCTTCTCTAGATCTCCTAGCATTGTCGATGTGCCTGCTGTCTCACACACCCATCGGTACGACATCACAGACCACCCACGCCCAACAATGTCCCTGAAATCCTCCACCTCTAACTCATCTCCACGGCAAGGATGACCTCTTCATCACACTGTTTTATGTTCTTGATCCCATCACACCGTCATCACACATGTCCTTGTCTCGCCGACGGTCATCCAACGAACGAGGGACACATATGGTTTCTTGTTATGTGAATATTTTCAAATTGAGAAAAACATTCCGCGGTACTATAATAGGAGATCGACAACACCACTTTATTTGTTCACCGTCGCTCGAGCAACATATGCATGAGTCGTATGATCGCACATGCTCACGCATGAAAAGCGCAAGAAGACCAGTATTTTGTTAGCTACATCGGGGTTTAAGAGTAATGCATAAGAAAGAAGGGTTATGCCACTTTATTATATTTGACTTTTTTTTTGCTTACTTGTGTTGTACGAAAACAATTATCTATTGAGTGGGACAAATTTGAAGTCTAGGGGCATTACATACCTCTTACACCTTTGCATAGACACTAAGCTAATATAAAACACATTTTCTCGAACTTCCCTTTGCAGCGATGCTTATTTTCATCGTAACCTATAAACGGGTAAGCCCACAAGAAATGACTCGTATCTATATACGCGATCCGATCGGAGAATCAAAAGCTAGAGACAAAAGGAATTCTCTCAAAAGCACACACAACATTGGACAATGTTAGAAAGTTTAAGGATTCACTGTCCATAAGCCAATTCCCATAGACTTTAGAGTTTTACGCAAAAATTAATTACAATGAATTATAGATAGAGAGGAATCATTCTGACCTGGACCTAGTAAATAAGAAGCGATCCACGTTTTTTTTCTTCGTAACAGGAAAAGACCAAAGATCTTGCGCGGCAGATTCGCCGGAAAACATAACCGAGAATTCTTTTCTTTATGAAACATAGTATGCGCACAAACGTTTACGAATGTATACATATATACTCACCCGTATAAACATATAAACGCATGCACACTTTTACATCGTAGAAACAATAGAAATCCCGGCAAGTTACGGTGCTTGTTTTGGATTTGGTCACTTGACGGCATCAACACACCTAGTCACCGTACGAATACGTTCTCAACATGTGCACTAGGATTGATCATCATCTAAAGCAAACCCTACGACGGCCCCGCCTAGTATAGTAGCCAAAAACAAAAACAAAAAAACAATTGGTGCTAGTCAAACTCAAGCAGCCTGCTGCTCCTCTTGGCCCCACCTCTCCTTGCAAAAGCAAAACTCCAAAAAGCAAAAGGCTTCGCTTCGTGTAGGTGTAGCCTAGTACCCGCGTGTGTGCGCGGAGCAGATATGTTTGTGCACCAATCATGTGCAGTGTGTCCGAGAAAGAGAGGGAGAGAAGCTTCGCCAGTTGCTGATTCACCGTTCCACAAACCCGCTCGGGTTTCGTGTGTGGCCGACATGTGGGGACAGGGGGATCCGGCCCCGCACGTCAGTTTCTGGTGGTGAGGTGTACGTAGAAATGCCTTGTCTGAAAGGAAATCTCCCATATCCTCTACGCACCAACTCAGCCAGCCGTAAAGCGTGCCGTCCCACTGGCATGTGGGGTCGGGCAATCGAAACACTGGCCCAAGGCGCGCGCGCGGGCGCGTCTCGCACCACCCACCCTACACAGTCACTGACTGTCCGGCCCCACCTGGTCGACATGCCGCGGGGCGCACGCGGCCCGGGTGCGCGTAGCAACGGGCCGACCTCCCGCGTCCCCACCACCCAGCCAACCACAAGCGTCCACGTGTGTCGGATCCAGATCCGACGGCTGAGAGTGAGCAAGTGGGCCCCGCGCGACCGGCCAGGCAGGCCGGGCGACGGGCTGGCACCGGTCGCCCCCCCGCGAATCTATTTAATCCGGCCCGCCTCGCTCGCTCGCCGGCGACGCCGCCGCCCGCCCGCCCACACAGCACACCGCAAGAAGAGGAAGAATCGCCGTAGAAAATACTGCTGCTTGTAATAACTAGTACTCCGTAGAACAAAATCTGAACAAATCCGGAGGAGCAGGAGGAAGAGGAACCGACCGAGCTGCTTGCGAGAGACTGCGGCGAGCGAGCGAGCTCCACCGCGAGGTGAGGATTTCTCTTCGCCCTCTCGCCCCCGCGCGCGATTCGTAGGTGGTAGATTGGGTTCGATTGCGCGGACGCCTCCGTGGAGCAATCCGCGGTATTATCTTTCTGTGATTTTGCGTCCGCGTTGGGGGAACAGCGGGGATTCTCCCCAATGCGGCGCTGGAATTCTGGGGGAGGAAATTCCGTCTCTCGCGGTAGAAATCCGGGGCCTTGGGTGGGGTTCTACTGAAGGAGTCGTGTTCTCACTGGATCTTGGGAGGACCTTTGGTTCAGGGGCGTCGTATAAATGATTAGCGCTGCTGGAGCGGGGCATGGATGCTTTTTTTTGTGCGAGTTCTCTCTCTTTCTTTTTAATCTTGCCCAGTTCTTCGATTTCCTCGCTTGCTTCGGTCCTCGGTTTACTGTCGACTTCAGCTACAGGTTCATTTTCATTCTATGGAGCGGGCCAATGCCGCTTCCTGCTAATTACGTTGCTTGCTTCTGATTTTGCCTAAATCTCTATGCTTTTGTGCCTGAATTCCGTTTAAGGTGAACCAAGTAACCCACTACCCGGCCAGTTTCGAAAGAAAGAAATCGATTATTTCTTCTCTACTAGTATGTAACTGCGCATCATGATTTGCCGACTGCCTGATGAAAACCATCAGGAAAACGTAATCACCTCTTAAGAAATACACAACGGAAGTTAACGCTCAGTGCCCAAATGGTTCCGGCAGAACATCCCGTCTTTCTGAATTGCTGTATAAAACATGTCTCTTTTTCTTCTACATTTGTTTGATTCTTGTTGATGCGAATTTTATTTAGTCATTAGATTGTCCTTCTCCCCCAATTGCTCGGTTCAGGCAAGTCTATCTATTGTGTCCTGTTCTAGTTAGATGGGAACAAGTTATTAGCTTTCTTGGTCGAGTTGTAGCGCTGCAGAGTCTGTACCTGGATGGTCTGTACAAATTGGCAGGAGTTCAAGCTAGATCGTATCTCTTCTAACTCAATCTGGTGTTTTTTTTTTTTAATTCTGTTCTAGTTGGCTGGCTGGGTGCTTCTATTTTCTTGCTTGCTTCGGTCGTTGGTTTACCGTGGACTCTAGCGAAAGGTCCATCCTATGGTGTGAGGCAATGCTGCTTTCTGCTAATTAGGTTGCCCTGCTTCTGATTTTGTCGACACATTTAGCTCTAATCTCTATGCTTTGTGACTGAATCCCGTTTAAGATGAACCAAGTTTCCCACTACCTTGGCAGTTTCGAAATAAAGAAATCGATTATTGCTTGTCCTAGTGTATTTAACTGTACATCATGATTTGCCGACCGCATGATGATGAACCATCAGGAAAACGTAATCACCTCTAAGAACGCCGCAACGGAAAGTTAACGCTCAGTGTCCAAATGGTTCCTGCAGAACATGCTCCTTTCTGCATTAGTGTATAAAACATATCTCTTTTTGTTACATTTGTTAATTTTATCTATTCATTAGATTGGCCTTCTCTCCCAATTGCTTGGGTCGGCCAAGTCTATCTATTGTGTCCTGTTCTAGTTAGATTGCGAACCAGTTATTAGCTTTCTTGTTGGAGTTGTAGCGCTGCATAGTCTGTACCTGGATTGTCCATACAAATTGGCAGGTGATCAAGCTAGATTGTATCTCCTCTAACTGAGTGGTGTTTCTTTTGTTCTGGTGGTTACCTTCTGTCTATGTTTGTTTATTGTTTCGTTTGTGATCTGTTGCGAGCTTGCATGAGAAGAGACTTTGCTGAACTTCATATGTTCAGCTCTCTTTTCTTGCGCTCTCCGTTTGCCTGGATGAATAGAAAGCTGAGCTCTCTTTGTCCATTGCTGGGTTTTGTTGTATCTGTGCCCTAGTTTGTAATTCAGATGAATTAGTTTGTCTTTGACAACTTCTCTTGCCTCGTTTACTCTCTATTTGTGTTCTTTCAGATTAATTTTTGACGTAGCTCTGATCTGATAACTTGAATTTCTTTTGGAAGTTCAAGTCTATGTATTTCAACTGTAGATCGGTTCAAAACATGTTTTTCTTGTTGGCTATTTTTGATCTCTAGTCTCCCGAAGAAACGAGTCTACTCCTAATTTTGAGACTTAGAAGTTAGTAACTTAGAAATTGTCAGTTCACAAGCCCATTGGCTCATAAATATTGTGGTTACTGTTTCCTTGACGGCTTCAAAGTCTTACTGATAATTACACTTTACATTTTCCAGTGAAAATATTTGAAGATCCTTGGTAGTTTCCAGTGACGTTCTTTCCCATCAAGCAAGATTCATCAAGGTGATGGTTCAGTCTCAACCCTGCTGACCTCCATGTCCGGGGCTCCACGCTCCAACCTTGGACTAGTTCCCAGGGATATGAATGGTAGCCTTCCAGTTAGTACTACGAATTCCTCTGGGCCGAGTATCGGTGTTAGCTCTTTGGTGACTGATGGCAACTCATCACTTTCCGGAGGTGCCCACTTTCAGCAAAGTACAAGCATGAATGCTGATTCATTCATGCGCCTTCCTGCCTCCCCGATGTCGTTTTCGTCCAATAACATCTCTGGCTCTTCAGTCATCGATGGCTCCATCATGCAGCAAAGTCCACCTCAAGAGCAGATGCAGAAGCGGAGATCATCTAGTGTAACATCTCAACCTGTGATTGGTCCTGCTGCCGCATTTCATGCTCATGCTCAGAAGAAGCCAAGAGTTGATATTCGGCAAGATGATATTCTCCAACACCAGTTGATTCAACAGCTGCTCCAAGGCCAGAGCTCTCTTCAGCTCCAGGGCCAACATAACCCACAGCTGCAAGCCTTGCTCCGGCAACAAAAACTGCTACAATATCAGCAACAACAGCAACATCAGTTGTCGCAGCAATTTCCTCAGCTTCAGCAATCTCAAGTTGCCATACCTCTGCAGCCGCAGTTGAGGCCGCCGCTAGCACAGCCGGCAATGCAGCTAGCCGGACCTGTTAGGACTCCCGTCGAGAGCGGGCTTTGTTCTCGAAGGTTAATGCAGTATTTATATCACAAGCGTTACCGGCCAGAGGTGAGTTTCTGCATTTTATAATTTATTACGAGATAAACTGCACTGAAAGTACAATTTACTCAAATATTTTCTTGTAGAATAATCCCATAACATACTGGAGGAAGCTTATTGATGAATATTTTTCCCCACGAGCAAGAGAAAGATGGTGTGTGTCATCATATGACAAGAGAGGGAATACTTCAGCTGCTATTCCGCAGATTTCTCAGGTTAGCTAACTGTTCATACCTAAAATCATGTTAAATAGATTCCAAAAAATATTGTAAACCATCTCCTTAAAGTTCTACTATGTTGTTAATTATATCTTTGATGGCAATGAGAAACACAATTTGTATGAGTAGGTTCTGGAGGAAATATTTGTCATTGTAGCCTGCGATAGCTATTTTAATTGAAACCATCCTGCAATCACTATTCTGATTGTATATATGTATCATGTAACAAATCTACTGATAGCTGTAAAACTGGTTCTTTGTCTGCTCTCATATTATGGTCAAGATCAAGGACATTTGTTCCTTGATGTTTGGATCTATGAAATTGTAGTCACAGTCCTATTTTCTCGTTGTTACAGGACACGTGGCGTTGTGAAATTTGTAAGACACATGCAGGGAAAGGATACGGTAAGATGTTATATCGTTGGTAGTTTGCTCATTTCCCCTTCAGGATCGCTCATGGAAGATCAATGCTGATTCATTTATGCTTAATCTGTTATTTATCTATTTGCCAAGCTCAGAATTCTTGTGCATGTCTTTTGCTTTACAGAAGACAGTCAACATATTATTTTGTGAGGAAGCAATTAAGCATCAAGTGTGCAAATAAAAATAGCTTACGAAGTTGTTAACTCTCTAGAGCAGTACAGAACACCATTTCATGAGAAATACTCCTTCATGAGAAATAAAATAGCTTATAAGATGCAAGTTCTTATCTGTAATTTATCATCAATATTTTTTTTAGCTCACCCAGTTATCTGTAATAACATCTTACAGAGGCAACCTGTGAAATACTTCCTAGACTCTGCCAAATTAGATTTGACCATGGTGTTAAGGATGAATATCTATTCCTTGACATGCCCAATGAATTCCGGTTGCCCAATGGACTGCTGCTCCTGGAGCATACTAAAGTTGTTCTGAAGAGTATCTATGAGCACCAACATGTCACACATGAGGGGCATCTGAGAATAATATTCACCCCAGAACTAAAGGTATGTTCCTAGTTGACTATTTGTAGTAGCTTGCCCATACCAGAGCATCTTTTGAGTGCAGCATTTGTGGATATCTAGATGTTGCAAATGAGGGCCAACAAAGAATTATTCTAATCTGCTGATTGTGTATGCAGATTATGTCCTGGGAGTTCTGTTCACGGCGACATGACGAGTATATAACTCGCAAGTTTCTAACAGAACAGGTAGAGTTTATAGACCAGTATGCGCTTCCTGTTTCATTTCCTATTTGATTAACCTTTGGTTGAAAGGCTGCATATGGTTTGATTAGGTGTTGCTTACATATACACAAGTCTTTGATGCCTGGCATCTTTTCATTTAGTTGTGTATATGATGTGTATGTAATGGGTAGTGCTGATCCTGGGTAATGGTGGTGTGAAAAGACCAGTCCATTCGCATGTTTTACTTTGTCTATCCTCCATTTGCTGATCTATGTACTGAAGTAAAGCTACAGGTAGCTGCAAGGTGCAGATGCACAACACCAACAAGGAGTAACTCTTAGGCCGTAATTCATTGCAGTCCTAATGTTTGCCATCACACCTCCTTTCAAAGTCATTTACTGACAAGTGGGGCCATTTCTCCATGATCTCCACCGTCTTGTTTTGTGGGTTTAAATTATATATTATTACGATATTTGTTACGTTTTTGCAATTAAAAATTGCCTGTTTTTCTTTAATTTTCTTCCAACTGGATTTATACTTTGTAGCAAGTAGCAATGCACTGAGAATCAACTATTTCTCCAAATAATAAATCTGAATCTGTGGGTTTGTGTGACGCGCTTTAAATTTGGTATCCTTTATCTATTTCTTATATACATGCTTTTGCCATTTCAGGTTACAAATATGCTGCAAGTTGCCCAGAATTACCAAGCTATTGCCAATAAAAATGGGCCTGCTGGGGTTTCGAGCGATGATGCACGAAATACTTGCAACATGTTAGTAAACCTATAATCACAAAAGATGTATTTGATTCTCCCTAGAGGCCTAGAGCTGACCTTCATTTGGTATTCTAATTAATATAAGGCCATTCTTTTTTAACTTGTAGGTTTGTGTCAGCATCACGACAACTAGCGAAAAGTATAGATCACCACAGCCTAAATGAACACGGGCTTTCTAAAAGATATGTTCGCTGCTTACAGGTAAATGGAGTTCCCTCAGTAGTATATTCCTTATCTCTTTCCTCGGTGTTATTTAGAAACTCCTTTTGATATGTTATCTCATTTATTAAGATGTGCTTTTATTCTGTATGTGTGCAATATGGCATGTTGATTGCTTTTGTGCTCTTGGCAGATATCAGAGGTGGTGAATCACATGAAGGATCTAATTGAGTTCAGCCACAAGAACAAGCTTGGTCCTATAGGTATTACCAATTCACCAATCATCTGAAGTGTTCACCTAGGTGCCTAATTAAGTATTCTAAGACACTTTCTTCAGGACCAGTGATTCTCAGGAAAATGGTGGAACACCATTTTATGATTTCGTTCAGAAAATTAAGCCATAAAAATGCATGCTAATTTGGTCGTGATGTCACTTTGGTTGGTTTTGAACCAAGAGCTTTAACATGTGTACAAATTTGCCTCTATACAAATAGTGTGGAGCTAAACATCTTATATGCTGTCTGCTGATAACTGCAAATTATAACAACTCGATAGAAACATTTGTGGTGATAGCAACTCTGCTTTGCCCCATTGATCTGTAGTTAGAATGCTTGATATTTTGCATGTTCATCTTCAGAGGGCCTGAAGAATTATTCCAAGCAAACTGGACCAAAGCTTGCGGTGCAGAATATGCATGACATAAAGGGCGTCAAAACGGAAATGAGCCCCAATGTGAATAATGAGGTTCCAGGTGTTGGAGCAATTGGTAATAATCTCCAGAGTCCGGCAGCACAAAACAGCTACCAGCATATTCTGAGAAGCTCAAGTGCAAATCAGGGTCTGATTCAGCAGGAGGCATCACAGAGTGCTGTTGCAATAAACAATTACCAGAATATGCTTAGAACCTCAAGCGCAAATCAGGGCTTGCTTCAGCAGGAGGCATCTCAGAATACTGCTGTGCTAAACAACTACCACAATGTGCTTAGAGGCTCAGGCGCGAATCAGAGTTCGCATCAGCAGGAGGCATCAAGTATGTTCAAAGGTCCTACAGCGGTGCATAATGGCATTCAGCTGGAAGCTTCTAGATCGTTCCGTGCAGCTCAACTTGGGCAGTTCCAGCATCCCATGTCGTTCCAGCAAGCTATGCCCCAGCACCAGCATAACAATTTCCAGGGCCTGGGTGCGAGCCCCCAATTCCAGCAGCATGTGATACATCAGCTGATGCAAGAAGCCAAGAATACCAACAACCGCCCTCTGGTGCAGCAGCAGCAGCAGCACCAACAACGTCCTAGCACTCCCAATGCAAACGGTGGTCTATCATCCGGAGCCACAATCACCAACAGTGCTGCTAGCGGAGAGCAGGCACAGCACATGAATAATGGCGCGGCAAAGGGTGCCGCTCCAGTGGGCATTGCCGCCGCTCCAGTGGGCCTGACGGGGCCTAGCAATCTGATCAATAACAGCGGAGCTGGCATCGTCCAGCGGAGTAGCAGTTTCAAGTCAGTGAGCAGCAACCCAGCCACCACTGGTGGGAATGCCACGACTCCAAAGGCTGGGGAGTCTATGCATGACTTGGATGAGCTTGACCACCTCATCACCCACGAGCTTGCAGAGAGCGGCCTGTTCATGGGAGAGCAGTGGAACCTGTGACACATCGTGTCGTCAACCACCTAAGTTTCACTACTCAGAGTTGCGTTTGGTGGGAAATTGCCATAGATGTTCTACTTTTCTTTTTTGAGCTCTTGTTTCAGTTTGGAACAGTCTCTGGTGATCATAGACTGATGAAATGAAACCTTCAGTCATGTGAGAGAGTGAGAGTACTTGGCTTGGATAGCGTTGCAACCCAAAGTTATTAACTACTATGTAATGACATGATGTGGTTGTCACTTGTGCTGCTACCTCCATGATTTTATTATCAGTATTTGACTTGAATCGCCTGTGATTTGTTCCTAAATCCGTCCTAAGTAGGAGTAGTTGAAATTATGCAAGAGAGCTAGCAGTCCCAGAGTTTCCACAGTGCAGACATGACGGACAGGAAACCACATCTGTACAGGCCAAAAATTACAGTGAGCAGTGGAATCCCATTTTCTGAAACAACACACTTGTACAGGCCAAAAGTTACATTGGGGGAGTGAATTCCAAGTAAAATGTGATGTATTTTCTCTTTATTTGTCCTTTTCTACTGAATGAGTAGATGATCCAAGCAAGCAGCACGATGATGTGTGGCCACTTTTTGTGAGCTTTGATAGGCAGATGATGACATGCTACGAACTAGGAAGGGCCAAACACTTCATATTTGCAGACTGGGCATGTCTGTTTCACAAAAGCAAAATGACATGTGAGTAATTGAGGTGGACAAATCACCATTTATCTGAAGTTTAGTCTCAAATCAACAAGTTAAATGTTCATAATTTATTTACCTTGTCGATCTTGAGCCACCTAGTAATGCAACCATCGTGGTAACTGTGCTTGCAGGGCAAGGTTATGAGGCTCTCTCTGTTTCTGAAAGCTGATAGGCACACGGAACAACAACTGCATCCATTTGTTGAAAAATAAAGAGAAATTCATCAGTGACATTGACAGAGATTTACATTCAAAATGTCAATTACCAGCAATAATCTAGACTAGTTATCATCACCGAAAACTTCATATTTGATTTGAGAAGGTTGCAGACTCACTCATCATGGTTTGTCTTCCTTGAGAAGAATCCTGATCCTGATTTGTACTTCCATGGCACCAAATATCGCATGAGTTCGTCAGATAAACCTCTGCTCTCATTTCCTACTGATTCCACAAGTTCCTGCCTTTGCTATAGATTACAGAGAAAAGGGACTGGAATCAGCATGATTTTTTTTCCAATGAAGCAACCGTACCACTACCAAAATTCTCTCGTTCCAAACGAGGCCTTTAACAGGTACCCGAAAAGAACTGTGGAACATTCATATACCACAAACCTCGTAGGTCATGTTGTCTGGATCAACATCATCATTGTCACTGTCATCATCTTGCCTAGCAGCCTGCAAACCAATATCCGAAATTTTAGTTTGATGCAAGTAGCAAATAGTTAGTTCAACGAAATTATAGACTCTGTATAATAATCACCTCTTCTTCATCATCACCATTATCGTCATCATCGGTGTCAGATGGGGAAGGCACACAGCTTATATCTGAATTTAAGCCAAACACCAACAGAAAACGCATATTTGTCAGCTGATTCAACACCATGTACTATTGCCGAACTGGATCATAAACATGCATTGCATACCGTCCTGTTCGTCATCATCCGTATGCGTTTCGATCGTAAGATCCCCCATCTCCTCCTGCAGCTGCCTAGCGTATTCAAAGTCGGCCACGATCTGTTCATCTGAAGTTCTTGAGGTCTCTCCTGACCTTGAACCCCTGCTAGTGCAGCTCTCTTCATGACAATGATGTGAGCTCTCAGATGCACCAGGTGTCCTTGCACCCATGATCGATTGATACAGGCTCTCCTATTAAAAACAGAAGAGGAAAAATGAAAAGAAGGGCTCTAGATCACCAAAGGAAAATTGAAAGTACAGACGTTAATATGAAGCATCATATTAACTTTTCGAAGAAATTATGAAGCATCATATTTTTTTCTTATGAAGCATCATATATGTTACCTGGTCTTCAAGAACATCACCGATCACAAACTCGAGGAAGCTATCATTGTTTGCTTCGTCGCCGGCGGTGCTGTAGTGCACGGTGATCCTCCGGAAGGCGCCAGGCGGACCCACGGTGGCCATGGCCGCCGTGACCGGCGTGAGGCAAGAACCACCAATTACCTACAGGCCATAGAAATACCACCACCCATCGTTAATTAGCATCAATAAAGTTTCTGGTAAAGATGTAGGCGCTATTATGCTAAACCTGATTAATACAGAAAATCAATAACCAAAGAAAAATCACATATCTTGCTCTCTCTCTCAAGCAAACACCACATATTTTTACGAAAAGGAAAAAGGACGGAAATTCAGTGAGACAGAATAGCAGAGTCAAAAACAGAGGGAGGCAACAGAGAAGGAACAAGAACAAGATTGATCGGAAGAAGAAACAAGAACAAGGAGATGGATTGCTTACTTTCTATGCCTCTTCTTCTCTTCTCCTAGCTGAACTCTCACCTTCTCAAGGTTAGATGGATGGTTTGTTAATGAGAGAGTGGGTGGTGGTTAGATCCAAACCGAAGTATTTATATGCGCGGGTCGCCTTCTCTGTCTCGGTTCGCCATCGCCGTAGATTATGATTATCCCGTTTGATGCATTCTTTGTACTTACACTGACTATTCCATGTACTCTGCTTGTAATAATTATTTATTTCTGTATGCATCGCCTAGATTCAAGGTCTGGAAGATAATTTCTTCCTTTTGGAGAAGAAAAGGAAAACAAAATCAGATTAATTCGACACATACAAGATTGCTTTGTTTGTTGTTAGATGTAATAATTTTAATTAAACTTATGCTAGTTCCAGTTGTGAACAGCTGCATGATCAAACTGGCTTGGTCTGACCTCACCTTGACGCCCCTGTGGTTGCATCAGCATCAGAAAGAAAGTCGCTGTTCGTTGCATCGCCGGCGTCGACTTACAAGTCTTCGACTGTAATGATCGTCAGCCACCACATGTCTTCTTGGTGGCTTAGTTACTTGTTTAATCTAATTGCAGTCGTGTCTCTTGTGGTGATCTATCACAGTCATCACATGGAGCTAGATTCAGAGTTCAGACAGGGATTTTATGCTCATAGGATCATCAGAAAACCTGCAGCATCCTCATCTGGCAGCATGTGCTACCTTGTTAAAAAAGGGGCGACACCTTAACATATGTTCCCCGATTCATTGATTATTTTCAGGCACACAATTTTTGCTATTCAATACTGATCTGCCATTGGTGCGTATAAGTGTAGGAATCTTGACAGGTTCCAGTCCAGCCAGACACTGACTGTATCATTACACACACGATTAGGTAGCAATCCCTTTCATGGTCCCTCTCTCACCCAATTAGCAGTGATCTTAGGCGGTTAAGATCACCGACCACGCTACAGATCTCGACATCCTGGTGATCACGACGTCAACCAAATCTTTCTGGCCGTCACATGCAGACAAATCTCGAACCAGTGTTGATCTCAGTGTCCACATGAGAAGATTGGATGCCAAGAAAAGGCCAAAGACTTGAGGTTCAGAGGTCAACCATTAAGTAAAGGAGGGAGGATGTCAAGCTGATTCATCCTTGTTGTTCCTAATTCAAGTTGAGAGAAACAAGCTCTATGACATCATGGATAATGTATATAGCCTAGTATTATATAGGCAGTAATAATTAAAATAAATTATATGGTGAGTGTCATTCTCTAACAATAGATGGTTCTTCTTAGTCTTCCCCTAATTTCCATCTAGATCTCCTTAACTCTGTATCAATAGCGTCTATCTAGAGCTGGTTTTGGCTTAAATAGCAAGTAAATAAATTTCAGGACATGAGATGGCAACTTTTCTGTTTGATATATGGCTCAAAATTGCCATATTTTTTCAAATCCACCACTTATCCAGTTTGGTTTCTAGATATAATATCCACAGAAACACCTGCACTCAGATGGCATCACTTCAGTGGTCGTTCAAAACACCTCTCTTCCATCAGCCATTGTAGTTAATTATCACCTCTATCCATTATTATCAGCCATTTTAGTTAATTATCACATCTATCCCTTATTAGCAGCCATTTTAGTTAATTAAACGCCATCTCAAAAGAAAATGAAATGAAATAAATACCAGTTCACAATCATACTGTGAAAGTGTGAATTTTTTTTTTTTGAAACGGAGGCAAAAGCTTTGCCTCGTCTATTAATTAAGAAGAAGTTGCTCAGTTTTTAGGAGAAAACCGAGCGAAAACCTACAACAACATGGCCAAGCTCATACCAACAGCACACCCACAAGAGAAAAACAACAAAAGAATGCAACCTCTAAACCAACTAGAACCGACACCCAAGAGCACAACGTCCGGTCATGACAACCAAAAAAGTCCAACAACTAATCAACTGGCCCTCTTCCTTCTTATGCTCCTGATAGACACTTTCTTGAGAGACTTCTCCACCCTCCTGATCAAATCCTCCGAGGCCTTTCCCGCCAAGACGCAGTCAATGTCCTTGCCATATCCAGGGCTAGCCGCCTCCAAACTAGCGAGCAAGCCGCAAAGCTCTTTTGCAAAAAGAGCCTCAGAACTAGGCGCCAACACTGCTCCACAGTCCAAAGAGGCGACGGACTGGCAAGGCTCCAACTGTGGTGGCGGGGGTGTCGTGGCCACCTCCAAGGTCTCAAAAGAGCATAACGCCAACGGAAGCACCACAGGAGAATCACCACGCAACTCATGTCGCTCAGGCGTGATCTGCAACACCGGGGCCAAGGTCTCGTCTATGCCCTCGCTCTTCGAGGCAGTCGACACAACAGGTTGCAGGCTTGCAGCGACTGGCCGGGGCTGCCACGAGGAGAGAAACAACCGTAGAGATATTCTTCCTCGACCACAGATGACTTCTCCTCAACGGAGCCAAGTGCAAGTGAAACTTGCACGGTGGCGAGCTCATGTTCACCTGAAGAACATGCCTCCGTCGGCTCCAAAGAATCACCAACATGTGCCAACAACAACTTGAGGCTTGCCACCTCCTCACGGAGGGGGCGAATCGCCTCCTCGATGCGCATAGCAACCAACTGGGTGAGCTCCATGCGTAGCAAGGAAGCTGGCACTGAAAGCGGGAGTCCAAACTGGCGTTGACATTGAACTCCTCACAACACCTTGGAGAGGGCCTTGGCGGCGATGTTGCAGGAGACGACGAGTGGCACACGACCTTGACCCAACTCCGGGATGCCGATGTATGACATGGCTGTGCGGGCGGAGAGCGGCGCCGCGAACAAGGAGCACTTGCGTCCGGAGAACGTGCACGACTGTCTGGAGAGCAAGAACGATCGGCGGGAAAGCGTGCACGGCAGAAACGCTCCCGGTGACCAGGACGACGACATCGGATGCATCTGAAGGACTCACGACATGTGCTGACCTTGTGGTCACGCTCAAGGCACCAAAAGCATCTCCCACGAGCCCAACGCTTGAAAGCGAGACTACGCTCGAGGCCTTCCTTCCGAGGCGAAGTCGATGGCTCGCGGCTGGGGCGACCGCCTCGACCCACCTTCACCCAGTCATCCTCGTCCCCAGGAGCGCCAACAGCAGCAGAGATGTTGATGCAGGGCTCCGCTGGCGCCTCATCGTCATGGCGCACATCAGCGGTGTCGCGAACCGAGCCGGAAACAACCCCTTCAGAGGAGGCCAACGGCAACCGCGGAGCCAACTCTTCATCGTCGTCGTCCTCGTCGGAGTCCAAAGACGCAACCCAAAGCGAGCCCAAGGCCGGCATCGCACCACCGGCAGGAAGGGGCACTTTGGCAGGGCCACCCGAGGCAACCGACAGCAGCGACAATGACCCGAGGCCCTCGACCAGCACGGCAGGGTCGCAGAGCAGCCCATCCAAAGGGTGAGAGCCGGTTGGAGGAGTGGCCGCCATCCCAAACCGATGGCGAGGACGAGGCGACCTAGACACAGCACCGGCGGAGGCGGCCGGCGCTGCAGCACAAGGGGCCTGCATGGACGCCCGCAGCGCCTGGAGGACTGAATCCACCGTTGAGGCGACCGAGGGGCAGGCCGGACCAGAACCTGCAGGGGCAGCTGCAATCACGGCTGCTGCAGGCGCGACTGGAGGGATCGGGTGCGGGGTCCCCGCAGCAGGCCTGAGGCGAGGGCGGGCACGAGCTCGAGGCCGAGCCATCCGTCCCTGAACAGCCGGGTCAGACCTGCGGCGGGCGAGGGCAGCCGTGGCCAGCTCGTCGGCGAGAAAGCGAGCGGCAAGAGGCGGAGCCGGCGAGGCCGCCGGGGCGGGCTCAGACGCACGGGCGGAACGGCTGCTTGCATCTCTGCAAGGGCTCAGCCCGCCGACGCCATGGAGCTGACGGGAGGAGGGTAGAGGAGGGAGAGAACGCGACGGAGAGCTCAGATCTGGTCGGAGAAGAAGCAGAGGAGGCCGGACGGAGGAGATCTGGGCGGCAGCGGCGCTCACCCGCCGCGGGCGTGTTCGCGAGAGCGCGTCCTCATTCCGTGAAAGTGTGAATTGGTACAATACAGACCAAAAGTAAAAGTTCAGAATGGAGATTATTTTTTTCTGAGGATCTCCAGTGACACAAGCAAAGTTTTCCCACTGAAGTAGGGAAATACGTACGCTCGTCAGCGCTTGCGAGTGCAGCAAGTCACATCGAACGTTTTATACTTCAGTAAGTTGTGAAAATGACTAGAATGGAATTTCTCTTCACGGTCATTTTCGATGTCCGGAAGTGATGTACACTGCACATAAAAAAGGTTATTACTCGTGCTGTATTTGTTTTCTCTAGCACCAAACTGAAGGACCACGGAAGGAAAAAGGAACTCCGCTCCCGTGCCGCTCGTGAGCGGCACCGGGGCGTCCCCCACCTCCGGCCGCGCGGGGCCCTCCTCCGGCGACCCCCCCTCTCCGCCGCTGCCGCTGGCAGCCGCCGCGGTGGCGGCGGACCTGCCCCCGAAGGGGTGGTGGTTTCTTGCGGCGCCGTGCTCACGGCGTCTTTAATGGCGGCGGCCGGTGCTCCTCCGTGTCTTTGGCGGCGTCGTCCCTTGGTGGGTGCTCCTCCTCGGCACCCGTCCCTCTCTCCGGTCCCCTTCTGGCGGGGGACGGCCGGGCTGCGTAGGGAGGACCGGATCGGCCGCGCGGGCCGATCCGATCCGGTGCCGTGATGCGTTCATCCCCTCCGGCCTTGCTGCCTCCCATCCCTCGCTGCTCGATTGCGGCGGCGCTGCCTGCCTCTCTCTCGCCCACCCTGGTTGGTCCTTGGTCAGTTCTTGTGCGTGGCACGGCGGACTCGACGCAGCCTCGCGCTGCGCCAGATCTGGCGGGCTCTGGCGGCGGATCTCCGCCCCCTGGCCTGGTGCATGAGGCCGGCGTGGCGCCGGTGGTGAGCTCCGGGCGAGGCCTTCGGTGGCCAGTGTGGTACTGGGCATCGGTGGTTCGGCTTGTGGCGGCCTGGCCCGTGGCGGCTGGTGTTTGTCCCTCTGCAGTGGTTTCGAAGGTGTCCCTTGTCCCCGCATCTCTATCGGTCTCCTGCAGCGCGTTCTGCTGAGACGGACACTCCTCGGTTCGCAGTTGGCAGCCTTGGAGCGCGGCTCGCTCCCTACCCGGGGACTTGCCGTGGTGGTGCTCGGTCCCCAAGTCCTGTTGTCAGCCGTGGTGGACGCTGCTCCGTCGGGCTGACAAGCTCCATGGTTCTGCAGTGGCAGCCATGGAGGCGGCTTTCTCCTATCCAGGAGTGACGTGGCTTGGTGGTGGCTGCTCCTTGCCTCCTTGGGTGTTACCAGGTGCTGCCCCGCTTGTATCCTAGATCGGGCCTGGTGTGGTACCTTAGTTCGACCTCGGCTTGTATTGCTCTTCGGCGACACCGGTGGACGGTGCAGCCTCGGCCATGCAGTGCCCTTCGGTTTGCGCTTGCGGTTCTTGCTCCGCAGTGTGCTATCCGGGTGTGGACTCGGCTCCGTGATGCCTTTCGATTTCGCCTGCGGCGTCGTGTCGTGAGCTCGGTGTGCGTGGCCTTTCGTGCACATTGGCGACACAGTGGATCTTTGGTTGTGATCTCGGCGGAGTAGCCCTTCGGCATTGTCTCGGCTGCTTGTCGCCCTTCGACTACGCCTTTGGCCTGCTGGTGGAGCGGTGTGGACTCGGTTGCGCTTCACCCTTCGCGCACGCCGGCAGTGTTTGGTTTGGTCTCGGCTGACGGGTGCTTTTCGTCCACGGTGGTGGTGCTTCCGGGCAATGTGCCAACTGTTTGGTTCGGTCTCTTCTTGCGGTGTTTCTACTTGTAGTTTGGGGAGGTCATGTTGCCTCGCCCCGGTATCTTGCCCAGAGTCCTCTCAGAGTTTTCATGTATGTGGGTGTGTGTGTGTGTTTCCTGATTATTTCTCTTCCCCTGTAATCCCCCGTGTACTCCGGTTCACTTGAACCTATCTTGTAGAGGTTGCAAAATCTCATAGGCAAATATGAATGAAAAAATATTCAGGTGGGGATTTATACCCCCGGTGACCATTCAAAAAAAAAAAAAAAACTGAAGGACCACGAATATTCTAATAATGGACCGGAACATATACAGGCCAATCAGATCACAGGGACAAATGCCATTTAGCTCAACGCAACGCAGAAATGATGGAATTTGGCCTTAAGACCTTAGCCTATGTGTCACTATAAACTCTGAAATTTTCTTAACCCATGTGGGAATGGTAAGGGGTGGGATTAACCCACATTGCTAGTTGAGAGAGAGTTGAAGTGGTATATAAGGTGGGATATTCTAGTGCTTGCAAGTGAGTGAGAAGAGAGAGAGGCCTCGCGCACTCCTCCTCCGCCGCCCGCCTTGCACGCCACGCCGCGGGTTGCGGGAATCTCGACCACTTGAGCTTATCTTTTTGCTGTTCAGGAAATTAATTATGTTAATTAATTAGGAGTTATTACGTAATGCGGCCGTTTTGTTCTGGTTTTTCTGGATCGTGGACTCCTTCCTGAACCGCACTATATAAGCGTGGACGCGAACCCTAGCCTGTACGAGACACCATATGTGACCGCCTCTTTCCAGTACATTGCGCCGTCGCCTTCGTCTTCCCCATCCCGTTCTTCGGCGTGCACCGAGCGGTGGGACAATAGGCCCCCGAAACCCTGCCTCTCGTAGACCTGTACGAGTGAGGGGCAATCAGATTTTTGGGGAGCGCTTACGCGTGACTACTGGAACAATACGTCGTCCAACGACAAGTTCTCGAAGAACGACTTCTTCCCGGATATCGACAACCTCTTCGGCAACCTCAACATGGGCGACAACAACCAGGATCCTGCTGCTGCCGCCAACATCGCCGCTACTGCTATGGCGGCCAACGCTGGATGGTATGTGTTTCTGTCCTCCTCGTTTCAGATCTTGCTAGAATTTCTAGTACTACTGTTTGGAGTAGATGCGATAGGTTTATCTTATCTAGATGCTATATGTTCATCTGCTATATGTTCATCTACTTGATCTGCATGATTAGTTCATCTGCTATTTCTATAGTCATGATTTGTCAAGTATTAGTTCGGATTAATTCATATGATAATTAATGCCAACATAAATACATAATGTGGCCAACCGTGGTCACCTTCAATAAAAATATGCATACGCAGTTTATGTACGACATGTCAGAGCGTGACACTCCTCTTCTAGGTGGAAAACGCTCGCGTCGCCCCATGGGAGCAGCGCCGAAACCCTAGCCGCCCCCACCCCTCCTTTTCCGCATCTTCTCGCTGCCGGAGGAAGTTGGCGGGCAAAGCCCCTCCTAGCGGTGGTGGGTTCTTATATCCGAGCGCGACTGGTGGCAGCGGGGACCTCCTCCTCCTCGTGTGGTGAGTTCTCTAGCCGGAGCTTCGCGTTGGTCCTAGGCGTGTGGCTTGTCCGATGAAGATGGACGCCGGGGCGGCAGTCCTGGATTTTTTTTGGCTACCTTGGCGATCGTTGTGGCCGCAAAGGCGACATGACGCCTGGTTCGGGAGATTCGGTACAACTCAACCCCTCATCTCCGCGTGTTGCGGGTGGTGGTGGTGATGTGCGCTGAGATCTCCGGTCTACTATTGGAAGCCGGTGGGCGGTTGCGTGGGGCGTGCCGATCTGCCTAATAAAGGAGGCGGTCCTTGGGTTTTTGTCACGTTAAGATGGTGTTCTGCTCGATGCTGACCCTTATTGATCTAGCCAGTGACCAGTTCTGGAAGACTTCACCGACGATCTCCATTGGGCGCCTGATGCTTGTAGATTGCTGGATCCGATAGGATTTGGTCGTGCGGCTTCAGAAGGGAGTGGCGTGAAGCTTCACTATTTGTTGCCATCATCGGACATGTCGGTTTTCGATTTTCATGGAGAAAGCAGCGATGGAGAATGTTATAGCGGCAAGGTCCGAGGTCTAGTAAGCAGATTGAGTCTTCGTGACACATAGGAGTTCACTTTGTGTTTATTGACTTGCAGCAGCGACATCGGCAAACGAGGATGACAACATAAAAGGAGTAAATAGTGCTATTTTTTCAGGCTGAAAATTCAAAGTTTGCTCTTAATTGGTTGTAGGTGGCAATGACTTTGTTGAAAGTTTTGAGAGGTGGGACTTATCGTAGTATGGAAATGCAAGGGCTGTCCTTAATTAGTTGTAACTAGCAATAGCCTTATTGAAGATATTATTTTAAGAACGTGGACTCTGGGTGTTGTTTTGGTAATGATATGTGTTGGAGCTACAAGATTTTGATCACCATAGCATGATATTTTTATTTTTCCTTAATTTTTTACTAAGATTATGTGCTTCCTTAATATTTTTAGGACATTTTACATGCATATTTAAACAAATCACAGACATCTATTTAGACGGAGTGAGTATATTTCCTCGAAATTTCTTGTTAGGGCATCTCCAACGGGGCGACATATTTAATTATTATCCACGAGCGTCCATTTCCGTCGCCCCACGGACGCGAAAATGACCGTTTTTGTCCACGCGTCCGTTTGCGTCTAGGGGTGGCTCCAGCGGGGCGACACATTTTTTTTCTACTTGTTTTTTTTTCATTTAAACATAGTTTCAAACATTACATATTCAAACATGGTTTTACACAAACTAATACATAATTGGGAACATGGTTTACACAAACTAATACATAGTTTGAACCATGGTTGATACAAATAAAAACATTGTAAAAAAGGAAAGCCAATAGTGTTGGTTCCGTATGTTCGCTGCCAAGAAAGAACACTCTCAGGCACTTCCAGTCACCCAAACTGGAAAATCCAGCAGGTGACGGTACCCCTGTTGGTTCTTTCGAGGAAGAACAACCAGAAACCTTCACTACTGGCTTCAACTGGCCCGTAGCCATATTCGCCGTAAAGAAAGAACACTCTAAGTTTTAACTACCAGTGTCCGAGCCGGATTCGCCGGTGTGGTAGTGCCTGCGGCAGGCTGTATCGTTGAACACCTTGACGATCATCTGTCGTCCCCCTTGTAGAGGAAGGTGAGCTGGCAGCCGGGCTCGAGCGCGAGGCCGCGGGTGAACTTGTCCCACCCCGTGTGCAGGTACATCTTGCCCTGCCCGTCGAACAAGATCTCGAGAGTCCACCGACAGAAGTTGCAGCTAGCCTCCCGTAGCTGCAAGTGCGCCAGCTCGACGCTATCGACGAACTCGGCGAACTTGTCTGGGAGTCGCTTGATTCCGAGTGGGTCGTTGTCGATGCGGAGGAGAAACTCGAAGCAGCGGTCCTCCTACAAAGACGAGGAGGGCGCATGCGATGGCAACCGTGGGAGCCGTAGCTGCTCCACCACGGCGGCCCCTGCCCCAGCCCCGGGGGCGCCCAGGCCCGCGGCCTCGACCACCTCGCCGACCATCAGGACCCGCCATGGACTTCCTCACGGCCTTGGGTACGTTGCAGGAAGAGCTAGGCGACGCTACGGTGGAGTTTGTGGCGGCTATGGTTTGTGTGGAGTAGTGGATGAGGAGCGTGCACCCTCTTTATATAGGCCGGAGGCAGGTGATACGTCCAATTTGCATCACTATTTTATATCATAATTTGCTATTATTCATTGATATATTTCATATTGGGACACAATACTTATGTTATTTCATCTATTTTGCATGTTTCATCATTATTGGAGGATCAAGCACCGGAGCCAGGATTCTGCTGGAAAAAGCACCGTCAGAATGCAATATTTCGGAAGATCAACTGTGGAAGGAAATCATACCAAAAATCCTATTTTTCAAGATGACGAAGGAAGCCAGAAGGAGGAGCTGAGAAGACCCAGGGTGGGCCCACACCACTGGGCGGCGCGGCCCATGGCCTGGCCGCGCCACCTGGTGGTGAGGGGGCCCCACAGCCCCTTTCGCCTCCTTTTCTTCGCGAAACCCTTCGTCCCGAAGACCTAAGCCACAGAGGATACCTCGCGAAGAGTTACAGCCGCCTCTGCGGGGCGGAGAACACCAGAGAGAAAAGAGCTCTCCGGCGGCTGAGATCCGCCGGGGAAATTCCCTCCCGGAGGGGGGAAATCGACGCCATCGTCACCGTCATCGAGCTGGACATCATCTCCACCGCCATCACCATCATCTTCATCATCATCACCGCCATCTCCATCGCAGCACCTCGTCACCGCTGTAGCAATTTGGGGTTTGATCTTGATTGTTTGATAGGGGAAACTCTCCCGGTATTGATTTCTACTTGTTGTTGATGCTATTGAGTGAAACCATTGAACCAAGGTTTATGTTCAGATTGTTATCCATCATCATATTACCTCTGATCATGTTCCATATGATGTCTCGCGAGTAGTTCGTTTAGTTCTTGAGGACATGGGTGAAGTCTAAATGTTAGTAGTGAAGTATGTTGGGTAATATTCAATGTTATGATATTTAAGTTGTGGTGTTATTCTTCTAGTGGTGTCATGTGAACGTCGATTACATGACATTTCACCTTTATGGGCCTAGGGGAATGCATCTTGTACTCGTTTGCTAATTGCGGGGTTGCCGGAGTGACAGAAACCTAAACCCCCGTTAGTATATCGATGCAGGAGGGATAGCAGGATCTCAGAGTTTAAGGCTGTGGTTAGATTTATTCTTAATTACTTTCTTGTAGTTGCAGATGCTTGCAAGGGGTATAATCACAAGTATGTATTAGTCCTAGGAAGGGCGGTACATTAGCATAGGTTCACCCACACAACACTTATCAAAACAATGAAGATTAATCAGCTATATGAAGCGAAAGCACTAGACTAAAATCCCGTGTGTCTTCAAGAACGTTTGGTCATTATAAGTAAACAAACCGGCTTGTCCTTTGTGCTAAAAAGGATTGGGCCACTCGCAGCAATTGTTACTCTCGCACTTTACTTACTCTTACTTTATTCATCTGTTACATTAAAACCCCCTGAATACTTGTTTGTGAGCATCTACAGTGATTCCTACATCGAAACTGCTTGTCAACACCTTCTGCTCCTCGTTGGGTTCGACACTCTTATTTATCGAAGATACTACGATACACCCCCTATACTTGTGGGTTATCAAGACTATTTTCTGGCGCCGTTGCCGGGGAGTGAAGCGCTATTGGTAAGTGGAATTGGTAAGGGAAACTTTTACTGTTAGTGATGATTTTATTTCTGCCTGCTGCTATAATTCATTATGGAGAGATCTTCTCTCGAATGTTTATTTGGAAAATCTACTACTACTGCAAAGGTAGTGGATAAGGCACCAGGTGAGGAAGAGATACCATACAAAATACCTATGAAAATTATTGAACGTGTAGTGGATAACCGTTATACAGGGGATGGAACTGTCCACCCTGGAGATCATTTACTGTTCTTACATGAATTATGCGATTTATTCAAGTGTGCAGGTATTGCTATGGATGAAGTGAGGAAGAAACTATTCTCTATATCGCTGTCTGGTAAAGCGGCGCATTGGTATAAATTATTGGATAATGGGGATTCTCTTGAATGGAATGATATTGTGCCCCGGTTTTATTCTAAGTTCTATCCTCCAAGTAAAATTCATAAGGATCGTAACCGCATATATAATTTTTGGCCTCATGATGGAGAGAGTATTGCCCAAGCATGGGGGAGATTGAAGTCTTTAATGCTCAAATGCCCCATTCATGAGCTTCCTGGTAATGTTATTATTGATAATTTCTATGCAAGACTTTCTTTTGAAGACAAGACCTTGCTGGATACTTCTTGTTCTAGATCATTCACGCGCAATAAGGAAGAGTTTAAAAGGGACCTTCTTAATCGGATCCAGGAAAATACTGAAGGATGGGAAATCGAAAAAGAAAGAGAATCAGGTATAAATTATGATTACAAATGCATTGAAGACTTTATGGAAACAGATAAATTTCGTAATATGAGTTCTACTTATGGTCTTGATTCTCAAGTTGCTGCAAATCTTTATAAAACTTTTGCTTCTCATTATGAATTGCCTAAGAAGAATTTTGATAAGTTTCATGAACCGTATAAAGATAAAATTGATTCATCTATAAATAAATGTGTTGTAGTTGAAACTATGGATCATGTTATTCCTGAAGTTTATATTGAAAAAACTCCTTTCCCTGCTAAAATGAAGGAGTACTCTGTTATAAATAGTGCGGTTCATAAAAGTGAAAAGAAACCTATAGAACCTGAAAAACAAATAAAAGTTGAACCTGCTGTTGCAATAGTTAAAGATCTTGTGACTGAAAATGTAGAGGATGGTCATATTATTTTCTGTGAAGATGCTTCTAATATTGTTTCACATCCTAATAAACCCAAGCAAGCTAGTGTTCCTATGCTATCTGTTAGAATTGGTGATCATTGCTATTATGGTTTATGTGATATTGGTGCAAGTATTAGTGCTATTCCTTATGAGCTTTACACGGAGATTATGCACGGAATTGGTTCTTGTGAACTTGAAGATATTGATGTGGTTATTCAACTGGCTAATAGAGAAACTATCTCTCCAATTGGTATTGTTCGAGATGTGGAAGTTCTATGTGGTAAGATTAAATATCCTGCTGACATTTTGGTTCTTGGTTCTGCTGCTAGTGATTATTGTCCTATCATTTTTGGTAGACCTTTTCTAAATACTTGTGGAGCTATTATAGATTGCAAGAAAGAGAAAATTTTGACTAAATTTGCTGGTGAATCTTATGAGTTTAACTTCTCTAAATTTACCAAAACTCCTTATAAAGCTGATTTGCCTAGTAATGATTTTAAAATGGAACAGTGTGCATCTATTGTTCTTGTTCCTAATAATCCTTTGCAGCAACATTTGGAGAATAGCGAGAGTGAATTTTTTAGGAAAGAAAGAGATGAGCTTGAGGAAATTTTTCTTCGCCAACCTATTCTTAAGCACGATTTACCGGTGGAAGATTTGGGTACAACACCGCCACCAAAGGAAGATCCTGTTTTTGAATTAAAACCTTTGCCTGATAATCTTAAATATGCTCATATTGATGATAAGAAAATATATCCTGTTATTATTAGTTCTACGCTTACAGAGTTTGAAGAAGAAAGACTATTGGAAATATTGAAGAAACACCGAGGTGCTATTGGCTATACTCTTGATGACTTGAAGGGGATTTCTCCCTCTATTTGCCAACACGCCATTAATATGGAAGATGATGCGAAACCTATTGTTGAACCTCAGCGTCGTCTAATTCCTAAAATGAAGGATGTGGTAAGAAATGAGGTATTACGACTTCTTGAAGCTGGTATTATATATCCTATTGCTAATAGTAGATGGGTTAGTCCTGTGCATTGTGTTCCTAAGAAAGGAGGAATGACTGTTGTGCCTAATGATAATGATGAGCTCATACCTCAAAGAGTAGTTGTAGGTTATAGAATGTGCATTGATTTTCGTAAAGTTAATAAAGTTACTAAGAAAGATCATTATCCTTTGCCTTTTATTGATCAAATGTTAGAAAGGTTATCCAAAAATACTCATTTTTGCTTTCTTGATGGTTATTCTGGATTTTCACAAATTGCTGTTAAAGCTAAGGATCAAGAGAAAACCACTTTCACTTGTCCCTATGGAACCTATGCTTATAGACGTATTCCTTTTGGTTTATGTAATGCTCCTGCTACTTTTCAAAGATGCATGTCTGCTATTTTTCATGGTTTTTGCGAGAGTATTGTAGAGGTATTCATGGATGATTTTTCTGTCTATGGGAATTCTTTTGATAATTGTTTGCGGAACCTTGATAAAGTTTTGCAGAGATGTGAAGAAACTAACCTTGTTCTTAATTGGGAGAAATGCCACTTTATGGTTAATGAAGGAATTGTATTGGGACATAAAATTTCCGAGAGAGGTATTGAAGTTGATAGAGCTAAAGTGGAAGCAATTGAGAAGATGCCCTATCCTAGGGATGTTAAAGGTATTCGTAGTGTTCTTGGTCATGCTGGGTTTTATAGGAGGTTTATTAAAGATTTCTCCAAGATTTCAAAGCCTCTTACTAATCTTCTTCAAAAAGATGTACCTTTTGTTTTTGATGATGATTGTAAGGAAGCTTTTGAAACTCTAAAGAAAGCCCTAACAACTGCTCCTATAGTTGAACCTCCTGATTGGAATTTACCATTTGAAATTATGTGTGATGCTAGTGATTTTGCTGTAGGCGCTGTTCTTGGACAACGAGTAGATAAAAAATTGAATGTTATTCATTATGCTAGTAAAACTCTTGATGCTGCTCAAAGAAATTATGCTACTACTGAAAAAGAATTGTTAGCTGTAGTCTTTGCTTGTGATAAGTTTAGATCTTATATTGTTGATTCAAAAGTTACTATTCATACTGATCATGCTGCAATCAGATACCTTATGAAAACGAAAGATGCTAAGCCAAGGCTTATTAGATGGGTACTTCTGTTGCAAGAATTTGATTTACATATTGTAGATAGGAAAGGTGCTGATAATCCTGTTGCTGATAATTTATCTAGATTGGAAAATATTGCTTATGATCCTGTTCCTGTTAATGATAGTTTTCCAAATGAACAATTGGCTGCAATAAAGGTGAGTACGCGAGACAGCCCTTGGTATGCTGATTATGCTAACTTTATTGTTTCCAAGTACTTGCCTCCGACCTTTTCAGCTCAGCAAAGAAGGAAATTCTTTTATGACTTGAGGTATTATTTCTGGGATGACCCACACTTATATAAAGAAGGAGTGGATGGTATTCTGCGAAGATGTGTTCCCGAATATGAACAGCAGGAAATATTGAGTAAATGTCATGGTAGTGCTTATGGAGGACATCACGCCGGAGATAGAACCGCGCAAAAGGTTCTACAATCAGGTTTTTATTGGCCAACTCTCTTCAAAGACGCAAGGAAGTTTATTTTATCTTGTGATGAATGCCAAAGGGTTGGTAATATCTCCAGACGCAATGAAATGCTTATGAATTATACTCTTGTTATTGAACCGTTCGACTGTTGGGGATTTGACTTCATGGGACCCTTTCCCTCTTCAGAAGGTAACACTCATATACTTGTTGCTGTTGATTATGTTACTAAATGGGTGGAAGCCATACCTACAAAAAGTGCTGATGGTGAGACCTCTTTAAGAATGCTTTTAGATATTATTTTTCCTCGATTTGGAGTTCCTAGATATATTATGACTGATGGAGGTTCTCATTTTATTCATGGTGGTTTTAGAAAAACTCTTGCTAAATATGGCATTAATCATAGAATTGCTTCTGCTTATCATCCTCAAACTAGTGGGCAAGTAGAACTATCAAATAGAGAAATTAAATCTATCATGCAAAAGACTGTTAATAAAACTAGAAAGAATTGGGCTAGTAAATTGAAGGATGCATTATGGGATTATAGAAATGCTTATAAAAACCCCATGGGAATGTCACCTTATAAAATAGTTTATGGAAAAGCTTGTCATTTACCTTTAGAATTAGAGCACAAAGCTTATTGGGCTGTTAGAGAATTAAATAAGGATCCTAAACTAGCTGGTAATAAGAGGTTGTTGCAATTGAGTTCTCTAGATGAATGGAGAAGTGAAGCTTATGAAAATGCTAAACTCTTTAAAGAGAAAGTTAAAAAATGACACGATAGAAGGATTATCAAAAGAGAATTTAATATTGGGGATAAAGTCCTATTGTATCGGTCTCGTCTTAGATTCTTTGCAGGGAAATTACTCTCGAAATGGGAAGGACCATATGTTGTCGAGGAGGTGTATCGTTCAGGAGCAATTAAAATTAGCTCTCTCCAAGGCAATGCCACACAAGGGGTGAATGGACAAAGACTCAAGCATTATATCTCAGGTGATTCTTATAATGTTGATGTTGATATTATTCAAGTGGAAACACCGGAGGCTTTCATTAAAGGACAAATTGACAGTCCGCCAGAACTCGACTTTGAATAGGTAACAGTACTGGTAATAAAAGTTTCGTAATTTACCTCCCGAACAATATTTTTGCTGTTTTTGGAAAATATGAAAAATTACGAGATCGAAACGGAGTGGAGGAGACGCACGAGGGCGTGCCACCATAGGCCGGCGCGGCCTGGCCTGGGCCCGCGCCGCCCTTTGGTGACGCCGCCTCGTCGCCCCTTTCCGACTCTGGTTCGACCTGGTACTTTCCGTTTGTCATGAAATTTTTTGCTATATAACCCCCCGGACCCCTGGAGGTCCGTATATCGTTTTCTCGACGTGTTTTGTTTCGAGCTGTTTCTGCCAGGATCTATTTTCAATCTAGGAGCACCATGGTCTCCCACAACAAGGACAAGGAGCCTTCGGAGGAAGATATCCAAGACCCCGAGTTGAAGGAAGAAGTCAAGGAGGATGAAGAGGAAGTCGAGGAAGTTCCGCGAGTACGCCCGCGCACCACCATTGCAAGCATCGGAGTGGTGTCAAACCCGTTCAACGCCAAGAAGAGTGCACGGATTAGCACTGGAGGAGGAGTTCCACGTCATTACCTAGCTCCAAAGACATCTCCTCCAGGCACCTACAACCCCTTCCGCAATCTAATTTACAATAGTCAAATTGAAAGGACTCCCAAGGCAGCATTGCCTAGCAATTGGGATATAGATCGTTCTAACACTGCAGGAAGGATGAAGCCTGAAGCTGAAGAGTGGGGAAATAACTCCAAGAGTTGGGACTCGCCGTCGGATATACTTCTTAACCGCGTCGAGCATAATTCGGAGATGATCCGCAATCTCATGTACAAGATTGATGAGCTTCAGGAGCTTGTCGAGAAGCTTGTCAAGAATTCATCACCACCATCGCCAAAGGAGTAATTCATCATCGGTATTGGCATCCCCTTGGTTTGTTCCAAGCTTGGGGGAGTGCCGCGGTATCACATCATCACTATCTTTTACTTTTTACTGTCAAGTAGTGTCATATCATGAGTAGGGAAGTTATCATATAAGATGGGTTGCAGTGTGGAAGTATCTCTCCTTTAGTTGGTTGTCTATGTATCCCTTGGTGTGAGTTATCGTTATGGAATATTAATGAGAAGTCTTATCATTTACATATTGCACACCTTATTTTAGTTTGCAATCTATATTATATGATTGATCTTGATTTTAGTATTGGTATCACTTTGGGAGCATCGAATAAATCTATTTGGTTTTGGCAAACTTAGCATTGGTCAGTAGCAACAACACTTTGAAGTTTAAGTAGAAAAGAGAAATACATGTAGATTGTTTCATTGTCCTTCTTTCTTGTTAGCTCATAGCTTATTATTCTGAAGCTAAAATTGTTTGTGCTTACAAGGAAGATGCATGATTTTGTCTATCATATGTATATTTGTTTGTTTCCATCAACTCTTATGCTTGCTAATTAACCTTGCTAGCCAAAGACCTGTACTGAGAGGGAATACTTCTCGTGCATCCAAACCTGAACCCAAACCTATGCCATTTGTGTCCACCATATCTACCTACTACATGGTATTTTCTGCCATTCCAAGTAAATACTTCATGTGCTACCTTTAAACAATTCAAAATTTATTACTTCTTATTTGTGTCAATGTTTTATAGCTCATGAGGAAGTATGTGGTGTTTTATCTTTCAGTATTGTTAGGCAGCTTCCACTAATGGACTAGTGTCTTCATCCACTTATCCTACAATTTTGCAAAAAGAGCTGGCAACGGGGTTCCCAGCCCCAATTAATCAATTTTCATTAATAATTCTCTTCACATGTTTTGCTCTGATTCATCAGTAAGCAACTTAATTTTGCAATAGACACTCCTCCATGGTATGAGATTGTTGGAAGGCACCCGAGGATTCGGTTAGCCATGGCTTGTGTAAGCAAAGGTTGGGGGGAGTGTTATCCTTAAATAAACTAAAGTACATGTGTAAACAAAAGAGAAGAGGGATGATCTACCTTGCTGGTAGAGATGACGTCCTTCATGGGAGCCGCTCTTTGGAGGTCTGTTTGGCAAGGGAGTTAGAGTACCCGCTACCAGTCGTTGACAACAACAAACACCTCTCAAAATGTTACTTTCATTCTCTTTATATGATTTCAAAACTGAAAAAGCTCTAGCACATGATTTAATCCCTGCTTCCCTCTGCGAAGGGCCTATCTTTTACTTTATGTTGAGTCAGTAAACCTATTTCCCTCCATCTTATGCAAGCATTTGAGTTGTTGTGATCAAACCATCTATATTGTGATTTACTTCATCATGTCTTTTACTCTTCTTTGTTTAGTACAAGTTTTATCTGAATGAATATAACTTTGCAAATTATCAATGATCATTATGATTGAGTATGCAAGTTTACCATAAGCTTTAAATATGAGAGCATTGCTCAATAGATAAGTATAACCTGTTAATTGTTCTCTGACCAAGAACGAAGTTTGCCATCACCAACTATGATTTCTTATGCACCTTTATTTGTGATTACCTTATACTTGTTTCAAGTTGAGTTATATGGGGAAGTTGTTTACTAGAATGATTTGTGTGAATGAATATGATGCTTCTTGTCCGTATTTTATTTATCGACTTTTCACTCCATAAACATGTGGTCCTGTTTACCGAGTTCAGTTTCGCTTGGGGACAAGCGAAGTCTAAGCTTGGGGGGAGTTGATATGTCCAATTTGCATCACTATTTTATATCATAATTTGCTGTTATTCATTGATATATTTCATATTGGGACACAATACTTATGTTATTTCATCTATTTTGCATGTTTCATCATTATTGGAGGATCAAGCACCGGAGCCAGGATTCTGCTGGAAAAAGCACCGTCTGTTATCACCAGAATTTGACCGAGCCAGAGGTGGGCCACGATCAAGATGGGCTTGAAGATTATATGCGGAGAAAATACGTAGATCGGCCTTATATGCAAAGTTGGGCTGGATTGCCCATATATCTGTAATATAATAGATCGTATCTTAGATAGAGTTTTACCCGTGCACGGTTAGGTGCACGCCTAAATTAGAAAGTCCCCTGGACTATAAATATGTATCTAGGGTTTATGGAATAAACAACAACCAACGTTCAACCAACACAAATCAATCTCGGCGCATCGCCAACTCCTTCGTCTCGAGGGTTTCTACCGGTAAGCGACATGCTGCCTAGATCGCATCTTGCGATCTAGGCAGCACAAGCTCCACGTTGTTCATGCGTTGCTCGTACTGAAGCCTTGTTGATGGCGAGCAACGTAGTTATCATAGATGTGTTAGGGTTAGCATTGTTCTTCGTATCATATGCTTGCGTAGTGCAACCCCTGCATATCTAGCCGCCCTTACACCTATCTTAGGTGTAGGGGCGGCACCCCGCTTGATCATTCTTTAGTAGATCTGATCCGTTACGGTTGCTCCTTGTTCATCAAGGATTAGTTTAATATCTGCAATAGTTAGGCCTTACAAGGGGCTGGAGGATCCAGCGGCACGTAGGGTGTCGTTCGCAAGTCCTAGACAGGATGTTCCGGGGATCAACCTCGTGTTGGTTTTTAGGCCTTATCTAGGATCGGCTTACGATCACCGTGCGTGGCCGCGAGGCCCAATCCTGAGTAGGATGATCCGATTATGCGGTGAAAACCCTAAATCGTCGTAGATCTCATTAGCTTTATCTTGATCAAGCAGGACCACCATATATTCGTGCACCTCGTACGAATCATGGGTGGATCGGCTCCCATGAGCCGATTCACAGGATAACCTGAGAGCCGATCGAGGCTCGTATTTAATGTTTACGTGTATGCCATGCAGGAAACTAAGCGAGGCATCTCCATCACCTTCCTGACCAGGTATAGGTCAGGTGGCACGCCCTTGCATCAGCATCGGACGTGTGACCAGAAGGCTTTGCGGGCCGTCGCTCGGAGGGACCAGGGCCAGCCGAAACCCTAAGTTGTTCCCGGCTCTACTGTGTTGCCCGTCGCTGCCCGCCGGTGGGTTTCTGACGACAACACATTCTGGCACGCCCGGTGGGACCAGCTTCTACATCAACCACATCGCCATCTACATCTGAGATGGCGGACGGCACGCCAGTCACATACGACGACCTAACCGAGGAGCTCAAGAAGAAGTACGACGAGATCAAAGCACTCCTCGAAGCCGACCTCATCGGCTCTTTCCACAGGACCCGTTCCCATGGCATCAGATGGAAGGGGTTCTCGCCTAACGGTGCACTAGATGGGATAGACCTCTCTGCCCCGTCGGAGGAACGCACCAGGTCCCTGCGGCAGGAGATCAACTACTTGGTGGCTCACTCGATACACCGCCACTCTGAAAACCTGGTAAACACGTTGGAGCGGGTCGCTCTTCGCGTGATCCAGGAGATCATGAGGCACCAGTACTCGCCGTCAGGACCAGCTCTCGGGACACATCAAGGAGAGTTGCCACTCCAGTCCCGTCCACCGCTGCCATTTGCGTTGGCAGCACCAGAGGTGCCGGCTTCACCGGCATTCGTCGTCCACAAGATCGGTGGTGACCCTAGTGACTGCCAGTTCTTGCAGGAGGCACCTAAGGAGATCCCTCACGGGTACATGTGCACGTATGTGCCAGATTGCGGTAACTGGGCGCTCGCAAACCAGGCCGCGACATCAGGGGCTTCTGGGAAAACAGGAGGAACGTCAGCAACGGATCGTGAGAAGCAGACGTGGCTAACTAAATACGCCACCCCGACGAACCTCCAGAGCACAGCTCCTGCAGTTGGCTCAGAGCTGGAAAAACAAGCGTGGCTGGCTAAGTACGCCACCCCGGCGAATCTTCAGAGTTCGACTCCTACAGCCAGCACCGTGGATCAGATCAGCACGATCCTGAGGGACCAGTTCGGCATGATGCCGAAAAGAAGGACGATCGGCTATTCCAAGCCGTATCCCGATGAATACGAATTGGTCCCACTACCACCTAAGTATCGGCTCCCTGATTTCTCCAAATTCAGTGGATCGGATGGCTCCAGCTCCATCGAGCATGTAAGCCGATACTTGGCGCAGCTTGGAACGGCTTCAGTGTCGGATCCACTACGCGTGAGGTACTTCTCACAGTCCCTCACGGGATCGGCTTTCGGGTGGTACACCTCGTTGCCACCGAACTCGATCCAGACTTGGAAGCAGTTGGAAGAACAGTTCCACATGCAATATCACTCAGACGCTACCGAGTCTGGCCTTGCCGATCTAGCACAAGTACGTCAGAAGCGTGGAGAAACCGTGGCAGAATACATCCAGCGCTTCAGAAATCTGAGGAACCGATGTTATTCGGTTCGTGTGACTGAAAAAGAGGCAGTCGAATTGGCAGTAGCGGGCCTTGCCTCACAAATCAAGGACATGGCCTCCCAAGCAGATTATCCTTCATTGGCGCATATGGTTCAGAAACTGTCAGCATATGAACAGCGCCACCCGGACCTGTACCAGGACAAATTCAAGCGTGCAGTAGTCCTGGTCGATGCAGAGGAAGACGCGGTTTCTGCGGGAGATCAAGAGGTAGCAGTGGCTGAATGGACTCGGGGGGCAACCCCCGTGTCCTGAAAATGGGTAAAGCCACCAGGCCCGCCCAGGGGGTTTGATTTTGACGTGACCAAGACTGAGCAAATCTTCGACCTGTTACTCAAGGAGAAGCAGTTGAAGACACCCGAAGGTCTCAAATTCCCCACGATACAGGAGCTGAATGGAAAGCCATATTGCAAATGGCATAATTCGCTCTCCCATGCCACCAACGACTGCAGGGTGTGGCGTCAGCAGATCCAAATGGCGATAGAACAAGGACGGCTGATTTTCAACCAGTACGCCATGAAGGTCGACACTCACCCCTTCCCCGCCGTTAACATGGTGGGATGCACTTACCCTGAAGGTTGCCAGCCAGGACCCTCATTCAGCATCAACATGGTAGGACCTGGGAACCACTCTGGCAAGGATGGAGACGAGGGCAGCTGCTCTCATAACAAGGACACAGAGGAGGCCGCTCCACGCGATCGGCTCCGTCATGATGGCAACCGCTACGTCACAGAGGGAGAAGTGAAGAACATAAGATATCAGCGACCCCTCTCTGATCACCTCCTCAACAAGTATGTAAATCAGTATGACCAACGCCGACGGTCCAGCTATGATGAAGGAGAACGTCTGGCTAGAGAAGCCAGAAGATATCATCGGCACGATTACAATGAGGAGGAGCACGAGCGCCGTGCCATAGGAAAATCAAGGGAGCAAGACGACAACGACAGGCACTGGGACTGCCCCTTCTTCAGACACTGCTGGGATTCAGGAATGAGCCGATTGCCCACAATCGGCAATTGCCCAGAATGCAACCAGAAGAAGGAGGAGGCAGCCAACGTGTCTGTGTTCAAGCGCCTAGGGCCTCTCCCGCCACAAAGCAAACGCGCTGAGTCACCTCGTTGGGCAGATCTCGAGGATTCAGAAGACGAGGGAGAAGAAGAAGAAGACAGGTACCACCGGCCAAGGTGGTGCCCTGATGGACTCAGCCATTCACTAAAGCGCAGGGTTCAGCGATTGCGCGGCCTGGAGGAAGCCGAAAGGTTGTACTTGCATACGCTAAGGAAGGCACGACCTGATTTGGCTGCGAAAGTTCAGCGAACCCTGGATGAGGAGGGTCGTCCACGGAAAATGGAGTGGCGTCCCAAGCAAAGGAAAGCCGACGATGAAACATCGGCTGGTACAAACATGGTGCTCGTCCTTCCAACGGAGCTTAGTGCTCCACGATTCTACGATGCACTCAAGGTGGACGACAGCAGGCGCATCAAGTCAGAGGTTGGGCTGGTTCTATCCACCAGCCTGACCGAGTAGCAAGAACAAACCAATGAGCAAACGAGGCGAGGCTGATCCTTGGGATCGGCCCCAAAAAAAAATTATGAAGGAACATTGCAGAACCTTCAGTCAGCGCTCCAATTGATATGGAGGCCGATTCCAGCAATCGGCCAAAATTATCCTAACCACATGTTCTGTTGTGTTCGACATTGATCCTACCGGAGCCGACGTACAAATTACAGAGCCGATATCTGCCGTTCCCTGACAGATTCGGCTCGGGTGGCACCTAATCAGGAGAACATGTCCAGATGAAACATGTGCGATATATGCGCAGTAACATACATGTTGGGGGCCGATAAAAGTCGGCCCGTAAAAAAAATTTTTTTTGATACACAGCCGATGCACGGTCATCGACTCTAGCACAGATTACACGACAGCGTCTACCTTGGTCTTCAGTTCAGCTTCAAGGCGTTCTGCTTCCATCTTCTCGATGAGCCGATCCTGGTGCCCACCTTTTGCGCAAGGTCACCAGTCCAGCAGTACTGTCAGAAGCCTGTTGGTCTTTGCTCATCAAGCCGTCAGTTATTCTTCTATGACATCGGCTTTTGACGGAAGAAGACGATCGGGGGCGTATTTAGCTCGGCATGGTGGACGATTTGAACGTCTTTGTCTTTATCCTCGCCTTGACTGAGGCTCGGGGGGCAGCTGATCTAGTAGACACTCTGTTTTGGAAGCCGATTGGAAGGTCATCGGCTGGCCCGGCATCACAACCTTCTTCAAAGGCGGCGGATTGTTACAGAAGAGGACCATTAGAGCTGCGGGAAGGAATCTAGGGGGGATCCATCATCATCGACTCTTTGTGCAGTAGATCGCAAAGTCGTCAGTGGGAAGGATGAAGGATGGATTGTGAGCGACTGGTGCGTTATCATCGGCTCGTTGAGCAGGTCAACAGATCATTCCTAAGCTAGGACCCATGGCATTTGAAATGATCCCTCGTTGGGTTTCTCGAATCTATCGTATGAAATTCGAAGGTGGCGTGGACACGGATGAGACCTGTTTGACCATGTGACTAGGCGGTTATCGCAAGCCAATGCCCTGCCATCGGCTCTCTGCACAGTGACTTCGTTTGACAATCGGCAAATTTGATAAGAGAGCAAAGTTAAGGGGGAAATGTTTCTTCATTACAGAGGGGATTTCTTACAAAGATGGAGCCGATTGCTCAAGGGAAGAAGAACAAAAGAAGGACCTGATGGGCCAATCTACTACTGCTAGGCCTATGCTACTAGGTCCTACTCTACGGGCCATCGCTGCCCTCATCGTCGGAGCTCTCGTCGGCGCTACTACCAGCAAACTCCTCGTCACTGCTGTCGCGGCCACCAGCAGGGCCCTCATCGTCCTCATCCTCCTCGTCAGCAGCGTCGTCGCTGTCGAGGTCGCTGAAGTTCCCCGGCCAGGGACAGAAGCGCTTGGCCGGCGGTTCATTGGAAGAGGCGTCGTCCTCCTCCTCTTCCTCCCTCTCCCCCTCTTTCTCAGAGGAGGTGTAGTCGTCCCAGGAGAACGAGTCGTCCTTGCTCTCCGGCTCCAGCTCCCCATCAGCAAGGAACTGGAGGTCTTCGTCTCCGCTGGTCAAGGATTTGTCGTCCTCAGACCAAACGGAGGAGGCGTGGTCGTCCTGATCCCACTTCTCCGGGGCGCGTATGTCCTCTGGTGTTTCGCGAGAGGAGGAAGATTGATAGGAAAGTTCGGAGGAAGAAGATGAGGAAGACATTGCTCTGGATTAGGAATATCTCAAGTGCCGATGGTCGGAACAGAGAAAGGGATGAAGAGGCGAACTATTCGGTGCGGTTAAATACAGGGGATATGGTGAAAAATTCAATGCCACAGCAGTTTCCGAGGAGGCGGTGCCCAAAGACAACGGTCAAGTCACGCGGAATAGTTGAGAAGACAGGGCATCATGATGAAGAATGCTGCGACGGTTCTGCTCTGCCATGACATGACCCGACGAAGAAAAAAATAAAGTGGTTTTGAAATTATCATTACCAAAACCAGGGGGGCATGTGTTATCACCAGAATTTGACCGAGCCAGAGGTGGGCCACGATCAAGATGGGCTTGAAGATTATATACGGAGAAAATACGTAGATCGGTCTTATATGCAAAGTTGGGCTGGATTGCCCATATATCTGTAATATAATAGATCGTATCTTAGATAGAGTTTTACCCGTGCACGGTTAGGTGCACGCCTAAATTAGAAAGTCTCCTGGACTATAAATATGTATCTAGGGTTTATGGAATAAACAACAACCAACGTTCAACCAACACAAATCAATCTCGGCGCATCGCCAACTCCTTCGTCTCGAGGGTTTCTACCGGTAAGCGACATGCTGCCTAGATCGCATCTTGCGATCTAGGCAGCACAAGCTCCACGTTGTTCATGCGTTGCTCGTACTGAAGCCTTGTTGATGGCGAGCAACGTAGTTATCATAGATGTGTTAGGGTTAGCATTGTTCTTCGTATCATATGCTTGCGTAGTGCAACCCCTGCATATCTAGCCGCCCTTACACCTATCTTAGGTGTAGGGGCGGCACCCCGCTTGATCATTCTTTAGTAGATCTGATCCGTTACGGTTGCTCCTTGTTCATCAAGGATTAGTTTAATATCTGCAATAGTTAGGCCTTACAAGGGGCTGGAGGATCCAGCGGCACGTAGGGTGTCGTTCGCAAGTCCTAGACAGGATGTTCCGGGGATCAACCTCGTGTTGGTTTTTAGGCCTTATCTAGGATCGGCTTACGATCACCGTGCGTGGCCGCGAGGCCCAATCCTGAGTAGGATGATCCGATTATACGGTGAAAACCCTAAATCGTCGTAGATCTCATTAGCTTTATCTTGATCAAGCAGGACCACCATATATTCGTGCACCTCGTACGAATCATGGGTGGATCGGCTCCCATGAGCCGATTCACAGGATAACCTGAGAGCCGATCGAGGCTCGTATTTAATGTTTACGTGTATGCCATGCAGGAAACTAAGCGAGGCATCTCCATCACCTTCCTGACCAGGTATAGGTCAGGTGGCACGCCCTTGCATCAGCATCGGACGTGTGACCAGAAGGCTTTGCGGGCCGTCGCTCGGAGGGACCAGGGCCAGCCGAAACCCTAAGTTGTTCCCGGCTCTACTGTGTTGCCCGTCGCTGCCCGCCGGTGGGTTTCTGACGACAACACCGTCAGAATGCAATATTTCGGAAGATCAACTGTGGAAGGAAATTATACCAAAAATCCTATTTTTCAAGATGACGAAGGAAGCCAGAAGGAGGAGCTGAGAAGACTCAGGGTGGGCCCACACCACTGGGCGGCGCGGCCCATGGCCTGGCCGCGCCACCTGGTGGTGAGGGGGCCCCACAGCCCCTTTCGCCTCCTTTTCTTCGCGAAACCCTTCGTCCCGAAGACCTAAGCCACAGAGGATACCTCGCGAAGAGTTACAGCCGCCTCTGCGGGGCGGAGAACACCAGAGAGAAAAGAGCTCTCCGGCGGCTGAGATCCGCCGGGGAAATTCCCTCCCGGAGGGGGGAAATCGACGCCATCGTCACCGTCATCGAGCTGGACATCATCTCCACCGCCATCACCATCATCTTCATCATCATCACCGCCATCTCCACCGCAGCACCTCGTCACCGCTGTAGCAATTTGGGGTTTGATCTTGATTGTTTGATAGGGGAAACTCTCCCGGTATTGATTTCTACTTGTTGTTGATGCTATTGAGTGAAACCATTGAACCAAGGTTTATGTTCAGATTGTTATCCATCATCATATTACCTCTGATCATGTTCCATATGATGTCTCGCGAGTAGTTCGTTTAGTTCTTGAGGACATGGGTGAAGTCTAAATGTTAGTAGTGAAGTATGTTGGGTAATATTCAATGTTATGATATTTAAGTTGTGGTGTTATTCTTCTAGTGGTGTCATGTGAACGTCGATTACATGACATTTCACCTTTATGGGCCTAGGGGAATGCATCTTGTACTCGTTTGCTAATTGCGGGGTTGCCGGAGTGACAGAAACCTAAACCCCCGTTAGTATATCGATGCAGGAGGGATAGCAGGATCTCAGAGTTTAAGGCTGTGGTTAGATTTATTCTTAATTACTTTCTTGTAGTTGCGGATGCTTGCAAGGGGTATAATCACAAGTATGTATTAGTCCTAGGAAGGGCGGTACATTAGCATAGGTTCACCCACACAACACTTATCAAAACAATGAAGATTAATCAGCTATATGAAGCGAAAGCACTAGACTAAAATCCCGTGTGTCTTCAAGAACGTTTGGTCATTATAAGTAAATAAACCGGTTTGTCCTTTGTGCTAAAAAGGATTGGGCCACTCGCAGCAATTGTTACTCTCGCACTTTACTTACTCGTACTTTATTCATCTGTTACATTAAAACCCCTGAATACTTGTTTGTGAGCATCTATAGTGATTCCTACATCGAAACTGCTTGTCAACACCTTCTGCTTCTCGTTGGGTTCGACACTCTTATTTATCGAAGATACTACGATACACCCCCTATACTTGTGGGTTATCAGCAGGCGACGGCCGTGGGACGCGTAGCGTCGCTATTACTGCGTTGGCAGAGGTGGGCGACGGCTGCTCGGCAGGCGAGATATTGGATTAACCAAGAAGACGCATCGACGTATGATCCCTACCAGGTTGGCCCGATGAAACATCCGCCATACACGTAGCATTCGTAGAGACGCATCCTAGATGCATATTTAGATCAGTTGTTCGCGTTGTCACGGATGGTCCGTCACTTTTCGTTGCCGCTCCTGGAGGTGGTACCTGACTTATTTTTCGGCCCGGCGGACGTGCATCGTCCCGTTGCCCTCATCGCGCGGCCGCGGCGGTTGATCGCGAAGTAGCGTTTTGGAGCGTGCCGGCCGGAGCATCCTTCGTCCTCCCGCCCCGCCCGTGGCTTCTTCCCGGCGACGCCGGCCGCCGAAACCACCGTTGCGGCGTTGCCTCTGTCCCATCGTCCCTCCCGGCCTCCGTCCACTCCGTCACGGTGCCTCACGTCCCGGAGGTTCACCGGCAGCGCATTCCCGCGACTCCGAGCTCTCCCGCCGCTCCGCTCGCTTCGATTCTTCCTCTCCCTCCCTCCCTCCCTCCCTTGCTTCAGCTCCCGCTGTACCGCACCTCCGCGCGGCGGGCGCCCACCAAACTCGACACCACAACCGACCTCGTCATCCTGCCCAATGGGCGTCCCCAAGGTTCTCGATGAAATGCCAGGGCAGGGATCCTTACCGTCGTCAAGCACACGACGGTCCTCTCTGCCTACCACGCGTGCCAAGGGGGATCTCAATGGTGCGCAGAAGCTATTCGATGGTATGATTGCAAGAGGGCGCGCGTAGGCCACAAGTTACGGCGTACATGGTTGCCATCCATGGATAACTGCGGCCAGATGATGATTATTTGATGATTATGGGGTGATATGTGCCGTGTCAGGACTGAGGGTCAGATCAAATGGAGATTGATGGTGTGAAGATCACCGTGCCACCACCAGATAACGCAATCACAAGCGCTTTGACCAAGGGGCTGCAGTCTTGAGGGAGATGGTGATCCTCAGGTATGTTTCTGAGCCAGATAGCCTTTCTGACCCAGTATATGATGTTTGTTGGCAGAAAGATTTTGAGACTGCGGCTTTTGTGCGGACTGGATTCTTGGGGAATCTTTGTCAGCTATTTGGCAAGTGTTCAATACAAGTGATATTTGGAACACCCATCTGAATTTAGTGCTATGCACACAATCGTGAGTTCTGTAGACTGCTGCTAAAACTTTTTATTTTATTTTGAGTCTTCCACTGAAACTAACACCTGTTGCTACTAAAATTATTTTGTTAGACAATTACTACTAAGCTTGTCATTATGGATCGAACTTCGAACAATATAATACAAAACCCCCAATTTCTGGTCTTGTTCCTTGACACTTTCCAATATCTACAGGGACTGACTGTGCCATACATCAAGAGATTGGTCAGTGGTATACCGAGCATCCCTTCACAACTATACCCTTGGCAGTGGGACAAGAAGCCAGGGGACATCCATCCAAGTCATTGCCCCACCATTTCAAGCTGATGTTCTCCAAGCCTAGACATAAGTAAATTAAAACGGCCATGAATGCCAACCCAGCATCTAGTGCAGCTGAAAGCAGATAATTGTGTCGCTCCCACCAGTCTCGTCGGTATTTATAGACCACATAACCTGACAAAAACCCAACAAGTATCCATGCGCTGTAGTTAACTGCAGTGGCGGGTGGCATCTGGTTGGTGGCAGCGATCATCACGGGCATGTTGATGAGTAGGATCCACTTCTGGCCTGGGAATGCCTTGTGCGCAAGCCAGACAAGGAGTGGCGCAATAGCTCCCCCTAAGAAGAACCAGTTCACTGCTGAGTAAGTTCCTAAGTCCCCAAATATTCTGCGTGGGCCAATGAGACCCCATATGACCGATGCATCATAGAAGACATGATCAGCAGGACAGGTCCAGGGGCTGTCCGCTGAGAGGAGCTCAATGTTGCAGATGTTGGGGATTGTATCCATCAGCCACCATGCTGTTCCAAGGTACACAAATGCCGCTATCAAAGTTCCAACCACCTGCCATGTTCCAAGAATTTTCTTCGTGACACAATACAACATACCTTTTTGTAGTAGAAATGGCAGATAAACTACACGAAAAATAAAGCTTACCTGAGCCATAAACATGATCCTTGGAGGAATCTTCATGTAATGCCCCAACTTAAAATCTTGCAGAAACTCCAGAGCTTGTTTCATGCTGATAAAGCCATATACCTTGAAGCACATATTCGCAACAGGCCGTCCAGGGTACAAGTACCCGATGATGTACTCAGTAATGATGTTTAGTCCAGGAGTCTGAATCCAGGGAAATTTGTGAATTGCAGAACTGGTGTTCTGGAGCTGTGTGGTGTGATATGAAAGTTCGTAGAATCCGTACCTGGTTTGTCGTTGCTGTGATAATTCCAATTGGGAGGGTAAAGAAAAAGGCAATGGCACATGCCAGCAATACACCCCACCAGGGCAACTGGAGTTTCTCAATGTAGTATTCACAAGCAAAGATGGTGATGAAAATGTTAGCAATAAGGATGCAGATGAACCACCACTCAGGGACCTGCTTATATCTCCTCATAAGTTTTGTGTGTATATCCACCCGTTTCTCTTGAAAAGCTGATTTGCTTAACTTCAATATTTCACTGGACACAAGCATCACAGTTCTTAGCTACTGCAACTAAGCAATTTTGCACTACGGACTGACAAACTTTTGACAGAAGTTACCTTCCGTGGAAGAGGAGAACATGAACGATTGTTGCTGTCAGGGCTGCGAAACCGACACCATACGTGATAGCGAAGACAGTGCTAAGGTATAGTGGACCATTTTTCTCATAGGCCTCTATGTCAAAATGAAAATGGGAGTCTACAATGGCTGAGATGTTGTACTTCTGCCCAGTTGATGTGAAGAGACCAGAAGAAAAGATGGGGAAGGTCTGTGCCTTATAGAAATTAAACCAGTAGGCAATAGGTGTGATTATGTACATGACGATGAAGAAGCCTGCAGCGACGTTTGCAGTGGCAAACCAGGGGCTGGCAAGAGGACTCCCAAGGTAGCTGGAGATAGAAGCCCAATCAAGACCGATCGCGCCAATGCCGAGGCCATGGAGCCCTGAGCCGAGCTGCTGGGCAAGCACAGAGTAGGGGAAGACCCAGCAGATCCAGGAGAGGGAGGTGAGCATCTGGAACAGGTAGCCTGGGAAGATATAGTATATGAAGCTACAGGTGAAGGCCACCATGAAGAACTGGTTGCGCGTGAAGCCACCTTTTCTGCGTTCTTCCTTCTCATGAAGTGCCCTGATGAGCAAACACATTACAAATGTGTAAGTTATTTTCAGGGAGTATTATGCATTTTCATTGTATCTTGTTTAACGTTGATTTCTTTGATCATCAAACAAATATTCCTCCCAAGGTTAATTTGACAGTAAATATTCTTTCTAATCTTGTCCTGCATGTTATCTCCCTGCATTTTCTTGTGATGACCACCGGCTATCTAGGAGATAGAGTTCTTCATTTCACTTTGTCCATGTGGATTTAATAAAAGGGAGACATGAGGGTAAGACCCAGTTGGTACAGCAAAGATGCTAGACTTGACAAATAAAGATGGCATACGACAAACTCACGGAGGAGGCCTCCTATAAGAAAATGACACGATGCTGGAAGCTTTTCATATTCATCTTTGTCAATTTAAGAAGTTTAATCCTTCATTAGAGTTCCTTTTTTTTCAGACTCAAGTTCCAAAATGTCCTTAAAATCTTTCAAGAGTCCAAGCTGTTGCAATCATGTCATTTTCTTATAGGCAGCGGGCCTGTCATGACCTTGGCCTCTTTCATGCTAATCAGGGCCACCACGACGTGTGATGAGTGATGACCCACAGCAGGTTAGCTACTTCTTCACATTAACAATAGCTTATTACAAGTTGCTCAAAATTCAAAACTCCTACTTGTAAAGCATACGTTGCTTACACGCATCACGAACACTGGCAAGGCACCAAACATACATACATAAAGAGTTGTACTTGTACAGCTCTATCGAGGAGTCGAATATTATTATCGATAATCAACCAAAAACAATCTAATTAGATGATGCCATAATTTACCAGTAGTTGAAAATGACAGGTTGTTCGCCTGACAGGTGTACCTGAAGAGGGAGACCTGGACGAGGTTGGATGGCCACCACATGGTGGCCGGCTCTACAAGATACCGCCGGAGTATGCCTGCCCAGCCAAAGCCGAGCACCTGGGTGGTGAGGACGACGAGGAGGGAGACGAAGAACGTGAGCTGCTTGCCATAGAAGACGCGGACGGCGGTGACGATGTGTATGGCGTAGACAGTGCCGGCACCAGCGTTGGCGAAGATGGTGATGAGCACGTGCTCCTTCACGTTGAAGGGCCCTGGGTTGAGGGTGAACTCGTACGGCCTGCCGCGGAAGAAGGCACGCTCGGGAAGCGCCGCCGCCATGAGGTGGCCGAGCGGCACGACCGCGATCTGAGCGGAGATGGCGGTGATGGTGAGCGGCTCCTTGCGGTACCAGAAGAACTGGTTGAGGAAGGAGAGCACACAGCAGGACGCCGTGCCGAGAACCCACATCCGGAAGGTGAGCACGGGGGTGTCCGGGTCGTCGCCCACCGGCACCGTCAGCGCCACCTGCTCGATCGGCGAGTTCTCCTCTTCTTGGGGCTCCGGTGAGTTCCGTGAGGTTGACGGCCGCGTCGACACTGCAAATATTGGGAGGAGAGAACAATGGTCAGCAATAGCAGAGGTTGCATATAAGCAGAGGAGGATCAGTTCATGCTGTGGCGATGGCGGCGCTTACGGAGTGGGGAGGTGATCTCGTGGCCATGGCCGTGGTGTTCTTGGTGCTCTTGATCTTCTTCTTCCTCTTGTCTTTGGTGTTCATGGCGGGAGGAGGACGCCATGGCAAGACGGGGGATGGTGGCGCGGCTGTGAGTCCGTGAGTGCCTGCCTCTCCTGGGTCCACAGTTCAGCTTGTCGCTGCATTGTTGCTGTTAGTAATTTGGACTATCTAATTGGTGTGCGTATATTATTGTGCGAAAATGGACGTTTGGACAAATACCAGTTGTATTTGAACTGGGAACGACGAAATCTATCAACTGCTACATCGCCAATTCCCGGCCAGGTTCAGCGAATCTGCAGGAGACCGACGTGGTCTAAATCGAGGTGTGTACCATTCCACGTGCATTTCTCATCGGGCTGCGTTTGGCTGCGAGGGGGAATATGAAATTCGTGTTAGGGCCAGGGCACAAGGAAAGCATGATAGATAACCTAGCCTCGGTATGTTCGTGTGAAATAGATAAATTTTGAGGATAGCTACAGCTAATAGTAGATATGCCATAGATAAATTTTGAGGATAGGTACCATCTATAGATATGCAACGGAAAAAAACAAACAACAAGTACAAGTAACACAAGATTTTACGTGGAAGGCCTTACACAACGTGAGAAGGGGAAAATCACGGATGTGGACCAATCGGTACAGAGACTTCTCTACAACATCTAGAGGCAATAACAACAACCACGAGGCATAAGATATAACAGAGGTAGAGATATTATAGTTTATGTCTTTTTTGGTAATCAGCAATCTGCTCTTAAATCGCAAATCCAGTCAGTCCAAATTTGGTAGACAAGCAGTTATATGAGTTCCCAACATACCGACAAAATTCAGATCAATTGGATGCTGTTTGCCTCCTCTAACTGTTCATCTCCTGAAACTGCTTTGTGCTGAAACTTTAGCAGTCCGAACTGACTTAACCCCTCTCAAATTTGATTCTCCACTGGTCCAAATCTCAAACCAGCCAACCAGATCAAAGTACTCAAAGTAAGGAACAAGCTCACCGAGTTTGGAGCCGATCAAGAACATTTGAGCCTCCAAACACCAGCTTCAAATCACCTCTCCTTATTCCTCTCTTCTCACTTGGTTGTGGTGTTCTACTGTGTTCTCTCACCCTGTCACGGAAGCAACCCCGTTCTAGCTTTCTCTCTTGCTAGCTCACCCACAACCACCAAGGGTGTTTAGGGTTTTATCCTTTTACCTCTCAAGGAGGCTGCTCAACCGTTGGATGCAAACGTCGATCAACGGTTTGATACATGTTGAATTTCTTGGATTGTTGTTGGGCTGCCAACACACCTCTATGTGGAGGGACAAGGCCCAACAATTACATGTCACTGAGTAAAGCAACCATTGTGTGTTTAACATGTATCCGAGGCATGTAACTATATAGTAGCATGTAACAATGCGATAACTTGATTTGTGTATCATTGCAAATCAGGCGGGAAAGCTTAACGGCTGGTGTCGATGTAGACGATCATGATCCGTTCAATCTTGACGATCCAACTCGATCAACTCAGTCGCTTGTGCTGCGGCTCCGAGGTGATGCACACGTACGTCTTGACGATGTCGGCTCTGTCTTGTTGCAACAAATTGGAGTCGAGGTATAGAGATCGCTCCGGCGAGACGACGGGGTGATGACAAACTTGGTGCAAATCCGGCAGGGCTGGATTATCTTTTCAGAGTTCGCCGGAATTCGGACCAACGGAGGTAAGCAACGAAGGACAGAGGAGGAACCTGACAAGGATAGGCGACGGTTGCGGCAAGGAGGCCGACGACGGGTAGCGGCGGCAAGGTGGCAAGTTGGGTTTTCGGCGGCGCTGGGCGTGGGGAGCTCAGGGTTGTGTGGCTCTTGTGGACTTGTGATGGTGTGGCCAGCCCCAGGGCTCCCTATATAAAGGCCCGGACCCGAGAGGCCGTAGGATCTCCGGATCCTAATTGGACTCTCGGTTAAACCTTATCAAACTCATATTGAAACCAAATAAGGAAGTCCCCAAGTGAATTGGAATAGGAAAAGGAAAGCTCCTCCCTCCCACTTCCAAACGGAGTGGAGGGAGGGCTCTTCCTCTCCCACTCGGCCACTGCGGCCATCTGGCCAGCCGGCCCACTTAGCGCGCGGGTGGGTCACACCCTTCCCTAGGCTAGGTGGGTTCACCCCTTCCGGAACTTTCTAGTACAACGGAAAAATCCGGAACTTTCCGGAACCATTCTGATATTTCTGATATATATATTCCTATAGGTTTGTCGCCCTTTCGAATCCATCCATGATATCCCTGGATCCATTCGGGACACCGAAAACACTGCACTTGATATCTCTCTATTCCTAGTGGCGCCGAACCTTAAGTGTGTGACCCTAATGGTTCACGATTATGCGGACATGACTATGTCCCTAGCCAATGCTTAATAGAGGGATCTGGAGATCCATATAATTAACCCCTGCATATTGAACGATGATCTTATCAAGTGAACCACTTATATCATTCACGTATAATTACCATTTCCTGTGATTCCTGGCTCATCCATGCTTGGTGCGTGTGTAGAGCGTGCTTAGCTCAGACCTGGCCGAGCAACCTTCCACGTCCACGGATATCTTCGCCCATCCGGCGGGGGCTTTGTAGCAGATGACGATGCTGAACAGGTTTCTTGCACAAGCACAGCGGAAAACAAAGGGCTTCACAACCGTCAGCAGAAGGTGACTGCCCTAACACCATCAGAGCGCAAATGGCAACAACAACCACGATCTTAAGAGAGGAAGCCATTAGTAGACTCTAAGAAAGATGAAGCAAGAGGAGGTAAAGGAACAAGGGGAGATGAGCTTAGTAGTTGCTTAACTGGTGCCTATATGATGAAGCAGGCGGGACTATTTATAGGGAGCTAGTGACTCATTCTACGTTGGAGCCGTACCTGTAAATAAATTAGTTTCAGAAGTTTGCTATAGGCGTGGGTCATATTCTACCGAGCTCTAGCAAGTCTCCATGAGGTGGCCATCAAAGTGCCAAGAAAGAGGTGACCAACCAACGGTACTACACTACTACACATGTTATCTAATTATTCGCATTACTAGTATTTGTTATTGGTGAGGTCATGCAAGCACTATATGTGTGTAAGAGCAACTCTAACAGAGCCCGTAAATCCCGTCAGAACCGAACTTTTCCGGCGGATTTACGGGTTCGGGCTGAAATGCGCGCAGATCAGAGCCCGTAAACATGGGCCGGCCCGAATCGAAAGTTCGGGGGGCCGAGAAATCCCCCGCACGACCCCTATTAAAAGGGGTCGCGGAGGGGAGTTCGGTTCGCAAACCCTACTCCCCTCCGCCGTCTCCTCTCCCTCCGCCGACGCCAGTGCCCCGCTCCGACGAGCAATCCACCCGCACCTAGCCACCTATTCGACCGCCGCCGCTGCGCGATGGCCTCCCGTGGAGGTGCAGGCAGCCGAGCCGCCGGATTGGGCGGCGGCGATTCGCCGCCGCGTCCGCCAGTCTTCCGCAGCGAGGCGGAGCGGCGGAAGTGGAACCGCAGCGAGGGCGCGCGCAAGCGGAGCGCTCGCCGGTGGACCAACTGGGGGCTCACGCCCCCAGGGAAGCTCGCCCGCTACGGCAACCAGGCCGAGAGCTCCTCCTCCGGGCAGTCGAGCCGCGCACCGCGGCTGCCCGTGGCGGCGAGCTTCGAGGAGGACGAGCTCGTCCCCGCGCGCTCTCCAACCTTCTCCGCCGGGGACTACGTCCACGGCAGCGACGAGGAGGAGGCGGTGATGGCGCAGACGTTCGCCATCAGCGAGGCGAAGGCGAGGGCCCGCTTTCGCCGGGAAGAAGCCGACGCCGTCCGCCAGGTGCTGGAGTACGAGGCGGCCCGCCGGGAGGCCCGCGTCCGCAAGGTTAAGCTCGAAATAGTCGAGCTTGACAAGGACGACGCGTGAAGGCCGATGCCGTCCGACGATTTTCGCTAGCACCGGCACCGCCGCGCGCGCCATAGCTAGGCCGCATTTTGCTAATTTACCTAGGTTATTAGGTTGCCGGTGACAAACAATGATCATCTCTAGTATTAATTTGAATTCCCCGCATCGCGAAAATTTACCCGCGCCAATTCGAATTCCGGTTTTCAGTTTCATTTTTACAGGTTCTATTCTGCGCCTGACAAGGTATTAACTTGTCAATGCCTACGAGTACTCGACGGTTTCGTTGGATGTAGAGGGCAAGTAGATCTTGAAGGTTTCAGCCGAAAAGTACTCGACGAAGTAAAAAACTAGGGTTTGCTAAAACAATGATTCGATCCTTTCTTCGTCCCTCGACTCCCCCTTATATAGGAGGCGGAGCCGAGGGATTCGTGTTGTACAAGTTACAGAGTCCGGGAAGGTTTCTAACTCATCCCGCAAGATTACAAATAACACTTCCTATTACAACTCTAGCTTTCCTTAATAATATCTTGGGCTTCCGAATCTTCTTATTCTTCGGGTAGTGGGCCTTCAGTAAACCCCGGGTACTATCTTTGGCAGGCCCATTGGGGATGCCTATGTTAGTAGCCCCCGAGATTTTGCTTGAATCATAGAGTCAGGGAAAATCTCCACTGTTTATTTTTATTCGACAACTTTAACTTTTCTATATTTCTTCACATAAATTTCTATATTGTACAGGGATAATGGTAGTTGGGGCTAGTTCATCTGACGGATCAGGTACTAGTTAACTGCTCTAGTGGCAATCCGCAAAAACCTACTTCAAGATCACGTCCCTGGACATGATCTCGGGATACTGGTGTAAACTTCGACAGGTGCCGCTTAAGGTCTTACCATTCTGTCGAGTCCCAGTCAAATTTATCGGGTACCTAACGCGTCCGTTAGGATTTTTCTTCGTATCTGTTGATACGGATACAAAGTAGCAAACCGACGTCAGAGACGGCGCCACGCCACACAGAACGGATCTGGGGTCTTACCTTCGCAAATTTGCGGCATTCAGAAATTGATCGCAACTTTGGCGTTCTGAGAATATATTGTCGAGTGCTTATTCGGCTGCTGGAATGGCACATTTTATCGAGTCGAAGATGACTTATATTGTTCTCCCGATGGGAGTATATGCAGAGTTATTTATAACTCGAAATATACTCTTTTGCTCTGCTATCTTTTTTTTTCTCTTTTTTTTTTATGATTTCATCGGGTACGCGAGCAGCGTTCCCGATGGGAGTAGCCCCCGAGGCTACAGCCAAGGACTTGTACTTGGTTGTAGGCTCCACGCCTTATGCCGCTATATTTTCTTTTATCTCCCGAAGTTTTCATAATTTCCCGGGTGCGCGAACAGCGCTCCCGATGGGAGTAGCCCCCGAGGCTATGAACAAATACTTGTATTTGATCATAGGCTCACGCCATTTCTATTTTTTCTTTCCTCATCTTTTCATTTTTTCAAAGTAGCCCCCGAGCATTTGATCAAAAACTTGTATTTGATCAAAGGCTCACCAATATTTTTTTTATGTTGCCTTTTATGAAGCTATTGAGGCGAATTTTTCCTTCTGCCAAGGTGACGTTATTGCTGACGATAGCCACGATTGTGGGTCAAAAATCACGAGAAATCTTCTCCCGCTGGCTTGCGGGCCCAAGTTATCCATTATCTTGACACGTCGTGCAGGTGGGGGACACACGTCCTCCGCTTTTCCTGGCGTACGTACCATAACTTCTTCAATGTAAAAATACTTTTTTACCCTTGTTTCCATGTGGTTATCATCTGCCACACACTTTTTCCATCCAACGGTCCGCCCTTTCGCCGCACCTCTATATAAGATCTCCTTCCTCTTCCTCGAGCACTTCCGCTCGCGCCGTTCTTGTGCTCTCCTCTGCAAAACCTCCTGCGCTCCACAATTCCCTAAACTCATCTTCTCCAAGCTGCATTCCTGCGCCATTGTTGATGCCACCGCGTCGTTTGACCAGGCACAGCACGCCGGAATCCTCAATGGCTGCCGTGGATCTGGGAACCGCGGAGTGGGAAAGGTCCAAGATTTCCACTCAGGACATCAATCTCCTGAAGAAGCTGGGGATCAACAAGAAGCCCAAAGCGCTGTGCTTCCCTAGTGAAGAAAGCTACCCAACCCCTCCAATGGGGTATCGGGTAAGTTTTGTCGACCACCTCATCCGCGGTCTTTCCGCCCCCATTCATCCTTTTCTCCGCGGACTGCTCTTTATTTACGGTCTGCAACTTCACCACCTGACACCCAATTCCATCCTCCATATTTCTATTTTCATCACCCTCTGCGAAGCCTTCCTTGGCGTCCAGCCTAACTGGGCGCTATGGAAGCGCATTTTCTTCTGTCGCCGCAATGGCTCTCCAAATGTCGCCTATAATATAGGCGGAGTTGTAATTTCCGTTCGCCCCACCGTCGATTACTTCGACGTCAAACTCCCTGACTCAGTTCAAGGGTGGCGCAAGAAGTGGTTGTACATTCAGGAGGAAAACCATGGATGTGCTGAAGACAACATCCCTCCTTTTGATGGTGCCGAGAAAATTCTTCGTCGCCGCTCCTGGGACGCAGAGGCTACCGAAGAAGAAAAGATAGCGACAGAAGCCCTGATGACTCGCATCCATGAGTTGCAAAATACTCGCGGCAAAGAGTTATCAGGTATCCAAATCACGGCATACTTTCTTAGAACCAGAGTGCAACCGCTTCAAGCTCGCAAACACCCTCTCTGGGAATATGCTGGCGACAAGGACGAAGATCGGTTCTCAGCGGATTTAGAGGTCAAGGATTTAGAAAAACTTGTCCGAAAAATCTCATCTCTCAGCAAAAAAGATCCTGTCCCTTCTTCTTGTCGTGTAAAACCATTCAGCGCCACCAATCCACTTCCCAAGGTAAACTTTGTCGCTTGATTTGCTATTGCTTTGCTGTCTTTTTTTATTATTATTATTTCCCTGCTTTTTGACATCTTCCCCTGCTTTTTGTATAGAACCATCCAAATCTTGTCTCGCTTCCTCCCCTTCCTGAAGGTGGAGAAGTCGAGGAAAGGACCATTGTCACCGACGACAACCAAGATGCTCCCTCTTTTGTGAATGAACCCGTGGATTCTCTAAAATCTACGGGATCTTCTGAAAAGGAAGCTGCCTCCGAAGGCACTGTGAAAGTGCATGGAGCCCCCATGTGTGGTTTTGGTAATTAATGACAATCCCTATGGACTAATGTTTGCATTGAGTTATATTTGTAGGAGTTGTCCATAGGCAATTCTTGAACCATATGTTGGCTTCAAGGTTGCAATAAGAAGAAATTGATGAAGGATATCAAGTGTCAAGTATGTCTTGAAGATGAAGATGAAGTGAGCCCTCAAGCTACTTCAAGACATCAACATGATGAAGAATGAAGAAATGAAGTGCAAGTTCAAGATGAGCCATCTCGAAGAGATCCTTTGCTTGAGTCTTGCCTTCCATATGGTGATCATGGATATGTGAAGATGCGCCGAAGAAGAAGCTCTCCCATGGTGGATTATGGGGGAAGCAATCCACAAGACTTCGTCAAGCAAGCACAAGCAAGAAAGGCGTTCCATCTTGTTGAGGTCAAGATCGTCGTCATCGAGCTCAAGTGGAATGCGCAAGTATAAGGTTTGCTCTTGATAGGGTTTGTTTCTCACCGGTCTCATAGTGTAGTTGGAGACCGGTTTATAGTTTAGTTGCCGTACTATCAAGAGGGCTCTCGAGTGAGTAACTCGATCGTATCGTTCGGAGAGAGCTCAAACCTTTGCATCCTTGCATCATCTTTCTTGGTTGTTATTTGGACCTTATCCATGTGATGTTTTAGAGCTTGTGCTTATTCTCATGACAAGCTCTAGTTCATCGAAAACGGATTTCGCATAGATCACTTGTTGCGTTTTCGAGTTTGGTTCATCATCTTTCTTGGTTTTATTTGGATCTTATCCATGTGATGTTTTAGAGCTTGTGCTTATTCTCATGACAAGCTCTAGTTCATTGAGAATGGTTTTTCCATGGGCAACTTGTTGCATTTTCAAGATTGGAGGTTTTACCGGTATGTCTTTTTGAGATAGGTCAAACCTTTCATCATTTGTTTCTATCCTCCTTTGCTGGACTATGATGTTTCTATGCATATTGTTGTAGAGCTCGTTGTTGTGATTTCAACGAGCCCAAGATCATCGAAATCGGAGTCCGGATGCAAAAGTTATGCCCGTTTTAGTTTTGGTGTTTCTGCAGTTTTCTTAGGCCGGATATTTTGGAAATATCCGGGCCGGATTATCCGGGCCGGATATTTCGGAAATATCCGGCCCCCGAAATCGTCTAAGGACCGGAAGAAAAGCAGCTCTGGATAGGGGCCGGATTTTTGGCCGGATTTTGTCCAGGTTTTGTCCCTGAGGCCGGATTATCCGGCCCGGATAATCCGGCCCCAACTTGGGCCGGAATATCCGGCCCCTGTTTTTGCCCAAACGGCTTGATTTTCTTGGGGGTATAAATACCCCCTTCTTCCTCCTTGGGCGGTGCTTCTCTCACTCTCTCTCCCTCCATTGTTGAACTAGAGAAGCTTGCTCCATCTCTCAATCCCTCCATGATTCTTGCCCCCATTTGAGGGAAAAGAGAGAGGAGATCTAGATCTACATTTCTACCAATCAAATCCATCTCTTTGTGAGTGGAACTCTCTAGATCTTGATCTTGGTGTTCTTTGTGAATTCCTTTGTTCTTCCTCTCTTATTCCCCCAATAGCTTTTGTAGCTTTGTTGGAATTTGAGAGAGAAGGACTTGAGCATCTTTGTGGTGTTCTTGCCATTGCATTTGGTGCATCGGTTTGAGTTCTCCACGGTGATTCGTGGTGGTGAAAGCAAGAAGGTTGTTACTCTTGGGTTCTTGGAACCCTAGACGGACTCTAGGCCTTTGTGGCGGTTTGTTGGGAGCCTCCAATTAAGTTGTGGATGTGTGCCCCAATCTTTGTGTAAGGCCCGGTTTCCGCCTCGAAGGAAATCCCTTAGTGGAACCGTGACCTAGGCCTTTGTGGCGAGGGTCACCGGAGATTTAGGTGAGGCGCCTTCGTGGCGTTCGGTGTGTGGTGTGAGTACCGCATCTTGGGGTGAGGCCTTTGTGGCGTTGGTGTGCATCGAGCAACCACACCTCAAGGTGAGCCTCTTGTGGCGTTCGGGAGCACTAAGCAACCGCACCTCTCCACCGGAGATTAGCACTCGCAAGAGTGTGAACTCCGGGATAAATCATCGTTCTCCGCGTGCCTCGGTTATCTCTATACCCGAGCTCTTTACTTATGCACTTTACCTTGTGATAGCCATCGTGCTTGAAGTTATATATATCTTGCTATCACATACTTGCTTGTATTGCTTAGCATAAGTTGTTGGTGCACATAGGTGAACTCTTGCTTAGAATAAGTTGTTGGTGCACATAGGTGAACCATAGTATATAGGCTTTGGGCTTGACAAAGTAAACGCTAGTTTTATTCCGCATTTGTTAAGCCCATCTCGTAAAAGTTTTAAATCGCCTATTCACCCCCCTCTAGGCGACATCCGTGTCCTTTCAATTGGTATCAGAGCAAGGTCTCTCATTCTTAGGCTTCACCGCCTTGAGAGTAAAGATGTCGGTTAGGGGATTAGATCACAATAACTTGTTTATATTTGATGGCACAAATTATGATCTATGGAAAATTTATGTGCTTAATATTTTGCGGGTATTTCCCCGAACATGGAGCGATTTCTTGACATGGGTTTTTCTTCTCCTAAGGATCCCCAAAATTTATCTTATGAGGAGAAGAAAAACTCTTGTCTCGATGCTCTTGCTTCTCATGTGTTTTCCATTGTTGTGAGCAATGTAGTTACTTCTTCAATCATGCCTTTTGGGAGCGCTCATGAATTATGGACAAAGCTTCGAGATAAATATGATGTGTCCAATATCATTGAGGATGATTGTATTGCTTCCACTTCCGGCCGTGATGAGTTCTCATCTTCATCCACTTCACCAAAGTGTTTCAAGACACAAGGTAATGATATGGTGAGTGGTGATGGAAATTGCAATGTTGGTATTGAGCTTACTATTGATGATCCTTCATCTATATCTCATTGCAATGGTTCATCTTTGGACTTAAACACATCTAGCACTAGAAATGATTTACATGCTTGTGTTGATAGTCCTTGCATATCATGTGTAAGTTGCTTGAAAAATCTAATGATGATATGCTTGCATTGTCTTGTGGCCATGATAAAAATGATTCTATTTCCTCTAGTTGTTGTGTGTCTAACAATGTAGAGGAAACCAAAGATTCTATTGGTCAAGACAAGATCTTGAAAGGAGCCTCAAGTAACTCCTCATCTTTATTTCACGGTCCTCATATATGCCTTATGGCCAAGGGTTCCACGGTACCTCCTACCATGGAACCTAATATGTCTCGTGGTGATAAGAATGAGGATGAATATGAAGAAGAGGATTGGGTTGTCTCTCTACGCGATAAAGGTGAGAGTGTATTCAAGGTTCTTTACAAAGATAAAATTGCTAGCTCTCACTTCTTTGAAATCTTGACTACCGCTATTGAGAGCCAAAAACTTATTTGGATGCATGAGAACACCATTGATAAAAAGGGTGCTCTTGAACGAGAGTATGCCGATGATGTAGCATCTTTAAAGAATGATCTTGAAGAAGAACAAGAGACCGTAGCCTCTCTTGAGGAGCAACTTCAAACCCTTGAGGTGTCTCAAAATGAAATATTTGCTAAACTCACTAAAGAAAGAGACCATGCTAAAGCTAAATTAAAATTGCTTAAAAATGAAAAGTTCAAAGTTGGTGTTGGCCATGATAAACTTGTTAAGGATCTAGATGATCTAGACAAGGCCCACAAGGCCTTGGAGAGCGAACACTCTATCCTCACCAAGTCATATGAGCAACTACAAGCTTCATATTTAAAAGAGCATGCTATGTTACCTTCTCTTCTTAATATGTCTTGTGATGATGCTTGTGCTACTAACTCTACTTCTTGTGAAGCATCTATCTTGAAGGAGAATGTTGAGCTAAGGGCTCAACTTGAATTGCTAACTAGCAATTATGGGAAATTGGAAGAAAATCATGGAAAGCTTTCTAGCTCCCATGAGGATCTTCTAGCCTCCCATGATAGGCTAAAGTTAGCTCATGAGACTATCATATCGAAGGCAACACCTTGTGAGCCTCATGTGGATACTAGCACTACTACCCAAAATGCTATATTGCCATGTGCTAGTCCTAGTAATTCATCCACTCATAGTATTGCTAAATCTTGTGATGAATTATCTTCCTTGCCTTGTTGCTCTAACAATGAAGGTTCTACTTCCTCTAGTACTTGTGTTGTTACTAACCATGTAGAGGAAATCAAAGAGCTCAAGGCCCAAGTCACTTCTTTGAAGACCGACTTGGTAAAGAGTCATGAAGGGAAATGCAAACTTGACACGATGTTAAGTGTGCAACAATCCCCCAATGACAAGAGTGGACTTGGATTCAAATCCAACAACAAGAACAAGTCCAAGAACAACAACAACAAGAAGGGCCAAGTACAAGTCAAAGACCCGGCCAAGATTGTTTGCTTCAAGTGCAAAATTGAAGGGCACCATGTTAGATCTTGCCCTTTGAAGAAGAAGCAAAAAGGGAAGCGGCCTCAAGCTCAAACTCATATTCAACCTCAAGTTGAAGAAATTCCACTTCCCAAGAAGAATCAAGCCAATGCTCCCATTGTGGAGAAATCTAGTGAGAAGAAGGAGAAGAAAAGAACTTGCTACATATGCCGTGAGAAGGGCCACATCTCCTCTTTTTGCACTATTGGTACCTCATCCAACTCTATCTCCATTGATGATGTTTATTCTCTTTGTAAGGATGAGGGTGGCAATGTGTTTGCCAAATATGTTGGTGCTCAAAGTGGTGTCAAGAAAAGAACCATTTGGGTTGCCAAGCCTATTGTGACTAACCTCTTAGGACCCAACTTAGTTGGGGACCAACAATCCAAAACTTGATCAATAGGTGCTTTTTGGAGGGCATTGGAGACTTGGCTACATCATGAAGAATTAAGGGATCTTCATCATTTATATTATATCAAGCCAAGTCTTTTGATTATCTTGCTACAATCATATATCCAATGTTCCTCCTTGCGGTAACATGTTCTCAACTCATTTATATTGAAAGTTACTCGCCCCTTTGCATGTGTTAGTTTTGTTCCTAACATGTGTTTGTATATGTTGTGCTTCCTAATAGTTTTGCTTGAGAAATCAAGTCTATGAATGTTGGGTTGCACACCATGTATTTGTGTTTGTGTTGGAGCCTCTTTGCATCTTGGTGTATCTTATATGGCTCTTATGAGCGATTAATGGACAATCCCATTTTGGGGGAGTGATATTCCTTTGGGAATTTCATGATCCTAAACAATGTGTGTACATGAGGAATGTCACTTAGAATTGATATTGCAAGATTATCTAGTCGCTATGTGGTATGTCATCTTCATGAGAAATTCAAATTCTAATGTCCATTAATATCTCTACTTGGATCTTTTTGCCTCTTGTGAAAATAAATTCCTTATCACATTATGGGGGAGTAATAAGCTTTGTGCATATTACAAGCCTAGAAAATGTGAACATTTGAGGTTGTGTCACATAGAATTGATACCGTAAATTATCTCTCTCCTATGTGGCATGTTTGCTCAAACAAGCTCCAATTTGCTTAAATGGCTTCATTGCTAATATCTTTGTGGATCTTATTTGTGAAAGTTTTTCTTGGCATGGTTTTTCACAACGTGTCCCTCAATACATTTTTGGAAAACCATGTGCTTCAAGTCATACTATTAATTGCTTTGCATGTTGGTATGAATACTATTAATTGCTTCGCATGTTGGTATGAATACTATTAATTGCCTTGCATGTTGGTATGACTAAATGAAGCTATCAAGAAACTATCTTTGCATGATGGTTAACTCTTATCTTTTACCATATGCTTTGTTCATTGTAAATATGATCTTATGTATACTTACAAACTACCACCGGGAAATATTTCCTAATACCTCTTATCCTAGGACAATTGGCAATCTATTATTGGGTAGAAATTTATTGATCATATTTACATTGGCTCTTGTGTTTAAATTGTCTTATTTATTGCCATGAATGTGTTGTGCTTTGACTCCCATGTGTCTTCCTTGCATCTTATGGATCTAATTTGTCTATTCAAACTTTCTTAGCATTTTAGTAGATATAGGTAGCGTGATGATCCTAGTTTTGTGCATTTAGTATTCATATGCAAAATCCTAGATAATGCACTAATCTTGGGGGAGCTCTCCTATATTTGTTAGAATGCTTAACATCTCTTGATCATTATCAAAATTTGGTTTTGGGAGACATAAATTTTCTCTTTGGTACTTTGTGCCATCATAAAAAGTATCGAGGGTTTGGTTTATTTGTTGGAACCTTGCTCTCTTGGGAGTTGGTTATCTCATTCCTTTGTGCTTAGGTTTAATTAGCTTCTTATAATGAGATAAGTCTTTGGAGTCAATCTTGTGTTGATTTGATTCTTTGATATAATTTGGACAACCATTGTCTCTTGGTTTATTTGGTGTTTTGTCCAAATTGTATCTTCCTTTGGTTCTTGAAAGTATTGTGCATGCATATTTAATATATGTATATCTTATGGCATGTGTCACTTTCTTTGATCCAATATATAGGGTAAACTCCATCAAATCCTAATTTGACTAAGATGTGCATGAAATTCAATTTCATATCTATATGCACATAGAATTGTGGAGTTTGTCCTATATGTTGTAGTGTGTCTAACTACTTCGGACCCAATTAGTTTGGGGACCATTTTGTACTTACCTTTGTGTTAGGTACAATGGATATGCATTGAATGCTTGTCTCACTCTTGGAAAGAAGTGGTGACTCAATGGTAACGTGAGGCAAGCTAGGATGATCAACGAACACATATCTACTACATCCACACCAATGCTATCTTGGTAACAAGTATCTTCTCATGCATACTTTTCTTGTATCCAACCTTATGGTTGCATCTTGGCATGAATCTCTTGATTTGCAAATGTTGTGCTTCTTGCAAAAGTCTTAATGAAACCTCTTTATTGTGAATGTGAGTAATTTGAGATGAGTGCATTTGTTGGGAAGTATTTTAAATCATGCTCATGATTCATCCATCCCAACTATGCCTATCTAGCAATTTTGTTGCATATCAATTCCTCAAGGCTCTCACATGTGCAATATAGATGAAAGTGCAAATTTAGTTACTTCTTTTGGTATCCCCGTTTGTGATACTTGTTGCCTTTCTCAAATGCATCCCAACTATCTTCTATCCCTTGTTGATATTTGTGATGTATTTTAGTTGTTTGTGGTTGAAGTTCATGAATGTACAATAAGATAAAATTGAGCCTTTGGCCATGCTATTAAGCAAAAATTCTTATTGGTATATTGCATGACTTCGTCTTGAATATCATACTATTTTTCTTGCGTATCTATTTTGTGTGTGCATGTTTCTTTGTGGATAAATATCTTTGTGATATTGCCCACTTAGAGAAACTTATACACATAAGAGATGATACATCTCCTTTTGATATCTTTTTTATTTATTGCATGTTGATTGGTCATGCCAAGCAATATAATTCATTGAAGACTATGATGATGCTTTTTGCTCATCCTTGTAATAGTCTTATAATATGCTTTATCATGCCTTTCACATATCCTCTTGGTTGAGCCTTTTTTATTATGGTGCCTCTTACTTGTTGCTCAACTATTTGTTTGTTGCAAGTGTTAAGCTTATTGTTCTATCTATGATCTATTGCAAATGTTTGTGTTTTAAATGGTAATAAGGGAGTGAGGATTCCATGTTATGCATATTGTATTCAAATACAACATTTTAATTTATGCATGTACCTTGGGGAGCTTCCTCATTTGATTTAGAGCACTATCTTGTGGCGATCATTAGAGTTTGATTCACTTGGTATCTTTTATTTTTGAATGATATTATGGGAGTGATGATTCCATGTTTGTGCACTTTATACTCTAATGGAAATTGTCTAGTTTTGTGCACAAACCTTGGGGAGCTTCCTCATATTATTTAGAGCAATCTTCTTGATCTTATCATAATATCTATCTTTCTTTTGGTATCTTCCTTGTGGTTCATTTGGTTGCTTGCTTCATTTGTTGAAGCTTCTTGACTTTGTTATCTTTTTGCAATCTTTGATCCTATCTATAGTGTGATTCCTTCCGAATATTCGTCATTGGATATGAGCATTTGATTCCACTCAAATTATGAGAAATGCACACGCTATGGAGGAACTCTCACTATATTGGCCTTCTAAATTTTTCACCCATTTCGGCAATTGGTGCCAATGGGGGAGAAGTTTGGAGGGTTTAAGGGAATTTGGTTATGTCTTTGCTTTGTGCTTAAGCATGTGCTTTTATTGCATTGCATCTTGTTGCTTTGCATAGTTGAATATTTAGAGGAAACTCCACTAGGCTTTGAATGCCAATATATGCAATGAAAGTCAAGATCATTCACACATGCATATATTATGGGGGAGTTTGCTCTATATATTCAACTTATTTGTTACTTCAATTCCTTATATAAACCCTCTCAAAGAGATTGTCATCAATTACCAAAATGGGGGAGATTGAAAGTGCATGGAGCCCCCATGTGTGGTTTTGGTAATTAATGACAATCCCTATGGACTAATGTTTGCATTGAGTTATATTTGTAGGAGTTGTCCATAGGCAATTCTTGAACCATATGTTGGCTTCAAGGTTGCAATAAGAAGAAATTGATGAAGGATATCAAGTGTCAAGTATGTCTTGAAGATGAAGATGAAGTGAGCCCTCAAGCTACTTCAAGACATCAACATGATGAAGAATGAAGAAATGAAGTGCAAGTTCAAGATGAGCCATCTCGAAGAGATCCTTTGCTTGAGTCTTGCCTTCCATATGGTGATCATGGATATGTGAAGATGCGCCGAAGAAGAAGCTCTCCCATGGTGGATTATGGGGGAAGCAATCCACAAGACTTCGTCAAGCAAGCACAAGCAAGAAAGGCGTTCCATCTTGTTGAGGTCAAGATCGTCGTCATCGAGCTCAAGTGGAATGCGCAAGTATAAGGTTTGCTCTTGATAGGGTTTGTTTCTCACCGGTCTCATAGTGTAGTTGGAGACCGGTTTATAGTTTAGTTGCCGTACTATCAAGAGGGCTCTCGAGTGAGTAACTCGATCGTATCGTTCGGAGAGAGCTCAAACCTTTGCATCCTTGCATCATCTTTCTTGGTTGTTATTTGGACCTTATCCATGTGATGTTTTAGAGCTTGTGCTTATTCTCATGACAAGCTCTAGTTCATCGAAAACGGATTTCGCATAGATCACTTGTTGCGTTTTCGAGTTTGGTTCATCATCTTTCTTGGTTTTATTTGGATCTTATCCATGTGATGTTTTAGAGCTTGTGCTTATTCTCATGACAAGCTCTAGTTCATTGAGAATGGTTTTTCCATGGGCAACTTGTTGCATTTTCAAGATTGGAGGTTTTACCGTATGTCTTTTTGAGATAGGTCAAACCTTTCATCATTTGTTTCTATCCTCCTTTGCTGGACTATGATGTTTCTATGCATATTGTTGTAGAGCTCGTTGTTGTGATTTCAACGAGCCCAAGATCATCGAAATCGGAGTCCGGATGCAAAAGTTATGCCCGTTTTAGTTTTGGTGTTTCTGCAGTTTTCTTAGGCCGGATATTTTGGAAATATCCGGGCCGGATTATCCGGGCCGGATATTTCGGAAATATCCGGCCCCCCCCCCCAAATCGGCTAAGGCCCGGAAGAAAAGCCGCACTGGCTAGGGGCCGGTTTTTTGGGCGGCTTTTGTACAGGTTTTGGCCCTGAGGCCGGATTATCCGGCCCCCGGATAATCCGGCCCCAACTTGGGCCGGAATATCCGGCCCTGTTTTTGCCCAAACGGCTTGATTTTCTTGGGGGGTATAAATACCCCCCTTCTTCCTCCTTGGGCGGTGCTTCTCTCACTCTCTCTCCCCTCCATTGTTGAACTAGAGAAGCTTGCTCCATCTCTCAATCCCTCCATGATTCTTGCCCCCATTTGAGGGAAAAGAGAGAGGAGATCTAGATCTACATTTCTACCAATCAAATCCATCTCTTTGTGAGTGGAACTCTCTAGATCTTGATCTTGGTGTTCTTTGTGAATTCCTTTGTTCTTCCTCTCTTATTCCCCCAATAGCTTTTGTAGCTTTGTTGGAATTTGAGAGAGAAGGACTTGAGCATCTTTGTGGTGTTCTTGCCATTGCATTTGGTGCATCGGTTTGAGTTCTCCACGGTGATTCGTGGTGGTGAAAGCAAGAAGGTTGTTACTCTTGGGTTCTTGGAACCCTAGACGGACTCTAGGCCTTTGTGGCGGTTTGTTGGGAGCCTCCAATTAAGTTGTGGATGTGTGCCCCAATCTTTGTGTAAGGCCCGGTTTCCGCCTCGAAGGAAATCCCTTAGTGGAACCGTGACCTAGGCCTTTGTGGCGAGGGTCACCGGAGATTTAGGTGAGGCGCCTTCGTGGCGTTCGGTGTGTGGTGTGAGTACCGCATCTTGGGGTGAGGCCTTTGTGGCGTTGGTGTGCATCGAGCAACCACACCTCAAGGTGAGCCTCTTGTGGCGTTCGGGAGCACTAAGCAACCGCACCTCTCCACCGGAGATTAGCACTCGCAAGAGTGTGAACTCCGGGATAAATCATCGTCTCCCGCGTGCCTCGGTTATCTCTATACCCGAGCTCTTTACTTATGCACTTTACCTTGTGATAGCCATCGTGCTTGAAGTTATATATATCTTGCTATCACATACTTGCTTGTATTGCTTAGCATAAGTTGTTGGTGCACATAGGTGAACTCTTGCTTAGAATAAGTTGTTGGTGCACATAGGTGAACCATAGTATATAGGCTTTGGGCTTGACAAAGTAAACGCTAGTTTTATTCCGCATTTGTTAAGCCCATCTCGTAAAAGTTTTAAATCGCCTATTCACCCCCCCCCCTCTAGGCGACATCCGTGTCCTTTCACACTGTCTCGGCACAATCTCCTCCTCCTGCTGTTTCTCCAAGGAACAAAAGGAAGAGGAATGATGCCGAAGATTCCGGCACCTCCAAAGCCGAAGAAGTTGGTCCTTCACGTCAGAAGGCAACTTATGATCCATATCTTGAATCCCTCATCAGCTCGTAAGTCACCTTTATGTCCACTTATTTTTGTACTCGAAGATTTTTTGTCTATCTTGCTTTTTATGCCGTCGTCTTTTAATCGCAGTGATGATGAGGAAGGAGTACCAATTCTCGATGTGGCTGCTCGAACGAGTACGTCACATACTTTAATTGTCTCGGAGACGCCAGTTGAAGGAGAGGAATCCTCGCCTCCTCAACTAAACGTTGACGCTCCTACTCCTCCTTCAAGCCCTCTTGTCCCTTCACCAAAAAGGACAAGGGTGGAAACGATCGTGGAGCCTACCCTCCAATTGGGTAGCTCCTCCAATCCTCTCTTGGATGATGTAAGTTCTTAATTTACTTGTTACTATCTATATTTCCTCTGTTTGCTTCTTTATGCCTTCATATTTTTCCCATACCGACGTTTTCTTTCTTTGTCCTTTTTTGACAGCCTATGATCAAAGAGCTTGTTCGTATCGGTGCCCAATTCGTTGGGTACCGTGAATATGCCACCAAGACTGAAGGTAATAATTTTTTAATGACCCTTGTTTATAACTTCTTGCTCCTGTTTTGTCGCGATTTTGACGATTCTTTACTATTTTGGCAGAGAAACTTGTAGAAGCCAACAAGGTTGTCGACACTCTTGCTCAGAAACTGGAGCAAAGTGAAACGGCTCGCAAGAAAGCTGAACTTCACGCTAGCCAAGCTAAAGCAGAGGCTGAGAAGGCCAAGCCAAAAGCTGCTGGTGTCGAAGATCTGCAAAAAAGACTTGATGACGCCGAAACTGCTTTGAATGAGAACAAGGCCGCCCAGGCTACTCGTGAAAAGGCGATCATCAAGCACTTGAACACGCAGAATCGGCGCTTCCTTGGTAATTTTGTCGATCCCTTCTATCTTTCTTAGACTTGATTTTCCTTACTTGCTGTCGACCAACATATATTTTCTGCGGTAGGTAAAACAAACCAAGATTTTGAGCTTGAAGATCCCGACAATGATCCTCTCCTTGACGCACTCTCTTTCCTGGAGTTTCATGGAACCGAAGTTCGCGAAGGCATGGAGCATGCTGACGCAGGATTATCAAGGCTGTTCCCATACTTCTTCTCGAAGAAAGAGGAGCCTAAGACTTTCCTTGCTCTTGCCAAGGACTTCAATCCACCAGAAGATCTTGGACTGAAGATGCGCCAGGAGAACATGAAGATTGCTGTCGAAAGCACTGTTGCCTTGGTCGCGGACAGCCAACAAACTGTTGACTGGATGAAAGTTGGCGACACCGAACAGATAGAGCAAGCAAAATGGCGATCTTTGATCAAGGCAGCCAAGCCCAACACGAAGAAAATCCTGGCCTATCTCGGGATCAAGCCATCTTCAACTCCTAGCTCATCAAGGCCGGAGGTCTAGTTGAATGCCTCTTCTTTTTCTTTCTTTGTTTTTTCTGTTTCTTTTGCTATTGTCGCCATGTTAGCTTTGGCGACAATTACCTTAGTAGTCCTTTTGGAGAACTCTTTCTGTAATATCCATGTAAATTTCTTGAAGATCAATGGAATTCTACCTTGCACCATCATTGATCCTGAGACTTTCTTTTCCAGTTAATATTTGACAACTACTCCACCAATCCTTGTTCTGTCGAAACTTCACCTGCTTCTTCATTCTCGAAGAAAGCATTAGTCAATGATAACCTCATCGAAGGTTCTTCAAGCAAACATTTGTCGCAAGATTTGCAAGAACTTCGACAACAACTTCAATCCATGAAAAAACAAACTTTGGCAATGATGGAACAATCTCGAAAAGCGTCTGAAAGAGAGAAAATTGCTCTCCAACAAGCCAAAGAGGCCATAGCTGCCAAGGACGCTGCCGTTTCTGAAGCTGAAAAAGCAGCTTCTCGAGAGAATTCCATGCTTGAGTTGATGAATGAGGCCGCTGCCGATATATCTGGTATTTCACTTCGAACCAAAGCTCCTTCTATCTGTTTTGTTGTATCCTTTTTTTGAGATCTTCATGCTGTCGTTAAATAGGTTCCTTTCTCGATGCTGCTGCTGAAGATGATAGGGTAAACACGAGGACCAACTTGCTCGTCAATCTCTCCCTTGACCATGGCTGTTTGTTCTGGGCTACTCCAGAAAGGACCCGACAGATTGTCAGATTTCAAGACCGCGCCTGTCAGGTTCGCGATTTCCTGGATTCCTGTACCAGAACCTTGTCGTTGGTTTATAAAACAATGTTTCCTCGGAACGAAACACCCGATACTCTTCTTGGCTTGATGGAGAAATTTAGAGATGCCCCGAACATCCATGACTTTATTCGGGCACAGCTCTCTGCTGGTGCCAGGTTTGCTATGATCATGATCAAAATCTGCCATCCTAAGTTTGATATGAGCCAAATTGTCCCCAAGTGCTTGGCGAAGGTGGCGAAAAAGAAAAGGGATGTTAGCAAAATTGACGATTATGTAACCCCTGTAGCCGAAGCTATGATGGACGAACTTCTTCGGATTGAGTCTGAGTTCTTCGTGAGAGGCAGCTACGCTGAGCATAGCACTCGATCTTCAAATCGGATGACCATAGATAATATACTAGGCCATCACTGACTTCTCTTTTTCTTTGAATTTTTCTCAAGAATTGTCTCTTGTATATTGTAAATATGTTATATATTGTACAGTCGATGAACTATTTTTTCCTCGTTGAAACCTCAAGTGTCTTGGTGTCGACTTTATTTATTGTATGCGCGAGGTTTTTAAACCAAAGCATCTAAATTGTATTGAGCATACTATATTTGCGGGTACGAGCCCCCGTGCTTTATTTTTGTTGATTGCGATCTTGTATCTTGGTCTTATTTTGCGAGGTGTTTGTGCACCATGGCGAAATATTGTCGGGAGTATATTTTTGCAAGTCTGAGGCGTAAGCCCCCGAGCCTGCCGAAGAAATGTATATCTCAACTATATTTATTATATTGCAGCACCGCGAGCCCGCCTCATTAAAAACCTTTCCCGGCCCCACTCGGTGCCCCGAAAAAGGAAAAGAGTGCGTCTGAAAACTCGCGGGCGTTTCAGTACATTGCAGTTTTACAAGGACTATATTTCGACTCTAGGCGTAGAACCGCCTGAGTTGCGCCACGTTCCAGGGGTTTTGCTCCTCCACCCCTGTCTTCTTGTCCTTTATCATGTATGCTCCTCCTCTGATTACTTCCGTGACGATGTAAGGGCCAAGCCATGGTGACTCGAGCTTTTCATGACTTTTTTGCGTGAGCCGAAGGACTAGGTCTCCCACCTGAAAGGATCTTGGCCGTAAACGTCGACTGTGATAATTCTTTAGGTCCTGCTGATATTTGGTTACCCGTGAGAGTACTTCCTCTCGAGTTTCGTCGAGTGCATCGACGTCATCCTCTAGTGCTTTTCTCGACACTTCTTCATCGTACTCCACGACTCGTGGAGAATCGTGTTCTATTTCGATTGGCAATACCGCTTCCGCTCCATGGACCAAGAAAAACGGCGTTTCTTGTGTCGCTGTATTTGATGTTGTTCGTATACTCCATAACACACTGGGCAGCTCCTCTAGCCAAGTGTGTCGAGCTTTCTCCAGTGGTGCTAACAAGCGCTTCTTGATGCCATTGCAAATGATGCCATTGGCTTTCTCGACTTGGCCGTTAGTTTGTGGGTGCGCAACCGACGCAAAGTGTAGCTTGATACCCACTTCTTCACAATAATCCTTGAATTCATGGGATGTGAAGTTACTACCATTGTCCGTGACGATGCTATGAGGCACTCCAAACCTGAAGACGATGCTTTTTATGAACTTGACGGCAGATGCCCCGTCTGGTGAGTTTATCGGCTTCGCTTCTATCCACTTTGTGAATTTATCGACAGCTACGAGCATATATTCTTTTCCTCCTGGCCAGGACTTGTGTAATTTACCCACCATATCGAGGCCCCATTGAGCAAAGGGCCAAGACAATGGTATTGGCATCAGCTCTGCTGCCGGAGAGTGAGGTTTTGCGGCAAACCTCTGGCACGCGTCACAAGTCCGTACTATCTCCTTTGCATCTTCTATTGCTGTCAACCAGTAAAATCCAGCTCAAAAGACCTTTGCCGCAATGGCTCGACTGCTCGCGTGGTGACCGCATATTCCCTCGTGTACGTCTTTCAAGATCATCCTTCCTTCCTCGGGTGTGACGCACCTTTGTAATACTCCCGAAATACTTCGTTTGTATAACTCTCCTTTGACCACGGTAAAAGCTTTTGATCGTGTAATAACTCGCCTTGCTTCAACTGGATCGTCGGGTATTTCTTTCTTTAGGATGTATGATATGTACACCTGCATCCATGGTATCTGTATCATCATAACCAGGTCCTGATCTTCTTCTTCTTCCTCCAGTACTTCTTTGGTAGCCCCCGAGGGTTTCTTGTCCTTCTCCTTCTTTTTTGTTTTTGTCGACTTCGTAGATCTTTCTGGTATCTCTTCCCAGAACACGCCTGGCGGAACTGCAAGGCATTGCGACCCAATGTTTGCTAGAACGTCGGCTTCATCGTTGCTCAGTCTGCTGATGTGATTTACTTCGCATCCATCAAACAACTTCTCGAGTTCATTGTAAACTTCCTTGTATGCTATCATACTGTCATTGACTGCGTCGCATTGGTTCATGACTTGTTGCGCCACCAACTGCGAGTCGCCAAAGATTTTTAGTCGAGTTGCACCGCAAGCTTTCGCCATCTTCATCCCGTGTATGAGGGCTTCGTATTCTGCCTCATTGTTAGACGCGTTTGGGAACGTCATCCTCAGAACGTACTTCAACTTGTCGCCTTCGGGTGTGTTGGGGGGATGACCCCCGGTATGCCAAAGGCATGCCAAACCGGATGGTTTGAGCCATCAGTATACCGGTTAGATGTTCATGCCGGAGTCTAAGATAGGCGTTTGGCTGGACAGGCTAAGCCGATATCCTCGGAGGAGGGATACCGGAACCGGATAGAAAAGGTACCGGGCCACCGGAAGGAAGGGCTTGTCGGCAAAGCTGGTCAAAGATCCTCTCCGGAGCTAGAAGACAAAGATGAGCTAAGCAAAGTAGCTTTAAACGAAGGGCTGACGATAAAGAAGAAGGTGACGAAGAAAGAAGCCGGAGGACGTCAGCCTCCCTGATTAAAGAAGACCCCGGTGTCATCTATGATTAAAGTAGCTTTGTAAAGTAACTTTGTAAAGTAGTTTGTCTAGTCAAAGATGCCATTAGGGTTTCTTGCACTGTAAGCCACCCTCTCCCCTATATAAGGAGAGGGGGCAGCCCTCCTTACGGGCATATATATATGCACGCGTGTATGTAGGAAGGCAGAGCCTGTAACTTGTGTGAATCAATGAACATGGTGATCTAGAGGGGGTTCTTCCTTGTGTCTTTCTTCTTCAACCTCTGGCCTTGGCCAAGTTCTTGAGGAAACCATCCGGAATCTCTTCCCACCTGATCACAAACCCTCCCCCGAATCCTCTTGCGTCCATTCGGCCCCAATCTAAGCCATCCTATGGCATCTGTCTGTTCACCACGACGACAGTTGGCGCCCACCGTGGGGCCTGAAGTGGCGCTTGATGGAGTTCACATTCGGGCGGGCGTCCTCGAGATCTCCGGCGAGCGTACGGTGTCCGCGTTGGTGCAGCGCATCTACGCCATGGACTTCATCAACGACAACGCGGGCTGCTTCGCCAACGGCGGCGTCTTCCCCGAGAACGGCCGCATCATCGAGTTTGGCAGCCACCGCGTCTACTTCGGCACCGTCCCCGTGCGCCAGCGCCTCTCGCCGGTGCTGGTGGCACCGGACCCACCAAGATGGCTCTGTGCAGGCCGCGCCGCCGGCAGCGTCGAGGTAATGATGACCGGTGTGGCTGGTGCAGGAAAAGAAGCTGTGGGAGAAGGTGCTGGTCGTGCGGTTTCGACCCGTGCGGCTAAGCCACCGCTGGAGCGCGACGCAGGCGCAGCGGGAGCATCATCCGCGCCACCGGAAACGCCGCTCCAAGCAGCGATGAACGTCCTCGCCACCCCCATCGCGCAGAACGTCGATCCGGCAGCGGCTCAGGCGGAGCTGGAGGCGCAGCGCCAGAAGGTGCTCGAGAGCGGCAAGGACATCGTCCGGGCGCAGCGCGAGCTGAACCTTACCCTACGTGAGTACAACGCTGCCCATGGCTTTGCTTCTGTTAGCGCGCATGCTGCAAGAATGCCGGAAAACCGGCTAAAAGCTCGCAACCTAGATCAGGATTTGCGCAAAGAGATTCATGCCGGCAAGAGTACCTCTGCATCTGTTAGCATCGTGGAAAAGCCTAAGTACAGTAGCCCGGATAAAACTATAAGAGCTGCTAAAGCTGCCGTAGCGCTGTGTGACTCGCTTTCTGGGGACGCTCTGGTAAAGCAGCAAGAGCGTGTCCGGGAACTTCTTGAAACGATCGAGCAGCAAAATGCTGAGCAGCTTGACAAGCTAAACAAGGCTGTGGCCTCAAAATCCGCGCGTTCAACAAAGAATGCCGGTAGCAAGTCCCATGGGCAGGCTTCGTCCCCCCACCCGGATAGAAGAAGAGAAAAAGAAGTGAATGCGCAGCAGATGACTGTGTATGATCCTGTTCTTGCCGGAAAGCAAAAAGCCGGGCAACATGACGCCGGTAGAAAAAGCCAAGGGGCAGACCGAGGCTACGCCAGAGGAGGCTACGCCGGAAACAATCATGCCGGTAAATATGAGACCGGGCAAAACTATCGGGCTGCAAGGGCAGCGCACGATGAGGAGGAAATAGATCCCCCAAGGTACCGGCAGGCAAGGGTCGCGGTACCGGAATGTTATGATGAAGCTGATTCTGCAAGACCGGCAGTGTACCGGAACCCATTGGGAGAACGCTTGGGAGAGAGATACCTACCGGAACGGGATGCGAGGCACCGTCTGGATAGAGTGTATTTGTCGGAAATGATCGAGGAGGAAGGTCCTCCAGGTCCAAAGTGCTTTGGCCCAAGGATCATGAAAGAAAAACCACCAGTTCGCAACTTTATGTTGCCCCGTGACACAAAAACATACGATGGCACTACGAAGCCGGAAGATTGGCTCGCGGATTACGTGACCGCGGTGTACGTTGCAGGCGGTGGAGGAACCGTAGCAGGAGGAGGAAACCGGCGTTGGGCCGTGAGGATCATACCATCGTTTTTGGTTGGACCGGCAAGAATCTGGCTAAATAACTTGCCGGCAGGAAGCATAAATGGCTGGCTGGATTTTGAGGAGGCTTTTGTGAGCAATTTCAGCAGCACCTATCAGAGGCCAAACAGGCCGCAGCAACTTGCTCTGTGCGTGCAGCGCCCGAACGAAACAGACCGGGATTATCTGGCCCGGTGGAACACTACAAGGAACTCCTGTGAAGGCCGGAATGTTTACGAAGACCCGCATATGTGTTGTGTCGTATTTGTCACTGAGCCGACAGACAGGCAAAGTATGCATCGCCGCTCCATGGAAGTGAACGCCGTGATGCCGGCAGTTCCCAGATACATGCAGTGGTCCAACCAAGAAATTGCCTGGTCGATTAAGGATCACCCCAAAATCATGCCAAATCCGGGTGGATATGCTCTTGTTGTGGATCCAATCATGAAAGGGCCGCAAACTCGAGTGAAGTTCAGCAAGGTGCTGATAGACAATGGCAGCAGCATAAACATCATGTACAAGCACACCATGCATACGCTGGGCATAACAGAAAACATGCTTCAGCCAACGCGCACAACGTTCCACGGGATCGTTCCTGGCTTGTCCTGTGCCCCGATAGGAAAAGTTCGGTTGGACGTGGCGTTTGGAGGACGTGACAATTGCCGGGTGGAAAACCTTGAGTTTGAGGTGGTGGATCTAGACAGTCCCTACCATGCATTGCTGGGGAGACCGGCATTGGCAGCCTTCATGGCCACAACTCATACGGCTTACCTCAAGATGAAGATGCCGGCACCTCGTGGACCATTGACTGTGGTGGGAAACTATAAGGTCTCACTGGAAACTGCGTCTGCCGGATCGAACCTAGCGGAGTCGCTGGTGATCGCGGAGGAAAAGAAAAGAATGCAAACAGCTGTTGCGCTGGCTCAGTCCTCACAGTTGAGCTTAGCGGCAATAAGTGAAAACATGGGCACACCGGCATTCAAGCCGACAAATGAAACAAAGGACATCGTGCTGGACCCGGCTTACCCAGAGCGCACCGTTCGTATCGGTGCCGGCCTTGATCAAGCATAGGAAAGCGCGCTCGTCAGCTTCCTCCGTGAGAATCGGAATATCTTTGCCTGGTCAACTGATGATTTGGTAGGTGTTCCGAGGGAGCTGGCAGAGCACTCCTTAAACGTCCGAAAAGATGCCAAGCCGGTGCGGCAACCGCTACGCCGGTTCGCTGAAGACAGAAGAAAGATCATAGGAGAAGAGGTGACAAAGCTGCTTGTTGCCGGATTCATTGTGGAGGTCACGCACACAGAGTGGCTGGCCAATCCGGTAATGGTTGAAAAGAAGAAAGATGAGAACCTGGAGGCAAAAGCTCCGAAGGTGTGGCGCATGTGCATCGACTACAGCAACCTAAACAAGGCTTGCCCAAGAGATCCTTTTTCCTTTGCCACGAATCGATCAAGTGATTGATTCGACTGCTGGGTGTGAGTTGTTGTCCTTCCTGGATGCCTATTCCGGTTTCCACCAAATTCCCTTGAAAAAAGAAGATCAAATAAAAACTGCGTTCATTACCCCGCACGGGGCTTATTACTATGTTACTATGCCTTTTGGTTTGCGCAACGCTGGTGCAACGTACCAGCGCTGTATGCAAAAATGCTTGTTTGATCAAATTGGAAAAAATGTGCAAGTATACGTAGATGACATCGTCATAAAAACTAAGGTAAAGAACACCTTAATAGATGACATCAGGCAAACGTTCGATAACCTAAGACGGTTCCGGATGAAACTCAATCCGGCAAAATGTACCTTCGGTGTCCCTGCCGGCAAGCTGCTCGGTTTCCTGGTATCAAGCCGGGGCATAGAAGTTAATCCGGTAAAAATCCGGGCAATAAAAAGAATGGCTATCCCTCGAGAGTTAAAAGATGTGCAGAAGTTTACCGGAAGCTTGGCATCGCTAAGCCGGTTCGTGAGCAGGTTGGGAGAAAAAGCTCTGCCACTCTATGCTCTGATGAAAAAATCTGACACGTTCGTATGGACCCTTCAGGCAGACGCAGCGTTTAAGGAGCTAAAAACGATGCTAGCCACAGCACCCATACTGGCTTCACCTCTAGAGAGAGAGCCTATGCTGTTATACATAGCAGCAACAAACCGTGTTGTGAGCGTAGTAGTTGTAGTTGAAAGAGAAGAAGAAGAAAAAACCGTCCAGAGGCCGGTATACTACCTGAGCGAGGTGCTCTCCCTCTCAAAACAAAACTACCCTCACTTCCAAAAAATGACTTATGGCGTGTACATGGCCGCCACAAAGCTCAAGCACTACTTTGAGGAGCACCCCATGAAGGTGGTGAGTGAAGCACCAATTTCCGATATCATGTGCAACAAAGACGCCAGCGGCCGAATTGCAAAATGGGCAATCCAGATATCACCGTACGTGCCGGTGTATGAAAGAAGAGATGCCATAAAATCACAGGCTTTGGCTGATTTCCTTGTTGATTGGGCGGAGATGCAATACAAACCGCCAGATCAGAGGATAGAGTACTGGAAAATGCACTTTGATGGATCCAAGCTCAAGGAGGGTCTAGGTACCGGTGTGGTGCTTACTTCACCAAAAGGAGACCACCTCCGGTATGTTTTGCAAGTACATTTCAGGGCATCGAACAATGTCGCTGAATATGAAGCTTTGATCCATGGGCTTAAGGTCGCAAAAGAAATCGGTGCACACCGGATCATTTGCTATGGAGATTCAGACCTTGTGGTACAGCAGTGTTCCGGAGATTGGGATGCAAAAGATGCCAACATGGCCTCGTACCGGTTTCACGTGCAAAAGATTGCCGGATTCTTTGAAGGCTGTGAGTTCCACCATGTGCCACGCGCAGAAAATGAAGCCGCGGATGCTCTGTCTAAGCTGGGCTCATCTAGGCAGGAAATTCCTCCCGGAATAGCTTTGGCTCACTTAAGAGTACCATCGATCAAACCGAGCCCGGAATCAGAGTCAATTTTTGTACCGGAGTCGCACGTGGTGCCCATGGATATCGACGAAGGAAACCCGGGGACTGCACCGGCAAACTCGGGGACTGCTCCGGCAAGCTCGGGGACTGCCGTACCCATACCGGAAGAAATGATGCTGGTAGATAGCATGGAGATAGATGCACCGGTGTTTCTGGTTCGAGAGATACCGTCATGGGTTAAACCTATTAAGGAATTCCTGATCAACGGCACCTTGCCGGCTGACGAAAATGAGTCAAGGAGGATACAAAGAAGGTCCAAAGCTTACACATTCATCAATGGTGAGATGTACAAGAGAAGCGTTACCGGTGTCCTTCAAAGATGTGTGGAACCGGAGGAAGGGAAAGAAATGCTTGAGGAAATTCACCAAGGAGAATGTGGGCATCATGCTTCATCAAGGGCACTAGTAGCAAAAGTATTCCGGCATGGGTTCTATTGGCCCACTGCCTTGGAAAACGCTGAGGATTTGGTAAGAAAATGCAACGGCTGCCAGAGGTACGCCAAGCAAAATCATACCCCAGTGTCCGGTTTAAAGACAATACCGCTAACATGGCCATTCGCCGTTTGGTGCCTTGACATGGTTGGCCCATTCAAAACTGCAAGAAGCAGCATGACCCATATCTTGGTCATGGTGGATAAGTTCACCAAATGGCTAGAAGTAAAACCTATCGCAAAGTGTGATGGGCACACAGCGGTGAAATTCCTAAAAGATGTCATTTTGCGCTATGGATACCCGCACAGCATCATCACTGACAATGGAACCAACTTTGCTCAAGGTGAGTTCAAAAGGTTCTGCGAGGACAACAACATCAGGTTGGATTTGTGCTCAGTGGCACACCCACAAGGCAATGGCCAGGTGGAAAGGATGAATGCTTTGGTGCTTTCCGGTATCAAGCCTAGACTCATTGATGCAGTGGAGAAGTCACCGGGATGTTGGCTCGATGAGCTACCATCAGTTCTGTGGAGTATAAGAACAACTCCAAACCGGTCTACCGGCTACACTCCTTTCTTCATGGTTTATGGAGCAGAAGCGGTCATACCGACTGATATCATTCATGATTCACCAAGGGTCCAGCTCTATACTGAGCAAGAGGTCAAAGAGGCCAGAGAAAATGATGTGGACTTGCTAGAAGAAGCAAGAGAGCTGGCTTTGGCAAGAACAGCCATTTACCAGCAAAACCTAAGACGCTATCATAACCGGAAGGTTAACCCGAGAGTTTTCCGGGAAGGAGATCTTGTACTTCGCCTGGTGCAGCGCACTGAAGGCCGGCATAAGCTTTTGCCACCATGGGAAGGTCCCTTCATTGTAAGCAAGGTGCTTCACAATGATGCATACTACTTGATAGATGCACAGGAGTGGAAGAAAGGAAAGGCGGACAGGTCCGGAGAGGAGAGCAAACGTCCATGGAACGTAGCTCTATTGCGTCCTTTCTACTCTTGAAGTGGTTGTGTAAGAAGTTCCTTTTTGTACCTTATATGCTATGAATAAAAGATGCCGGAACCTTGGATGAATCTCGGGGACTACCCCAACTTAAGTTGCATGTAACTTGTTTATTTTTTCAGTTTACCGGTTGCTTATTGAATGTTTTCTCTTTCCGGTTTAGTAGTGTGCTAAATCCTACCGGAGTCTTCGACTCTGCTGCTGTCCGCAAACCGGCTTCATGGCAAGCAAGATAAACCGGTAGGAGATAAGCACATGAACTGCGAAGAGGGAGAGCAGGAAAGAACAATCCGGAAAATTTAACTAACCCCGGTTAAACCGGTTTTTTGCAAAATTTCAAAGTTATTTCTAAGTTCAAGAAGATGCTTGTTTGGTGAAAGAACCTTGTGCTCATACGCCAAAGAACGCCCAGAGAAGGCAGGCAGAGCCAGGGCAAAAGAACCAAGTATGCATCAAATTGGATGCGGAAACAATTGGGAAATCTTTGCAGTGCAGGATAAAAGCAGAACCAAAAGCAAATATGCTAAGGCAAACTTAGAAATACTTAGCTACCGGTATAACTTACCGGCAGAAAATGTTGTACCACAGCCACAAGCAAACTTAAGGTTTTACATCATAAGCCCCGGCATACCGGGGCAGAATTTAACAAGCATTGTTTTTGAGGCAAACAGGGCCAACAGACAAATCACAGGCAAACGTTTGACAAAGGGTCATCAAGCAGCAGGAGCATCAGGTGGAGCATCACCAGCTTCAGCATCTTCAGGGGGAGCAGCGCCGGCTTCGGGAGCTTCCGGCGGCACGTCCTCGGCAGCTTCACCTTCATCTCCCTCGTCTTCTTCTTCCTCATCGCTGAGGTAGTCCTTGACGCCAGGAGGGGGAGGGATGAAGGTGCGGACCTCGGCATACTCAGCAAGCCGGTATGCCCGGTCCTGCCGCTTTGCGGTGAGCGCCGGATCTGTGTCCGTGGGAGCATCTGCGCGTACGCCTTGGAGAGCATCCAGATCAAGAGCAGGGTACCACGAACACACGGAGCGCAGCGCTGTGTCAGCTCCGGCACGGGCCGCGGAGCATTGCCACTCGCGGATCCGGTGCCCGGCATCATTAAGCCGCGCGGCGGTGAGCGTGATGTTCCCCGGCAGCTCCTCCTCAGGCCACAGGACCTTGAAGACTTGGATGGCGGCGGCTGGCAGGTCAGCAAGAAGCCGATCGACGGAGCGCATGTGCTGGACTCGCGCGGAGAGGGCGACAAGATAGTCGTACCCATCCCAGGGCGCGTCCAGATTGGGAAACCCCCGCGCAATCCGATCCTCCCTCACCTTCTTCAAGGCATAAACCTGGGATTCCGGGAAATGCTCTACAAGAAGAAGAAAAAAGCATAAACACAAGGCACCGGAAAAAAGCATGTCGGAAGAACAAGGAACGAAAGTGTATTTTCAGAAAGAGAAAGCTTGCAAGCGAAAAAGGGGCAAGGCAGGGACTTACGGAGAGCCAGCGCGTCGATCTTCATAACCAACCGGTCATATTCCTTATGATCAGTGGTCATGGTATCAATGAGGCGCTCCGCTGTTTTCCGCGCCTTCCTCTCCTCCTCCAGCTCTGCCGACAAGACGGCGTTGGAGTTCGTGGAGTCCTCCACGACCTCCGCCAACCTGGCCTCAGCTGCAACCCGGGCGTCCTTCAAGGCTTGCTCATGCCGGAGCGCGGCTTGCATAGCCTGTTCCTTCAGCTCCCCCAGGGCGGTCTTCTGGGCCTCCAGTGCCTCGTTGTGCTCCTTGAGGAGCTGCTCCTTCTCGCCTAAGTACCGGAAAGAAAAGCCTTAGCAAGCAACAATAGATGAAATGAAAAAAGGAACAGGTTAGCAGAAAAAGAAAGGATGGTACCTTGAAGCTTGGCGACCTGGGCCTTCAGGGCCTCGATGGTAGCTTCCGGAACAGCTGTTAAGCAAAAGAATGCGTAAGTATCAAAGAAGGAAACATTCCGGCGAAAAGATGCCGGAGGAGAAACAAACCTTGGCAGTGGCTGTGGGCCTCAGCAAGGTCCCGATGCTCCCACAGAAGCTCCTCAAAGAGTTGCTTCCGGGCGTCAGTAGTGCTCTGTTCAAAGGAAGATGGGTGTGAGAAAGAAAGAAACAAGGTTTCAACCCGAAACTCGGGGACTGGCTATGCCGGTTTCACATGCCTCTAGTTAAAGTTTCGCGCTGAAAACTGCGTTTTCACCACGAAACTCGGGGACTGGGAGAATAGATAAGATCCGGAAAGAAAAAGAAACCGGCATCAAAAAAAAAATACAAGAGGTTGAGCAGAACTTACCACCACGTTGTTGGTAGCATCGTACCAGGTGCTGTCAAACTCTTTCACGGCGCGTTTAAGCCGCGAGAAGTGTTCTTCAGTGCACCGAGCCCCGGCAGGATCTGGTGCCGGAAGGCGATCCTTCCCCAGGCCGCGGGTAGAAGCAGAGATATCCGCCTCATTCCACTTCTGGGCGTAGGGGAGAAGGTGCCCCAGGTCCTTGCCCGCGCGCTTCAGCTCAACAATCCGGCCCAGGAGGCCGGTAGGCTTGTCTTGTATAGCGACGGCAGTGGGACCGGCATGCAGCACCATGTCCCCCGAGCCGCCTGAGGCGGCGCCCTCCACAGCCTTGCCGCGGGAAGCCCCGGGCTTGAGAAACTTGGTGATCTTGGGGGTCTCGGACGGCGCTGGTTGCTTGGCCGCGGAAGGTCCTTGGCTGGGCGGCGGTGTCGGCGTGGCCTTGGGAGGAGGAGAAGGTACCGGCGCGGAAGCATCCGGCGCGGTAGGGGAAGAGCTTGGTTGTTTCTTCTTCTTCTTCGGGGGAGGAGGAACCAGAGGTTCCGCCTGCCCGGCATCAGTCTGGCCGGCGCCGATGTTGCTGGCGCCGGTGTCTTGGGTCTCTGGAGGGGAGGTGAAGTCCTCCTCCGCGCGGTGATCTGGAGGTGTTGGGGCCGCGCGCCCCGAACTTGTAGTGCCTCCCGAAAGGGAGGCAGAGCTGTTGCCGGCACCAGACGGTGCCGGGCTTGAGTGAGGAGGAGGAGTTGAGGTCCTCGCGGAGCCGGCAGAGCCAAGCTCAAGCGCAGGGCTGAAAGAAAGGAAAAAGAGAGCAGGTTGGAAAAAAGCAACCGGAAAAGAACTCGATGGAAACAAAGAGAGCATAAAAAGGATAGAAACTTACCCGGAAGACATCGGCATCCGCTTCTGCTTGTAGCGCTTGGCGCCCACCTGCTTCCCTCCAATGACCTCAGTCCGAGGGCGTTTGCCGGAGGAAGCATGGCTGGGGCCGGCGCCGGCAGCTGGAGGATCGCTCTTCTGGCCCTCGGCCATGAGCTTATCCAGAAACTCGTCGCCAACCTCGGCCTGCAGGGGGGGCTCGTGCTCGTGGACCTGTGGGTTGTTGCTGGCTGAGGGAGTGTCTACAGAACGACAGTAACAAAAAGAACATAAGAAAACGAACAGAAAAGCTACCTCAAGCAAGGTCAAGTCATCGGACGAACCAGCTGGCTCCGGCGGAGACTTGCCAAGGCGTGAAGCTGGAGTCCGGCCCATCCTCAGATCCCGCCAATGAATGACAGGATCCGGATCGTACTTGTCCAGGGGCCTCTTCCGGCAAGGGCCTCGCCGGTCAGAATCAATCCGGGGGAAGCGGGCCTTGGCCTGGAAACAAAGGAAAAAAGAAAGATTAGACGCAAGTACAAAAGCTACCAGTAATACGACCCAAGCCGCGCAGCTTCTTACTTCTTGGGACGGAGGATTTCTGGAGCTGAGAGGGCAAAGGCCCCACTCCCAGTCACCCGGCATGTCCGTTTGGCAGATTTGTCTAGCCTTTAGGACTACATCTTCCTTGCTCAAGGGCAGGCCGGTGATCTTGGTGGGATCACCGGGGCCGTACATCTCACTAATCTTGTGAGCGCGCTGCTGAAGGGGAAGCACCCGGCGGCTGATGAAGGCGCGGATGATATCGTCGGAGCAGATGTTGGTGTCCTTCATCAACTTCATCATGAAGCGCACCACCCGGTTCGTCTCGCCGTGATCCGTACCAGGGTTATACTGCCAGTTGGTCTTAGCGGGTGGCGCCGGGTTGAACGCCGGCAAGTTGATGAGGTCGGTGGCGCTCTTGTTCTTCACATAGAAGAACATAGTCTGCCACAAGCGGCAAGACTCGAGGCCGTTAAACTTAAAAAAGGGGCTCCCTTGGCGGGAGCCGATGATACAAGACCCGCATTGAACGGGGGGTTTGGGCTCGGGAATGTCCTTGCCCTGGACCGAGTTGATCCGGAGAGCAAAAAAGCGGGCAAACGTCTCGCGAGCGGGACGGATGCCGATGTAGCCCTCCATGAAGGCCACAAAACAAGAAAGATAAAAAACGGCATTGCCGGGAAGGTGGTGAGGTTGGAGTCGATAGAAGTCAAGGAATTGGCGAAAGAAATCAGAAGCAGGAAGGCCGAAGCCACGCTCAAAGTGAGCAAGGAAAACTACGGCCTCACCGGGTTCGAGCACCGGTTGGATCTCGTCGCCTGGAAGCCGGCAGATGACTCCTTCCAGAATCCTCCTAGACCGGTAGAGCCAGTCGATCTCGAATTGGGTCACGTCGGAACCTCTCCAGGCTCCGCGTGTCTTGTCCTTCCCGGAGGCCCGGCTAGATGTGCCGGCCTCTTGTTTCCGGCTGGACGCCAGATCCATCCGGGCAAGATCTTCGGTTAGCCCGTCAGAAGTGCTACTGCCTTGATTGCTAGAGGTGGTGGCAGGGAGAGACCCTTCGCTAGACATATGGATCTAGGCGATGCCGAAATCTACCGAGAAACAGTTTTCCCCAAACAGACCCTCGCGCGAAGATCTACGAGTAAGAAGAAAAGCAAAACAAAGAACGGATAAATACTCTACCGCCCCAAGATCCAAAGTGCAAGAGAGAAAGGGGTAAAGGCGCATCGGGCCTAACCTGAGGCGGCGGAGTCGCGAAGGAAGAAGTTCACCGGAGGAATGGTGAGCCTGCGGCCGGCGAGGGAGTCCGTCGACGGCGAGGCGAGGAAGTCCTTGAGGAAACAGGAATACAACGGACGCGGTGAGCGCGCTGCAGAAGGTTCCCGCACGGGGAAGTCCGGCGGAAAGGAGGCGTGAGTTCGCCGGGCGACGGGCTCAAACGAGCGGCGGCGAACGGAGAACGGCGAAGGCGCAGAGGCAAGGAGCACTATGCGCGAGGAAGTGGAGAATGCGAGAAGAGGAAGAAGGAGCGGCGGTTGCGCTTATAAAGAAGAAAGGGAGTGGGCTGAAAACCGCTGGGCCGCGGCGGTTCGCACCATGGGCCGCCACGCGTCGGAGGGATACACGCGAAGAGATAGGAGGCCACACGGAGGCACGCAGGAGATCCAGAATGGCTAGTGGGATCCGCAGCGGTGCATTAAATAGGCGCGCGGGAGTCGAAGCGAAATGACAATCGACATCGGCGCGTCGACCACGGTCAAAGGCGCATGTCTCTGTCAGGCGCGGGGCCCGAGATATTCTCGACTTCGCCGAGGAAGTGTTTAATGGTTAAGGTACCGGAAGACAGGATATCGGAGAATGACTTATAAAGAAAAGATAAGGAGGATCCGGGCAAAGATGCCGGATCCGAGCATGACGCCGGATGAATCAAACCGGTATCCAAGGACATAAGAACCTGGCATGGTCTGTTGGATAGGATCCGCCAGACTATACCAGCTTCGGGGACTAATGTTGGGGGGATGACCCCCGGTATGCCAAAGGCATGCCAAACCGGATGGTTTGAGCCATCAGTATACCGGTTAGATGTTCATGCCGGAGTCTAAGATAGGCGTTTGGCTGGACAGGCTAAGCCGATATCCTCGGAGGAGGGATACCGGAACCGGATAGAAAAGGTACCGGGCCACCGGAAGGAAGGGCTTGTCGGCAAAGCTGGTCAAAGATCCTCTCCGGAGCTAGAAGACAAAGATGAGCTAAGCAAAGTAGCTTTAAACGAAGGGCTGACGATAAAGAAGAAGGTGACGAAGAAAGAAGCCGGAGGACGTCAGCCTCCCTGATTAAAGAAGACCCCGGTGTCATCTATGATTAAAGTAGCTTTGTAAAGTAACTTTGTAAAGTAGTTTGTCTAGTCAAAGATGCCATTAGGGTTTCTTGCACTGTAAGCCACCCTCTCCCCTATATAAGGAGAGGGGGCAGCCCTCCTTACGGGCATATATATATGCACGCGTGTATGTAGGAAGGCAGAGCCTGTAACTTGTGTGAATCAATGAACATGGTGATCTAGAGGGGGTTCTTCCTTGTGTCTTTCTTCTTCAACCTCTGGCCTTGGCCAAGTTCTTGAGGAAACCATCCGGAATCTCTTCCCACCTGATCACAAACCCTCCCCCGAATCCTCTTGCGTCCATTCGGCCCCAATCTAAGCCATCCTATGGCATCTGTCTGTTCACCACGACGACAGGGTGATATTAGTATCACGCCTGCTCCAGCTCCTTCTACCCTCTTGGACCCGTCAAAGTTCATAGTCCAAGTTCTCGATAAATCTGGTGGTCCTGTGGTTTGTAACTCCATCCACTCTGCGATGAAGTCTGGCAGAATCTGTGACTTTATTGCTTTTCTTTTTTCATACGTGATGTCCCGAGGGGAAAGTTCGATTCCCCAAAGGGAGACACGACCCGTAGCTTCTGGATTGTTGAGTATATTGGACAAGGGTGCCTCATTGACCACTATTATCGGGTGCGCCGAAAAATAGTGTCGCAATTTTCTTGCTGTTGTAAGCACTCCATATGCTAGCTTTTGATACTGAGGATACCTCTGTTTTGAAGGTGATAGAACTTCGCTGACGAAGTATACTGGCCTCTGCACTCCATGGAGTTTTCCTTCTTCCTCTCTTTCCACGACGAGAATTGTACTTACCACCTGAGGTGTGGCCGAAATATATAGTAACAAAGGTTCCTTCTCTTTCGGCGCCACCAAGATTGGAGGTGTCGAAATTTTTCGCTTGAGATCCTCGAAGGCTCTGTCTGCCTCTTCGTTCCACTGGAACTTATCCCCCTGCTTTATCAAGGCGTAAAATGGTAACGCCTTTTCTCCTAACCTGGCGACGAATCTGCTTAAAGCTGCGACTCGCCCGGTTAATTGCTGTATTTCTTTCAACTTTGTTGGCTTCCTCATTGTTACGATGGCCTGTATTTTCTCGGGGTTTGCTTCAATCCCTCTTGCTGAAACTAAGAACCCGAGAAGTTCTCCTGCAGGGACGCCAAAAGAGCACTTTGTCGGGTTCAGCTTGAGACAGAACTTATCGAGGTTGTCGAAAGTTTCCTTTAAATCCTCAATTAGCGTGTCGCCCTTTTTTGATGTTATGACGACATCGTCGATGTATACTTGTACATTTTTCCCAATCTGTGTTGCTAAGCACTTCTGCATCATCCGCTGATATGTTGCTCCCGCGTTTTTCAAACCGAAGGGCATTGTTCGATAACAGAACACGCCGTAAGGTGTGATGAACGCTGTTTTCACCTCATCATATTCTTTCAATCTGATCTGGTTATAACCAGAATAAGCATCCAAAAAGGAAAGACGTTCGCATCCTGCCGTGGAGTCGATAATTTGATCGATCCTCGGGAGGGGAAAGTGATCCTTTGGACAATGTTTGTTGAGACACGTGAAGTCGACGCACATGCGAAGGACTTTTGTGTTTTTCTTCGGCACCAGCACTGGGTTAGCTACCCATGTGGCTTCTGTATGCAATTCCTTGATAAAACCAGCTTCTCTGAGTCTATCGATTTCCGACAGCATAGCCTTGCGGTTTGGTTCCAAAAAACGCCGCAGAGGTTGTTTGATTGGTTTCGCGATTGGATCCAAGTTTAGATGGTGCTCGGCAAGTTCCCTGGGTACTCCTGGCATGTCAGCTGGACACCATGCGAAGATTCTCCAGTGCTCACGGAGGAACTCGACGAGCGCGCTTTCCTATGCGAGGTCCATGTTTGTTGCAATGAACGTCGTTTTCTTCGGATCTGTCGGGTGAATTTGTACTTCCTTGGAATCCTTTGCAGTGTTAAAAGTTGATTCTTTATTAGGCCTCCCCACGTCTGGCAGTACGTCGTAGTTAGTCGTGAGCCTCGACTCCATGTACTCTGCTTGCATCCCGAAGGTTTCTGAGAGCCGATGGAAATCCTTATCACATTTATCGGCTAACGCAAAACTTCCTTTAACCGTGATTGGTCCCTTAGGTCCAGGCATCCTCCACAACAAGTATGTGTAATGTGGTACTGCCATGAATCTGGCATATGCTGGGCGCCCCAACAGAGCGTGGTATTGTGATGAGAAATCCACGACTTCAAACTCCAGCCGCTCTATCCTGTAGTTTTCTCGAGTGCCAAACTGAACGTCGAGATTGATCTTCCCCAATGGGTAACTTGGCTTTTCTGGCGTGATGCCGTGAAAACGCGTATCCGTTGGCTTGAGGTTTGCCAAGGATATGTTCATCTTCCTTAGTGTATCTGCATACATAAGGTTTAGACTCCTTCCTCCGTCGATGAAAACTCGGGATACATCGAATCCTGCGATTACTGCTGGCAAAATAAGCGCTGATTGCCCTGGTCGAGGAACTTGCTGCGGGTGATCCGCAATTGTGAAGCCAATATCTTGTCCCGACCAATTGAGATACTCAACTGTTGGTGGAGGCATCTTCTCTGCCATGAACACCTGTCGCGAGATTACTTTCTGAGCTCTATTGGACGGTCTGCCTTTCTGAATCATCGACACCGCTCCATGGGAGTTGGGATCAACATAAGGTGGTGGTGCTGGTGCTGCCGCTATTCTGAGTTGATGTCGATTTTCGTCCGTAATTGCGGGAGGAGGTGGCAGGTGGATCTCACTCCTAGGTCCCTGAGGATTTCGACTTGCTGCCTGAGCATTGGCTTGCCCGGCGAACCTCATCATTGCTTGAAAATTTCGACAATCTTTCTGTAAATGTCCCGACTGCCTCTTTCCATTATTGTCGACATAGAAATGCATCTGACACGGGCCGTTCATCATATCCTCGGGGGACACGAAGGGCCTTTGGAACCTAGGCCCATTATTTGGCCTGTTGTTTCGAGAATCATCTCTGTTGTCGCCTCGTTGCTCGTTGCTTTGTTGATAATTATCTCTATTGCTTTCTCCAGCGCTTGCTCGAAACCCAGCCGAAATTTGGCCTGGTGGATCATAACTCGAGAATCGAGAAAATCATCGTCTATTTTGAAAATTTCGACTGCGGTCCTCCTCCGGTGACCTGTGTCGTTTATTATGCACAGCATCCTCACCATCTGCCCATCTGTTCGCTATTTTCATTAATGCTGATACTGTTCTTGGGTTGGTTCTTCCCAAGTCCTCCACGAAATCTCCTCTTCGAACTCCTGCCACAAACGCATCTATTGCTCTCTCATCCGAAATGTTTTCTGCCGAGTTTTTGATGATGTTCCACCTCTGGATGTACTTCCTCATTGATTCATCATGTTTTTGTCGACATGATCTCAATTCCTCGAGTGTCGCAGGCTTTTTGCAGGTAGACCGGAAGTTCTTGACGAATATGTCCTCGAAGTCAGTCCAGCTGTCGATGGAACCTGAAGGAAGTTTCTTTATCCAAGATCTTGCTGCTCCACTCAAGTGCACTTGAATACTTTGCATCGCCGTTGCCCTTGTTCCGCCTATTAATTTTACTGTCTCGAGATAATCTACCAACCAATCCTCAGGATCCTGCAATCCGTCAAATTTCTTGAAATTATCAGGCAACTTGAACCCTGAAGGCACCCGAGTTTTTCGGACCCTCCTTGTAAAACATGGTAGCCCACACATGTCCTCTTCGGCTATCTCTGGAGAATGTCGATTCTCCCTTCTATGTTGTCGTGCTCTGTCTACCCTTGCTTGGATTTCTGTATCCCTTGCTTCACCTGTTCTCTCTGGAACTGTCTCTACGACAGCAGGATGTGGACTGTTTTGCCTCGCTGATCCTTCGGGAGGTGAATTTACAAATGCTGCTCCCATGGCTCCAACTCCTGCTATAGCCATGTTGTATAGTGCCTCTTTTGGATCTCCGGCAGGTGGTTTGGACGCCAGGATGAAAGCTTGCGTCGCCATGTACCCCACTTCTGGTGTTTTCGGGATAATGTTTCCCCTTGTGTCTATCGACATAAAGGACATGTCGAGATTTTGGACTAGGTTCTCCCTCTCTGCTTCAGGTATATTGTTTAATCGAGACCTTGCCCTGTTGCGAGCTTCTCTGTGACTGCTTCCCGAAGTTCCTGATTGTCGACTTAGGTCTGCCCTTCGCCTGCTTGACGCGGAAGCTGCCTCCCTTCTTCTGTTCAAAGCGGCTGACTGTTTTTCCAATTCTCTTCCAGCTCGAGCGAGTCTATATTGGTATGCCTGCAATTCTTCAGTCGTGGCAGTTGTCGCCATTGGTTCTGAACCATCCATGGCTCTTGCGGCTCTGTCCCACGCTGCTTGTGGCAGTTGAACTCTTACACGTGGTGTAGGCCCGACGTACTTGGTGCCTAAACCTCGCCTTAGGTCAGAGGGATCGACGTATGGATTTCCCAGATCGTCGAAAGCCTCCGATGTTTCCTCCTGATCGCGACTTGCTTCTCCAACAGCGTAGATTTGATGATATTTTGAGTTCTGCGCCTTGCTGGATTCGGTGACACTATCATAGAGATTGGTGAAGACCTTTCCAATGGTGATGGACTTGTCGATGAAATCGAAGCTATCAACACTCTCGGAATCGCTGCTTATATAAGAGTCCGCAGACGACTCGAAAGACATGTCGCTGAAGATCTTGGCGAGTTTTTCGCTTGCCTTGGTGCTGATGAAGCGTGGCGAAGAGGTTCCTTCGTCGCCAGACTCGACCGATGATGCCGAGCTTGAAGATTCAGTATGTTCCACAGAAAACCTCGAGAAGGTCGGAATTTCGAGACGATACGTTCCTTCCTTCCCGACGCGATAGTGGAACCTTCCGAACGTCATCTCCATGGGCTCCTCCAGATACGTATATGCATCCACACGGGAGGGCGGGTGAGGTATAAAATCAACGAGACCAGTTTCGATCTGTTTACCTCTGTCCATGATGTTGCTTGCTGCCGATGAAGTCGACGATCCTGAACGTGCCATCGAGATCAACTCCTTGTCGCCTCTAGATCCCACAGACGGCGCCAATTGACAAGGTATTAACTTGTCAATGCCTACGAGTAGTAGACTAGGGTTTCGTTGGATGTAGAGGGCAAGTAGATCTCGAAGGTTTCAGCCGAAAAGTACTCGACGAAGTAAAAACTAGGGTTTGCTAAACCAATGATTCGATCCTTTCTTCGTCCCTCGACTCCCCCTTATATAGGAGGCGGAGCCGAGGGATTCGTGTTGTACAAGTTACAGAGTCCGGGAAGGTTTCTAACTCATCCCGCAAGATTACAAATAACACTTCCTATTACAACTCTAGCTTTCCTTAATAATATCCTGGGCTTCCGAATCTTCTTATTCTTCGGGTAGTGGGCCTTCAGTAAACCCCGGGTACTATCTTTGGCAGACCCATTGGGGATGCCTATGTCAGCGCCGGAGCAAATTTCAAATTTCGTCAGATCTTGCATTTTCGGTGAACTGAACTCGCGCTTTTCAGTTTGCATTTTTTCGGTCTCTGTTAGAGATGCTCTAAGGCCGGCAGCAGGATGTGGATGTCATGGCAGTACAAACCAGCAGGACTGCGAGGGCCAAGACTTGGTGGGTCATTGTTATTCTGGAAGAAACAAAAAAGGGTACTGCCTCACAAGAGTGGTTACAAGGTGACAGGCTTGGGTATCATCAGGTCATCCTCGCAGGTTACATTACAATTGCATTTGCATTATTGACACTTAATTTAATTACTCCCTCCGGTCTTAAAAAAACTGCTTAACTTTGTCTAGATTAGGATGTATATAGACATATTGTAGTTATATATACATAAGTATCTAGAAGAAATTAAGCAATTTTTTTTGAAACGGAGGGAGTATTTTATTTTATTTTCTGTCAGAGCAGGGAAGCCTCCAGGGTCAGCTGAGGCACTAGCTGTACACCAAATTAACAGTGGTTCAGTTTGTAGGTTAGAGTACAGTTGCATTTCCAGGTTTAGACTTTTAAAATTTTGCGAAATTTCTGAAATTGAAACCAGTTCAGATTGAAATACAGAGAAATTCAACCGGGCATATGGCGCAGCGACCTCAGATGTTCCCGGTCCTCCGACTCGGACTGCCACTGCGGTAACGCATAAATTTCTCATCGGGTTGTGCTTGGCATTTCGATGGACTATAATCCCGTTTCACTAAGCAGGCATTGTATGTTTAGCGTTTTGCTGACTTTTCTTTTCTCTTTCATATCTGCAGCTACTTTTCTACAGTAGATTAGAAAATAAGTTCAGGAAAGAACACGTACGAGGAGCACATTAGATGCACAACCAAACTGACAAAGCCACTTCCGGCCAGTGAACCTCATCTAGGTGGCAGCACTTCCGCGGCAGCGAAATGCCAAGGATGTGTCTTCAGCTGTACGCTGCCCAGGCTCAGAAAGCGGGTTCGCTCCGCCTCTGCTCAACATGCTACAAGATGTGGCAGCAACGGAGCACATAAACTCAACCCCATTGTATATCTGCAGTTTTATGCTCAGTTACTTATCATGGAACTCCTCACTGTTCAAGAATAGATAGATGTACCTTCTTGGCCTATATCTCGGTACACTTTGTCTGCAGTTCTCCGGTTGTCTGCACCACTTAATTGCAAGCACATCACAAACACCCTTTTGATCTATAGCATTTAGAGAAGAGTTGGCGTCCAGGTGGCGCTGTGCATTTGATTGATCCGTCGTCTCTTCTGTCACCTCCGTGAATCACTTTGCAGGTCTTTGGTGCTGAAGATAAGAGCAAGTGTTTCAAATGGGCAATCCCCAGGTGACTTTATCTCTCTCTTGCATGCCGTCTGTAGGGGTTTAGATTGTACTACAGGTGACAGAAACAGCTCTCCAATTCTTGCATATTTTCTGACTTGACAGGCTTCATGAGCATTGTGACGCTGTCGAGGGTTCTGTATACCTCCTCAAATCTTGGATGCGACTTATCTTCAACAAGGAACTTGTGCATCCTGCCATCTGACTCGATGAAGCTGTACCCGGCTGATTTCTTGTGGTCTTTCTCCTTGAGTAACTTCCAGACCTGGGCAACACCGTCCCATTTTCCAGACGACGCATATATGTTTGAAAGGATCACTAGGTTTCCTGTGTTTTGTGGCTCAAGAAAGACAAGGTTGTTTACTGCTATTTCTGCTAGCTCTATGTTGCCATGGAAGCTGCAAGCACCGAGTAAGGCTCCCCAAATGACAGCATCAGGCTCCATTGGCATTCTACATATCATACTATAAGCTTCTGTCAGGAGGCCAGCACGCCCAAGAAGATCAACCATGCAACCGTAGTGCTCAATTCGTGGAGCAAGATTATAATCTGCGTACATCGAGTCGAATAAGAGCTTTCCTTCATGCACCAAACCTCCATGAGTGCAAGCCAAAATGACTCCAACAAATGTAATACCATCTGGTTTGATCCCTGTCATCTGAACACAGTAAAATAAGCTTTAAGGTTTAACGTGACAAGTGACAAATGAGCAAGGGATGTTGAAATAATGCAGTACACTATATGGCTTTAGCCTTTATGGTTATCAATCACTAAATCTAGGAAGATATTTTGCAAGCAAATTGCGAGGAAATGCTACGACATTAGTGCGAAAGTGTAGGAGTAAAATACTATCCAAGGCAAAAATTGCTCACCCTCAACTTGTGGAACAAGGCAAGTGCTTCCCTCCACAGCCCATGCACGGCAAATGCCATGATCATTGTGTTCCAAGAACACAGATCTTGCCGGCAACCGATCCTCTGAAACACCCTCCAAGCTCTTCGTATGTTGCCACACTTGGCATACATCTCCACCACTGCATTGGCGACATACACATTCCCAAGGTGGCCTTTCCTCTTTGTGTACTTCTCGACTTTCCTCCCCAGCCCCATGGCTCCAACAGCCGCGCAAGCAGGCAGCACGCTGGTTACCGTCAGTTCATTTGGCTGCACCCCTGCCCCCTCCCACATCTCCATGAACGTCTCCACCGCCTCCGCGTGCAGCCCGTTCTGCGCGTACCCGGACACCATAGCGGTCCACGAAACCACGTTCCGTTCAGGCATTTCCCCGAACAGCTTCTCCGCCTTGCTGAGGAGGCCGCGCCTCGTGTATGCCGAGAGCAGCGCGTTGTACACGGCCGTGTCCCTGCGCGGCATTTCGTCGAAAACCCGCCTGGCTTGGCCCAGGAGGCGGTTCTTGGCGTAGAAGGAGACGAGCGCGGAGCCGAGGAAGGGGTCGCCGGCGGCGAAGTGGCCAGACTTGACCAGCAGGGCGTGGGAGGAGAGTGCGAAGCGCGCGAACGAAGGGGAGGTGGCGGCGGCGGACGCGGAGAGGAGGAATGTGAAAGAGAGATGGGTGACGAGGCCGAGGCGGTGGGCGCGGGCGAAGGAGGGGAGGAGGAGCGGGCTGCGCGAGGAGGCCAGCGCGTGGAGGATGCGGTCGTGGAGTGCCGCGGCGGGGGGTGACGGGGAAGGGTAGGAGGCGAGGAGGATCGCGGCATAGCGGTGGTCGCCGGCGGCGAGCACGCGGAGGAGGAGCGGCTGCAGGCGGCGCGTGCCAGTGCGGAGCGCGCGCGCGTGCAGACGCTTGGCTTCCTCCATTGATGAGCACTGCGCAGATCGTCGCACGATTTCGATGCGGAAGGGCCCATACGAATTTGTACCACGAAATGGGCCTCGTCGGCTTAGAGTTTGCATTCATAATTGAGTAAGTACAAACGGTCCAGCGGCTTAGCAGGAAGGCTGAAGAAAATTGACAACCTAGGCCTCCAGGGTTTGCATTCATGATTTTTTTTTTTTTTGAAAAACGAGGCAAAAACCCTGACTTTTTATCAGTAAATATATGATGAGCAAACATTGAGGGGCCTAAGCCATAGACAAGAAGAAAATGCTTAGCATTCGTCCTTGATTTCTTGCAGAGCTCCCACACTGTTGAGCGATTTTTTTAAAATAATATATTTTTTATCAATTTTACAAATAATACACGATTTTTTTAAAGAATCAAATGCAAGACTTGGTCGAACAACAGCCGGTGATGGGCCGGCTGTTAACCGACCAAATATGTGCCTTAGGCGCTGCCTTGGGCAGCAAAAGCAAAAGCATGTGCATGGCTGGGGCACTCGATGGCCGGCCTGGTCAGTAGCTAGTGCGCCCAGATCGGCCACCTTTCGGCCAATCGGCCGCTATCCGACCAACGGAGACGTAAAATTTTAAAATCATGTATTAGTTATAAAAATGTTGAAAAAATATTTTTTTTAAAGAAAACCGTCACCATTGATGCCTTAAAATTGAAGCCCCTTGGTTTTCATTCCTTCAAGATTTCTCAAGAGATGAGGGTGACGGTTGAACGGAGACCTTTCGCAGATGAGGTTGTAGTGTTTGCAATGGCATGCAAATATTGGAGCATCGTGGGGGTGGCCATGTCCCAAGCATTGGAGCATATTAGGGCATGCGAGTCAGGAGGCTGTGGCCTGCCAGATGCATCTTCAGTAACTACATCTGAAGACAATGTGTCTCTCATTGCTTCATGCTCACAATTGCACCTGATGCGGCCATCCACTCTTTGCAAGACGGTCAAAGGTCTAGAGCTTGTTCCGAACATCCAACCTAGCAAAGAAGCAACACTTGGGGCCCTAGGCTTTTCATACAATCTTCTTGAAGGAGCACAGAGTCCAACCCATAAATTGGGGTTCTTAGGCCAAGCATGTCGAGTAGACCTCGGTAGCAGTTAGGTTCCACTTGGCCGTGTCCTTGATGCCTAGGTTAGGGTTACATCCTCGACACACTCAACCGTGAAGCTTTGTACTAACGGTGTGAAACCCATTGCAGGTTTGTACCGTTACCATGCACTGGTCTGCTTTTGTGTTTGGAAACCTCTAAAGTCTTTGGGGACACCGTTTTGGGCGTAGAGATCGTTCCATGGCATCATGCATTGCATGGATTTTGAAAATTAAGAAAAACACAAGATTGAGATGCTACGTACTTTCAATGTGAACTTCAAAGCAAGCCAAAACGTGTGAACTTCAACATAATTTCAAAACACAATCATGTTGTAACCTATGCCTTTGGATAGTGCACATGAAACAAACACAGGGATTCCAGATGATTATTGAATGGAGAGAATATACAGAGATAATGTGGACGCGCATTCGGCCTTTGCATGGGAAACATAAAATGAGGTTGGAGCTTATGTAGAGATTCTTATGCAAAGTAGGGGATGGGAATGAATTTCATAGTAACTCGGTGACATCAATATTATGATCGAAGGAGCTTTCACAAAACAAAACAAAGTATTCTCCAGAATTTTTACGAAATTCTTGAATACAAAGCAGTCCTATAGAAAACCAAGGACATCCCCTTACTCACAAAGTTCTAAACAAAAAACCTTTCCTAAAATTGTACCAACAAAAAACACACAGTCGAAAATACGAAGAGCATATGGAAAATCCATTCATCGGACTAAGGGCATAACACCCAAAAAAAACATGAGCTAAAATTAGCCTCCATATGTCACTGCTCTTGAACGAAAATATCTATTTTTGTGTGGTAAAACCATACAATACAATATTTCCTTTAAAACATCAATATGTGTTTTCGTTTGCTCTATGATGTCTAAATTCTACAATTTCTTGATTGCTAAAATAATTTAACGAAAATGACCCTCAAACCTGTTTGCTGACACCTATTGGCATGAGCAGAACCAATGTATAGCTCCTGGGATCCAATGCCCCCACTCCATTTTCTTCCCAAAGCTTATCTGCCATATTTTCACCATTAGTGTCCCCTTTCATTTAGCTTAGCATCACCGTACATGCCCCTTCCAGTTATGTTTTCTGGATCTTGCCTCTAGGATGGCGTCAATGCCAATACGTTGGCTTAATTAGCTCGAGTGTGGTCTTCTCTAGCTAGGGGACAAGCTAATTCCCTCTTTAAAAAAAGTAAGAATCGGGCGACTGTGGTCTTCTCTAGCTAGGGGACAAGCTAATTCTCTTATTTTTTAATGATAATTAGGTTTTGATTGTTCTAGGTCCACTGATGAATTAAGTTAGAGCTAGATCGACTTTTTAAATTCGCGTCGTGATTCGTGCACTTCAGAATTGCACATGGGGTTGCAATTGCAGCCAAAATTTTCAAATAATGCATAAATTGGTTGAGCCTATAATCTGACCAAGAATTAACTTAGTTATAGGTCGATCGAGACGTCCATGATATTATATGGAAACCAGTGACATAATGATCTTACTGCTGGGTCTTAATTATCTTGACACCGGTGTGCCTTACGATCCAACTAACTCATAGTGCTCGCGCCATGCACAAGGCCATGCCGCTGCTGGTGGCTCTTGTTAATTTGGATCTAGCAACCCTGTCAATTCTGGGAGCAGAAGATGCAACCGCTTCTCCTAGCTCGACAAGGACCATTTTTGGAGATGTTGGTACATCACTGACGTTGCAGAGTTGATCCTTCGTGATTGGCTGCCTGTCCGAGATTCCTTCTCGCCTCGCTGGCAACGTGGTCCACGTGGAACCGGCCAAAATCGCATATTCATTTTGATCCTTGTTTGCTCATCCTGGATAACCATGATTTTTTTTTCTGGTGTAAAATGTGTGGCTCTGCTAGGCTCACTGGAATCTACAGAGACTTAGTTGGTCTGTGCTTATGTACACACTTGCTCGGCTCAGTATCTTTCTGTGATTCAAGGGAAGACCAGAGAGGCAGCAGTTGAAGCAAGTCCCTAGGAAGCCGCTCGCTAAACATGGATGATGATGGTGTAGTTTCAGACTGGTGCTTCTCTACCAAATAGTTTGGTTTTAATCTATTTTGGCCCCGTCTTTGGCGAGGAACTTATGCTTTGGCCTTTTGGGGTCGTGTGCATCCTCTATGTACGTAGATGCTAGATGGTTTTGGTCTCTTGTGTGATTTTTTAATCAACTTCTTGTGTGAATAAAAATCGATAAAAATGCTTAATAATCTATCGAAGAAAGGAAACACTCCACCTAATATTCACATGAATATTATTTGTCATTGTCTTGTATGCTTGTTTGGGGTATATAGCTCGCAAAGTAACTTTCCAAGCCAGCCATGGATTGCATTTTCTGGCTTTTCAGATTAGCATTTCGTGGAAGTAAAGAACTCGTAGAGAAGTAGAAGAGTACATTCAGACATTAACTTAAAGAAATGAAAAGAGAGGTGAACATCATGTTTCATGAGATGACTGATCAACTGTCTTTCGCTAAACTTATTTTGTGCTGAAATTTTTTGTCAGATACTTTAATGAGCAGACAAAATATACTTATACATGTGAAATTATCAGGGCTTCAACACGATATCCTAAAAAAAGCTCAACAATTTTGTATGTGCTGTCTCCTTTTCCTCTTAGACGGATATGTACCCAATGTGTGCCGTCTTGAATATTATGTGCCATTGTCATGTATGCTTGTTTGGAGTATATAGCTCGCAAAGTAACTTTCCAAGCCAGCCATGGATTGCAGTTTCTGGCTTTTCAGATTAGTATTTCGTGGAAGTAAAGAACTGGTGGAGAAGTAGAAGAGTACATGACGCCTTCAGACATTAACTAGAAGAAATGAAAAGAGAGGTGAACATCATGTTTCATCAGATGAGTGAACTGTCTTTCGCTAAACTTATTTTGTGCTGAAATTTTTGTTGAGGTACTTTAATGGACACACAAAAAAACAGTTATACATGTGAAATTATCAGGGTTTCAACATGCAATCCTAAAAAAAGTGCAACAATTTTGTATGTGACGTCTCCTTTTCCTCTTACACGGATATGTACCAGACGTGTGCCGTCTTGTAAAAGGAAGCATCAAGATAACACAAGCCTTACAACCCCGACAAAAACAAAACAAGCAACACGAAAGTAGGCTCCAAAAAATGAAAAGCAACTAGAAACAAGAAACCAAAACAGAAAACAGAAGAATCTTACGACGTGCGTTGCAAGTTAGATTCCGGGGCTCTGTTTTCCTACAAATCACTCCGTACGGAAATAAGTGTACGTTTAGTTTTTATCCTAGTTTTAAAATTTAACCAAACTTTCCAAGACCCAATTAATATCACCAGATCAATCTTAAATTGTACTTTCATAATATACTAATTTCCTCGCAGAGGTGACACATTTATTACCGAACCGAGTAATGGTAGCCATTCAAATTGACAGATTTGAAGCATACATTTTTGCAGTTGTACTTCCCCTGGGATGGTACACCTCTCTATTCAGGCTGCGCCACAGGATGGGTACACTGAATCTGGCCGGGAACATGTCTGGTGATGGAGCTAGTTACTCTGTTAATGCTTGTGCGTGCATTGTCTGTTCCCGCCAATCAATGCATAGTACTATCTGCACCCCTGAGAGCAATTCCAATAATAGTGCATAGGGTCTTTATAAGGCCATTATAGTCAATTATAAGCCAACTCTGATAGTTGGCTTTAAGGATTGATAACTTTATATGTAAAGGCTCACCACACATACTCACAAAGTGTCTAGAAAGACATGCATCTGGTAGCTCTTGCATGAGAGCCCATCTCTCTTCTCTCTCCACTTCTCTCTCATCCACCTAAGCAAAACAACACTATTTTAATTCTTATAGCCTGCTGAGTCAGCCTTATTGTACTTGCTCTGATAATAAAATCATCCAAGTTCAGTTCTCGGTGTTGACACACAAATACATACTCATCCTTCCCATGAGGTTAATTTACTTCACGTACTACTACGATCGACTTGCACACTAACCAATCATCGTTCAGCCGCTGACCATGGATCGTGATGTATATTTAACTACTATCAAGTGTACATCGCGTGTCAGCTGATGAGATCTCGTCGTCGGAGTTCCAAAGTCCAAACTGACACTGCTGATATTTAGAGAGACATCCATACCATATCTCAGACAAAAAAGAAAGAGATCGGAGCAATTAATAATACTACCAAAACGATGCAGCGACATTACAGCTGAAGAAGAGGAAGGAGAGGACCCAAGAAGGCCAGCCAGGCAGGCAGGCCGCAGACCTACGACCGTCCCCCAGCCGGAGCTAGCCATGGCGTCCGCCTCCTCCCGCCACGAACGGCAAGGCCGGGAGGAAGGAGACGAAGAAGAGGAGGAGCTCGAGGAGCACCATATCACCGCCCCGCTCCTCGTGGGCGCGCACGAGGCGTCGTCGTCGTCGTCGCCGCCGGAGCCTGATGAGGAGGAGGAGGAGAACTCGCCGATCGAGCAGGTGGCGCTGACGGTCCCCGTCGGCGACGACCCGGACACCCCCGTGCTCACCTTCCGGATGTGGGTGCTCGGCACGGCGTCCTGCTTCGTGCTCTCCTTCCTCAACCAGTTCTTCTGGTACCGCAAGGAGCCGCTCACCATCACCGCCATCTCCGCCCAGATCGCCGTCGTCCCGCTCGGCAGGCTCATGGCGGCCACGCTCCCCGAGCGCGCCTTCTTCCGCGGCCGGCGGTGGGAGTTCACCCTCAACCCGGGGCCGTTCAACGTGAAGGAGCACGTGCTCATCACCATCTTCGCCAACGCCGGCGCGGGAACCGTGTACGCCATCCACGTCGTCACCGCCGTCCGCGTCTTCTACGGCAAGCAGCTCACGTTCTTCGTCTCCCTCCTCGTCGTGCTCACCACGCAGGTGCTCGGCTTCGGGTGGGCGGGCATATTCCGGCGGTACCTCGTGGAGCCGGCGGCCATGTGGTGGCCGTCCAACCTCGTGCAGGTCTCCCTCTTCAGGTACGCACGCTTCCTGGTTACTTGTCCTCTCTGGCAAGCAACTTACTAGTTTGAACTTTGAACCTGTAACTTGTAATAATCAGTTAATCACATTACACATTTTCTTAATTATTGTTAATTAAATATCTCCTCTTGTACTCTTGCTGGCAACTAGATGATTGCCTATTGATGCTTAAAATTAAGGGAAATTGTAAGGAGCTAACGTGTGGATTATTTATTTTTTTTGTCTCTGGTAGAAAACGCATCCTGGGCCGTTGGATTTTGTAGCGTACAGTGGATGGCAAATTTAGCATTGATTCTTTCGTTCAAATATCTAACAAAACCGTACATTTCAATTTTCATGACGTACTCGTGAGTAATGCGTGTAAATTATGTATGCTTACTGCTTAGTAACAAGTATAGGAGCTCTGATATTTTTTAGTTAGACCAGTAGTTAGCTGTCATGGATCATGAAACGTCACCTGTGTCCTTCCCTTACATCAAACCATATCATGCAAGGGGCCACAAAATTGGTTGGTTGGTTTGTTAGAATTTCAGTCTGGGGCCTCTAATTAAGAAAATGAAACTGATGTTTTTGTCTAGAATATGAAGTTGATGAAAATGAATTAGGAGCACTGACAATAATAACATGACCACACAGCAGCAGCTCAGGTTACATGCCGGAACGTGATCCACGTGCTGTGCTCACTGAGAAATGAGATCGAGTTTGTTTGACTTTCACCAAGCTAGATCTGAAGCCTTCCAACAACTAGACTTAATTTCCATGTTGTTGCAGGCCATCTTCACTTTTCTCTGCATTATTTCTGTGTTGTAGCGCAATGTCGCTGGTCATTTGTTGGTTGGGACAATCAGAAATGGTCATTCACTTCTGTATTTCTTTCATCAAGATGTAAAATGGATAGGAACCGGAAACACGTTCCATATCCTTTTCTCGGTCTCAAGTTTAGATAGTGAGCTTTGTTTGGATAAATTCTGTACAAGAAAAAAAACATAAAATATTCGAACAAAGCATAATAAAACTAAGCATTTTTTCGCTTCTACCAGTTCTATCTAGTCGCAGAAGATGGCAGTAGAGTAACCTCAGTTTCTTTAAAGAGGTGACCAACTTGAACAATTGAACTCTGAAAGGACATTTTGGCTGATGGAACAATAATGATAATGTAACATCTTCATGGGCGTGGCGGTAAAATAGCCTTTGAATGGTCTTAACTACAATGCACCTGCACATTTGAATCTGTATTCTCTAACAGGCTTGGAAATTCTGAGCAGGGCACTTCACGAGAAGGAAAGCCGAAGCAAAGGCGGCTTCACGCGCAGCCAGTTCTTCCTGGTGGCGTTCATCTGCAGCTTCGTGTACTACATCTTCCCAGGCTACCTGTTCCAGATGCTCACTTCCCTCTCCTGGATTTGCTGGGTGTTCCCCAACTCCGTGCTCGCCCAGCAGCTCGGCTCGGGTCTCTACGGCCTCGGCATCGGTTCGATCGGTCTCGACTGGGCATCTGTTTCCTCCTACCTCGGGAGCCCTCTTGCCAGCCCCTGGTTCGCCACAGCAAACCTCGCTGCAGGCTTCTTCATCATCATGTATGTGATCACACCCATTGCATACTGGTTTAATTTCTACAAGGCGCAGAACTTCCCCATCTTCTCCGATGGGCTCTTCACTGAGGCTGGGCAAAAGTACAATATCACAAGCATCATAGACTCCCAGTTCCATTTTGACACAATGGCGTACGAGAAGAACGGTCCACTGTACCTCAGCACTTTCTTCGCTATTACATATGGTGTCGGCTTCGCATCCCTTACCGCGACAATCGTTCATGTCCTCCTCTTCCACGGAAGGTAAATTCTGCCAAAGTTGAAGTTTTGCACAATGATACGATGACAGCAGCTACTAAAAATCATGGTGCTTTCGTGCAGTGAAATTTGGCAGTTAAGTAGGTCAGCTTTCAAAGAGAAGAGGGTGGATGTACACACAAAACTTATGAGGAGATATAAGCAGGTCCCTGAGTGGTGGTTCATCTGCATCCTTATTGCTAACATTGCCATCACCGTATTTGCTTGTGAATACTACATCGAGCAACTCCAGTTGCCCTGGTGGGGTGTATTACTTGCATGTGCCATTGCCTTTTTCTTTACCCTCCCAATTGGAATTATCACAGCAACTACAAACCAGGTATGAGTTCCGAATAGCTTGCATATCATGACATACAAATTCGGAGCACCACTTTCATGCAGTTCATTGTTTCATTGCATCCAGACTCCGGGGTTGAACATCATCACAGAATATATAATGGGGTACTTGTATCCTGGGCGGCCTGTCGCAAATATGTGCTTCAAGGTATATGGCTACATCAGCATGAGCCAAGCTCTGACATTTTTGCAAGATTTTAAGTTGGGCCACTACATGAAGATTCCACCAAGGACCATGTTCATGGCTCAGGTAAGCTTATTAATCAAATAATTGATCTGCCATTTCTACCACAAACACACACACAGGGTATTGTCATATTGTCTCACTAACGACTTCTTCAAACATGGCAGGTGGTCGGAACTCTGATTGCAGCATTTGTGTACCTTGGAACAGCATGGTGGTTGATGGACACAATCCCCAACATTTGCGACACTGAGCTCCTCCCAGCAGGCAGCCCTTGGACCTGCCCTGGTGATCATGTGTTCTATGATGCATCAGTCATTTGGGGTCTTATTAGCCCACGCCGAATATTTGGGGACTTGGGATCTTACTCGGCTGTAAACTGGTTCTTCTTGGGGGGAGCCATTGCCCCACTCCTGGTCTGGTTTGCGCACAAGGCGTTCCCACGCCAGAGTTGGATCTTACTTATCAACATGCCCATATTGATTGGTAGCACTGGCCAGATGCCACCCGCTACTGCAGTCAACTACATCACATGGATATTAGTTGGATTTTTGTCAGGTTATGTGGTCTATAGATATCGACGAGACTGGTGGGAGCGACACAATTATCTGCTTTCAGGTGCACTAGATGCTGGTTTGGCTTTCATGGCCGTCCTAATTTACTTATGCCTGGGCTTGGAGAACATCAATTTGAATTGGTGGGGCAATGACTTGGATGGATGCCCCCTTGCCTCTTGCCCCACTGCTAAGGGTATAGTTGTCGAGGGGTGCCCAGTGTACAATTGATCATCTCCTCATGTCTGGCAGTCCCTATGTGGAAAACTGGAAAGAGTGTGCTGGGATCATTGTAATTGATAAATGTTTATTTTCATACCATTTCAGAGATGAAATTAGTGTTTTTCAATGTTCTTTTTTAGAAAACCCTGCAGGAGTTCATTACAAAGATGGAAACTTTTTTTTATCACTGTTCAAAGTTATAGAAAGATTCATAGCAGAAATTTTAGTAATTTCCTAGAAAAGAATTCTAGCGGTGACAGCCTTTTGTTGTCAAACCAAGTACAATTCTAGATTGCAAGGAAGTCATCTCAAATCTTTGAAATCTAGTGAAAGCAGGTAGTACATGACTTGTGAGTTGCAATTTCATATAGCTCAAGTTTCTTACACCCTATGTACTATGACAAGTAACTTTATAACTGCACTGTCTTGCTTGCTATGTGGTACTACGATTCCTCATTATATGACTGCAGTTTCTTACTATCCAGACAGACGTGACATAGTCACATAGAGACTACTGCTGTACTACATGATAGAGAAAATAATGCTCAACTACCAGTCAAAAACTAAGATCTAGCCCCTTAACAATTTTAATGTAACATCGCTGTATTACATGAATCATGAAGGATACACATCGTTTTACTCTGTTGTAAGTTGTTACTCTATATTCAAAAAAGAACCCACAAAGTTCAATCTGCATACCTCACAGTACATAACTGCGTTGTCTCTTCCTCTTTCGCCTTGACCAAATGTATTCTTTCTGTTGACATCTCAATCTTTTCCCTTGAATACTCAACTGCTGGAACCAGAAAAAAGTTAAGCACAAAAAGGTCAAAGTAGAAGTATTCTATGTACTGACGCTGAACCATATGTGCCCCTGAGACAACTGTCAGTTACTTGAGTTCTTTGGTCCAGCTGCGAGTATTACCTCCAAAGGCAAACTATCTAAACTTCTTTATACACCATGAGTTTTGAAATAACTTTCTGAATGTATCTGCGTAACAGTACAATCATTTGCATTTTTATGTCAAGAGAAATGGTGAAATCATGGAGGCACACTAGGTTTGACAAAGATAGTATGAACAACTCAAGTGTGATGTATGAATGTATGATGCATAACTGAACACGGATGCATGCTAAAACGTGGTTGGTTTCCATGGTATGTTGGAGTGGCAACAATTTCAAGCAACAACTTTTCATTATCCTGATATGGTTCCAAGAAGCTAGGTCCAAACAGAGATGGGGGACAGCGAGAGCAGGAATGTAATTACAGAAAGACATAGATCACGTAGAAAAAGCAACACGGTCTTGCACTGAGCACCATAGAATGATGGCGAGCAGAATGATATAAAAGTCTGATCCATGTCCCCATTTTATTGGTTCCTGATGTGCAGCACAAGATTGCCTGTATCAAAGCCATATTTCTTATCTCTTCCCTTTTACAAAAAAACATATATATGAAAACAGTAAATGGAAAGCTGACAGCTATCAAATTTCCTAAGATACATGCTGTCATGGCAGCTATCTGGTTCCAGCACTAAGCACACACTCCAGTAAAAACAACAATGATCAGCTATCATGTGTGCCTCTTCTGCGTTAATTCTAGGGGATGTAAGCTGATATATACAGATCATCGAACCTAACAGATATCAGCGACTAGTTAACAAGTCTATTGATTGTCCCAACCAGTCAACTATAGAAAACATGATAACCTGTTTATTTCCAAGTGGTAGATGAATGCCAACGTGTTCTTTGACAAAAAAAATATACTTGGAATGAAATAAAAGGTTGCAGCCGGTCTGCACACCTTGTGGTTATATATATTCAATTAATTGACATGCTTGTCCAAAGTATAACAGCATAATACTTAACACTTTCCACGTAAATATTTCCCAACAACAGCAATCCAAGATATCCCAGCAGCAAGGCTGCAGTTTCAAGAATTCCGCCACACCACTTAATGGTTCAGAAAGGCTATCAAGTATCAACCAAAATTTGGCAAGAATTTCTTAGGATGAACCCTTCATTTGACTTCCTCAGCTTGCAAAATCTCTTGATCAAGGCTTCACTTCATAGGTCATGGTATTTAGTACAGATCCTTGTAAGTTCAACCACGCAACCCCACGCCTGACTAGCCTTGTAATTCTTTGGTTTCACACAACTTGAAAACAAGTGAGCTGTAAGCCAGCAAGCTTGGTATGAACCCTCTTAATAAGCTCATCAAACAGCTTGAGGTTTACTGGGAGTACAATAAATAGCTTTAGGCTTTTAGCCATGGTCTGCACACCATATGGTTATGTATCTAGCACTAAATCTAGATGGTTGTTCCAAGTATCACTTGCACTCAACACTTTCCTGATAAAGATTTCCCAAGAATCACCATCCAAGAAATCCGGACCACTTAAAGCCGCAGTCTCAAGAATTTTGCCAACAATATCGTCATGCATTGGCTCAGACAGGCTATCGACTAAAACTTGGTAAATAAATTTGCTTGGGGTGCACCCTTTTGTCACCATTTCTGTAAATACTGCCACCCCTTCATTTGGCTTCCCAATTTTGCAAAATCCCTTGATCAAGGCCTCATAGGTCATGGCATTTGGTTCATATCTCCGTTCAACCATGTCATCCCACACGTGACCAGCCTCCTGTAACTCCCCATTTTCACATAAACCGGAAATAAGTGAATTGTAAGTCAGTAGGCTTGGCTTGAACCCCTTCTCGAGCTCGTCAAACAGCTTCCTTGCCTCCTGAGCCATACCACTCTTGCATAACCAGTAGATCAATGTGCTCGTGATTGTGTTATCAGGAGGCACGTTCTTCTTCGCCATCCATCTCCACATCTGGTACGCCTCCCCTGCCTTTCCGTCCTGGCAGAGCACATCGACCACCTTAGCAGCTAGTGGTGTGCCTGGCGTGTATCCTGCCCCAAGCATCTCGCGCGTTAAATTGCACGCCTCGGCAGATTTCCCCTCCTTGCAGCATGCCTCGATCACAACTGAATATGTAACCTCATTCGGCTGCATCCCAGATGCCTCCATCTCATCCATAATCCTGGCTGCATCCTGTATCTTCCTGGTCCGGCAGTACCCGTCGATGAGCACGGTGTACATGGTAACATCCGGCCTACGCCCACTGGCGATTATATCGTCGAATAGCTTCTGCGCGCCCTTGAGATCCCCCTTGGCACAGTATGCAGAGAGGACGGTTGTGTACGTGACGACATCAGCGACGATCCCCCACCCGGGCATTTCATCGAGGACCTTGAGGGCGGCGTCGAGGTCGCCGACGCGGACGAGGCCCTTGAGCAGGATGTTGCAGGAGACGAGGTCGGGCGTGATGTAGAGCTTGGTGGGCGCGGCGCGGAAGAGGGCGGCGGCCAGGCGGAGGCGGCGCGCGGCGACGAGGGAGTGGAGGAGGGCGTTGAAGGAGCGGACGGAGGGGTGGGAGTTGAAGGACGGGAGGGAGAGGAAGAGGCGGAGGGAGGGGAGCGGCGGGAGCGCGCGGAGGAGGGGCAGGAATGCGCGGTCGGAGAAGGCCGGGAGGCGGGCGGCGCGGAGGGCGGAGAGGACGGGCGGGAGGAGGTCCGGGGACGCGCCGGGGAGGCGGGAGAGGACGGCCGCGAAGACGGGGATGGAGGGCGGGAGGGGAGGGCTGGCGTGGAAGAGCGCGTGGCGGAAGGCGAGCACGGCGAGCTCCGGCGTGGGGAGGCGGACGATGAGGCGGGAGAAGCTCCGCGGCGTGAGGCGGCGCGGCCAGGGCTGGACGGGAGGGGTGACGGTGCAGTGGGACGGCGGCGGGAGGGAGGAAGGGAGGTGGGCGAGGTGGGCGAGCGGCACGGTGGTCCTGGCGGCCGGCGCCGCGGCGGAGAAGGCGCGGGCGAGAAGCGGCGGCGCCGTCCAGCGTCGCACCGGCATGGTGGCGCGGTAGGATCGAGGAAAGCAGAGGAAACGCAGGAACCACCGGGCTTGGACGCTACCCGGCGGTCTACCGGACCCGTAAAATAAACCCCAGCATCGATTTTTTACAGTTTTGACTCCGGAGCAACTCTTCACTCCTTACTTGTACCGGCGGGAGGCTGAATACATGGCCAACCCCTCATCCCATTTCACTAGGGTGCGCGGACATTTCAGAATTCCCAACCGTTTTCCCCGCGCCGCCACCATAGCCACCCGCGCGCCGCCACTGAAAACAGAATATTCCGTAGGATTCTGTTTTACGGGGTGGGGATACAGGGTCTGCTAGCTCGGACAAGTTTTCGGCCAGCGAAAAGTGAATACAGGACCCTCTACTTGTGTTTTAAGGGGTAGAAAAATAAGGGGTCTGTTAGACATGCTCTTACTTTGATCCTTTACAATTTGCCCTCAATCGATCTGGGCATACATGCAAAGACCAATGTGCCCTTATCTCCTTCGTCTCTGTGAGATTCGATGTTTCCAGCGTAGTCTTGCCGCTCGCCGTCCTCTGTTCGTCGCCGGCTACTGACGAACAACTTGGCCCTCACCAAATCTCGCTCCTTACTCGCCTCACCCCTCTCTTCTACCCCCATTAACTCCCCACGTCTGCGCAAAAGCATCACGCCCGCCGCCGCCGCTGAGCAAGTTCATGTTCGTCACGGTCGAGCGAGTCTGTTGCCGCGGTGTTCTATTCCGGCGAACGGAGGGCCTCCGATCAATTCATTCTGCTTGGAGGACCGCAACATCGTGACAAAGTCGATTCGGCAACCAGACGCTCGCGCCTTCCAGCACACTATCCGAATTAAGGGCATCTTCAAGTGGGCTGCATCGCGCCGCCCAGCCTCGTACCGGACGACAGAAGCGTTGAGCCATTGAGCAGACGATGGTGGCGGGCGGGAGCAGGTGTCGTGATAGAGGGAGGCTGGACCGAGGCCTGTCGAGCTCTCCCCTCCTGTCGACTCGTGGACGGTTATCGGGACTGGGGTTCCTAATGTCTACGCTCTGGGGCCTGATACATTAAAGAGAGGGGATGAAATTGACAGGGGTAGGGCACTGAGTTACGGAGGCAGCCGGATCTCGGGATGGCATGGAAGGGTGGTCGCCGGAGGTTGGGATGATGAGAAAGGCGGAGGCGGCGACTTGCACGTCGAGTGGTGAAAAACATGGGAGGGGTAGAGTTCGTCTTTTCAAGTGGGCTCAGTTCTGGAAAAAACACTAAACAATTGAGAAGGGGCAAATGATCGATTGACAAGAAAAACAGGGGTAAAAAATACAGTACCAAGTAAACAGTGGCAAATCATACAAGTACCAAGTAATTGAGGGCAAAAAGTAAAATTCCCCAAACTGATATGATAAAATTTCACATAAAACCGACAATTTTTGTGTCCTATGTAGAAAAGATAAAAAAAAAACTATCTCAAGAAATAGACTATTTTAACATAAAAAAATGTATCATTTTTCGGAAATACTTTTGTACACCCACGCAGGGCAAAATATATATATGTTTTTTTGCACTAGTAGAAAACTGAGTTTTCTTGTTCAGAGTTGTCCGGAGTATTAGTCCCGGTTCGTACAGCTAAGATGCCGAAAAGTTTTAGTCTCAATTCGTAAAGGGGACATTTAGTCCCGGTTGGAGACACCAAGCCGGACTAAAGATTTTTTGGGTTTTTTTTTGCTTCAACCCTATGGATCGCTTTTTTAGCTTTGTAAAATACAAAAAAATGATAGAAAAATCAAAATAAAAAATCCTTTTAGATGTAGGCAGGTTAGGTGATCTAGTTATTATGAAAAAATAAACATGAATTTTGACTTTTTTTTTTACAGAAACACTGTATTTTTGGGTAAATTGGAATATCTTTTGCATATGAACTCGAAAAAAGTTTCATATACTGTACGAACATGTATCTACGCGAAAAGTTACATCCGAATTCACCCGGGTTAATCTGGTTAGCAAATTTTTAGATTCTCAAACTACTAAAGGGAAGTATGACATTTTTTTAGGTTTTAGGTTTTGCAAAAAAAAAAAAATTTAATCAAGATTATTATTACATCATTACTTTTGTTTATTAAAAAAATTATTTCGAATTCAAACAATAAAGAAGTTTTACATGTGACTAATATGTTAATATGATTGATATGATACTAGTATCAATAACGTGCACGGAGAGCACATGGAAACAGAACGGAAGGAACTGGAAAGTTAAGCGTGCTAGTGCTTGAGCAGTATGAGAATGGGTGACCGAGCAGGAAGTTTGACCACAAGTGAGCACTGAGATTCAGTGTAGTTAGAAAGTAAACTAGTCAAATAATTGAAATACTATAAATTCTGAAAAAATAGAAAAATAGGTAGTAGAAAAAATTAAATAAAAAATAGCCTCATGGCTTTTAGTCCTGTTTGGTGTTACAAACCGGGACTAAAGGTCCTCCAGCATGAGCGCTCGAGCCCAACCACGTGGAGACCCTTTAATCCCGGTTCGCAACACAACTGAGACTAAAGGCACTGGTGGAAAAAGGGCCTTCCATCCAGCCCCATTAGTCCCCAAATATTTGGAACCGTGACTAATGGGACCTTTAGTCGCGGTTCGGGAGGCGAACCGCGACCAAAGGCCTAGGCCCAGGGCGCTCGCTGGCCAGCTGGTGCAGGTGAGGGGCTTTAGTCGCGGTCGGCCAGGCCAACCGCGACTAAAGGCCTTCGGGCACCTTTAGTCGCGGTTTGCCAGGCCAACCGCGACTAAAACCCCTCCCCTATATATACCCATTCAGCAGCCATCACTTAGCCATTTGGAGCCATTCTCTTCACAAACTTCACAAGTGGGTGTTAGGTTTGCTTTTGGTTCATCTTATGCACACAAGGTGTTTGATGAAATGCCCCGAGAGCATGAAACAAACATGATATGAAGTGTCGGAGCCACACTTGAGCTTCCTCATTTATTTTTTCCTCCTCGATCGCGGTTAGCAACTTGAACCTTTCATGTGTCATTGATAAAATATGCATATGTGTGTAGTTCATTGTTTGATTTCTATTGTTTGTAGTTAGTTAATTAGTTTAACAAATGCATGATGGTTAATTATATATTTTATATTATAATAATGCAGATGAATCGGCAATGGATGTACGGTAACCGACTCTCCGGCGAGTTCACTACGGGTTTGAAAGATTTCCTCGTAGTGGCTAATGCGAACAAGCAGGAGGGTTTTGTTATCTGTCCATGTGTTGCCTGTAAGAATCAGAAGGGTTACTCTTCCTCAAGAGATGTTCACATGCACCTGCTTCGGCAGGGTTTCATGCCAAGCTATAATTGTTGGACCAAGCATGGAGAAAGAGGGGTTATAATGGAAGAAGATGAAGAAGGGGATGATTTCATCGATGACAACTATCTTGATCATTTTGGTGATACTTTCATAGAGGATGCTGAAGGTGGGGAAGGTGAAGGGGAAGGTCAAGGGGAAGGTGAAGAAGAGGCACGTAATGAGCCCGTTGATGATCTTGGTCGGACCATTGCTGATACATGGAGAAGCTGCGAAACTGAAAAGGAGAGGGAGAATTTGGATCGCATGTTAGAGGATCACAAAAAGTCGCTGTACCCCGGATGCGATAATGGTCTGAAAAAGCTGGGCTGCACACTGGATTTGCTGAAATGGAAGGCACAGGAAGGTCTATCTGACTCGGGATTTGAAAACTTGCTGAAAATGTTGAAGAATATGTTTCCAAAGAATAACGAGTTGCCCGCCAGTACGTACGAAGCAAAGAAGGTTGTCTGCCCTCTAAGTTTAGAGGTTCTAAAGATACATGCATCCATCAACGACTGCATCCTCTACCGCGGTGAATATGAGAATTTGAATGAATGTCCGGTATGCACTGCATTGCGTTATAAGATCAGAGGCGATGACCCTGGTGACGATGTTGAGGGCCAGAAACCCAGGAAGAGGGTTCCCGCCAAGGTGATGTGGTATGCTCTGATAACCCACAAGTATAGGGGATCGCGGCAGTCTTCGAGGGTAGTATAACCCAATTTATTGATTCGACACAAGGGGAGGTAAAGAATACTTATAAGCCTTAACAACTGAGTTGTCAATTCAGCTGCACCTGGAAAAGCACTAGCAACAGGGGTGATGTGAAAGTAGCAGTAATATGAGAGCAAAGAGTAACAAAGAATACAAAGCAAAGGTAATAGCAATATGAGAGCAATGGCACCAGAAGATAGTTGATACTACTTCCAATGACATGTAGAACAAGTATATTATGATGAGATATGGACCGGGGTTCCCAGCGATCTACACTAGTGGTAACTCTCCAATAAGTGACAAGTGTTGGGTGAACAAATTACAGTTGGGCAATTGATAGGAATCAAGGCATTAAGAAAGAACATCCAGATTATTAATTATGTAGGCATGTTTTCCATATATAGTCGTATGTGCTCGCAATGAGAAACTTGCACAACATCTATTGTCCTACCAGCCGGTGGCAGCCGGGCCTCAAGGGAAACTACTGGATATTAAGGTACTTCTTTTAATAGAGCACCGGAGCAAAGCATTAACACTCCGTGAAAACATGTTATCCTCACATCACCACCATCCCCTCCGGTTGTCCCGATTCTTGTCACTTCAGGGCCTTTGGTTCCGGACAGCGACATGTGCATACAACTTGTAGATACAATTTAAACAATTCATATAGAGCTTAAATCTAAGATCATGCCACTCGGGTCCTAGTGACAAGCATTAAGAATAACAAGATTGCAGCAACAATAACTTCACAAACTTTATAGATAGACTAATCATAATGTATCATCCATCGGATCCCAACAAACACAACACCGATTACATCAGATGGATCTCAATCATGTAAGGCAGCTCATGAGATCATTGTATTGAAGTACATGGGGGAGAGAATACCAACTAGCTACAGCTAGAACCCGTAGTCCATGGGGGAACTACTCACGGAGCATGGTGGAGGCGGTGGCGTTGATGGAGATGGCTTCCGGAGGCACTTCCCCGTCCCGGCAGGGTGCCGGGACAGAGACTTCTGTCCCCCGAATTGGAGTTTCGCGATGGCGGCGGCGCCACAGTAACTTTTCTGGAGTTTCGTCAATTGGTACGGTGTTTTTAGGTCGAAAGGGATTTTATAGGCGAAGAGGCGGCGCAGGGGGGCACCTGGGGGCGCCTCACCATAGGCTGGCGCGGGCCCAGGCTTGGCCGCGCCGCCATAGGGTGTGGTGGCCCTCTGGCCCCTCTCCGACTCTTCTTCGGTGTTCTGGAGCCTTCCGGGAAAAATAGGAGGTTTGGCGTTGATTTCGTCCAATTCCGAGAATATTGCCCGAACAGCCTTTCTGGAACCAAAAACAGCAGAAAACAGGAACTGGCACTGTGGCATCTCGTTAATGGGTTAGTTCCGGAAAATGCATGAAATCATCATAAAGTGCAAGCAAAACATGTAAGTATTGTCATAAAACAAGCATGGAACGACAGAAATTATGGATACGTCGGGGACGTATCAGCATCCCCAAGCTTAGTTCCTGCTCGTCCCGAGCAGGTAAACGATAAAAAGAATAATTTCTGTAGTGACATACTACTTACATAACCTTGATCATACTAGTACGAAGCATATGAAATGAATGAAGTGACTCAAGGCAATGATCTATAGTTGCTAACAAATAGATAACATATAGCAAAACTTTTCATGAATAGTACTTTCAAGACAAGCATCAAAAGTCTTGCACAAGAGTTAACTCATAAAGCAATAAATTCAAAGTAAAAGCATCGAAGCAACACAAGGGAAGATATAAGTTTCAGCGGTTGCTTTCAACTTTCAACATGCATATCTCATGGATAATTGTCAACATAAAGTAATATGATGAATGCAAATATGCAAGTATGTAAGAATCAATGCACAGTTGACACAAGTGTTTGCTTCTAAGATGGAAGGAAGTAGGTAAACTGACTCAACATAAAGTAAAAGAAAGGCCCTTCGCAGAGGGAAGCAGGGATTAAATCATGTGCTAGAGCTTTTTAAGTTTTTGAAATCATATAGAGAGCATAAAAGTAAAGTTTTGAGAGGTGTTTGTTGTTGTCAACGAATGGTAGTGGGCACTCTAACCCCCTTGCTAAACAGACTTTCAAAGAGCGGCTTCCATGAAGGACGTTATCTCTACCAGCAAGGTAGATCATCCCTCTTCTCTTTTGTTTACACATGTACTTTAGTTTTATTTATGGTTGACACTCCTCCCAACCTTTGCTTACACAAGCCATGGCTAACCGAATCCTCGGGTGCCTTCCAACAATCTCATACCATGGAGGAGTGTCTATTTGCAAAATTAAGTTGCTTACTGATGAATCAGAGCAAAACATGTGAAGAGAATTATTAATGAAGTTAATTAATTGGGGGCTGGGAACCCCGCCGCCTCTTTTTGCAAAATTATTGGATAAGCGGATGAAGCCACTAGTCCATTGGTGAAAGCTGCCCAACAAGATTGAAAGATAAAACACCACATACTTCCTCATGAGCTATAAAACATTGACACAAATAAGAGATAGTAAATTTTGAATTGTTTAAAGGTAGCTGATGCGTGTAGTTGACACGTCCGTTGGGAACCCCAAGAGGAAGGTGTGATGCGCACAGCGGCAAGTTTCCCTCAGTAAGAAACCAAGGTTTAATCGAACTAGTAGGAGTCAAGAAGCACGTTGAAGGTTGATGGCGGCGGGATGTAGTGCGGCGCAACACCAGAGATTCCGGCGCCAACGTGGAACCTGCACAACACAACCAAAGTACTTTGCCCCAACGAAACAGTGAGGTTGTCAATCTCACCGGCTTGCTGTAACAAAGGATTAACCGTATTGTGTGGAAGATGATTGTTTGCAGAAAACAAGAGAACAAAGATTGCAAGAGATTGTATTTCAGTATAGAGAATTGGACCGGGGTCCACAGTTCACTAGAGGTGTCTCTCCCATAAGATAAACAGCATGTTGGGTGAACAAATTACAGTTGGGCAATTGACAAATAAAGAGGGCATGACCATGCACATACATATTATGATGAGTATAGTGAGATTTAATTGGGCATTACGACAAAGTACATAGACCGCCATCCAGCATGCATCTATGCCTAAAAAGTCCACCTTCAGGTTATCATCCGAACCCCCTCCAGTATTAAGTTGCTAACAACAGACAATTGCATTAAGTATTGCGCGTAATGTAACTAGTGACTACATCCTTGAACATAGCACCAATGTTTTATCCCTAGTGGCAACAGCACATCCGTAACCTTAGTGGTTCTTGTCACTCCTCCAGATTCACGGAGACATGAACCCACTATCGAGCATAAATACTCCCTCTTGGAGTTACTAGCATCAACTTGGCCAGAGCATCTACTAATAACGGAGAGCATGCAAGATCATAAACAACACATAGACATAACTTTGATAATCAACATAACAAGTATTCTCTATTCATCGGATCCCAACAAACGCAACATATAGAATTACAGATAGATGATCTTGATCATGTTAGGCAGCTCACAAGATCCGACAATGAAGCACAATGGGGAGAAGACAACCATCTAGCTACTGCTATGGACCCATAGTCCAGGGGTAGACTACTCACACATCACTCCGGAGGCGACCATGGCGGCGTAGAGTCCTCCGGGAGATGATTCCCCTCTCCGGCAGGGTGCCGGAGGCGATCTCCTGGATCCCCCGAGATGGGATCGGCGGCGGCGTCTCTGGAAGGTTTTCCGTATCGTGGCTCTCGGTACTGGGGGTTTCGCAACGGAGGCTTTAAGTAGGCGGAAGGGCAGGTCAGGAGGCGGCACGAGGGCCCCACACCACAGGGCCGCGTGGCCAAGGGGGGGGGGCGCCGCCCTAGGGTGTGGCCACCTCGTGGCCCCACTTCGTCTCCTCTTCGGACTTCTGGAAGCTTCGTGGCAAAATAGGACCCTGGCCGTTGATTTCGTCCAATTCCGAGAATATTTTGTTACTAGGATTTCTGAAACCAAAAACAGCAGACAAAGAATCGGCACTTCGGCATCGTGGTAAGAGGTTAGTTACAGCAAATGCCCAAATATGACAGAAAGTGTGCAGTAATCATGTAGATATCATCAATAATGTGGCATGGAACATAAGAACTTATCGTTACGTCGGAGACGTCTCCGCATCCCCAAGCTTAGTTCTGCGCGTCCCGAGCAGTAAAACGATAACACAGATAATTTCTGGAGTGACATGCCATCATAACCTTGATCATACTATTTGTAAAGCATATGTAGTGAATGCAGCGATCAAAACAATGTATATGACATGAGTAAACAAGTGAATCATAAAGCAAAGACTTTTCATGAATAGCACTTCAAGACAAGCATCAATAAGTCTTGCATAAGAGTTAACTCATAAAGCAATAATTCATAGTAAAAGCATTGAAGCAACACAAAGGAAGATTAAGTTTCAGCGGTTGCTTTCAACTTGTAACATGTATATCTCATGGATATTGTCAACATAGAGTAATATAATAAGTGCAATAAGCAAATATGTAGGAATCAATGCACAGTTCACACAAGTGTTTGCTTCTTGAGGTGGAGAGAAATAGGTGAACTGACTCAACATTGAAAGTAAAAGAATGGTCCTCCATAGAGGAAAAGCATCGATTGCTATATTTGTGCTAGAGCTTTGATTTTGAAAACATGAAACAATTTTGTCAACGGTAGTAATAAAGCATATGTATCATGTAAATTATATCTTACAAGTTGCAAGCCTCATGCATAGTATACTAATAGTGCCCGCACCTTGTCCTAATTAGTTTGGACTACCGGATCATCACAATGCACATGTTTTAACCAAGTGTCACAAAGGGGTACCTCTATGCCGCCTGTACAAAGGTCTAAGGAGAAAGCTCGCATTGGATTTCTCGCTATTGATTATTCTCAACTTAGACATCCATACCGGGACAACATAGACAACAGATAATGGACTCCTCTTTTATGCATAAGCATGTAACAACAATTAATAATTTTCTCATATGAGATTGAGGATATATGTCCAAAACTGAAACTTCCACCATGGATCATGGCTTTAGTTAGCGGCCCAATGTTCTTCTCTAACAATATGCATGCTTAACCATAAGGTGGTAGATCTCTCTTACTTCAGACAAGACGAACATGCATAGCAACTCACATGAAATTCAACAAAGAGTAGTTGATGGCGTCCCCAGTGAACATGGTTATCGCACAACAAACAACTTAATAAGAGATAAAGTGCATAATTACATATTCAATACCACAATAGTTTTTAAGCTATTTGTCCCATGAGCTATATATTGCAAAGGTGAATGATGGAATTTTAAAGGTAGCACTCAAGCAATTTACTTTAGAATGGCGGAAAATACCATGTAGTAGGTAGGTATGGTGGACACAAATGGCATAGTGGTTGGCTCAAGTATTTTGGATGCATGAGAAGTATTCCCTCTCGATACAAGGTTTGGGCTAGCAAGGTTTATTTGAAACAAACACAAGGATGAACGGCGCAGCAAAACTCACATAAAAGACATATTGTAAACATTATAAGACTCTACACCGTCTTCCTTGTTGTTCAAACTCAATACTAGAAATTATCTAGACCTTAGAGAAACCAAATATGCAAACCAAATTTTAGCATGCTCTATGTATTTCTTCATTAATGGGTGCAAAGCATATGATGCAAGAGCTTAAACATGAGCACAACAATTGCCAAGTATCACATTACCCAAGACATTAATAGCAATTACTACATGTATCATTTTCCAATTCCAACCATATAACAATTTAACGAAGGAGAAACTTCGCCATGAATACTATGAGTAGAAACTAAGGACATACTTGTCCATATGCTACAGCGGAGCGTGTCTCACTCCCATAAAGTGAATGCTAGGATCCATTTTATTCAAACAAAACAAAAACAAAAACAAACCGACGCTCCAAGCAAAGCACATAAGATGTGATGGAATAAAAATATAGTTTCAGGGGAGGAACCTGATAATGTTGTCGATGAAGAAGGGGATGCCTTGGGCATCCCCAAGCTTAGACGCTTGAGTCTTCTTGATATATGCAGGGGTGAACCACCGGGGCATCCCCAAGCTTAGAGCTTTCACTCTCCTTGATCATGTTGCATCATACTCCTCTCTTGATCCTTGAAAACTTCCTCCACACCAAACTTAGAACAACTCATTAGAGGGTTAGCGACAATAAAAATTAACATGTTCAGAGGTGACACAATCATTCTTAACACTTCTGGACATTGCATAAAGCTACTGGACATTAATGGATCAAAGAAATTCATCCAACATAGCAAAAGAGGCAATGCGAAATAAAAGGCAGAATCTGTCAAAACAGAACAGTTCGTATTGACGAATTTTATCGAGGCACCATACTTGCTCAAATGAAAATGCTCAAATTGAATGAAAGTTGCGTACATATCTGAGGATCACTCACGTAAATTGGCATAATTTTCTGAGTTACCTACAGAGAAAACAGCCCAGATTCGTGACAGCAAAGAAATCTGTTTCTGCGCAGTAATCCAAATCTAGTATGAACTTTTCTATCAACGACTTTACTTGGCACAACAAAACACTAAAGTAAGATAAGGAGAGGTTGCTACAGTAGTAAACAACTTCCAAGACTCAAATATAAAACAAAAGTACTGTAGTAAAATAAGCACATGGGTTATCTCCCAAGAAGTTCTTTCTTTATAGCCATTAAGATGGGCTCAGCAGTTTTGATGATGCACTCGCAAGAAATGGTATTTGAAGCAAAAGAGAGCGTCAAGAGGGAAATTCAAAACACATTTAAGTCTAACATGCTTCCTATGCATAGGAATCTTGTAAATAAACAAGTTCATGAAGAGTAAAGTGACAAGCATAGGAAGATAAAACAAGTGTAGCTTCAAAAATTTCAGCATATAGAGAGGCATTTTAGTAACATGAAAATTTCTACAACCATATTTTCCTCTCTCATAATAACTTTCAGTAGTATCATGAGCAAACTCAACAATATAACTATCACATAAAGCATTCTTATCATGAGTCTCATGCATAAAATTATTACTCTCCACATAAGCATAATCAATTTTATTAGTTGTAGTGGGAGAAAATTCAATAAAGTCACTATCATTATTATTCTCATCACCATAATCATCAAATGTAGGAGGCATAGTATAATCATAATAAACTTTATCCTCAATAGTAGGTAGCACCAAAATACCACTATCATCATAAATGGGAGGCAAAGTGTCATCAAAGTAAATTTTCTCCTCCATGCTTGGGGGACTAAAAAGTTCATGCTCATCAGAGCCAGCTTCCCCAAGCTTAGAATTTTCCATAGCATTAGCAACAATGGTGTTCAAAGCATTCATAGTAATAACATTCCCATTAGCATGCATATAAAGTTCCATGGGTTTTTTAATTCTCTCTTCAAACACATCATGTCCTAATTCAAGATAAAGTTCATAAAGATCTCTCATATTTTTGTTGTTTTCCATTATGCTTAACTAGTGAAATAAAAACATGCATGATATTAAGTAAAGTAAACAAGTAACTAATTTTTTTTGTATTTTGATTTAGTGCAGCAAACAAAGTAGTAAATAAAACTAAGCAAGACAAAAACAAAGTAAAGAGATTGCGATGTGGAGACCCCCCTTGCAGCGTGTCTTGATCTCCCCGGCAACGGCGCCAGAAATTTGCTTGATGCGTGTGGTTGACACGTCCGTTGGGAACCCCAAGAGGAAGGTGTGATGCGCACAGCGGCAAGTTTCCCTCAGTAAGAAACCAAGGTTTAATCGAACCAGTAGGAGTCAAGAAGCACGTTGAAGGTTGATGGCGGCGGGATGTAGTGCGGCGCAACACCAGAGATTCCGGCGCCAACGTGGAACCTGCACAACACAACCAAAGTACTTTGCCCCAACGAAACAGTGAGGTTGTCAATCTCACCGGCTTGCTGTAACAAAGGATTAACTGTATTGTGTGGAAGATGATTGTTTGCAGAAAACAGTAGAACAGTATTGCAGTAGATTGTATTTCAGTATAGAGAATTGGACCGGGGTCCACAGTTCACTAGAGGTGTCTCTCCCATAAGATAAATAGCATGTTGGGTGAACAAATTACAGTTGGGCAATTGACAAATAAAGAGGGCATGACCATGCACATACATATTATGATGAGTATAGTGAGATTTAATTGGGCATTACGACAAAGTACATAGACCGCCATCCAGCATGCATCTATGCCTAAAAAGTCCACCTTCAGGTTATCATCCGAACCCCCTCCAGTATTAAGTTGCTAACAACAGACAATTGCATTAAGTATTGCGCGTAATGTAACTAGTGACTACATCCTTGAACATAGCACCAATGTTTTATCCCTAGTGGCAACAGCACATCCGTAACCTTAGTGGTTCTTGTCTCCTCCAGATTCACGGAGACATGAACCCACTATCGAGCATAAATACTCCCTCTTGGAGTTACTAGCATCAACTTGGCCAGAGCATCTACTAATAACGGAGAGCATGCAAGATCATAAACAACACATAGACATAACTTTGATAATCAACATAACAAGTATTCTCTATTCATCGGATCCCAACAAACGCAACATATAGAATTACAGATAGATGATCTTGATCATGTTAGGCAGCTCACAAGATCCGACAATGAAGCACAATGGGGAGAAGACAACCATCTAGCTACTGCTATGGACCCATAGTCCAGGGGTAGACTACTCACACATCACTCCGGAGGCGACCATGGCGGCGTAGAGTCCTCCGGGAGATGATTCCCCTCTCCGGCAGGGTGCCGGAGGCGATCTCCTGGATCCCCCGAGATGGGATCGACGGCGGCGGCGTCTCTGGAAGGTTTTCCGTATCGTGGCTCTCGATCGGGGGTTTCGCAACGGAGGCTTTAAGTAGGCGGAAGGGCAGGTCAGGAGGCGGCACGAGGGCCCCACACCACAGGGCCGCGCGGCCAAGGGGGGGCCGCGCCGCCCTAGGGTGTGGCCACCTCGTGGCCCCACTTCGTCTCCTCTTCGGACTTCTGGAAGCTTCGTGGCAAAATAGGACCCTGGGCGTTGATTTCGTCCAATTCCGAGAATATTTTGTTACTAGGATTTCTGAAACCAAAAACAGCAGAAAACAAAGAATCGGCACTTCGGCATCTTGTTAATAGGTTAGTTCCAGAAAATGCACGAATATGACATAAAGTGTGCATAAAACATGTAGATATCATCAATAATGTGGCATGAAACATAAGAAATTATCGATACGTCGGAGACGTATCAGTAGCACATGAAGTATTTACTTGGAATGGCAGGAAATACCGCATAGTAGGTAGGTATGGTGGACACAAATGGCATAGTGGTTGGCTCAAGGATTTTGGATGCATGAGAAGTATTCCCTCTCGATACAAGGCTTAGGCTAGCAAGGCTATTTGAAGCAAACACAAGTATAAACCGGTACAGCAAAACTTCATAAGAACATATTGCAAGCATTATAATACTCTACACTGTCTTCCTTGTTGCTCAAACACTTTTACCAGAAAATATCTAGACCTTAAGAGAGACCAATCATGCGAACCAATTTCAACAAGCTCTACGGTAGTTCTCCACTAATAGGTTTAAACTACATGAAAAAACTTAATCATGATCTACTTGAGAGCTCAAAACAATTGCCAAGTGTCAAATTATCCAAGACATTATGAGGCATTTTCTGTTTCCAACCAAATAAAAATAATTATTGTAGCTTCCAACTTTTATCATTGAACATTAAAAGTAAAACGAAGAACAAGCGTTCATATGAAAAAGCGGAGCGTGTCTCTCTCCCAAACAAGGATTGCTAGGATCCGAATTTATTCAAACACAAACAAAAATAAAAGCACACAGACGCTCCAAGTAAAGCACATATGATGTGACCGAATAAAAATATAGTTTCAGGGGAGGAACCTGATAAGTTGATGAAGAAGGGGATGCCTTGGGCATCCCCAAGCTTAGACGCTTGAGTCTTCTTGAAATATGCAGGGATGAACCACGGGGGCATCCCCAAGCTTTGACTTTTCACTCTTCTTGATCATATATCATCCTCCTCTCGTGACCCTTGAAAACTTCCTTCACAACAAACTTCTCATAAACTTCATTAGAGGGGTTAGTACTCAATTTTTTTTGAATCCACCTTGGTCCTGTAGTGGCACATTGCAAGAACTCAATAAAACATTAGCTACAGCTCTCTATGTCTAGAAAAGCTCGCTTAAAGTCCACAAAAGACAATGCAAAAAACAGAGACAGAATCTGCCAAAACAGAACAGCCAGTAAAGACAAATTTTAAATAAATACTTCCGTTGCTCAAATCAGAAAACTCAAAACTAATGAAAGTTGCGTACATATCTTAGGAACACGCACGTAAATTGGCATATTTTTCTGATTTTTCTACAGAGAAAACAGCCCAGATTCGTGACAGATAGAAATCTGTTTCTGCGCAGAAATCCAAATCTAGTATCAACCTTCGATTAGAGGCTTCACTTGGCACAACAAAACACAAAACTAAGATAAGAAGAGGTTGCTACAGTAGTAAACAACTTTCAAGACACAAATATAAAACAAAGTACTGTAGCAAAATAACACATGGGTTATCTCCCAAGAAGTTCTTTCTTTATAGCCGTTAAGATGGGCTCAGCAGTTTTAATGATGCACTCGCAAGAAATAAGAGTAGAGGTAAAAGAGAGCATCAAAAAGCAAATCCAAAACACATTTAAGCCTAACATGCTTCCTATGTAAAGGAATCTTGTAAATAAACAAGTTCATGAAAAGCAAAGTAACAAGCATAGGAAGATAAAACAAGTGTAACTTCAAAATTTTAAGCATATAGAGAGGTGTTTTAGTACCATGAAAATTTCTACAACCATATTTTCCTCTCTCATAATAATTTTCAGTAGCTTCATGAACAAACTCAACAATATAACTATCACATGCAGCATGCTTCTCATGATTTCCAAACACATAATTTTTATCAAGTTCAAGAATAGTGGAATAAAAACTTTCAAACTTACTTTTATTAATAATATAACAAGGTAGTTGATCAATCTCAAGAGATATGGGACTCATAGAATAAGTCAAGGACTCTCCAATCCCATTTTCATTAGTAGTACAATTAAGAGTATCAAGTAACATAGGACCATCATCTAGAGCTTTATCATAAACATTTGCTAAGCAAAATTCTTTAGTACCATGCATTTCGACATCAGGCACAAACAAAGCATTATCATAAGATTTATCAAAGTAGCATGGATTATCATAAATAACAGTAGCATAATTATTCTCACAAGTATTACTCATAGGCAATATTTCAAGAAAATCCACAGGAACATAACATTCAACCTCTTCCGGTAAGCATGGAGGACAATCAGATAGTGTAAGAGATGAAGAGTTACTCTCATTAGAAGGTTGGCATGGGTAGCTAATCCATTCTTCCTCCTTTTGTTCGTCGCTCTCCTCTTCTTTTTCATCTAATGAGCTTTCAGGTTCATCAATTTCCTCCTCTTTTTCATCCAATGAGCTTTCAGGTTCATCAGTTTCTTCTTCCACCGGTTCCTGCAAATTGTGAGTGCATTCTTGTGCATTAATGTGTCTCTCTTTATAATCAAGGATATAAGGATTCCTACTGTAGCATTCTATGCAAGAATTAAGGATAGTAGAGACATAATCTTTAAGGTCCTTACAAATAGCACAAGTTTCATAATTCTCAACCATGAAGGATTCTATATCGGAGGCTCCCATAAATAAGACAAATTGTTCTACCTCTTCGAACCCATAATGAATATAGCAATTCCGATTATAGCTCTTAATAAAATATTCCTCACTAAAGCCACATTGAAATTTAAGATGTTTAGTATCCTGTCGAGAGCAACAGTTTATATCATGGCGTCTAAGCAAGATTCTAGCCATTGTATTCAATTTTTCTATCATAGCACTCATTATTTTACCAGTTCTTGATTCTCTATAACAATTATAACATTCCATAAGCTCCAAGTAGGTTGTTGGTTCTCCCATAATAGCAGTTTTTAATTTTTAGGTTTTTCAAATTTTTATGGATTTTTGGGTATATGAGAAAAATAAAACTAGACAAAAATAAACTAAGCAAAAGTAAACTAAGGAAAATAATACTAGAGAGAAATAAACTAAGCAAAAATAAACTAGACAAAAGTAAACTAAGCAAAACAAAATAAAACAAAATAAAAACAGAGAGAGAGGTAGAGTGTACTCCCCAGGTGAACTTATGAGTAGAGCTATGCCTCCCCGGCAACGGCGCCAGAAAACAGTCTTGATAACCCACAAGTATAGGGGATCGCGGCAGTCTTCGAGGGTAGTATAACCCAATTTATTGATTCGACACAAGGGGAGGTAAAGAATACTTATAAGCCTTAACAACTGAGTTGTCAATTCAAATTGCACCTGAAAAGCACTAGCAACATGGGTGATGTGAAAGTAGCGGTAATATGAGAGCAGTAGTAAGAATACGTAAAGAATAGCAATAGCAATATGAGAGCAATGGCACCAGAAGATAGTTGATACTACTTCCAATGACATGTAGAACAAGTATATTATGATGAGATATGGACCGGGGTTCCCAGCGATCTACACTAGTGGTAACTCTCCAATAAGTGACAAGTGTTGGGTGAACAAATTACAGTTGGGCAATTGATAGGAATCAAGGCATTAAGAAAGAACATCCAGATTATTAATTATGTAGGCATGTTTTCCATATATAGTCGTACGTGCTCGCAATGAGAAACTTGCACAACATCTATTGTCCTACCAGCCGGTGGCAGCCGGGCCTCAAGGGAAACTACTGGATATTAAGGTACTCCTTTTAATAGAGCACCGGAGCAAAGCATTAACACTCCGTGAAAACATGTTATCCTCACATCACCACCATCCCCTCCGGTTGTCCCGATTCTTGTCACTTCGGGGCCTTTGGTTCCGGACAGCGACATGTGCATACAACTTGTATATACAATCTAAACAATTCATATAGAGCTTAAATCTAAGATCATGCCACTCGGGCCCTAGTGACAAGCATTAAGAATAACAAGATTGCAGCAACAATAACTTCACAAACTTTATAGATAGACTAATCATAATGTATCATCCATCGGATCCCAACAAACACAACACCGATTACATCAGATGGATCTCAATCATGTAAGGCAGCTCATGAGATCATTGTATTGAAGTACATGGGGGAGAGAATACCAACTAGCTACAGCTAGAACCCGTAGTCCATGGGGGAACTACTCACGGAGCATGGTGGAGGCGGTGGCGTTGATGGAGATGGCTTACGGAGGCACTTCCCCATCCCGGCAGGGTGCCGGGACAGAGACTTCTGTCCCCCGAATTGGAGTTTCGCGATGGCGGCGGCGCCACAGTAACTTTTCTGGAGTTTCGTCAATTGGTACGGTGTTTTTAGGTCGAAAGGTATTTTATAGGCGAAGAGGCGGCGCAAGGGGGCACCTGGGGGCACCTCACCATAGCCTGGCGCGGGCCCAGGCTTGGCCGCGCCGCCATAGGGTGTGGTGGCCCTCTGGCCCCTCTTCGACTCTTCTTCGGTGTTCTGGAGCCTTCCGGGAAAAATAGGAGGTTTGGCGTTGATTTCGTCCAATTCCGAGAATATTGCCCGAACAGCCTTTCTGGAACCAAAAACAGCAGAAAACAGGAACTGGCACTGTGGCATCTCGTTAATAGGTTAGTTCCGGAAAATGCATGAAATCATCATAAAGTGCAAGCAAAACATGTAAGTATTGTCGTAAAACAAGCATGGAACGACAGAAATTATGGATACGTCGGGGACGTATCATGCTCCTATAATACCACGGTTGAAACGTCTGTTCAGGAACAAAGAGCACGCCAAGTTGTTGCGATGGCACAAAGAGGACCGTAAGTCGGACGGGCAGTTGAGACACCCCGCAGATGGAACGCAATGGAGAAAGATCGACAGAGAGTTCAAAGATTTTGCAGCTGATGCAAGGAACATAAGATTTGGTCTAAGTACAGATGACATGAATCCTTTTGGCGAGAAGAGCTCCAGCCATAGCACCTGGCCCGTGACTCTATGCATCTACAACCTTCCTCCTTGGTTGTGCATGAAGCGGAAGTTCATTATGATGCCAGTGCTCATCCAAGGTCCGAAGCAACCCGGCAACGACATCGATGTGTACCTAAGGCCATTAGTTGATGAACTTTTACAGTTGTGGGGAAGACCTGGTGTACGTGTGTGGGATGAGCACAAAGAAGAGGAATTTGACCTACGAGCGTTGCTTTTCGTAACCATCAACGATTGGCATGCTCTTAGTAACCTTTCCGGACTGTCAAATAAGGGATACAATGCATGCACGCACTGCTTACATGAGACTGAAAGTGAATATTTGGGTAATTGTAAGAAGAACGTGTACCTTGGGCATCATCGATTTCTTCCGAAAATTCATCCAGTAAGAAAGAAAGGCAAGCATTACAACGGCAAGGCAGATCACCGGCCGAAGCCTGCGGAACGTACTGGTGCTGAGGTATTTGATATGGTCAAGGATTTGAAAGTCATCTTTGGAAAGGGTCCTGGCGGACAATCAGTTCCGCAGGGAGCTGACGGGCGCGCACCCATGTGGAAGAAGAAATCTATATTCTGGGAGCTAGAATATTGGAAAGTCCTAGATGTCTGCTCTTCAATCGACGTGATGCATGTTACGAAGAATATTTGCGTGAACCTCCTAAACTTCTTGGGCGTGTATGGGAAGACAAATGATACAAAGGAAGCACGGCAGGACCAGCAAGGTTTGAAAGACCCTAATGACCGGCATCCGGAATGGTTTCAAGGTCGTGCCAGCTACGCTCTGACCAAATAAGAGAAGGTCATCTTTTTTGAATGCCTGAGCAGTACGAAGGTCCCGGCTGGATTCTCGTCGAATATAAAGGGAATAATAAACATGGCGGACAAAAAGTTCCAAAACCTGAAGTCTCACGACTGCCACGTGATTATGACGCAATTGCTTCCGATTGCTTTGAGGGGGCTCCTACCGGAAAATGTTCGAGTAGCCATTGTGAAGCTATGTGCATTCCTCAATGCAATCTCTCTGAAGGTAATCAATCCAGAAGATCTACCACGGCTACAGAACGATGTGGTCCAATGTCTTGTCAGTTTCGAGTTGGTGTTCCCGCCATCCTTCTTCAATATTATGACGCACCTCCTGGTTCACCTAGTCGAAGAGGTTTCCATCCTCGGTCCGGTATTTCTACACAATATGTTCCCCTTTGAGAGGTTCATGGGAGCATTAAAGAAATATGTTCGTAACCGTGCTAGACCAGAAGGAAGCATTGCCAAGGGCTATGGAAATGAGGAGGTAATTGAGTTCTGTGTTGACTTTGTTCCTGACCTTAAGCCGATTGGTCTTCCTCGATCGCGGCACAAGGGGAGACTAAGTGGAAAAGGCACGATCGGCAGGAAATCAACGATATGTATGGACGGCCATTCTATGACTGAAGCACACCACACAGTTCTGACCAATTCCAGCTTGGTGGCTCCGTACTTTGAGAAACACAAGAATATTTTACGCGAGGACAACCCCGGGAAGCCTGAATCCTGGATTACGAAGGCCCACATGGAGACTTTCGGCAGTTGGTTGAGAAAACATTTAATGAATGACGATCATGTTGTAGATCAGCTGTACATGTTGGCCAAGACACCATCTTCGACTATAACGACTTTCCAAGGGTACGAGATAAATGGGAATACATTTTACACGATCGCCCAAGATAAAAAGAGCACCAACCAAAACAGTGGTGTCCGCTTTGATGCAGCAACCGAGAATGGGCAAAAGGTCACATATTATGGTTACATAGAGGAGATATGGGAACTTGACTATGGACCCTCCTTTAAGGTCCCTTTGTTCCGGTGCAAATGGTTCAAGCTAACAGGAGGTGGGGTAAAGGTGGACCAGCAATACGGAATGACAATGGTGGATTTCAACAATCTTGGTTACCTTGACGAACCAATCGTCCTAGCGAAAGATGTCGCTCAGGTTTTCTATGTGAAGGACATGAGTAGCAAACCGAGGAAACGGAAAGATAAGAAAACGATCAGTACATCATGCGATGATCCAAAGCGCCACATTGTTCTTTCAGGGAAAAGAAACATCGTGGGAGTGGAGGGCAAGACAGACATGTCAGAAGATTATAATATGTTTGGTGAAATTCCACCCTTCAAAGTGAACACCGACCCAAGCATTAATTTAAATGATGAGGATGCTCCATGGATACGGCTCAATCGTAAGCAAGCAGGGACACAAGGGAAGAAATAATGTGTAATAATTTATTGTACCAAACTTTGTTGAATGGATCATGTGAATTATATTATCTGTGATGTGTTTGGTGTCCATTTTCGAATGATTCGATTGATTCGAGACACCACTGATGATACATGAAATTTGGAGTGACTAAGTCATACTCTGTGGTGACCCTGCATACCACTGCATGTTGTAGTATGCCAGTCGTTGATATAACATTCACGAAGTACCATTCCGCAAATATTACATCCCTCAGAGTAGTACAACAGAACATAGCAGGGTCCATAACTGTTGACGTCAAAACCCACCGGCGGGCAGCGACGGGCAACACAGTAGAGCCGGGAACAACTTAGGGCTGCGGCTGGCCCTGGTCCCTCCGAGCGACGGCCCGCAAAGCCTCTGGTACACACGTTCGATGCTGATGCAAGGGCGTGCCACCTGACCTATACCCGGTCAGGAAGGTGATGGAGATGCCTCGCTTAGTTTCCTGCATGGCATACACGTAAACATTAAATACGAGCCTCGATCGGCTCTCAGGTTATCCTGTGAATCGGCTCAAGGAGCCGATCCACCCATGATTCGTACGGGGTGCACGAATATATGGTGGTCCTGCTTGATCAAGATAAAGCTGATACAATCTACGACGATTTAGGGTTTTCACCGCATAATCGGATCATCCTACTCACGATTGGGCCTCGCGGCCACGCACGGTGATCGTAAGCCGATCCTAGATAGGGCCTAAAAACCAACACGAGGTTGATCCCCGGAACATCCTGTCTAGGACTAGCAAACGACACCCTACGTGCCGCTGGATCCTCCAACCCTTTGTAAGGCCTAACTATTGCAGATATTAAACTAATCCTTGTAGAACAAGGAGCAACCGTAACGGATCGGATCTACTAAATAACGATCAAGCGGGGTGCCGCCCCTACACCTAAGATAGGTGTAAGGGCGGCTAGATATGCAAGGGTTGCACTACGATAGCATGTTATACGAAGAACTATGCTAACCCTAACACATCTATGATAACTACGTTGCTCGCCATCAAAAAGGCTTCATTACGAGCAACGCATGAACAACATAAAGCTTGTGCTGCCTAGATCGCAAGATGCGATCTAGGCAGCATGTTGCTTACCGGTAGAAACCCTCAAGACGAAGGAGTTGGCGATGCGCCGAGATTGATTGATTGGTTGAACGTTGGTTGTTGTTTATTCCATAAACCCTAGATACATATTTATAGTCCAGGGGACTTTCTAATTCAGGCGTGCACCTAACCGTGCACAGGTCAATCTCTATTTTTTAATCTAAGATGCAATCTACTATATTACGATACACGGGCAACCTAGCCCAAACTCTTCGTGCAAGGCCGCTTCAGAGATCTTCCACGTGTAACCTTCCAAGCCCATCTCCCTTACAGCCCATCTCCTGATTTGGCCAAAATCTGGTGATAACACATGCCCCCCTGGTTTTGGTAATGATAATTTCAAAACCACTCCGTCTTTCCCTCGAAGGGTCATGTCGTGGCAGATCAGAACCGTCACAGTATTCTTCATCATGATGACCTGCCTTCTCAACTTCGCTGCACGATTCGACAATTTTGGCCCCACCTCCTCGGGAACTGCTCGAGCAATAAATCTCTATTCTATCCCCTTTATTTACAGCATCGAACAGTTCACCTCTTCATCCCCCTGCTCCAAATTAGCCGTCAGCCAAAAAACCCTCTCCTTCTATAGCCATGTCGTCCTCTTCCTCCTCTTCCGTTTCTCTCCAATCCTTTTCCTCAAGCGAACCGATCCCAGAGCACAACCAGATGGAGGCGTACAACAGGGTGCTCCCAAGCATTGGGACGCGCGAGAGTGGGACTTCGATTTCGTGCCAGAGGGCCGACCCGAAGACCTCGTCTGGTCAGATGGGGCCATGCCTCTAACTGACGGGGAGGACGACCTCCGATTCTTGATTGACGGAGCACTGGAGGCGGAGAGCGCCGACGACGACCCTCCCTTCCGGGGTAAATTCACCTCCGTCACCAAAGAAGAATCAGAGGATGACGAAGACATCTCCTCCGGTACGAAGAAGGAACAGGAGGACGACACCTCCTCCGACGAACCACCGTCAAAGCGCATCCGTGGCTGGGCCTGGTCAGATGAGGATGATGATGATGACGAGGAAGAAGCCTCCGCTGAAGGTTACAGTAGCAGCACCGAGGGACTCGTCGACAGCAGCGATGACGGCAGCTACCCCAGCGACGGCGAAGACAGCAACAGCCCTTAGAGTAGGGACCTACTAGCATAGGATTAGCAGTAGTAATATGCTCTCCTGCTTTTGTTGACCAATCGGCTTCTCCTTGTAAGAAATCTTATTATCAATGAAAAACTTCCTTTGATTTTGACGATGTCCTTTATGCTGATGTAGCCGATTTTCCCTCTTCTGACTTTGTCGACTGTTAGCCTAAACAATGCTCCATGACTGATGGCAACGCATTGGTCCCTCACGATAATCTGTAAAACAGGCCAATTCAGTCATCCCTCTAAGTTAACCAGCTCCGTTGATGACGATAGCACTTGGTACCGCCGATCGCAGCAGGCCGGCGGTTCGGCCTTGAGCAAGTGTCTTTAAAAAAGCCCTGGAACTGTTGCTGAATCAGCTTGGATGCTGAAACTGATAACTCTGTAACAAAAGCATCGTTCTTCAGAACAGTTGCTATGTAGAGCCAGCTGATTCCAACAAAAATCGGCTCCCAGAGCCAAGAACCTCTCGGGCGGGTTGCCCCCCGAGCCTTATCCAAGGCGAGCCAAATGTGTCGCCATCGGCTTCCAAGTTATAATGCAGAACCAGCCGATTCCAACAAAATCGGCTCTCCAGAGCAAAGATATTTCAGGGCGAGCTGCCCCCCGAGCCTCTTGATTTCCGGAAGAGTCGTTGCACTAAAAAGCCTTGGAAAAGATCAGCAAATCTGTTCCTTGAACTAAGAAGCCTCAAATATAATGGCTTCCCAACTCCTTCTTTGCGCCTTGCTGATCAGATCGGCTCATCATCTTTGGCAGACTAATGCAACTTCCGGTGAGGATGTTTTTTGAATCTCTAATGCCCTCCAAGACTCTGGGCGTAACATCCTCTGAAAGTGACATTGATCAAGCCGCCACCTTGGTCCATGCCAGGCAATACGCCATAGCCGCTTGATTCGTCATCTGCTGTGCTCATGCTCCTAGGATAGGTATGCTCCCTTTGTTGGACTCACCCTATAACCTGATCTGCATACTTGCACTGGTACTGCTGAACTTGGAAACTTGCAGAAGGAGTTGGAAGTCTTGAGAAGGAATTTATCCAGTAGAGCCTCTCTTTGTAACTCAACAACTGCTCCATCGGCTGTTTTTTTTTTTGCGGGGCCGATTTTTCTATCGGCCCCCAATGTTTCACAGCGCACATGTTCATCTGCACCTGCCCCCCTGGTGATTGCCCCCCGAGCCGAATCTGTCAGGTAACTGCAGATATCGGCTTGGTGGTTAACCTAGGCACCGTATTTGCACGTCGGCTTCGTTAAGATCCATGCTGACTCTCATCCGCCGACGTGACCACTGCCCAACAAATCGATGTTGAACACAAGCAGAACATGTGGTGAAGATAATTTTGGCCGATTGCTGGAATCGGCCTCCATATTGATTGAAGCGTTCGACGAAGGCATTGTGCTGTCCCTTCATAGACTTTTGGGGCCGATCACAAGGATCAGCCTCGCCACGTTTGCTCATTGCTTTGCTTCAGCTACATGGTCAGGCCAGTGGATAAGACCAGCCTAACCCTGCCCTTCGTCACGTCGATGCGCTCGCAGCCGTCCATATTGATACCTGAGAGTGGCTCTTGGCCTGCTGCTTCCCAAGCGTTCATGCCAGCCGTCGAAATTTCGGCTGAGTCGTCGGCCTGGACGACCTCTACCTCATCTCCATCCCACTGTATTATGCATTGGTGCATTGTGGAGGGAATGCAACAGTTGGCGTGGATCCAATCTCTTCCTAGCAGAACAGCATAGGTGCTCTTGCTATCGACGATGAAGAACATCGTAGGGATAGTCTTCCTCCCTACGGTCAAATCCACGTTCAGAACACCTTGTGCGTCAGACGCTTGGCCGTTGAAATCGCTCAATGTCACGTTGGTCTTGATCAGATCTGAGCTAGAGCGTCCCAATCTCCGTAGCATAGAGTATGGCATAATGTTGACTGCCGCTCCGGTGTCCACCAGCATCTTATTGACAAACCTCCCATCGATATAACCTCGCAAATACAGGGCCTTCAGATGTCTGTAGCTTCTTTCTCGTGGCTTCTCAAAGATAACCGGCCGTGGGCCGCAGTCAAGTTGTGCCACGGGTGCCTCGTCTAATCCTGGAGCACTGAACTCCGAAGGAAGGATGAACACCATGTTTGTGCCAGCCGATGCTTCATCATCGGCTTTCCTTTGCTTGGGACGCCACTCCATTTTCCGTGGACGACCCTCTTCGTCCAGGGTTCGCTGAACTTTCACAGCCAGATCAGGTCGTGCCTTCCTTAGCGTTATGCAAGTATAACCTTTCGGCTTCCTCCAGGCCGCGCAATCGCTGAACCCTACGCTTTTGGGAACGGCTGAGTCCATCAGGGCACCACCTTGGCCGGTGGTACCTGTCTTCTTCTTCTCCCTCGTCTTCTGAATCCTCGAGATCTTCCATCCGAGGGGACTCAGCACGTTTGTTTCGAGGCGGGAGAGGTCCTAAGCGTTGGAACACAGACACGTTGGCTGCCTCCTTCTTCTTCTGGTTGCATTCTGGGCAATTGCCGATTGTGGGCAATCGGCTCATTCCTGAATCCCAGCAGTGTCTGAAGAAGGGACAGTCCCAGTGCCTGTCCTCGTCGTCTCGCTCCCTTGCCTTTTCCTTGGCACGACGCTCGTGCTCCTCTTCATTGCGATCATGCCGACGATGTCTTCTGGCTTCTCTAGCCAGACGATCTCTTTCATCATCATCACTGGATCGTCGGCGTTGGTCATACTGACTCACATACTTGTTGAGGAGCACCGGCGGGCCACCGGGCGTGCCAGAATGTGTTGACGTCAAAACCCACCGGCGGGCAGCGACGGGCAACACAGTAGAGCCGGGAACAACTTAGGGCTGCGGCTGGCCCTGGTCCCTCCGAGCGACGGCCCGCAAAGCCTCTGGTACACACGTCCGATGCTGATGCAAGGGCGTGCCACCTGACCTATACCTGGCCAGAAAGGTGATGGAGATGCCTCGCTTAGTTTCCTGCATGGCATACACGTAAACATTAAATACGAGCCTCGATCGGCTCTCAGGTTATCCTGTGAATCGGCTCAAGGAGCCGATCCACCCATGATTCGTACGGGGTGCACGAATATATGGTGGTCCTGCTTGATCAAGATAAAGCTGATACAATCTACGACGATTTAGGGTTTTCACCGCATAATCGGATCATCCTACTCACGATTGGGCCTCGCGGCCACGCACGGTGATCGTAAGCCGATCCTAGATAGGGCTTAAAAACCAACACGAGGTTGATCCCCGGAACATCCTGTCTAGGACTAGCAAACGACACCCTACGTGCCGCTGGATCCTCCAACCCTTTGTAAGGCCTAACTATTGCAGATATTAAACTAATCCTTGTAGAACAAGGAGCAACCGTAACGGATCGGATCTACTAAATAACGATCAAGCGGGGTGCCGCCCCTACACCTAAGATAGGTGTAAGGGCGGCTAGATATGCAAGGGTTGCACTACGATAGCATGTTATACGAAGAACTATGCTAACCCTAACACATCTATGATAACTACGTTGCTCGCCATCAAAAAGGCTTCAGTACGAGCAACGCATGAACAACATAAAGCTTGTGCTGCCTAGATCGCAAGATGCGATCTAGGCAGCATGTTGCTTACCGGTAGAAACTCTCAAGACGAAGGAGTTGGCGATGCGCCGAGATTGATTGATTGGTTGAACGTTGGTTGTTGTTTATTCCATAAACCCTAGATACATATTTATAGTCCAGGGGACTTTCTAATTCAGGCGTGCACCTAACCGTGCACAGGTCAATCTCTATTTTTTAATCTAAGATGCAATCTACTATATTACGATACACGGGCAATCTAGCCCAAACTCTTCGTGCAAGGCCGCTTCAGAGATCTTCCACGTGTAACCTTCCAAGCCCATCTCCCTTACGGCCCATCTCCTGATTTGGCCAAAATCTGGTGATAACAATAACTCATTCACTTATTATTACAACTATCATACACATGTCATCTTGGAGCTCCTCTTGGGTCCTAAGAGGAAAACTCCTGGGTTCGAGGCGAACCCAACTTAGCTTACAATATAAGAGTCTCATTAAGTTAAACATTTATTTCCTCGAGCAACTAAATACTAAGAGTTCGGCTGCTCGGTTACTACTACTACTGGATATCTCTAGACTTGATCTCCTCCGGAAGCCTCCCCGGATCCGTAGACGATGAGGTAGTCTACGCCTTCTATACCTCCAGAAAGGTCTGGTTCTTCATAGCCGATGATCTCGGCTCCTTCATTGTTGTCGCAGTCCTCCTCCAGTCGATTCAGACAATCTAAGCATGGGATTTAAGAGTGGGATGAGTACGAGCGTACTCAACAAGTTCATTATAGATAAGAGGTGTTTAATGCACTAGCTACGATATTAGACCAGAAAGTCTAATACCAATGCAGGTTTTGATAAACATTTCTTCAAGAGATTGCTTTTATTTTTAAAGAGCTATGTCCGTCAGCCTTCACCGGTTTACTAGAACTTCATGGAGCTCCTTTCCGGCTGCGTTCGCAGTTCCTCATCCCGGAACAGGGAGTGACAGGTCACAGTTCTTTACACTCTGCAGAGGTGTGTTGCTTTACCCATAAGAGATCTTAACCTTGGTGCCAACCGGGCAGCTTTCCCGTCCACACTTCCTTTGGTGTGAGGCCAGGTATAAGGTCTAGCCAATCATGTTCCTCCGCTACCTCGAACACCCACCCGTTGTTGCATGCCCCGACCCTGGGTCCACGCCGGTCCCATTATTCCCGTAATTTCAGGGTGGACCCCGACCACGACGACAGTGCTGGGCTCTACCATACACTCCTACGCCGGTAGCTGCAACCCATCATAGACCGCATTACCGTGGGGAATTAGAATGGGATCCCCACCCTCCGGTTGTTCCGCAAGACACAACTGCTACGGCAAACAATGCTTTACTGTGGGGAATTAGAATGGGATCCCCACCCTCCGGTTGTTCCGCCAGACACAACTGCTACGGTAAGCGCATCCGTTGATGAACGAGAGGTGGAAACACTTTTGACTACTCCGTCCCACTCCGGATCTTATGGTTAACACGGGTATTACGGCACAAGAATCACTGGCGACATTTGTTGTTTAATCCTAGATGGATATAAACCCGTGCAATGGAACCTCCACCATATCAACACCATCCATGGTTCCATTGCCCACCACATAGTCATATTCATAGTTATGAAAGTAGTGGTTTTGATTTTTGTGCAATAGTGATAACCATAATACTTTGCAAGTAATTTGATAAAAATACTCAAATGACATGAGCAAGTGATGAACTTGCCTGAACACTGCAAAGTTTTGCAGTTGGATGGTGTGGACTGACCCTTGTCCTCTGGTTCTGAAAAATAGCATCATTGTCCGAGAAGGGCAATGGTTAAAGAAGCAATTATGCATGATTCCATTTTTAGGGTTTGTTTTCCCCCCCTTCCGATGTCGTTGTTATTTTATGAGAGGTTAAATACTAAGCTTAGAGATACTTAATTTAAGGTAAATACAACCTTGAAATATTGTCAAGGTGTTTTTGATAGTCCATTGCATTAATGGACTTATTTTCTTTCTTGAAAATAATATGTGTGAGTTAAATGATTATTTAAATCATCAAATGAAGACTTATTCCAAATTGTCTTCAAAAATTCTTTTTTGTATTTTATTGTGATAGAGAATTTTATGCTGATCTATTTTCATATTTTTAATTATTTTTTTAGAGCTGTATTTTATTTTATAAAATTCTTGGGAATTCTCATTTAAATGGGTATTTTGGAAATGTCCAAAATACCCCTCGGGCCCACCTGTCAGGCGGCCGAGCTGGTTAGGTTGGACCAGCCCAGTGGGCTCGGTCCAACCGACCCAGTCGCTTCGTCGTCCTCCCTTGCTCCCGAACCCTAATCCCCTACTCGCTCTGGCGACGCGCGCGTCACCGCCCCCTTTGCCGAATTATTCCGGCCGACTCCGGCCATCGCCGCCGGCGAGATGCGGCGCATCTGATCCGCCGTTCGACGGCGCTTCAGATCCACCGCGCCGATCTGTGTTTTGCCGCTTCCTCGACGCGTCCCCATCGCCTCTGCTCACCTGCCGTGGTGTGCTGCGGCGAGTTCGTCGCCGCCGACACTCCTGGTGCCAAGGCCGTGTGCCTCGCCGTGCCTGCGCTGGAGCCTCCGTGCTTCGGCGACCGCCTGGCTTGGCCATGGCTTGGCGCTGCCGTGGCCAGGCTGTGCCGCCGTACCGCCATGGTGACGCCGTAGTGCTCCGCTCCAGGAATGTGCGCCGCCATCCTCTTCCTTCTTCCTTCTCTACTGCTAGTTCATCCTCCTCTCCTGTTCTCTTCTCCCTTGCGTCTGGCTCGACTACTGGCCTCATCCCCCATGTGGAGATGTTGGCCGTGCCGATGCGCTGCTGCGGCTTGCTAGCTTGTGCGCATGCTACTATGCTGTGTGACTGTGCTGCTGCTATGCATCTGTCATGGTTCTAGTTTGTTGTGCTATGCTGTTCTTGCTCAATTGCTTACTGTTGCAACTCATGAACTATTGCTCATGAGCATGCTGTGGTGCTCTGTGTAATTTAGTGGCTCCTGCTGATTCTCTGGATACCATTCCTCTCCTGTGTGTGCCATTGATTTTCCTTGGCTTGATCATTCTGTGATGATCCTTGCCTTTGGCAAGTGCCAGTGCTTCTGATGTGCTATTATCTGTGCTCTAGTTCCTGGACATGCTCAATTGAGCCTAACTGTTGCATTAACAACTCCATCCCTTGATGGAGTGCTTCTGGATACAATTATAATGCTCTATTCACTTATCTGTGATGCAATTGTTCAATTATATGGTTAATTTATTTATCTAGGCCATGTGATGATGCTATTCTAGGCTGTAGTGACCTGTAGCAAGAGCTAGTGATGCTCTGATGATCAATTTATCATTTCTTGCTTGTGAGCAAGTGTGTGCTCCTCACTGTGACTCACTGATGCACACCAGTGCTGCTTGTGCTTCATACAGGCTTAGCCTGTGTGTGCTGGTGCTTGTCTAAGCATCAGTGGATGCTTGCAATGATCCATTGGGTCATCTGCAAGATCCAGTGCATCATTAGCTTGCCTGCTTCATTTATCTGCTTAGTCTGCCTTGATATTTGGATATCTGATGTGAACTGCCTTGCAGTGATGATCATATAAGTGGATTTGGTTAGAGCTAGAAGGATGCCAACATCTGTTGGGAACCCTGGCTCCTTTTTGAACCCATCTGGGTGATGATATTAGTGCATGGCTTCTCTGTGGAATTTGGTATAGTGGTTGAGGTGGCCCTCACAGCAATTCCTTGCTGTTAGGGTAGCTCCCACCTGTATTGGCTTGCTGTGATTTGGGGAATATCTCACTGGAAGAATCCTTGTGGTTTTTCCAGTTTCCTTTGATGTTGATAAACATAAATAGACACTTAATAGTCTATCTGTCTGATGGTGTAGTGGCTATAGGTGCTAAGTGAAACTGGCTAGCTAGATAGGATCATTCCTTGTTGGATTTCTTTGATTATGCCACTGGTTTGGCATAGCCAATGTTCCCAGGGTGCTTTCCTATTGGTTTCTCTCTTGTTCACTTGCACCAATTTGGCTAGTAGCCATATGATGACTCACATATAGGGTTTCTACCCTTGTGGTGTACTTGAGATCATGCCTGTGCAATTTATGAACAAAACCATCTGGTTTGTTCATGATGATGTGTATACCTCACTCCAGCTCCTAGAATTGGTGTTGGTGTAGAGGTATTGCTTCTGGTTGGGTTATGAGCTTGCCCTGCTCCTCCTGACTTGCTGGTGCTGCTTGGTAAATTTCTGGTGATTGGGAATTAGATTGAACAGCAGTAGCTGTTCTTGTGTTCTTGTGTTCTTGGTGACTTACCCAGATGCATGTCGATGAATGAGCTAGTTCTGGCGGTGGAAAAAGGTTTTATATGAACCTTCTTTTGCTCCCTGGTCGACAGCTTGGCCTGGCCACCCTTGGTGACTCCTCTCTGGCTTGTGTGTTGTACAGCATGCACACATGCAGTGTGAGCTGCCTGTGTGTGTGTGTGTGTGTGCACCTGATACTTTGAACTTGGCTTGGAGAGGATCAGCTCGGCAGAGTTGATCATATCTGCTCAATTTTTCCTTTCTTTCTAACCTGCCAAGTGGCTATGCCACTTGGCATAACTTCTATTTGTTGTGATTATGTGCAGGGATCAACAATTGATCAAAATGAATATGGAGGTCATCAAATCCAAGATCAAGTGAAGATGATCTTGTAGTATTTAGGATAGGATCCATCCTTGTACTTTTCTTTTTATATTTAAGCAATTCTTGTAATGTATTGTATTATTCATTTATTTTCTTTATGAATATTGTAATGACAATGTAAATTGTGTGATGATCAATAAAGCTCAAGGTTTTCTCTAATGAGCTTTACTTTATTTTAATTGTTCATATTGTTTATTATTTATAATTTACTTAATGAATTTCCTCACAATTGAATTTATGAGATATTTATTTGATGTTTGAATTTGAAATTCAAATTCAACTTAGGTTTGAACTCAATCATGCAACTTAAGTTGTGATGCAAACTCTCCCCTCTCTTCTCAAAAACCTAGTTTAGTTAGATGAGAAACAAGTTTGTCGCACTCTCAAAACCCTAACCCTGTAAGGTGTCGAGAGAGAAACTTGTCCCCCTCCAATGCAGTTTTTGTTTAAAAGCGCGAAATTTCCCCAGAATTTACCATACAATGCACATCCCTTTCTAAAATCTACCCCTCGATCGTCTCTAAACCTGGGACATTACAGCCTTTCCCCCTTAAAGAAAACTTCGTCCCGAAGTTGTGGTTGTAATACCTGAACAGCTCGGGGTATGTTTTCCTCAGGTCTTCCTCCTTTTCCCAGGTAGCTTCCCTCTCGGGGTGATGCTTCCATTGTATCTTGCAGTACTTGATAGCTTTATTTCTGAGTTGTTTCCAGCTCTCCTCGAGAATCTTGGCTGGCTTCTCGATGTAAGTCAAGTCTGGTTGTAACTCGAGCTCTTCATGTGATACTGGTTCATCTGGGGTCTTTAAGCATTTCCTGAGTTGTGACACATGGAATACATTGTGAACTTGAGCTAGCCTTCTCGGTAGATCCAATTCAAAGGCTAAACCTCGGTTCTGACTCAGTATCTTGAAAGGTCCTATATATCTAGGACTGAGCTTTCCTTTTACTCCAAACCTCTGGAGTCCTTTCATCGGGCTTACCTTAAGATATACCATGTCTCCAACTCGTGGCTCCCATGTTCTCCGCTTCTGATCGGCATAACTCTTTTGCCGACTTTGGGCTATCTTGAGCCTATCTCTGATAATGTCAATGATTTGTTGTTTTTCCTTAACATAATCAGGGTTGAACTCTTTGCTTGCTCCGGCTTCATACCAACATATCGGTGATCTACACTTTCTTCCATACAGAGCTTCAAATGGTGCCATCTTGATGCTACTTTGGTAACTATTGTTATATGAAAACTCTGCTAGTGGTAAGTGCTCCTCCCATGATCCTCCGAAGTCTAGGGCACAAGCCCTAAGCATATCCTCTAGGATCTGGTTAGTTCTCTCGGTTTGTCCACCGGTCTGAGGATGGTAAGCGGTACTATAGTCCAACTTGGATCCTAAAGCTTCGTGTAGTTGCTTCCAGAATGCTGATGTGAACACGGAACCTCGATCCGATACGATCTTCTTGGGCACTCCATGTTTACTCACGATCTCTTTGATGTAAAGATCGATGAGTTTCTCTCCTTTATCCTGCTGATTTACCGCTAAGAAGTGGGCGCTCTTCGTCAACCGGTCCACGATTACCCATATCATGTCCTTCTTTTTATTAGTCATGGGTAGTCCGGTAATGAAATCCATCCCTATTTCCTCCCATTTCCACTCTGGAATAGGTAAAGGTTGTAACTTTCCTGCCGGACTCTGGTGTTCAGCCTTCACTCTCTGGCAGGTATGGCATTCCGCCACATATTGTGCTATTTCTCTCTTCATGTTGTTCCACCAGAATAACTCCTTTGGATCCATATACATCTTTGTACTTCCCGGATGAATGGAGTATGGTGTTTGATGAGCTTCCCGGAGTATTACTTCCTTAATTTCAGCAATATCCGGAACGCAAATTCTCTTCTGGAACCATAATGATCCAGATTCTCCTTGGTGAAATTCTGATGGTCTTCCCTCATCTATTCTTCTCATCTCCTCAACGATAAATGGATCGTCCAGCTGACCCATCATTATCTCGTTCTTTAGGTTAACATTCAACTCATCGGCTACTTGTAAAGCCGATAGTCCTTCATGGGCTTGAAACTCAAGCTGGTATTAGGCTTGTTACTAACAAACCTCTTAGGCTCAAACTTGGCCTTTTTCCTCTTCTCTTCCTGCAGTTGTTTAAAATCATCTTCCAGAGCGATGGCAGCATCCACCAACTCTTGAAACTCCGTAGCTCTCATCATACGGAGCTGTACTTTGAACTGGGGACTTAACCCCCTCAGAAACCTCTTCTTCTTCTTGTCCTCGGTGTTGACTTCTTCAACCGCATACCGGGATAGCTTGGAGAATTCCCTGACATAAGTCAGGATGGCCTTGTCCTTCTGCTCGAGACTTTCAAATTCTCGACGCTTCAGCTCCACAATACTTTCAGGGACATTGGATTCCCTGAACTTCCTCGTGAACTCCTCCCAGGTAAATACCTTTCCAGCCGGATAAACGGCTACAATATTGTCCCACCATGATGCGGCAGGTCCACACAGCAGATGGGTAGCGTAACGGACCTTCTCTTGATCGTTACATCCAACAGTATTGAGCTTTCGCTCAGTATCCATAAGCCAATCTTCCGCGTCCATTGGCTCGGGCGCATATGCGAAAGATATAGGCTTGGTGTTCTGGAAGTCTGCTAAAGTGACTCCCGGATTCTCGGGTCTCTCCACCCGGTTCTGTTGCAGCAGCTCTTGAAAGAATTTGTTCTGCTGCTCCAACGTAACACGTTGTCTTTCCTCCACCAGCTGCATGTACTGGACAAAATTCTGCTGCGTCATGGGTGGTGGTGGTGGTGGAAACTGATCTCTGGCTGCTCCCTCAGCCTCTTCCTTTTGTTTTGCTTCGCGCTCCATGCGCTGCGCTTCGGTCTCCTCTCCTAACGTTCCCGACATAACCCCCTAGTTCTGCAACACAAGATGATACTCATAATTACTCCATGCGCAAGTTTTCTGAGCTCAACTTTGTGCACAGAACTAGTCACGCAATGGAAATCAAGAAGCAAATCCAAATCATACAAAACATATACCCTGTATATACATACTTAAGTGGTCTTATTACAATACTCAAGTCGATGTGAGTATGCAAACTCACTTATTAAAGTATATGTACAAATTTATACAAATATTACATACTATAATACACGTGGTACTTGTGTATTATAGCCTCGCCTCCCTTGGTGGACTCTAGTCGATCTTCACTCCCGGTACATCCCAGGCTTCCATCCGGTCGAACGTGTCGTCCTCCTGATAGACCCTGGAACATAAGGTCTCCCCGTTGGCTGGTAATCCGAATCAGATGATGATCCTAGGGAGAAATCTGTGTTCACAAACTGATCGTTAAGTGCATCGTAGTCCACCCATCGGGTGTACTCCCCTGTAGCTCCACCATATGTGTTACCCACACTCATACCCGACTCAACCTGTGTCGGATACCCTCCATCAACTCCTTCATTACTAGGATAACCCTGGTTCTGGGTTGTGGAGTCATCATTCATCTCCCCATCATAATACACAGAAGTAATATGAGTTCCAGTATCAGATCCCCAACGCCAACCCGTGGAATTCTCGATAGGAGTCTCGGAACGCTGATTGTTTCCGGATTCCTCTCCGCCCTCGTATCCCCCATAGGAACTACCCAGATAGTTCCCAGGTGTAACAGGTGTAGGTTCACGCTCAAGTGGATCAATACTAATGTAGTCACCAGCTGAGTAAACTGGTGTGTGCACCACATTCTCCATAGGTTCTTTCCCTCTAATCTCCTCCTTGGGTTCAATAAATTCCTCTAGCATTGTATCAATCGCTCCCGTCAGATGACGGTTCAGCTGATATAACAATGACAGTAAGTTGCGGCTGTTATCCATATACTTAGCGGCTTCTGCTGGTTTGCGTTTTGCATATCTGAAGTGGTTAAGCATAGGATCATCTTCCTCTCCCATATGAGGAATGTGTGTGAATTCGGAACCCATAAGCTCTTTCGTCTTATGCTCCCGAATATCGGTTATGGCTCTCATTATGGCTATATGGTAGGCTGTGTTGATAGTCCCAGCCTCACCTGCTGGCATAACTATGCTCATTCCCAAGGATTCGGGAAGTCTTAGCCCTACCCTACACTTTGCCAATACTGGTCCATCATAGTACCAGTATTTCATCACTTGGATTTGGGGATCGCACCCAAATTCAAGTAACATGGCACGAAGAATGTCTGCAAGTCCTCCGTCATATTCACTCAGGTTTGACGGCTTCACTTTCACATTTCGTCCCGGGCGTGAACTTGCCATTGTTGGCTGTAGAAATAGAAAGAATATAAGATTAGTAATAATGCATCATAATAGAGATAATAAAGAATTATCGCACTAAAAGATATGATAGTTTTATTCTCAAGTGAATATACACCATATTTTTAGAGAATTCTTTACTAATCCTATTTGACTCCTAACGTTTTCGTCCCATTTACTAGGTTCCAACCTAAGGTCAAAGCTTTTGCTCTGATACCAACTGTGGTGACCCTGCATACCACTGCATGTTGTAGTATGCCAGTCGTTGATATAACATTCACGAAGTACCATTCTGCAAATATTACATCCCTCAGAGTAGTACAACAGAACATAGCAGGGTCCATAACTCATTCACTTATTATTACAACTATCATACACATGTCATCTTGGAGCTCCTCTTCGGTCCTAAGAGGAAAACTCCTAGGTTCGAGGCGAACCCAACTTAGCTTACAATATAAGAGTCTCATTAAGTTAAACATTTATTTCCTCGAGCAACTAAATACTAAGAGTTCGGCTGCTCGGTTACTACTACTACTGGATATCTCTAGACTTGATCTCCTCCGGAAGCCTCCCCGGATCCGTAGACGATGAGGTAGTCTACGCCTTCTATACCTCCAGAAAGGTCTGGTTCTTCATAGCCGATGATCTCGGCTCCTTCATTGTTGTCGCAGTCCTCCTCCAGTCGATTCAGACAATCTAAGCATGGGATTTAAGAGTGGGATGAGTACGAGCGTACTCAACAAGTTCATTATAGATAAGAGGTGTTTAATGCACTAGCTACGATATTAGACCAGAAAGTCTAATACCAATGCAGGTTTTGATAAACATTTCTTCAAGAGATTGCTTTTATTTTTAAAGAGCTATGTCCGTCAGCCTTCACCGGTTTACTAGAACTTCATGGAGCTCCTTTTCGGCCGCGTTCGCAGTTCCTCATCCCGGAACAGGGAGTGACAGGTCACAGTTCTTTACACTCTGCAGAGGTGTGTTGCTTTACCCATAAGAGATCTTAACCTTGGTGCCAACCGGGCAGCTTTCCCGTCCACACTTCCTTTGGTGTGAGGCCCGGTATAAGGTCTAGCCAATCATGTTCCTCCGCTACCTCGAACACCCACCCGTTGTTGCATGCCCCGACCCTGGGTCCACGCCGGTCCCATTATTCCCGTAATTTCAGGGTGGACCCCGACCACGACGACAGTGCTGGGCTCTACCATACACTCCTACGCCGGTAGCTGCAACCCATCATAGACCGCATTACCGTGGGGAATTAGAATGGGATCCCCACCCTCCGGTTGTTCCGCAAGACACAACTGCTACGGCAAGCAATGCTTTACCGTGGGGAATTAGAATGGGATCCCCACCCTCCGGTTGTTCCGCCGGGAACACAAGCCCCCTACGGTAAGCGCATCCGTTGATGAACGAGAGGTGGAAACACTTTTGACTACTCCGTCCCACTCCGGATCTTATGGTTAACACGGGTATTACGGCACAAGAATCACTGGCGACATTTGTTGTTTAATCCTAGATGGATATAAACCCGTGCAATGGAACCTCCACCATATCAACACCATCCATGGTTCCATTGCCCACCACATAGTCATATTCATAGTTATGAAAGTAGTGGTTTTGATTTTTGTGCAATAGTGATAACCATAATACTTTGCAAGTAATTTGATAAAAATACTCAAATGACATGAGCAAGTGATGAACTTGCCTAAACACTGCAAAGTTTTGCAGTTGGATGGTGTGGACTGACCCTTGTCCTCTGGTTCTGAAAAATAGCATCATTGTCCGATAAGGGCAATGGTTAAAGAAGCAATTATGCATGATTCCATTTTTAGGGTTTGTTTTCCCCCCCTTCAGATGTCGTTGTTATTTTATGAGAGGTTAAATACTAAGAACATCTTAGAGATACTTAATTTAAGGTAAATACAACCTTGAAATATTGTCAAGGTGTTTTTGATAGTCCATTGCATTAATGGACTTATTTTCTTTCTTGAAAATAATATGTGTGAGTTAAATGATTATTTAAATCATCAAATGAAGACTTATTCCAAATTGTCTTCAAAAATTCTTTTTTGTATTTTATTGTGATAAAGAATTTTATGCTGATCTATTTTCATATTTTTAATTATTTTTTTAAAGCTGTATTTTATTTTATAAAATTCTTGGGAATTCTCATTTAAATGGGTATTTTGGAAATGTCCAAAATACCCCTCGGGCCCACCTGTCAGGCGGCCGAGCTGGTTAGGTTGGACCAGCCCAGTGGGCTCGGTCCAACCGACCCAGTCGCTTCGTCGTCCTCCCTTGCTCCCGAACCCTAATCCCCTACTCGCTCTGGCGACGCGCGCGTCGCCGCCCCCTTTGCCGAATTATTCCGGCCGACTCCGGCCATCGCCGCCGGCGAGATGCGGCGCATCTGATCCGCCGTTCGACGGCGCTTCAGATCCACCGCGCCGATCTGTGTTTCGCCGCTTCCTCGACGCGTCCCCATCGCCTCTGCTCGCCTGCCGTGGTGTGCTGCGGCGAGTTCGTCGCCGCCGACACTCCTGGTGCCGAGGCCGTGTGCCTCGTCGTGCCTGCGCTGGAGCCTCCGTGCTTCGGCGACCGCCTGGCTTGGCCATGGCTTGGCGCTGCCGTGGCCAGGCTGTGCCGCCGTACCGCCATGGTGACGCCGTAGTGCTCCGCTCCAGGTATGTGCGCCGCCATCCTCTTCCTTCTTCCTTTTCTACTGCTAGTTCATCCTCCTCTCCTGTTCTCTTCTCCCTTGCGTCTGGCTCGACTACTGGCCTCATCCCCCATGTGGAGATGTTGGCCGTGCCGATGCGCTGCTGCAGCTTGCTAGCTTGTGCGCATGCTACTATGCTGTGTGACTGTGCTGCTGCTATGCATCTGTCATGGTTCTAGTTTGCTGTGCTATGCTGTTCTTGCTCAATTGCTTACTGTTGCAACTCATGAACTATTGCTCATGAGCATGCTGTGGTGCTCTGTGTAATTTAGTGGCTCCTGCTGATTCTCTGGATACCATTCCTCTCCTGTGTGTGCCATTGATTTTCCTTGGCTTGATCATTCTGTGATGATCCTTGCCTTTGGCAAGTGCCAGTGCTTCTGATGTGCTATTATCTATGCTCTAGTTCCTGGACATGCTCAATTGAGCCTAACTGTTGCATTAACAACTCCATCCCTTGATGGAGTGCTTCTGGATACAATTATAATGCTCTATTCACTTATCTGTGATGCAATTGTTCAATTATATGGTTAATTTATTTATCTGGGCCATGTGATGATGCTATTCTAGGCTGTAGTGACCTGTAGCAAGAGCTAGTGATGCTCTGATGATCAATTTATCATTTCTTGCTTGTGAGCAAGTGTGTGCTCCTCAACTTTGTGACTCAGCGATGCACACAGTCTTGCTTGTGCTTCATCTGAGGCTTAGCATGTGTGTCTTGGTGCTTGTCTAAGCATCGGTGGATGCTTGCAATGATCCATTGGGTCATCTGCAAGATCCGGTGCATCATTAGCTTACTGCTTCATTTATCTGCTTAGTCTGCCTTGATATTTGGATATCTAATGTGAACTGCCTTGCAGTGATGATCATATAAGTGGATTTGGTTAGAGCTAGAAGGATGCCAACATCTGTTGGGAACCCTGGCTCCTTTTTGAACCCATCTGGGTGATTATATTAGTGCATGGCTTCTCTGTGGAATTTGGTATAGTGGTTGAGGTGGCCCTGACAGCAATTCCTTGCTGTTAGGGTAGCTCCCACCTGTATTGGCTTGCTGTGATTTGGGGAATATCTCACTGGAAGAATCCTTGTGGTTTTTCCAGTTTCCTTTGATGTTGATAAACATAAATAGACACTTAATAGTCTATCTGTCTGATGGTGTAGTGGCTATAGGTGCTAAGTGAAACTGGCTAGCTAGATAGGATCATTCCTTGTTGGATTTCTTTGATTATGCCACTGGTTTGGCATAGCCAATGTTCCTGTGGTGCTTTCCTATTGGTTTCTCTCTTGTTCACTTGCACCAATTTGGCTAGTAGCCATATGATGACTCACATATAGGGTTTCTACCCTTGTGGTGTACTTGAGATCATGCCTGTGCAATTTATGAACAAAACCATCTGGTTTGTTCATGATGATGTGTATACCTCACTCCAGCTCCTAGAATTGGTGTTGGTGTAGAGGTATTGCTTCTGGTTGGGTTATGAGCTTGCCCTGCTCCTCCTGACTTGCTGGTGCTGCTTGGTGAATTTCTGGTGATTGGGAATTAGATTGAACAGCAGTAGCTGTTCTTGTGTTCTTGTGTTCTTGGTAACTTACCCAGATGCCTGTCGATGAATGAGCTAGTTCTGGCGGTGGAAAAAGGTTTTATATGAACCTTCTTTTGCTCCCTGGTCGACAGCTTGGCCTGGCCACCCTTGGTGACTCCTCTCTGGCTTGTGTGTTGTACAGCATGCACACATGTAGTGTGAGCTACTGTGTGTGTGTGTGTGTGTGTGCACGATACTTTGAACTTGGCTTGGAGAGGATCAGCTCGGCAGAGTTGATCATATCTGCTCAATTTTTCCTTTCTTTCTAACCTGCCAAGTGGCTATGCCACTTGGCATAACTTCTATTTGTTGTGATTATGTGCAGGGATCAACAATTGATCAAAATGAATATGGAGGTCATCAAATCCAAGATCAAGTGAAGATGATCTTGTAGTATTTAGGATAGGATCCATCCTTGTACTTTTCTTTTTATATTTAAGCAATTCTTGTAATGTATTGTATTGTATTATTCATTTATTTTCTTTATGAATATTGTAATGACAATGTAAATTGTGTGATGATCAATAAAGCTCAAGGTTTTCTCTAATGAGCTTTACTTTATTTTAATTGTTCATATTGTTTATTATTTATAATTTACTTAATGAATTTCCTCACAATTGAATTTATGAGATATTTATTTGATGTTTGAATTTGAAATTCAAATTCAACTTAGGTTTGAACTCAATCATGCAACTTAAGTTGTGATGCAAACTCTCCCCTCTCTTCTCAAAAACCTAGTTTAGTTAGATGAGAAACAAGTTTGTCGCACTCTCAAAACCCTAACCCTGTAAGGTGTCGAGAGAGAAACTTGTCCCCCTCCAATGCAGTTTTTGTTTAAAAGCGCGAAATTTCCCCAGAATTTACCATACAATGCACATCCCTTTCTAAAATCTACCCCTCGATCGTCTCTAAACCTGGGACATTACATACTCCTGCCTAGGCGTATAATGGGAAAAGGACTAGAGGAGCCGTAATTGCATGGGATTTGGTGGATCTAGCATTGCCGAAATTGATTGGCCATGCCATAAATACCACTGATGATACATATGAAATTTGGAGTGACTTAGTCATACTCCTTCCTAGGCGTATAATATGCATACTCGTAGTCTTCATAGTCGCCGCCGTTGTACTGGTAGTCGTCGCCTTCTAAGTTGCCGCCGTTGTCGTCGCTGCTGTCGTCGTCGCTTTCGTCGGGCGGCGCTCGTGGCTCGAACTGAGGGTAGCGCAGGCGGGGGATATCGCCGGCCGTGATGTAGTCCATGACGCTCTGTAGAGTCCGGCCGTACCACCATAGCCGACGGCCGGCCTCGTGGAAGTTCCCAGGAGGCAGACCGTCCTCCTCATACCTAGCGAGCGCCCTGTCACGCCGATTGATGAAGAAGGCGTCCCAACTATGATGGTTATCGGGATGCCAGCGGAGATTCATCCGCTGCTCCGGTGTGAGATCGAGGTAGTAGTGGTTCGTGATGGCCGCCCGGCGCGCAGTACCCTGAGGGACGGGAGGGACCGGCACGCCTCCGGCGCTTAGGCTCCAGCCGGCGGGGATGCGGTAGCCCGGTGGGCAAGGGTAGTTCGAGGCGCAAAGCTCCTCCACCTGCTGGTAGGTTAGAGTGGGTGCGGTGGAAGCCATGAGAGAGTGATGAGAGATTGTAGAGATGTGATAATGCTGGCCAAGCCGGGCTACATATATGTAGTGAGAAATGGCGGGAAAATGGGAGCGGGAAGACAGGAGACGGGAAGAAAGTGGCGGGAAGAAAGAGGCGGGAAGAAAGGGAAAAAATGGCGGGAAGAAGAGGAATCCAGAGTTGTTCATCTAATCTTTAGTCCCGGCTGGTGGGTTGATACGTCTCCGACGTATCGATAATTTCTATTATTCCATGCCACATTATTGATGTTATCTACATGTTTTATGCACACTTTATGTCATATTCGTGCATTTTCTGGAACTAACCTATTAACAAGATGCCGAAGTGCCAGTTGCTGTTTTCTGCTGTTTTTGGTTTCAGAAATCCTAGTAAGGAAATATTCTCGGAATTGGACGAAATCAAAGCCCAGGGGCCTATTTTTCCACGAAGCTTCCAGAAGTCCGAAGACGAAACGAAGTGGGGCCACGGGGTGGCCAAACCCTAGGGCGGCGCGGCCCCACCCCTGGCCGCGCCGGCCTATGGTGTGGGCCCCCCGTGCCGCCTCTTGACTTGCCCTTCCGCCTACTTAAAGCCTCCGTGACGAAACCCCCAGGACCGAGAGCCACGATACGGAAAACCTTACTGAGACGCCGCCGCCGCCGATCCCATCTCGGGGGATCCAGGAGATCGCCTCCGGCACCCTGCCGGAGAGGGGATTCATCTCCCGGAGGACTCTACGCCGCCATGGTCGCCTCCGGAGTGATGTGTGAGTAGTCTACCCCTGGACTATGGGTCCATAGCAGTAGCTAGATGGTTGTCTTCTCCCCATTGTGCTATCATTGTCGGATCTTGTGAGCTGCCTAACATGATCAAGATCATCTATCTGTAATTCTATATGTTGCGTTTGTTGGGATCCGATGAATAGAGAATACTTGTTATGTTGATTATCAAAGTTATATCTACGTGTTATTTATGATCTTGCATGCTTTCCGTTACTAGTAGATGCTCTGGCCAAGTAGATGCTTGTAACTCCAAGAGGGAGTACTTATGCTCGATAGTGGGTTCATGCACGCATTGACACACGGGACAAGTGACAGAAAGTTCTAAGGTTGTGTTGTGCTATTGCCACTAGGGATAAAACATTGATGCTATGTCTAAGGATGTAGTTGTTGATTACATTACGCACCATACTTAATGCAATTGTCTGTTGCTTTGCAACTTAATACTGGAGGGGGTTCGGATGATAACCTGAAGGTGGACTTTTTAGGCATAGATGCAGTTGGATGGCGGTCTATGTACTTTGTCGTAATGCCCAATTAAATCTCACTATACTCATCATGATATGTATGTGCATGGTCATGCTCTCTTTATTTGTCAATTGCCCAACTGTAATTTGTTCACCCAACATGTTGTTTGTCTTATGGGAGAGACACCTCTAGTGAGCTGTGGACCCCGGTCCAATTCTCTTTCTTGAAATACAATCTACTGCAATACTTGTTCTACTATTTTCTGCAAACAATCATCTTCCACACAATACGGTTAATCCTTTGTTACGACAAGCCGGTGAGATTGACAACCTCAGTTTCGTTGGGGCAAAGTACTTTGGTTGTGTTGTGCAGGTTCCACGTTGGCGCGGAATCCCGGTGTTGCGCCGCACTACATCCCGCCGCCATCAACCTTCAACGTGCTTCTTGGCTCCTCCTGGTTCGATAAACCTTGGTTTCTTTCGAGGGAAAACTTGCTGCTGTGTGCATCATACCTTCCTCTTGGGGTTCCCAACGAACGTGTGAGTTACACGCCATCAAGCATATTTTCTCGGCGCCGTTGCCGGGGAGATCAAGACACGCTGCAAGGGAGTCTCCACTTCTCAATCTCTTTACTTTGTTTTTGTCTTGCTTAGTTTTATTTACTACTTTGTTTGCTGCACTAAATCAAAATACAAAAAAATTAGTTGCTAGTTTTACTTTATTTGCTATCTTGTTTGCTATATCAAAAACACAAAAAAATTAGTTTACTTGCATTTACTTTATCTAGTTTGTTTTATTTACTGTTGCTAAAATGGCCAACGCTGAAAATACTAAGTTGTGTGACTTCACAACCACAAATAATAATGATTTCTTATGCACACCTATTGCTCCACCTGCTACTACAGCAGAATTCTTTGAAATTAAACCTGCTTTCTTGAATCTTGTTATGCGAGAGCAATTTTCTGGTGTTAGTTCTGATGATGCTGCTGCCCATCTTAATAATTTTGTTGAACTATGTGAAATGCAAAAATATAAAGATGTAGATGGTGATATTATTAAACTAAAATTGTTCCCTTTCTCATTAAGAGGAAGAGCTAAAGATTGGTTGCTATCTCTCGCCTAAGAATAGTATTGATTCATGGCCTAAATGCAAGGATGCTTTTATTGGTAGATATTATCCCCCTGCTAAAATTATATCTTTGAGGAGTAGCATAATGAATTTTAAACAATTAGATACTGAACATGTTGCTCAAGCTAGGGAAAGAATGAAATCTCACGGTTAAAAATTGCCCAACCCATGGACTGACTACTTGGATGATCATCCAAACCTTCTATGCAGGACTAAATTTTTCTTCACGGAATTTATTGGACTCAGCTGCTGGAGGTACCTTTATGTCCATCACTCTTGGTGAAGCAACAAAGCTTCTTGACAATATGATGATCAACTACTCTGAATGGCACACGGAAAGAGCTCCACAAGGTAAGAAGGTAAATTCTGTCGAAGAAACCTCTTCCTTGAGTGATAAGATTGATGCTATTATGTCTATGCTTGTGAATGATAGGACTAATATTGATCCTAATAATGTTCCATTAGCTTCATTGGTTGCACAAGAAGAACATGTTGATGTAAACTTCATTAAAAATAATAATTTCAACAACAATGCTTAGGAACAATTCTAGTAACAACTATAGGCCATATCCTTATAATAATGGCAACGGCTATGGTAATTCTTATGGAAATTCTTACAACAATAATAGGAGTTCACCCCCTGGACTTGAAGCCATGCTTAAAGAATTTATTAGTACACAAACTGCTTTTAACAAATCTGTTGAAGAAAAGCTTGGGAAAATTGATATACTTGCTTCTAAAGTCGATAGTCTTGCTGCTGATGTTGATCTTTTGAAATCTAAAGTTATGCCTAATGAGAATCATCATAATAAAATTGTTACTACAGCAAATGCCATTCAAGTTAGAATTAATGAGAATATAAGATTAATGGCTGAACTGCGTGCTAGGTGGGATAGAGAAGAAAATGAAAAACTAGCTAAAGAGAAGAATGTAGCTAAAGTTTGGACTATTACCACCACTTGTAATGCTAATGCTACACATGTTGCTGCACCTCCTACTAATACTAATAAAAGAATTGGTGTTAGCAATGTTTCCACTTCTAATGCAAAGCGCGAAAAACTGCTCGAAATCGCTAAAGCAATAAATCGCTCGTGATAAAGCTGCTGAAATTTTTTCCAACATTGGGGATGATGATCCCATTGCTTTAGATTATAATGGTTTGAATTTTGATGATTGCCACATCTCTGAAGTTATTAAGTTCTTGCAAAAACTTGCTAAAAGCCCTAATGCTAGTGCTATAAATTTGGCTTTCACGCATCATATTACAAATGCTCTCATAAAAGCTAGAGAAGAGAAACTAGAGCGCGAAGCCTCTATTCCTAAAAAGCTAGAGGATGGTTGGGAGCCCATCATTAAGATGAAGGTTAAAGATTTTGATTGTAATGCTTTATGTGATCTTGGTGCAAGTATTTCTGTTATGCCTAAGAAAATTTATAATATGCTTGACTTGCCACCGCTGAAAAATTGTTATTTGGATGTTAATCTTGCTGATCATTCTACAAAGAAACCTTTGGGTAAAGTTGATAATGTTCGCATTACCGTTAACAATAACCTTGTCCCCGTTGATTTTGTTGTCTTGGATATTGAATGCAATGCATCTTGTCCCATTATATTGGGAAGACCTTTTCTTCGAACTGTTGGTGCTATCATTGATATGAAGGAAGGTAATATAAAATATCAATTTCCTCTCAAGAAAGGTATGGAACACTTTCCTAGAAAGAGAATGAAGTTACCTTTTGATTCTATTATGAGAACAAATTATGATGTTGACACTTCGTCTCTTGATAATACTTGATACACACTTTCTGCGCCTAGCTGAAAGGCGTTAAAAAAAGCGCTTATGGGAGACAACCCATGTTTTTACCTACAGTACTTTGTTTTTATTTTGTGTCTTGGAAGTTGTTTACTACTGTAGCAACCTCTCCTTATCTTAGTTTTGTGTTTTGTTGTGCCAAGTTAAGCCGTTGATAGAAAAGTAAGTACTAGATTTGGATTACTGCGCAGTTCCAGATTTCTTTGCTGTCACGAATCTGGGTCTACCTCCCTGTAGGTAGCTCAGAAAATTAAGCCAATTTACGTGCATGATCCTCAGATATGTACGCAACTTTCATTCAATTTGAGCATTTTCATTTGAGCAAGTCTGGTGCCATTTTAAAATTCGTCAATAAGAACTGTTCTGTTTTGACAGATTCTGCCTTTTATTTCGCATTGCCTCTTTTGCTATGATGGATGAATTTCTTTGATCCACTAATGTCCAGTAGCATTATGCAATGTCCAGAAGTGTTAAGAATGATTGTGTCACCTCTGAATATGTCAATTTATATTGTGCACTAACCCTCTAATGAGTTGTTTCGAGTTTGGTGTGGAGGAAGTTTTCAAGGATCAAGAGAGGAGTATGATGCAACATGATCAAGGAGAGTGAAAGCTCTAAGCTTGGGGATGCCCCGGTGGTTCACCCCTGCATATATCAAGAAGACTCAAGCGTCTAAGCTTGGGGATGCCCAAGGCATCCCCTTCTTCATCGACAACATTATCAGGTTCCTCCCCTGAAACTATATTTTTTATTCCATCACATCTTATGTGCTTTTTCTTGGAGCGTCGGTTTGTTTTTGTTTTTTGTTTTGTTTGAATAAAATGGATCCTAGCATTCACTTTATGGGAGAGAGACACGCTCCGCTGTAGCATATGGACAAGTATGTCCTTGGTTTCTACTCATAGTATTCATGGCGAAGTTTCTCCTTCGTTAAATTGTTATATGGTTGGAATTGGAAAATGATACATGTAGTAATTGCTATAAATGTCTTGGGTAATGTGATACTTGGCAATTGTTGTGCTCATGTTTAAGCTCTTGCATCATATGCTTTGCACCCATTAATGAAGAAATACATGGAGCATGCTAAAATTTGGTTTGCATATTTGGTTTCTCTAAGGTCTAGATAATTTCTAGTATTGAGTTTGAACAACAAGGAAGACGGTGTAGAGTCTTATAATGTTTTCAATATGTCTTTTATGTGAGTTTTGCTGCACCGGTTCATCCTTGTGTTTGTTTCAAATAAGCCTTGCTAGCCTACACCTTGTATCGAGAGGGAATACTTCTCATGCATCCAAAATACTTGAGCCCACCACTATGCTATTTGTGTCCACCATACCTACCTACTACATGGTATTTTCCGCCATTCCAAAGTAAATTGCTTGAGTGCTACCTTTAAAATTCCATCATTTACCTTTGCAATATATAGCTCATGGGACAAATAGCTTAAAAACTATTGTGGTATTGAATATGTAATTATGCACTTTATCTCTTATTAAGTTGCTTGTTGTGCGATAACCATGTTCACTGGGGACGCCATCAACTATTCATTGTTGAATTTCATGTGAGTTGCTATGCATGTCCGTCTTGTCTGAAGTAAGAGAGATCTACCACCATATGGTTAAGCATGCATATGTTAGAGAAGAACATTGGGCCGCTAACTAAAGCCATGATCCATGGTGGAAGTTTCAGTTTTGGACATATATCCTCAAATCTCAAATGAGAAATTTATTAATTGTTGTTACATGCTTATGCATAAAAGAGGAGTCCATTATCTGTTGTCTATGTTGTCCCGGTATGGATGTCTAAGTTGAAGAATAATCAATAGCGAGAAATCCAATGCGAGCTTTCTCCTTAGACCTTTGTACAAAGCGGCATAGAGGTACCCCTTTGTGACACTTGGTTAAAACAATGCATTGTGATGATCCGGTAGTCCAAGCTAATTAGGACAAGGTGCGGGCACTATTAGTACACTATGCATGAGGCTTGCAACTTATAAGATATAATTTACATGATGCATATGCTTTATTACTACCGTTGACAAAATTGTTTCATGTTTTCAAAATCAAAGCTCTAGCACAAATATAGCAATCGATGCTTTTCCTCTATGGAGGACCATTCTTTTACTTTCAATGTTGAGTCAGTTCACCTATTTCTCTCCACCTCAAGAAGCAAACACTTGTGTGAACTGTGCATTGATTCCTACATACTTGCTTATTGCACTTATTATATTACTCTATGTTGACAATATCCATGAGATATACATGTTACAAGTTGAAAGCAACCGCTGAAACTTAATCTTCTTTTGTGTTGCTTCAATACCTTTACTTTGAATTATTGCTTTATGAGTTAACTCTTATGCAAGACTTATTGATGCTTGTCTTGAAGTGCTATTCATGAAAAGTCTTTGCTTTATGATTCACTTGTTTACTCATGTCATATACATTGTTTTGATCGCTGCATTCACTACATATGCTTTACAAATAGTATGATCAAGATTATGATGGCATGTCACTCCAGAAATTATCTGTGTTATCGTTTTACCTGCTCGGGACGAGCAGAACTAAGCTTGGGGATGCTGATACGTCTCCGACGTATCAATAATTTCTTATGTTCCATGCCACATTATTGATGTTATCTACATGTTTTATGCACACTTTATGTCATATTCGTGCATTTTCTGGAACTAACCTATTAACAAGATGCCGAAGTGCCGATTCTTTGTTTTCTGCTGTTTTTGGTTTCAGAAATCCTGGTAAGGAAATATTCTCGGAATTGGACGAAATCAAAGCCCAGGGGCCTATTTTTCCACGAAGCTTCCAGAAGTCCGAAGACGAAACGAAGAGGGGCCACGGGGTGGCCAAACCCTAGGGCGGCGCGGCCCCACCCCTGGCCGCGCCGGCCTATGGTGTGGGCCCCCCGTGCCACCTCTTGACTTGCCCTTCCGCCTACTTAAAGCCTCCGTGACGAAACCCCCAGGCCCGAGAGCCACGATACGGAAAACCTTACTGAGACACCGCCGCCGCCGATCCCATCTCGGGGGATCCAGGAGATCGCCTCCGGCACCCTGCCGGAGAGGGGATTCATCTCCCGGAGGACTCTACGCCGCCATGGTCGCCTCCGGAGTGATGTGTGAGTAGTCTACCCCTGGACTATGGGTCCATAGCAGTAGCTAGATGGTTGTCTTCTCCCCATTGTGCTATCATTGTCGGATCTTGTGAGCTGCCTAACATGATCAAGATCATCTATCTGTAATTCTATATGTTGCGTTTGTTGGGATCCGATGAATAGAGAATACTTGTTATGTTGATTATCAAAGTTATATCTACGTGTTATTTATGATCTTGCATGCTTTCCGTTACTAGTAGATGCTCTGGCCAAGTAGATGCTTGTAACTCCAAGAGGGAGTACTTATGCTCGATAGTGGGTTCATGCCTGCATTGACACCGGGACAAGGATGTGAAAGTTCTAAGGTTGTGTTGTGCTGTTGCCACTAGGGATAAAACATTGATGCTATGTCTAAGGATGTAGTTGTTGATTACATTACGCACCATACTTAATGCAATTGTCTGTTGCTTTGCAACTTAATACTGGAGGGGGTTCGGATGATAACCTGAAGGTGGACTTTTTAGGCATAGATGCAGTTGGATGGCGGTCTATGTACTTTGTCGTAATGCCCAATTAAATCTCACTATACTCATCATGATATGTATGTGCATGGTCATGCTCTCTTTATTTGTCAATTGCCCAACTGTAATTTGTTCACCCAACATGCTGTTTGTCTTATGGGAGAGACACCTCTAGTGAACTGTGGACCCCGGTCCAATTCTCTTTACTGAAATACACCCATCGTAATACTTGTTCTATCGTTTTCTGCAAACAATCATCTTCCACACAATACGGTTAATCCTTTGTTACAGCAAGCGGTGAGATTGACAACCTCACTGTTTCGTTGGGGCAAAGTACTTTGGTTGTGTTGTGCAGGTTCCACGTTGGCGCCGGAATCCCTGGTGTTGCGCCGCACTACATCCCGCCGCCATCAACCTTCAACGTGCTTCTTGGCTCCTCCTGGTTCGATAAACCTTGGTTTCTTTCTGAGGGAAAACTTGCTGCTGTGCGCATCATACCTTCCTCTTGGGGTTCCCAACGAACGTGTGAGTTACACGCCATCATGGGTGCAATCGGGACTAAAGCTAGTTTTGCATCATCTAATAAAACTGTCGGTGGGATAAGGATGTCAGGGTAAGATTTAGTCTCGGCTGGTGGGTGCAACCGGGACTAAAGCTATCGGTAGGATAAGGACGCGTGGGTGGACGCACTGCTCGATGAGATAAATCATGTAGCGCACGACGCCCTGTCGGAGGAACAAGACAAAGCAGAAGCGGCGCCGTGCCTATAAAAGGAGCATCGATACGCCTTGGCAAGCAGACCAACAAGCCAACCTAGCAGGTAGGGAGAGTTTCATCCCCATGAATGGAGTAAAGGGTTGGAAAATCTCCCGTGGCGCAACTTCTCGAAGATGTTGTCGGTGCACACGCCCTACGACATCTTCGGAAGTTGCTCCTCGGAATTTCTTCCTGCAAGCCCGTGAAAGAGGGGGGCGGGAAGACAGAGGCGGCCGGCAAGAACTGGCGGAAAGAGGGGCGGAAAGACAGAGGCGGGAAGAACTGGTGGGAAGAGGGGGGCGGGAAGACAGAGGCGGCCGGAAAGAACTGGTGGGAAGAGGGAGGCGGAAAGACAGAGGCGGGAAGAAATTTATTTTTCTAAATTTTTTGATGTATTATTTGTATTTTTAAGATTTTGAAATGAATTAGTTTTATTTTTCTGAATTTTTGATGTATTATTTGTATTTTTAAGATTTTGAAATGAATTAGTTCTATTTTTCTGAATTTTTTGATGTATAATTTGTATTTTTAAGATTTTGAAATGAATTAGTTTTATTTTTCTGAATTTTTCGATATATTATTTGTATTTTTCACATTTAGAATTGAATTAGTTTTATTTTTCTTAATTTTTTATATATTATTTGTAATTTTAAGATTTTGAAATGAATTAGTTCTATTTTTCTGAAATTTTTGATATATTATTTGTATTTTTAACATTTTGAATTGAATTAGTTTTATTTTTCTTAATTTTTTGATATATTATTTGTATTTTTAACATATTGAAATGAATTAGTTTTATTTTTCTGATTTTTTTGATATATGATTTGTATTTTTAAGATTTTGAAATGAATTAGTTTTATTTTTCTGAATTTTTTGATATATTATTTGTATTTTTCACATTTAGAAATGAATTAGTTTTATTTTTCACATTTAGAAAATGAAAGAATTTCGAAAAAGTCCTTTAGTCGCGGTTGGCCTGGCGTCACTAAAGGTCATTTCCGCGGGAACCGCACAAACGGGCGAAAAAAAGGCTTTAGTCCTGGTTGGGGTCACCAACCGCGACTAAAGGCTACCCTTTAGTCGCGGTTGGTGACCCCAACCGCGACTAAAGCCCCCTCGCTATAAATATCGCGCGCGCGAACGGTCGCGCCAGTTCTTCTTCCTCTGCCAGTTCCTCTGCCGCCTCGACGATGCCGATGCCTCCTCGACGCCGACGCCCCTGCACGCCGCCGCCATCGACCGCCGCCGCCGTGGAAGACCGCGCGCTTCGCCGTACGTCGTCGATGTCTCTCCCGCGCCGGCCGCGCGCCGCCGAACGTCTCCGCACGCCGCCGCGGCTGCCCTAGCTTCGCCGCCGCACACGGAGACGCCGCCGCACACCTCCGCCGCCGCGCGCCCACACCCTAACCGCCGTCCGCCGGCGCCGCCCACCCTAACCGCCGCCCACACCGTGCGCACGCGCCGCGGGAGAGAGAGAGGGCGGGGCGCGCCACAGGCGCCCCTGCCGATCTCTCGTTTTTTTTTGTTTTTTTTGTTTTTTTAACTTAACAATTAAATAATTAACTTAACATAAATCTGATGTTTTTTTGTGTTCGATGATCATGATGTTTTTTAACTTAAAGTTGAAATTTTAATACGTATATGTTTCCTCTACCAAAAAATAATAATTCGAAATGTCGGAAAATTTTGACAAAATATTATTAGCTCCTTGGTGCAAGATGTTAGATGTAGCTGCCGACAATTGGAAGCACCTGAATTGTTGACCCTTTTCCGGCTAGCGAGGCATCGCATCGCGTCCGACGGTATAAATACCGCGCGCCGCGGACGGCGGTTCATTACCGTCTTCTCCGTCGATCTTCTCTCTGCACGTCGCCGCCCTCGCCCGTCGCCCTGCTCGCCGACGCCGTCAGGCTGCCCGCCGGCCCTCTACACGTCGACGACCGCCGCCGCCCTCGAAGACCGCGCTGCCCCCTGGCCCCGTACGTCGATGTCGTCTCTGCGCCGGCCGGCCGCGCGCGCCGCGCGCGCGCCTCTACGGCCGCGGCCGCCTCAATCTCCGCGCCGCCGCACACACGCCGCCACGACACAGCCACAGTGTAACACACAGACATGGATGGGGTAATGGGGTCAGGACAACACACGGCACAGCCACTGCCCTTTCGCCACCGCCGCCCTTTCGCCACCGACCCCGCGTGTATACGGAGGGGGCGGCGAGGCCCTCGCCTCCCCCTCCGTATACGCGCGGTTTTTTTTTTGTTTTTTTACGAGAGAGAGGATCGGCACCGTCACCGCCACCGCCCTTTCACCACCGCCACCGGTCTCTCGGTCACGCGGTCACTGCGAGGCGAGGTCGATCGTCCGCATATACACATCTAATACGCGTCCCCCCTCTCGCCTCCCTCGTCGCCCTCTCTCTTTATATGTAGAAGAGATGTGATAATGCTGGCATATACACAATTAATTAGTTTTTACTACATGTTTTCAGGAGTGACACATATGGCGGACGATAGAGCCGACCCGATTAGGGATAACTATAATCCGGAAGCCGAGGCACATCTCTTCGGCATCATAAACGGCTACATTATTTATGTGCCGCCGCCCCAAGAAGATGAAGAAGAGGCCGATATCTCTTCTTATCTGAACCTTGGCGGTGATGATGAAGGTCGTCAGCGAGGTGATGACGAAGGAACGGGCACTGTTGATGGAGGTCAACCGTCGACAAACACCTCCAGCGATGTTGATAAGCAATTAGCAATCACCACCTCCAGCGAGGTATATATATACATTGAGCCTCAGCTGGTGATACAAATTTACCAATTTCAATAAATATGTGTATTAACTCGACTCTCTTTCTTATTTTAGCCCTCGGCCAGCAGATCGTCGAAAAAATCGGTGAAGACAAAGCGTGGCAAAACCAAGACGCTGAAACAAGGAGTAATATATACCATTGATGTTATCAGTCCAAAAGGCAAGCCGCTGGAGCCCGAAGAGGCGTACACCAAGTTCATCAACCAGTGCGGAGTCGTTGTTAGAGACAGCGTCCCGATCACCGTCCAGGAATGGCATGAGCCAGTGAAGGCACGTGTTGGTTCCAGTTTTGTCAGCAAGAGAAAGAAAAAGGAATGCTGGAGAACGATTATGGAGCATTTCGTTCTACCTCCGGAATACCGCAAAAAAGATGAATTCGGTAACGACGATCCGGAGGGACGTAAGAGGAGGAGGCTGGTCAAAGAGTTCGCTCTTCAGAAGATGGCCACAACATTCCGCACATACAAGAAAAATTTAGCGGCTCAATATGTCGAGAAGGGGAAGACTCCGGATTTCACCGGACAGTATGAGAAGCTGAAAGATGATTGGCCCGAATTTGTGAGGCAAAAGAAATCAGAGGAATTCAAGGCCATATCGGATAAAAATAAGGCAAATGCGGCTAAGAAGCAGTACAATCATATTATGGGGCCAGGAGGATACCGCCTTTCGGAGCCTAAGTGGCAAAAGATGGAGGATGACCTGAGGGCGCGAGGAATCCCTCTAGGTACCGAGGGATGGGACCCTAGGGCCAAAAGCTGGTGGTACGGGCATGGGGGAACGCTAGACCCGGTGACAGGGGAGTGTACCCACCGAGACACAAAGTTTAAACCCACCCAAGCCCTTATTGACGTAATGAGGGATGCTCAAGAGGGGAAGATCAAGTTCAACAGAGAGAATGACCAGCTGACAAGAGCCCTCGGGAATCCTGAACACGGAGGAAGTGTACGAGGCAAAGGCGTCATTTCGTGGGAAGAAGGGTTTTCCCAGGAAGATGACCCCTACAGTTACAGAAGCCGTAAGAGAAAGGCGGATCGGCAGAAAGATGAGCTGGCGCGGTTGGCATCGGAATTCAATGAGATGAAGAAAACCATGGATGTACTAGTACAAGAAAGAGATGCAGCTCGAACGCAGCATGAAGATCATCCACCGAATGTCGGAAGCCAGCAGCGGAGAAGCAGCGTGGCTTCCACGGAGGCCCCACCGGATGTCGAAATTACTGCACCGGAGCCTCCGGTTATCGAAATTACTGCACCGGAGCCTCCTCGCTACCCCGTGGACGATGTAAAGGAGATGAAAGAATGTCATCTGTATTATCCAATCGGGAACATGTCCATGAAGGTAGCCATCGGCAGTGCTTTACCATGTTTACCTGGAGCACTCCACCACAACAACCCCATTCAAGATGGCTATGCTCGTGTCACGGTGGAGGACATAGTCCAAGGGTTTGAGGACCTGGAGATTGACATTGCTACACCTGAAGGGGCGAGAAGACTTGGAGATGTCAAGCGCCAATTCATTCTATGGCAAAAGAAGTTTATCAAGTTTCCAGGCGAGGCGCCAAGGCCAACAAGTCCACCCCCCTACGGTGGTGGTGGCGGTGGCGGTGGTGGTGGTGGTGGTGGTACTTCACCTACACCTCCTTCACGTCAGCCGACGCCGCCCCCCAAATCACCTCCGGCGGGTAAGCAGTCGCCGCCCCCAGTCCGCCTCGGGCGGGTAAGCAGACGCCGCCCCCCAATCCACCTCCGTCGAAGAAGCAGAAGCAGTCCTGGACTATTAACCCGGAACCTTATGTACCTAAGACCACAAAGGTACCGGAGCCATCACTGAAGCCTCTCCCCACAAGGCCTTGGGAACGTAGTGCCGAGGAAGTCGACGCGGCCGCGACTGCTGATTATGAGAAATGGAAGGCGGACTGCAAGAAGAAAAGAGAGCCCGAGCCCAAGCAAGTATTTTCTAATGAGCAAAAGAAGTGGGCTAAGTCATTTTTGAGCACACCGTCCCAAGCCGCGAAGAATCTGCCTGAGGACTATGCACGTGAACTTCGTAGGCAAGCACTCATGTTGAAGGAGAAGAAAGAGTTGGCGGAGAAGCAGGAGAAGAAAGCCTTGGAGGAGGCCGAGAAAAAATTAGAAAGTAAAATAAGCGGGAAACGAGTTGCCCAGCTCGGGGAACAAAGTAAACAATCGAACCCCCCGCTCATAGTGAAAGCCGCAGGTCCGGATGCTGAACTAATGGACCCCACAATCATAGCAGCTGCGGCAGCACAGGGATTGACTGTAACGGGTGCCAGAGAACAAGCGGCCCAGATGGGTATGACTCTTCGTGCAGTGTTAGGCCTTGAGGAGGCGCCAGTGAGTGAGGTAGTAATTACATATGTGCCGAATGGACCTCTCGTCGAGCCTGCGCAGGAAGAGGATCTACCTCCACAAATGAAAAATCTGCTAATTTGGTACAAGGGTTACATAAAAAATAAAAACGCTAAAGAATATATTTATGCGGAAGTTAGACAGGAGCATCACTTCAAACATTACTATGTAACAGTTCATCGGAGTGAATTGTTCCAGCTGTTCAATCTGCGCGAGCTCGACAAATCTATCATCAGTTGCTACGTTCTGTAAGTGATTTATTTCTACCTCATATCGTTCATTGCCCTCCACACCTTCCCCGCCGCTGGCAGGGCCCTGCGCCGGCCCGGCAGGCTCCCACGCCCGCCCTACCTTTTCCACCGCTGGAAGCTCCTCACACCGGCCCGCCCCTCCTTCCCCAATTCTGGAAGATGCTCGCGCCGGCTCGTCTTCCCCGTCGCCGGCATGCTCCCTCCACACCTGCTCTTCCTCACGGCCGTTGGCCCCCCGCGTCAACCCTCCGTCCCCATCTCTGGCAGGCCTCCGCGCCCCCAAGCTCCGCCGCCCAGAAGCTCACCAAAGCGCATCCCCTTGTGCAGCTGTTCTCTTGTTCCTGTCGGGCCCAATCGACCACCCACCGCTGTTCTGACTGGCTCGGCCTCCCGCCGCGGCCTTGCGCGATCCTCGCGCCGCACAGGCTCACCCTGGAGCTCCAGCGCCCACCAGCAAAGGAGGCCACCCGCCCGGATCTTGACCTCCACTAGGGTCCTGTCGCCGCCGGTCGAAAATCGACCTCCCTCAAGTCCCCTCCGCCGCCTGCAGGACCTGCCCTTGCTCCCCATATCATCAGGCGGCGACCTACCTCTGCTCCACACGGCAGGGAGGTCTCCAGCCACGGCCTGTTCTAGCTCCACATCCACGCCATCCCATCCTTTCTGTTTATTCTGGTTTTCGTTGACCTGTACTGCTGGAGGGTAAAATGATGAACTGCTCGTTATTAAAAAGCTATACTTCCTATGATGCTATCCCAGTTTTTACTGCTGCAGGTGACATATCAAATGGAGTTGAAGCCCCGCGAACTGAAGCCATGCACTACTACTAGTTGTCACAATAGCTTATGAGTTGGCAATGGAAGGCCAGTCTTTGCAACTAAGCGCCAGGTCTTGAAGCAAGCTGTCACAATATCTGATCACAACTGCAGCTGCAGGAGCCAAATACAACGATGCCTAAAGCTATCAGCTAGGATTGATGCTAGGGAACTTAGTTTGCATGGTCCGTCTCATAGAAAGGCTGGGCGCCGCCGGCTGGGAACGTGCTTAGCGGGCGCCGCATCCCACAAAACTCTCTCTGGTTTCTCTCTGTATAAGACTGAAGGAAGTCTACGTGTTCATCAAAGAAAAGTACAGATAAATTACATGTCGATGAATTGATTCATGATCCCTTTCAACGCCCTGCTTCTTCCTGCTGCCGGCGACCCGTGTCGTTGACATCTTGCAGTGCCCTTCGCCTGTTCGTCGGCTCCCACAATGCCACGGGGCCACTCTGAGCCAGGCCTGCACCTCGCTGCTTCTCCGTGTGACGTCACGTCTCGGTATCCTAGCTCAGGCAGAGCAACATTAGCCGATCGGGCTGGCGCGTGGCTGGAGGCCGCCTCTCGAGGACGAGGCTCATGTTCTTTGTTTCTTCTTTTTGCCAAAATGCAAGGATGTGCACATACATTCAATCGGAGGTAGACATGTTGCTTCCAAAAATTATAAGAACCAAATGGAGGTCATATCTACCAGTTAGTGAGGAAAAATGATGAGCCAAATTATAAGAGCCAAACACTGACGTTGTGCCGGTTAGATGAATACGATCCGAGAAGTACACACCTCCTGTGGAATATGATAAAAAAAAATTGTCGAGAAGTAGAGCCGGTAACACTTGGAAATACTTTTTGGAAGTTCATAAAATAATAATCAATACCTGATCTAGATATAGAAAACAGAGAAATTTTACAAGGAAGTACGCCTTTTCCGACGACCTCCGTGTGGTCGTCATTTACACCACATTCACTTGCTAAGGGGCATGCACATATATTCCATGAGTACGTTTTTTTTATCATGCACTAATATTTTGACATTACAAATGGTTGTATCTAGGACGTACATGCATGGACCATGGGCAGTACATAAGAACAAATAAAAAATCCAATAAAAGATCTGAAAAAAATAATGCTGGGAAGTAAACAAAAACAACACATGAAGTACATGCTATAAAATTCGGGAAGTACATGCCGCTAATGAGATAACATGAATTTGTCCTCGACGGATTGTAGAAAAACTAAACACGTAATTGTCGCGATATGGCCACCCAACTCAGACCTGTTTTATTGCTTTCTGTATCTCGTATTTTATCGTCGGCAGCACATGCAAGTAGCAAATAAAGTGCAATCGCTCGATAAAATAATGTACACTTGATCGTCGTCGCGCAGTACAACTTGTTAGTTTGGGCAATGAAATCTAGTTGATTAAGAAATAATTTGGGCAATGAAATTGTCGTTCCTAAACAAACAATTCCTCGCTAAGAATTACAAAAAATTGGTTCTCATAAGTACAAAAAATAAGTGCGAGAAGTACAATAACTTGCCACTAGGAAGTACACACTACTGGTTACGCGATTCTCTCTATACTGCAACCTATCTATCACGGCACTTTGCTGCTAATACAGTTCGTGCGTTGGAATCCCCATATCCCTAGAGTATGCAACATGAAAAAGCAAAGCTGCAGTGTACATGCATTCACTTCGTGTGCAGAGAACTAAATACCACATGCTTTTTCTCTCTCTTCAAGGTCGGCTATATATACGTAGTGTTACCCGAAACTATTTTGGCAAAGTTATTTTTCACTTTAGCACGTAAGTATTATAGATTACAAGGTTGTAACATAGGTTTTGTTTTTGTATTTTATTATAGTGGAAATTTTTGCTAAATGAGCAAAAGGACTTTTTATTTGCCTCATAATAACTTTTCAGCCGGACCCACACTGTGACCGTGCCTAAGTATATGAGAACAAACCTTGTTAGTTATTGCTAAATGATCATGTAGCTGCAAAGAAAAGCAAGATATTCCCCCAATTCAAATTAATTTACTCAACTTTATCTAGATATACTTTGTTCTCATGTGTCGGCGATTCGCGTCTTCCCCGCGGACGACGCGCCCCTCGACTCACGCACTTCCGGCCCTGACCCACACGTGGTTGCTCCTCTGACCCCCGCCGCCCCACCCCTCTACCCGCGCATGGCCGCCCCTGAATCGCGCGGAAGTTCAAATAGTTGATGACGAGAAGTACAACCATTCGACACGAGAAGTACAAGCACTTATTATAGGAACTACGAGAAAATCGACAAAATCCAAATGTAGAAAAATAAATAAATCCCGTCACCCAAGAGGAAGTTCAAATTGTTGACGGCGAGAAGTACAACCATTCGACACCAGCAGTACATCCACTTAATATAGGAAGTACTAGAAAACCGACAAAATCTAAATGCATGAAAAACAAAAATAATCGAGTCATCAACGAGGAAGTACAACCATACAACATGAGCAGTACAACCACTTATTGTAAGAAGTACAAGAAAACCGACAAATTTCAAATGTAAAAAAGTAAAACAATCCCGTCATACGCGAGGAAGTTCAAATACTTGACAATGAGAAGTACAACCATTCGACACGAGCAGTACAACCACTTATTGTAGGAAGTACAAGAAACCCGAAAAAACTAGAATGTACAAGAAAATAAAATAATCTCATCATCCGCGAGGAAGTTCAAATACTTGACGGCGAGAAGTACAACCATTGGACACAGGCAGTACAACCACTTATTATAGGAAGTACAAGAAAACCGATAACAATCCAAATATACAAAAAAACAAAATAATCTCGTCATTCGCGAAGAAGTTCAAAGACTTCAAGTTACAAAGTACAACCATTCGACACAAGAAGTACACAAACTTAATATAGGAAGTACAAAAAGCCGACAAAATACAAATACACAAAAAACAAAAAAATCCCCTCATCCGCGGGAAGTACAATTAGTGATTCCGAGAAGTACGAGTGGTGATTGCAGGAAGTACAAGCGGTAACTACGGGAAGTAGAAAGTGTTTAGATAAAAAATTATTAATTTTTCTGAACGGTTTCGTGAAACCGCACCAAGAAGTAGAACCGCGTTGCCCGAGAAGTACAAGCACATGTCGAGAGAAGTTCAATGCTCTGTTTTTGCGAGGCGAAAATCTATTGTGCAAATCTCATTGTTTTGATCACCAACCACCTCAACCATTGCCACCCAAAGGTTTATCTGATAGATTAGGAGTCTAATTTCATTACCTACAACATTTCACAACAAATAAAGAGATCTAATGCATCAAATTCAAGTCGTTATCTCGCAAAGTATACCGGAAACATGATTTCAAAACTTCTAAAATTAATTTTAAACCATTTAGATTTGGCAAAAATGATATATATGAAAAAGATGCGCCTTTTTTACACCTTTCCAACCGTATATCATTTGCATTGCTTAAATATACCGCATAGAAATCGCGGGGAAAATCATTCGGTGCCCGTCTCATAAAATGGGCGGACAGTAATTCGAGTTATTCTCTTAAACTGTAAGGAATTAGAGAAAACAATTGGAAGATGAAAGTTGCGCCTAGTCCGTAGCTTTCCAACGCCATATCATTTGCATCATTTCGACATACGGTTGAAACAAATCGTCCAAATTACTGTCCGCTTGTTTTTTTAGTACGTCCGAATTTCGGTATTTTCAAAATTGTTCAAAAACTGTGAGGATTTTGAAAAAACGTAAAACATGAAAAAGTTGCGCAATTTCATTATCTTTCCAACGGTATATCATTTGCACAGTTCCGATAAGCGGTTCGAAAATCGAACTAAAAGTTCGTTTTCTGGCCATATAGAAGCTTTTTCGTATTTTCAAAATTAAATATAAACCGTGCAAAATCTGTGAAAAGTGTGAACATGAAAAAGTTGCGGTTTTTGATTATCTATCCAACGGTATATCACTTGCATAGTTCCGACAAATGGTTGAGAAACTCGTGGTATAATTAGTACCTCTGAAGAAAACGGGAAGTTCATGTAAGTTCGACAGAAAGTTGAACCATGTTATCCGGGAAGTACAACCTTGTGTCCAGGGAAGTACAAGTCGGTGCTCAGAATATTATTCTGCAACCGGTTGCAGAATAGTGCTGGTATATATATATATATATATATATATATATATATATATATATATATATATATATATATTGTCCTAACTATCTTGTTGTGTACGCTATTATGCAGAATGAAGCTTAGGGAATGCAGAATAAGGAACATCCATGATGTTGGGTTCATTGACCCACAAATCGTTAATGGATATGTGTTAAAAAATCACCCCGCCGATGTGGAGAAAGACCTGTGGCGGTTTCTTTCAAAGCAGGAACTCAAAAGTGATATTCTATTTCCTTACCATTTTGGGTGAGTGTTTCTGTCTTGAGCACATTCTCTTTTGTTTACTCCATGCATGGTATGTGGCTAATCGATGAGTTATGCATGACTGTGCATGTATCGTGTCCGCGGGTTTCACTGGATTCTGCTAGTAATTCAATTTCACGAATCCACAGTTCTCGTCCACGACTCTCTGAATCTGGATGCAAAGCTTTGGACCGACATGAGAAAAATGATGCAGAAGTAATTATTTTCATTCATTTGCGCTCTATATCGATCGGCCTATTTCGTTCATTTCCTAATATCAAGTAACTAATAACTCTCTTGTTCATTTAATTTTCTTTGCCTCGTAGGGTTTGGAGACGGTTCACAGATGAAACGGTCGGTGAATTCAAAAAAGAGCTACAATTTAAAAGGTCTGTGACTGGGACTGGGGTACTCAGCCAAAGGGGACCAATCTATGTGGATACTATGTTTGTGAGATGATCCGGAGATACACCTCTGAGCGGGTTCCGTCTGATAACAATGTCAAGAGGAATAACCTCCGGAAGATGCTTAGTCCAGAAGCTCGCTTCAGACCACTTCAAGAGGAGCTAGCTGGATGGTTCGTGAGGGGAGTCATCGATCCTAAAGGTGAACACTAAGTAGAGGACGTAGAACTTCTGATGCAGTAAATTATGTATGGAAACTTGTTCAAAATTGTATATGGTCATCCGATATTGAATATATATTGTATATTCCTCTTGAATTCTCTTTGGTTCTAATTTCAAATTTGTTTGAAATTGTACATTCATATGCATGTATGTAGTACCGTAGAATATGTGAAACTCCTTCAAAATTAAAATAAAACACAAAAGAAATAAAACTAAAATAAAACACAAAAGAAATAAAACAATACAAATTAAAAAGAAACCAGATTTAGGAGGGGGGGGGGGGGGCTAAAACCCTAAAACCCTAAACCTGCGGCGGCCTTTAGTCGCGGTTGGCCAGAAGAACCGCGACTAAAGGTCCTCCGCCCCGACAGTCGCCTGGCGCCCACGTGGATGGGCCTTTAGTCGCGGTTCGTAATCAACCGCGACTAAAGGGGGGGAGGCTTTAGTCCCGCTTATTTAATACCGGTTGTGCAACCGGTATTAATGGCCGTTGCAAACCGCGACTAATGGCCCTTTTTCCACCAGTGAGGGGGCCTTTAGTCCCGATTCCTTAGTCCCCAGCCGGGACTGAAGCCCCTTTTTTTCTACTAGTGTTGCTGCAATAACTTTGCGAGCATGTAACATTTCAAGATGTACACGAGACATTTTTTGTTTTATTTGATATTTTTAAATATGTTTAAAATGCATTTCAGTGCTGCACCCTGGTGTAAAAACACCCTTCCCAGAAAATTTAGTGTAATTTGTGGCAGATGGGAAAATATATGGTTTTGCTCGGTTGACACCGTGTTAGGTTGATTTTCTGCTAAACGACCTGATGACGATCTTTTTTTAGAATACACCTGAAAAGTGTGTTAATCATATCGTAGAAGAAGGTTAAGATGGCCGAGACGATGAATTGATCGACAACTGAACTGGAGTAGATGAGCTTTGCTAGAAGCTGCTAATTTGTCAATGTCACGGTCCTCGTAAGGTCAGCAAGTCCGTGCTAATGTGGCAAGCATTAAAATGGCTGATCAAATTTGTCTCAAGCTTTACCAGATTAATGAATGATCGTTGCTTCAGCTATTGTATTTTCTAAAAAAGAAAAGTTCAAAAAGGTCGAAAACATGACCAAAAATTCACCCTTTTTGTGTTGAGTGGGGTGGTGACACATTGAGATACGGAATATCTGTGTGTTTTCTTGGCTACACAAAGACCAAATATAAGACCACATTAGGGTATATCATGTCTGATTTTCATTTGCCTTATTGCACTGTTATAGTATAACAATTCGATACATATGGATCAACCATTTACACATGATTTTATACTCGAGCCCCCAGCCACATTGGATGTACAAATCCTGAGCAAACATCTTGAACCGGTTGCAGCAAAATTTCATGGCTTTGTCGTTGCTGCACTGGTTGAAGATGGGACCACATGACAAACCACATGAAGATCTTATATTTTAATGAAACTTTTACTTTCTAAATACATGTGCAAAGAGTATGACCATTCATGAGATCAAGATTAATAGAGTTAATAGTGAAAGCACACGATGCGGCTAACCCCAAACAAAAACATCAAGTTTGTTTGATAGCTGAATGTGCATCAGAACATGATTGATACATTCTACCCATTTTTCGGTTAACATCTCTACAACAAGAGGTATTCAAAGGAACTTGCCTGAAAACATTAGCGACCAATCGAACAAAATTATAAACAAAAGAATATTGGTGAGGTAGAGGAGCCCCCTAACCAAATATCTTCCTAAAATCTACTGTTTGTCTCATTCCCAACAGTGAAGAATCCTCTACCGAAGAAATCTTCATTTACCTTCATAAGGCCTTTCCAAATTATGAGTCTATGTAGGTCTGGCAGTGACTTGAGACAAGTGAAGATATTTTATTACGTATGAGCTATTGCCATATTCCTTCCTCATTAATAAGTTTGAATGGCCATTTACTTAATAGGTATCTATTCTTTAAATCTAAAACTTTAATTCCCAAACCACCTTGATCTTGAGTCAACGGATTATATTCTAGATAGAAAGTCTATACTTTCGTTTGTGGCCTAAGAAACAAGACCTATAAAACTCAGTCTCTTCCATATCTCTTAAGATATTTCTAAAAAAGATAACATAAACATAGGTAAGGAGTATGAGGCCGGCAGTTTGGATTGGTGAGGACAAAATCAACTTGGTCTCAGATCTTATTGATGGTGAGAATGGACGTTGGAGAACTGAATTAATTTGGAGGAACTTCATTGCTCATGATGCTGACGCCATTCTGAACATTCCACTGCGTCGCGGAGGAGAGGATTTCTGGGCCTAGAACTTAGAGAAGTCAGGTCTTTTTTCCGTAAAATCAGCGTATCACGGCTGCTCTAGAGGAAGGGACGACTACTGAAACCTTAGATTCTGAAAAATGGAAATGGGATGCTCTTGGAAGCTTAATGTGGTGCCAAAAGTCAGGGTGCTCTGGTGGAGAGTACTTCGCGGTATACTGCTAGCTGAGAGTATGTTTAAGCACCGACATATTGCACAGAGTGCACGTTGCAAAATCCGCCTAGCTGCAGACGAAGATCTGATCCATGCATTGCTTAAGTGCTTACATGCACGGAAGTTTTGGGAGGAGGCGCAGATGTTTCTTGAGTTTACCCTCCCCAGATTACATCCAAACACTTGGTCGATAGATATTCTATGTGACCCTATGTTCTCAGAGACGGATCGCACAAAAATTATTACTACCATGTGGACGATTTGGTCTTCGAGAAACAGCTAGATGCATGATCGGGGTGGCTTCAACCCCGTACAGTCAATGAAGTTGGCTAAAGAGGCTCTTGTGGTTTTAGCCCTGCCGAAGAAGATGACGACGATCCTCCCTGGCCATGGTTGGAGACCACCAGAACTTAATGTTGTCAAGATCAACACGGATGGAGGTCTCTTACTGGATGCTCACAAGGGTGGTGCTGGCGATGTAATTATCTGGCTGAGCTTTGTCAAACAAATTTATAAATATAACCAAAATTTATCGAAAATCTTTAAATTTCAGCAAATTATATAAATACCGGTATATTTTGTCCAGTGTAAAGTATTCTCGGTGGTGACCGGAATAACGGGTTTTCGGCAATATTTCAGAAATCTCAGCCGAGGAAAAAAAAAAGCTCTGCCCACGATAGAGCTTGTAAAAAGATTCCTGGTATCCTTAATTCAACCGCACACCCTACACCATAGTTTTAAATAGCCGGCTATAAAATATAACCGCGACTCGTGAAAAAGGCTATAGTCAGTTTATAGCGGGCTATAGCCATCTTTTAGCATGCGAATGCCTTTAGCCGCACCTTCTATAGCGGGGCTATAGCCGGCTATTTAAAACTATGTCCTACACCCGCTCCCAACCATCCATGCATATGAGATCACAGAGCGTGCATCTCTAAATTTACCCAACTACTATCACGCAAAACCACGAAATATCCCTATAAATACCGGTGTTCCCTCCGTTGTCAAACCACCTCCACATTCAAGCCCTCATTCTACTCTTCAGGCCACCGCTTCCACCCAATAAACCGGCTGCCGTCTAGTCGCCGGCCGCAACCGACGCAGACAGCAGCCGGAATAATATATATCAGCAGCCATGGGTGCATGCGCCAGCAAGCCCAAGACCGTCGAGGGCAAGGCACCCCAGGAGGAGGCCCCCGCCCAGCAGACACCCAAGGTTGCACCCGACACCACCACCGTCGACTCCACTGATCAGGTGACCAAACATATATACATACAGCTGCGTATGGCGTATGATTTTCGTTTACTTGATCCGAATGAAATTAATGTGTGGTGGCCGATACATGTGTAGGTTGCGGCTGATCAGACACCGGAGAAGGTGGTGGTGGAGGAGGAGCCAGCGGTGGTAGTGGAGGAGGAGCCAGCGGTGGCGGCGGCGCCGAAGGAGGTGCCCACCGCCGACGCCGTCCTCGTCGAGGAGAAGGCTGAGGCGACGACTCCCGAGAAGGCGATCGAGACCAAGGAGGAGGAAGTCGTCCAAGAGAAGACCGTCGTCGAGGAGGAGAAGCCCGCAGCTAGCCCCGTCGTCGTGGAGGAGGAGAGCGCCGCCCCCACAGTAGCCGAGGCGGCTGAGGAAAAGCCTTCGGCGGCCACCGTCATCATTGAGGAGAACACCACGGAGTCGATCATCAAGAACGTCGCGGAGGAGAAAAGCGGTGAGGAGAAGGTGGCAACGCAGCAGAGCTGATCGTACATCCATCCAACCACGTAATCGAATCAACACGGCTTGCATAACCTGCATATGCATGCCTAGATGTTGGCACGTACCTACGTACGTGTAATTCCGTGGGATCAAAACGATGATCGGTGAACCCTGTAATATTCATTTGGCGCCTCCCGTTTTTCCTCCACGGGCTCTACTCTTAATATTGAATTATAACTCATGGGCTTGTTCATCATCTACGACCAAAGCGTTTGCTCCCGTACGTAATGGTCGGTATGCACGTTCTCCCGAGCTAAGTGCATGTGTGCATCTCTCTATCTATACATATTAACCCCTAATGTCAATTATCAACTTATATTGGTGAGTAGATTTCAATTTTGTTTTTTGTGGGGAGTAGTTTTGAATCTTAAATTGGCTCACCTCTGCTGAATCTCTTGGATAATAACTCGAGAGAAGACCTGCTAGGGTTGAAAGACGACACCCCGCATGAGCCCGCGAATGAATGAGCAAGTTAAACGAAAGGTGTGGGAGAAGTGATGACGTGGCCTCACGAGAAGCCAGATCAGGCCGTGCGGTCTCCTATTTAGATGTTATAGATTGGACAAAGATTGCAACTACCTTAATCAATTCAACCAACTAAGCGGACGGATCGGGTGCCGCTTTACATCCCTACCGGCAAGGTATTTGCAGGCTTAGGAATTTTAGTAGATACGGAGTAGTAGTCAGCAGAGAATCACTCCATCTATTCTGAAATACTCTACAATCTTACTTCAAATTTTGTTCTGAAATAGTTATTGAAGTTTATTGAAGTTATTTCCAATATAGCTTTTTTTTAACAAGGGTAGGGTGCTGAGCACCCTGAGAAGCTCCATTACTCGGTGGGTAACATAACATACATGACCTTGGCTTTACATGGAATAGCGCAGGAGTCCTGGGAAATTACAGAAAGGACCTCAGAATGAAGAAATAAAAAAGCAATCCGGTCCTTCTTCACCACCGTAACATCGAATCAACCACAGACTACGGTCGCCGTCGACGAAGCCGGGGACTACGCCACTTGGTTCGTCGGCGGGATGGGTCACCGAACTGTGATTGCAGATCTTCCTCCACAGTCCTACGGTGTGGGGGAAGTAGATACTCCACGGAGCCGTAGCCACCGAGGAACGGCGAGGCCTCTCTGGCCGGAGATAGCGGCTGCAGAACACGCCGACGCTTATGAACCGCCGCAAAACGAGCTTCAAGGTACCCCAGTGCTGCCGAACCTCTGCTCTCTGCACCTCCTCTCCTCTAGATCTCCCCTCGCCACCATGGCCGTCCAGAGGAAGAAGAGAGAAAGGATGCCGAAGGGCAGAGGAAAGAACAGCCCGCTTCCAAGCTGGCTTGGGCGAGCAAGAACCACAAACCCACCTCCCCTCGCCTCCATGGCCGGCCAGAGATGGAGCTGCCGCTCGGAACGCCGTCGCCGGAACAGCCGCTGCTGTACACTCCCAGATCCCCCCCGCCACCTCGGCCGGCCAGAGAGGGGGATACAACAGAAGAAGACTGAACCTGCAAAGGGAAGCACCCATCGAAGTTATTCAGGCGTGCAGTGGCCTCCACCGCCGTTCCCAGCTCCGGCCATTGGAGCTGAGCCAAGAGGAGGAAGAACCCTAGCCTCCAGATCTCGCCGAGCAGATCCAGAGCTGCACCTAAACTACTGGCATCTAGCCAAAATCTAACCCTACTATGTACAGAGAAGAACCCAGCGCCGCCCCTCCGCCTCCCTCGACCGGCAACGCCGGCGAGGTCAGCTTCGGTTTGGCCCAGGGAGGATAATCTCTCCCGCAGGTACTGTAGCGAGGATAGAGACGAGAGGGGGGGAAATTTCCAATATAGCTTGGATTGGTTGTTTACATAGTACTATCTAGATAGTAACTAATAAATGCAACACTTATTTGCCTTACTTTTCTAGAATTTAGAGTAAATTAAAATGGAGGGAGTACCATAGAGTGTAGAGTAAGATACTCAAGGAGCCTTCAATGCTAGTCCTTCCGATTATAGGAGTAATAGGTAGCATTTTTGGAGCTATACCAAAAATTGTGGTAAATTGTGTATTAATTACCAAAATCAACTCTCAGGCATGCCATTTTGACCAATTTATGCCATTTTCATTGTGTCGCATGCAAACTGAAAGGGTTTTAACCAATGCATGTCTTCGTTCTAAAGATTTTCTCGCCTACTCGCCATCCACCTTGGTCGCATCGCTGAATAGCACGGCAATACAAATCCAAGATGATCAAGTGAGCATAGTATGAGTAGCACAATTTATGTGAAATTTGTGTCAACTTTACTAAGACTCTTCCGACGCCACGTTTGTCAAAGCCATTTTTGTGTTGGGTAATTGTCAAAGCTATTTGACTGGTCTATGGTATTTGTTTTTCCAAAATACCTTTGGTGACAAACATATTTAGCCAATAAATTTTAAACTTATACTTTTCCAAACTTTCAAGCTGCCTAAAATATCACAGACGCCTCAATCAAAATTCAATTATTTCTACAAGAATGAGATGCTTATATACAATGACGAGGTCCTTTTCAGCTTTTTTTTAGCATAGGTCTTTTTTTTTTAGACAAAGCATAGGTCTTTTTTAGCTAATACTCCAGGGCCGGGCCCTAGAGCTTCTTTTAAACGGGCCTTATATAAACTCATCCAAAAATGGCCCATCATCCGAGCTAGAAATCCCCCATTTTACCAAAGAAAAAAAGTAGACTCTTCCGCGAGTACGGTACGGCTCTGCCTTTTTTTTTTCTCCCGCCGCCCGCCCGCCGCCCGCAGCAGCGAGAGAGAGAGAGAGAGGAATCCCAAGGAAGGAGGAGGCCACGATGATCTACCGCAACTGGTCCCTGCTCTCGTCCACCGTGGTCATCTGCGGCAGCGTCGCCACCGCCGGCCTCGCCGGGATCTTCCTCTTCGGCGGCAAGGTAACCAATCCCCCATCCGCAATCGCCCCATCCCGTCGGTTCCCCGCATCCGTCGCCCGACCTGCTCTTGCCCTACGTGCGGTCTCGCATGTTCTTAGTATTCAGATTTGATTGGATTTGGATGGTTCGCTCGTTGGCCCTTTGCCCTACGTGAGGAAACACAAGTAGAATTGGTTTTTTGAGTGGTTAATAGAGGCCAAAAGTTCCTGGATTAGGGCAGATGTGGTTGGATTAATGTTCTCACTTGGGTGATTAGAGTATCTGTACTTATGCAAAGATGGATTGTTTTGTTTCAGTTCACGCGGTAGAGCGGTTGTTAGTTATCTGAGGAGCCCATAGCGTACTGAGCAATTGATGACTCTACATTTCTTACATATTATTGTCATTCATTACAATTTTGATCCTTTCCAGATCTGAATCAAAATAATGCGCTACAAACTAGAGTGTTTGCACATTGTGCACCAAATTCAGGAATTGGAAGCAGACGTGTCAGTGGTTTGATTCTTCCATTGAAGTTACCTACTTACCTGCGTTGTTACTCAACTTGTTTCATTGTTTCATTGCATGGTGAGAGATTGATGACCACAATCCGAGTATTGGGCACCTTAGCTTCTGATAAATAAAATACTCATGATGTGTATATTATTTTGTCAGATTAGATGGTCCTCTATTAGCATTTAGATTTGGTTTCAATTTTATATGTCTTCTCACATGAAAAGGCTTGGTTTGCCAATCTTTAGTAACTCCAAAGTTTGTGAAAATGTTTTTGAGTTTGAGTTGTCAACTCTTTGTATTGCTGTAATAATCATTAAATTGTGCATTAAGCACGGTGGCTTGATCCTTGATTCTTGGTGCTACCCAGAAACATAATTTAGTAGACTAGGAACATGGGGGATTGAAATGGTTGAGCAACATATGCATCCTATCTTGCATAATCTTCATTTCTGGATTAGCAAAGTGGGGAAGCCATATCTGCTTGTTGCTTTCTTTGATGAGATAAGCCACCCCAAGTATGTGCAAGTCGTGATATGCTGCCAGGTCTATTAGCACGGAATATGCAGGTTGTGTTGAGGTACTAGACTACTAGGCTATATGTTTGAATAGTGATCGAGTGACCAAGTGTCTAAACATGCCTTATGTTGTACCTCTATGCTGAAAAAGTTGCTTTGGGATTTTTAGCACACTAGATTCCCTCTATGCTGCTGTTTTTAGACTGTTTTGAGTTTCTATTTTGGATCAGTTTTACTCAATCGTAGCATTCCTGTCTTTGACAAATACTCCCTCTGTTCTCTATTAGTCTATAAATTTCAAGACCAATTAGCAAGTCATTTAATACTACTGCTTTGATATGTAAACAACCAATCCAGGCTACGTTAAAATCAATGGTATCACATAAAGAGAGTAAAAAGACTGTTGTGTTGTTGTTGATTACAAAGCTCAAAATCTAAACTACTATGGAACAAAATTTTAGTTTAATGTAGATAAAAACAAAACGGAGGGAGTATATGTTTTGAAGTTCAGTGTTGGCCTATTTTGGTTGAAGTATTGAGGACAAGCTTGTTCATGTTTTGCTAGGCACTTTATTACTCCACATTGTCTTGTAAGATGGCAGAATATATCTTGGATATTTCTAATTGTGTAGTATGCTTTTGGGTCATACTTATGATTTGATTATAACCTTTGAAGATTATATTATTATCCAGCTCTTAGAGTTTTTGGGATTTTTAGTTCAGTAGTTTTGAGGACCTAGTTAGTAGCTGGGCACAAACTTCTATTATCTATCTGAGATTTGAAGCTCTGTTTTCAACAAAGCAAGATGCGGTGGCAGATATATTGATTTGGCATATCATCCATTTTTTTTATCATAAGGCAGAAATTAAACCTGCTTGTTCCTTGATGTTCTATATGACATTCTCAATCTTATGGTACTTTCCCTTAAGCCTTGAAAGGTTAATTTCTTAGTCATCTTCCCCTGGAACCAATTAAATGCTGATATGCAGTCACCTTTCTTTCAGATGTCTTGTAGAACTGAGCCTAATGAATGCTTAAATATGCATGGTACTTCTTAAGTAACTTTTTGTTAGACACCGCCTCAAGTGAATCTCTTTGTGGTATATATTGTTGTAATTGTTGTGTTAAGAGCATCTTATAGAGGATTTGCACAATTTATCTATATTCCTATTGCTTGATTATTCTCTGGACATGACTCCTTTCAACCCTTTTTTTTGTTTAGCTTACATTCAAACAGTTGTCCAGAACTTGTGAGTGCAGCATAACAATCTTTGTTTGCATATTGGCAGGAAAAGTTCCAGGGCTATCTTTCCCGTGAAGGTGAGAGGCTGAGGCAGCAGGACAGAGCCATCATGGGCAAGAACTAGTGCAAAGCACAAGCACAATTTCGCCGGAATCGACGTGCAACCATGTGAATTAGACATGGAAAACTTGTCTCCCAGCACTAGAACAAATTATCTCCAACGAAAACGATCCTTGTAATGCCTTTTTTGTTTTCCATTTCTTGGAACCAACTGCCTCAAATAATGTCTGACGCTGATGCTTGTGGAGAACTCATTTACGTTCCGCAATGCTGTATAAATGATCGGTGGTATATCTTTGTTTGAACTTTGAATTGTCAAAGCATTCTGGGCTGTGGTTGTGTATCAACCCGTCGTGAGAGCATCCCCACTCGTTGGCGCTCCCCACGCCCAAATCCGGCAAAATTTTCGTCCGGATTGGAGGAAGATTTGGCGTGGGGAGCGCCGAAGTTCCAGCCGTCCCCCCGGCAGGAAACCCCCAACCTCGACCATTTGACATATTTCAAACAAATTTAACATAAAATTTAACAAGTTCGACGACCAAGAGTACGAAAATTGCTGAAACAAATTCGGCGATAATCAGTACAATGTTTAACAAGTGCTGAAACAAATGAAGCACACAATTTCACAATTTTTCAAACAAATTAAGACAGACTAGTTGGCTTCGGCGTTGGCGTTGCCTCGGAGCCTCCATATGTGCTCCACCAGATCATCTTGCAGCAGCTGATGCATTGTAGAGTGCCAGGGTTGGAGATAGTCTTCACAAATGTTGCCCACTTTGGATAGATACCGTCTGCAAGGTAGTATCCTTTGTTGTAGTGCCGACCATTGATCACATAGTCCACCGGAGGAGCATGACCCTCAACAAGCTTGGAAAAGACCGGGGAGCAGTTTAGGACGTTGATGCCATTGTTGGATCCAAGCATACCAAAGAAAGAGTGCCAAATCCAAAGATCATGGGTAGCCACTGCTTCAAGTATCACAGTGCAGCCTTTTTTGTGACCCTTGTACATTCCCTGCCACGCAAACGGACAGTTCTTCCATTGCCAATGCATGCAGTCAATGCTTCCAAGCATCCCTGGAAAACCCCTAGCTTCATTTGTTGCAAGGATCCTCTGAGTGTCTTCGACAGTGGGTGATCTCAAGTAGTAGTCCCCGAACACTGCTATGACGGCCCTGCAGAACCGGTAGAAACAATCAAGGGCGGTGGACTCCGCCATCCGAAGATAGTCATCTGCAGTATCACCGGGAGCTCCATACGCCAGCATCCTCATAGCCACTGTGCACTTCTGCAGTGACGAAAATCCAACCAAACCAGTGCAATCCGCCTTGCATCTGAAGTAGGGATCAAAGTGGCGGATGGCATACACAATTTGCAGAAATAGCTTTCTGCTCATCCTGAAACGACGCCGGAAAACACTCTCACTGTGCAATGGATTGTCGGCGAAGTAGTCGGCGTACAACATGCAGTAGCCCTCCATTCGCTGTCTCGGCTTGCACTTCCGGCAACCTCGTGCCGACCCACCACGTCGACCAGTTGCCAGTCCGGCGTACATGCTTGCCAAGCAACCAAGGATCATCATGTGCTCGTCGTCTTGGGCGGCTGCTGCCATCTCTTCTTGCATAAGCTCGACGAACATCTGCTCCTCCTCTTCGTCCGAGTCCATGGCCGGCGAGGCAAATGGACGAACACCTGACGGGCGTGGTCGAGGCAACCCGAGCCGCGAGCGACGAGGAGCAAGCAGGCCGGCGGAAGAGCAGCCAGATAGGCCGTCGTCCAAAGACGGCGGAATATAGGCAGGTGGGGAAGGAGGGGCGGCGGAATCTGGGCAACAAGCCGGCAGGGTGGTGCCGGCGGCGAGAGAGATACGAGGGGTGGGGGAGATTTTGAGCGACGTGGCGGTGGGGTTCGTGCGTCGAGTCACCGACAGATCGGGCCCTTCCCCGCTTTTCACTCGTCCGGAGTCCCCGAGCGCTCCCCGGGGGGCCGGGGGTGGCGTGGGCTCGCCGGATGGATGAAGGGCCAAATCCGGACGAAAACGAGGAACCGGGGGCGCGACTGGGCCGAATTACGCCGTCCAGATGGAAAAAACGCTCGTCGGGGGCCTCGACGGGGGCACGAGTGGAGATGCTCTGAACTTTGTTCTTGTGCACTGAATAAACAGGATACCCATACACACCCACGTTGTCAAGTCAAAAAAACAAAAAGTCTGCTGTTCTTTCCTCGAGTTGGTTGGTGTTGTCTGAATGTCTTCTGCTCGGCTAAGAAGCCCAGGCACGGTTCGTTAAGCCACGTGTCGTAATGGGCCTAACATGGGCCGGGCTCGCGTGCTTCGTGCCGGCACGCCAGAAGCCCGGTCCGTTGGCCAGGTTTGCCTGTGTATGGTGTGGATAAAGGAGGGGTTCTCCGGTGCTGGGCACCATGCTAAAGTCACACACATACATACGCTGATACGCAGCACCATAGTAGCCGGAAACGGGGAACGGTATACCGTTCCCTGAATCGGAATCACCGTACCGAATCGGGGTTCGGGGACGAAGTACGATTCAGTACGATTCGGTGGCCGGAACGCGTTCCCGGACGATCGATACTTGTTTCCGATTCAGCGATCGCAGATGCTAGATTCACGTTTCAGATCAGTCGATGGGTATGCAGCATCCGTATGGAAAAGGGAAGGCTAATGAATGGAATGAATAAATTAGGCAACTGCCGATTCACTTCCTTGTTCACAAGTATATGCAGTTATGCACCTCGATCAAAGGATCAATTAATCAATTGGATTCTGTTCTATGCGGTGATAGCAATAGCAAGTTTCGTTTAGAAGGACTACTTTTCTGCCTCCTGCGCTTCCATTCTCTTCTTCTTTCTGAGAGGTTCGCGTTCCCGATTCATCCTCCCGTACCGGGTTCATCGTCCCGAAATTGATTGGTTCACGTCCCCTCCATCGAAAAATCGATCGAGAGATGTATACCCCTACTGTACCCTAGTTTTGCCAGCCTCCGAATCCCGTCCCCCGTTCCCGTCCCTCGTTCCCACCGTACCGGGAACATGGCTACTATGCGCAGCACAAAGACACAGCTGCTTCAAGCATGGTGACCTGCAGCGGTGCCAACGCGTCCCCGGCGTGGGGCACGAAGCAGTACATCCTGGCGGCCATCGCCGTGACCCTCACCGTGAGCATCGTCGCCATCGTGACCTCCGTCGTCCTCAGCCCCGCGCGCATCGACTTCTCCGTCACCGCCACCTCCAACAGCAAGGTCGAGGGCGCGGCGCTGGTCCTCAACTTCACCCTCGACGCCGCCAACCCGAGCCGCCGCGCCGGCGTGGAGTACAGCTCCGTCACGGCCAGGCTGCAGCTGTACAGCGCGAAGCACGGGGCGGCGGCCTCGCTGCAGACGGAGGTCCACCATGCCATGCCGCTCCTCCAGCCGCCGGCGAGCTCGCGCGGCTTCCGGGTGTCGGGCTTCTTCGACCAGGAGAGCTTCGGGGACGGCCGCCGGGCGCCTCCAATGAGCGTGCTGGTGGTCGCCCAGGTCCGGTTCAAAGTCGGGCTGGCCTACTCCCGCCCGTACGACGTGGAGGTGTCCTGCCAGCCCGTCGACTTCTTCACCGCCGCCGCCGCCGCCACAAGGATCCGTTGCGCTGCCTGACATATCAATCCATCTGTGTCTACCTCTAGCTGTTCTTGTGATTTTCTTAGCGAAAAATCACTCAATCCCTGGCATAGTATTTAGTAGTAGTATTATTTTTAAGGAATAGTTGCTTAATTCCACGCTACTTTCTTCCATGAAGAAATGTACTCTGTGTATGTAATGATGCGGGCTAATGTTAAAGTTAATTTGCTGAAAAAAGAAAGGTTTGTTGGAAGAATTTGTCGTTCTGTAATTCACAAAAAGTAAGAAAGAAAGTTCGAAGTTTTGAAAGAATGACAGCCTTCGTGTAAGGCATAGTTATGCTAGAAGATGCTTGAATGAATGTACCTTGCTCCTTGGTACAAATGGTTTTAAATTTTGGTTTTGGAAATTTTCAGCCTCTATTGAAATTCCTGAATTTCAGTGATTCCCGTTTTCCTTTCGGTCAAATGATCAGAAATTTGCCTCTGAACTCATCATTTTTTTGAAATATGTTTAAATTCTTGTGCACTCATACAATATCTGAAAAAAAAATTACAGACAAAGGAATTATGCATGGGTTGCAACTGAGAGGAAAAATCAAACAATTGAAAGACAAGAATATTCATGAGTTCTAAGATTTCTCCAGGTGCACTGGGTTGCAACTAAGAGAAAAATCAAACCGTTGATTTTGTTTCGTGACTCATGCTAAAATGTGAGTTGCATATAAAGTTGCAACTAGATTGTAAGTAAGACTTCAATGACGCCGCCCGACTAAAATTAAGTTAAATCATTTTTTTGCCGGAAAAGAGCTGCTGATATTTAACAAGGTTCTTACAGAAAGACAAAAGGAAATTACATTGAAGCCCCTGAGCACCCCGTTGACGAAGACGGCGACGAAGACGTACCGCCGGCGCGCCGCCGCTGCTGCTCCACACATGCCTTGGATTTGGAGCAGCCCCTCTGCAGACGGGAAGTCGACGAAGCTCGGCCCCGAAGGGCCTCCATCCAGCGCCGCCGAAGCCAATGCCCTGCACCGCATCACTAGCTCGATTCAGATTTTTGAGACCCCGGATCCGACGTCCCGCGGACGCCGGCGAGGGATTGTCGCACCCAGCAGCTCCGCCGAGCCCCGAGCACACGGAAGACAGAAGATCAGCAGCAGAGCTCCTCGGACCTCCACCGCCGGAGAGGAAGACCTCCGTCACAAAACGCCACTCCGGCCGCGCCGCCCACTCCCCAACGCCGCCGGCTAGCTCCCAAACCGAATCCTCATCCTCCCGCCGCCGTAGCAGCAGCCGGAGGGTGAGGAAACCGCCGATCTGGCGGCGGCGAGGTGGAACGCCCGGGATCGCCGCGCCCTCTCTCTACTGTTGACGGGGAGAGGATAAGGCTCAAAAAAAAATCTAATTGACTAAGATCTGGACATGCCCATAATTAAAAGATTTTTTTTCTATAACCCACTGGACAAACAGAAACTATTTTATCTGTCAACTTCAGAACTTGTTCATACACGTCCAGCGGAAAAAAAATCTGCGTTGTGGTCATTAGTTTTCGGCTAGGCCAGAAAATGTGTTGGTGTCTGGATTGACCAAGAAAGTGTTATGAGAATGCATGGGAGCTTATACAAAAACCATACAGATGAGTGCCAAAAAAAAAAAGTACTCCAGATTGTTCCTAGTTTATCACGATTTAAAATTTAAATTATAATATCAACTGATAAATAAAAAATCAAAATGATCAAGAATTAGCAAAATCATAATTAAATCCCTTGACGATAGCGAATATCTATATCTATACCTAATAATAAAGAAAATAAGGCTTCTTGTTCGTCCGTCCAGTTTTTTTACAAATTTACCCTTCCACTAAATGTCATAATACTGACGATGCCACCTATACCGCTTCGTTTTTTTTCTTCCCACCGATCTTCCCCACGCGCATCGGCCCTGAGGTCGGCCGTCACACCTCGATCTCCGGGGAGACCGGCCGTGAGACCTGCTCACCGGCGTGCTCTGCCCTTCCCACCCTACTCGTGAGAGCTGCTCGCCGGAGCCACTGCGCATGAATCCAATCAACTGGGCGGAAGCTCATGGTCCTCCCCGACCCAACCCCTCTGTGCCATCCCAAGCCCCATGCCCTCTGGATTCCCGAACAAGCCCGACTTGCCAGAGGCCCGGAGTCGACCGGCCGCGTCCGTAGGTGGTCGCCATCCCGGATCACAGGTCTCCGTGGCGACCCGAGCCTCGCGCCGCAGCCGCCAGGGACCGCTCGGGAGCCACTGCCGGCGCCATTGCTGTCGGGTGCCGCCGTGGTGCTCCACGCGTCAATTCCTCTGCCGTGAGGGTTTGCCACAACACCCTGCCTCGCGCTCCGTGATGCAATCGTCGCACTCCAGGCTCTGCTCTTGCAGATTTTTCCTCAGGGCAGCAGGTCGAGGCCAATCAAGATTCAGGAGAACCCGCTACAGCGAGGATGAATTTCAGAATTTCCTCATCTTCGTGATTATTTTTGGAGTGTAATTTCTACAAGGTACTCTTGATGTGAAGTGCCTGAAGCTTTCTACTAGAGACAACGCACACAAGTATGGTGTAAATGCTGATGTAAAGCATCATTCTGCTCTTGGCAGTTGGCATCCACTGAGGAGATGAATGTTGAAGGCTTCACAAGTTGGATAAATGTGTTGTCCCACCGGGAAGGTCAGCCCACCGGCGTTGCAAATCCCAGCAGCTGTGTCGATAATGCACTTGTTCCTGCATTTGTGTGATGTGTTGTAGGCTGATCTGCACATTAGTGAAGTGGTTCCTACCCACGCCTTTTTACTCAATTGTTTGGTGAGGTACAAGGTGCGTGCTGGGATGCTTATGGTGGCCATGTGTGGAATTTAATGATGCTGGCTCGTGGGTGATTTTCTGACCATCTTTAGTCCGCCAGTGAGAAATTCATATTTTGTCTAATGGAAAAACAAATAAGATTTTTTGTAGGTTCAGAGTTGTCAGTTTGATAAAAGGATGGGTTGGGGAGCTTCAGTTAAGTGTAACACTTGCAGAAAATGCCATTGATAATGAGTTATCTTCGAGTGCAAAATTCTGCAAAACAAGCAACTCGAAGAAAACAATATGCATGATCTGGTGGAACTTTAACATACATCTTCATGGCTTAACTGGGTAAGCTAACCCAATCAATTTGCTACTTTTGTTAAGAGTTTTTCTATTAAACAGACAAAGCCAACTCTTGCATATATATGTTATTCCAGAGTACATACATGATGATGATGTTTAGATTTTAATATTTAATTAGGAATGTAGCTTACATAACAATCAGTTAGCTCTTTCTAGAGCATCAAAAGGTATTATGATCTATGCAAACAACTTTATTGATGGAACTTCCTTTGTAATGTACATACATGCTGAAGAGGATAAAACTGAACTTCAGGCTACCAATATATATATTCTTTTTGTAAATTCAAGGTGTCATCTTCTAAATGTGCTCCAAGAAAGCATATAACTTGTTAGTTCATCTTTTTGCGTGTTCAAATCTTCAACGCTTATTTTTTATGGTAAAATGAATTTGAAATGTCCTTTTCTAGAGATATAATGCATGTTGATCAAAATCATCGAGAGTGTTTAGATTTTATAACCATTTGTATTAGGTTGAAATGGGATCTCATGTAACTCAAAACTCATGTATATGAATGATTTTTGTTGCAACGCAAGGGCTCCCGATGCAACGCACGGACATGTTTTGCTAGTACTCTATAAATAGATACTGGAAGTGTATCTCTCATTCAGGAAGACCCCGCAGTAACGACGACTCTAGCGCAATAGCCAGTACGTTCCCCACTCCCCGGTAAAAAAACATCGAGATGGCCGAGCAGGGGGGCAAGACGACGAGCAGCTGGAGGAGTTTCCGGTGGCTATACATGGCCCGTTTGGCGGTGGCGTCCATTGTGACCGTGGTGGCCGTGGCAGTGATCATTCGGGCAGTGGTGGTGATGCTCCGCCCCGAGAAGCTCCAGCTGAAGCTCGCCGGCGGCCACATCCAAGTCGCCTATATCCCGTCGTTGCCGCCGCCCGGCAACGTCGTGACCTTCCGGTTCGTCCTTAGGGCCAACAACCCCAGTGGACACGCTTCGGTATTGTACTCCAACGTCACCGTCCGGCTCACGGAGGCGTCCTCATCATCATCATCTTCGCCGGCGCCTGAAGCGCGGGTTGCCGAGTTCGGTCTGCCGGAAGACATCACCGTGCCGCAGCAGACGGCGCACGAGGCCATCGTGATTGTGTCGCTGGAGGCGAAGGAGGACGTGCCTGAAGGCAATAATAGTTGTATTAATTCCAGATTGATACTGCGTGATTACATTGAGAGCCCCTTGGACTGATTATATAGTAGTAGAAGACTTGGGGACTAAGGCTGGTGCCAATGCACCACTACACTCTCACCCGCCACGTCAGCTTTTTCCCTCACTCTCACCCCACTCTCACTCCACGGTGCCAATGCACAGGCTATAGTGCCAGCTTTACTTCTCTCTCCTCCACGTCAGCTTTTCTCTCTCTTCAACATCAGCATTTCTTTTTCACATTACAACAATATAAATAATGCAAGGAAATTATTTTATTGAACTAAAATTGTTACCGATTACATCATAAAAAAAATTACATAACAATTTGAAAAGATTACATAAAAATTTGAAAAAATTACATAATCTAGGAATTAGCCCACACATGCTCAATCAAATCATGCTGGAGCTGTGTATACATCGGTGACTCCCTCATTTCGGTGTCCATCTGAATCCTGGCTGCTAGGCTTGGCATTTTTTCAGGATTTTTTGAACCCCAACGGCTAGCTGAGGTGGACGAATCAGATTGCGCCACCTCAGCTAGCCGTTACACACTGCCGCCCGCCTCTCGCCCGCATCTCGCCCCACTCCCGCCCGCCCTCTCGCCCGCCCGTCTCTCGCCCAGCCCCGCCAACGCGCCGCCCCGCCTCTCGCCCCGCTAACGCCTCGCTGTCGCCCTCTAACGCGGGCGGTAGCCGGGCGGCAGCGGGCGGTAGCGCCCGGCGCCAGCCGCAGCGCCCCGCGCTCTCGTCTCGCCTCGCTCCAGCCCGCCTCCCGCCCCTAGCCGGGCGATAGCGCCCGCGCTGGCACCAGCCTAAGAAGCCTACTAGAGATAGAATCCTAAACTACCAAATATAGGAAACCGTGTCATACTCTAATACTATCTAATTGTGGTATACTCTAACAGTGCCGATGCGGTACGTGCGGGCACTCTACGAGGTACGCGGAGTGGCCGGCGTGGAGATGGAGCTGAGCGGGCTCTTGAGCACCAAGGTGGCCAGGGCCACCACCAAAGTCCGCGCGACGTACTATTGCAGGCTGGTGAGCGTCGCCGTCGGTCCCGTCGCCTACACCGTCGCCGACGTGCCGTGCTTAGACCAGTTGGACGCCCCGGCCCATGTGTGATCAAACAAGCGGGCCGGCGGGCGGTCTACCGATCCACCTGGCTAGCTACCTACCCTGTAGAGCTGGAAATCGTGGTGTGATGGCGGCAATCTGTCGTAGTGTGGATGGACATTTCATGGGTGCTTCAGCTCTAGCTTGTATGGGTATTGCTGATCCTGCCACTCTGGAGTCCATTGCATGCCGTGAGGCATTGGCACTGGCTAGTGATCTACAGATTCCCAAGTGTGTTATAGCTTCAGATTGTCAGGAAGTAGTGTCAGCCTTGAAGAAAAAATTTCGTCCAAGTTTCTGTGTGAAATAAAGAAGCGTAGTGCTGAGTTCATGGATGTTAGATTCATTCATGAAAATAGAGTTTCTAATGGGCATGCCCATGATCTAGCTCGTAGCTCTCTGGATTTATTACAAGGTCGCCGCCTGTGGCTCCTTAACCCTCCTGATGTTGTACCTTTGGTCATTGAGTAATAAAGAGCTATGATCCCTCAAAAAAAAAAAGCTACCTACCCTGTAGTGTAGACTGTACTAGGCTTGTGTAGTCAATCTGGACTCTGGGGTACTAGAACGAGCCAGTGTACTATTCCCTCCTTGCCAATGATTAGGGCGTAAATTTTTTTGCAATTTTTCCCAGGGAACAAGGCGCGGATGACGCTAGGAGCGGATGCAATCACTGAACTCCCGAATATGCCCCTCCTCTTTTCTTGGTTCCTCCTCAAAAGTCGTCTGATGCAGGATGGACAAGTTGTCTTGGTGATGGTCTACATGAGATTTTGCTATATTATTTGGACCAAACTTGGTCTCGTGAAGTGCTAGAAAATAAGCCACGGTATCAAGATCTAGTAGCGAGGATGAATATAAAGCTCTAGCTAATGCCTCAGCTGAGTTGATATGGGATGATCTCTTCTTGGTGAACATTAAAAGAAATGTCATGTTGATGGTGTGATAATCTAGGAGCAAGATATCTCTGTGCAAATCATGTCTTTCATGCAAGGACTAAATATATTGAGATTGATTGTCATTTTATTGGAGAAAGCGTTGTACGCAAGATGTTAGATATCAAGTTTGTCTCCAGTAAAGATCAAGTAGCAGATGGTTTCGCAAAAGCCCAGTCAAAAATCTTGATGAGTTCACAAGGTTGTGATTACGAAGGGTTGTTAACAATATATGTGTATTATAGGGTACAACGTTTTATACATGTATTCTTATGTTTGGTATGTATACGATATGAAATAGTACTCCAATCGTAACATCCGCTTTTAACCGAACAACTATATCAACACGAAACCCGATGCGAGGCCAAGCATCGTTCCAAGCCATAATATTGACACTGACACTACAATCCCGATCAAAGCTAATATCGAAAGGATGATTGAATTTCTCACGAAGGAAGATTTTCTTAGAGCATCTCCAACAGACGCTCTAAATTTGGCGCTGTAAAAATCACTTTACAGCGCGCTTTATCTATGTTTTGTGTGTGAGGCCATATTCACCTCCAACAGAAGCTCTAAACCTTGGAGCTGTAAAAATCCGTAGTTGTTTCTGCGCGTGACGGATACAACGCGCTCTTTCCGGCGCGGTAGATATAATGCACGGCATAGCATTTTTGCCCCAAGCTGTATTTTACAGCGCGGGATAGAGCGCTTATTGGAGCATAATTTTGCGCCCACGCGCTAAACCAACCACTTTTTTTATAGAGCGTGGGATAGAGCGTCTATGAAGATGCTCTTACACCAAGCTTGATGCCCGAAAGCTGTCTCTCTGCCACCAATAACTATCATGGTCCCAGTCCCCGCATATATGAGTTTTTTTGTTGTTCAACAAGTCACTCCAAGAAGTTGAATTTCTGTGTATGTGCTTCAGTTTCCAAATCCCATGGTGAACTCCATATTTTGCTTTCACTAGCTGCTGTCAGTGACCTGATTCACTTACTAATGTCAACCACCACTTGCCGAAGAAGTTAATATTAGATAATTTCAACTTTTTCACCCCGAGAGACCGCCTTTTGATTTGGTCTTGCAACATCAAGTCCCATCTTACTTTGTGATGTCTCTGGAACCATGTTGAGAGGAGGAATCCAACATTACTATGCAGACATGTAGTACAGGTATAGCTAGATCCAGGGCCTGGCAAGATCTACCAATCAGCTGGAAATGACAACATCACAGGAAGCCCGTGCTTCCGGCCCGCTGGTTCTCTTCGCCGTCCTCCTCTTGTTTTTTTAGATCAAAGGCCAAAAGGCCCGACGTTAAATTAATAACGCCACAACGGCGAGAAGGTACAAAGAGTTGAACCCAGCTTACAACACACACCCACACACCCACACGAGTTGCCAACATGGCTACAACCGGAACCTCGAACGGCGATCACGACCCTTACGAAGCCTACGAAGATTCGGAGAAGACACCGGACAGCAACAGTGTCGGGTCGGAGCTCACCCTAGAGCGAGCCATCGAACACGCACGCCGTCAACAGAACTCTCCGCCGCGGGCAGCGCCACCAGTGGCCGACCACCACTGTGCATCGACCACCACCGATCGAACCCCAACAAGCAGCACCATGGAAACCCGACGAGGAAGCAGGGCAGCACGCAAGCCTTGCCGATGGTCGCCAAGCGAAGAGCCAACGACATCCGAAGAAACACTGGTAAACTCCAAGACGATGTCTTCAAGAAGAACACGACACGAGCGCGCCGTCACCGCCCAATCCGTAGATCTTGGGTTTTCACCCGGAGCACCTTGCTCGACGAATACCGCGCCTCAGCCACACCACCAACGGAGAGCCGCACAATGTGGACTCCAAGGCGGTGTCTTCAAGAAGATCACGGCACGAGAGCGCCGCCACCGCCCGATCCGAGGATCTTGGGCTTTCACCCGGAGCATGTAGAAGGACAGGGAGAAGCCTCAACAACGCCTTCAAGAAGGGAACGGCGTCCGCGGACGTCGCCGTCGTGGCCTGGGTGGGCAAGGGTTTCCCCTCGGCGAACTCTCCCCGCCTTCTACCCAGCACACCGACCGCCGGCGGCGGTCGATCCACTGCCACCGCACGCAGCTCGCCGGCCACCACGTCGCCCCCGCGACCATGGTTTCCGGCCAGCTCCAGAGCCACTGGCACGCCCGCCAACCAAAATGGCTCCCACCGACCAGGGCCGCCGCCCCGGAACCTAACTCTGAGCATGGCAAGCTGCTACGCATAGAGGACACCATCGCGAGGGCCGCAGACGCCGGCCAAAGACTCCGGGCCGCCGTAGCACCGCCGCCGACCCACTGGAAAGAGCACCCCCTGCCAGATCGACCACCAAACCGCCCCCGAGGCGGCCGGAGCACGCAGATCTGGGCAGAGATGGATGGGCTCGAAGGGCCCGGGCCCCTGCCCGGCCCGAATTGAGGCGGCCAGACCCGATCTGGATCCGCACAGCCCACAGCATGCAGGTCTCCTCCATGGTCGGCCGGACGAGCGCCGTTGCCCACCACGCCTTGCCGAGCTGGACCTCCACCCGACGTCGCCGCGCATCACCAGGCCGCCGCGCGCAGAGCTCGCGCCGCCCGCCGCCGGCCACTCCGGGAGCAACCGCCGCGAACACGCACAGGCCACGCAGCCACCACGCCGTTGCAGAAACCGCGCCGCCGCACCCCACGCCAGCACGGCGCCCTCGCCGGCCGCGCCAGCCCGCGCCGCCGCCACCGCACGAGGGGGAGAGAGGGGCCCCGCCGCCGCCGGCGCCGCACGGGCTGAGGCGGCGGCGAGGAGGAGGGGAAGGGGAGGAGGGAGACGAGGGGGGCGCCGCCGGGAGCCCCAGGCCGCCCGCGGGAGCGGCTAAGGGGCTAGGGTTTTCCTTGGCAGTCCCGTCCTCCTCTTGTCCATTGGTTGCCCCATTGCCCATGCCGGCGCTGGAGCAGATGGACGCCGCCAGCACTACAACGTCGTGCAAACCAGCCACCTGGAGCCGAAATCCATCTGCTCTGGCCTCAAGGGTACGATATACGCTTTGCTTTGCATGATCCAAATCTTTTGTTGGACCATGGGCCTAAGTGGTGTTTTTGTTTGCAGTGATTCCGTCAAGCAATGGGGCTTGGGTGCCGCTGCACCGTCCGTATGGCCCATGCTCGTCGTCGGCTGACAAGCCGCCGCCGTCCCTGGTCGAGATGCTCCGTTGGGATCAGGTCCGCACCGAGCACGTACGAAGAAAAACCATGGGCGGCGAGGCGGACGACGTGCTGGACCCGGATAAGGCGCATGTGGAGATGATTCAGGTGGACTACATGCTGGAAGGGAGCTTCGGCATCGGTTCCGGCTCCGGCGACCCGCAGTGGTCCAGGGACGGCGGCGACCCCATGTTCCTCTCCCAGACTATGGCCATCGACACGACGGTAGATGTCCCGTGGATCCAGTGTCTCCCTTGCCCATTCCCACAGTGCTACCCGCAGCGGAACGCCTACTTCGATCCGAAGCGGTCGAGCACCGCCGCGGCTGTCCGCTGCGGCTCCCGCGCCTGCCGTGCCCTCGGCGCCTTCGCCAATGGCTGCTCCAACAACAACTCCGCCGGAGAGTGCCAGTACCTGATCAAGTACAGCAATGGCAGAGCCACCGCCGGCACGTACATGACAGACACGCTGACCATCAGCCCCAGCACCACCTTCCTCAACTTCCGGTTCGGGTGCAGCCACGCCGTGCATGGCAATTTCAGCAGCCAGACCTCCGGGACCATGTCGCTCGGCGGAGGGCCCCAGTCGCTGCTCGCGCAGACGGCCCGCGCCTTCGGCAACGCCTTCTCCTACTGCGTCCCGCAGTCGAGCGCCTCCGGCTTCCTCTCGCTCGGCGGGCCGGCCGACGGGGACGGGGGCGCCTCCACGTTCGCGACCACGCCGCTGCTCAGGAACGCCGAGTTCATCAACCCCAGCATCTACATTGTGCGGCTGCAGGGCATCATCGTGGCCGGGCGGCGGCTCAACGTGCCGCGGGTCGTCTTCTCCGGCGGGACGGTGATGGACTCGAGCTCCATCGTCACGCAGCTGCCCCCCACCGCGTACCTCGCGCTGCGGCGGGCGTTCAGGAGGTCCATGAGAGCGTACACCAGGCGCGGCCCCATGGCGAACCTCGACACCTGCTACGACTTTGGGGGGTTCACCAATCTGACGGTGCCCGCTGTTTCCCTGGTGTTCGACGGCGGCGCCGTCGTCAAGCTCGACCCGGTGGCCGTCTTGCTGGAAGGGTGCCTCGCTTTCACCCCCACCCGCACGGACTTCGCCCTCGGTTTCATGGGCAACGTGCAGCAGCAGACGCACGAGGTGCTCTTCGACGTCGCCGCCGGGGCCGTCGGCTTCCGCCGTGGTGCCTGCTAGCTATAGGTAGCTGACCCATTAATTGTTTCACTTGTTGTATTGCCGTTGCTATCGGCGTCCTAATTAATTGAACTCCTGGCTGTTAGTGCTCTCGATCGATGAGGCGTATTGAAGTCACACCGCAGGAACACTCGAGGGGATTGGATTTCTCTGGAAGTTACTCCTTCATTCCTTCACATACAGAGATATACAGGTGAGTTTGGTTCTTTTACATTTTTGACCTCTCTTTCTTTCCTATCCTCAACTAAGCCCCTACAACACTCCCCCTCAAGATGGGGCGAAAATATCCACAAGCCCCATCTTGCTACATAATTTCATAAAAGTTACATTACAGACACCTTTTGTTAATACATCAGCTAGTTGTTCCCCAGATCTAACATAACAAACCTGAATTACCCCTTCATCTAATTTCTCTCTGATAAAGTGCCGATCTATTTCAATGTGTTTTGTCCTGTCATGGTATACAGGATTGTTCACAATTCTGATTGTAGCTTGGTTATCACAATACACACGAAGAGGTGTATTGTCAAACAATTTAAGCTCCTTTAGCAACAACTTCAGCCATATTAATTCACAGAATCCTGAGGCCATAGACCTAAATTCCGCTTCCGCTGTTGACCTTGCAACAACACTTTGCTTTTTACTCCTCCAGCTCACTAAATTACCACCGATGAACATGCAGTACCCAGAGGTGGATTTTCTATCATCCAAACACCCAGCCCAATCTGCATCTGTGTACCCTTCTATTTTTAGATGCCCGTTCTTGGAAAACAGAATTCCCTTCCCAGGGCAGCTTTTAAGATATCTCAAGATTCGTTTTACAATATCCATATGATCGGTTACGGGATCATGCATATATCGTGACAATACTAACAACATATGCAATATCTGGTCTAGTATGTGATAAATAAATCAAGCGCCCCACAAGTCTCTGGTAATTTTGTTTATCTAGTGTGTCACCCAGGTCAGCACGAGTACGATGATTCAGCTCTATAGGTGTGGAAGCTGGTTTACACCCTAGCATCCCAGTCTCGGCAAGTAAATCAAGCACATATTTTCGCTGGGATAGATAAATACCTTGTGGTCCATATACAACCTCAATGCCTAGGAAATAGTGAAGAAAACCCAGATCCTTGACTTCAAATGATTTTGCCAACATTTTCTTCAAGCATGCTATCCCATCATCATCATTACCTGTGATCACAATATCATCAACATACACAATAAGAATAACAATCTTGCCACCTCGGTGTTTAAAAAAGAGGGTGTGATCTGCATTGCTTTGTCGATAGCCCATAGAGCATATTTCCTTCCTAAACCTCCCAAACCAAGCTCTAGGAGATTGTTTCAGCCCATAAAGAGATTTTCTTAACCTGCATACTTTACCGACAGTTTCTCTGCTATTAAAACCTGGAGGAATCTCCATGTAAACTTCTTCATGTAGATCTCCATGAAGGAAGGCATTCTTTACATCCATTTGAAACAATTTCCACTCATTGTTTACTGCAATAGATATAACGGCCCTAATAGTGTTCATTTTTGCCACTGGTGCGAAAGTCTCACCATAATCCACTCCATAAGTTTGGCTATAGCCCTTTGCCACCAATCTAGCTTTATATCTTTCCACTTTACCATCTGGATTTTGTTTTACAGTAAATACCCATTTACAACCAACAATCTTTTTATTAGGAGGAAGAGTAGTAAGTACCCAAGTATTGTTCTTGTCAAGTGCCTCCATCTCCTCCATCATAGCTTTCCTCCATTCTGGGTATTGTTTTGCTTCCTGCCAGTTACGTGGTATAGGTAAAGTAGAGTCCAATGCTGCTATGAATGCTTTGTATTGGGGGCCCATAGATGAATATGAAACATAATTAGAGACATCATATTGGGACAGGTTTGATGGTAATTTACCAGCAGTAGTGCGAGATTGTTTTCTTAGAGCTATAGGGAGATCTAAATCATCATGTGGAGGAGAGATTATACCATCACTTGCAGAAGGACTCGAGTTCGGCTCTTGTATGTCTGAGTAGCCTTGAGTTTCAGAACTCTGTCTCAATAAAATATCTTCCTCTCCCTGCACCTGATCCTTCTCTACTCGGTGTCTTCGGGAATAAACCTGAAGGTTTTTTCGCCATCTTGACCCTTCAGGTTGATATACTTGCTGCTCCCCCTGAGTGTGATCTTGTTCAGTATTTGATGTATCTTCATCTCTACCATCAGGCTCATCTCCAGTTGGAATTACTCCAACAATCATCTTTTGTGAAGTTGCATCATTGTCTTCTCTTCTCTCATCTCCCCCTGCCCTCAACACTCCATCTGAGCTATCATCATTGAACAAATCAGGGAACACATCAGTCAAGTCAGTTGGTTCCCCATAAAAGGGTGCATTCTCTCTAAAAGTAACATCCATGCTGATAAACATTCTCCTCTCTGACGGACACCAGCATTTATACCCCTTTTGCTTACCAGAATACCCAACAAATACACATTTTAAAGCCCTTGGGTCCAACTTACCCATAGATGGCCTATGATCTCTTACAAAGCATACACACCCAAACACCTTTGGTGGGACCACATAAGTTGTTTTACCAGTTAAACATTCTATAGGTGTTTTATCACCAAGTACTCTTGTTGGCATCCTATTGATCAAATATGCAGCAGTCATCGCAGCTTCACCCCATAGGAATTTGGGAACATTCATTTCCATCATTAAACAACGAGTAACTTCTAATAAATGTCTGTTCTTTCGTTCAGCTAGACCATTCTGTTCAGAAGCACCTGGACAAGTAGTTTGATGAATAATGCCAAAGCTTGACAAATACTCATCAAAGAGCTTGTTCACATATTCTGTGCCATTATCAGTGCGAAAGATCTGCAGCTGAGCATTGTACTGATTCATAACCAAATTATGAAAGTCTCTAAAGCATTCAAAAACATCATTTTTGTTCCTTAAGACATATAACCAGGTTGTTCTGGTGCAGCAATCAATGAAGGTCACAAAATAACGATACCCATTGATCGACACAACTCCACTAGGACCCCAAACATCAGAATGTATAGTTTGGAATGGTTTTGCACTTCTATTATCAGACAACAGGTAGGAGCTTCTAATATGTTTGCCAAATTCACAGGCATCACATACTAACTTCCCCTTATCAACCTTGCCATAAAGGCTAGGATACAGCTGACCCAACTTCATAAAAGGTATATGCCCTAACCGACGATGAAGTATGAGAAACTCATCTGTAGGGGACATTGATAAGGTAGCAGCCACTGCAGTTGACATGCAACCATTTAAGTAATATAAACCTTCACATATAGTGCCTGTCCCCAATATCTTTCCAGTTCCAAGTTCCTGAAATATACATCCATAAGGGAGAAATATGACTGCACAATTTAGCTCATTAGTTATACAACCAACGGACATGAGATTAATAGGGAATGAAGGAACATGCATCACTGACGAAAGAGTCATGTGTGGAGTACACTTAACATCTCCTGACCCCTTAATACTTTGGATGGAACCATCAGCAAGTTTGACATGTTGATTTGCACAGTCAAGAATATAATTGTAGAAGTCTTTATAAGAGCCAGCCATGTGCCGAGATGCCCCTGAATCAATCAACCATGGTTTATCACTGCAATTACCTTCACTAGAAGCTGAATTATTACCAAAAAGATCAGCCGAGACAGTAGCTGCTTCTCGAGATCTCTTATCACTTTGCTTCATTTCCTTGAACTGGTACCATTTTCTCAACTCATCAGCAGTCATCGAATGATGATAGTTGAAGATTCTCCACCGTTTTCATCTGTCAACGTTCTACTAGTACGGACAGGGCGTGCAACTCTACACCAATTACAGAATTTGCGAAACCTAAAATCCACATTTCTGCAGCCTGAGTTTGGACATAGCCAATCCCCATCTCGTCGCCAAGACTTCTCAGTACCAACAGCACGTCTTCTGCTATACCAATTCTGCCATTGCTCAGGTTGATTGCATCCAAAGTAACTGTCATTTCTTAGGTTCATCCCAAACCTTGAATTCTCCCCCTGCTTGAGATTTGCACCAAGCAACATATCGTTCCTCTCAACCTACTCTTCACCTAAGACTCCACAGCAGCTTTATCTCACAAATTACCTCCTTCCTTGATGCTGCCACTCAGCAGTCTACCCAGCTCCACGGATACCACACACCTCTCCACCTGCTTACTTCTCTGCTTTTCTCACGCACACAACAAGTATTTCCCTTCTTGATAGCAAATTAGCAACAACTCGAACAAACCCTTGCTTCTTCAGTTCTTCCACAAGAAACGAGTAACCACACCTGGAGGATACCTCATGTACCTGCCTCTCCTTCTCTACCGCAGTACAAGCAGCTACACAGCTTCCAGCCAACCAAGTCAAGCCTCACTTCAGCTCACGCACTTGCACAGTTGCGCCACTAGCCGCCAGCCTCCGCCTCGTACTTCCGCACCTTGCCGGCCACCGGCTCCACACCACTACAACCTCTCCGCCTGGGCTGCCGCCCTTACCTGGAGGCTGTCCCCACCTTCATTGACGTCCCTGGGCACCCGGAGCTCTGCCACAGGCTGCTGATTGACCGCCGGCAAGCACAGCTATACCAGCAGAAGCTCTCTCCTCTGCTCTCTATCTGCTACAGAACACCACCCCTCTCGTCGCCTTCCTCCTAACCACAGGTACGCACGCCGTTCCTCTCGTCACCGGCCGCTGCCGCCTCTTCCTAGGGCCCGCTCCCTTATCTACTTTTCCTCGCCAGAAACACCACCGCGAGCATCCAACTCACCGCCGGCGAGGGCCGAGCACCAGCTCTGATACCATATTGAAGTCACACCGCAGGAACACTCGAGGGGATTGGATTTCTCTGGAAGTTACTCCTTCATTCCTTCACATACAGAGATATACAGGTGAGTTTGGTTCTTTTACATTTTTGACCTCTCTTTCTTTCCTATCCTCAACTAAGCCCCTACAACAAGGCGACATGGATGTGTTTGTTGAGTTCGCAAATTTTATCGGGTGTGGAAAGAAATAGCTCTGCTCATTATGCATTTCACTTTTGTCTAGCGCGGCTGGAGTTTGACCAAGCGACTCGGCGAGCGCAAAGAGAAAGATTGAAAAACTAACATAAATTTTTTCTTTGGCCCTGCTTTTTTTTTTTTGCCAAAAACAAAAACTCTATCGGTAATAGAAAACATCAAACAGTACAAACCACCTCAGTAAAAAGGAAAAGGGAGCTGTGTTACGGTGATTGTCGAGTACTATCCAGTACTACTGGGTACTACCGCTCTAATTAATTGTGTCCGTCCGATCTAGCCAGTTAATTAAGCAATTTATATTAAGGTTACTAGGGGTATTATGGTGAATTTGGAGGTAACCGCCCCCACCACGCACGACGGCAGCGCCCCTGCCGCTGCCCAACCTCTGCTTCTTTCGTCGTGAGCATCGGCGAGAACTAGCGACTGCCGACGAGCCCCTGCCGCCAAATCCCCGAGGCGACAGCGCCCACAGCCGGAGTGCCCCCCTTGGGTAAACCGCCCCTTCTGCAGCTCTCCTCTCCCGTGGACCGGCGGACGGGGACGGTGGCAGGTTTCTTCGGCGCTGGCTAGGTGTTGTCGGGACTGCTCTGCGCGGACGGTGCCGGCGCCGTCGAGAGGCGCGCATCGGTGTCGGTGTGGGTAGATTGGAGCGCACGCGCCGCTCTCCGGACGCACATTTGTGCCCCGTGCGGCCGTGCCCGCCTCGGCTGCCTCGCGAAGGAGCTCGGCCAGCCTCGCCTCTCGCCCACGAGCTCGCTCGCGTCCTCTAGGCACCTCTCGTCAGGTGAACCCCGCGACCTCCACGCCAGTGATCTCCACCTGACAGTGAAGAGCACCTCAAACAAAGCTAAGGTACACATTCCACCTAAATCGGCACGATCTTGTACAGTTGAATCAAATATGTTTTTAGTTGAAAAGTTGTCACTTTATGCTGTTAAAAATTCACATGGTCCACGAGAATTGACTATCGCTAGAAACTTTAGCTCCTCTTAATCAACCGAGATACTGATGTTTGATAACTGACCATGGCTCCTCTGAATTCCAGTTGGTCTATTCTTCTGAAAATCATTTGTCTGCGCTGATAGCTTTGTTTCAGCAAGTCAAATTAATCTATAGCTTGTCAGGGCTGGCATCCAAATATGCCCTTATTGGTAGATCTCTGTAGTTTTCAAGGTGGGCTGCAGTAATGTTATAGGAACAATTGATAGTTAACTGCATGACAATTCTGCCTACTTGGGACAAATCCATAAGTAAATTGGGATTGTAGACTGGAAGAACGAGTAATTGTTGCCTGCCAAAACTCACCGGCGAGCAGTGGTTAAGCAACACGAAGAGCCGGGAGACTCCCACGACCGCTTAGTGGGCCCTGGCGTCTCGCGTCGTCCCGCAAAGTCCTGGCACACGTCCTGGCGGTTGCAAGGGCGTGCCACCTGACCTAGACCTGGTCAGGAAGGTGTTAGATTGCTTCGACTAGTCTCCTGCATGGTAGACACGTAAACATTAAATACGAGCCCGATCGGCTCTCAGGTTGCCCTGTGGATCGGCTCGCCCCATGGTTCACGTTGGATATACGATGACATGGGGATCCTGCTTGATCAAAACAAAGCTAAACCAATCTACGACAGTTTAGGGTTTTCACCGCATAATCGGAACGTCCTACGCGTAGTTGGGCCTAGCAGACACGAAAGATGATGGAAACTATCCCTAAAAGAGGCCTAAAAACCAACATTAAGTCAATTCCCGGAACATCCCTTGTAGGAACGGCAAAACAACACCTAACGCACTACCGGATCATCCAACCCTAGCATAAGGCCTAATCATGCGGATATTAAACTAATCCTTGAACAAGGAGCAACTATAACAGATTGGATCCACTAAGTGGCGAACAAGCAAGGTGCTGCCCTTACACCTGAATAGGTGTAAGGACAGCTAGATATCGAGGGACGGCATTGCTAGGCAAATATGCATAAGAAAAGCATCAATGCAGGCCCCAAAACATCTACGATAAATAGTGCTACTCGCCATCAAAAACGCTTCAGCACGAGTAACACAAGGTAATCGAATAAACGTGTACTGCCTAGATCGCAAGATGCGATCTAGGCAGCATGATGCTTACCCGGAAGAAACCCTCGAAATAAGGGGTGGCGATGCGCCTGGTTTGTGTTTGTTGTGAACGTGATTGTCCCTCTTTCTCAATAACCCTAGATACATATTTATAGTCCAAGGGACTTTCTAATCCGGAAGTACACCTAACCGTGTACGAGCCAAACTCTATCTTTAAGTCTAAAAACGATCTAATAGTATACAGATACACGGGCAATTTAGCCCAAACTCTCGTGCAAGGCCGCTTCAGAGATCCTCCACGCGTATATCCTTCAAGCCCATCTCAATTACGGTCCATCTCCTGATTTGGCCAAAATCCGGAGATAACAGTAATATAGAGGATCTCGGTTTAGTACGTACAAGTTTTATGGCCAAAGTCCAATCACTGAATCTAGGTACTTCTTTTGCTGAAGATCTTTGTTGCTCGTATGCCAAACTCTACTCACTGAATTTAGGGAACTAAATGCAGAGTATGGCTCAGCCATTTTTAGCTTATTTGAACTGTGTATATGAGGGTTCTCTTTGTGGTCTTAGAGCTATTTATTTGTCTTTGCTACATAAAAAGAGCAATCTAGCTACATTTATACTCATCTAGGCATCCAATTTTCTATGGGGCAGCTGCAAATGTCGTCGAGGTGATTTCCTCTCACTTGCGGCCTCTCAGACATCCTAGCCCCTTTTCCACAATTGTAAGCATGTATAGTAGAGTCACATCTATTTGCTTCATCAATGTGGTTACTTTCTATTCGGTAAGATTAGATATATTTGAAGTATTGGTTGCTTTTTTTGTTGGATTAGATATATCTGAAGGGGCCTGGACGCATGGAGAACACCTCTGGTCTCTTAGTCTCAACCATATACACATAGATGATGCTGGCTTCATTGAGAATCAAACAGAAGTTTGTGTAAGTTGAGACTTCGAATCAATGATGAGTCCATGAATAACATCTCCTTTTTTTACTTATGGTGTTAAATAGGTAGTATACTTCATAAATGATAATATGCATCCCATCTGCACATTAGCTGATCCAAGATGATGGAAGGCAAATTGTTCGGTCATTCCGGAGGTACATTCATCACATCAATTTTATGCATCTGTCCATACTAGACTACTTGTAACGTTATTTTGCAACTTTCTGCTGCTCTGCTTGCAGGATTCATCTGCCCATTAGTTCCAATGATGCGAGTGATGTGCATTCTCATAAAACATGTCAGCTAGTGTTAACTGCAGCTGTCTGTATTTGGTAGATCTTGCAAGAAGTGAGAGCGTTGACATGTCAGAAACCACATGGGACAGATAGAAGGAGGCTTGGCATATTAACAAGTCACTTTCTTGCATAGGAGATCTTATCACTGCCTTAGCTTAGAAAGATTCTCGCATTCCTTACAGAATTAGCAAACTTACCCAGTTGCTGCATAGTTTATTAGGTATATGGCTGAATCTGTGAAGATGTTCACCACATGCACTTGTATAGATATGGATACTAATACTACTGATCAGCTCTTGATGTATATATATCATATCTTGAACTATCTTGCACATATAGTTATCATTATAGTGTAAATTTCTCGCAATAACAATGGTAATGAATATAGTGTTTGTTGGAGTATAATATATGAATATAAACAGTACATGCTCGACTTCTATTTCATAAAAAAGTACAATCAGCTATGCTATTACAAAACATGTAAGGTAACAGATCAATCGCATGTTTGCGGACTATGAGTGGAGACTACATAATCGAAGGTTAAGAATTTCCGTCTCACAATGTAAGGTACTACATGGTCAAGATTCTGTTTCATATTCCTGTAAGGTAACCTGTACTGATCTTGGTCCTGGATGGGCAGACCTCCCTCCACATCCACATAATCTCCTCGTGGGGGACGCAGTAGGCTAGTAGGTTTTACTGAACTACCGTCCAACAAGAACATATAGTCTAATGTTCCAGTAAAACCTGGACTGTAATTTGTGTTCTCTGGCTCCCTTCCAATCGCAGCATACATACTGTGCAGTTGTATACCTAGATCTGCAGAACATTATTATCATACGCACGAGAAGAACAATAAACAAGCTTACATTATATTGCAAAGGCTAACTGAACAAAAGAGGAAATCTTGGAAAAGCTCTTCAGCCTATGCATATATATGAGAAAATGATGGAAAATAATCTGACAATATGAAAGATAGATAAAAATGTCACTAAGAGCACCCGCAGTGCGCTAGTATAGACGTTAATCTAGCCGGTTACTGGAATCATTAAGCGCCAACAGGTTGGAAGCCCCGCTTTGCACAGAAAGTTCAGGCGCCGGACTCAAGAGTTGGTGCAATAAAAACAGCCAGGTGTTGGATATTTTGGTGATCTAGGCTGCTTTCCTAGGTCAGATATTTTGGACTGCTACAGTAGGGCGGCACTACTGTAGCTACAGTAAGGCGGCTCTACAGTAAATGGCCACCTATCCTTATGTGTTGTCTTGATCGGAGACATCGATTTTGATCCAACGGTGCTGGTTCCCCTAGTGCATAGTGCTAAACATATAAAAGGGGTCAAATGACCTAGAAGAGGAGAGGTTGAAGACGGCTGCTGCTCTCTGCCTTCTCTCTTACACACATTCTCTCAAGTACAAGCCACCGATCAGGCTAGCACTAAAGCACTAGGAAGAACCTAGCACAAATTGCTCCATCCTGGTGTGAGCAATTAAACAAGAGGAGGCATGGCATCATCTTCAGACCAAGGTATTTCTGAACTTATTCTTTTGTGGCTCAAACTAGAGCTAGTTGATCCTGCTGGATCCAACAATGGTATCAGAGCATCTAGCTCTTAAGTTTGAGCCCTCTTATGTTAAGATTCATGCTTGATTTATCAAGCCAAGATCAAGATCAAGGGCATATGCACATACCCATGTGTTTGTGTTGTCACCAAGTCAAGGCATATGCCCAAGTTGCTTCTGTGAAAGTATTTTATGCTTATGTTTAAAGGCTGTTCTTCCTGGTTATTAATCATGCCTTAAGTTTAAGCCCTGTTTTCTCAAACTCCAAGCCCTAACAGACTATGTGACACTCTAGGGTTTCAATTTGAGCTATTAACTAAAGGAATTAAAGCTCTTATGTTAAATTCCTATTTTTTCCAGAAACCCTAGAAATGTTGTCCTCTTTTCCCCTCCTCAATTATGAGCTTATGATTTAAGATTGATTAAGATTTAAAGGGGAAATAAGTTAATTATGCACAAATCTTGATGATTTTCCCCAATCCGGAACCCTAACATGATGAAAATTTCCCCTGTTTTGATGCACATGGTTTCGGTCAAGCATGAATTGAAGTGGGGATTGGTTGATTTGATGCCGTAATCAACCCTAAAGCAAAATCCCCAAAATTACCGAAACCCTAAATTATGAAATTCCCCATTTTTGGAGGAACCCTAACCCTAATTCAAGATTAAGAAGCGGACGATTACCTTATGGGCCTCGTCGTCGTCGCTGGCCACGGCGGCGTCGGAGCCATTCTCTAATGTTGGCAGGTGTGCTCGGGTTCAAACCCGAGCGGCCTCGCCGTCCGCTGCACCGGCCGGCAGCTCGTCTCTACGTGCGCTTGTCGCCGCTGGAGCTCGCAGCCGTGGCCGGAGAATGGTGAGGGAGGTCGCCGTCGCGGGACGCCCGCACGCGCGCACCTGCCTCGCACGGAGGCGCCGCCCAGAGCCGCTCGACGGAGCTGCGCGCTAGCCAAAGCTGCACGCAACTCCGGCGAGAGGGCCTGGGTGACGCCGAGTCTTCTTCCCCGTCGGGTGGTGCTCGCCGCCGCCGCCTCTTGGTCGCTCGGCGTCGCCATCGCTGTCGGGAGAGGAGAGGAGGAAGAAAGAAAAGGGGCTAGGGTTTTTTCGCCGGGAGCCGGGCGACGGTGAGCTGGTTTTGTTCCAGCTGCGGTCGTTCCTGGCCGTCGGATCGCATCCGACGGTTCAGTTCGTCCAGGCGTGTTGCTAATGGGCTGTGGCCCAAGAGGGGATCAAGGGGAGCTAAGTGCTGGGCTGGGCCAATTTTGGCCCAGTTCAGCAGGATTATTATGCTAATAATAATAATAATAATAAAAATTAGGGCTGAAATAAATATCTTTTCAGGGCTATTTTTCTGGATAAATTGATTATGCTTATTATGTTTATTTTAGGCCACAATTTTAATTGTCATGCTTAGTTGATTTACATGTTGATATTACTTTTATTATTTAGTTTATTTATGATTAATGAATTATGGTGATATTTATCACTATAATTATTATGTGATAATGCTTTATTTTGCAAAATAAAGTTTATGGATCCTCAAATAAAGTGTGGTTTTATGCCTTGTCATTACGACCAAAGTTGTTTGACGGGCATTTTAAACTGCAAAATTCTTTTATTGGTCCTGTTTCACTTGGCCAAAGCTGATGTGAACCGGGTCGGTAAAAGAAAATAATGAATGAGGATCATTAATGTGTGGCTTCTATTTATCAATTTGGCCAAAGCTAATTGATGAATATTTGTCCACAAAATTTTGTTGTTCATTTTCATCTCTGGCCAAAGCTGATTTGAATTTGATCAATAAAATTTAATGATGATTATGATGATGCTTACTAAAGCATTTTGAATTTTTCTTTTGCAGCAACTAATGTCTCTAATATTGCTGGAATGCTAAATGGCATTGAACAGCTAAATGGCAGCAATTATGTCACGTGGAAGGAGAAGCTTGAGATCACTATGGCCTTACTCAATATTGATTATGCTCTCCTTAATGATCCTCCTGAGGTGCCTAAAGAAAATAATGAAAATTATGAAGCCCTCAAGAAGGAATATGACATTATTAAGGCTAAGTGGGATGACTCTAATCGCAAGTGCCTTATGATGATAAAGGGCTCCATTACACAGAGTATGAGGGGAGCCCTTCCTGATTGTGAGACAGCAAAAGGGTACTTTGCAAAAATTGAGCATCAATTTAAAGGGTCTTCTAAAGTTTATGCAACAAGTCTTATCAGAAGGCTAATTGATGAAAAATATGATCCCACTGGAAGTCTTCGAGAGCATATTATGAAAAAGTGCAACATGGCCGCCAAACTAAAGTCAATGGAGATGGAAATCTCTAATGGTTTCCTCGTCCATTTTATTATGTCATCTTTGCCTCCCCAATTTGATCCATTTATGATCAACTATAATGCGATGGATGTTAAATGGGAGATTGATGAAATGATGGCGCGATGTGTGCAAGAAGAAGAAAGGCTTAAGGCTGACAATTGATCATGTTAATCAGTTTGGTCATTCACAAAAGAAGAAGTATAGAAAATTTGTGAATGAATATGTGAAGCCCAAGCCTTATAAGTTCAAGGAAAAAGGCCAATCCTCAAAAGGTTCACAGCAAAAGAAGCCAGAAAAAGCGCCTAATGCTGAAGGAAATAATTCCAATGCTTGCCACTTTTGTGGAAAAGGTGGGCATAGGCGAAAGAATTGTTTTGGCTTCAAGAGATGGCTCAAAGAAAGAGGTACCGACACTATTACTGTTGTTGAAGAATCCCTTTATGTTAATTATGCCACCAATACTTGGTGGATTGATTCAGGTGCAACAATTCATGTTGTAAATTCGTTGCAGGGATTCAATATGAGGAAGACCCTAAAAAGAGGGGAAAGAACAATTAGAGTTGCTAATGGTGTTGAAGCTTATGCCGAGGCGATTGGAGACTTCACTCTTACACTTCATGGCGGTTTTAAGCTTCAGCTAAATAATGTTCTTTATGTACCCTCGATGAAACGGAATTTAGTTTCCGTCTCATTTTTAGATGATGATAGTTATGAGTGTCACTTTGGGAATAAGCAATGTATAATTATGTATGACAATAATAATGTTGGTCTTGGCTGTCGACAAGACAAACTTTATGTAATTTCCCTTTGTGATGATATAAATAATGTGGATTTTACCTCAAATATAAATGTCGGTACCAAACGCAAACGTAATGATAATGAGACTTCTTCGAAATTATGGCACTACCGTTTAGGCCATATTTCGAGGGGGAGGATTGAGCGTCTCATTAAAGATCAAGTTCTTCCTTCTCTTGATTTTTCCGATGCGGATGTTGATCATTGTATCGATTGCATCAAAGGAAAATATGCCAAGAAAATTAAGAAAGGTGCAAACCGAAGCACGGGAGTTTTGGAATTAATTCATACGGATATATGTGGTCCGTTTAATGTGAGATCGGTGGACGGTTATAATTCATTCATAACGTTCACTGATGACTTCTCCCGTTATGGATATTTTTATCAAATTAAAGAAAAATCAGAGGCATTAGACAAATTCAAGATTTTCAAAGCTGAGGTTGAAAATCAGTGCAATAAAAGAATTAAAGTTGTAAGATCTGATCGTGGTGGTGAATACTACGGCAGACATGCAACTTATGGTCAAATTCCTGGACCATTTGCAAAATTCTTACAGGAAAATGGCATTGCCGCCCAATACTCAGCACCGGGTGAACCTCAGCAAAACGGGGTGGCTGAAAGGAGAAACCGCACACTTATGGATATGGTGCGGAGTATGTTAAGCCACTCCACTTTACCGGTGAATTTATGGATGGAAGCCCTTAAAACAATGACACATATTCTTAACGGGGTTCCCGGTAAATCGGTGCCCAAAACACCGTATGAATTATGGGTAGGAAAAAGCCAACCCTGAATTATTTTCATGTATGGGGCTGTCCTGCTGAAGCAAGGATTTTTAATCCGGTTATGGGAAAATTAGACCCCAAGACAGTCAGTTGCCATTTTATTGGTTATCCTGACAAATCTAAAGCATATCGATTTTATTGTCCAAATCAGACAACGAAATTTGTTGAAACAAGACACGCTGTGTTCTTGGAAAGTGATATGATGAGGGGGAGCATGACTCCCAGAGAAATAGTCTTGGAGGAAAAACAGGAATATGTCCCGATGCTCGTAATCCAAGAGCCGGTGTTTCAGTACATACTGAAATTGCACCTCAAGTTTCAGCTCCTGTAGCTGATGGTGCTCACATAACTGGACAACAAAAGGACCAAGGACAGCAATTACGAGTGTATTCAAGAAGGCAACGTGCTGCTAATGCAACACCTGCTGATACACCGGCGACTGTTCCAGATGTCACATCTAATGATGCTCTTATTGAAAATAATCAGCAGTCTCAAACTGTTATTAATGTGCCGAATAATGAGCCTCTTAGAAGGTCACAGCGGGCTAGAAAGCCTGCTATTCCTGATGATTATCTCACCTACATGAGTGAGGATACAAATGAGCCAGTGTTGGATAATGATCCCACCTCATTTAAGGAGGCTATGGAAAGTGAATATTCGTCTAAATGGCTCGATGCTATGAAAGATGAAATGAAGTCCATGAGCACTAATGATGTATGGGACTTAGTAGAAATCCCTGAAGGAGCCAAAACAGTTGGATGCAAATGGGTCTATAAGACCAAACGTGACTCCAAGGGTGATATCGAAAGGTTTAAAGCAAGGCTTGTGGCAAAAGGATTCACTCAAAGAGAAGGGATTGATTATAATGAAACTTTTTCACCCGTCTCTTCGAAGGATTCATTCAGAATAATTATGGCACTCGTGGCTCATTATGATTTAGAGCTACATCAGATGGATGTCAAAACGGCATTTCTAAATGGTGACTTACGCGAAGATGTTTACATGGCACAACCGGAAGGTTTTGTTATGGAAGAAAATAAACATTTAGGATGTCATCTGAAGAAATCCATCTATGGTTTGAAACAAGCATCAAGAGAGTGGTATCTCAAATTTGATCAAGTCATAAAGAAATTTGGCTTTAAGGAAAATAAGAAGGACAATTGTGTTTATGTTAAGTTCAGGGGGAGTAATTTTATCTTCCTGATATTATATGTTGATGACATACTCTTGGCCAGCGATGATAAAAATATGTTGATGGAGACCAAGAGATTCCTGTCTTCAAAGTTCGATATGAAAGATCTCGGTGAAGCAACTTATGTTTTAGGAATTGAAATTCACCGGGATAGATCCAGAGGGATCTTGGGGCTATCTCAGAGAGCATATATTGAAAAGGTACTGAAAAAGTACAATATGTATAAGTGCTCAGCCTACTTTGCTCCTATTGTTAAGGGCGATAAATTTGGGACTTTCCAAAGTGCCCAAGAAATAATTATGAATCACGCAGATGAAGTCAATTCCTTATGCCTCAATTGTTGGGAGTATTATGTATGCACAAGTGTGCACTCGCCCGATTTAGCTTTTGTGACCGGGATGCTTGGCAGATATCGGTCCAATCCAGGTCCGGATCATCGGAAGGCTGCTAAAAAGGTCTTGCGTTATTTGCAAGGTACTAAAGGCCTCATGCTTACTTATGAGAAATACGATAACCTCGAAATAGTGGGTTATTCAGGATGCTGATTTTGCGGGGTGTGTTGATACTAAGAAATCCACATCGGGTTATATCTTCACCCTTGCAAAAGGAGCTATATCATGGAAAAGCTCAAAGCAAGCTATTCGCATCGTCGACAATGCAGCAGAATTTGTAGCATGTTATGAGGCAACCGGGCAGGCGGTATGGTTGAAGAATTTTATCCGGAACTAAGAGTGATTGACAGCATTTCCGGGCCTCTCACTCTATACTGCGATAATCAACCCGAGTGATCTATGCGAGTAACAACAAGTCAAGTGCGGTGGCAAATTTATTGACATTAAGTATCTTGTTGTGAAAGATAGAATCCAGGATCAAACAATAGATATCAAGTACATTAGTACTAAGTTTATGTTAGCGGATCCGCTCACGAAAGGCTTACCACCCAGCGTATTTAGAGAGCATGTTGCCGGCATGGGTTTGGTTGAAAGCTTTTAATCCTGGAGAAGTTGGAACTATTATGGCACCATCTCCCCAAAAGGGGCTCATTTTGAGATCGGATGGGAACCATAGTCACTTGGTTTAGCAGTACTTAATTGACTGTTGTAACCTATTGTCTTGGTGTACCATTTTATCAAAAGATGAGTCTGTAATGTTTATGATGTTTATGTAAAGAATTATGTAAATTAAGTTAATATATGATGTGAATAAAGTTTATGGAGCTCATAAATTAAAGAGGTTCATTTTGATATGAAGTAATGTGCTATAGTCACTAGATTAAATGGTACCTAACAGACCATTATAATCTTTTCGTCCTAGTGCATTATTTTGTTGAAAAAATGAGCTTATAATGATCAGCCTTACGATCAAGGGGGAGAATGTTGGATATTTTGGTGATCTAGGCTGCTTTCCTAGGTCAGATATTTTGGACTGCTACAGTAGGGCGGCACTACTGTAGCTACAGTAAGGCGGCTCTACAGTAAATGGCCACCTATCCTTATGTGTTGTCTTGATCGGAGACATCGATTTTGATCCAACGGTGCTGGTTCCCCTAGTGCATAGTGCTAAACATATAAAAGGGGTCAAATGACCTAGAAGAGGAGAGGTTGAAGACGGCTGCTGCTCTCTGCCTTCTCTCTTACACACATTCTCTCAAGTACAAGCCACCGATCAGGCTAGCACTAAAGCACTAGGAAGAACCTAGCACAAATTGCTCCATCCTGGTGTGAGCAATTAAACAAGAGGAGGCATGGCATCATCTTCAGACCAAGGTATTTCTGAACTTATTCTTTTGTGGCTCAAACTAGAGCTAGTTGATCCTGCTGGATCCAACACCAGGAACTACCCGAAACGACTGGGATTTTATCCTTGGCGCCTGAAGATAAGCGCCCCATTGTGGGTGCTCTAAGGCCCTTCATCCCGACCCGAGTGAATTCACAAGACAAAAGCTCAAAGCCTAGTACATAACCACTAAACATCATCACGGTTATTACGTTTAGCCTAATTATTTACTATCGAGAACTTATTCTTAAAGTAGCCAGTGGACTATATTGGCTGCAACCATCAGGTAGTGGGATCAATTCGTGTTTAACCAACGCTTTAGAGTGGTTACATACATATCTTCACCATTTTTTGCTCTCAGGGTTTCCTCAAGAAAGCATGTGGCATTTAGAGTAGTTGTCAATGTCAAAAAATGAGTTTGAAACTATATGCAGCATCCCTACTGAATTTGTACTTTTAGATACAGGGCACATGTCCATCAGTGCACTTACAACTAGGAGGCTGAACCCAAAAAGAGTGCTACAGTGGACTGGAAGCACCTGAAATAGCACCTAACCATCATGTTCAACACCACCAATGCCCCGTGTGGCATTTCGTCAAACAGCTTCCACGCGACTGCGACATTGGCGAGGCCCGCCGTCGTGTACATGCTCATCAGCAATCTCGCAGTCTACGCGTCGCACCACCCCTGGGCAGCCGTGCCGGGGACGCCGTCTCGGAGGCGCTCTACCTCCAACACGTCGCACCAACGTCTGGTAACGCCTTGTGCCCCGGCCACCCGCAGCTTTGACACTGCGCTTGGCGGCTACTGCCTTGGCTCGGCGCCGCACCTGTACGCCGACTGAGAGGCGCTCTGCCTCCGACATGTCGCGACGGCGTCTAGTCGTGTGGCGGGACTGGCCGCCCGCAAATTCTACGCCGCGCTCGGCGGCTACAACCAGCTCCACCTCCTCTGCCTCATCCCTGTGGTCCAACGGGGGTGAACTGGAGGTTGTTGGAGAGCTCCATGTCTCGCGGACGGTGAGCTGTGAGTGGCGTACGTCGTCCTGGGCGACGAATCCCGTGCGACGCTGCACGGCGCGGCCGCCGGCCAGGGCGATGCCGGAGTGGCGACCGTGGAGGGCTACCGCAAAGCGTAATGTGTTCAGGAGCTAGGGGATGGAGGTGGTGAACGAGCGTGGATGGACGGAAAATCAGTATGCCGGCGGGGAGGGGGTGGCGGTGGGAAGGGAGAAGAGGGGCGGCGACGGGGCGATGGGACAGGCCGGCGGCCGCCTCCATGGCTGAGAGTAAAGTCAAAGAGATGAGGGAATACCATCTGAACACGAAATGACATAACTACCCTTCTATTAAATTAAAATAAATGAATAATTTCAGTACTTTTTAGTACTTTCCCGTACTTATTTTCCAGTACTTTCCAGTACTACTACTTTTTCCACCGTCGGATTAAATAGCTTGAAGGGCTCCTAAATTTCCCAACCATAGTAAAACTTGTAAAAGGAAAATTATAACAAAATTCTTGAGATGCTCTTCGTCTTCAACCTCCAGACCATGACAAGCTGCCGCTTAACGTTGTTGGATGTGGACATGAAGTGGCCTAACGGAACACAGCTCCCACAAACTTTTTCAGCCATGCTTACTTGTATAATGTACTATTACCTCTAGCTTTCTAAAAAATAAAATATTTCAAAGCGAAGCTAGTAGGTCTTTGAAACTTTTAAAGCTTGAGGTAATGAAGAGAGGGGCAAATCCAGCTCAACAAAGAAAAAAAATAGTTTCTACTTGATTATTGCATTAACTGAAGCTAAAGATTTGTCATCCTAAGATGATGAAGAATTGTTCAGCCGTGTGTGACCTAAAATACCAACAGGAACTTTGCAAATGCCTCTTGCATATTTTTTTTATTGCAGTTTGTTTTATTGGTTATCAGTTCAAATTTGGTTTATTACATAACTTCTACATTTTGTTTCAATTAATGAAGATTTTGCGTGTACACGTACAGCTGAAAAAATATATAGGCACAAATCAAGAGATGTTTTTTTTTAACAAGTACATTGTCACAATATTTGTTTTCTTGACACAAACCAAAGGGTGTATCATTTTGTATTTGAAGAAGACGTCAAGATGAATATTAAAGAAGAAGACGAGGAGGATATATATGTATTTTGGACAAAACTACAAATTATTGATGGTATACTTTCATGATATTGTACATGGATGGATATAATACTTAATACTTAAAACCCAGAAAAACACACTCTTCATGTCATTTTTGTAGTTATAGATACAGATGTAGACTTAAATCAGGTAAATACATGTTCTTGAAACTCCGAATATATTTCAAACAACTCATCCATTCACATTCAGCCAGCCACACGCCAAACAAACAGGCCTTTTTTTTTTTTTTTTTTTTGAGGGGGGCCAAACAAACAGGCCTGGAAGCGGGCGGCGGGCGGTGCTCGCGGAGAGAAGAAGAGCCCACCATTTCGGGCTCGAACCCATTCGTATGGGCCAGCCAGCCCACGCACGTCCGGCAAACTGGGCCGTGAGGTAGAAGAATGGGGGCCCGCGAGGCAGCGCATTCCAGAACGTTCTCCTCTCCTCTCCACCTTAAGCCCGTCCGTGGCGGCGGGCGGCGCCGACGGACCTCCCCTCGCGTCTCCTCCCCCGACCATGCGGCTCCCCGGCGGCGCACGCCTCGCGCTCCTCCTCGCCCGCCGCTCCCTCTCCTCCGCCGCCGCCGCCTCATCCTCCTCCTCCGCCCGCCCCTCTCTCTACGCTTCGCGCGCGCACAGAGGTGAGTCGCGTCTCCCGATTCCCACTGCCGGATACTACTACCTGCCCGCTTCGGCCTTCCCCTGACTGATGGATCTTCTGCGTGCAGCGAGATGGGGCGACGCGGCCCGCGCGGCGCCCTCCTGGAGGCCGCCCTTCTCCTCGGCTAGTAGCACCCACGCCAGGTTCTTCCACGGTGAGGATATCGTGCCTTAAGTTTGTTTCCGGTTTGGCGAGCTTGCCCTGAGGTATGTGGCTGTGCAGGGACCAGGCCCGTGACCGTGAGGGACTACTACGACGTGCTTGGTGTGAGCAAGGACGCCGGCCAGAGCGAGATCAAGAAGGCGTATTACGGGGTATGTCTCGGTAGTCGGCACAATTGAGCCTGACCCCTTTTTTTCAGGGAATTTCTGTTGTTTGTGCTAATAACTGAATTCAGCGAGCTATACATCTAAATTGTAATACTATGTAACACTATATCTTATACTACATCTTAAGATTGAACATGAAGCATGCTTTTGGTTAGTAGTTTTAGTTGGTTGGTGTTCCAACCTCCAATTACACAAGAATTCTAAATGCCTGGCATAAGCATCATGAGTTCTGTACTCATAGATCAGATCACCATTGACCCATTACAAAAGTTCATTGTGTATCTATGCTCAAGAATCAAATCACCATTCACCTTTTATTAATGATAATGCATGCTGTTTTGAGATGTCAATATTTGTCTATCTGGCCAATTCCAAAAAAGAAACCCTGAAAATAACTGTTCTACGCACTATAAAAGGCATGCATAGGTTAGTGTTATGAAAGGGTTTAGGTCCTTTGGATGTTTGATGTACAAAGTCTCATCGATCTTTTGTTTAACTGCAAACTTATCCTAGAAATAGTACCCCCTCCATCCATAAAAGGATGTCGGAGATTTGTCTAAATTCGGACGTATCCATGCACTAAAGAATGTCTAGATACATTCAAATTTAGACAAACCTGCGATATCCTTTTATGCACAGAGGTAGTACCTTTTCTGTATACACTGAACTGTAGGACGGTTCATTTCTTAATGGCATGCAAGTTACTTACCATCTTATATTTTGGCATGCGAGTTACTTACCCTCTTATATTTCTACACTTGCTTTTGCCTAAAAGCTTGCAAAGAGGCTCCACCCAGATACAAATAAAGGCGATACTGACGCAGAAAAGAAGTTTCAAGAGGTTCAGAAAGCTTATGAGGTGCCTGATTTTCTCTCAGTGTGCAGTGATTACTTTAAGTGTATACATATTCTAATAGTACTAATACATACTTTTTCCCTTCTCTTCTGTAGACTTTGAAAGATGAACAAAAAAGAACGCTCTATGATCAGGTAGCAATTGAGTCTCTGATTATACATGTGTCTACCTTGCTTGTACTATCAAATGGCTATTATGTTGTTTATGTTCATCAGTTAACTTAACCAGAAGTAGTTTAGCTAATGGAATTTGCACTCATAACTTGTTACCTGATTTTGACAGGTTGGCCCTGATCAGTATGAGAAAGCTGCTGCTGGAGGAGGTGGTCCTGGCGGATTCGATGATGGTATTAGAAATCCATTCGAGGATATTTTCAATGCTGGTGCTGGCGGTGGAATGAATGATGTACGTATTTTTTGAGTCATCAGTCTCGTACATTTATTTATGAAGTCTCAGTTTGGTGGTTTTGCTTCATTCCGTGATCAGATTAAAATGTATGTTGCTGACTACATAGAATAAGCTTTATGGCCTGCAAAATCATTTCATCATTTCAATTTTCACTTTATGGAGTTTCTTAGCTTAGCAGAAATGTTTGTGTGGTAATCATCAGGCGCACGATACCCCAATCTTAGCTCTCTTATTTTACATGCTTGGTTCTTTTATGATGACCAATTAGGCAAGTTACTTGACAATTTGTTTGTGATTAGTCATTACATACACTAGTTAGATGCTCTTCTAGAGCACCACACACACCCTCGTATTTCAGAAATGATATCTCTTTCTCTTATCAAGTTAGCTTCGTAAGCAGATAATATGTTTTGGTTCTTCTATTCATATATTTCTGCTTTCTTTGGCAATAAATAGATGAATGTTCTGCTGGTTTGTACATTCGAATCTCCTTATGAATCCCAACATATAATTATATATAATCTGACTTCTGTCTCTGTTTGCTATGAAGTTCTTTAGGAATATATTCAGAGATAGAGAATCCGGTGCACAGGATGTTAAGGTTGTTTCTACACTCATTTTCTTTGACAGTTACAGTTCTACTATTTGAATGAAAATTGACTGCAATCCATTTGCAGGTTAAGCTTGATATATCATTTATGGAAGCAGTTGAAGGGTGCACCAAAACAATCAACTTTAACACTCTCGTAACGTGTGAAACCTGCAGTATGTATATGCTCTTGTATTTGTATTTACCAACTGTAGTTGTTTGTAACTAATGACGTATTTGTCATATTTTTTTCCTTCTGATAAGATGATGCTTTTTGTTAGATGGAGCTGGTGTACCTTCTGGAACCAAACCCGAAACTTGTCTAGCTTGCAGGGGTTCTGGATATGTTAGTTCTTCCTCCACTGTGCCTATTTTGAATGTCTTCAATCAAATATTATTATGGCTCTTATTTGTTTTCTGTTTTTCATAATTTTTGGCAGATTGTCATGCAAACTGGTCTCTTCAGGATGCAGACAACATGCACACAGTGTGGTGGATCTGGGAAGACTATAAAGGTGGGCTATCGCTTTATAATAGCAACTATCTGTTGGAGTTAATAAACTAAAAGCAGCTGTTTGATGTAGCACATATAGTGTACCAACATTTCAAAGAATCATCTGGAGGAATGTTGACCTTTTAAGACTTTCTGCCTTAAGAAAACTATACTCAAAGCCTAACAAATATCTTATTAGTTTGAACAAATATTTGCATTACTTCAATCCAATTTACGAGAGTAATAACTACACATTGGTGTAGAACTGTGTACACCGAAATTTCCTATCACATATATTACTATTTAACATGGATGTTGATGGTTATGAACCCTTCAGAATCTTGCTATTTGTGATTTTGTTACTCATAAATGGTCTTATGACTTGGGATATGGGTATTAACTGATTGGACCTAATGATAGCTGAAACTGCCAATGATACAATTTTTGAGCACTTCTTATGGGACATGCGACACACAGTTGATATTTGTAGTTATGTTTGTTCCGTATGTACTGTCTATTTCTGATTACTTGCTATGACCTCGAGATTACAATTTTTTATGTTGTTAGGATTTCTGCAAGTCGTGCAATGGAAAGAAAGTTGTGCCAGGAAGAAAAACAGTCACTCTTGATATAGTGCCTGGTAAGTTTTGAGTTGTTGATATTGCTTGTACCACATGCTGTTCTGCGGCACTAAACATCCTTATTATGTCCATGCAGGTACAGATGATGAGGAGACTTTCAAAGTGCTTAGATCTGGCCAGGCAGATCCAGATGGTCTTCGTGTTGGTGACCTTTATGTAACTGTTAAGGTCAGCCTTCTTCTCATTTGGTAGTTCCACTTATGGATGAAGGTGCCCAGTTGCCGTTAATAATGTTATACTCTTTCCAGGTACGTGGCGATCCTGTATTCCGAAGAGACAAAGGTGATATCCATGTCGATGCTGTATTGAATGTGACTCAGGTAATTTGAAGCATCTTGTGTTTCTGTGACCTATGCCTTTTTATGTGTATTGACAACGTGAAATGGAAGTACTAGAGCCCCATTCCTGGTGCATGTTGAAAGTCTGTCTACATGCTAACATGAGAACTCTGTTCTGAGCCTCTGATAAGTTTGAGTACAAACCGTGATTGTATTTGGTTGAATTCGATATTGGTACACTAACCATCTAACTGTATGACCTTTGAGTCTGACAAATATCAATTCTCACACTGATAAGTTGGCTCGTGATGCAGTCTCATGTTAAAAGATGTATGCCATATTTCTAATCGCACTGCAGTGATTCATAAAATATGAGTTTTGTTGAGTAGGCATCGAATGCACAATTGTTTGCATTTTCCGGATACGCACTAATTTCCTGTCTTTTTATAGGCAATTTTGGGAGGCACTGTTCAAGTGCCAACACTCGCTGGGGATGTTGTTTTAAAGGTATGCCCAAATAAAGTCCTATGATAGTTTTGCAATATTCTACCTGTATCTGTTAAGATACAAATTCTCTATTTGTCTCATTCACATTATTCTTGTTGTAGGTTAAGCCTGGAACTCAACCTGGTCAAAAGGTTGTTCTCAGAGGAAAAGGTAAACTACACACGGGACTGTATCTTTTTTTTCCATGGTTCATGTTTATCTTTATATACGGAGTGACATACTTAATGATTGATGGTATAATGTTGTATGTAGCACATCTTCGTCGTACTTGCTAGGTATCTAGTAGTCTAAGATCAACTTGTTTCATTCTGGCACAGTCAGATTGCAGTAGTCATTAGCAAAATGAAATACGTAATTTTAAGTCTTCAAGTCAAACAACTGAATATGAATAAGAACAAAGTGGTTGCACCAGCAAAAATTTCTCCATGTGACTTCCGCTTTTAGTTCATTTAGTAAGAATAAGATGTGAAAGAAAAGGGCACTATTTCGCTGCAACTGGCATTTTCAGGAATTTTTAGCCTCCGAAATGATGTATTCCCTCTGTTCCAAATTAAGAGTCGCAGCTTTGTCTAGATATGGATTCATCTAAACGCATTTCAATGTGTAGATACATCCGCATCTAAACAAAGCTGCAAAACTTAATTTGGAACAGAGGTATAGTATGCATGAAATCCCCTTTGCAGATGGTGATCATGTAACTGACGAACTGATGCACTCTCTTTTGCATATAATAATCCTAAACATTGTCATGTCCTGCAGGAATCAAGACAAGAAACTCATATTCGTATGGAGATCAATATGTCCATTTCAGTGTCAAGATCCCTGCGTAAGTTCCCTCCAAACCTTTTCCTACGATGCCGATGCCTTGTGCTGTCACAGGCCGTTCTCTCACACATCATTTCCTGCAGGAATCTGACACAGAGGCAGCGAACACTTCTAGAGGAATTCGCGAAGGAAGAGCAAGGCGAGGATGAGAAGGAAGCGAAAAAGGAAGCTGGCGCATCGGGGTAGCCGGTTTTAGGAGCCAACCCACCCACATTTCATGGGCGGTTGAATTTACCGCATACCGATGCAGGATAGAGTAGGATGCAGCCTGGAATTTGCAGGTGCAAGGTTATATAGTTAGGTTGCATGGATTTTGCATGACAACACATAGATCTTGGTTTCTGAGTTTTTGTAGCTGAAATAATGCTACTACGCCCTGCCACCTGGCGTGTATTCTCCTGAGGGCAATCTATTGCAAGATTGCCAGGGGCATCTTGTGTTGTATAATCTTATGTGTTAGAGACATACTGAACACACGTTGCAACTGTCAATTCATGTCGCATTGGAAAGATTTGGCATTGCATAGATTTGTTCACTATATGTTCTGACTGGTTATTGGACGTTTTCTTTCTGGATCTTCACGTATGTGAAAAGTAGAGAACTACTGGATCTTCCAAGTGCATACATCCTACTGGTCAGCCTGATCATCCTCGATTCCATCTTGTAAACTTGTTTGGTTTCCTCAATTTTTTTGCTACGACTTCAGTCTCATGCAGATTCATGTGGTATAAATTTTTGGTATTTACAACAAAATTATGGCAGTAAACGAGCTTTCCGTTTTGCACAAAAAACAATCATATTTGAACAACTGAGCAATTTTCAGCTGGGCCAATGATGCTTCATCGTCTTTCTGAAGGCTAAAACATCGTGTGGCTGAGAGAGTAGACGCTTGTTCTCCTCTCGTCGCATGATCGACGCTACCCAATTCTGTCCACAAGCTCATATTATGTTCCTTGTACTGAAATTTTCTTTTCTTTTCGGTTGTTGGTCGCATCTGGATTCTTGATGCAGGGGAAGAGGAGGAGAGGCGAGGAAGCAGGACGAAGAATCGGAGGAGGATGCTGAGGCCGATGCTGGCGTGCTGCAAGCTCTACGTCTCGGAGGGCCGGAGCGCGGCGGCCCTGCGCGCCGTCGAGCAGGCGGCGCGGCGGCACCACCCGGCCGTCGTCCTCGTTAACACCTTCGTCGACGACGCCTACAATCGGGTCGGCTACACCCTCGTCTCTCGCCTCACCCAGGACGCCGCCTCGCCGACGCCGCTGCGCCGCGCCGTGTTCGGCGTGGTCGGGGCCGCGCTCGAGGCGATCGACCTCGGCTCCCACGCCGGGGCGCACCCGCGGCTCGGCGCCGTCGACCACGTCTGCTTCCACCCCCTCGCCGGCGCCTCCCTCCGCGACGTCGCCGCGCTCGCCGCGGACGTGGGCGCCGACGTCGGCGACAAGCTCCAAGGTAACAGGCCGATCCCGTCAGTTTCTTTCTTGCCATTCCGTACGGTACTCAGATTCTTGCAACAATGGCGTCCGTGGCAGTGCCGACGTTCTTGTACGGCGCGGCGCACCGGGAGGGCCGGACGCTGGCGGCCATCAGGCGGCAGCTGGGGTACTTCACCTCCCCGCGCGACGCCCAGTGGCGCGGCCCGCTCCTGGCCGGCGGCACGGACACGACGCCGCTCCCCGTCGCGCCCGACGCCGGGCCGGACACGCCGTCGGCGGCCAAAGGCGTGCTGGTGCTCGGCGCGACGGCGTGGGTGGACAACTACAACGTTCCGGTGCGCACCGCGGACGTGGACGCCGTCCGGCGGATCGCGCGCCGCGTCAGCGAGCGCGGCGGCGGGCTGCGGTCCGTGCAGGCCATGGGGCTCGCGCACGGCGACGGTGGCGCGGAGGTCGCGTGCAACCTGCTCGACCCGCGGAGTGTCGGCGCCGGGCAGGTGCAGGACATGGTCGAGCGGCTCGCGAGGGAGCAAGGCTTGGACGCTGGGGAGGGCTACTTCACCGATTTCTCCGAGGAGAAGATCGTCCAGATGTTTTTAGAGAAGTCGGCCCAAGCTAAGGTTTCTTCTTCATACGGTTTTGATACTTCTCACTCCACCGATATTCACCGATAATTACGGTGCTCGGATTGAGCTGCAATTGAGATTTTTGGATTGACCTCGTGGTGCGTGTTAGTTATGAGCTGTAACTGGTCTGAACCGTTGGATTGCTTCGTACTCCCTCCGTCTCAAACTACTAGTCTTCCCCGTATTACTAGATCGTCAATTTGACATATATAATTTAATTTATATAATGCAAAAGTTATATCATTAGAAAATAGAACATCTAAACTTTCTAATGATATAACTAATACTAAGTTGATCAAATTTGCGACCTAGGGTTACGCGCAAGTCTAATAAACTGTGAGAGAGGGAGTAATTCATGAGTTGCAAGCGTGGGTTCCAACCGAATTTTAATTACATCACGTAGCTGAGAATTAGTTGCATTTTTTTATTAATTAGGTGTGCGGTTGGTGATTGATTTGGCATGATGTTACTAGAACGAAGGATAATGAAGGAGAAAACATGTTAAGAGAATGGAGATTCTACTTGCAGATTTTATCCCACGGGTTGTGATTGGGTACATCCGACACTCACCCAAACTAAAAGAAAGGGCTGAGATCACTCGATACTCCTTGATAATAGAAGCATAATGGTATTTTATGTCTAATTATCGAATAGTTAATTTGTACGCTAGCCCATGTCAATCCGTATCGATACGTATATGGAACTTTTAACAACGGTGGTGGGCGGAAGTTAGGCGAGCCAAATCAATGTAATGGTTAATTGATCACGTTATCTTTAATGAGTTTGGTGTACCCAGGCACAACCCTTGTTCCATATGCCACCAGGCAAAATCAACTTACATAATATAAATTAGTGTAACCATTTAAAATAACTACTTACAATCAAAATATGATCTAGCATTTTTTAAAGTTTAGATGAATATTAACTATCTGCAATAATTTGGTGCAGTACATGGTCAAAAGATAATAATTTGCTACAGTACAAGACATATGGTGTTCGTACGGTATCCCAACTTTGCCTTTTCATTTTTACGGTAGGTAAGTATTGTAGCTCTTAGTCCCCGCCTTGGCCTTCCTGGTTCTCTATATACTTTTAATGCAAATTTTGTTGCCGCTAAGTCCACCATATCTCGACGAGCACAACCTAGTTCTAGTCTCGCTGAGTATGTGTGGGAGTTTGTTCCTTGGTACTCACGCTCGGCTTTCTCCCTCTTTTGTCTTCTCTCCACCTTCGTCGGCAACCGTTGGCCCTTTTCGGCTTGGCGTGGGTAGAGTTATTAACGCCCTTGGTTACCTTCATAACTCTTAGTCTAATTTATACTCTTGTCCGTACTCGGGCATGTTGTCTTTCTGTATGATTCAGATGTTTGTATTGTAAATTGGTATTCTTGACGCGTTGGGGTCGTTGTTGCAATATAGGTTTGGGCTCTATTGTAGACCTGTTGTAATGTAACTGCTGCTGACCGCTCCCACCGGCATCGCGTGTATGTTTCGACGTGCATGAGGTGTTGGTGGGCATCTCCAAGTCGTTACCGTGCGGATCTCGGAGAGATCGCTGAAATTCTCATGGTACCGATTTTGCGGCGTCACAAGCACCATCTCCAACTGGTTGAAAATAATTCTGTTTGCTCACAGTCAAGCAAGTAGCGCCATATATTTACAGCCTTGCAGGCAAAACAATCTACCATGACATACAAATGTAGCAATACTGACGGCTATGTTGGCAAACCCACATTATAGAACTGACTTTGTCACAAAGCTCTGCGAGTTATTTATATGATGCATATCAGGAGAGTAAATGTTTCTGATGATTGCTAGGATTGTGGTAAAATTCACTCAAGGGAGGCTTTTATTTCATTTTGTATCCGTTGGACTAAGTGACCTTCAGTAGACTTGTGATCCATATGAAGCAGGCTCAGCGTTATGATGCCTCCAGCCCTCCACACGCTAGGTCACTGAAGCTGGTATATCAATACGGCGGTGGTGGATAAGCTCCGTGGTAAGGCGCTACATGGTGTTTGTAAAGAGAGATCATCAAATTAGTTCACCTGCCAAGATTTATGAGAACATATGGATATATCTCAAAAACATTAAGACCTTACAAGGTGGATACAGTGATTGTGTTGGTGACGGCGGCGGGTATTGTTGCCCGTATAGCTGTGGCGGGTAGGGTTGCCCATATGGATGCGGTGGGTTAGGTTGCCCATATGGCTGCGGCGGGCATGGTTTCACGTACGGCTGTGGAGGGTGACTCGTAGGAGGATATCCATGGTGCGGGTACTGTTGCTGGGGTGGCGGAGCTGAGTATGCATAAGGAGCTGGATATGGTGCATGGCCAGGGGTCAGATAAGCTGGATGTGGGGGTGTTGCCGGATATGCTGAAGGTGATGGGTATGAATAAGCCGAAGAGGCAGCGTATGGCGACGGTGGTGGCACTGAAGGAGCACAATGACCCCCCATCTTGTTCTGCTGGTAGACATAAGAAAACTGATGAGGCAATGACACATCAACACAAACGATGAAAGAAAGAATAGTGATCAGTGTCTCTCTCTCTCTCACACACACACACATACACACCATTGCTGCGACATCAAATTGCATAATGAGTTTCACTTCCCCGGCAGACCTGCAGATCGACTTGAAGGTCAGGAAATTTGCAAAGTGACAACGGAGTATACAGGGAAACATGACTACTTACTTCATACGGCGTGTCTGGAGGGGCCATGAGGCGTCATCATAGCCGCATGCGAGCACCTTGTTTAGTGGCACCCTACATGAATGTGGTCAGCTATCAGTCACCTTTATGTAACAAGAAAAATCAAAATAAATAAATGAGCGGCATTAGGATGAACATACTTGCAGCTGCCAATGAAGACATCCTTGTTTATAGTGTTGCTGTTCCAGACGAGGACATTCAGCTCACGGAGCCCCTCGATGAGTGGTATATGGAACTTCTCGTCAAAGGACGGGTTCCTTCCCCCATCTGGTTGTATTAAAAAAAAGGATGGTTAGCTTACGGAGGAAAAAAATATAAGGAAGATATGAATATCCTTGAACTCCACTTAGAAAAAGCCAATGGGCCGGCGACTATCTGATAGATGTATATATTTATCTGTTATGAAATGCACTATCTTCTTTAAAAAATGGAGAGCTTAGCCCCTTCCTCTGCATCAAATTATCTGTTATGAAATGCACCGGCACAAATTTATCCGTACGGGGCGCACTCTCAGTAATCAACTATGCAGGGCCCATTTACTCATTTAGTGCTCCAACAGTCGTCATAGGCCCTACTCACTCCGTCCGCCAATAAGTGTATGTTTTTCTTTTCTAGAAGTCAATTATTTTAAAATTTGACTAATTTTTATATAAAAGATAGCAACATATATGACATCAAATTAATATATTTGAACTACATCTCAGGATGAATGCAGCGATATTAATTTAGTGTAATAAATGATGCTACTTTTTTCTAGTGAATTAGTCAAAATTAATAAAGTTTTCTTTTGCTGGTAAAAGTTAATAAAGTTTAACCGAAGAGATGTTCAAACGTGCACTTATTTGTGGACGGAGGGACTAGTTCCCACAATGTGCTTGAACATCATGATCAGCAGTCCCTACTAGCTCCTCCCTCCATCCCGCCCCCCCTACTTGAGAGTAACGAATCTGGATCGCTAACGTACCCAATGTGTGTAAACAACGGCGATTGATTGGCGTGAAACAAAATGAGCTGAGTATGCCCTAGCTAGATGCTCATTGAACAGACTAGCTAGGTTGGCTGTCAGATTGGACAATACTACAAAACACTGCTACGTAGCTCGAGCGGGCAACTCAACAGTAGCCACAGTTTCAAAATACGCTAGTTTTGCTCGGCTAGGACAGTCTGCTGACACACTCACACACAGTTTGACAGGTGGACATGTGATGGTCTGGTGACTGGTGGATGCCTTGACGGGAGTGAAGAGGTACGTACTTATGCATCACAGACACGGACATTCCAGTCATATACATACATGGGAAGCTGAAGCAAAAAAAAAAGGTGAAGGTGGTGCCGTGGTGGTGGAGGAGAGGAAGATGGGACTGACCTGTGCAGGTGCTTGTGCGGAGCTTGGTGTTAGCGTACTCGACGATCACGTAGGGGTCCTGGCGTGAGAAGAACTCCGTATCTCGCAGCTTCTTGCACCCGGTCACTGCGCAAGCCCCCCAAACCAAACACAAGCAAGTAGTTTCAGTAAAGCTCAACCCACGGCGGCAATTGGGGGATTCGGAATAGAGACAAGAAGCGCACCACTGAGGTCGAGGACCATGCCCTGGATCGACGACATAGAGACGGAGGGAAGAATGGGCGCCGACTGTGGCAGGGATGACGAGGTGAGGGCGTGAGGAGAGGCGCGTTGTGAAGAAGAAGAAGAAGAAGAATAGGAGGGCATACGACGAGGTCCAGGACGCGGAGACTTTGGGCCTGGATGCTTTCGCCTTCCCTAAAATATTACATGGACTCGCTCACTCGGGCTTTCAGAAACGGAATGGGCTCCGATTCAGTGGGCTCGGCTAGCGTGGCTGGCAAGTTCATATACCGCGTGCCTTGCGCGTCCAAGTAACCGGCCGTCGTTTTTTGAACTCGTCGCGCAAGTAAGGATGGCAATTTTACCCACGGGCACGGGTACCCGTGGGTACCGTGCCCACATGGGTAGGGTATGGGTACACTTTTATGCCCATGGGTAGTACCCATACCCTACCCGTTAAGTCATGGGCAGGGCACGGGTATAGGCTCGTACCCGCGGGTATACCCATACCCTGCCCGTTTATTGTTAAATTCTTACGTGACACGTCTACTTCTGTTGACTTATGAGTTAGAATATGAGAATGTGATTTTTAAATTATGTTAATTGTTATGTACTCAACTACTTGTTATTTAGTTGAGATAATTAATTTTTTCAATCGAAATTGTTATCGTTAAATGTAAAATTGTGATTGACTTGTGTACAATTTAACCTACCCACCGGGTATCCAATAGGTACGGGTACCCGCCGGGTACGGGTATGGGTAATGTTTTATACCCATGGGTACGAGTATGGGTAGAAGTTTATACCCATTTACTATACGGGTATGGGTATAGTATTGGTCTACCCTGCCCATTGCCATCCTTACGCGCAAGCAAACCTCCGTTGGTTTTTTCTCTTTTATTTTGAGACGCAAATGACCACATCGGTCGGAGTATCAACTTTGGTTTGCTAGAGAAAAGCAATCAAACAACCCGATCGATATTGCTGAAGAGCTGATAGTACAAATCATCATTGCCGAGGACATACCAGCCAGGACAAATCTCGCAAGAACACACTATTATACAGTATGGATTTTGGGACACTTCAAAGTGCCCCTATATGTCAATGAAGTGCCCCTAATTACCTTTAGGGGCAGTCTTAAAAGTGCCCAGGATACTTGTGTCCCTAAATGTATTAGGGGCAGTTTGATTGAAGTGCCCCAAAGAGTTTTAGGGGCACTTTATGAACTGCCCTAAAATAGCTTTAGGGGCACTTCGAGAACTGCCCAAAAGAGCTTCATGGGCACTTCAAGAACTATCCTAAAAGGGATTTAGGGGCACTTTCCGAACTGCCCCAAAAGGGATTTATGGGCACTTTGCGAACTGCCCCAAAATGGCTTTAGGGGCACTTCGATAACAGCCCCAAAAGGGATTTGGGGGCACTTTGTGAACCGCCCCAAAAGAGCTTTATGGGCACTTCAAGAATTGCCCCAAAAGGGATTAAGGGGCACTTTACGAACTGCCAAACATGCAATAGTAATTCATACAATCCAATAGAACCAAAACATAATTAGCACAGTAAATAATCTGGAATACCAGTACCATCACAGTATGTAACATCAAAATCAGATGTTTGAGTGTACATGGTTGGAAGCACAGTATTCCGTAGAACAATATAAAGCAGAAAACAATACGATTCCATGTGCTACATCACTTCAAGCTGGAACAGGAGAAGCTCGGTGCGCTATAATTGCAATCACGTAGGGGGTCTCAAGCATCAGCTTGGAGAGCCATGTCAAAGTTATCTTCTGCTGGTGTGGTTGATTAAACTAGCATGTGATAAGGGGGCGACAATTTCAACTGGCTGCAGAAACATAGAAAGTCAGAACTAGCAACATTCACTTGTTCACGTTCATACAAGATAGCAAGTGCACCCGTCAATCACACTATCACCATCTCATGAGCTACAAGAGACACAATGAATGTTATTATCTTTTTTATTCATGTCTGCCATATATTTCTGTGGATGAGTCATTTTTAAATACTGAAAAGGACAAAATACAATCATAAATCACACCAAAAGGAGAGTGTCCATTTGCTTGGTGCATCACACTAAGATTTGATACCACGCTAAAAAACAGCAGTATGGCATGATGAATACTAGAATCATTCCTAATACCAAAGAAATACTTGGCCTAGCCACATTTATCCAAGCAAAGTCAACTTAAATTCCACCTACCTGAGTTACAATAGTTGGTGAGAAATCTCTAAAATAACTAAAATAGAGTAATCTCTACAAAATACAAAATTTTGAGATAAAGAGGGAAGTTAGTTTCATACCAGCCATGACGTTTCATTCTGATATTCTGGTTTTATATCCAAGTTTTCAGGATGTACAAACTGCTTCATTCTGATATTCTGGTTTTATATCCAAGTTTTTAGGATGTACAAACTGCTGTAGCAAAGACACCTTCTCAAATAGTTCTTCATGGTATCTCACATCTTCCGGGACCGAAGCAAATACCTTATTAAACAGCTCCGTCGTAACATATCTCAAGGCCCTTGAAACACAAGTAAACCATGATAAATATCGTAAGATATGCTAGAAAGAATACAGTCTGGAACATACCATAAATTATTGACAGATAATAACAGGATGACAAAAATATTAGCAGCTACAGTTATATCATAAGTAACAACAAAAATGTTCATTTTGAGATACACAAATATTTACCAGAGTCATGTAACACTGCAAGTCTTAATCAAATGATGCTTGCACGTGACAGATGTAATTTGCATCAAATATTATTCAGTTCAGAACAAATGGAAACTCTAAATTGTAAAGCTTAATCAAAGATGAATATTTACAATATATATGATCATTGCGGCATTTGAACCATGAAAGGATGAAATACAACCAATTCTGGCAAAACATGATCTTGTTGCTTATCCTATCCTAGAATTAGCATTCCAATTCCAAATCTTAATATTATTATGCAAAAATATCAGCCATCATGGCTAAAATCTTGTCAAAATATATTAGTAATCACTAAGGATGACAAATTGCTTGTCAATCATTCTAAATTCAAGGTGGTGTAGGATTATGATCGTCATTTTACATTGCTTGTCACATTTTCAAGTATTAACTAAACACAGGTATCAATTCTAGTTGAGGGTGGTGAGGCCCCACAAAATATTTTTGCATGTACAAAAATCATCAATACCACAAGTAACAAGTTCACCGAGCATTAATTCATTGTTGCTTATATTTAGCCTTGTTAGTGGCATAACAAGAAACCAACAAACACATTGATCAATGTTTCAAAAAAACACTGGTAAATAGTTCGGTATAGTATACTTACAACAGTTAGGCTCAGGGTTCAACCATGGGCCGGTGCTAAAGCTCATCGTCTATCTCTAAATAGAGATTTATCTTCAAAACCAGAATAATAAACACACTAGTTACTTCATTACTGAAGCAACACGTAAGTAGATGATACAGTGACAACAGCGCCAGGCACAGCTACCTGTAGGCTGATACCCACACGACAAAGAAAATGGCTTGTCTCATGCAACTGCAAAATCTAGTTTGTTGAAGTCCACTAAAAATGAGAAATCAACTAAGCAAGCATGGACCCATTGTAAATGAGGCATACACCATGCTAAACCTGAAGTTGAAAGGAATATATAACCGATACAAGTGCACAAGGAACAATACAAAATTCACTACAAATGAGCCAAATAACTGAATATATAGGTTCTATTATGACACAAAAGCATAGCCTGAGGTGGGGCAGGACTGGTGTTAAATATAACTAGAAAAATAATTCTAATAAGAAGGTTGGGTTCATTGCAACGGGTAATATATGGAAGTTTTCATCATACTCTTTCTACACCAGACTCAATGCTTCTCACTAGCCCCCTCCAAAGTGCAAATGTGTGAATATTTATGTTTTTTTAACTAAATGCATGTGTGTGCCATGTAATCTGAATACTCTGTGCTTCTACTAGAGGTGGCAGCTATGTGCTACTTGCTGCATGCATAAACCTGGAAATATCTAAGAAATGGGTGCTGATGCCTAAAACAAACAGAGAGCCAAGATCAGCTTGAGATAAAGAACTGCAACAGTACCACCTAAAAGCCAAGAACAAGAACTCCTAAATAAAGCATAGAAATTTCATGAGTTCTAGGTTCAAACAAGGGAGTAGAACACCATACATGTCTGTCGTCAGCAACGACGTCATTGTTAAGAAAACTTCGAGATCTAAAGAAGTGCACGGTTAATAAGAAAATTCGAGAGCCTATGTTCAGATGCAAGCACTTGTTCATATGCTCGGAGGCTACTCTTATCAGAAGTATTGTCTATACTTCTGATAAGATGACGAGGCGAAAGAAAAAATACGGAGTTGATCAAAGTAGCAAAAGTTGAGCCTACAACCAAGTGCAAACACTCGGCTGTAGCCTCGGGGGCTACTCCCATCGGGAGCGCTGGTCGCGCACCCGATGAAATATGAGGAAGAAGAAAGAAGAGAATAATAAGACAATATAGAGTTGCAGACGAAGAATTTTTATCGTACATCTTCGAGTTACACGTAACTCGTCATGTACTTTCATCGGGAGATCAATATATTATTTCACTAGACAACTCGAATAAATTAACAATTCCAGCAGCCGATAAAAGCACTCGACAATATATTTTCAGAGCTCGTCCGTCGCAGTAAAAATTCTGAATGCCGTAACTCGAAAGAGATTACGAAGGTAAGTCCCCAGGATTTGTCATGTGTGGCGTGGTATCGCACCCGAATACTCTCTCTCACTTTATCCGTATCAACAGATGCGAAGAAAAATCCTAACGGACGCGTTAGGTACTCGATAAAACACAACTGAGATTTGGTTCACGATAAGTCCTTAATCGTCGCGTGTTGAATTATGCCATTATCCCGAGCTCGAGTCCAGGGACTTGAGCTTGAAGTAGGTTTATGCGGATTTGCCACAAGAGAAGTTAACTGGTACCTGATCCGTCAGATGAACCAGCCCCATTTACCACTATCCCTGTACAAAAGACATTGAGCAAAATATTCGTTATGACTCGAAGGTCTTATAGATACGTGAGTCAGTTTTACGATGGAGATTTTACTCAACTCTGCGATTCAAGCAAAATCTCGGAGACTACTGACATAGGCATGCCGAATAAATTACCCGGGTTATCTGACGAAGACGTGAGGCCCACAACCCGAAGCTTTGAAGGCCCAGAAGCCCAGAGAATTTCGATAAGAAATATATAGTTATATTAGGAATCATGTAACAATACGGGAAAGGCTCGGCAAGCCCTCTCGAAGTTTGTAACTTGTACGACACGAAATCCCTCTGTCGGGGGGAAGACCCCGGATAGGGCAATGGACGCGGAGCGGCCGGCTGGCCGCTGGCCGGCTCGCGGCAAAGCCGGCTGAGGAGCAGCCGGCTGGCGCCGTGGCCGGCTGGTCCGGAAGCCGGCTGGCTCTAGGTCCTAGTCGGCCTGGCTACGGCCACCAATGCTGTAGCTGGGCCGGCTTCTACAAGCCATATCCGACTGGGGTTTGTACCTCAGACCGACTCGTGGCTGGCGAGTCTTACCGGAAGGAACCGGGTTGGTGATCCGGGTTCCTAAAGTCCACGCCGACTCCATCTTCCGTAGCGCGGGCACCGTGGAGCAATAGTGCCGCGCGATGGACAGGCCGTCAGGGCTTACGACGATCCGCACCGGCTACGGTGGGCGACGGCGACAGGGACACCTCCTCCATACCGCTGACCGTGGCAGCCGGATGGGACAGGCCACGATGCCTCAACCACTCCTGACGTCACCGCCTCGGGAAGGAGCGGAAGCCGAAGCCGGCCCAGCCGGCCAGTAAACTATAGGGTCTTATATGTAAAGTGCCGGTGCCTATATAAGCCGCACTACCCCCTCTCGTGCAGGGGATCGATCATTTTATTGCTTTCACCTACCTACAGAGCTGCCCTGTGAGAGAGACCATCGTCTTCCTTAGCCTCTCAGGGCCAGCCGGACACAGCTCTAGGAGCACCACTGTACTGTGCGATCATCATATACACTCATAGCAGGAGTAGAGGTTTTACCTCCACCGGAGGGCCTCGAACCTGGGTACGTCGCCGTGTCGCTCGTGCCCATACCCGCTTCCGGATACCGCCGTGAGATCCCTCAGGAACCACTTCGATTAGCCACCCTATGGCATATGCCGTGACGATACCACGACATTTGGCGCCTACCGTGGGGCCTTCAGCATCCTCGGCCGGTGTCTTCATCCGGACGGGCCTCACCATCACCACCGGCGAGCGAGTCGCTTCAGGCTTGATCTGGAGATTCGGCTCCCTCAAGCTGCGTCGGCCGACAACGCTGGCTGCTTCGCTGACCGGCCCTTCCCAGCCGGCGGCAGCGTCATCTCCTTCGGCGGCTTCGACGTTTACGTCGCCACCGTCGCACCGCCGCGCTACCCGCGGCAGGTGCTGCGCTGCGCTAGCCCTCCTCCGCGAGCCGGCAGCAGCGCTCCCGCCAGCCCCGCCGTCGTGCAAGTCATGATGGCTGGCGAGGAGCTCCCCGAGAAGAACCCGCGCACCCGCGGCCCCGGCTTGGAGCGCAACATCGACCCCAACGCCTCCGGCTCGGGCCCGAAAGCGCCACCACCACCGTCCCGGCTGGATGCAGTCCGGGCAAAACTGAGCACCCCGCTCACGCCTGGCGGAGATCACACCGCCGTCGAGGCGGACTTGGAGGCGCACCGCCAGCTCCTCCTCAAGCAAACCGAAGAACTGGCTGCTGCTAAGCGCCAGATGGAGATCACCCAGCGCGAGTACAACCGCGCCCACGGCCTCACTCCAGGCGGCGACGAGCCAAGCCGAGCCGGCCATATCCGCCGCAGGGGCCGCGACCTTGGCGCTGAGATCGCCCGCGACGGCGCTCCTTCGCCGGCTCCGTCCATGGAGCTCCCCGTCTACAACACCCCCGACAAGAACATGCGCGCGGCAGAAGCCGCCGCAGAAGAGCTGAACCGCCTTGAAGGCGAAGAGTTACGCCGTCAGACCAGGCGGGTGACTGAGCTGCTTAACGCAGCCAACAGGCAGATCGCCGACCCCAGGTACGTCAATGCCCCCAGAGCTTCTCACGCTCGTGGAGCTGCAGGCGACGACAGGGAAGGCGCCAGGGACACGGCCGAGTCCGCCTCCCCAGGACCAAGCCGGCGCCATGACTCCCGGGCCACGCACAGCTTGGGCCGGCCAAGCCACCAGCCGAGCGGCAGCGGCCGCAGCCGGCCCCCTCCGAGCCGGAACCAGGAGCAAGACTCCAGACCCCGCCGTCATCACCGACCGGCTCCAGAAACAAGCGGCGCGCGCCAGCCGGCACACTCCCGGCTGGGCCCGCGCATCGAGCCCGCCGACGCCCGAGATCGCCTCGACCGGCTGGTCGAATCCCGCATTGCGGAAGAAGAAGCTCCAGCCGGCCCAAAGTGCTTCGGGCCCCGCATCGCCAACGAGCCCACACTCGAAGGCTTCACGCTCCCCCGTGACACCCCCAAGTACGACGGCACCGCCAAGCCGGAGGACTGGCTGCAGGACTACTCCACCGCAGTCGGCATCGCCAAAGGCAACAAGCGCTGGGCCGTGCGCTACTCCCCCCTGATGCTGGTCGGCTCCGCCCGCACATGGCTCAACAACCTGCCAGCCGGCAGCATAAACGGCTGGCTCGACTTCGAAGCGGCCTTCATCAGCAACTTCACCGGCACCTATCGCCGGCCGGGTCGCCCCCAGCAGCTCGAGATGTGCAAGCAGGGCCCCGACGAGACGGATCGCGCGTACCTGACGCGTTGGTGCGAGATGCGCAACTCCTGCGAGGGCGTGCACGAGATCCAGGCCATCAGCTTCTTCATGGGAGGCTGTCGGCCCAATACCATGCTGTGGCACAAGTTGCGCCGCAGTGACCCCAAGTCGATGGCCGCCTTGATGGCCATCGCCGACAAGTACGCGCTGGCAGAGGAAGCCGGCAAGGCGCCGGCTGATATTTCACCGGCTCCAGCAAGGCGGGACAACAACAGGCCGGCTGAGCACAAGCCGGCCGAGGGCGGTTCGCATGGCAGCCGGCGGGACAACTACCGCGGCAAGCGTCACAGCGACCAGCCGGACCGCCGGTACGGCTCGCCCACGTAGCCGCCGTGGGCAGACAACGCGGCAGGCGGCAGCCGCCGCGAAGCAAGACCGGCAGTGGAAGCCGAAGTACACCTTTGAGCAAATGCTCGACTCGCCGTGCAAGTACCACAGCGGCAAGAACCCCTCCAACCACACCACCCGCGACTGCCACTTCATGAAGCGGCTGACAAGCGGTGAACCTCTACCGCCTCCACCCCCGCCTCCACCAGCCGGCGGGCCGGGTGGCCCAGCCGGCGCAGAGAACGCTAACCTCGAGCACCACGAGGCTAACCAAGTGCACCATGGCGGCCGATATCTGGCCGAAGACGCCACCTACATCATCTTCACCTCCGAGCCCGAGGACAGGACGAGCCAAGAGCGTCGTTCCCTCGAGGTCAACGCGGTCATACCGCCGGTCCCCCAGTACCTAAACTGGTCAGAGCAGGCCATCACTTTCGATCGCCGTGACACACCGGCTGTCCTGCCGAAGCCGGGCAGCTACGCCATGGTCCTCGACCCCACCATCGGCACAACCCGGCGCAGTGTGCGTTTTTCGCGCGTCCTCATCGACGGCGGCAGCAGCATCAACATCCTCTACCGCGACACCGCCCGCAAGCTGGGCATCCAGGAGGCCGAGTTGCGCCCCACCCCCACCGTCTTCCACGGCATCGTGCCAGGCCATTGCTGCCAGCCGATCGGCCGGATCACGCTGGAGGTGATGTTCGGGCAGCCGGATCACTTCCGCACCGAAAGAATCGAGTTCGAGGTGGTGGACCTCGTGAGTCCCTACCACGCGCTCCTGGGCAGGCCGGCCCTGACCAAGTTCATGGCGGTACCCCACTATGGGTACCTGAAGATGAAGCTGCCTGGCCCCAAGGGGGTCATCACCATAGCCGGCGACTATCGCCGCTCCATGGACTGCGCCACGCAGAGCTCCAAGATGGCCCAGACGCTGGTCATCGCCACCGAGAAGCAGCTCATCCACGACGCCGTTGCCCTCGCCAAAGCCGCGCAGACAGACATGCCGGCTGCAGGCAACCCGGCTGGGACGACTCACTTCCAGCCGGCCGACCACACCAAGAAGATCCTTCCTGGACCCGGCGCAGCCGGGACAAGTTCGTCACCATCGGTGCCGGCTTGAACAAGAAATAGGAAAGCGAGCTCACCAGCTTCCTCCGTGAGAATCGGGACATCTTCGCATGGACTCCAAGAGACATGCCGGGTGTGCCGAGGGAGTTGGCTGAGCACCACCTCCACGTCCGGCCTGAAGCCAAGCCGGTGAAGCAGCCTCTCAGGTGCTTCGCCGAAGAACGAAGGAAGGCCATCGGTGAAGAAATCGCCCGGCTCCTAGCTGCCGGCTTCATCATGGAAGTGCTGCACCCGGACTGGTTGGCGAACCCGGTCCTGGTTTTGAAGAAGAACGGCTCCTGGCGCATGTGTATCGACTACACCAGCCTGAACAAGGCGTGCCCGAAGGACCCCTTCCCCCTGCCGCGCATAGATCAAGTCATAGACTCGACTGCCGGCTGCGAACTGTTGTCTTTCTTAGACGCCTATTCAGGCTACCACCAGATTCCTTTGAATCCGGCTGATCAAATAAAGACTTCGTTCATTACCCCGTACGGGGCTTACTGCTACACGACTATGCCATTCGGCTTGAAAAATGCAGGCGCCACCTACCAAAGGTGCATGCAAAAGTGTTTGCAGGATCAAATCGGCAAATGTTCACGCATATGTGGATGATGTCGTTGTAAAAACCAAGGAGATGCCTACCCTCCTTGACGACCTGAGAGAAACCTTCACCAATCTGAGAAGATTCCGGATGAAGCTCAACCCGGCCAAGTGCACATTCGGCGTACCGTCTGGCCAGCTCCTCGGCTACCTCGTCTCTCAGCGAGGGATTGAAGCCAACCCGGACAAGATCAGTGCCCTGGAGAAGATGGAACTGCCGCAGTGCCTCAAGGACGTCCAGAAGTTTGCTGGCTGCCTGGCCTCCTTGAGCCGCTTCGTCAGCCCTACCGGGGGAGAAGGCACCGCCTCGTATCAACTAATGAAGAAGGCGGACAAGTTCGTCTGGTCACCGCAGGCGGATGAAGCCTTCCGTGACTTAAAGCGCGTGCTCTCAACCGCGCCAATCCTTGCAACGCCGGCTTCAATGGAGCCGATGCTGTTGTACATCGCAGCCACCAACCGAGTGGTTAGCGTTGTCCTGGTGGTGGAGCGCAAAGAAGCCGAAAACAGAGAGAAGCTGGTCCAGCGCCCAGTCTATTACCTCAGCGAAGTGCTCTCCCAGTCGAAGCAAAACTACCCCCACTACCAGAAGGTCACCTACGGCGTCTACATGGCGGCCAAGAAGCTCAAGCATTACTTTCAAGAACATCCCATCAGGGTGGTTGCCACAGCGCCTTTGGCGGAAATCATCGGCAGCAAGGATGCCAACGGCCGGGTTGCCAAGTGGGCCCTGGAGCTAGCCGCCCACACTATCCTCTACGAGCCACGCACAGCCATCAAGTCGCAGATCCTCGCGGACTTCTTCGTCGACTGGGCTGAGATGCACACTGCCGCCTGTGCCGGATTCCACACATTGGAAGATGCACTTCGACGGCTCGAAGATGCGCAACGGCTTGGGAGCCGGCATCGTCATCACCTCTCCCAAGGGAGACCGGCTGGACTACGTCCTGCAGATCCACTTCGCCGCATCCAACAATGTGGCGGAATATGAAGCGCTCATTCATGGGCTGAAGCTGGCCAAGGAGATTGGCGTGCGTCGCATACTTTGCTTCGGCGACTCCGACTTGGTCATACAGCAAGCATCTGGCGACTGGGACGCGAAGGACGCCAATATGGCCTCGTACCGCTTCCATGTCCAGCAGCTATCCGGCTTCTTCGACGGCTGCGAATTCCACCACGTGCCACGAGCAAACAACGAGGCGGCTGATGCCTTATCCAAGATTGGCTCAACCCGGCAAGCCATCCCGCCGGGTGTCGCCTTGGCGGTTCTCAAAAAGCCGTCCATCATACCGTCACCGGACTCAGATTCAATATTCGTGCCGGCTGACCCGGGGGCTGCTCAATCCAACCCGGGGGCTTCATCGCCCAAGTCGGGGGCTAACAAGCCAAACCCGCCGGCTAGCATGCCGAACCCGGGGACTTCTCAGTCCAACCCGGGGGCTTCATCGCCAAACTCGGGGGCTAGCAAGCCGAACCCGCCGGCTAGCAAGCCGGACCCGGCGACCATGCAGTCGAATCCGGAAGCTCCCACGCAGGAGGCCCTGTTGGTCAGCGTATTCGAGATAAGATGCGTACCTTCATGGGCACAAGAATTCCTCTCCTACCTCACCGACGGTGTGCTGCCTGATGATAGAGTCCAGGCCAGGCAGATTGAGAGAAGGGCCAAGGCCTACACCATCATCAACCACCAGCTGTACAAACGCAGCGTAAGTGGGGTGTTCCAGCGGTGCGTCGAGCCGGCTGAAGGGATTGAACTCCTACGGGAAATCCATCAAGGAGAGTGCGGACATCACGCCTCATCCAGAGCCATAGTGGCCAAAGCCTTCCGGCACGGCTTTTACTGGCCGACTGCGCTCAGAGACGCAGAAGATTTGGTGAAGAAGTGCAACGGCTGTCAGCGCTTCGCAAAGCAAAGACACCAGCCGGCTTCCGCCTGAAAACCATCCCCATCACATGGCCATTTGCCGTATGGGGCTTGGATATGGTGGGCCCATTCAGAACAGCGCGAGGCGGCATGACACATCTCTTGGTGATGATTGACAAATTCACCAAGTGGATCGAAGCCAAGCCAATCAAGAAACTGGACGGCTCCACAGCCGTCACATTCCTCAAGGAAATCATTGTGAGATTCGGCTACCCCCACACCATCATCACCGACAACGGCACCAACTTCTCCCAAGGCATCTTCTCTCGCTATTGTGGGGAAATGGGAATCCGGATGGCCCTATCTTCTGTGGCACACCCAGAGTCCAACGGACAAGCGGAAAAGGCTAACGGCTTAGTCCTAGCCGGCATCCGGCCCCGGCTGGTGGAGCCGCTCGAGCGAGCAGCCGGCTGCTGGATTGAAGAATTGCCCAGTGTGCTGTGGAGCCTGCGCACAACGACAAATCGCTCAGTCGGCTTCACACCATTTTTCCTCGTATACGGGGCCGAAGCCGTCCTGCCGACTGATATCGAGCATGACGCGCCAAGGATCAAGCTCTACACAGAAGCCGAAGCCAAAGAAGCTCGCGAAGATGGAGTCGACCTGGTCGAAGAGGCCCGGCTGCTGGCTGAGTCTAGATCTACCATCTACCAGCAAAGCCTCCGACGCTATCACAGCCGGAAGGTCCAGCCCTTAGCATTCCGAGAAGGAGACCTAGTGCTCCGGCTGATCCAGCGGACAGCCGGACAAAGATAAATCGTCATCCCCATGGGAGGGTCCCTTCATCGTGAGCAAGGCAGTAGGCAATGATTCCTACTATCTCATAGATGCCCAAGAGGCTAAGAAAAACAAGCCGGACAAGGCTGACGAGGAGACTAAACGTCCCTGGAATGTCAGGTTACTCCGCCCATTTTACGCATGAGAGCAGGAATGTATGTATCCCTTGTATCCCTTTTGTGAGTTATGAAAAAGCTTGCGCCAAGAGCGCCGTTTCCGACAAGTTTTTCGCATACTTTACCTTGTTTCGCCAATTGGCTTGAACCCTCTCACGCGGTCGGCTCAGTAACGTGATCCGGTTTCCGACAGCCGGCTTCCGACCAGCTACAGACCGCAACCCGGCTGTCCGGCTGGCGGGAGTAAGGCCTAGGGAGCCGGCACGCGAAAAGCGACTAAGGGAAAGAGTAAAAGCGAGTTGACTTGCAACTTTTCATAAAAGTGCCGGATTGCCGAATTCAGCTCGTTCGACTGAAATACTGTCGGCCCCACCCAGCGGCCCGCTCTTGATCCGGCGACGGATCGCAAGTCGGACGTATGACCGGCAAGGGCACAGCCAAAGAGTGGGGTGGATGGGAAAAAGCGAACGAGTCGAAAGAAAGCAACTCGGTACACAATTGATTAACAAACACATTAAAGTGTGACATAATTAAAAGGCGATAATATTGTCTTACATCTGCACCCGGCATCCCGGGGATTTAATAAACTGTCTTGGCAAAAGAACAACTGAAAAGCAGGAAATCTAAGCCGGAGGGGCATCAGCGGAGCCGGCTGCCGGGTCGTCCTCAGGCACGTCTTCCGCCTCCTCATCATCCATGTATTCTTCATCGGATGGAGGAGGGTTCGGGTCCGCGACGAAGAGGGCCTTGTCGACGAAGCCGGCGATGGTGCTGGCTCGGGCAAGGCGGGCGGCCTTGAAGTCGGCTGGGAGCTTGTCCTCCACGCCGGCTCGCCGGAACTCAAGCTGCCCCAGGTCCACCTCGTTGTACCAGGAGAGGACGAAGGACAGCGCCATGTCGGCACCAGCGCGCGTGGCCGACTCCTTCCAGTCGAGGAAGCGGTCCGGCGCCCGCTCCATCGCGGAGATGAGGCCGGAGATATCTTGCGGCGCCGCCTCCCCAGGCCACAGCATGGGCACCAGCTCTTCAGCCGCCTTCCGGAGCTCCCAGCCGAGCTTGGTGACGGGCTCGATGCGGGCAGCCATGGACGCCAGGTGGTCCTCCATGGAGAAGTACTCCGAGCTGCCCTCGCCGGTCTCCCGCCTCCTGGAGTCGCGCGCGACGCCAACGGCTGCCAAAGCCGCGTCCTGCGTCTCCGGGAAGGCCGCTGCAAGAAGAAGAAGCAAGTCAGAAACCATCAAAGCCGAAATAAGCTGAAAAATGCAAATTTTCGAAGTCCTAAACCAAAAGGAAAAGCCTGGCGGCAGCCGGCAAGAACCGACTGCCGCCAGCCCGAAGATGAGGATAACGAAGAAATCAGAAGTTTCTGCTGCCGGCTGCCAACAAAAGCCGGCAGTCGACAGCCGAAAGCCGGCAAAGGGAAGGAACATAAAGATGCACTCACCCGCCAAGCCGCGATCAAGCGCACTGAAATCGTCGGTCCAACGCTTGGCGGTAGCCGTCAGCTCCGTGGACTTGGCAGTGACCTCCTCCTGCAGCGCAAGCCGCTGCTTCTCCACCTCCGACAGCCGCCGGCTCAGATCATCCACCTTCTCCTTCTCCGCCGTCCTGAGGGAGTCGAGCTCGGTGATGTGGTTCTTCTCCAGCAGGCGCAGCCGTGTCAGCTCCTGCTCAGCCAGCTTGAGCTTGCCTGCGGCAGATCGGCCCGCCTCCTCGCTCTCGGCGCACTGCGCGCGAGCAGCTCGGAGATCCGACTCCAGCTGCGGGACCTTGGCGGCCTCAACTGCGAGGCGGCCGGAAAGAAATGTCAGCCAACCAAGATTAAAAAAGAAATAAGACATCAAGTCGAAAGAAGCATAGAGCTTACCCTTGACAGCCTCCAGCTCGCGAGCCAAGCCGGCTCGCTCGATCTTAGCCTTGTGGTAGCTGGTCACCACCTGGTTGTACAAGAAGGTGCGCCGCTCCTCAACCGTCTGAAAGAATCAGTTGCTTAGACAAGACCTGGACTGGCTTCAGGCAGCCGGCCCACGTCTCGGAGGGCTACCAGGACAAGAAAATTGCAAAAGAAAAGAAAACACACCTTCTCAGCATCCTCCAGCGTCGCCAGCTGGGCAAGGGTCTCGGCGGCCTTGGTCTTGAGGCTGGCCCGATAGCCGGAGAAAAGCATCTTCATGGGCGCCGTGCCAGGCTGCCCCTCCCGGCTGAGTACCTCGCAGGAGTTCGCCTGATGCCATGCCCTCTCCATGGTTCCTGCCGAGCCGAAGCTGGAGTCGGAGGCGGACGGCACAGCCACCAGCCGGGCACCCTTGGCCACATGAAGGCCCTCAGACGGGCCCGCTGCGCCCTCCGTCCTCACCAGCGCGCGCGAGTCGGCGCCCTCCGTGCGCGCCGGCTCGTCCCTCGCCGGCTCCTGCCTGGTCGGCTCGTCCCTCGTCGGCTGCGGCGGCGGCGTCGCTCCGGGCGCAGAGGATGGCCCAGCCGGCCTGATTGTCTCCGGCGCTCGGGCGCCCTCCGGACTCTCGTCCAACTCCACCACGGTGGGCCTGCTGCCGGCTCCGGCCGCAGGCGGCGCGGCCCGCGCCGCCGGTCCTAGGAGCAGCCCCGCCGGCTCCGGCCCCGGCTGAAGGCGGCATGCCCCGCCCGGCCCCAGCGGCTGGGTCCAGAAGAGGCGTCCGGCGCGGGAACATGTCGTCCAGCGTCGGCTGCCGCGTTGGCTCGACCCGCGTGCCGCGATCTGGCGCGGAGGCCAGCGGCACGGCAAAGGAAGAAGCCCCTGTCGCAGGCGGCGGCGGCGTAGGTGCGCGCGAGGAAGGCTGTGGCGTCTGCTCCCTCCTCTGGCGCGGAAGCGGCGACACCACGCGTGGAGCTTGCCGGGAGCCGCCGCCCTGGGCAAACTTGATAGGGGCCCTAGCCGGATAAACAGAAAGATAATAAGCACAAAAGTAAGGAAAGAAAAGGAATCAAACAAGAAAAAGAGAGAGAGCTCACCCGGCTTGCTCCGGGACCTTCTTCGGCTGATGCCGGCGCTGTTTCTTCGCCCTCGACTCCGCGGCGGCGGTGGAGCCGGCTCTCTTCGTGCCCTTGGGCGCCGAAGTCGCCGTGGCGCTTGGCGGCCTCGTGCGCAGAGGCACGGCGGGGATTGGCCCCGTACCGGACGTCGCCGGCTCCTCCTCCTCCTGGTGCTCTGGTGAAGGAGGCGGATTGTGCTCCCCCTGGCCGCCTAGATCAGGCGCCTGCGGCAGGTCGTCGTCGCCGGCATGGTCGCCGGCTTGGTCAGCCGGATCGACGAGATCCGGCGTCCACCTCTTCGTCGCCAGGTCGCCGTCCTCGGCGTTCTGGCGCTCAAAAACCTAGAAAGACAGAAAAACATGAGCATAGCCGGAAGTCGGCAGAAGAAAAAGGAAGTCGGCCTCGCAGCCGCAAGCCGGAAAATGGCAAAGACACGAAGCTTACCCGCGCCGGTGGATGGTTCCTGTCGCAGGGCACCAGCCCGTAGCTCCAGTCCTCCGCCAGGTTCGCCTTGGTGATGTGGTTCACCCGGCTGGCCACCTGGGCCTTGGTGAGCGGCACCTTGGACGTCCGGTTCGGATCGAACCGGCCGGACATGTGCCCGATCTTGTGGGTGCGCATCTGGAGCGGCAGCACCCGGCGCTCGGCGATGGTGCAGAGAAGATCTTCGGCAGTCAGCCCGCCAGCGGTGGCTGTCGCCAGGAGATCCCAGAGAAGGTTCACCTCCGCGTCCGGATCCGTCGAGCGGGCGTTGTGGCTCCAGTTGATCCGGCCGACTGGAGGAGCCGGATTGAACTCCGGCAGGTTGATCCGGTCGACGAGCTCCCCCTCGTTGCGCACGTAGAAGAATGACATTTGCCAGTTCTTCACCGAGTCGACGGTGGGGATCTTGGGGAAAGGCGTACCAGGCCGGGTGTAGATCGAGGCGGCGCCGCAGGCTCGCAGGCGGCCGTCGTTGGTCTGCGCCTTCAAGAAGAAGAGCCGGCTCCAGAAGTCGATGTCGGGCCACAAGCCGGCGTAAGCCTCCATGAACGCTACGAAGCAGCTCAGGAGGACGCACGCGTTGGCCGGCAGGTGGTGCGGCTGAAGGCCGAAGTGGTCGAGGAATTGCCGGAAGAACGGCGGCCGGCACCCAGCCCGCGGTCGAGGTGCGCGCCGAAGACGACGCGCTCGCCGTTCCTCGGCTCGGGCTCCGTCTCCTCGCCGGGCACCCGCGTGATGACCGACCGCGGGACTCGCCGGAGGCGTACCAGGCGCTCGATGTCGTCCTCCCGCATGTAGGAGCCCCTCCACGATCCACTGGGGGACGCCATTGACGAGGTCGAGGAAGAAGATGACCAGGAGAGGCTGAACGGCGAGGAAGAACCTTGCGATCGCGGCGGCGACAGCGGCGGCTGAGGACGCTCCGTCGAGACGCGCGGCCCCGTGGCGCCGGATTGGCGGGGTGGCGGCGGCGGATCGGTGGAGATTCGCCCGCCGGAGTTCGCCAGCGGAAGATGTTCGCCGGAGCAGCAGCGAGCTCGAGCGCGCAGAGGATAGGGATGGGAGCAAGAGTGCGAGGAAGAAGAAATGGCAAGTGGCCGCCTCGAGGCGCCCCCCCGCGGCATTTATAGCCACCCGACGCGGGCGGTTGGCCTCCAAGTGGCGGTCGTGGGCCGTAACTCCTCCCACGTCGCCGGATTTACTGCGCCGTAACTGCGCCGTAACTCCTCCCACGTCCACGACGGTTACCGAAAACGGCCACACCACGTCGCCCACTACCGCACCGGATCCGGGGGAACATTGATGTGACCAGACGAACCGACCACCGGGCCAGGCGTCAGACCCGTCAAGTCGGGCGCAGGACCCGAGGCGGCGGAGACTCCGGCGCGCCGCAAGCCGGAGCCGGACCAAGAGTTCCACTCAAGCCAAAATTCATCAGCAAGGCGGAGGCGCCGTCAGATCTTGCAAGAAAGCAAAAACTGTACAAGTGTAAAAAGCGGCCGGCTAGAAGCAGCCGGCAGGAACGAGCCGGATGAGGGCGCAGCCGGCTGAATGGAAATTCTCAGTCGGCCCCTCCGAGTGCCGTCAGATATACTCGAGAAGCCAGGAAAACCTGCCTAGGTCCTTCTGGGCGCAGGACCTTGCCAGCTTCGGGGGCTAATGTCGGGGGGAAGACCCCGGATAGGGCAATGGACGCGGAGCGGCCGGCTGGCCGCTGGCCGGCTCGCGGCAAAGCCGGCTGAGGAGCAGCCGGCTGGCGCCGTGGCCGGCTGGTCCGGAAGCCGGCTGGCTCTAGGTCCTAGTCGGCCTGGCTACGGCCACCAATGCTGTAGCTGGGCCGGCTTCTACAAGCCATATCCGACTGGGGTTTGTACCTCAGACCGACTCGTGGCTGGCGAGTCTTGCACTGGAAGGAACCGGGTTGGTGATCCGGGTTCCTAAAGTCCACGCTGACTCCATCTTCCGTAAAGCGCGGGGCACTGTGGAGCAATAGTGCCGCGCGATGGACAGGCCGTCAGGGCTTACGACGATCCGTACTGGCTACAGTGGCTGACGGCGACAGGGACACCTCCTCCATACCGCTGACCGTGGCAGCCGGATGGGACAGGCCACGATGCCTCAACCACTCCTGACGTCACCGCCTCGGGAAGGAGCGGAAGCCGAAGCCGGCCCAGCCGGCCAGTAAACTATAGGGTCTTATATGTAAAGTGCCGGTGCCTATATAAGCCGCACTACCCCCTCTCGTGCAGGGGATCGATCATTTTATTGCTTTCACCTACCTACAGAGCTGCCCTGTGAGAGAGACCATCGTCTTCCTTAGCCTCTCAGGGCCAGCCGGACACAGCTCTAGGAGCACCACTGTACTGTGCGATCATCATATACACTCATAGCAGGAGTAGAGGTTTTACCTCCACCGGAGGGCCTCGAACCTGGGTACGTCGCCGTGTCGCTCGTGCCCATACCCGCTTCCGGATACCGCCGTGAGATCCCTCAGGAACCACTTCGATTAGCCACCCTATGGCATATGCCGTGACGATACCACGACACCCTCGGCTCTGCCTCCTATATAAAGAGCGTCGAGGGAAGAGAAAGGGATTGATTCATTGTCAACAAAACTACCGTAACTTTAGTCAAAACACCTTTGTCGGCTGAAACCTTCGAGATCTACTTGCCTTCCACTTCTTAGAATACCCAAGTCTACAATATGTAGGCATTGACAAGTTAACACCTTGTCATCCCGGGTGAAGGCGAAGGCGGTGTGCACCAACGACGATGAATACACGAAGGACTACTCGTCGGAGGGGGACACAAGCTCATCGGATGACGCGTCGAACGCCACTACCTCTTCGAAATTGGTGACAAGCAGGAAGCGCCTCCGTGAGGATGACGAGGCGGGGCCATCAAAGAAGAAGTAGCTTAATTTAGAAATTAGTGTGGACATATTTTTTCACAATTTTTATGTTTAACAACATGTTGCACTACTTTCAAAATCTCGATTCTACATACAAATTCCTTCTATGTATTGAAATGAAAATGCAAAAAATAAATAGAAAAATATTTTAATATTTGGGGGGCGCGTTTGGGGGTCATGGCTGAGCAGTGACACGCCCCAAACGCGGCACGAAGCAGAGGCGTCATCCAAACGCTCGATCCAACGCCGTTTGGTGGCCGTTTTGGGGGATGCGACTGGAGATGCTTTAATTGGCCATTCCCGACGCCAAAGCTTCCTAGTTTCATTCATTTTATCATAAGAACTAAAATAATAACATATTTTACTCACTTTATATACCAAATGTCATCATGCCATTTCTATCACAAATATGACTAATTACATTTTTCCATGCTTCATCAAACGAATTCTGTAGCAAAAATGCCTCATTCTCGTTGTTTGTCATCTCGCTATCCCTACAATTTTGCTCTCGTTGCCTTGGCGAAAGGGTGGAAGAAAATATTGAATGCTGCCATAGAGAGGGATGTAGCTATAAAGGAATCAGATGCTATGCTAGAACATCCAACACGCAAGTTCTCTTAACCCTATGATTGAATTAAATAAGTTAACAATTAGTATGATTACAACAATAGAAACACAATGAATTTGTATGGGCTGAAATAAGAAGTTAAATATACATTGGGACAACTTTCGTTGAGGTTGTCAGCCCACCCATGAGATGGTTGACCAGAAGAATACTCGCCGTGCGGCCAGCATTCACTCTAATATTCTTCTGATGTGCCAGCGAAATCTAATCTACCATATAAGAGCATGTCTAACAGACCTTTAAGGGGCAAATCCGTATAATAACCGCCGGAATACGGGTTTCGGCTCTACCCGGCCGTCTAGCCCGCCCCGTAAAAACGGCCCCCGTACTGATTTTTCCTGTTTTCGATTACGGGGCGGGTCTTCGCCCCTACTTGTGCGGGGTGGGAGCGGGGATAGAGGGCCAAACCAGTATCCCATTTCCGAAACCGCGCACGGACATTTCAGTCCCCCCCACCCGTTTTCCCCCGCGCGCCGCCGCTGGAATCCGTCAGATCCGCGCCCCTCCGTCGTCCGCCGAGCCGCGCCGAGCTGCGTCGACGCCCGCCGCACCTCCGCCACACCCCGGCCGAAGATCCGCGTCCCTCCGCGCGCGCTGCCGCCCTCCCGCCGCGGTCTTCTCCTCCGTTTTCGCCGGTGAGTATTCCTCCGCGTTCTTCTTCGTTCTCGCCGGTAAAATGCTCGTGTTTGGGGCTGATGTATGCTACACCGTGGTAGATGGCTTCGAAGGATGTGCACATGGCGGATTTGAACGCGACGTCGACCGATTGGTCCTCGTCGGATTCCAACGATTCGGACATCGACGAGTTGCTCAACGACGACGAGACGGAGATGATGCTGCCCCTGTTCGGCATGAAGCACATGGAGGACCGCGCCAAGCTGCTGGATCAGCGGAAAGGATCCGTGATGGGGTGTATGTGCATTCCGCGGAACCGCGCGCTCGACCACGAACAACTGATGTAAGATTATTTTGCCGAGGTACCGACCTATCCTCCCCGCCTCTTCCGTAGACGGTACCGACGAGACGGAGATTATTTTTCCGAGGTACCGACGAGACGGAGATTATTTTGTTCGAGAGAATCGTCAAAGATTGCGATGCAAATTGCGATTATTTCAAGCAAAGAAGAAACCCTGATCGGATTGAAGCTTTTCTTGCAGCTCATCGAGGCATTGAAAATGCCGAGACTCATCACCATCTCACCCAAGATCTGATTGATCACCATTGGCAGTTGCATGGCCAATGAGTTATTACATTCATTTCCCATTGTTGTATGTGTGAAACATTCATTTCCTATTGTTGTATGTGTGAAACATTTGTTATTTGTTTAATTCTTCCATTAGAACATTTGTTGACATTTCCGAAAAACATTATTGTAATAATTATGACGATTATTGTGTGATGTAAAACATTTATTTTATGTGAATGTTGTGTTGGTTCTAATATCCAATTTGTCAAAAAAACCCTGTTTTGAGGGGTTGAAAAGACCCCGTATCCCCACCCATTCTGTTTTACGGGGTGGGGATACGGGGTCTGCTAGCTCGTCCGAGTTTTCGGCCGGCGAAAAGTGAATACAGGGTCCTCTACTCGCGTTTTAAGGGGCGAAAAAATACGGAGCCTGTTAGACATGCTCTAACAACAACGATATGACATTTCAGTCACACTGCATAAGACAATCTTATTTCAAAAGGTATTTTATGTAGTGTACGGAAATGTTACAATAGCAACTGCTGGATATTTACGGAACTCCATGAACGGGAGTAGTTTGATATAATGTTACATGCAAATAAAGGCTTAAGTTATTTCTATGGAAATTTTGTTAACAAGATAATAACAACTAAGAAGGTAAAAACCATTTCCGTGAGCTCCCGTGCTGGTTTAGTTGGTAGACAACCACCACTTGATTCATCCAAAATTGATGTAGATACTAATTCTCGATGGCAGGCAATTGTGGGGAGGAAACTTTTATGCAATGTCGCAGAAATATGTACATATTTTCAAACGAGTCCAAGCTAGACATAAAAAAAACTAATTGTGTTGACTAAAGTCAGGACAAAAGATGTAAATGAACTTTCTTGAGAAATCTGAACCTTTTTTTGAACGTGAACTTTTTTCAAATCTGAACAGTTTTTAATTTTGAGGTTTGTTTTCAAATCTAGACAAATTCAGATACTTCGAAAAATTTAAAAAGAAAAGAAGAACATATAGATAGAGTGGAGACCGAGCAGAAAAGAAGGGAATGATGCGATCGAATTGGGACCGTCCCACGCGGGACCGTCTTTGACGCGTCAAGGCGCTTGCCTTCGGGCCAAGCGTTCAATAGGAACTCCTGAAGAAAACACACGAACCCCGTATGCCAGCAAGGTCGGCGGTTAACCAGCGCCACACCCCAAGCCCAGTATGGCCTGTTCCTAGTTCGCAAATTTTAAAAATGTTCACAAAAACCACTACGTAAACTAATCAAGTAGAGAAACAGAAGAGTAAGTAGAGAAATGGAACGATGATTTAGTACGAAAATCTCTTTTTACAGTGAACGGTACCTACAGCAGTGACGTCAGTAATGACGTCAGCCATGTGCTACCCAATTTTGTCACAAAATTGTGAAACAAATTTGAAACATAACTGAAATACTAATATTTTTGTGAAACAAACCGTAGTGACGTCAGCAATGATGTCATCAGTTTCACTTTTTGTCAGACTGTTTCACAATATTTTCCATGTATCACTTTAGTTTCAAAAAAATTTCACTTATGTTTCAATTATTAGTTTTATATTAGACAAATGTCAAAAGACTCACCAATCTCAAAGCAGAGAGTGGATGGTAGATATGATACCTACACCTACCGGCTCCTTTAAAATCGCCGTTCTATGATTTAGTACAACCATAGGAGCGCAACCGTGAAGCCACGATTGAATCAATCGGAATGCAACTGGAATCAAACTCGAACGTGGTTAATGAACATGCGCCAAGCCCACGTACAACTAGGGCATGTACCTTCGGCACCATTCCTGCACCGACCAGGCCTGCACGAAGCCTATATGCTAACCAGGTGGGCAGTTAGCCAGTTACCACCCAGCGCCGCACACCTCGCTAGCGTAATATGGGCCTGACCAGTTTACGTTTTTTCTTCACGTTTCTACGTTTTCTTCATTGCGCAGTATGGGCCTAGTCTAGTTCGTGTTATTGCCTTCACGTTTCTTCGTTTTCTTCATTTGCTTTCCTTTTTCATTGTTTTCTTCCTTTTCTTTTCCGTTTTCTCATTTTTTTCTTTTAATTTCATTCCATGCTACATACTATGATTTCAGTTGACGGTCATAAGTAACATGCATGTGTCGTGACGTGAATATAATCACAAGCTTAGTAGATGTCAAGTCCGTCTTGATTTACTTACTTTCAGACAACGGAAGCAACTTGGAAGAGCAAGTTGCTCTTATTTATATGGACTCACTGTTAGGTCTAATTCTTGACCACACACATACGGATCAGTTGTTAAACTTAGCTGCGTAAGATGCAAAACAACATGTATGATATATACCAAGTCTTGTAGAGACGGTCGTCCAGTCTTGATTTTATCATTTTCTGGTCGTATATCATGTACACATTGCATGATCGTGGAAATGGCGAGTCACGCAGCATTATTCTCTGGGCAACTTGATATTATGTGTCATCGTAGTTATCTATCTCAGGAAAACGTTCAGAACAAAGTTACCATCAAACGGCACGAGATTGACCGGAAAGACAATCTGGTGGTAATCAGGGGCGGAGCGTCTTGGAGGCCATACAGGGTTGTGGCCCAGTCTTTGCACAGGCTAAATAGCCCATGTATTTCTACTACTTGTTTGAATTTGCTTTATCTCACCCAGTCTATAGAAGCTTTGATGGTTTGCATCGTTGTTTGGTGGGTACCACTATAAAAAGGGCTACCTTCACGGAGGTCCAATCCCACGCCCTGATGCAGTCCGCGCTCGACACGTGGCATGTTGTTTGTCGCGAAAAACGTGCGGCCATACGTACAAGGGAGCCAACGACGCGCGTACTTTCGGGGGAACGTGCCCCCACACCCCGCACTCACCTACTCCCTCCGTCCACAAATAAGTGGACGCGCACGATTTTCAAGAGACCTTAAATTTTTTGTTAAAAAATTCCTCATTCCTTCAATAAATCTGCTCATTAATCAAAAAGATGCTTTGATTTAAGTGTTAATAAATGTTGTGCATGCTAGTAACCAATAAAACAGCATTGAGAAACCAAAAATGATTAATGGGGCTGAAATCAAGGCATGCACTAGGGAATCTAAACTTAAAGAATATACCAAAAAATCTAGATGTACACTTATTTGTGGATTTCTTAGAAGGCTAGATATGCACTTATTTGTGGACGGAGGGATAGCAAACATTGATAATTTTTCTATGCTACCACGTTAGCATGTACGAGTATGTTACACACGAACTAAAGTACGAGTACTTCAAAGTATATCAAAACTACGAGTACACTCGAAACTACGAATACACTGAAAGACAAGTACAAATCATTGAACAGTCGAGTACAGTTGCATATAGAGAACGAGTACAATTACATACACGAGCAAGTACAAGTACAATCGCGCTCACGAGCGAGTACAAGTACAGTCGCGCACACGAGCGAGTACAGTGACGCATACGAGCGAGTACAGTCACGCAGATGAGCGAGTACATTCATGCAAACGAGCGAGTACATGTACAGAATTACAGCGATGCACACGAGCAACTACAGGTACAGAAGTACAGTCGCGTACACGAGGAAGTACTGATATAGAAGCACAGGTACAGTAGCGCACACGGGTAAGTACAGTTACTGAGTAAAGGGAAAATTGCACCAAATACACTAAAAACAGAAATACTTATCAGTTGAAACACGAGTACAGTTAGGTACACACCACATGTACAATCATCATGTTATTGGAAGTACGAAAAAAAAGTATCTCCAAACCTATCAACATGGGATCTAGTTTTAAAGATCTCAACACGAGGATCTCAAAAGTGAAAACGGTTCGCAATTTGGACTTACGGTTCTCCAGATATTTTATTTTGAAAAAACGAATCTAGAAGAAAAAAGGAAAACTGACACAACTCAGTCTTCTCTCTCCTCCCCACCTTACTTCCCCTTGTGATACGTGGCGAGCAGGGAGACCACTTTCCAGAGATTTTCTCGCACCATAGCGTGCAACTTGTCATGTGCGGAACGAGTTGCCTTCCGTTCGCGAATGTCGGCTTTTTTTTTAACGATTTCGTTGTTTGGTTCATGCTTTGTTTTCGGTCACGCTCCGCCACTGGTGGTAATCATCCCCGGGCAGCCTTTCTGTACACATGGTCTTTGTCATTATATACTTTATTCACATTATTGGTGTGTAGCTTAACATGAAAGCATCAGCTTTACTAATCAAGAAGAAATGTCAATGCAGCCAAGTGCCAACAACAAGCTTGTACATGTCAAAGGGTGGCGGTGGTGCCGGTAGCCATGCTTAATTAATACGTATTTTCCAATTTTTCTTCCACAGTTCCACTTACTTGCATTCCGTAACATAGAGAGAGATTTTGAAGAACAAGAAATCAATATGCACGAGATAGAAGAACATGATGTCCCGGTTAGGTTTCTCTGTATCAATTTATTGCTGCGCCAGTCCGGGGAGCCCCCTCCTGCCCCTCCCTCCCCTCGCCGCCACCGGAGGTGTCGCCGGGCAAAGCCCGCGCGGCATGGCGGTGGCGGGGGCTTCAGATGGCCGCGAGCATGGGGGGGTGGAGGCGGCACCCATGATCTTCTCTGGTGGTGGTGGTGCGCGGCGTCGATCGAAAGGCGAGGCGGCGCCGGTGGGGGCGTGGCCGGATCTTGGCCCTTGGGGCCTGGAGGTGGCCGGCTGCTGCGCCTTCTCCTCCGCGTGAAGGGATGCTCCGTCCACATCACATGGGAGCCGGGGCAACGACCCCGGGCATGGTGGCGGCGACCTCCTCCCCGGAGGTGTACGACCTCGTTGGGATCTAGGATGGGGTATCTTGGGATCCCACACAAATCTCCAGCGGTGAAGATCCACTCGACGACGAGTTTAGGGTGACGGGGCAGCCGGTGAAAACCGTGCTTCGCTCTTGGGCTTGGCAGATGATGGTGGCGTTGCTTGGCGTCGTTACCTTGTCGAAGGCATCGTCTTTGCTTGTCTCGTCACTCCACTCGGTGAATTGGAGATGTGTGGCTGCCGGTGAAAATCATGCTCTGACCCTGGTCATGGCGGGCGATGGCGACGTTATGCGTCGTTACCTTCTTGAAGGCATCGCCGTCGCAACTTGCATCTACTCACTCGTGCTGCTCCGAGGAAAACTCTAGATCTGGGTCTCTCGGATCGAACGTTGGCGGCGCTACTTGCGTCGTTCTACCTCCTGGAGCATCTTTTGGAGCAGCTGCTAGATGTTAGCAGATGTTGGTGGAGTGGTATTCATCTACCACATTGTTGGCGCTGAGTCTCGATGCCATGGTGCTACAGGGTATCGACGACGGATGCGAGATGATGTATGCGTGCAGGATGGTGGACCATCTGGCATCATGGTGACATCGACGACAGGTCTTGCAAGGTTAATGCGATGATCTCTCTTGAAGATGGAGTCGAGGAAGACGTCGGTAGCAACTTATGTGGCATATGCGTTAGCGTGCGTTGAGAGTCTACTTGACTGGATGTGCTTCTCACCTGCTATTGGGCGGTTTGGGAAGATATTTGATTTTTTTGGTTGATGTGAGTTGTTGTATTATCACCCTTCATCCCACTGTAGGTTTAGTAAGGTGGCTTCGAGGTTGATCTTTTATATTGATTTTGTAAGATTTTATGAATAATCTAATAAAAAAAAACCGTGTGCATTCTTTTTTTTTTTGCGGTGATAAATACAGAAGTACAACGACAATTACACAAAGGCCCACATAAGAAACAAAAAAGCAGCCCAGCCCTTATGCAACTTGACCACGCCGGAGACGACGAGCGCCGTCGGTGGCGCGCCGCTGCTCGAACTCCGCTTGAAGCCTTGGATCCGGAGCTCCCCCAAGCCAGCGGGAAGTCGCCGATCGCCGATCCCACAGGATCTACACCTGAAGCCGCCGTCGTCGTCGCGCCGCTGCACATCTGCATCCATCAGACGATCCTGAGCCAGATCCGCCGTCTCACGGACTCCGGCGAAGGGGGAAACGAGCCGAGCAGCTCCACAGAGCCGCGGACTCGCCGTAGGCAGCAGGTCGACGCTGGAGCTCCACGGAACACCACCGTCGAGGGGAAGGACTGCCACCTGCAAAAACACCACCGGCCACGCCTCCTCCACCATGACGCCGCCGGCTGAAGCCCAACACACACCTACTAAACATATGCACAGATCCGTCGATTCCCCGTCCTCCCGCCGCCGGAGCGGCCGCCGGAGGGCGGGGAATCGAGCGGATCGACGGCGAAGTGGTGGCGCGAGTTGAGAGTTCCAAAAGTCGCCTTCCTCTACAGTAGACGGGGAAAGGAGACGCTCCAAGGTGCGGTCTAGCCACGAGTTAAGCTGGGGTAATATTTCATCCATTTCGAAAAAAAGGAGATAGAAGAACATGCAGAACACGGACGAATAATAGAAGTAATGTGTTTTTTCATGTGTGAATCCTTAAAAGAACATGATATGGTGCAAACAAATTACGTATTTAATTTTTTTGCGGGACTATTACTTACTTGGAGGCAACGGTACCCCAACTTGTGATTCATTTACTCGCCTTCCTAAACATCTTGACCGGGACAGATGGTGTCCAGACAAGATGTACCAGTGCGGAAGTGCCTCTTGAGTACTTTGAAAGTCCCCTTTGCACCCGCTATGTTTCCAGTGAATCTGGGCCGGCCAGTTGGTGTACCAACTTGCCGTTCAAATGCCTTCGTACTGATGCCACTTGATTGAAGCCAGGAAATCTAGTGGTGTCATTGTTTATCGTTAAAGAGTGGTTCAGAAGAGGATTAGCAGAAATCGTGGAGTTAGCAGGGGAGCACATGTCTGTGAAATAATGACGTGTACATTGGTGCCCCAACTTCTTTTTATTTACTATATATATTCAACAGTCTTTGTCCGGGCCAGTTGGTCTCCGAACTTGTGAGTGATCATTTGCCTCTCGAGCATGAATTTGGTTAAGGTGCGAAATAACGCGGTTACTAGCGAGTAACCAGAATTCCCATCCCATTCTAGTAAATGAGTTTATCATGCAAAAAAAATCTGTCCATCTGAATTTGGTTTGAATTTGTGCTGGCTGGTTAGTGAAACCTAAACCATGTGTGTTCCCCCGTCGCTATAACCAAATGTATGTCCCAACTCATTTGTCCGAGAATTCCCATTCCTTTGCCCATAAACATTATATTCAAAATATTTAGACATTATTAAGTTCGAAGTTCAAATAAATGAAATCTCATCCGCAATTTGACCGTTTATCCTTGAGAACCACGGTTAGCGAAAATCCTAGTTGCCTCTAGTTTTTTTCTTACTGGTATGCAAATCCTTACTCTTGAGTATTATGTGGATGTGCACGCTAGTGTAGGGATAGCACCATAGGGTATGTGCCTATATTCATGGGCGGATCTAGAGTGTTAGCCATGGGGGGCAGATGCCCCCACTCAAAGTTTTGTCCCTTTGTATTAGTAAGTTAAAAACAGTCATTTGCTCCCACTTAGCATGAGATTTTCCCTCATTAGCACATTTTCGCTCCCTCTTGATTTTGATCCTGGGTCCGCCCATGCCTGTATTGGTAGTGTCACCCCATATCTATACCCATCCCCTTCAATCTTACCAATCTCCCGTACCCATAACCATCAAAAGGTACAAGTTTTTTCTATACCTGTCACCCGTCAGGGTAAAAGGGTACCCACGAGTAAAATTACCCATGTTACAACCCATCAAATTTTGAGCAAACAATAGTGGTAAACAACAACATATAAGAATAATTTATAAACATCAGCACATACTTATGAACAACAAACAAAATATAAACAACAACACTTATCCATAAACAACAACACATAGGTGAAACGATCTTAACTAGGAACCTATGTCCTAACTAACCTACCAGCGATCGTGGGACGAAGCATAAGGTTCAACCTAGCTACGTGAATGCTTGATTATGGGACATTAAGTACGCCGTAATGTTACATAGGTCTAATTTGTCCAATTTGGATTGTTCCATGGGTACGCGGGTATGGATTCTACGATCCAATACTCGTACCTTTTTTTAGCAGGTGGGTATGATATTTTTTGATTTACATAATCATGGGTAAATTTGTATTGCATACATGTACATATAATAGGTTTTTACCCGCTGGGTATGCGGGTAATGGGTACCCATTATTGCCATCCCTACACTTGTCGTTCGACGAATCATGGCCAATTGGTGTCCCCACTTGTCTTACAAATGCCTCCTGAACATGGTATCCACTCATTCTTCTAAATCTAATGTCTTTATCTGCTAAGTCTATTTCTAAACATGATTAGTACAAAACAATCGGTGTGATATATTTGAGTTGTATGCTAGGTCCGCTTCTAGTCTTGACTCATACTGTGGGCGATACCGTTTGCCCTCGATCGTGCCCTTCTTGCAAGTCTAGTTGTGTCATTGTTTATTGGTAAGTGGATTATGACGAAAGCGTTGGTGTCAAGTGTTGGTGTCATTTGACACCAACGGTTGCATGCTAGATCCGCTGCTGCTATTTGAATACTCCGGGCCGGCGATACCATTTTGGCTTGATATGGTGATCCAAATAATGGTGTTGTGTTAGCATTGTCGCCGATGCCTCCTGACCAACTAGGTGTTTTCCACGAGGAAGAATGAAGGTTCTTTTTTTTTCTGCGAATTAATGAAGGTTCCTATACAGCAACATGTGTTGGCTACTCCAAGAGTCTATATAAACGAAGCTCCGTGTTCTGGCTCTTCCACAGTTATTACTGGTTGTAGAGCCACAAAGCTAGTATCAGCCAGAGAAATTGATTGAAGATCAACCTCGAACTGTTTGAAGGTAATTTCATTTCGCAGTTCATTTTCCACCATCTCTAGGATTATCCTTGTTATGGCATGCATCATGAATGAGCTAATTAAGGAACGGTTGCGGAGTAGCTTTTCTCAAAAAAGGGCAGTTCTCTTTTGTTAAACAAAAACTGTCTTCGTCTGGGGTCCCATTGTTTCACCATTTAGGGTATGCGCGCGGTCCGTAGGTGTCGAACGAGGCACTACTTAAAATGGAATTAGAATAGACTGCATCTCAGATTTTCCCGATTTTTGTGTTTCCAGTGCAAGTAGGAATATGGGAAGCATAGGAGGAGCGAGAGCGATGACGGTGCAGGAGCTCGCTGGTGCCATCGGCAAGCCCGACGTGCCAATCCAGTACGTCGTGCGCGAGTACAATGAGCAGCAGCTAGAGGCGGCCGTCACGGCACCGGTCCCCGTCATCGACCTCAGCCGCCTTTTCGAACAGGACGGCGACGAGGCAGCCAAGCTCCGGTCAGGGCTCGACTCCTGGGGCCTCATCTTGGTAAGTAACAATCCTGTCAGGTGCCAGATGTTGAAGAGGGATCTGGCATGCATGCATTATGTCGACCGCTTAGCATGCATATGTTCCTGCAGGTCAGTAACCATGGTGTAGACGCCGCCGTGATGGACGGCATGAGAGCCGCGTCGAGGGAGTTTTTCCGGCGGCCACTCGAAGAGAAGCAACGGTATACAAACCTGATCGACGGCGAGCAGTTCCAGTTCGAGGGGTACGGGAATGACCATGTGAGGTCGCCGGACCAGATCCTGGACTGGACCGACCGCATATACCTCAAGGTGGAGCCCGAGGACGAGCGAAGCATTGCCCTCTGGCCAGCGCATCCCGAAACATTCAGGTGACCGGCAGGCCGATCGATCTCACAGAGCGATGCTTTGTTTCTTTTATGAAGCTAGGATCATCATATCAGCTAGATCAAACTATATTGTTGTGTTGCAGGAATGCTCTGGACGGATTCACGAAAGAATGCGGGGGAGTGAAGGACAGCCTGCTCCGGGCAATGGCGAAGCTGCTGGAGCTTGATGACGATGACTACTTCATAGACCAGCTTGGTGACAGGGCGTCAACTTACGCCAGATGCAGCTACTACCCGGAATGTCCGAGGCCGGAGCTCGTGTTCGGCCTCAAGCCCCACTGCGATGGAACCGTTGTTACCGTCCTGATGGTCGACGACACCGTCGGCGGCCTGCAAGTTCTCAGAGATGGGGTCTGGTGGGATGTACCCGTGGTGCCTCACGCACTCCTGGTCATTATAGGAGATCAAACTCAGGTACGTTCATATATATTCTCAAGTGGTAATAATCTCCTTTTCCGAAAAAAAACACTGGCAAATGAGTTACTGACAACAGTTTCTAAGCTCTTTGCCTGATCGTGTTAAAACTTGTGTGACAGATAATGAGCAATGGAATCTTTAAGAGCCCCGTGCATAGGGTTCTGACAAATGCAAAGAAAGAGAGGATTTCGGTGGCTCTGGACTATTCAGTTGACCCCGAGAGGGAAATCGAGCCATCGGCTCAGCTGGTCAATGAGGAGAGACCGGCGTTGTACAGAAAAGTGAAGGTCAAGGACTACACTGCCTCTCTTTACGATCATTTTTCCAAAGGGGAAATGGTTATCAATAAAATACACACATAACCAAGTATTGTATCATATGCATTGGTTTCATACAACAAATGTGGGCATTTTGCAATAAATGACTGCAACAATGTATCCTTACATTCCAAGTAATTTCAGGTTCTGCCATGGTCTGCATAATAATTATAAAAAGCAGTTACAAACATGGTGAATGTATTTATTTATGAAAGTATGTGATGACTATATTTTCACTTGAGAAATCCAAATGTTCTTTATATAGTCGAGTATAAGTTCGAGAGAGGCCCGTTTGTGGGTTTCAGCGGGTGCTAAGTGTATGGGTGCAATGATGCTGGGAGAGCTAAGTCATTTTACTGTCTTGTAAATTTCTCCTTAATTAACAGATTTAGACAAAGCTTTTGACCCAATAAAAAAACTGAAAGACTTAAGACGAAGAACTACTTATCCAAATTTTTTTTGTAGAATTCAGCATGTCATGAAATCTAGAGATATAGTCACTACCTAGCTTCATTTTGTATTTGTAGTGGAGAGAATGCAATTATGACAGATCCATCTAGAAAGTGCCCCAAACTAAGCATAACGCGAAATATCCCCGTATCCTCTGAGAGTAAGCAAATGTAAATTACATCTCAGACAAAGAAATTATACAATACATTATCTTGCCTAGCTAAAAACTGTTTTTCTCACTTGTTATTTTCTATATTTATTAATGAAACTTCATATCATAGAATAGCACAAAAAATACAAATAATTGTATTTGAATAACTAGTGTGTCAAGGACTGAAGGTAGCATGTAAAAAGTATTATTTAGTCTATTTTTTAGAAATGGAAAAAAGTATTGTTTAGTCTGGTTATGCAAACACATTATCATTGTGTTGCCCATGAAAATCAGTTTCATAGTATAACAACTTTGCAAGTTTATAACAGTAACACGTGTATGGTTGTAGGAGTTGTTTTCTTGGGTAGTAGTTCGCTTGTGTTGTAGGTGTTGCTAGCGTTTGTGGTTGTTGGTGTCGCTATAATGGTTTTTTTGCCCGGTTTTCCGTTAATTAACTGTGCATTTCTCTACTTAATTAATAGATTGGGGCAAAGATTTTTCCCCCTTTCAATTGTTTTTTTGTCAAACTTATATGGGTCGGACCTCGAAACAACCTTCAACATTTTGACATATTGCCAAAATTTTTAAAGCTCTTGGGATAGTACGGAAGAAGATTATGTACAAAAGTTGCTACAAGTGCACTGTGTTCAGATTTTTCTTATTTAATACAAATCTTACGCCATTATTGATGGAAAGATACACATTATGATATGTGGGGTAGTGAAAATAAGAAAACAGAGATTATTAATATGTAAATTGGAAGTCTATTGTTTTGCACGACGGGCCATTAGCATCAATACCATTGGTTTTTCCGTGCTCACAGAAGAACTGACAATTCACGAAAAGATTTCTCCAATCGTCCAATCATATTCATCTCTAGATGAAAAATCTAGATGTACAACTGCATATCAACGTTATATCAATCCTCATATATCATTGAATTAATTCAAATAATATTTTTATAGAGGAGATAAAATGTTTACCAAATAATCTCATATAAAGTTTGGCATATTTTATGTGTTCATAAGGGTAGAGGGGTAGTTAGGGTTTCATGCATGAGCAAGCTAGCCGATCGGCCAAGTGGTCTGGTGACCCTTATCACTATAATGTTAACCCCGCAAGAGAATGCCACGTAATATCCAATATTTGAATGGATGTGTATGAATACGGTTTACATGTCAACATTTATGGTATCTTGGGTGTAAAAAAATGGATGAATCGACACTTCGAGGAAAAATGTAGAAGAGAGTAGAACAAAGAAAATAAGATGCATGAATGAATCATGTTCACTTGCGGAGTTCATGATTTCTGAAAGCAACCAAGAAGTGGTTGATTTGGAAAGATTCGAATCTTATAAGAACTATGTATATGGGTAGCTAGTTAAACATGAGCAAGAAAAAAATGTTGGACATATGCTAACATTCTATCTGGGTAAAAAAAAAGGAAGTAATGTTGTGGTTGCACAATTGAGTATGGTTTCGAAGAAATAAGACTGATAACATCTAGAGAATGATGACCATGTGTAGAAACATCTCAAGACATACACATGACCCTCCCAACAACTTGGACTTCAGGAAAGATTTCTACCAAAAATGCAAGAAGGCTTGCTCAATGGGTTAATATTGGTAAACCTCTTAAATGTTTCTTTATTAAATGATAATTAGACAAAAAATCAAGAGTTTGCATGATGACTAGGACTCTAGGAGAGAATAAACAAGCTCGACACAACCATCCGGTATCGAACTGTACATTATGGGCACAAATTTAATTTCATATTTATATTTAAAAATGTTGGACATCAAGTATTTTAAATATGAAAATAATTTTCCTTCATGCCCGTTCGAGTGCGACGGAGGGGTTCCCCCTGCTTTTCCATTGGCCTAAAATGGGCACCGCAGCCGCTAGTAATATTATCTTGCTGACTTTTTATTATTATGATCATCGATACATATCAATTTCCTAATACAAGTAACTAAAAGATCTTGTTAAACTTCATAAATCACAACTAGCTCAAGGGTGTTGTGTTGTTCAAGGAATGAACAAAAGATGACAAGCACACAAATGAACTTTTTAAGAGAGTGGATTTTGTACCTTACATGCATGAGTGTAGGTGTGTTCTGGACCGTCGATTTATTTCTCGAGATTCCCGATCGCCTTGGTAGATGGAAATATTCCTTTCTCTCTCCCTCTTTTATCCAAATCTCAAAGAAAAAAAAACGATGGTGATGGGAGCACCCACACCCATGCGTGTAACTACAAAAATATTTCCAACCTTTTAACTCATGGTTTCTTGTCAAATCAAGCCATCATCATATGCGTTCGCTAGAAGATAAAGATTCATTCATCAGTTGATATAGCTAAAATGCGATGCTCTTCATGGACCAGAGGTGTGTTCTGCCCTGCTCACGTTGTGAACACACCTCGGAGTACCAGTTCAAGAGCGGCTCCTGACTTAGGGATCAGTCGGGGCCGCGCCAGGTGTGTTGTTGGTCAGGGACATGCAATATGGTTCCTAATATAAGGATGATATGCCAACAGCTGCTTAGCTAGCCGAAAAGAATATGTCTGTAGCAAGTGTCAAGTCCCTCTAATAGTATTCAATTTTAGACAACAGATGCATGCATGTAGACAGAGCAAGTTGATTTTATTTGTATGCACTGGTTGTCACGTTTTTTTTTTTTTGCATCATATATAGATCAGTTGTTAGATTTAGTTATGTAAGGCACAAAGAATGCACGTGGGATATACCAAGTCTTGCATAGACTCTCATGTAGTCTTTATAATTATGTATACCAAGTCTTGCAGAGACGGTCATTTAGTCTTCAATTATAATTTTCTAGCCATGTCATGTACACATTGCATGATCATTATGGCTCGTGAAACATGATTTTGTCGGCAACTTCATAGCTGTTGAGGTGTACAAGTGGATTACACTAGCCCTTTTATCAGTTTAGACTTTTTGTTGCATTGTTGGGTAGTGCATCAAATTTGCCATGGCATCAGAACCTAAGGTTTTGAGTTCAAGTCCTGCCTTCAATTTTTTCTAAATTCTAAAATTATTGGTGCCCCTCCATCTGAGTTTACACGCCACTTCCATCCATGTATTGGCCTCTTTTGAGCCATACATCTGAGTTTACACGTGTTGACTTAGCATCTGAAGGCCGGTCTATCGGTCTGAAGACAGTGGCAGCCTATCAAAGCTTGACCAGGGAAGACAATGGCAGCCTGTTTGAAAACATCGTAGTGGTTACAGGCAACTGTGCTGATGAAGATTAGCAGCAAGTTTTTTTTTTTAATTTAATTCACTGCCAAATGATCCTCCTGTTCTAGCACCATGTGCAGGTCTGAATGTCACTGGGGGCTCTAGATCCAGATGTACCGACGACAACTTGTTGCCAGCTAGAACGCTTTGGAGCCGACGTAGCAATTGTCAAATTGACGTGCAACAGGGCCGATGGAAGGTGGCTAAAAACACAGGTAACTAAGTTTGTTACCCATGTCCAGCAATTATTTAGGTGCCTTACTGTCTGATGAACAATCTAAGTGTTCCTTAGTTCTCGAGGGCTAAACTAACAGTGGAGTTCATTATTACCAATGATTAGCGATGGCGATGCGCAAGGATGGTGGTAGCTAGAAGAACTCTGAGACAACTCTAACCTCGTGTCTGTGTAAAAAGCAAGAAAGAACTATAAGAGAACGATAGACGACGTAGAAAGAATTGTGTTGTTTATCAGTGCAGGTTGTCTTTAAATAAACATGGTGTGGTTGTAAAAATTTACATATTCATTTGATGTCCACACTTGTTGTGCAATTGCCTCTTGAGTACTCGTGTGGGGCGTACCCACTTTTCTTTCAGAGAATCTGTGCTAGTCGATGTCGTAAGTCCTAACTTGCCTCCTTCTTACTAATGCCGCTTGAGGGAAGTTTGGAAATCTAGTGGTGTCATTGTTTATTGGTAAGAGCTACTCTCTATTTTTAAAGAAGGATTAGTGCAAAGGATAGTCACTTGACACCAATGGTTGTTTGCTAGCTCTGCCCCTGTATTTGAAAAGATACCATTTTGGCCTGACACGGTGTCCCAAATCGTGAAGTTAGCAGGGTGAGCATATGCTGTCTGGACCGACTATGCATTTTCGCTCAAGAGCTTCCTATGGCAAACCTTTTGTAAGATATTACACCAAAGTCTATATAAACGAAGCTCCCTCTTCTGGATCTTCCACAATTAAGTTGCTATAGAGCTGCCATATCCAATTGATTGAAGATCCATCTCCAACGGATTGAAGGTAATCATCAACTGAATGATCTCTAAGAGCTTACGTACCCTGGTTGAAGGCCCTAGCTAATTAAGCAGCCGATTTTCTAACCTGCTGCCGTGATTGTTGCTCTTACTAAAAAAGAGTAAATGATGTTCTTTTAAAATACTACCTTACTTTCTCGGGGTTATTTATCGACTAGTGTTGCTGTAACAGCGTGACTTGGATCGAGCAACGCAGAATGTTGACCAAGGCGGTGGACCTCCGGTCGGACACTGTGACGAAGCCCTCGGAGGCCATGCGCGCCGCCATGGCCGCAGCGGATGTGGACGACGACGTTCTGGGCTCGGACCCGACCGCCCACCGCTTCGAGACGGAGATGGCCAGGATGATGGGCAAGGAGGCGGCCCTGTTCGTGCCGTCGGGCACCATGGCCAACCTCGTCTCCGCCCTCGTGCACTGCGACACCAGGGGCAGCGAGGTCATCCTCGGCGACAACTCCCACATGCACATCTACGAGAACGGCGGCATGTCCACCATCGGCGGCGTCCACCCTAGGACCGTCCGCAACAATCCCGACGGCACCATGGACATCGACAGGATCGTCGCCGCCATTAGGCATCCGAACGGGCTGTGTTATCCTACCACCAGGCTGATATGCTTGGAGAACACACAGGGAAAGTGAGTTGCTTTGATATCTGTTGCTGATGTTCCTCATCGACAGCCATACTAGGATTTTCTAACTTTACTTGATAAACTTTCTTGCTGCAGTTGTGGTGGAAAGTGTCTGTCTGTAGAATACACGGACAAGGTTGGGGAAGTTGCTAAAACTCATGGCTTGAAGCTTCACATTGACGGAGCTCGAATTTTCAATGCTTCAGTGGTAAGTAGTATGGGTCTATGGGATCAGTCAGCCGAGATATCTAAGTATGAAATTTGAGTAACCAGAATCTCAAACCACTTTTCTTACTGTGTTAACTAGGCACTTGGAGTTCCTGTTGATAGACTTGTGAGGGCTGCGGATTCAGTGTCGGTAAGTTTTCGTTTGTTTGCTCCTGTACATACAAATGGGGCTACATATATTCCTGAATCATTTTCTCTGTTTAACACAAAACTACAGGTATGCCTATCGAAAGGGTTAGGTGCCCCTGTTGGATCAGTTATTGTTGGTTCCAAGGCCTTCATAGAGAAGGTAATATTCTGCTTACTTGTTTATACTGAATTATTGATTAATGGAATATGTGACGATGGATCTGAACAACACTTTCAGGCTAAAATCCTTAGAAAGACCTTAGGTGGTGGAATGAGGCAGGTGGGAGTTCTATGTGCTGCTGCCCATGTTGGAGTCCGCGACACTGTAGGCAAGCTTGCCGATGACCATAGGAGGGCTAAAGTCTTAGCAGGTTTCATAAGCTGCGATTCTCAATTCAATTAATATGTACTCAAGTGAGTTACAAGCTTTTTTATCAGCTTATAATCCTTGTTTTTCATGTTCATCTTTTAGATGGACTGAAGAAAATTAAACAGCTTACAGTTGATTTAACTTCAGTCGAGACCAATATGGTTAGTCTGACAAACCATGTACAGAGTTTGCTTGTCGTCTGATATGTTTTCCTTTTAATGTCATATTGTAACCCACCATGGTGATTTCCCAAGGTATACTTCGACATTACGGATCCACTGATATCACCTGGCAAGCTCTGTCAAGTTCTGGAACAGCGCAACGTGCTGGCAATGGCAGTAACCTCAAAGAGGTTAAATTCTGTTCTCTATCCCAGCCCACCCCTTCTAAGTAGAAGCCTAATTATTTTTGTTATGCTGAACTGCTTATGCTGAGCTTTCTTTTTGTGAGAAAAACTCGCGCTACTTATTCCATATCATGTCTGTCTGGAATAAATCTTAACCTTCCATTTTGAACACCCGTATTTTGCAGTGTCAGACTTGTGACCCATTACCAAATTTCGGACAGCGATGTCCAGTACGCGTTGACATGCATCGAGGTACAGAAATCTTACATTCCTTTGCCCCTCCACTACCCATTCTTCAGTAGGTACCACTGACATGTTGCTCTGTGCTTCAGGAAGCAGTTGAGGAAATACTGTTAGGCAATGCTAAATTCGGGCATTTGACAAATGGTGTAACGGCAAATTCATATGGGAACTAGGTGGTCACTTCCATTCGCCCCAACTATGCAATCAAACGGATGCAATGTTCGGCTTGTTTGCTGTTGTGGATGTTTTAATAACAACTCTGCAGAATAATCTTTTGCCGTCTCTTTTTTCAGATGTCATATGGTGCACCTTCTAATTTTTAATTATTGGCTATCCTTCCACTGAAACCGCGCAACCAAGAAAGGAAGAAAATTGAAATTGAAAGAAAATCCTATATGCAAACAAGAACAACAAAAAGGACAAAGAATGGAAAACCACACCATTGTGAATCCAGACATGGTTTGTCGTTAGTCCTCGTTGAGTCAGCACCATGGCTCGTCAGTTACCTTTTTTATAACGGACGCTCTATTACTTAAATAAGTAATACACTTGACATCTGCATAACTAGGATGCACATAGCTGGCTATCAAAAAAAAGGATGCACACACCCGCACAAATTCACTTCAAATAACCAAAAGATAAAAGTTTGTTGTTGTTGTGGGTATACTTCATGGGTGTACCATCGACAAGATACCAGATCCGGCAAGTCCGGGTGGCCCACAAACGGTGATGTGGCATGTGGCCCATCGGGCGGCCCAGTTGCTGTTGATCATGGAGGATGAAGTCCAGCCCAGGATCGGGAAGCCGGATCCTAACCGACCTTCGGAGGAGGCCGGATCCGTGGAGGCCCATGAGGAACCCGGATCCAGTACGACGTAGATGGAAGGCGGATCCTTGACGTGCACGGCAAGATATTGTACCGTAGTTAGGCAACCTGTAATCCGGCTAGGACTCTCCATGTAAACCCTAGATCCGTGCGCCTTTATAAGCCGGATCCCGGGAGCCCTAGAGGCACAATCACAACTCATTGTAATAACGTGAAAGCGCCCAGATAATTCCAGACAAGCAGCAGTAGGCCCTCTCTTCGAGCAGGTGTTCCGAAGCTGGGTAAATCGCGTATCACCGTCCCGAGGACTCTCCGCCCTATGGCCCCTACTTCTTCTCCCCTCCATGAGGATCCCTCCTCTGGAGTACCGTCGAATAGGCAACGACAGTTGGCGCCCACCGTGGGGCCAGCGGCGTCTGGAGGCCGGAACCGGGATGGTTCCGCCATGGGAAGCTACGACGAATCCATCGCTGTGGGGCGTGTCCTTTACGTCGGGAACTTTCCGATCGTCCCTCAGGACGAGTGCTGGATTCCGGCCTTGGATGGAGTCGGCGAACTTCACATCAAAGTATCCGACTTCGAGACGGACACAAATGCAGACACCACTACGTTGTAGATGATGTTTTTCAAGTTGTTGCGGCGGAGGTAGAAGATGCGTTTCCAGAGGCCCCAGTGAGGGTGGATGCCCAGGAAACATTCACAAAGTGCGATAAAGATAGAGATATGGAGGAGAGAGTTTGGGGTCAGCTGGTGCAGCTGGATCTCGTTGATAAATAGAAGGCCACGCAGAAATTCGTGGACAGGAACAGAAAGGCCGCAAATGAGGAAATTGACAAAGGTTACCCAGAAACCGATAGGAGGATGAGAAGAACTCTCGTCTCCGGGAATCTTCATGGCCTCCTTGTTGATCAGGCTCATCTTCTTCAGCATCTTGTGGTCCTGCGCAGAGAGCTTCAACCTCTCCCAGTTGGAGATCTTGGCCTTCTCCACGAGTTCTTCGGTGCCTGGGGCACGGTTCTTGCACTTCTTGGAGCGCGGAGCCATGGCGGAAATCTTGGTGGAGAAACGAGGGAGCAGAAGCAGAGTGCGAGGAGCTTGAGGAGGAAGAAGGGCATAGAGAGAGAGAGAGGAGTTGTGCGGCGCAGCGAAGGGGATAAATGAGGACAAGGGTTCAATTTATAGGAAGAAGACGACGCGTTCGACCGTCGGATGAGGAGAGAAGAGTTTCAAACCCTACGCGTTTCCAAAGGGTAGAATGGTCTTAGCACTTCAATTTTACTGGAGGGAAGTTACTGCACGCGTGCTGGGAATTCCGGAGGATGTGTGCACCCCACTTGCACGACGTGTCAAAGGTGTAAAGTTTTGGACCCACGGAATAGTGGATTGCCAAGAGTCGTGGCTTCCCAAGGTGGCCATACGTGGCTGTCGTCAGCAACGATGTCATTATTAAGAAAGCTTTGAGTGGTGGAACAAAATATAGCGACAAGAAAACTTCGAGATCTAAAGAAGTGCACGGTTAATAAGAAAATTTGAGAGCCTATATTCAGATGCAAGCACCCGTTCATATGCTCGGAGGCTACTCTTATCAGAAGTATTATCTATACTTCTGATAAGATGACGAGGAGAAAGAAAAAATACAGAGTTGATCAAAGTAGAAAAAGTTGAGCCTACAACCAAGTGCAAACACTCAGCTGTAGCCTCGGGGGCTACTTCCATCGGGAGCGCTGGTCGCACACCCGATAAAATATGAGGAAGAAGAAAGAAGAGAATAATAAGACAATATAAAGTTGCAAACGAAGAATTTTATCGTACATCTTCGAGTTACACGTAACTCGTCATTTACTCCCATCGGGAGATCAATATATTATTTCACGAGACAACTCGAATAAATTAACAATTCCATCAGCCGATAAAGGCACTCGACAATATATTCTCAGAGCGCGTGCGTCGCGGTAAAAACTCTGAATGTCGTAACTCGAAAGAGATTACGAAGGTAAGTCCCCAGGATCTTTCATGTGTGGCGTGGTATCGCACCCGAATGCGCTCTCCCACTTTATCCATATCAACAAATGCGAAGAAAAATCCTAACAGACGCGTTAGGTACTTGCTAAAACACAACTGGGATTCGGTTCACGATAAGTCCTTAAGCGGCACGTGTCGAATTACGCCAGTATCCCGAGCTCGAGTACATGTACTTGAGCTTGAAGTAGGTTTATGCGGATTTGCCACAAAATCAGTTAACTGGTACCTGATCCGTCAGATGAACCAAGCCGATTTACCATTATCCCTGTACAAAAGACATTGAGCAAAATATTCGTTATGACTCGAAGTTCTTATAGATATGTGACTCTGCGATTCAAACAAAATCTCGGGGACTACTGATATAGGCATGCCGAATAAAGTACCCGGGTTATCTGACGAAGACGCGAGGCCTACGACCTGAAACTTTGAAGGTCCAGAAGCCCAGAGAATTTCGATAGACCTGTGTGCCGGCGGCGTCGAAGAAGATGACGGCTGGCGCAGAACAGATCCTGTAAACTAAAAATGAAAAACGAAATATTCCAAAAGTCGTCATCTTCTTCACGAGAACTATCTGCGCCGCTGTCTAGATCTCTCGCGCGGCCGCCGCCCAAGCAGCAAAGCACATAATCTAAACAGTTAGTACATGCGCCTAAGCAGTAAAACACCTAAGCTAGTACATGCGCGCACGCCACAAGCAGCAAATCACCTGCGCCGCAAGCAGCAAATCACAAATTAAGCAGCTAGTACATGCCTACAACACACGCATCTGTCTCGCGCGACCTGCAAGCAGAAAAGCAACTAATTCTAGCGAACCGCTCGATAGACCTGTGTGCCGGCGGCGTTCCATCGCTCCGTCAACCTCCTCAACAAGAACACCACCTAGCTAGCAAGATTCGCCGGGAATTGATGTAGAAATGGTTAGAATTTGAGCGGGCTGACAGGATGTGTGACCGGCGATGCATAATTTTACCAAATCAGCGAGAAATCGGCGGCTGGAGGCGGCTGTACGGACGGCGACGCTGGAGAAGTCCGTTCAGTTTTGAGCCTGTAAACCACCCTTTGGTCTGTATTAATAGGGGTCAAGTCTAAATTTTTTTGGGCTCCTGAAAAAGTTTTTCGGGCCGGACACCGAGTTCAGTCTCTGTTCTCCGCCACTTGCAACCTGAACCCGTAAATCAACCGGAAAAATACGGTTCTAGCGTGGTTTACGGGCTCTGCTAGAGGTGCTCTAACTGCTCTGTTCCTTCATACTGAATAATTGCAAACGTTCGAATTTTGCAACGGAACCGGCCGCAGTATTCATGGAGGGTCTGAAAAAAAAAAGATTGAGAATGGCGATGACAATCTTCTGATCAGCTCTTAATCTCTCCTGGTTGCAAGTTTCAACCACTCTGCATCGTCCATTCTCATATGTTAAATACATGAAGCTCGGCACTGTATACATGTGTATCTATGAATCGGTTATCGATCTATTTCAGAGAGAAAAGTCGAGCCACTTCGGTGGCCTCGAGCAACATCAAAGAGTTTGTACAGTAGAGCATGCAGTTCACATCGGTTTTACAGGTGGCTTAATTTGCATATGTTTCTTTTCATGTTTTACAGAAACTGAGTTCACACAGTATGGCAGGCAATTAACATTAATTTTACAGGTTTCTTAATTTACAGATGTTTCTTATGTTACACAGTAGCCAAACAAACTTTGTTGATTCTATTTATCTGCATGATATCTTTATTATTTCTCCTCAATTTTTCATCCATTTTAAAATTGCTCCTAATTTTTAGTTGAAATTATATGTGCTCCCACCGGCTAACTAAACTATTTGGTGAAAAAGTCGGTTCGTCCTTGCTTCGTACGACATAAAATTTGAAGTCAATGGAAGTGGATGAATATGGCTCATCTTATTCCTACAAGTCGAGCGTGGACGTCGGTAGGTCAAAGCGGATGACGCGGTGGGAGGAGTTCACCAAGTTTGAAGTATTACAAGTAGCTGGATGATGCGATTAATCATGTTCACCGTGAATATGAAAAAACTATGCAATCGTGGATAATTCAATGGAGTGTTTGAGTTTTTTTATTTCCCGGTGCAACGCACGGACAGTTTTACTAGTCTACCATATAACAACACCGACATGACATTTCAGTCACACTGCATAAGACAATCTTATTTCAAAAAGTATTTTATGTAGTGTACGAAAATGTTACAATAGCAATAGGTGGATATTTACGGAACTCCATGAACGGGAGTAGTTTGATATAATGTTTACATGCAAATAAAGGCTTAAGTTATTTCTATGGTAATTTTGTTAACAAGATAATAACAACTAAGAAGGTAAAACCATTTCCGTGAGCTCCCGTGCTGGTTTAGTTGGTAGACAACCACCACTTGATTCATCCAAAATTGATCTAGCTTCAGTAGATACTAATTCTCGATGGCAGACAATTGTGGGAAGGAAACTTTTATGCAATGTCACAGAAATATGTACATATTTTCAAACGAGTCCAAGCTAGACATAAAAAAACTAATTGTGTTGACTAAAGTCAGAACAAAAGATATAAATGAACTTTCTTGAAAAATCTGAACCTTTTTTGAATGTGAACTTTTTTCAAATCTGAACAGTTTTTAATTTTGAGTTTTGTTTTCAAATCTAGACAAATTCAGATACTTCAAAAAAATTAAAAAGAAAAAAAGAACATATAGACAGAGTGGAGACCGAGCAGAAAAGAAGATAATGATGCGACCAAATTGGGCCGTCCCACGCGGGACCTTCGGGCCAAGCGTTCATTAGGAACTCCTGAAGAAAACACATGAACCCCATATGCCAGCAAGGTCGGCGGTTAACCAGCGCCACATCCCAAGCGCAGTATGGCCTGACCTAGTTCGCGTTTATTTTCATGTTTCTACGCTTTCTTCAATGCGCATAATGTGCCCGGTTGAATGTTTTCCTTCACGTTTCTTCGTTTTCTTCATTTACTTTATTTCCATGTTTTCTTCTTTTTCTTTTCTGTGTTTCTCGTTTCTCTTTTTCCTTTTTGTTTTTTAGATTTAAAATTGTTCTAAAAATGATTAGATTAAAAAAATTTGCATTTAAAAACTCAGATTTTGAAAATTGTTTAAATTCAAAATATTTACATTCAAAAATTGTTCAAATTTAAAAATGTTTAGATCTAAAAATGTTCAAATTCTAAAATAATTATATCAAACTACTCTTAATTTTTTTTTCAAATTTAAATACGTTCATGTTAAAAAAAATGCCCAAATTTCAAAAATGTTCACAAAAACCACTACGTAAACTAATCAAGTAGAGAAACAGAAGAGTAAGTAGAGAAATGCAACGATGATTGAGAACCAACCTGAGGTTGGGTGGTTAGGAGGGTGGTTGTACCCCCAGCCCACCAGAGTTCAAATCCCAGATTTGACATCTGTGTGTCTCATTAAGGCGGAATATTCATTCAGTGGGAGGCGACGTTCCCGTCGACAGCGAGGCGCTAGTGGTGACTTCGTCAATTTCAAGATCCCCGCCTCCTCAGTCTTTCGGAGGTGCTCATAGGAGTAGGGTGTGCGTGTGTGCGTTCATGGGGGTGAGTATATGCGCGTATATATGGTGCGTTGTACTGTGTTTCTCAAAAAAAAAAATGCAACAATGATTTAGTACAACCATAGGAGCGCAACCGTGAAGGCACGATTGAATCAATCGGAATGCAACTGGAATCAAACTCGAACGTGGTTAACGAACATGCGCCAAGCCCACGTACGACTAGGAGATGTACGTTCGGCACCATTCCGGAAAACTCTAGAAAAAGGCCGACCTTCGCGAAGGGAAGACAACTCGCTCCGCGCGCGACAAGTGGCGCGCTGTGGTGCCAGAAAATCCCTGAAAAGTGGTCTCCCTGCTCGACACGTGTCGCAAGGAGAAGCAAAGTGGGGATGAGGGAGGAGAGAGAAGGAAGAGGGGGCTGCGTTTTTCCCTTTATTTTCTAGATTCGTTTTTTCAAAATTAAATATCTTGAGAACCGTAAGTCCAAATGACGAACCGTTTTCACTTTTGAGATCCTCTCGTCGAGATCTTCAAAACTAGATCCCATGTTGATAGGTTTCGAGATACTTTTTTTTCGTACTTCATATACTATTATGGTTGTACTCGTCTTGTGTACCTAACTGTACTCGTGCATGAACTGATAAGTACTTCTCTTTTGAAGGTATTTAGTGCATTTTTCCATTTACTCGTGTGAGCAACTGTACATGTACTCGTTCATGTGCGCGAGTGTACCTGTCTTATGTGGATGACTGTCCCTGTACTCGCTCGTGTAGGCGACTGTATTTACTCGTGGGCGCGACTGTACCTGTCTCGTGTGAACGACTGTACCTGTACTCGTTCGTGTGCGCGACTGTACCTGTCTTATGTGGACGATCGTACTGTCATTTCGCTCGTGTAGGCGATCGTACTTACTCGTGTGCGTGATCTGTACTCTCGTGTGAACGATCAGATCAGATTCTTCGCTGTGCGCTATCCTCGTTTTATGTGGACGACTGTATCTTCGCCGCGTGTAGGCGATCAGATTTACTCGCGCTGATCTGTACCTACCCGTGTACGTGACTGTACCTACCCGTGTGAATTGTACTCGTATGTTGTACGTAACTATACTCGTGTGTTGACTGAGCTGTAGTCGTCCTTCATTATAGTCAGATTATGTAGCTGGTACTCGTATGTAACTGTACAAAAAATAATCATCGATGCTACCTCTTTAGTGCCTAGAGCTAGCTGGTTAATCCATGATGCATGTTAGGATGGAACGAGCTAGCTAGCGAATGGATTGGCTGCGCGCAGGGTGTACTCGCGCGGGAGACGTGGGTTGTACTCGCGCGGGAATACGCGCGGGATGGTGAGTTGCGCGTTCGCGCGGGCGTCGCTGGCTCGCGCGCCTCCGGCTGCCACGCGTCGATCGGTCGTACACCGCGCGGGCCTTCGCGAAGGTCGGTCTTCAGGTAGTGGTACCCGCACCATTCCTGCACAGACCTGCACGAACATGAGCCAAGCCCACATGGTCAGTGTAAAGAACCTCCCCTAGACCTGCACGAAGCCTATATGCTAACCATGTGGGCAGTTAGCCAGTTACCCAGCGCCGCACAACCCGCCAGCGCAGTATGGGCCTGACCAGTTTACGTTTTTTTCCTTCATGTTTCCACGTTTTCTTCATTGCGCAGGATGGGCCTAGTCTAGTTCGTGTTTTAGCTTCACGGTTCTTCGTTTTCTTCATTTGCTTTCCTTTTTCATTGTTTTCTTCCTTTTCTTTTCCGTTTTCTCGTTTTTTGTTTTAATTTTATTCAGATTTGAAAGTTTTTATAAAATTGTTAAAAATAAAAATGTTCAAATTTAAAAATTCATATTTTGAAATTTTTCAAATTCAAAAACAAATTACATTAAAAAATTGTTCAAATTAAAAAAATGTTTAGATCTAAAAGATTTCAAATTAAAAAATGTTCAAATTCTAAAATAATTATCTAAAAATATTTAGGTTTTAAAATATGTTTTTTCAAAATTTAAAAAATGTTCAAATTTAAATATGTTCATGTTCGGAAAAATGTCCAAGTTTAAAAAATGTTCAAATTCTGAAAAATATTAGTTTTTCAAAAAAGTTCAGATATGTACACAAAAAACAGTACGTAAACAACTCATGTAGAGAAACAGAAGAGTAAGTAGAGAGTCAGATGAGTCAGTACCTGAACCATAAGAACATAACATCCAGCCACAATTGGACCGATCGGAAAGCAAACGGAACCAAACTCCAACACAGTTAACGGACATGGCCAAGCCCACTTATGGCATGTACATTGGTTTAGATGGATGGTGTTTGTAATACTACTACATGTCATCTACAGACAATGATATATACAGGGTATACAATAGTCTGTCTGTAAGTTATCTATTTTTAGTCATAGCTATATGTGAGTATAAGTTATAGACACCCTTCATACAACAACAAAAATGGTGTCTGTAAGCTATCTGTAAGAAGGCTACAGACTGAGATAGCCTACTTCTCTCTCCTCATTGTTTTTCCTCCACATCACTAAAATCACTTATTACTATTTATTGCAGACAGCTGAGTCATCACCATTGTACATACCCTTACGTCCAGGGGGTGAGCGGCACCAGTCCCGCAACGACCAGGTCGCTGTAAAGGACCTCCCAAGAAAAAAAGAAAAAAAAAAGCACAATCAAGGCATGATAAACATGGGGAGTGAGCGAGTTTGGGCCAGCCCATTACAACCAAACCTGAAGGTTATTTGCACTTTACCGAATCTGCTCTTGACCAAGTGAAGTGCAGATTGACCAAGTGCAGTGCAGATAACTTGCCATAATTGTTCACTCCATGCTACATACTATGATTTCAGTTGACGGTCATAAGTAACATGCATGTGTCGTGACGTGAATATAATCACAAGCTTATAGATGTCAAGTCCGTCTTGATTTACTTACTTTTAGACAACGGAAGCAACTTGGAAGAGCAAGTTGCTCTTATTTATATGGACTCACTGTTAGGTCTAATTCTTGACCACACACGGATCAGTTGTTAAACTTAGCTGCGTAAGATGCAAAACAACATGTATGATATATACCAAGTCTTGTAGAGACGGTCGTCCAGTCTTGATTTTATCATTTTCTGGTCGTATGATCATGTACACATTGCATGATCGTGGAAATGGCGAGTCACGCAGCATTATTCTCTGGGCAACTTGATATTATGTGTCATCGTAGTTATCTATCTCTCAGGAAAACGTTCAGAACAAGTTATCATCAAACGGCACGAGATTGACCGGAAAAACAATCTGGTGGTAATCAACCCCCGGCAGCCTTTCTGTACACATGGTCTTTGTCATTATATACTTTATTCATATTATTGGTGTGTAGCTCAACATGAAAGCATCAGCTTTACTAACCAAGAAGAAATGTCAATGCAGCCAAGTGCCAACAACAAGCTTGTACATGTCAAAGGGTGGCGGTGCTGCCGGTAGCCATGCTTAATTAATACGTATTTTCCAATTTTTCTTCCACAGTTCCACTTACTTGCATTCCGTAACATAGAGATTTTGAAGAACAAGAAATAAATATGCAGGAGATAGAAGAACATGCAGAACACGGACGAATAATAGAAGAACTGTGTTTTCCATGTGTGAATCCTTAAAAGAACTTGAAATGGTGCAAAAAAAAATTACGTATTTAATTTTTTTGCGGGACTATTACTTACTTGGAGGCAACGGTATCCCAACTTGTCATTCATTTACTCGCCTTCCTAAACATCTTGTCCGGGACAGATGGTGTCCAGACAAGATGTACCAGTGCGGAAGTGCCTCTTGAGTACTTTGAAAGTCTAAGACTAGCCTCAATGGGAGTATCATAAGTAGTACATCATGCATGTCATGTTGACAAAAATCTGATGTGGCGCACCAATTAATGAGGTGAGAGATGAGAGTGGTATCATAAGGCTGCTCATAGTGGGGAGTAATATAAGATGGTGTCATGCATAAGTTACTAGTTCATGTTACTACCTTCATAGTGGAAAGTAACTTAGAGATGGTATCATGCAAAGTCTCATTTATTAGTTTGTAGACTTATTTTATCTTGGGGTGTGTGATGTTATGGTAACATAGCTAGTTACCACTTCCCTCTCTTTCTTCATTTATTGCTATGCCATGTCACCAAAACACCTAGAAATATGTGATGTTACTACCTAAGTTATTCCCACTATGAGCAGTCTAATATGATACCGTATCATAGCACGTAAAACTAGAAAACTTAGTGGCAAACACATCATGTACACAAATTTACATTGAGATTCTACAAAACATTAAATGTGATGATACTATAATACTATCTTATGATACTATGCATTGTGGGGTAGTATCATAAACTAGTATCATGTGCATCATACTAGTGTATGATACTTCTCATTGTGACTAGTCTAAATGTGCACCCGCTATGTTTCCAGTGAATCTGGGCCGGCCAGTTGGTGTACCAACTTGTCGTTCAAATGCCTTCGTACTAATGCCACTTGATTGAAGCCAGGAAATCTAGTGGTGTCATTGTTTATCGTTAAGACTGGTTCAGAAGAGGATTAGCAGAAATCGTGGAGTTAGCAGGGGAGCACATGTCTTTGAAATAATGACGTGTACAACGGTGCCCCAACTTTTTTCATTTACTATATATATATATATATTTAACAGTCTTTGTCCGGGTCAGTTGGTCTCCGAACTTGTGAGTGATCATTTGCCTCTCGAGCATGAATTTGGTTTCGGTGCAAAATAACGAGGTTACTAGCGAGTAACCAGAATTCCCATCCCATTCTAGTAAATAAGTTTATCATGCAAAAAAAAAAAACTGTCCATTTGAATTTGGTTTGGATTTTTGCTGGTTGGTTAGTGAAACCTAAACCATGTGTGTTCCCCCCGCTGCTATAACCAAATGCATGTCCCAAGTCATTAGTCCGAGAATTTCCATTCCTTTGCCCATAAACACTATATTCAAAATATTTAGACATTATTAAGTTTGAAATTCAAATAAAATGAAATCTCATCTGCAATTTGACCGTTTATCCTTTAGAACCACGGTGAGCGAAAATCCTAACCCCCTCTAGTTTTTTCTTACCGGTATGCAAACCCTTGCTCTTGAGTATTATGTGGGTGTACATGCTTGTGTAGGGATGGCACCCATAGGGTATGTGCCTGTATTGGTAGTGTCACCCCATATCTATATCCATCCCCTCAAATCTTACCAATCACCCGTACCCATAACAATTAATACGTACAAGTTTTTTTCATACCAGTCACCCGTTAGGGTAAAAAGGTACCCGCGAGTAAAAATACCCGTATTACAACCCATCAAATTTTGAGAAAAAAATAGTGGTAAACAACACCAGATAAGAATAATTTATAAACATCAACACATATTTATGAACAACAAACACAATATAAACAACAACACAAAGGTGAAGCGATCTTAATTAGGAACCTATGTCCTAACTAACCTATCAGCGATCATGGGACAAATCATAAGGTTGAACCTAGCTACTTGAATGCTTGATTAAGGGAAATTAAGTACGTTAATGTTACATAGGTCTAATTTGTCAAATTTTGGACAGTTACATGGGTACGCGGGTATGGGTTCTACGATCCAATACTCGTACCTTCTTTTAGCATGTGGGTATGATATTTTTCCATTGACATACTTATGGATAAATTTTTTTGCATACATGTACATATAATAGGTTTTTATCCGTTGGGTATGTAGGTAGTGGGTGCCCATTGCCATCCCTACTTGTCGTTCGACGAATCATGGCCAATTTGTGTCCCCACTTGTCTTACAAATGCTTCCCGAACATGGTATTCACTCATTTTGTAAATCTCGTGTCTTCTATTTTTAAACATGATTAGTACAAAACAATCGGTCTGATGTATTTAAGTTGTATGCTAGGTCCGCTTCTGGTCTTGACCCATCAATACTATGGGCGCGATACCATTTTCCCTCGATCGTGCCGTTCTCACAAGTCTAGTTGTGTCATTGTTTATTGGTAATTAAGTGGGTCAGTACAAAAGCGTTGGTGTCATTTGACACTAACGGTTGCATGCTAGATCCGATGCTGCTATTTGAATACTCCCGGCTGGCGATGCCATTTTGGTCTGATATGGTGATCTCAAACCGGGACAAATGAGTCCTAATGAACCGGACTAAAAGGTGCCGTATGCTTGGGCGTTTTACGGGTGACGTGTTCAGACCTTTAGTTCTGGCCCGTGACGTGGCTGGCACAAAAGAGGCCTGCAGAAAGGCCTGGTTTCTACTAGTGAGCAGCCGATGCGTAGATCGAAGTTGCACCACATAAAATGCCAGCTTCACCCGATTTACCTAATTGCTAGACTATGGGCAGCAGAATTGCTAATTAACCCAGATCCGCTGCTGCTATTTGAATACTCCCGGCCGGCGATACCATTTTGGCCTGATATGGTGACCCGAACGGTGCTGTGCTAGCTGTGTCACCGATGCCTCCTGACCAACTAGGCATTTTCCACGAGGAAGAATGAAGGTTCCTAGTTTTCTTTTAGCAAATTAATGAAGGTTCATGTACAGCAACATGTATTGGCTACTCCAACAGTCTATATAAACGAAGCTCCGTCTTCTGGCTCTTCCACAGTTATTACTGGTTGTAGAGCCACAAAGCTAGTATCAGCCAGCGAAATTGATTGAAGATCAATCTCGAACTGTTTGAAGGTAATTTCATTTCACAGTTCATTTTCCACCATCTGTAGCTAGGATTATCCTTGTTATGGCATGCATCATGAATGAGCCAATTAAGGAACGGTTGCGGATCGAATAGCTTTTCTCTAAAAAAGGGCAGTTCTCTTTTGTTAAACAAAAACTGTCTTCGTCCGGGGTCCCCATTGTTTCACCATTTAGGGTATGAGGTCCGTACATGTCCAACGATGCACTACTAAAAATGGAATTAGAATAGACTGCATCTCAGATTTTTGTGTTTGCAGTGCAAGTAGGAATATGGGAAGCATAGGAGGAGCGAGAGCGATGACGGTGCAGGAGCTCGCTGGTGCCATCGGCAAGCCCGACGTGCCAGTCCAGTACGTCGTGCGCGAGCACAATGACCAGCAGCTAGAGGCGGCCGTCACAGCACCGGTCCCGGTCATCGACTTCAGCCGCCTTTTCGAACAGGACGGCGGCGAGGCAGTGAAGCTCCGGTCAGGGCTCGACTCCTGGGGCCTCATCTTGGTAAGTAACAATCCTGTCAGGTGGCTGATGTTGAAGAGAGATCAAGCATGCATGCATTATGTCGACCGCTTAGCATGCATGTTCCTGCAGGTCAGTAACCATGGTGTAGACGCTGCCGTGATGCACGGCATGAGAGCCGTGTCCAGAGAGTTTTTCCGGCAGCCGCTCGAAGAGAAGCAGCGGTATACCAACCTGATCGACGGCGAGCAGTTCCAGTTCGAGGGGTACGGGAACGACCACGTGAGGTCGCCGGACCAGATCCTTGACTGGACCGACCGCATATACCTCAAGGTGGAGCCCGAGGACGAGCGGAGCATTGCCCTCTGGCCAGCGCATCCCGAAACATTCAGGTGACCGGCCGGCCGATCGATCTCACAGAGCGATGCTTTGTTTCTTTTATGAAGCTACTAGAATCATCATCAGCTAGGTCAAACTATATTGTTGGATTGCAGGGACGCTCTGCACGAATTCACGACGAAATGCGGGGGAGTGAAGGACGGCCTTCTCCGCGCCATGGCGAAGCTGCTGGAGCTTGATGACGATGACTACTTCGTAGACCAGCTTGGGGACAGGGCGTCAACTCACGCTAGATGCAGCTACTACCCGGAATGTCCGAGGCCAGAGCTCGTGTTCGGCCTCAAGCCCCACTGCGATGGAACTGTTGTTACCGTCCTCATGGTCGATGACACCGTCGGAGGCCTGCAAGTTCTCAGAGATGGGGTCTGGTGGGATGTACCCGTGGTGCCTCACACACTCCTGGTCATTATAGGAGATCAAACTCAGGTACGTTTAAATATATTGTCAAGTGGTAATAGTCTCCTTTTCAAAAAAAATTTGGCAAATGAGTTATTGCCAGCAATTTCTAAGCTCTTGGCCTGATCATGTTAAAACTTGGGTGACAGATAATGAGCAATGGAATCTTTAAGAGCCCCGTGCATAGGGTTCTGACAAATGCAAAGAAAGAGAGGATTTCGGTGGCTCTGGACTACTCAGTTGACCCCGAGAGGGAAATCGAGCCATCGGCTCAGCTGGTCAATGAGGAGAGACCGGCGTTGTACAGAAAAGTGAAGGTCAAGGACTACACTGCCTCTCTTTACGATCATTTTTCTAAAGGGGAAATGGTTATCAATAAAATACACACATAACCAAGTATTGTATCATATGCATTGATTTCATACAGCAAATGTGGGCATTTTGCAATAAATGACTGCAACAATGTATCCTTACATTCCAAGTGTATTTACTATGTTTTCACAAAAAAAAAACTGTATTTACTATGTTTGTTCAGGGGCACATGTAATTTCAGGTTCTGCCATGGTCTGCATAATAATTATAAAAAACAGTTACAAACATGGTGAATGTATTTATTTATGAAAGTATGTGATGACTATATTTTCACTTGAGAAATCCAAATGTTCTTTGTATAGTAGAGTATAAGTTCGAGAGAGGCCCGTTTGTGGGTTTCAGCGGGTGCTAAGTGTATGGGTGCAACGATGCTAGGAGAGCTAAGTCATTTTACTGTCTTGTAAATTTCTCCTTAATTAACAGATTGAGACAAAGCTTTTGACCCAATTAAAAAAATGAAAGACATAAGACCAAGAACTACTTATCCAATTTTTTTTGTAGAATTCAACATGTCATGAAATCTAGAGATCTAGTCACTACCTAGCTTAATTTTATATTTATTTATTTTTTTGACACAAATATAGTAGGGAAAGGCTCCCTATGGTGTCATTTTCTATTAATATAAATGGAATATTTACAATGGGTTTATCATGAAGATAACATTATTACATACTCATAAAGTATCTAGCCATGATTGCATCCCTTCTCTAAGACTAGGTTTAGCTCTATGCATTGTAAGGGTGAAACTGGCTTTAAATCTAGCCACACATGTTGGATATTTGGATAGTTTGCATTAAAGATAGCATCATTCCTTTGATCCCAAATGCTCCAACAGCCTACAATGATAATTTCCATGAAAAAAATCCAGGGACAATCTTTGTTGCGCTTCATCAATCATCTGATACAGAGTCATATATATCTACATTCCACTCCAATCCAAGTGCCCACCAAAAGCTCTGACTGAATGTGCATTCAAAGAATAGATGCATAATTGTTTCTTCTGGACAAACTTCACAGAGTATACATTCAGAAATTCCACATGGAAATTCTTGTTTTTCATCATATCCTTAGTATTTAGTCTGCCATTTAATAGGAGCCAGAAGAAAAATTTATGTCTAGGAATACTGCAAGATTTCCAAATTGCTGCAATACTACTTGGTACTTCATGATTACCAATTATCTCTCTGTACACTTTCTTTGTGGAATATGAACTTCCCCAATTGAAAGACCAAATATCATGATCCCCTGTGATTTCCAAGTTCAAGAGTTCCTGTTCCAAATTGTGGAGTTCTTCATGTGCAATAGTAATTAATTTTATATTTATAGTGGAGAGAATGCAATTATGACAGATCCATCTGGAAAGTGCCCCAAACTAAGCCTAACGCGAAATACCCCTGTATCCTCTGAGAGTAAGCAATTGTAAATTACATCTCAGACAAATAAATTATACAGTACATTATCTTGCCTAGCTAAAAACTGTTTTTCTCACTTGTTATTTTCTATATTTATTAATGAAACTTCATATCATAGAATAGCACAAAAATTACAAATAATTGTACTTGAATAACTCAAGGACTGAAGGTAGCACGTAAAAAGTATTATTTATTCTATTTTTTCGAAATGGAAAAAAGTATTGTTTAGTCTGGTTATGCAAACACATTATCATTGTGTTGCCCATGAAAATCAGTTTCATAGTATAACAACTTTGCAAGTTTGTAATAGTAAAACTTGTATGGTTGTAGGAGTTGTTTTCTTGGGTAGTAGTTCGCTTGTGCTGTAGGTGTTGCTAGCGTTTGTGGTTGTTGGTGTCGCTATAATGGTTTTTTTGCCCGGTTTTCCGTTAATTAACTGTGCATTTCTCTACTTAATTAATAGATTGGGGCAAAGATTCCCCCCTCCCCTTTCAATTTTTTTTGTCAAACTTATATGGGTCGGACCCATAAAAGTTGCTACAAGTGCAGTGTGTTCAGATTTTCTTATTTAATAAAAATCTTACACTATTATTGATGGAAAGATACACATTATGATATGTGGGGTAGTAAAAATAAGAAAACAGAGATTATTAATATGTAAATTGGAAGTCTATTATTTTGCACGACGGGCCATTAGCATCAATACCATTGGTTTTTTGGTGCTCACAGAAGAACCATACTGACAATTCACGAAAAGATTTCTCCAATCGTCCAACCATATTCATCTCTAGATGAAAAATCTAGATGTACAACTACATATCAACGTTATATCAATCCTCGTATATCATTGAATTAATTCAACTAATATTTTTATAGAGGAAATAAAATGTTTACCAAATAATCTCATATAAAGTTTGGCATATTTTATGTTGTCATAAGGGTAGAGGGGTAGTTAGGGTTTCATGCATGAGCAAGCTAGCCGATCGGCCAAGTGGTCTAGTGACCCTGATCACTATAACTTAGCACCCTCATCGGAACAAGTGCTTACTGCAATGTTTTGCATAGTTTATGTTGTCACAATTTTCTTATAATTTGTCAAGATGATGACACACTAATTAACATCCGAGAGCCATTATATTAGAGATGTAAAATGCATAAATTAACAATATTTTAAAAATATAGCCGAACAAAAACAATGTTAACCCCGCGAGAGGATGCCACATAATATCCAATATTTGAATGGATGTGTATGAATACGGTTTACATGTCAACATTTATGGTATCTTGGGTGTAAAAAAATGGATGAATCAAAACTTCGAGGAAAAAATGTAGAAGAGAGTAGAATAAAGAAAAGAAGATGCATGAATGAATCATGTTCACTTGCGGAGTTCATGATTTCTGAAAGCAACCAAGAAGTGGTTGATTTGGAAAGAGTCAAATCTTATAAGAACTATGTATATGGGTAGCTAGTTAGACATGAGCAAGAAAAAAATGTTGGACATATGTTAACATGCTATCTGGGTGAAAAAAGGAAGTAATGTTGTGGCTGCACAATTGAGTAAGGTTTTGAAGAAATAAGACTGTAACATCTAGAGAATGACGACCATGTGTAGAAACATCTCAAGACATACACATGACCCTCTCCAACAACTTGGACTTCAGGAAAGATTTCTACCAAAAATCCAAGAAGGCTTGCTCAATGGGTTAATATTGGTAAACCTCTTAAATGTTTCTTTATTAAATGATAATTGGACAAAAATCAAGAGTTTTCATGATGACTAGGACTCTAGGAGAGAATAAACAAGCTCACATGTACAACACAACCATCCGGTATCGAATTGTACATTATGGGCACAAATTTAATTTCATATTTATATTTAACAATGTTGGACATCAAGTATTTTAAATATGAAAATAATTGTCCTTCATGCCCGTTCGAGTGCGACGGAGGGGTCCCCCATGCTTTTCCATTGGCCTAAAATGGGCACCGCAGCCGCTAGTAATATTATCTTGCTGACTTTTTTTATTATGATCATCGATACATAGCAATTTCCTAATACAAGTAACTAAAAGATCTTGTTAAACTTCATAAATCACAACTAGCTCAAGAGTGTTGTGTTGTTCAAGAAATTGTATATTCCATACAGAGGAATGAATAAAAGATGACAAGCACACAAATGAACTTTTTAAGAGAGTGGATTTTGTACCTTACACGCATGAGTGTAGGTGTGTTCTGGACCGTCGATTTATTTCTCGAGATTCCCGCTCGCCTTGGTAGATGGAAAGATTCCTTTCTCTTTGCCTTTTTTATCCGAATCTCAAAGAAAAAACGGTGGTGATGAGAGCACCCACACCCATGCGTGTAAGTACAAAAATATTTCCAACCTTTTAACTCGCGATTTCTTGTCAAATCAAGCCATCATCATATGCGTTCACTAGAAGATAAAGATTCATTCATCAGTTGCTATAGCTAAAATGCGATGCCCTTCATGGACCAGAGGTGTGTTCTGCCCTGCTCCCGTTGTGAGCACACCTCCGAGTACCAGTTCAAGAGTGGCTCCTGACTTAGGGATCAGTCGGGGCCGCGCCAAGTGTGTTGTTGGTCAGGGACATGCAATATGGTTCCTAATATAAGGATGATATGCCAACAGCTTGCTTAGCTAGCCGAAAAGAATATGTCTGTAGCAAGTGTCAAGTCCCTCTAATAGTATATAATTTTAGACAACAGATGATGCATGCATGTAGACAGAGCAAGTTGATTTTATTTGTATGCACTGGTTGTCACGGTTTTTTTTTTTTTGCATCATATATAGATCAGTTTTTAGATTTAGTTATGTAATGCGCGAAGACTGCACGTGGGATATACCAAGTCTTGCATAGACTCTCATGTAGTCTTTATAATTAGTATGTATACCAAGTCTTGCAGAGACGGTCATTTAGTCTTCATTTATAATTTTCTAGCCATGTCATGTACACATTGCATGATCATTCTGGCTCGTGAAACATGATTTTCTCGGCAACTTCACAGCTGTTGAAGTGTACAAGTGGATTACACTAGCCCTTTTATCAGTTTAGACTTTTTGTTGCATTGGCTAGCGAGAGTGGACTTTTGGAGCAGGTGCTTGGTGAGCACCCATATCCATACCGTGTATACTGCATCAAGATTCGTGCAAATTCTTTTTGTTTCCCTCTCAAACAATTTCTCATTTTTGTATCTCTCGCACCACACATTGTTTGAACAAAAAATTTTGCAGATCACTTAAACATAACAATTAGAACATGGGAAAAATATTTTGGATTTTTTATTTCATTGTGTAAATATATATTTCAAGAATTTATTTTGAATTTTAAATAATTTGAAATTTGAAATTGCAAAAAAAAATTCTGAGCTATTTTTGTCTTATTCCATTTGTTATTTTTTAATGAATTGCAAAAAATCAAATCAAAATATTACATAATTTGAGAGATATAAAAAAGAGAAAATGAAAAAGTGTGAGGGTGCGCTCTGCGCACCTGCTCTCTCACACTTTTCCCTTGGCTAGTGCATGAAATTTGCCATGACATCAGAGCCTAAGATTTTTTTCTAAATTCTAAAAATTATTGGTGCCCCTCCATCTATTTACATGCCACTTCCATCCATGTATGATGTATTGGCCTCTTTTGGGCCATACATCTGAGTTTACACGTGTTGACTTAGCATCTGAAGGTCTATCGGTCTGAAGACAGTGGCAGCCTATCAAAGCTTGACCAGGGAAGACAATGGTAGCCTGTTTGAAAACATCGTAGTGGCTACAGGCAACTGTGCTGATGAAGATTAGCAGCAAGTTTTTTTTATTTAATTCACTGCCAAATGATCCTCCTGTTCTAGCACCATGTGCAGGTCAGAATGTCACTGGGGGCTCTAGATCTAGATGTACCGACGACAACTTGTTGCCAGCTAGAACGCTTTGGAGCCGACGTAGCAATTGTCAAATTGACATGCAACAGGGCCGATGGAAGGTGGCTAAAAACACAGGTAACTAAGTATGTTACCCATGTCCAGCAATTATTTAGGTGCCTTACTGTCTGATGAACAATCTCCGTGTTCCTTAGTTCTCGAGGGCTAAACTAACAGTGGAGTTCAGTATTACCAATGATTAGCGATGGCGATGCGCAAGGATGGTGGTAGCTAGAAGAACTCTGAGACAACTCTAACCTCGTGTCCGTGTAAAAAGCAAGAAAGAACTATAAGAGAACGATAGACAATGTAGAAAGAATTGTGTTGTTTATCAGTGCAGGTTGTCTTTGAATAAACATGGTGTGGTTGTACAAATTTACATATTCATTTGATGTCCACACTTGTCGTCCAATTGCCTCTTGAGTACTCGTGGGGCGTACCCACTTTTCTTTCAGAGAATCTGGGCTAGTCGGTGTCGTAAGTCCTAACTTGTCTCCTTCTTACTAATGCCGCTTGAGGGAGTGGTGTCATTGTTTATTGGTAAGGAGGGTTGCTCCGGTGCTCCCCCCGAAATGTAAGTTGAAGAGTCATAGTTAGTTTTTTTTCGTGTGTTAGGTCCGCCGAAACCCATATCCAACCCTATGTATATTGATACAGACGTCGCGTAAGAAGGAAAAAGAGGCCACATGACCAGTTAACGGTCTCATCTGCCTAAGTACCGCTCCACATCGTGCATGCTTTGTTTTGAAATCGTAGATACGTACAAAAAGGAGGTACGACACGACGCAGGCCATACATGCCTGTACAGAACTATACGGACGGTGGACCTACACTAAAATTATGATCTTACCCCCGTTTACAAACATGTATGAAAAGATCTCCACCGTTGTTGTGTCTGACGCTCCTAGATTTTTTACAGGGGAGGAGCACCGGAGCAGAAGTGATTGGTAAGAGCTATTCTCTATTTTTAAAGAAGGATTAGTGCAAAGGATAGTCACTTGACACCAATGGTTGTTTGCTAGCTCTGCCCCTGTATTTGAATACTATTGGGTGATACCATTTTGGCCTGACACGGTGTCCCAAATCGCGAAGTTAGCAGGGGAGCATATGCCGCCCGGACCGACTATGCATTTTCCTCAAGAGCTTCCTCTAGCAAACATTTTGTAAGCTATTACACCACAGTCTATATAAACGAAGCTCCCTCTTCTGGATCTTCCACAATTAAGTTGCTATAGAGCTGCCATATCCACTTGATTGAAGATCCATCTCCAACGGATTGAAGGTAATCATCAGCTGAATGATCTCTAACTTTGAAGGCCCTAGCTAACTAAGCAGCCGAATTTCTAACCTGCTGCCGTGATTGTTGCTCTTACTAAAAAAGAGCAAATGATGTTCTTTTAAAATACCTTACTTTCTCGGAGTTATTTATCGACTAGTGTTGCTGTAACAGCGTGACTTGGATCAAGCAACGCAGAATGTTGACCAAGGCGGTGGACCTCCGGTCGGACACTGTGACGAAGCCCTCGGAGGCTATGCGCGCTGCCATGGCTGCAGCGGACGTGGACGACGACGTTCTGGGCTCGGACCCGACCGCCCACCGCTTCGAGACGGAGATGGCCAGGATGATGGGCAAGGAGGCGGCCCTGTTCGTGCCGTCGGGCACCATGGCCAACCTCGTCTCCGCCCTCGTGCACTGCGACACCAGGGGCAGCGAGGTCATCCTCGGCGACAACTCCCACATGCACATCTACGAGAACGGCGGCATGTCCACCATCGGCGGCGTCCACCCTAGGACCGTCCGCAACAATCCCGACGGCACCATGGACATCGACAGGATCGTCGCCGCCATTAGGCATCCGAACGGGCTGTGTTATCCTACCACCAGGCTGATATGCTTGGAGAACACACAGGGAAAGTGAGTTGCTTTGATATCTGTTGCTGATGTTCCTCATCGACAGCCATACTAGGATTTTCTAACTTTACTTGATAAACTTTCTTGCTGCAGTTGTGGTGGAAAGTGTCTGTCTGTAGAATACACGGACAAGGTTGGGGAAGTTGCTAAAACTCATGGCTTGAAGCTTCACATTGACGGAGCTCGAATTTTCAATGCTTCAGTGGTAAGTAGTATGGGTCTATGGGATCAGTCAGCCGAGATATCTAAGTATGAAATTTGAGTAACCAGAATCTCAAACCACTTTTCTTACTGTGTTAACTAGGCACTTGGAGTTCCTGTTGATAGACTTGTGAGGGCTGCGGATTCAGTGTCGGTAAGTTTTCGTTTGTTTGCTCCTGTACATACAAATGGGGCTACATATATTCCTGAATCATTTTCTCTGTTTAACACAAAACTACAGGTATGCCTATCGAAAGGGTTAGGTGCCCCTGTTGGATCAGTTATTGTTGGTTCCAAGGCCTTCATAGAGAAGGTAATATTCTGCTTACTTGTTTATACTGAATTATTGATTAATGGAATATGTGACGATGGATCTGAACAACACTTTCAGGCTAAAATCCTTAGAAAGACCTTAGGTGGTGGAATGAGGCAGGTGGGAGTTCTATGTGCTGCTGCTCATGTTGGAGTCCGCGACACTGTAGGCAAGCTTGCCGATGACCATAGGAGGGCTAAAGTCTTAGCAGGTTTCATAAGCTGCGATTCTCAATTCAATCATAGGCGGGCACAAGTGTATTCATGGGTATTCAGATGAATACCCATTTTTACACCAACAAATAATCGCTTAGTATTTAGCCCACATAGCTCAATGAGTCTAGCTATCTTTTTGGCCAAATAGCAGCAATACAAGCGGTAGATTTGCTCCCGTAATGTCCAGTGGTAACACAGCAACGCCATAAGCAGTCCGAGCTAGGTGAGAGCAACGGAGCTAGCAAGAGGTAGCGATGGATTCTGTGTATTTTTTCTCTTGAATACCCATTATTGATACCCTGTGCCCGCCCATGAATTCAATTAATATGTACTCAAGTGAGTTACAAGCTTTTTTATCAGCTTATAATCCTTGTTTTTCATGTTCATCTTTTAGATGGACTGAAGAAAATTAAACAGCTTACAGTTGATTTAACTTCAGTCGAGACCAATATGGTTAGTCTGACAAACCATGTACAGAGTTTGCTTGTCGTCTGATATGTTTTCCTTTTAATGTCATATTGTAACCCACCATGGTGATTTCCCAAGGTATACTTCGACATTACGGATCCACTGATATCACCTGGCAAGCTCTGTCAAGTTCTGGAACAGCGCAACGTGCTGGCAATGGCAGTAACCTCAAAGAGGTTAAATTCTGTTCTCTATCCCAGCCCACCCCTTCTAAGTAGAAGCCTAATTATTTTTGTTATGCTGAACTGCTTATGCTGAGCTTTCTTTTTGTGAGAAAAACTCGCGCTACTTATTCCATATCATGTCTGTCTGGAATAAATCTTAACCTTCCATTTTGAACACCCGTATTTTGCAGTGTCAGACTTGTGACCCATTACCAAATTTCGGACAGCGATGTCCAGTACGCGTTGACATGCATCGAGGTACAGAAATCTTACATTCCTTTGCCCCTCCACTACCCATTCTTCAGTAGGTACCACTGACATGTTGCTCTGTGCTTCAGGAAGCAGTTGAGGAAATACTGTTAGGCAATGCTAAATTCGGGCATTTGACAAATGGTGTAACGGCAAATTCATATGGGAACTAGGTGGTCACTTCCATTCGCCCCAACTATGCAATCAAACGGATGCAATGTTCGGCTTGTTTGCTGTTGTGGATGTTTTAATAACAACTCTGCAGAATAATCTTTTGCCGTCTCTTTTTTCAGATGTCATATGGTGCACCTTCTAATTTTTAATTATTGGCTGTCCTTCCACTGAAACCGCGCAACCAAGAAAGGAAGAAAATTGAAATTGAAAGAAAATCCTATATGCAAACAAGAACAACAAAAAGGACAAAGAATGGAAAACCACACCATTGTGAATCCAGACATGGTTTGTCGTTAGTCCTCGTTGAGTCAGCACCATGGCTCATCAGTTACCTTTTTTATAACGGACGCTCTATTACTTAAATAAGTAATACACTTGACATCTGCATAACTAGGATGCACATAGCTGGCTATCAAAAAAAAGGATGCACACACCCGCACAAATTCACTTCAAATAACCAAAAGATAAAAGTTTGTTGTTGTTGTGGGTATACTTCATGGGTGTACCATCGACAGTACCTAGATCCGGCAAGTCCGGGTGGCCCACAAACGGTGATGTGGCATGTGGCCCATCGGGCGGCCCAGTTGCTGTTGATCATGGAGGATGAAGTCCAGCCCAGGATCGGGAAGCCGGATCCTAACCGACCTTCGGAGGAGGCCGGATCCGTGGAGGCCCATGAGGAACCCGGATCCAGTACGACGTAGATGGAAGGCGGATCCTTGACGTGCACGGCAAGATATTGTACCGTAGTTAGGCAACCTGTAATCCGGCTAGGACTCTCCATGTAAACCCTAGATCCGTGCGCCTTTATAAGCCGGATCCCGGGAGCCCTAGAGGCACAATCACAACTCATTGTAATAACGTGAAAGCGCCCAGATAATTCCAGACAAGCAGCAGTAGGCCCTCTCTTCGAGCAGGTGTTCCGAAGCTGGGTAAATCGCGTATCACCGTCCCGAGGACTCTCCGCCCTATGGCCCCTACTTCTTCTCCCCTCCATGAGGATCCCTCCTCTGGAGTACCGTCGAATAGGCAACGACAGTTGGCGCCCACCGTGGGGCCAGCGGCGTCTGGAGGCCGGAACCGGGATGGTTCCGCCATGGGAAGCTACGACGAATCCATCGCTGTGGGGCGTGTCCTTTACGTCGGGAACTTTCCGATCGTCCCTCAGGACGAGTGCTGGATTCCGGCTAGGACCGACCCTGTTAAACTCTCCATCGTCCCAATTGGCGGCATTCACATCTTCATCGGCGAAACCGTCGATCTCGACGGAAACGCCCTGGTAAGTAACGCTGACGCGAACGCAGCTGAGCAGGACGCAGTCGCAAAGATCCGATCTGAGATGCTGGAGCTTCCTAAGGAAGATTCCGCCTTAGATCTGGAAAAATCAAAACCCACCCAATCCGCCCCTGAGCAGGAAACAACGGTGGAAGACCAATGCAGATCCGCCTGGGTCTCCCAGGTGTTAGAGAAGCAAAGGTGTCACTTCGTGCACTTCCTTGCACATACCGCTGGAACCGCTCCTCCTCCGGAAGACGCAGGACCTATGCAGGTTGATGATGCCGGAACCGACGACGCCCCGGAACAACATGAGGCTGCCAGAGATAGCAGCGCACCGGATCAGCAAGAGGAGTCCGGAGATGTAGAAGAATCAATCCTGGGCAACCTCAGTCCAACTTCCGACTATGCTTCGTCCATGAACACGGAGGAATTCGACCAAGCTTTGAAGGAGCTAGAAGGCGAAAAGGAAGCTGATGCGGAATCTGCCCCACTTAAGCAGGTTCTAGCGACCATAACTGGGTTAGGCGAAGACGCTGACGAACAAGCTCCTGCTGTAGCAGATCTCTCGATAGCATCCAATTCGGATACTCCGCCATCGCGACCTCGTCGCCGCGCTGCGTCGGAATCCGGAGAAGACAACTTTTCTGGGGATAAGGATTACCTGACCCCGGAAGAGCTCGTAGAGCGAGCAGGCATAGGATCCCTAGTTCACACAGAAGGCCTTAACAAGCCTATAACTCCGGAGCCGTAGATCCAGTAGCTCTAGAAGCAACAAGAAGGGAGATGCTGGCTACCGCAGAGAAGATCTCCACCACCGCAGCTGCGATGCTGGAAGAAAGGCAAGAAGCGCAAGAAGTAATGGACAACTTCCGCCAAAGAGAGCGTGAAGCCATCGACTCCTTGCAGAAGGCCAAGAAACTCCGAGAACATTGGGAGGCCAAAATAAATGAAGCTGATAAGATCCGGCGGGAAGCTATTGGCCCCCGCAAGATCACCTTCGCTACTCCCTCAAATCTGCAGCCGCTCGCAACTCCGAAGGAGAACATGCAGAAGGCTGCGGAACTTCTGAAAAAGAAGAATGAGGAAATCAACATCAACCACCTCCGCACGCTCATCGCTTCAGCGATGCAGCAACAGAGCAAGGCAGACACTTCGCGCAAGTTGGAATCTAACCCAGAGTTATGTGTTTTCACTGCGCAAAAGGACGCCTCCAGAAGCAAGCACCGCGACGACTAATCACGCACCGGATCCCCGGAGCGCAGGAGGAGAACCAGAGAACACCCAAATCCAATCCATGTGCCATCAAAGACACCTCCGTCAGATCCAAAGAAGGGAAAGGATGCGAAGTACACTGGTAGGGAAAAGTACCGGAATCCATCACCTCCGCCCAACGGATACCCGCGTCCTTCGCCTCCTCGCCGCCGTAGTCCAGCCGGAAACACTAGACCCCATGGACCTGGTGGAATAAACATCCGCAACAACGTGGTCCCTCAGAGGAAAAGGAACAGAGAGCGCACGCCGGAACCCCGCCGGAGCCGACACGAGGAGCGTGACCCAGAGCCTCGCAGAAGCCGGAACGACGAAGGCAGCCAGCACCATGGTCAAGGCAGCCATCGAAGCCGGAGTCAGCAGCGTGAAGGGCAAGGAGAATCAGAAGGCGGAAGCAAGAGGCGCATCGGCCCCCTCGCAGATCTCCTTCCCCACCACCTAGCGGTGGAGGCGGAGGTGGAGGCGGAGGCGGTGGCCGGAGATCTCGCTCACGCTCTAAATCTCCCCGCAACGGCTCGCGTGATGCGCGGGAACATCTCAATGAATAGAGATCTGACTACATCGGCCCAAAGTGCTTTGGCAGGATGATTCGAGAGGAACCAAAGCCAAGGATGAACCTCAAGCTACCCGGAAACCTAAAGCATTATGATGTCACCGAAAGGCCGGATACCTGGATCAAGGATTACTACAATGCAGTAACCTTCGCCGGAGGAACCCGTAACATCGCTTGCCGCATGCTCCAGCTGTACCTTGTAGGTCCAGCCCGGATCTTGCTCAGCGACCTCGAGAAGAACTCCATCTTTTGCTGGTTCGACCTGAAGAACGCCTTCGAGAAGCACTTCAGGGGCACCTACAAGAGACCTGCTACGACAAGCGACCTACAGGCATGTATCCAGAAGAAGGGTGAAACGTCAAGGAGCTTCATCACCCGATGGTTGCAAACCAGGAACGAGTGCGAGAACGTCGACAATCGCACAGCTATGCATGCCTTTATAGGTGGATTGCAGAGAGGAGGACTGCTGCGGCACAAGCTCACTTCCTTGGTCAATGCAAACAAACTGACTTTGGATGACATGATCACCATCGCCAGCGATCACACTGCCGCCGATGATGACGCTGGCGGAGATCTCGCAGCCACAGCAATTCCCCTGCATCAACAAAAGAAGAACCGTGATAACGGTAACAGCAGCGACACCAAGCGGAAAAATCCCCCCGATGACCAGAGAAGTGGCGGATCCGACTTGATTGCCATGGCTTTCCAGCGCGGAGGCCAAGGAGGTGGAAGAGGCCGCGGCCGCGGAGGCGGAGCCAGTAGGGGCCAGCAGCGTGGTGATGAGGTCACCGCTGCCGGAACCCGCGCACCCCAAACCTATGAGGAATACAGAGACATGCCTTGCTTAGCCCACATTGATCCGGCTATAGGTAAGTCCTCTCACACAAATCGCAACTGCAAGTGGGTCAACGATCTCAAAACTGACCCAGAAGCATGATACAAGCGAGCCCGCAAGCACCGCCCACGCGGCAAAGGAGGCAAGGGTAAGAACAAGGACAAGGAGGAAGACAGTTCCGAGGCGATGGATGAGGATGATGCTTCGCCGGATCCCAAGGGAGGATCCGTAGCTAAACCCAACCCCATCGACAAAAAGAGCGTGGGCGCGTACCACACCTTCCTCGGAACCCCAACAGTCCGTGCCAGCAAGTCAGCTCTCCGGATCCTGAACGCCACAGTTCCGGCTGTGCCGCAGTATGTCAGGTGGTCAGAAACTCCGTGTACGTTTGATAGGCAAGATCATCCTACCGTCATTCCGAAGGAGTGCTATGCCTTGGTCGTAAGTCCCAGCATTGACGGTTATGACTTCTCCAAGTGCCTCATGGACGGCGGAGCCAGCTTGAACATCATGTGCCTGGAGACTCTGGAGCGGATAAACCTTACCAAGGAACAACTCAAACACAGCACCACTGAATTTCATGGTGTGGTTCTGGGTAAAAAGGCAAACTCCCTTGGCAGCATCAGACTCCCCGTGGCCTTCGGCGATATTAATAATTTTCGCGAAGAGATGATCACGTTTGAGGTCGTGCCCTTCAAGAGCTCCTACCACGTCATCTTCGGCAGGCCCACCTACCACAAGTTTCACGCAACAGCGTGCTACATCTACAATAAACTCAAGATTTCGGGTCACAAAGGTATGATTACCGTATCCGGAGACTACAAGAAGGCTCATGAGTGCGAGTTAGGCGAAGACGCCTTCGCAGAGTCTGTGATATCTGGAGAGGAGCTGCAAGGCTACAGAGCCGCGGTGGATTCAACAGAGATGCACACCACCAAGAAGCAAATCCCCGAGCAGAACAATTCATTCAATGCCGCGATAGAGACCAAGAAAATAGACCTCAAGGAAGGAGATAAATCTAAATAGGTCTCAGTCGGAGCCAGCATGGACCCCAAATAAGAAGACGCGCTCGTCGAGTTCCTCCGCGCTAACATGGATATCTTTGCATGGCAACCTTCTGGCATGTCCGGAGTACCTAGGGAACTCGCCGAGCACTACCTCAACATAAATCCGGGGGCTAAACCGGTGAAGCAAGCTATGCGGCACTTTGGAGATAAGCAGCGCCGCGCCATAGGAATGGAACTAGCAAAGTTACTAGAGGCAGGTTTTGTAGTAGAAGTTATCCATACTGATTGGGTCGCAAACCCCGTCCTTGTACCCAAAAAGAATTCTGAAATACTAAGAATGTGCATCGATTATTCTGGCTTCAATAAGCATTGTCCGAAAGATCCATTCCCCTTGCCACGCATTGACCTAGTAATTGATTTGACGGCAGGGGCGGAACTTCTGTGTTTACTTGACGGATATTCCGGGTATCACCAGATCCGGATGAAGAAGTCCGACCAAAAGGCGACCTCGTTCATCACTTCGTTCGGCACTTACTGCTACGTCACCATGCCCTTTGGTTTGAAAAATGCAGGTGCCACCCACCAACGTACGATGCAGCGATGCCTGAAGGACCAAATTGGCCGGAACGTACATGCTTACGTCGACGACATCGCGGTCATGACCCGGAAAGGATCCGACTTGATCAGCGACCTCACAGAAACCTTTGAAAATCTCCGACGGTACAAGATGATGTTGAATCCGCTGAAATGCGTCTTTGGCGTTCCAGCCGGAAAACTCCTTGGCTTCATCGTCTCTCATAGAGGCATTGAAGTTAACCCGGAAAAAATCAAGACAATCATGTGTATCAAAAGGCCAACTTGACTCAAAGATGTGCAACGACTAATTGGTTGTGTTGCAGCAATCAGTAGGTTTGTAAGCCGTCTTGGCGAGAAGGCGCTACCTTTATACAAGCTGTTGAAGAAAACAAACAAATTTGTCTGGGACGATGCAGTAGATGCAACACTGTAGGGGTTGAAGGAAATACTTACCTCCCCACCTATCCTAGCAGCTCCAGAAGAAGTAGAGCCTATGCTCCTTTACCTGGCAGCTTCCAACAAGGTCATCAGCCTCGTCATCGTTGTGGAGCGAAAGGAAGAAGGTCACGAATATGGACTCCAAAGGCCAGTCTATTACATTAGCGAGGTTCTAACAGAATCCAAACAAAGATACCCTCACTTTCAGAAGCTATCCTATGGCGTGTTCCTAGGCAGCAGGAAGCTGAGACATTACTTCCAAGAGCATCCAATAACAGTCGTGAGCAAGGCTCCACTATCAACGATCCTTAACAACGCTGACGCAACAGGACGAACAGCAAAATGGGGCATTGAGTTATCCGCCTTTACAAAGCCAGGACTGCAATCAAGTCAGGTCTTGGCGGATTTTGTCGCGGATTGGACAGAAGCTCCGGATGCAAATCTGGAGCCGGAACCAGAAACATGGGTCATGCACTTCGATGGATCCAAGCAGCATCAAGGCTCAGGAGCCGGAGTCACCCTGAAGTCCCCTACCGGGGAAGAACTGCAGTACATTCTGCAGATTCACTTCGAAGCTACAAATAACATGGCGGAATATGAGGCTCTACTACACGGTCTGCGCATCGCTAAGGAAATTGGGATCAAGCACATCATATGCTGTGGAGATTCCGACCTGGTGGCACAACAAGTAGCTAGAACCTGGAACGCTAGAAACTCCGTCATGGCGGCTTACAGAGACGAAGTTGACAAGATCGCCAAATGCTTCCTCGGATACAAAGTCAAGTACGCCAGGAGAGACGATAACACAGCGACAGATATGCTATCCAAGCTCGGATCCGGCAAGAAACCAATTCCGCCTGGCATTTTCCTGGAGAATCTACGGATACCCTCGGTAAAGGGCGCTAACCCGAAAAACCTGGACATGGCAGTATCTCCGGCTAGGGAAGTGATGGCTATCATTCCGGCCTGGACACAGCCGTTCCTGGACTATCTCATTGATCAAAAGTTGCCGGAGGACGAGGTCCTCGCATGACAGATCATCAGACGAGCAAGATCCTACTCAGTAGTTGATGGACAGCACTACAAACGAAGCGCAAACGGGGTGTTTATGAAATGCGTCTCAAATCAGGATGGCATAGAAATCCTCAGAGAGATTCATGCTGGCGACTGCGGGCATCATGCCGCTCCTAGGTCCCTCTTTGCTAAAGATGTTCGACAAGGATTTTACTAGCTGATATCTACGCACACTTCTATTCCTGTAGACAGTGTTGGGCCTCCAAGAGCAGAGGTTTGTAGAACAACAGCAAGTTTCCCTTAAGTGAATCACCCAAGGTTTATCGAACTCAGGGAGGTAGAGGTCAAAGATATCCCTCTCAAGCAACCCTGCAATTAAGATACAAGAAGTCTCTTGTGTCCCCAACACACCTAATACACTTGTCAGATGTATAGGTGCACTAGTTCGGCGAAGAGATAGTGAAATACAAGTAATATGGATGATTATAAGTAGTAATTGCAATCTGAAATAAAAATGGCAGCAAGCGAACATGTAGCAAAACTTGTTGGAAACGGTGTTTCAATGCTTAGAAACAAGGCCTAGGGATCATACTTTCACTAGTGGACACTCTCAACAATGATCACATAATTGAATAAATAAATGCTACTCTCAAACACTCTCTTGTTGGATAACAAACACCATTCATTGTGTAGGGCTGCAAAAGCACACCTCAAGCCGGAGCAAACAAGCTCCACAACGTCATAAAGGAATCACAAACGATGCGCACACTGTCACCATCACACCGTGGAGAGTGACTCCGGAGTTCATATTAAAGTAACCTCTAGAGTGCATAATAGACAAGAGCAACATCTACATATTCAACTAGATTACAAAGCTCATGATCACATAAAGATCACACCATGGTAGAGAGAGATGAACCACATAGCTACCGGTAGAGCCCTCAGCCTCGGGGGAGAACTACTCCCTCCTCATCATGGGAGTCAGCAACGACGATGAAGATGGCGATGGAGTCGATGGAGATGGCTCCGGGGGCAATTCCCCGTCCCGGCAGGGTGCCAAAACAGAGACTTCTGTCCCCCGAATTAGGGTTTTTGGTGGCGGCAGAGCTACGGAACTCTTCTAGAGAAATCGTCGATCCCTTTAGGGTTTTCAGGGCAGGAGCTTAATATAGGTGAAAGGGCGGTGCGAGAGGGTGCCCGAGGGGCCCACCCCATAGGGCGGCGCTGCCTCCCTCCTGGCCACGCCAGTGGATGGGGAGGAGGCAGTGGGCCTCCTCTGGCCTGGCCCTTCTGGCTCCGTGGGTCTTCTGGCGAAATAGAATTTCTGTAATTTTTCTGGATTCATGGGAGACAGCAACGGCGATGAAGATGGCAGTGGTGTCGATGGAGATGACTCCGGGGGCAATTCCCCGTCCCGGCGGCGTGCCGGAACAGAGATTCTGTCCCCCGAAACTTGTCGTCGATGGCGGCGGCGCTGCGGAATCCTTGGTGGAATATGACTGGCTTTTTTAGGATTTTCGCATCTGGGGCAATATATAGGCAAAGGGGCAGCGTCGGTGGAGTCCCGAGGGGCCCACCCCACCTAGCGGCATGGCAGAAGGTGGGGCCGCGCCACCCTATGAGGTGGCCAGCTCGTGGCCCCCCTTCTTCTCTCCTTAGGACTCCGTGAAGCTTCTGGAAAAATAGGGACGTGGCCTTTTGTTTCGCGCAATTCCGAGAATATTCGCAGAAGTAATTTTCTGGAACCAAAAACAGCAGAAAACAGGAACTGGCACTTCGGCATCTTGTTAATAGGTTAGTCCCGGAAAATGCATAAAAATGATATAAAGTGTATATAAAACATGTAGCAATTGGTATAATATAAGCATGGAACATCAGAAATTATAGATACGTTGGAGACGTGTCAAGCATCCCCAAGCTTAGTTCCTACTCGCCCTCGAGTAGGTAGACGATAAAAGAATAATTTCTGAAGTGACATGCTACCAACATAATCTTGATCAATACTATTGTAAAGCATATGAGATGAATGAGGTGACTCAAAGCAATGGTCTATAGTTTGCTAACAAAAAGATAATGACTAAACAACTGAATCATATAGCAAAAACTTTTCATGAATAGTACTTTCAAGACAAGCATCAAAAAGTCTTGCATAAGAGTTAACTCATAAAGCAATAGATTCTTAATAAAAGGTTTTGAAGAAACACAAAGGAAGATTTAAGTTTCAGCAATTGCCTTCAACTTTCAACATGTATATCTCATGGATAATTGTCAACACAAAGTAATATGATGAGTGCAATAAGCAAGCATGTAAGAATCAATGCACACAGTTGACACAAGTGTTTGCTTCTAAGATAGAAAGAAGTAGGTAAACTGACTCAACATAAAGTAAAAGAAAGGCCCTTCGCACAGGGAAGCAGGGATTAAATCATGTGCTAGAGCTTTTCAAGTTTTGAAATCATAAAGGGAGCATAAAAATAAAGTTTTGAGAGGTGTTTGTTGTTGTCAACGAATGGTAGTGGGCACTCTAACCCCCTTGTCAAACGGACTTTCAAAGAGCGGATCCCATGAAGGACGTTATCTCTACCAGCAAGGTAGATCATCCCTCTTCTCTTTTGTTTACACATGTATTTTAGTTTTATTTATAGATGACACTCCTCCCAACCTTTTGCTTTCACAAGCCATGGCTGACCGAATCCTCGAGTGCCTTCCAACATTTCACATACCATGGAGGAGTGTCTATTGCAAAATTAAGTTGCTTACTGATAAATTAGGGCAAAACATGTGAAGAGAATTATTAATGAAAGTTAATTAATTGGGGCTGGGCACCCCGTTGCCAACTCTTTTTGCAAAATTATTGGAAAGCGGATGTATATGCCACTAGTCCATTGGTGAAAGTCTGCCCAATAAGATTGAAAGATAAAACACCACATACTTCCTCATGAGCTATAAATCATTGACACAAATAAGGAGTAATAAAGTTTTGAATTGTTTAAAGGTAGCACATGAAGTATTTACTTGGAATGGCAGAAAAATACCACATAGTAGGTAGTTATGGTGGACACAAATGGCATAGGTTTTGGCTCAAGGTTTTGGATGCACGAGAAGCATTCCCTCTCAGTACAAGGCTTTGGCTAGCAAGGTTGTTTGAAGCAAACACAAGTATAAACCGGTACAGCAAAACTTACATAAGAACATATTGCAAGCATTATAAGACTCTACACTGTCTTCCTTGTTGCTCAAACACTTTTACCAGAAAATATCTAGACCTTAGAGAGACCAATCATGCAAACCAAATTTCCACAAGCTCTATGATAGTTCTCCACTAATAGGTTTAAACTACATGATGCAAGAGCTTAAACATGATCTACTTGAGAGCTCAAAACAATTGTCAAGTATCAAATTATTCAAGACAATATACCAACTACCACATGCAGCACTTTCTGTTTCCAACCAAATAGCAATAAGTGCAGCGGCTTTCAGCTTTTGCCATGAACATTAAAAGTAAAACGAAGAACACCAGTGTTCAAATGAAAAACCGGAGCGTGTCTCTCTCCCACACAAGCATGTTAGGATCCGATTTATTCAGAGAATGAAAATAACAAAATGAAAATAAAAGCACACATACGCTCCAAGTAAAGCACATAAGATGTGACGGAAAAAATATAGTTTCACTAGAGGTGACCTGATAAGTTGTTGATGAAGAAGGGGATGCCTTGGCCATCCCCAAGCTTAGACGCTTGAGTCTTCTTGAAATATGCAGGGATGAACCACGTGGGCATCCCCAAGCTTAGACTTTTCACTCTTCTTGATCATATTATATCATCCTCCTCTCTTGATCCTTGAAAACTTCCTTCACACCAAACTCAAAGCAATCTCATTAGAGGGTTAGTGCATAATCAAAAATTCACATGTTCAGCAAGGAAACAATCATTCCCAACACTTCTGAACATTACCCAAGGTTACTGAATTTTAATGGAGCAAAGAAACCCACTCAAACACAGTAAAAGAGGCAATGCGAAATAAAAGGCAGAATCTGTCAAAACAGAATAGTCCGTAAAGACGAATTTGTTCGAGGCACTTAACATGCTCAGATGGAAAAGCTCCAGTTGAATGAAAGTTGCGTACATATCTGTGGATTACTCATGAATTTTTTAAGGATTTTTAGGTTTTTCTACAAAGACAAAAACTCAAAACCGTGACAGCTAAAAATCTGTTTCTGCGCAGAAATCCAAATCTAGTATCAACTTTATATCAAAGACTTTACTTGGCACAACAATGCAATAAAATAAAGATACAAAAGTATTGCTACAGTAGTAGTCAGTACCTTGACTCAAAAATAAAACAAAAATTGCAGAAATAAAACAATGGGTTGTCTACCAAGAGCGCTTTTCTTTAACGCCTTTTAGCTAGGCATAGTGATTTTTATGATGCTCACATAAAGATGAGAGTTGAAAAGAGAGCATAAAGAAGCATATTTAAAACATATTTAAATCTAACACTCTTCCTATGCATAGGAGCCTTTTAAGAAAACAAGTCAATGAAGAACAAAGTGAGTAGCATAGGAAGACAAAACAAGTGTAACTTCAAAAATTTCAACACAATGAGAGGGGACTTAATATTATTGTGATATATGAAATCGTGTCTCCCTCTCTCATAAGGACCAGTAGGTCTTAAAGTACCCAGCAAATAAAAAAAATCAAGAGAAAGCTCAAAACATTCATCATAAAGAGAAGAAATTTAGTAACATGAAGATTTCTATACCCATACTTTCCTCTCTCAAAATAATTTTCAGTGGTATCATGAATAAACTCAACAATATAGCTATCACATAAAGCATTCTTATCATGATCCACACAAGCATAATCAATTTTATTAGTAATAGTGGGAGTAAAACTATCACATCCATCATTATAATCATCATAAATTGGAGGCATGGTATAATCATAATAAACTTTATCCTCCATAGTAGGTGGCACCAAAAATACCACTATCATTATAATCATCATAAATGGGAGGCAAAGTATCATCAAAGAAAATTTTCTCCTCAAAACTTGGGGACTAAAAATATCACAACCATCTTCCCCAAGCTTAGACTTTTCCATAGCACTAAAAATAATAGTGTTCAAAGAATTCATGCTAAAAACATTGCTACAACTATTTTGTAAACAAAGTTCCATGGGTTTTTTAATTCTCTCTTCAAACACCTCATGTCCTAACTCAAGATAAATACTATAAAGCTCTCTAATTTTGTTGTTGTTTTCCATTAAGCCTAACTAGTGAAATAAAAACAAGAAACAAAAAGATATAATTGCAGAATCTAAAGGAAATAGCTTCGAGCACTCACACACCGGCAACAGTGCTAGGAAATAGCTTAGTAGTCGGAGGTTGTGAATACCTTTTACCTTACCTCCCCGGCAACGGCGCCAGAAAATAGCTTGATGTCTACGCACGCTTCTATTTCTGTAGACAATGTTGGGCCTCCAAGAGCAGAGGTTTGTAGAACAGCAGCAAGTTTCCCTTAAGTGAATCACCCAAGGTTTATCGAACTCAGGGAGGTAGAGGTCAAAGATATCCCTCTCAAGCAACCCTGCAATTAAGATACAAGAAGTCTCTTGTGTCCCCAACACACCTAATACACTTGTCAGATGTATAGGTGCACTAGTTCGGCGAAGAGATAGTGAAATACAAGTAATATGGATGATTATAAGTAGTAATTGCAATCTGAAATAAAAATGGCAGCAAGCGAACATGTAGCAGAACTTGTTGGAAACGGTGTTTCAATGGTTAGAAACAAGGCCTAGGGATCATACTTTCACTAGTGGACACTCTCAACAATGATCACATAATTGAATAAATAAATGCTACTCTCAAACACTCTCTTGTTGGATAACAAACACCATTCATTGTGTAGGGCTGCAAAAGCACACCTCAAGCCGGAGTAAACAAGCTCCACAACGTCATAAAGGAATCACACATGATGCACACACTGTCACCATCACACCGTGGAGAGTGACTCCGGAGTTCATATTAAAGTAACCTCTAGAGTGCATAATAGACAAGAGCAACATCTACATATTCAACTAGATTACAAAGCTCATGATCACATAAAGATCACACCATGGGAGAGAGAGATGAACCACATAGCTACCGGTAGAGCCCTCAGCCTCGGGGGAGAACTACTCCCTCCTCATCATGGGAGTCATCAGCGGCGATGAAGATGGCGGTGGTGTCGATGGAGAAGACTCCGGGGGCAATTCCCCGTCCCGGCGGCGTGCCGGAATAGAGATTCTGTCCCCTGAAACTTGTCGTCGATGGCGGCGGCACTGCGGAACCCTTGATGGAATATGACTGGCTTTTTTAGGGTTTTCACATCTGGGGCAATATATAGGCGAAGGGGCAGCATCGGTGGAGTCCCGAGGGGCCCACCCCACCTGGCGGCGCAGCAGAAGGTGGGGCCACGCCACCCTATGAGGTGGCCATGTCGTGGCCCCCCTTCGTCTCTCCTTCGGACTCCGTGAAGCTTCTGGAAAAATAGGGACGTGGCCTTTTGTTTTGCGCAATTCCGAGAATATTCGCAGAAGTAATTTTCTGGAACCAAAAACAGCAGAACACAGGAACTGGCACTTCGGCATCTTGTTAATAGGTTATGTCAACACCCGGATTTTTAAGTCCAGATGCCTATTATGCCATACATCGCAATCCCAGGAATATTGTTGTTGCGAGACATAATAGTTGAATATCATAGAGTCATCATTTATTACAACACATAATCGTCTTACAAAGGTAGATCACATGATCCAAAATTACAATAGTAGTTGATCTATTGATCAACGAACATCACAAATAGCGGAAGCGAAGTAGTAGTGGCTATCTAATCCACAGGCCAACGCTTGACGTCAGGAGCGGTCCTAGTTGTCGTAGACGTCCTGCTGTGCATCTTCCTCGTACTGCTGTTCACCTCCATAGTCTGGCCATTTGAATAGCCAGGGACAAAGCCATGAGTACTTTTAAAGTACTCGCAAACTAATACTAGTGTAAGCACTATCAATTTTTAGTAAGGGGATACTAAGCTCTAGGTTTATTTGCATAAAGCCAAGTTTATTTCATAAACATTTAGAAAAGACTCTTTATTTGCTAAACTAACTCAAGTGGGAACATTAGTGTCATTCCCACAACTCTGTTGTGATTCAATTCAAAGTCACCATTCACCTTTCAAATTCAAGTCACAAGTCATATGTCACATTTTTGAAAATGGTCTGATGACGGAACAGTATGGCCTTTCCAACCGTCCATAACCGTGGACACGGCTATTCGAATAGTTCTACACTCTGCAGAGGTCGTACACTTGTGCCACAACATTTGCAATAATCCGTCAGGGTTAACTGGCCCTGATTTACCATACTCCGTATGCGGACTACCAACCATAACCTTTCACTTACATACTCTAGTATGAGCACCTCTCCCCATGAGCTTGGCCTCCCGGTGAAAACCGCAGTCAACCCGGAATCGCACGGTGGCTTGGGCCGTACATTCACCTCATATTAACATCGTTTCTCATCAGTTCTTTTGTTGTAGAGGCAGCCTCCAGCCTAACCCCGATGACGCTTGTTTAGAGGGAACCCATACTAAAGCACATAAATTTCTAGTTAAGCCCTTACCCATATTGGGTATTGTGGGGGTACTTTCAAATTGGAATGGTATCGCATCCGAACCCAACCATCAGTTTTCGTAAAATTCACCAAGTCATTCACCAGTCATATTCACCTTCAAAATCTTTCAATAGAATGACTCATCATTCCAAGGTTTTCAAAGTCATTGGTTTTCACAAGTTCCCATCTCTAGTAGTCAATTTTTGTTTAGCACTAGCAACTACTTATGAGGGATGCTAAGTATCTTGGATTGCTCTAGGCTAAGTTTGATACTCTTGCACTACTCCATAACTAGACTAAGTGAGTCAGGAATCAAAAATATACTTTGATAAACAAAATTTAGTAAAGCTTGTAAAGTAAAAACTTGGGATAGGAGCATTAAGCATAAAATAAAAATAATGGTGCCTTGCTCTTGTAGAGCTTTGCACAAGGGAACCTTGCAAGAGTGTTAGCTTGCCTAGAGCAATCCAAGATACTTAGCATCCCTCATAAGTAGTTGCTAGTGCTAAACAAAAATTGACTACTAGAGATGGGAACTTGTGAAAACCAATGACTTTGAAAACCTTGGAATGATGAGTCATTCTATTGAAAGATTTTGAAGGTGAATATGACTGGTGAATGACTTGGTGAATTTTACGAAAACTGATGGTTGGGTTCGGATGCGATACCATTCCAATTTGAAAGTACCCCCACAATACCCAATATGGGTAAGGGCTTAACTAGAAATTTATGTGCTTTAGTATGGGTTCCCTCTAAACAAGCGTCATCGGGGTTAGGCTGGAGGCTGCCTCTACAACAAAAGAACTGATGAGAAATGATGTTAATATGAGGTGAATGTACGGCCCAAGCCCTGTGCGCTTCCCGGTTGATCCGCGGTTTTCACCGGGAGGCCAAGCTCATGGGGAGAGGTGCTCATACTAGAGTATGTAAGTGAAAGGTTATGGTTGGTAGTCCGCATACGGAGTATGGTAAATCAGGGCCAGTTAACCCTGACGGATTATTGCAAATGTTGTGGCACAAGTGTACGACCTCTGCAGAGTGTAGAACTATTCGAATAGCCGTGTCCACGGTTATGGATGGTTGGAAAGGCCATACTGTTCCGTCATCAGACCAATTTCAAAAATGTGACATATGACTTGTGACTTGAATTTGAAAGGTGAATGGTGACTTTGAATTGAATCACAACAGAGTTGTGGGAATGACACTAATGTTCCCACTTGAGTTAGTTTAGCAAATAAAGTGTCTTTTCTAAATGTTTATGAAATAAACTTGGCTTTATGCAAATAAACCTAGAGCTTAGTATCCCCTTACTAAAAATTGATAGTGCTTACACTAGTATTAGTTTGCGAGTACTTTAAAAGTACTCATGGCTTTGTCCCTGGCTATTCAAATGGCCAGACTATGGAGGTGAACAGCAGTACGAGGAAGATGGACAGCAGGACGTCTACGACAACTAGGACCGCTCCTGACGTCAAGCGTTGGCCTGTGGATTAGATAGCCACTACTACTTCGCTTCCGCTATTTGTGATGTTCGTTGATCAATAGATCAACTACTATTGTAATTTTGGATCATGTGATCTACCTTTGTAAGACGATTATGTGTTGTAATAAATGATGACTCTATGATATTCAACTATTATGTCTCGCAACAACAATATTCCTGGGATTGCGATGTATGGCATAATAGGCATCTGGACTTAAAAATCCGGGTGTTGACAAGTTGGTATTAGAGCCATTGTTGACCTTAGGAGACCCTAGTTAGAATGGACGTCTGAAAATTTTAGTTTCAAAACAAATGAAATGACTATTTAAGAAAAACTTATTCTCCCTCTTATCATTGAGATCTTTTTCAAATAGGAAAGTTATGCTCTATTCTTCTTATACTATTACCTAAAATTTTGACACACTTCTCTAACTTGCTCATCATAATTCTTCACAGATGGAGTACAATTGGGAGTGCTATCAGCTTGGTCACGGAGGAGAACTGCGGTTCGAAAAGGATTTGAAACAACTGGTTGAATATCTAGGACACCCGTATCCCGAATTCTTTGGAATACCCCTCAAAGCTCAGTTAGGAGAACCACCTCGGTGGGACGTTTCTACTGATCTAAGGAGAAGGCAGGATGCCCCGGTATGGGAAACCATCTGGATTTCTGCAACGGGAAACACTTGGAAGGAAGGACTAATCAAAACTATGCAAGAAGCAATTTCCCGTCTGTGTGGACAAAATGAGGACAAGATCAAGAACACTCGCTTCATCTACTACCCAAGACATGACTCCATGGGAAGACCGATGACCATGCCCCCACCCCAGGAGATGAACCCCTATGTAGCACCTCAGGACTTCAGGCAGTACAAAACCCGCAGGGATTTGGACAACGCCCTCGCCTCTCGCCAAGCACATCACCCGTGAAGAAGAAGAATCCACCCGGAAGAGTAGTATCACCCCAGCACTTAAGTAGGTATGAGTTGTATCAGGATCCCCTTGTATCGTAGAGCGATGAATGGTTCTTCAAACCAACGGTGTGTTAGCTTTGTAATGTGTGATGCTTGGTATGAATGAAAATGTGTTGTTGGTTTTTAGCCCCGCAACACTACTCAAGTTTTCAATGTTATGAACTTTTTAAACTTTTACAAAACAAACCATAGAAATTTCCCTCTTATCTTATCATCTACATCAATGTTTAGATGGCCCCACCAACCCGCAACGCCACCCAGGATGCCATGATGCAACTGCTGCAAACGATGATGGCAGACCGAGAAGTCGAGAGAGCTGAACGCCAAGCCAACATTGCTGCACTGCAACAGATAGCTCAGAACAATCAAGGCCATGGAAACCACGATCACCCTGGATCGAAGCTGAAGAATTTTCAGAACACCAACCCACCGATGTTCAACAAGACTGAAGAGCCCCTAGATGCTGATGACTGGCTCCAGACCATGGAGAATAACCTTGAAGTTGCGGGAGTAGAAGACACAGAAAAAGTACTGTTTGCCACCCACTATACCTGTCAGGACCTGCCAGAGCCTGGTGGACAAGCGCCCGTGCAATGAATGCGGGACAAATGATGACCTGGGAAGACTTCAAGCTGAAATTTAGCAAATACCATGTGCCCCAAGGACTGATCAAGAAAATGAGAGACGAGTTCCGCGAACTAAAGCAAGGAAGGATGTCCGTGGTGGAATACCGCGACAGGTTTCTCACTCTGTCAAGGTACGCCCCGGATGAGACCGACACCAATGAGAAAAGGAAGGAGAGATTTCTGAACGGACTGCACGACGAGATGCAAACTGTGTTAGTGAACATTCCGTTCGCTGACTTAGAAGCCCTCGTAGACTCAGCCATACAGATGGAAGGAAAGCTGCATCAGGCCAATGAGAACCGCAAGCGCAGAATGATGAACCAGAATGGGCCCCACAATGCCCAGAAACACCGCAACAACCACTCTGGAGGATTTACCCCAAGAAACAACAGGCCACCTGCTCAGACTTATCGCCCCAACTACACCAACAACAACAGAGGACCCCCGAAGCCCGGAGGTAACAACAACAACCCCAACAGCAACAGCAACAATGGGAACAACAACAACACCAACACTGGCCCGAAGACTGGAAGCAATGCCATCCCCGTCACCCCAAAGGACAAGTCAACAATAAACTGCTATGAATGTGGAATTGTGGGCCACTACTCCAATGAGTGTCCCAAGAAGCTTGCCAAGATAGCCGCCAACACTGCTGCACCTACCCAGGAACAGCGCCGCTTCGCCGGTAGAAGGAACTAGAACAACAACAACGGCCGTCTCTACCACATGACTGCCACTGAAGCTCAGGAAGCACCCCAGAACATGCCAAGTATGTCTTCCTGTTAATAAAATGCTCAATCTCTCTTAGGAACCTAACTTTTCTTAAAATCTCGGGACGAGATTTGTTTAAGGGGGAAGGGTTTGTAACATCCCAAAAATTCAAAACAAAACAAATGAATTTCCCTAGTTCCAAATTTTGGAACCAACAAAAACTTTTATTAAATTAAGTTTGATACATAGTGATCTTGCTTAATTCTTGTGCTATTGCCATGATTGCTTGTTATTAGTATTTGAAATAATCTTAAACCCTAAACCCCACCCCTCTTTTCATCATCCTAGTTAAAATAAAATAAAAGGAAGTTAAATAAGAATAAGGCATATGTGCCTATGGCTCTAATTATAAATCTTTACCCTAGAACTTTCCACTTTGTTTAGAGGTTTGGAAAACCTTCACACACCTTACCTAGTACTTATCAAACCTAATTCAAGTTGTTTCCAAAGAAAATAAAAAGAAACTAAAAATGCCATAGAGGCATATGTGAGTAAAATAGCAAATTTGTGATTTTAAGAATCTTGACCCTAATACATGTTGTGAATGGTGGGATCACTCCTATATACCATTTCAACACTCAACAACACCATTTGGGTCAAGCCAAGTCAAATTAAAATTCAAATGCAACATATGCATAGAGGCATATGTGACACATAGCCATAATACCCAATTCTTGCCCTATGACTTTAAACCTTGACCAAATGATGGGAAACCATCTCTAAACCTAACCTAATACTAAATTGACCCTAACCCATGTCCAAGTGAAGCAAGATGAACAATTTACAAGTTTAATGAAATTTGACACATCACCTCTTATGTGTTATGGCCATTTTTGCAAATCCTTGAACAAGACCATTTGAATTGGTTTCAATGGTCTTAAAAGGTTTCTAAACTAATAAGAACCACATTAGAGTCAACAAAAGTCAACTCAAATTGGGAGAAATCAAATAGGAAGAAAATCCCCAAAATTCCCTCACATACACTTAGCCAAAATTGCAAATCTTCAACCAAGGCCACCAATGATTGATCTATTGCTTGTAGAATACTTATATATGATAAACAAACACAATTGCATCAAAGAAACAAGAATCAAATCAAAGGAAATCTCAAAACCATCTCACATGTGATGATGGTCATTTGGGTGATTTTTAACATGATCCCCTCTTTACCCCTCTGGCTTTGACTTTTCCTCAACCAACCTTGGTCAACCAAAGCCATGTCATCCAAGACCAAGTCAAGGTGAACAACTTCTCTGTTGACCATCACTGCTGAAGTTGACCAGGTTGACCAGAAATGAATTGACAAGTGGAGACTTTGAAACTATGTGAAGATGACCCCCATGTTGAAACTTTGCAAATCTTCACCAAAATGAACACCACCACCACCATTCCAACCCTTTATTTATATGATTAAGCTCCACCAAAAAGAAATCCAAAATTTGAACAAAAGCTTCATGCGGCCATTGTGTCGAGCACCTTGTGTGCATAATCTGGAAATCATGTTACATGCTTATACCCACTGGATTTTAGCCTCCACCACTTTAATCTTGTGATCATCACACCCTGGTACCTCCACTGCATCGAACCAAACCCTTTTGCTCTGGTTAAAGTGATGCTATGATCAAAAATCATCCATGTCAAGTACCATGCCGGCCACTCTCCTCACTTTCTCTCTGAGCCTCCACTCTCTCTTTCACTTTGTCCTGGAGATGCTCCTACACTAGCTGATCACGACCATGCACGTTTGGAGCAAGGAGACGCACGCTAGTGGCCAGAACGCGCGCGCCCAGTACCTCGCCACGGCGTGCCAGACCACGCGGTGAGCGCGCCCCGACCCCATCCTGGACGCGACAGAGCGACTCTGGTCCCGTCGCCCTCGTCCTTCCCTTCCTCTCCTCTCGCGCGTGCTCACTCATCAACCTACCAGGACCTTGCCAGACATGCTCGCTTGGCCGCGCACGCCCCATCATCGTCGCCATGATCGACGTTCTGCCGCCCAGTACAGTCCTCGTCGCAGAAGCTCCCGAGCGATCCCGTCATCCCCTGGACGCGCCAGCTACACCCAGAGCCTCGCCTAGACGTCGCCTACAATATGCGCACCTCGCCTTGCCCTTTCGCAGCCCGTAGCGCCATTGTCGTCGTTGACCCCTTCGCCGCATCCACGGCCCTCTCACCCCGCTATAAATAGAGGAGATCCGAGCCACCATTCTTCACACCATCTGATCCCCTCTCATCCCTGCCTCTTCTCCACCCACCAATTTGACCCCACACCGCCGGAGTAGCTCCAATTGCAAGACGAAGTCCGCCGGAGCCCGCAGATCACCGTCGACGATTAACGCTTCCACGCGCCTCGCCACTGCTACCAGACGTTTCCTCGCCGTCGACAACGCCGCCTCGCACTCACCAGAACCCCGCGGGAACCTCGGTAAGCCCCCCGACCCCCAAGGCTCGCCGCCAACTCGTCGGATTCTCGCCGGGGAAGACGACCCCCGTGCGCCGTTGATCTCCCTTCTGATCCAACGGATCCTAGCGCGCGTACCGTTTCGCTCTTTAAGAGCCACTGACTGGTGGAGCCCACGCCGTCAGGCGGCCCGCGTGTGCAAGTCACACTGCTGGGCCGGCCCAGTCCATTTTTCCTGTGTAGCCCATCTAGTCTTCCCGCCAAGCCCAATAATTCAAAAACCAAATTTCTGTTAATTCAAATTCCCTGCTGATGCTGAATTCAAATTTGAATAGTTTAAAATCTACTCAACCAAATTTAGTCAATTTTATATATTCAGAAAGCTTATGAAATTATCTAGCTAACCTCACTGGATTCAACCCCATATGTTGTGTAGTTTTTGAATAACAAAAATAACAAAACAGATACTTTTCAGTATTCAAATAAATCTTAAAAATCAACCAATTTGAATTTTGAAGTGAATCCAATTGCAATAATTCACATTTAACAAACTCGAATTTATTATGTAAAAATATGATATGAGTTCTGTACATGATCATGGGCTAGAATCAAAATATTGTCTATGTAGTCAATACTAGCCCATTCAAACTATTTCAAATTTTAGGAATTTAAATCTATGAGGTGTAGCACCTCATTTAACTCATTCTCACAAGTGATATGAAGTAATGTGTTGACCTTTAATTACTTAGGCTCATACTTGCTCACTTGTAGAATTTAAATCCACATAGTATTTAAATTGCACTAGTTACTTAAATCACATGAGATGATGAATCTCATTTAAATCATTTTTTCTCAAATACTAAGTGTGAAGTGTTGACCTTGGTCAACATGGGATCATCCCTGGTTATTGGAGAATATTAAATCACCTCAATAGTAGTTTCTATTAAATTAGTTACAACTATGTGTTAAATCATATGAGAGGTATTCCTCTCATTTAAATCTTGTTCTCAAGTAATTCAACATGAGGTAGTGACCATGGTCTATATAATCTCATATTGAATTATTTGGTGGCACTAAATCACTACCATGTTAGTATTAAATTGCATGAGGTATGGAACCTCATTTAAATCATTTTTCTCAAATGATAAGTATGAAGAGGTTGACTTTGGTCAACCTAGGTCATATATATTTCATAAGAGAAATTAAATCTTAAGAAGAATTCAATGAGAGGAAATTATTTCTCCAAACCAAAGATAAACCCTACTTCCAATTTTCAATAAGAGGAAATTATTTTCCTAATGTTAAATAAAGAAACCCTAGCATAATTTGAGAATAAATGTTAAGTAGTGATGCTAGATCCTTTGTGTGAGCCAATAAGGCTAATTAAGACTACTTAAGTGTTGTTTGGTGATTGTATCCTCGTATTCGTTTATAGACGCTAGTACCGGAGACTATCAAGAGGAAGAGGTCTTCTACCAAGAGGAAGAGCAAGAAAACTTTGATCACATCACCAATCAAGGCAAGCTATATTATGGCAAGCTATTACCAATGCAAGCTAGACTAATGCAAACTATTTTGGTTGCAAGTTATATTCTTGCAAAGTGCAAAGCTCTACAAGAGCAAGGCACCATTACATTTTACTTTATGAACCTATCCCAAGTTTTTACTTTACAAGCTTTACTTGATTTTATTTATCAAAGTTACTTTTTGATTTATGATTCACTTGGTTGAATTATAAAGTAGTACAAGAGAATCACACTTAGCCTAGCAAGCTCCAAGATACTTAGCACCCCTCATAACTAGTGGCTAGTGCTCAATATTAAAAGTGACTACTCTAGTTGGGAACTTGTGAATTGAAATGACTCTGAAAACCTTGGAATGATGAGTCATTCTATTGAGAGGTTTTGAAGGTGAATATGACTGGTGAATGACTTGGTGAATTTTACAAAAACTGATGGTTGGGTTCGGATGCGATACCATTCCAATTTTACAAGTACCCCCACAATACCTGAATCTGGGTAAGGCTTAGCTGGAAACTTATGTATTTTAGTATGGGTTCCCTCTAAACAAGCGTCATAGGGGTTATGCCGAGGCTGCCTCCGTACTGGTGAAGTGATGTGAAATGACGTGAAATGAGGTGAATGTCCGGCCCAAGCCCTGTGCAGTTCCCAGGCTGACCGCGTGTCTTCACTGGGAGGCCAAGCTCATGGGGAGAGGTGCCTATACTAGAGTATGTAAATGAAAGGTTAGGATTGGTAGTTCGCGTACTGCGTACGATAAATCAGGGCCAGTTACCCCTGATGAACTATTGCAATTGTTGTGGCACAAGTGTACAACCTCTGCAGAGTTAAACCTATTCGAATAGCCGCGTCCGCGGTTATGGACAGTTGGAAAGGCCATACTGTTCCGTCATCAGAATTTTTCTAAAAATATGAATGGTGACTTGTGATTTTGAATTGAAAGGTGACTTTGACTTTGAATCACAACTGAGTTGTGGGAATGACACTAATGTTCCCACTTGAGTTAGTTAAATGAAGAGGCTTTGATTTTTAAAGTGCTTATGAAATAAAACTGGCTTTATGCAAATGAAACTAGAGCTTAGAACCCCCTTACTATAGTTGATAGTTCTTGCCTTAGTATTAGTTTGCGAGTACTTTAAAGTACTCATGGCTGTGTCCCTGGCTATTCAAATGGCCAGACTATGAAGAGGAGTACCAGAACCCGGAAGAAGGACAACAGGACATCTACGACAACTAGGATCACTCCTGACGTCAACAGTTGCCTGTGGAATAGATGGACTACTACTACGCTACTTTCGCTTCCGCTAGGTGTTATGTAATGAATAAATAGAACTTCTATTATTGTAATGAGACTGGATCATGTGATCCTTTATTTGTAAGACGATTATGTGTTGTAATGAATGATGTGTTGTGATATCAATCTATTATGTCTCGCAAAAACAATATTCCTGGGATTGCGAGGAATGGCATAATAGGCATCTGGACTTAAAAATCCGGGTGTTGACAGGTTAGTCCCGAAAAAATGCATAAAATGATATAAAGTGTATATAAAACATGTAGCAATTGGTATAATATAAGCATGGAACATCAGAAATTATAGATACTTTGGAGACGTATCACTAGCTCACGGCTAAAGAAGATGCTGACAAACTAGTAAAAACTTGCCGAGGCTGTTAATACTACGCTACTCAACCAACTGCTCCAGCTCAAGAGCTCAAGACCATCCCTATCACATGGCCGTTCGCGGTCTGGGGGCTTGATATGGTGGGTAAGGTGAAAAAATCATCCCCTGGCGGTTTTGAGTACCTGTTGGTCGCTATTGACAAGTTCAGTAAATGGATCGAGGCAAAGCCAGTGAGAAAAGCCGATGGTGCTATAGCACTAAAATTTGTCTGCAGCCTCGTAGTGAGATACGACATCCCACACAGCATAATCACAGACAATGGCACAAACTTTGCTCAAGGAGAATTGAAAGATTATTGTCATGATGTGGGGATCCGACTTGACCTAGCATCTGTGGCATATCCACAGTCCAATGGACAGGTAGAGCAAGCCAATGGCCTCATACTAGCCGGAGTCAAGCCTCGCCTTGAAGAACCGCTGCGTCGCGCACCCGGAGCTTGGGCGGAAGAGCTGGATGCTGTTCTGTGGAATTTCCGAACTACCCCTAACAGATCCACGGGGTTCACCCCTTTCTTCCTAGTATACGGATCTGAAGCAGTGCTTCCTTCCGACATCATACACGATTCACTGCGAGTTTCCGCCTACAGTGAAGATACAGCTGACGAGGCCAGACAGCTATCTGTGGATCTGATCGAAGAAGCTCGGAACTGAGCTGACCAGCGCTCCACCATCTACCAGCAGAAGCTCAGACGCTATCATAGCCGTCGAGTTCGGAACCGCTCATTCAGGGAAGGTGACCTGGTCCTCCGCCTTCGACAGGTGAAAACGCATAAGTTGCAATCTCCATGGGAAGGACCTTTTGTCATCAGCAAAGTGCTACACAATGGATCATACTACCTCTTTGATTTCCGCCAGAAAAAAGATAGACCTGTAAATTGGTACCGGAAACGAAAACGAGAGGATCCGAATGACATCTATGATGAGACAGATCGTCCTTAGAACATTGCACAGCTACGTCCTTTCCACACATCAATTTTTTCAAGTTACATACTCTGTAATAGTTATACATAATCAATGAAATAAAGCATATGGTTCACTCCCTGAGTCTTTTACCTCCTTTAGTTTTTCATTTTTGGATCGTGTATGTTTTCCGACTAAAACCGCAGAGCTGGATATTTCCGCCTAGGCGTGTATGAAAGTTGTGATTTTCAAAATCGTCCTTTGGGACGTGAGCTTAAGTTTTCTGGTGGAAAAGTTTTCTGTTGCGAACTCATGGATTCCTGGTAGCGATTTCCGGCACCTTAGCTGGGGGCTTGTTTCCGCGGTTATTGATGGATTGCCATTGGGCTTCGTCGCCGCAGGCGAGCGTTTCCGGCTAAAGGTCTTCTGGTTCGTGGAAGGTCAAGTGAGCAAGCCGGAAAATTTGGAAACTAGCACTTGCTTTCTTAACATACGAAACATGCATTCATAAGTTTAAAGGATCACAGGATAAGTTTCCGCCCACATGCAATTGTTTCGTCCCTAGCTACTTAAAAATATTTAAGTCTTATTACAAACCCACTCCGGGGCCAAAATGATGCTTTTCATTGTTTTTCAGGATCTACTCGGAGACATGATCTTCATCCTCCGAGGCCACGTACGTGGAAGCATCGCCAGAATCTTCACCGGAATCGTCGTCGGATTGATCCGCGCTGGAGCTTGAGCCTTCCTCGACATATTCATCATCTTCTTTGTTCTCCTCTTCAGAAAAACCTTCGGGAAGATCGTACTTGTTGTACCAGAATGAGTGATTCACTCGCTCAGCTAGCAACCGATCATACCCTTGGGTCTCCGCGAGCGCGAGCTTGACGTTGGTGCTCTTGGGGACTCCGCGCGCGACCTCCGCCAAATCCATTTCAGGGCAGTGAGCTTTGCACATTGCCAGGGTAAGAGAGGCGACCCCGCGGGCGGAAGACGCTTGCCAATCTTTGATGAGATCCGGCACCATCCGCATAAGCTTGGTCATGCGATCGATCACGGTGGTTCCGGCTCTCTTCAAGCTTAGGGACTTGGCGATTCCGCGGCAGGCCACGAAGAGATCGTTGATGGAGTTCCGTGCATCTTCATAAGCTTCCATCCTGGTGGCAGTCTCCGGGTTCCATTCGAATCCGAGAGTCGCTGTAAAACACAATGGTTAGTTCCCTCCACGATAAAGGCAGAGTCAATATGGAGAAAGCCAGAAAACAGCAATAAGTCCTTACGGAAGATCAGCTTGTCAATATCATCCGCCTCTTTCTCGGAATCTTTTGCTTTGGAGACCAGCGTCTTTATCTGCGCGTTGCTTTTCTTCAGCTTCTCGTTCCGCCCCGAGATGGCCTGAGCATGTTTCTCCTCGCGCTCCTTTTTCTCCCTTGTCTCTTTTTCGGTGGATTCTTTGAGGAACCCCTGGAGAGAATCATGCTCAGCTTTAAGAACTTCAAGCTCCGCGGAATGCTCGTCGACGGAAGGCTTTTTGGCATGTTGATCTGAAAGGCGAAAATAGCAAAATAAAGTTAGTTCAAGCAAATAGTTGCATTGCAGACCCTGGGGGCTAAGCCGGAATCATTACCTTCATAATTCTTGAGGCGGGTCTCCAGGGTCGCAATGGACTTCTGGTTTTCCGCGTCCCTCTTCTGCAGCATCTCGATCTCCGTCTTCTGCTCGAGCACATGGGTGCACAGATCTTCATGCAGCTTCCGCGTGTTCTGAGTGGCAGGTGAGTTAGTCAGAAATTCGAAATTCCGGGGGCTAGACGCGAAGCTAAAAATCCTTAGTGTGGGAAAATTTCGAGTTTCCGCTAAGGTACACAGTTAAAGCATTGGCTCATACATGTTACTCGGAAAATGCACAAACCAATGCTTGGGGGCTGGTGTTACCTGGTGCACATTCTTGTGCTTGGCGAAGAAAACTTTGAGACCGCTCTCAAGGTCGTTCAGCTCTTGTTCCTCCGTATTCGCAGGTCCCCATACTTTGTCCATCATGCTGCAGATTTCCGCGTGGCGTTGTGAGAGGGGGACTCTTTGCAGAATCGAAAAGACGTGAGGGTGAGTCTGGGGTGTGCCAGTGGCATGACTTAGGAGTAATTTCTTTTCGACATCATCAGCCGGAGCTTCAGCCGAGGTAACATCAGGTTGTTCTGGCGGAGGTGCAGGTGAGGACGCGCCCTTGCCGGAATCGCCTTTGCTGGATTCAGCAGTTTGTTCCTCCGGGAGATCATCAAGGTTGATGACATCCTTGGGATCCGGCTTGGCAGAGGAAGAGGCCTTGGGTGGAACCTCTACTTCTGGAGTAACAGGCACAGAAGCCGGAGATGGCTTAGCCTTTTTCTTGGGGTTCTTGGGGAGCTTGCTTCTGGAAGTCTTGCTGCATACAAGTAAAGGTGTAACACTTGGCAAATGCCTGGTTAAATGCTAGCAAAGGAATTCTAGACGGAAACCAAGTACTCACGAAGATGTCATGAAAAATTGGTCAATGTTTGGCTGCAGCTGCTTGCTGGTGTCGATCTTCTTGAGGCGTTGTTTTTCCTTTTCCGCCCTTCGGGTAGCCGCGGCACTTGGTGTCTCGCGGGCGCGTTTTGAGGCAGGGCTGGAAGGAGCAGCTCTTTTCTGCTTGGCGGGGCCTGATGTTTCAGGAATCTCCACGTCGGAAGCAGCCTCGGGGTCGTTGGTGCCAGAGTGGGGGACTCGGAGTAAGGTTCCGAGGTCCTTCTCCTCTAGCTCCTTGCTGGCGTGGGAGTTGGCTTGCAACGGTGCCAGAAGGTAGCTCCTTGTGACGGTAAAGCACACGTCCGTTGGGAACCCCAAGAGGAAGGTGTGATGCGTACAACAGCAAGTTTTCCCTCAGTAAGAAACCAAGGTTTATCGAACCAGTAGGAGATGAAGGCCACGTGAAGGTTGTTGGCGAAGGAGTGTAGTGCAGCGCAACACCAGGGATTCTGGCGCCAACGTGGAACCTGCACAACACAATCAAGATACTTTGCCCCAACTCAACAGTGAGGTTGTCAATCTCACCGGCTTGCTGTAAACAAAGGATTAAACGTATGGTGTGGAGAATGATGTTTGCTTGCAAAGAACAACAGAGAACAATGATTGCAGTAGATTGTATTTCCGATGTAAAAGAATGGACCGGGGTCCACAGTTCACTAGTGGTGTCTCTCCAATAAGCTAAATAGCATGTTGGGTGAACAAATTACAGTTGGGCAATTGACAAATAGAGAGGGCATAGCAATGCACATACATATCATGGTGACTAATATGAGATTTACTTAGGGCATTACGTCAAAGAACATAGACCACTATACAGCATGCATCTATGTCTAAAAAGTCCACCTTCGGGTTAGCATCCGCACCCCTTCCAGTATTAAGTTGCAAACAACAGACAATTGCATTAAGTACTGTGCGTAATGTAAACAATACAAATATCCTTAGACAAAGCATTGATGTTTTATCCCTAGTGGCAACAACACATCCATAACCTCAGAACTTTCTGTCACTGTCCCAGATTCAATGGAGGCATGAACCCACTATCAAGCATAAATACTCCCTCTTGGATTTACAAGTATCTGTATGATAACGTTGCATAGAAAACAAAAATTTTCCTACCGCGAACACGCAATCCAAGCCAAGATGCAATCTAGAAGATGGTAGCAACAAGGGGGTATCGAGTCTCACCCTTGAAGAGATTCCAAAGCCTACAAGATGAGGCTCTTGTTGCTGCGGTAGACGTTCACTTGCCGCTTGCAAAAGCACGTAGAAGATCTTGATCACGATCGGTTCCGGCGCCACGAACGGGCAGCACCTCCGTACTCGGTCACACGTTTGGTTGTTGATGAAGACGACGTCCACCTCCCCGTTCCAGCGGGCAGCGGAAGTAGTAGCTCCTCTTAAATCCGACAGCACGACGGCGTGGTGTCGGTGGCGGTGGAGAACTCCGGCGGAGCTTCGCTAAAGCTACGCGGGAGATATGGAGGAGAGGAGGGCGGCTAGGGTTTGGGAGGGGGTGGCCGGCCTCAAGGGGGTGCGGCCAACTTGTGGCTTTGTGGTGGCCGGCCCCCTCCCCTATGCCCCTCATTATATAGGTGGAACCCCAAGTGTTGGTATCCAAGTCTTCGAATAAGACCCGAACCAAAAAACCTTCCATATGGAGGGGAAACCTAGCCAAGCTAGGACTCCCACTAGAGGTGGGAGTTCCACCTCCCATATGGGGGGGTGGCCGGCCCCCTAAGGGAGAGTCCACTTGGGACTCCTCCCCCACTAGGGTTGGCCGGCCATGGAGGTGGAGTCCCATGTGGACTCCACCTTCCTTGGTGGTTTCCTCCGGACTTTTCTAGAACCTTCTAGAACCTTCCATAGAACCTTCCGCGACATTTTAATTCACATAAAATGACATCCTATATATGAATCTTATTCTCCGAACCATTCCGGAACTCCTCGTGATGTCCGGGATCTCATCCGGGACTCCGAACAAATATTCGAACTCCATTCCATATTCAAGTTCTACCATTTCAACATCCAACTTTAAGTGTGTCACCCTACGGTTCGTGAACTATGCGGACATGGTTGAGTACTCACTCCGACCAATAACCAATAGCGGGATCTGGAGATCCATAATGGCTCCCACATATTCAACGATGACTTTAGTGATCGAATGAACCATTCACATACAATACCAATTCCCTTTGTCACGCGATATTTTACTTGTCCGAGGTTTGATCTTCGGTATCACTCTATACCTTGTTCAACCTCGTCTCCTGACAAGTACTCTTTACTAAATGCCGTGGTATGTGGTCTCTTATGAACTCATTCATATGCTTGCAAGACATTAGACGACATTCCACCGAGAGGGCCCAGAGTATATCTATCCGTCATCGGGATGGACAAATCCCACCGTTGATCCATATGCCTCAACTCATACTTTCCTGGATACTTAATCCCACCTTTATAGCCACCCATTTACGCAGTGGTGTTTGGTGTAATCAAAATACCTTTCCGGTATAAGTGATTTACATGATCTCATGGTCATAAGGACTAGGTAACTATGTATCGAAAGCTTATAGCAAATAACTTAATGACGAGATCTTATGCTACGCTTAATTGGGTGTGTCCATTACATCATTCATACAATGACATAACCTTGTTATTAATAACATCCAATGTTCATGATTATGAAACTAATCATCCATTAATCAACAAGCTAGTTTAAGAGGCATACTAGGGACTTCTTGTTGTCTACATATCACACATGTACTAATGTTTCGGGTAATACAATTATAGCATGATATATAAACATTTATCATAAACATAAAGATATAAATAATAACCACTTTATTATTGCCTCTAGGGCATATCTCCTTCAGTCTCCCACTTGCACTAGAGTCAATAATCTAGATTACATTGTAATATACCTAACACCCATGGCATTCTGGTGTTGGTCATGCTTTACCCTAGGGAGAGCTTTAGTCAACGGATCTGCTACATTCAGATCAGTGTGTACTTTGCAAATCTTTACTTCTCCATCTTCGATGTACTCGCGAATCGAGTGGTAACGCAGCTTGATATGCTTCAGCCTCTTGTGTGACCTTGGCTCTTGTGCATTGGCGATGGCACCCATGTTATCACAAGAAATGATTAATGGGTCCAATGCACTAGGAACCACATCGAGCTCTACAATGAACCTCTTCATCCATACCGCTTCGATGAAGCCTCGAAGCCGCTATGTACTCGATTCCGTTGAAGACTTCGCCACCGTGCACCGCTTCGAGCTTGCCCAGCCATCGCAGCACCATTCAATATAAACACGTACCCACATTGTGACTTAGAGTCATCAGGATCAGTGTTCCAACTTGCATCGGTGTAACCACTTACAACGAGCTCTTGGTCACCTCCATAACAAAGAAACATATCCTTAGTTCTTTTCAAGTACTTCAGGATATTCTTGACCGCTGTCCAAAGGTTCCATTCCCGGATCACTTTGATATCTCGCTAGTCAAACTAACAAAGCATGTGCTATATCCGGTCTAGTACATAGCATGGCATACATGATAGATCCTATCGCCGAGGCATAGGGGATTTTACTCATCCTTTCTCTTTCTTCTGCCGTAGCCGGTCCTTGAGTCTTACTCAAAACTTTGCCTGGTAACATAGGTAAGAACCCTTTCTTACTTTCGTCCATTCTAAACTTCTTTAGAATCTTGTCCAGATATGAACTCTGTGATAGCCCTATTAGGCGTCTTGATCTATCTCTATAAATCTTGATGCCTAATATATACGATGCTTCACCAAGGTCTTTCATTGAAAAACTATTATTCAAATAACCTTTAACACTGCTTAATAGTTCTATATCATTCCCGATCAACAATATGTCATCTACATATAATATCAGGAATGCTACAGAGCTCCCACTCACTTTCTTGTAAATACAGGCCTCTCCATGACACTGTATAAACCCGAAGTCTTTGATCACCTTATCAAAGCGTCGGTTCCAACTTCTCGATGCTTGCTTCAGTCCATAGATTGAACGCTGAAGTTTGCATACTTTGTCAGCATTTTTAGGATCGACAAAACCTTTGGGTTGTACCATATACAACTCTTCCTCAATGTCTCCATTAAGGAACGCCGTTTTGACATCCATCTGCCAAATCTCATAATCGAAAAATGCAGCTATCGCTAACAAAATCCTCACAGATTTTAGCTTCGCTACAGGTGAGAAAGTCTCATCGTAGTCAACTCCTTGAATTTGTCGGAAACCCTTTGCGACAAGTCAAGCTTTATAGACAGTAATATTACCATCAGCATCTGTTTTTCTCTTGAAGATCCATTTATTCTCGACAGCCTTTCGGCTATCAGGTAAGTCTACCAAAGTCCATACTTTGTTATCATACATGGATCCCATTTCGGATTTCATGGCTTCTTGCCATTTGTTGGAATCTGGGCTCATCATCGCTTCTTCATACGTCGTAGGGTCCTCATCATTGTTATCCACAATCATGACATTTAGACAAGGATCATACCAATCAGGAGTGGCACGTTCCCTTGTCGATCTGCGAGGTTCAGTAGTTTCCTCGTTCGAAGTTTCATGATCATTATCATTAGCTTCCTCTGTTGCCGGTGTAGGCGGTACAGGTACAATTTCCGGTACATCGTGCTACTCTGATCAACGAGTATAGATTCATCAATCTCATCGAGTTCTACTTTTCTTCCAGTCACTTCTTTAGTGAGAAATTCTTTCTCAAGAAAGGTTCCGTTCTTAGCAACAAAGATTTTGCCTTCGGATCTGTGATAGAAAGTGTACCCTATAGTCTCCTTAGGGTATCCTATGAAGACGCATTTCTCCGCTTTGGGTTCTAGCTTGTCCGGTTGTAACTTCTTTACATAGGCTTCGCAACCCCAAACTTTCAGGAACGACAGCTTAGGTTTCTTATTAAACTATAATTCATACGGTGTCGTTTCTACGGATTTTGATGGTGCTCTATTTAAAGTGAATGCGGCTGTCTCTAATGCATAACTCCAAAATGATAACGGTAAATCAGTAAGAGACATCATAGAATGAACCATATCTAAGAGAGTTCGATTACGACGTTCGGACACACCGTTACGTTGAGGTGTTCCCGGCGGTGTCAATTGTGAAAGTATTCCGCATTTATTTAAATGCATGCCAAACTCATAACTCAGATATTCACCTCCACGATCAGATCGTAGAAATTTAATCTTCTTGTTACGTTGATTTTCTACTTCACTTTGAAATTCCTTAAACTTCTCGAAAGTTTCGGATTTATGTTTCATGAAATAGATATACCCATATCTACTCAGATCATCTGTGAAGGTTAGAACATAACGATAACCACCGCGCGATGCTACGCTCATTGGTCCGCATAGATCGGTATGTATAATTTCCAATAAGTCAGTAGCTCGCTCCATCATACCAGAAAATGGAGTCTTAGTCATTTTTCCCATTAGACATACTTCGCATCTATCAAGTGACTCAAAGTCAAGTGATTCAAGTAATCCATCAGTATGGAGTTTCTTCATGCGTTTCACTCCAATATGACCAAGACGACAGTGCCACATATAAGTAGAATTATCATTCAATTTAATTCGTTTAGCATTTACGTTATGTATGTGCGTATCACTACTATCGAGATCTAACAGAAATAAGCCATTCTTTTGTGGTGCTCGACCATAAAAGATATTATTCATAAAAATAGAACAACCATTATTCTCAGACTTGAATGAATAACCGTCTTGCATTAAACAAGATCCAGATATAATGTTCATGCTCAACGCAGGTACATAATAACAATTATTTAGGCTTAAAACTAATCCCGAAGGTAGATGTAGAGGAAGTGTGCCGACTGCGATCACATTGACCTTGGATCCGTTTCCAACGCGCATCGTCACTTCATCTTTCAGCAGTTGTCGTTTATTCTTTATTTCCTGTTTCGAGTTACAAATATGAGCAACCGAACCAGTATCAAATACCCAGGTACTAGAACGAGAACCAGTGAAATGAACATCTATAACATGTATATCAGATATACCTTCTTTCTTCTTCTTGACAAGGCCGCTCTTCAGATCAGCCAGATACTTGGAGCAATTACGCTTCCAGTGTCCCTTCTCCTTGCAGTAATAGCACTCAACATCAGGCTTAGGGCCGTTCTTAGGTTTCACAGAAGGCGTGGCAGCTTTCTTGCCACCCTTCTTGAATTTTCCCTTAGACTTGCCTTGTTTCTTGAAACTGGTGGTCTTGTTGACCATCAACACTTGGTGCTCTTTCTTGATCTCAATCTCAGCAGCTTTTAGCATGCCAAAGAGTTCAGGTAACTCCTTGTTCATGTTCTGCATATTGTAGTTCATCACGAAGTTCTTGTAACTTGGTGGCAATGATTGAAGGACACGATTAATCCCCAGTATGTTAGGAATCACTATTCCCAAGTCACTGAGTTTCTTCGCATGCCCGGTCATGGCGAGCATGTGCTCACTAACGGAGCTGCCTTCTTCCATCATGCAGCTGAAGAATTGTTTCGATGCTTCATAGCATTCCACGGCCGCATGAGTCTCAAAAATAGCTTTCAGCTCTTTCATCAACTCATGAGGATCGTGGCGCTCAAAACGTTTTTGAAGATCGGATTCCTGCATCGCACAGGATGGCACACCGAACTTGAGAGTACCGAATTTTCCGAGTCTCGTAAACAGCTTTTACTTCATCGGTTTCAGTTTCTGCAGGAGGGTCACCTAGCGGTGCATCAAGCACATATTGCAGATTTCCGCCAGAGAGGAAGATCCTCACATGACGGAACCAGTCGGTGAAGTTGCTACCGTTGCTCTTAAGTTTCTCTTTCTCTAGGAACTGATTAAAATTGATAGGGGACGCCATCTCTACAACATATATTTGCAAAAGTTTAGACTAAGTTTATGACAAATTGAGTTCAAATTTTAATTCAACATAATTAAAAAACTAGGTGAACTCCCACTCAAAACAATATCCCTCGCATTGTCTTAGTGATCACACGAACCAAATCCACCGCACCTAAACCCGATCATCACGAGAAAAGGTGTGATTTCAATGGCGAACACTCAAAGTGTTCATCATATCAACCATATGATTCATGCTCTACCTTTCGGTATCACGTGTTCCGAGACCATGTCTGTACATGCTAGGCTCGTCAAGGCCACCTTAGTATCCGCATGTGCAAAACTGTCTTGCACCCGTTGTATGTACTTATCGAATCTATCACACCCGATCATCACGAGATGCTTCAAACGACAAGACTTGGTAACGGTGCTACTAAGGATGAACACTTTATTATCTTGAGATTTTAGTGAGGGATCATCTTATAATGCTACCGTCGCGATCTAAGCAAAATAAGATGCATAAAAGGATTAACATCACATGCAGTTCATATGTGATATGATATGGCCCTTTTGTCTTTGCGCCTTTGATCTTCATCTCCAAAGTACGGACATGATCTCCATCATCTTCGGGCATGATCTCCATCATCGTCGGCGTAGCGTCAAGGTCAATGGCGCCGTCTTCATGATTGTCCTCCATGTAGCAACTATTACAACTACTTTGAAATACTACTCAACATGAAATTTAAAGACAACCATAAGGCTCCTGCCGGTTGCCACAATACAATAATGATCATCTCATACATATTCATCATCACATTATGGCCATATCACATCACCAAACCCTGCAAAAACAAGTTAGACGTCTCTAATTTGGTTTGCATATTTTACGTGGTTTAGGGTTTTCGAGAGAGATCTAATCTACCTACGAACATGAACCACAACGTTGATACTAATGTTTTCAATAGAAGAGTAAATTGAATCTTCATTACAGTAGGAGAGACAGACACCCGCAAAGCCTCTTATGCAATACAAGTTGCATGTCGAACGAGGAACAAGTCTCATGAACGCGGTCATGTAAAGTTAGTCCGAGCCGCTTCATCCCACTATGCCACAAAGATGCAAAGTACTCAAACTAAAGATAACAAGAGCATCAACGCCCACAAAACCATTGTGTTCTACTCGTGCAACCATCTATGCATAGACACGGCTCTGATACCACTGTATGATAACGTTGCATAGAAAACAAAAAATTTCCTACCGCGAACACGCAATCCAAGCCAAGTTGCAATCTAGAAGACGGTAGCAACGAGGGGGTATCGAGTCTCACCCTTGAAGAGATTCCAAAGCCTACAAGATGAGGCTCTTGTTGCTGCGGTAGACGTTCACTTGCCGCTTGCAAAAGCGCGTAGAAGATCTTGATCACGATCGGTTCCGGCGCCACGAACGGGCAGCACCTCCGTACTCGGTCACACGTTCGGTTGTTGATGAAGACGACGTCCACCTCCCCGTTCCAGCGGGCAGCGGAAGTAGTAGCTCCTCTTGAATCCGACAGCACGACGGCGTGGTGTCGGTGGCGGTGGAGAACTCCGGCGGAGCTTCGCTAAAGCTATGCGGGAGATATGGAGGAGAGGGGGCGGCTAGGGTTTGGGAGGGGGTGGCCGGCCTCAAGGGGGTGCGGCCAACTTGTGGCTTTGTGGTGGCCGGCCCCCTCCCCTATGCCCCTCATTATATAGGTGGAACCCCAAGTGTTGGTATCCAAGTCTTCGAATAAGACCCGAACCAAAAAACCTTCCATATGGAGGGGAAACCTAGCCAAGCTAGGACTCCCACTAGAGGTGGGAGTTCCACCTCCCATATGGGGGGGTGGCCGGCCCCCTAAGGGGGAGTCCACTTGGGACTCCTCCCCCACTAGGGTTGGCCGGCCATGGAGGTGGAGTCCCATGTGGACTCCACCTTCCTTGGTGGTTTCTTCCGGACTTTTCTAGAACCTTCTAGAACCTTCCATAGAACCTTCCGCGAACATTTTAATTCACATAAAATGACATCCTATATATGAATCTTATTCTCCGGACCATTCCGGAACTCCTCGTGATGTCCGGGATCTCATCCGGGACTCCGAACAAATATTCGAACTCCATTCCATATTCAAGTTCTACCATTTCAACATCCAACTTTAAGTGTGTCACCCTACGGTTCGTGAACTATGCGGACATGGTTGAGTACTCACTCTGACCAATAACCAATAGCGGGATCTGGAGATCCATAATGGCTCCCACATATTCAACGATGACTTTAGTGATCGAATGAACCATTCACATACAATACCAATTCCCTTTGTCACGAGATATTTTACTTGTCCGAGGTTTGATCTTCGGTATCACTCTATACCTTGTTCAACCTCGTCTCCTGACAAGTACTCTTTACTCGTACCGTGGTATGTGGTCTCTTATGAACTCATTCATATGCTTGCAAGACATTAGACGACATTCCACCGAGAGGGCCCAGAGTATATCTATCCGTCATCGGGATGGACAAATCCCACTGTTGATCCATATGCCTCAACTCATACTTTCCGGATACTTAATCCCACCTTTATAGCCACCCATTTACGCAGTGGTGTTTGGTGTAATCAAAATACCTTTCCGGTATAAGTGATTTACATGATCTCATGGTCATAAGGACTAGGTAACTATGTATCGAAAGCTTATAGCAAATAACTTAATGACGAGATCTTATGCTACGCTTAATTGGGTGTGTCCATTACATCATTCATACAATGACATAACCTTGTTATTAATAACATCCAATGTTCATGATTATGAAACTAATCATCCATTAATCAACAAGCTAGTTTAAGAGGCATACTAGGGACTTCTTGTTGTCTACATATCACACATGTACTAATGTTTCGGTTAATACAATTATAGCATGATATATAAACATTTATCATAAACATAAAGATATAAATAATAACCACTTTATTATTGCCTCTAGGGCATATCTCCTTCAGTATCAACTTGGCCAGAGCCTCTACTAGCAACGGAGAGCATGCAAGATCATAAACAACACATATATGATAGATCAATAATCAACTTGACATAGTACTCCATATTCATCGGATCCCAACAAACACAACATGTAGCATTACAAATAGATGATCTTGATCATGATAGGCAGCTCACAAGATCTAAACATTATAGCACAAGAGGAGAAGACAACCATCTAGCTACTGCTATGGACCCATAGTCCAAGGATGAACTACTCACGCATCAGTCCGGAGGCGGGCATGGTGATGTAGAGCCCTCCGGTGATGATTCCCCTCTCCGGCAGGGTGCCGGAGGCGATCTTCAGAATCCCCCGAGATGGGATTAACGGTGGCGTCGTCTCAGTATGTTTTCTCGTATCGTGGCTCTCCGTACTAGGGTTTTCGCGACGGAAAGATTATATAGGCGAAGGGGCAGAGTCGGGGGACGCTCGAGGAGCCCACCCCATAAGGCGGCGCGACCAGGGGTGGGGTCGCGCCCCCCTAGGGTGTGGCCGCCTCATCGCCCCTCTTCGTCTCCTCTTCGGACTTCTGTAAGGCTCCATGGAAAATAAGACCGTGGGCTTTTGTTTCATCCAATTCCGAGAATATTTCCTGTGTATATAAAACATGTGAGTATTGTCATAAAACTAGCATGGAACATAAGAAATTATCGATACGTTTGAGACGTATCAAGCATCCCCAAGCTTAGTTCCTACTCGCGCTCGAGTAGGTAAACGATAACAAGGATAATTTCTGAAGTGACATGCTACTATCATAATCTTGATCAATACTATTGTAAAGCATATGAGATGAATGAAGTGATTCAAAGCAATGGTAAAGATAATGACTAAACAACTGAATCATATAGCAAAGACTTTTCATGAATAGTACTTTCAAGACAAGCATCAATAAGACTTGCATAAGAGTTAACTCATAAAGCAATAGATTCTTAATAGAAGGTTTTGAAGCAACACAAAGGAAGATATAAGTTTCAGCAGTTGCTTTCAACTTTCAACATGTATATCTCATGGATAATTGTCAACACAAAGTAATATGATGAATGCAAATAAGCAAGTATGTATGAATCAATGCACACAGTTGACACAAGTGTTTGCTTCTAAGATAGAAAGAACTAGGTAAACTGACTCAACATAAAGTAAAATAAAGGCCCCTCGCAGAGGGAAGCAGGGATTACTCATGTGCTAGAGCTTTTTATTTTGAAAACATGGAAACAATTTTGTCAACGGTACTAATAATTCATATGTGTTATGCATAAAACATCCTATAAGTTGCAAGCCTCATGCATCGAATACCAATAGTGCTCGCACCTTGTCCTTGTTAGCTCTGATTTCCATGGATTATCGTTGCATTACATATGTTTCAACCAAGTGTCACAAAGTGGTACCTCTATGCCACCTGTACAAAGGTCCAAGGAGATAAATCACATTTGATTTCTCGATTTTGATAGATCTCAACTTGAGGACATCCATACCGGGACAACATAGAAAACTGATAATGGACTCCTCTTTTATGCTTTAAGCATTCAACAACAGATAATATTCTCATAAGAGATTTGAGGATTAATGTCCAAGATGAAACTTCCACCATGATACATGGCTTTGGTTGGCGGCCCAAAGTTCTTCTCTAACAATATGCATACTCAAACCATTTAATCATGACAAATCACCCTTACTTCAGACAAGACGAACATGCATAGCAACTCACATGATATTCAACAAAGGTGTAACAGTTGATGGCGTCCCCAGAAACATGGTTACCGCTCAACAAGCAACTTATAAGAAATAAGATACATAAGCGACATATTCTTTACTACAATAGTTTTTAGGCTACTTTCCCATGAGCTATGTATTGCAAAGACAAGGAATGAATTTTTTAAAGGTAGCACACAAGCAATTTACTTGGAATGGCAGAAAAATACCACATAGTAGGTAGTTATGGTGGACACAAATGGCATAAGTTTTGGCTCAAGGTTTTGGATGCACGAGAAGCATTCCCTCTCAGTACAAGGCTTTGGCTAGCAAGGTTGTTTGAAGCAAACACAAGTATGAACTGGTACAGCAAAACTTACATAAGAACATATTGCAAGCATTATAAGACTCTACACTATCTTCCTTGTTGTTCAAACACTTTTACCAGAAAATATCTAGACTTTAGAGAGACCAATCATGCAAACCAAATTTCAACAAGCTCTACGGTAGTTCTCCACTAATAGGTTTAAACTACATGATGCAAGAGCTTAAACATGATCTATTTGAGAGCTCAAAACAATTGCCAATATCAAATTATTCAAGACCATATACCAATTACCACATGAAGCATTTTCTGTTTCCAACCAAATAGCAATGAATGAAGCGGCTTTCAACCTTCGCCATGAACATTAAAAGTAAAACTAAGAACACCAGTGTTCAATATGAAAAAGCGGAGCGTGTCTTTCTCCCTGATACGTCCAAAACGTATCTACTTTCCCGAACACTTTTGCTATTGTTTTACCTCTAATTTGTGTATTTTGGATACAACTAACACGGACTAACGCTGTTTTCAGCAGAACTGTTCTGGTGTCTCGTTTTTGTGCAGAAATCCAACTTTCGGGAAAATCCTCGGAATTTATGCAGAAGGCCCTATTTTCCCAGAATACTGACGGAGCCAGAAGGACAATTAAGGTGGAAGCCCGAGGGCCCCACACCATAAGGCGGCGCGGCCTAGGGGGGGCCGCGCGGCCCTATGGTGTGGCCCCCTCGGCCGGCCTCCGACGCCCTCCTTTGGACTATTTATCGGCCTCGACCTAAAAACGCACGGGAAGAAGTCGAAGTCGCCAGAAACCCTCCAGAACGCCGCCACATCGCGAAACTCCGTCGCGGGAGCCAGAAGTCTCCGTTCTGGCACTCCGCCGGGACGGGGAATTGGAGGAGATCATCGCCATCATCACCGCCAACGCCTCTACATCAACCAGCCATGTTTCCCCCATCCATGTGTGAGTAATTCCCCCGCTGTAGGCCGAAGGGGATGGTAGGGATTGGATGAGATTGGTCATGTAATAGCATAAGATTGTTAGGGCATAGTGCCTAGTGTCCGTAATTGGTACTTTGATGATATTGTTGCAACTTGCTATGCTTAATGCTTGTCACTAGGGCCCGAGTGCCATGATCTCAGATCTGAACATGTTATTGTTTCATCATGATATTCATTGTTTTATGATCTTACCTGCAAGTTGTATACACATGTCGCTGTCCGGAACCAATGGCCCCGAAGTGACAAGAATCGGGACAACCAGAGGGGATGGTAGTGATGTGAGGATCACATGTGTTCACAGAGTGTTAATGCTTTGCTCCGGTACTCTATTAAAAGGAGTACCTTAATATCCAGTAGTTTCCCTTGAGGCCCGGCTGCCACCGACTGGTAGGACAAAAGATGTTGTGCAAGTTTCTCATTGCGAGCACGTACGACTATAATTGGAACACATGCCTATTGATTGCTCTGTACTTGGACACCGTTTTATTATTATCTGCAAATGCCCTGCTATGATTGTTACATGAGTTTCTCTCATCCATGCAACGCCCGTCATCCGTCCCCGTGCCTACAGTATTTTAATCCTGTTGTTTACTAAAATCACTACTGCTGTCTCTGTTACTCTGCTGCTGTTATTTCGCTACTGCTACTGCTATAAAACTGTTATTACTGATAAACTCTTGCGAGCAAGTCTGTTTCCAGGTGCAGCTGAATTGACAACTCCACTGTTAAGGCTTCCAAGTGTTCTTTGTCTCCCCTTGTGTCGAATCAATAAATTGGGTTATACTACCCGTGAAGACTGCTGCGATCCCCTATACTTGTGGGTCATCAAGACTGTTTTTTGGCGCCGTTGCCGGGGAGCATAGCTTTATTTGGAAGTTCACTTGGATTGATATTGTTCGCTGCAAATTCTCCATCATGGGTAAACCTCGCGATTCTAAAGTCGCCATATTACCATCCACTACAAGAAAAGGTACAATTCTGAGTACCTCCGCTACACTTGATTCGCCATCTGTGATTGATAAACTTGTTTCACCGCCACATGCTTCACATGCGGGTACTTCTGTTGAATCTGAAAACTCTCATAATATTGATAATATTTCTGCTGTGCTTGATGATAGTGGTTCATTGGGATCTTTTCTAGATGCTACAATTGCTAGGTCTAGACAAATTGAAAATACTGAAACTCCTAATGAAAATGCTACTACACCTGTTAATTCACCTGAACTTGATTATTCTAGTGATGATCCTGATGAAGATTATGTGGAGCTTAATGATGATTTTATTGAAAAATGCAAAGCTACTACTGATGCAAGAAAAATTAAAAATTTGCTTGCAGAACATGCTGTTAGATATAAACTGTCTCCTGATCCTAAGTTTGCCACATCTCCTATAAACATTAAGGATAAAGATTATGATTTTTCTCTTGATCTATCTCATATAGCTATTGTTGAGAAAACACCCTTTTGTGGTACTGAAAAAGAAAGTGTTGTTGAACACATGATTGAGTTATCTACTCTAAGTAGTTTGTTTTCTGATGATGTCACGATGCGTACTTACTTTGTTGCTAAAATCTTTCCATTCTCATTAAAGGATGACGCTAAAACTTGGTACAATAGTTTGCCACCTAATTCTATTAAAAGTCCAAAAGAATTGCTTGATGTTTTCTTCCGTAAATACTTTCCTGCTAGTGCTCAACATATTGCTCTGCAGAGAATTTATAATTTTGACCAGGAAGATGGAGAGAAATTGCCTGAGGCTTGGGCGAGATTTTGCTCTCTTATTAGAGCTCGGCCTGACCATGATTTGGAAAAGCATGATTTACTTGATATATTTTATAGTGGACTAACCATTGAGTCTAGGGCATACCTGGATAGTTGTGCTGGTTGTGTTTTCAGGAAAAGAACTCCGGACGACGCTGAAGAATTATTGGCTAAAATAGGCCGGAATCATGATGATTGGACTACGCCTGAACCAACTCCAATGCCAATATTAAAGAAGAGGGGTTTAATTAAAATAAATGATGAAGATATGAGGGAAGCCAAGAAGTCTCTCAAGGAGAAAGGTATTAAATCTGAAGATGTGAAGAATCTTCCTCCCATAGAAGATATATGTGAGATAATTCCCCCTTCATCCATGATTGAGGTAAACTCCCTTCAACGCTTTACTAGGGAAGATATTTCGTATTCGAAACCTCCTGCACAATGCTTAGATGAGTTTGATAATTATATTGTTAAGCAAGAAAATTTTAATATGAGAGTAGAGAATCATTTAATGGAAAATTCTCGAGCTATTAGTGAATTGCATGATATTGTAGAAAGAACCTCCAATGATGTTAAGATGCTTGTTAAACATTTTCATATGGTTCAAACTCAAATAGATCAACTCACTAAAGTGCAAAATGACTTGTTGGGGAATAATTCTAAAGAGAAACATGCTTATGAAGTAACAACTAGAGGTGGTGTCTCTACCCAGGATCCTCTATATCCTGAAGGGCATCCCAAAAGAATTGAACAAGATTCTCAACGCATTGAACCTAGTGCTCCTTCTAAGAAGAAAAAGAAGAAGAAACATAAAAATGTTGTAGAATCCTCTGAACCTGCTAATGATCCTAATAGTATTTCTGTTTCTGATGCTGAAACTGAAAGTGGTAATGAACATGATAAAGATAATGATAAGAATGATGCTTCTGATAAAGAAGAGGTTGAAGAAGAACCTGAAAAGCATGCTAAAAATAAAAAGTACACTAAAGAAGATTTTATTGCTGAGAAACATGGTAATGAAAGAGAACCTTGGGTTCAAAAGAAAATGCCTTTTCCTGCTAAGAAACTGAAATCAAAGGAAGAAGAACACTATAATAAATTTTGTGATTGGATGAAACCTTTATTCTTGCAAATCCCTTTGACTGATGCTATTAAATTGCCTCCTTATTCAAAGTATATGAAAGATATTGTTACTAACAAAAGGAAAATTCCTAATGAGGAAATTTCCACTATGCTTGCTAATTACTCTTTCAATGGCAAAGTTCCAAAGAAGTTGGGCAACCCAGGTATACCTACTATTCCTTGTTCTATTAAGAATAATTATGTTAAAACTGCTCTATGTGACTTGGGAGCCGGTGTTAGTGTTATGCCTTTTTCTCTTTATAAGAGACTTTACTTAGACAAGTTGATACCTACTGACATATCTTTGCAAATGGCTGATAAATCTACTGCTATTCCTGTTGGTATATGTGAGGATGTTCCTGTTCAAGTTACTACTAACTGCTTGATATTAACTGATTTTGTTGTGTTGGAAATGCCTGAAGATGATAATATGTCTATTATTCTTGGGAGACCTTTTCTTAACACCGCAGGGGCTGCTATTGACTGCAATAAAGGGAAGGTTACTTTTAATGTTGATGATAAGGAGCATACCGTCTATTTCCCCAAGAAGATTGATAAAGTATGTGGAGTCAATACTATTTTTAATGTGAGAACTATCAAAGTGGGAACTATTGATTGTCCTATATATGAGCCTAAAGAAGAATATCAAACTCTCGTGATTGGATCCATATCAATACAATTCAAGGTAACATGATTGATTTGAGGTTTATTTCTTCTTATGCTATGTAAAATTTATTTGGTGGCAAGACTTGATCAACCTTGTTAACAAATACCTTTTTATATGCATAGAGGAGGTAAACAACATCTCTTTCTTCCTCCACTTGCTCTTAGTTGCTGTAGCATTTTTAATTTGCAAAGTTCCTTAGTTAATTGGAGATTTCAAAATTTTCCTGGCCAGTAATAATAAACTAAATACCCAGAAATGTGCATTTTTCAAAGTTTTCAAAAATTCACAAAAATTATACCGTTGGTCCTATTTTTCGACGAGGCACCTGGGAGCACCAGAGGATGACCTGTGGGGCACCACAGGGTGCCACACCACAGGCCGGCGCGGCCAAGGAGGGGGGCGCGCCACCCTGTGGTGTGGGCCCCTCCTTGCCCCACTATTTCATCTCTTTCTCCCAGCATCTTCTCTCTCCTGAAAAAACTCGCACCAGGTTCCTCTCACTCGCGTTTTTGCTCAAGAACTCCAGATTTCTCGATCTCTTTGGTCAGCCCAGATTTTTGTCTGAGATTTGACACATTTGCTCTTCGGTATGTGACTCCTCCGATTATCCAAATAGAATTTTGTTTGGTTGAGTATATCTTGAATATTTTGCTGCTGTAGGTAACATGTTTAGTGAGCTTGCATGCTTGTTCTAAGTTGTATAAACTAGTTTTGATGCATGATTAGTACTCTAGCAAGTTCCTATAGTAGTTCCCCTTGATTATATGTCACCGGCCAAATCAAATTTTATATCACTTGTTGAAAATTTCAGAGAAGAGATGAAGAAGTTCAACTTTGGAGAGTTGTTCAAGAAAGGAACAACCAGCACCGGGAGGCCTTCTAGGGCCGCCACCCGGCTTAGGCGATCGTACAATGAGGATATCATCGCGCCTAGCTTCGCGCCCGAAGAGGACAACGGGGCTCCTAATGCTTCATCTTTTCCATGCTATGATTTTCTGAGAAATGCAGGGATATTGGATGATTTCTTCACCCTTGTCAATAGGGCGGGCTTAACCACCTACGTGGAAGACGAAAGGGAGCAATACTATATGCTCACCAAAATTTTCGTCGAGAGCTTCAGGTTCAACAACACGCAATACGAGCCGACAGTTGCATTCAAGATCTATGGTAATCCTGTTACTATGGAATTGGAAGATTTTTGTCGTGCATTGGATATTGCCCCTGTAGGTACAGCAAGTAGGATTGATGACAACCCCCGGGACTTGTTGGAGCTCTATCGAGGGATCACCGATGATGATTATCGCACCATTCAGCGTGGCAAGATAAGGAACATTTAACTCCCCGCCATTAAGTATTTTGCATATTACATTGCTACTAGCATTCTTGGTAGGGAGAACACTAGCAATATTTCTAGTTACCATCTTGCTTTCTTGAATATTGCACTTACTGGTCGGACATCTTATCACCTTGGTTCTCTTATTGCTCGCCGCCTGTCTAATAGGGGGCCTATTTTTGGAGGAACTATTGCACTGCGCGTTTTAACATATTTAAGACTTCCTCTCGATCCTAATGATGTGCCATTGACCCCTAGGAGACTCGATATTGTTGCTATGAAGAGTCATCATTTTGTTACCACTGATTCTACTCTAGATAATATGGTCTATAGAATGTTGTTTGCTGACGGGGATGAGAAGGAAATCCCTCTTCCCCAACCAGGTTTGTTCAGTATTGACAGGCAATCATGGTCGTGCACTAAGGAGGAGGTGGACGAACATATGAAGATACAAGACTTCCACCAGCAGCATGACTCCGAGGACGCCGAGGCCTCCCACGACTACACCGTCACGTATCCGGGTGCTTCTTCTAGCACATGCCCGGAATATGATCCATCTTCGTCGTACTACGGAGATACTACCTCATGGTCTCGATGGGACTGAACTCCACTTAGGCCAAAAGCCTAAGCTTGGGGGGAGGTATACCGGCATCACTCATTCTTTGCATATTATGATTCCTAGATACTTGCACATACTTGTTTAGTCTCTTTGAGTGGTTTTCTAATGAGAGGGAGATGATATTTGGGGAAGTGCTGCCTGAAAACAGATTCTGGACTGTTACTAGAAAAATTCGTGCGCACAGCCAGAACGTTATTTTGAGCTTCCAATTTTTGTGCAGGTTCTCCGGGTTGTTATCTAACTTTCATTAGTTGAACACTTTTCGAGCTGAGCAACGTAAGATTTTTGTAAAAATCGATTTCTGTACTGCTGTCAGGTTTTGGCAGATTTCTGCCATCTCGCTTTTCTGTGTTTCTTCTAGTTTGCTATTTCTTGTTTTTGCTTTGTTTCCTTTCTAAAACACAAAAAGACCAAAACTATTTCTATTGTTTCTCTTCATAATTTGTTTGCTTTGGTTTCTTGCATTTGTTTCGCTTTATTTGCTATTGCTAGTTTGCTACAAGAAAACCCAAAAAGATTTTGCTTTGTTTGCTTGTTTCCTTTTGTTCTTGTTTCTAATTCGAAAACACCAAAAATATTTGCTGTTCTTCTTTGGTTTGTAAAGTTCATCTTGAGTTCAATGGTCTTCGGTGGCTGGAGCGTGGTTTTCATTTCATATTATCCAAGCTATACAAGTGAAAAGGCAATAATGACGATCTACGACAATCTGATTGTGGTGAGAGGCTGGTATGAACTCTATTTGTTTTCATTTTTGTACATATACTCATCCATGTGAGCATGCTTAGTTGGTTCATGTGAGGTATATGTTATTTGAGAAAGTCTAGTAGTTCATGATCTCTCATGTTTAGCTCCAATTTATTAATATGAGTAGCATGTCATGGATGTTTGTTGCATTGTTTTATTCATAAGTAAGTATGGCATTGTGGTGTCCTCCTCTGAATAATTCATTTATATCGACTTGGCACATGCTCACGCATGCATATGACTGAACCAAAGTCAATTAAGCCTCGATGATTTATATTGCTTCGGAGTTCTTGTATCACTTTTATGCCTCCGTTAATTTATTTTGCCGCAAGCATGATTATGACGATTCATCGCTCTCTTGATTTGTCGCTCCCTAGTCTTTTGCTAGCCTTCACTTGTACTGAGCGGGAACGCTGCTCGTGCTTCCAAATACCTGAAAACCAAGTTGTTCCAAAGTGTCCACCATAAATACCTATGCATGGCATTTCAAACCATTCCAAGTAAATTCTCATGCGCTACCTTTAAAACCTTCAAAATGCTTCTCAATTTGTGTTTATGTTTCATAGCTCATGAGGAAGTATGTGGTGTTTAGCTTTCAACCTTGTCATTTACTTTTGACGGACTCTCATATGGACTAGTGGCACATCCGCTTATCCAATAATTTTGCAAAAAGAGCTGGCAATGGGATTCCCAGTCCCGAATTAATTAACTTAAATAGACACTCCTCCATGGTTTGTGATTGTTGGACGGCACCCGAAGATTCGGTTAGCCATGGCTTGTGTAAGCAAAGGTTGGGGGGAGTGTCATCATCATAATAAAACTAAAATAAAAAGGCACTCCTTCATGGTATGAGATTGTTGGCAGGCACCCGAGGATTCGGTTAGCCATGGTTTGTGTAAGAAAGGTTGGAAGGAGTGCCAAATAAATATGCAATAATTCATGGGAGCCGCTCTTGGGAGTCCGGTTGGCGAGGTAGTTGGTGTACCCATTACCATTCGTTGACAACAACAAACACCTCTCAAAATGATTTTACTCCTGATTTCAAAAATGAAAAGCTCTAGCCCATGTTAATCCCTGCTTCCCTCTGCGAAGGGTCAATCTTTTACTTCTATGTTGTGTCTCCATTATTTCTTTGAGCACTATCTTGAGAGCACAACTGTCATTCTTAGTATAATATGCTTGTCTCAAAATATGATTGATTGTGGTATAACTTTGATGCTTCTATCTTTGACAATCACTACTTCTAGTCTTTCTATGAACTCCAGAGGTGCCTAGGCATTTATGTTTTGCCAATCAAATACAGGCAAGCGAGATACCACTTTATCATACTCTCTTATGAACATTGCAATCCTGCTTACATACATGATTCATGATGCTTATTATTAATTGTTGGTACCTCTTCATGATTGACATAGCTGTTATATGATCTTATTTGCATGTATCTCACTATGAACTACTTAAGTATTAGCCATAGCATGAGAATATATACATCATATGAGCAAATGTGTTCGTGAAAGTTCTTTTATCGCTCAGTTGTTAACTGAATTGCTTGAGGACAAGCAATAAGCTAAGCTTGGGGGGAGTTGATACATCCAAAACGTATCTACTATCCCGAACACTTTTGCTATTGTTTTACCTCTAATTTGTGTATTTTGGATACAACTAACACGGACTAACGCTGTTTTCAGCAGAACTGTTCTGGTGTCTCATTTTTGTGCAGAAATCCAACTTTCGGGAAAATCCTCGGAATTTATGCAGAAGGCCCTATTTTCCCAGAATACTGACGGAGCGTAAGGACAATTAAGGTGGAGGCCCGAGGGCCCCACACCATAAGGCGGCGCGGCCTAGGGGGGGCCCGCGCGGCCCTATGGTGTGGCCCCCTCGGCCGGCCTCCGACGCCCTCCTTTGGACTATTTATCGGCCTCGACCTAAAAATGCACGGGAAGAAGTCGAAGTCGCCAGAAACCCTCCAGAACGCCGCCACATCGCGAAACTCCATCGCGGGAGCCAGAAGTCTCCGTTCTGGCACTCCGCCGGGACGGGGAATTGGAGGAGATCATCGCCATCATCACCGCCAATGCCTCTACATCAACCAGCCATGTTTCCCCCATCCATGTGTGAGTAATTCCCCCGCTGTAGGCCGAAGGGGATGGTAGGGATTGGATGAGATTGGTCATGTAATAGCATAAGATTGTTAGGGCATAGTGCCTAGTGTCCGTAATTGGTACTTTGATGATATTGTTGCAACTTGCTATGCTTAATGCTTGTCACTAGGGCCCGAGTGCCATGATCTCAGATCTGAACATGTTATTGTTTCATCATGATATTCATTGTTTTATGATCTTACCTGCAAGTTGTATACACATGTCGCTGTCCGGAACCAATGGCCCCGAAGTGACAAGAATCGGGACAACCGGAGGGGATGGTAGTGATGTGAGGATCACATGTGTTCACGGAGTGTTAATGCTTTGCTCCGGTACTCTATTAAAAGGAGTACCTTAATATCCAGTAGTTTCCCTTGAGGCCCGGCTGCCACCGGCTGGTAGGACAAAAGATGTTGTGCAAGTTTCTCATTGCGAGCACGTACGACTATAATTGGAACACATGCCTATTGATTGCTCTGTACTTGGACACCGTTTTATTATTATCTGCAAATGCCCTGCTATGATTGTTACATGAGTTTCTCTCATCCATGCAACGCCCGTCATCCGTCCCCGTGCCTACAGTATTTTAATCCTGCTGTTTACTAAAATCACTACTGCTGTCTCTGTTACTCTGCTGCTGTTATTTCGCCATCGTTACTGCTATAAAACTGTTATTACTGATAAACTCTTGCGAGCAAGTCTGTTTCCAGGTGCAGCTGAATTGACAACTCCGCTGTTAAGGCTTCCAAGTGTTCTTTGTCTCCCCTTGTGTCGAATCAATAAATTGGGTTATACTACCCGCGAAGACTGCTGCGATCCCCTATACTTGTGGATCATCACTCCCATACAATGAATGCTAGGATCCGAATTTATTCAAACACAAACAAAAATAAAAACTTACAGACGCTCCAAGTAAAGCACATAAGATGTGACGGAATAAAAATATAGTTTCACTAGAGGTGACCAGATAAGTTGTTGATGAAGAAGGGGATGCCTTGGGCATCCCCAAGCTTAGATGCTTGAGTCTTCTTGAAATATGCAGGGATGAACCACGGGGGCATCCCCAAGCTTAGACTTTTCCCTCTTCTTGATCATATTATATCATCCTCCTCTCTTGATCCTTGAAAACTTCCTCCACACCAAACTCAAAACAATCTCATTAGAGGGTTAGTGCATAATCAAAAATTTACATGTTCAGAGAGGACACAATCATTCCCAACAATTCTGGACATTACCCAAAGCTACTGAAATTTAATGGAGCAAAGAAAAATCCACTCAAACACAGTAAAGGAGGCAATGTGAAATAAAAGGCAGAATCTGTAAAAACAGAACAGTCCGTAAAGACGAATTTGTTCGAGGCACTGAACATGCTCAGATGAAGAAGCTCAAATTTAATGAAAGTTGCGTACATATCTAAGGATTACTCATGAATTTTCGCAGATTTTTTAGAGTTTCCTACAAAGAGATCTACTCAAATTCGTGACAGCTCGAAATTTGTTTCTACGCAGAAATCCAAATCTAGTATCAACCTTACTATCAAAGACTTTACTTGGCACAACAATGCAATAAAGTAAAGATACAAAGGTATTGCTACAGTAGTAAAAAGCACCTTGACTCAAATATAAAAAAAAAATTGCAGAAATAAAATAATGGGTTATCTCCCATAAGCGCTTTTCTTTAACGCCTTTCAGCTAGGTGCAGAAAGTGTAAATCAAGTATTATCAAAAGAAGAAGCATCATTATCAGAGTTGGGGGTTTTCTCAACGATGCATTGTATCTTATTGATACGTCCATTTTGCATCACTATTTTATATCATAATTTACTGTTATTCATTGATATATTTCATATTTAGAGGTGATACTTATGTTATTTCATATATTTTGCATGTTTCATGATTGTTGGAGAATCGCGCACCGGAGTAAAGATTCTGCTGGAAAAAGCGCCGTCAGAATGCAATATTTCGGAAGATCAACAATTGACGAAAATTATGCTGAAAATCCATTTTTCAGAAGACGAAGATAGCCAAAAGGAGGAGCCGAGGAGGGCCGCCATGGCCCCCCCCATAGGCCGGCGCGGGCCCAGGCCTGGCCGCGCCACCATGTGGGGAGGGGGCCCACAACCCCCTCTGGCCTCCTCTCCCTCGCGTACTTCTTCATCCCGAAAACCTAAGCTCCGGGGGATAGTCGCGAAGAGTCACAGCCGCCTCTGCGGGGCGGAAAACACCAGGGAGAAAAGAGCTCTCCGGCAGGCTGAAATCTGCCGGGGAAATTCCCTCCCGGAGGGGGAAATCGACGCCATCGTCATCGTCGTCGAGCTGGACATCATCTCCATCATCATCACCATCATCTCCATCATCATCACCGCCATCTCCACCGCTGCACATCGTCACCGCCATAACAATTAGGGTTGGATCTTGATTGTTTGATAGGGGAAACTCTCCCGGTATTAATTTCTACTTGTTATTGATGCTATTGAGTGAAACCATTGAACCAAGGTTTATGTTCAGATTGTTATTCATCATCATATCACCTCTGATTATGTTCCATATGATGTCTCGTGAGTAGTTCGTTTAGTTTTTGAGGACATGGGTGAAGTCTAAATGTTAGTAGTGAATTATGGTTGAGTAATATTCAATGTTATGATATTTAAGTTGTGGTGTTATTCTTCTAGTGGTGTCATGTGAACGTCGACTACATGATACTTCACCTTTAAGGGCCTAGGGGAATACATCTTGTATTCGTTTGCCAATTGCGGGGTTGCCGGAGTGACAGAAACCTAAACCCCCGTTGGTATATCGATGCAGGAGGGATAGCAGGATCTCAGAGTTTAAGGCTGTGGTTAGATTTATCTTAATTACTTTCTTGTAGTTGCGGATGCTTGCAAGGGGTATAATCACAAGTATGTATTAGTCCTAGGAAGGGCGGTGCATTAGCATAGGTTCACCCACACAACACTTATTAAAACAATGAAGATTAATCAGCTATATGAAGCGAAAGCACTAGGCTAAATTCTCGTGTGTCCTCAAGAACGTTTGGTCATTATAAGTAAACAAACCGGCTTGTCCTTTGTGCTAAAAAGGATTGGGCCACTCACTGCAATTATTTCTCTCGCATTTTACTTACTCGTACTTTATTCATCTGCTATATCAAAACCCCCTGAATACTTGTCTGTGAGCATTTACAGTGAATCCTTCATCGAAACTGCTTGTCAACACCTTCTGCTCCTTGTTGGGTTCGACACTCTTATTTATCGAAAATACTACGATACACCCCCTATACTTGTGGGTCATCAAGACTATTTTCTGGCGCCGTTGCCGGGAAGTGAAGCGCTATTGGTAAGTGGAATTGGTAAGGGAAACTTTTACTGTTCGTGCTGATTTTATTTCTGCCTACTGCTATAATTCATTATGGAGAGATCTTCTCTTGAATTTTTATTTGGAAAATCTACTACTACTGCAAAGGTAGTGGATGCGGCGCCAGGTGAGAAAGAGGTTCCATACAAAATACCTATGAAAATTATTGAACGTGTTGTGGATAACTGCTATGAAGGGGATGGAACTGTCCATCCTGGTGATCATTTACTGTTCTTAAATGAATTATGTGGTTTATTCAAGTGTGCAGGTATCGCTATGGATGAAGTTAGGAAGAAACTATTCTCTATATCGCTGTCTGGTAAAGCAGCGCATTGGTATAAATTGCTGAAGAATGGGGATTCTCTTGAATAGAATGATATTGTGCCCCTATTTTATTCTAAATTCTATCCTCCAAGTGAAATTCACAAAGACCGGAACCGCATATATAATTTCTGGCCTCATGATGGAGAGAGTATTGCCCAAGCATGGGGGAGATTGAAGTCTTTAATGCTCAAATGCCCCATTCATGAGCTTCCTGGTAATATTATCATTGATAATTTCTATGCAAGACTTTCTTTTCAAGATAAGACCTTGCTGGATACTTCTTGCTCTGGATCATTTACACGCAACAAAGAAGAGTTTAAAAGGGACCTTCTTGATCGGATTCAGGAGAATACTGAAGGATGGGAGAACGACAAAGATAGAGAGTCAGGTATAAATTATGATTATAAATGCATTGAAGCTTTTATGGATACTGATAAATTTCGTAATATGAGTGCTACTTATGGTCTTGATTCTCAAGTCGTTGCAAATCTTTATAAAGCTTTTGCCTCTCATTATGAATTGCCTAAGAAGAATTTTGATAAGTATCATGAACCGTATAAAGATAAAATTGATTCATCTATAAATAAATGTGTTGTAATTGAAAATGTTGATCATATTCTTCCTGAAGCTTATATTGAAAAAACTCCTTTCCCTCCTAAAATGAAGGAGTATTCTGTTATAAATAGTGTTGTTAATAAAAGTGCAAAGAAACCTATAGAACCTGAAGAGCAAATAAAGGTTGAACCTGCTATTGCAATAGTTAAAGATCTTGTGACTAGAAATGTGGAAGATGGTCATATTATTTTCTGTGAAGATGTGATGGCGTGTAACTCACACGTTCGTTGGGAACCCCAAGAGGAAGGTATGATGCGCACAGCAGCAAGTTTTCCCTCAGAAAGAAACCAAGGTTTATCGAACCAGGAGGAGCCAAGAAGCACGTTGAAGGTTGATGGCGGCGGGATGTAGTGCGGCGCAACACCAGGGATTCCGGCGCCAACGTGGAACCTGCACAACACAACCAAAGTACTTTGCCCCAACGAAACAGTGAGGTTGTCAATCTCACCGGCTTGCTGTAACAAAGGATTAACCGTATTGTGTGGAAGATGATTGTTTGCAGAAAACAGTAGAACTAGTATTGCAGTAGATTGTATTTCAGTAAAGAGAATTGGACCGGGGTCCACAAGCTTCACTAGAGGTGTCTCTCCCATAAGACAAGCAGCATGTTGGGTGAACAAATTACAGTTGGGCAATTGACAAATAAAGAGAGCATGACCATGCACATACATATCATGATGAGTATAGTGAGATTTAATTGGGCATTACGACAAAGTACATAGACCGCCATCCAACTGCATCTATGCCTAAAAAGTCCACCTTCAGGTTATCATCCGAACCCCTTCCAGTATTAAGTTGCAAAGCAACAGACAATTGCATTAAGTATGGTGCGTAATGTAATCAACAACTACATCCTTAGACATAGCATCAATGTTTTATCCCTAGTGGCAACAGCACAACACAACCTTAGAACTTTCTTGTCACCGTCCTGTGTGTCAATGCGAGGCATGCACACAATATCGAGCATAAGTACTTCCTCTTGGAGTTACAAGCATCTACTTGGCCAGAGCATCTACTAGTAACGGAAAGCATGCAAGATCATAAATAACACATAGATATAACTTTGATAATCAACATAACAAGTATTCTCTATTCATCGGATCCCAACAAACGCAACATATAGAATTACAGATAGATGATCTTGATCATGTTAGGCAGCTCACAAGATCCGACAATGATAGCACAATGGGGAGAAGACAACCATCTAGCTACTGCTATGGACCCATAGTCCAGGGGTAGACTACTCACACATCACACCGGAGGCGACCATGGCGGTGTAGAGTCCTCCGGGAGATGATTCCCCTCTCCGGCAGGGTGCCGGAGGCGATCTCCGGATCCCCCGAGATGGGATCGGCGGCGGCGGCGTCTCCGGAAGGTTTTCCGTATCGTGGCTCTCGCACCGGGGGTTTCGTCACGGAGGCTATTTGTAGGCGGAAGGGCAGGTCAAGAGGCGGCACGGGGGCCCCACACCACAGGGCCGCGCGGCCAAGGGGGGGCCGCGCCGCCCTAGGGTGTGGCCCCCTCGTCGCCCCTCTTCGTCTCTCCTTCGGACTTCTGGAAGCTTCGTGGAAAAATAGGCCCCTGGGCTTTTATTTCGTCCAATTCCGAGAATATTTCCTTACTAGGATTTCTGAAACCAAAAACAGCAGAAAATAGCAACTGGCACTTCGGCATCTTGTTAATAGGTTAGTTCCAGAAAATGCATGAATATGACATAAAGTGTGCATAAAACATGTAGATAACATCAATAATGTGGCATGGAACATAAGAAATTATCGATACGTCGAAGACGTATCAGCATCCCCAAGCTTAGTTCTGCTGTCCTAAGGTGTAAAACGATAACACGTATAATTTCTCGAGTGACATGCCATCATAATCTTGATCATACTATTTGTAAAGCATATGTAGTGAATGCAGCGATCAAAACAATGTATATGACATGAGTAAACAAGTGAATCATAAAGCAAAGACTTTTCATGAATAGCACTTCAAGACAAGCATTAATAAGTCTTGCATAAGAGTTAACTCATAAAGCAATAATTCAAAGTAAAGGTATTGAAGCAACACAAAAGAAGATTAAGTTTCAGCGGTTACTTTCAACTTGTAACATGTATATCTCATGGATATTGTCAACATAGAGTAATATAATAAGTGCAATAAGCAAGTATGTAGGAATCAATGCATAGTTCACACAAGTGTTTGCTTCTTGAGGTGGAGAGAAATAGGTGAACTGACTCAACATTGAAAGTAAAAGAATGGTCCTCCATAGAGGAAAAGTATCGATTGCTATATTTGTGCTAGAGCTTTGATTTTGAAAACATGAAACAATTTTGTCAACGGTAGTAATAAAGCATATGCATCATGTAAATTATATCTTATAAGTTGCAAGCCTCATGCATAGTGTACTAATAGTGCCCGCACCTTGTCCTAATTAGCTTGGACTACCGGATCATCACAATGCATTGTTTTTACCAAGTGTCACAAAGGGGTACCTCTATGCCGCCTGTACAAAGGTCTAAGGAGAAAGCTCGCATTGGATTTCTCGCTATTGATTATTCTTCAACTTAGACATCCATACCGGGACAACATAGACAACAGATAATGGACTCCTCTTTTATGCATAAGCATATAACAACAATTAATAATTTTCTCATTTGAGATTTGAGGATTGTTGTCCAAAACTGAAACTTCCACCATGGATCATGGCTTTAGTTAGCGGCCCAATGTTCTTCTCTAACATATGCATGCTTAACCATAAGGTGGTAGATCTCTCTTACTTCAGACAAGACGGACATGCATAGCAACTCACATGAAATTCAACAATGAATAGTTGATGGCGTCCCCAGTGAACATGGTTATCGCACAACAAGCAACTTAATAAGAGATAAAGTGCATAATTACAAATTTCAGTACCACAATAGTTTTTAAGCTATTTGTCCCATGAGCTATATATTGCAAAGGTGAATGATGGAATTTTAAAGGTAGCACTCAAGCAATATACTTTGGAATGGCGGAAAATACCATGTAGTAGGTAGGTATGGTGGACACAAATGGCATAGTGGTTGGCTCAAGTATTTTGGATGCATGAGAAGTATTCCCTCTCGATACAAGGTTTAGGCTAGCAAGGCTTTTTTGAAACAAACACAAGGATGAACCGGTGCAGCAAAACTCACATAAAAGACATATTGTAAACATTATAAGACTCTACACCGTCTTCCTTGTTGTTCAAACTCAATACTAGAAATTATCTAGACCTTAGAGAAACCAAATATGCAAACCAAATTTTAGCATGCTCTATGTATTTCTTCATTAATGGGTGCAAAGCATATGATGCAAGAGCTTAATCATGAGCACAACAATTGCCAAGTATCACATTACCCAAGACATTTATAGCAATTACTACATGTATCATTTTCCAATTCCAACCATATAACAATTTAACGAAGGAGAAACTTCGCCATGAATACTATGAGTAGAAACCAAGGACATACTTGTCCATATGCTACAGCGGAGCGTGTCTCTCTCCCATAAAGTGAATGCTAGGATCCATTTTATTCAAACAAAACAAAAACAAAAACAAAAACAAACCGACGCTCCAAGAAAAAGCACATAAGATGTGATGGAATAAAAATATAGTTTCAGGGGAGGAACCTGATAATGTTGTCGATGAAGAAGGGGATGCCTTGGGCATCCCCAAGCTTAGACGCTTGAGTCTTCTTGATATATGCAGGGGTGAACCACCGGGGCATCCCCAAGCTTAGAGCTTTCACTCTCCTTGATCATGTTGCATCATACTCCTCTCTTGATCCTTGAAAACTTCCTCCACACCAAACTCGAAACAACTCATTAGAGGGTTAGTGCACAATATAAATTGACATATTCAGAGGTGACACAATCATTCTTAACACTTCTGGACATTGCATAATGCTACTGGACATTAGTGGATTAAAGAAATTCATCCAACATAGCAAAAGAGGCAATGCGAAATAAAAGGCAGAATCTGTCAAAACAGAACAGTTCGTATTGACGAATTTTAAAATGGCACCAGACTTGCTCAAATGAAAATGCTCAAATTGAATGAAAGTTGCGTACATATCTGAGGATCACTCACGTAAATTGGCATAATTTCTGAGTTACCTACAGGGAGGTGGACCCAGATTCGTGACAGCAAAGAAATCTGGAACTGCGCAGTAATCCAAATCTAGTACTTACTTTTCTATCAACGGCTTAACTTGGCACAACAAAACACAAAACTAAGATAAGGAGAGGTTGCTACAGTAGTAAACAACTTCCAAGACACAAAATAAAAACAAAGTACTGTAGGTAAAAACATGGGTTGTCTCCCATAAGCGCTTTTCTTAACGCCTTTCGGCCTAGGCGCAGAAAGTGTGTATCAAGTATTATCAAGAGACGAAGTGTCAACATCATAATTTGTTCTCATAATAGAATCAAAAGGTACCTTCATTCTCTTTCTAGGGAAGTGTTCCATACCTTTCTTGAGAGGAAATTGATATTTTATATTACCTTCCTTCATATCAATGATAGCACCAACAGTTCGAAGAAAAGGTCTTCCCAATATAATGGGACAAGATGCATTGCATTCAATATCCAAGACAACAAAATCAACGGGGACAAGGTTATTGTTAACGGTAATGCGAACATTATCAACCTTACCCAAAGGTTTCTTTGTAGAATGATCAGCAAGATTAACATCCAAATAACAATTTTTCAGCGGTGGCAAGTCAAGCATATTATAAATTTTCTTAGGCATAACAGAAATACTTGCACCAAGATCACATAAAGCATTACAATCAAAATCTTTAACCTTCATCTTAATGATGGGCTCCCAACCATCCTCTAGCTTTTTAGGAATAGAGGCTTCGCGCTCTAATTTCTCTTCTCTAGCTTTTATGAGAGCATTTGTAATATGATGCGTGAAAGCCAAATTTATAGCACTAGCATTAGGACTTTTAGCAAGTTTTTGCAAGAACTTTATAACTTCAGAGATGTGGCAATCATCAAAATTCAAACCATTATAATCTAAAGCAATAGGATCATCATCCCCAATGTTGGAAAAAATTTCAGCAGCTTTATCATTGCAAGCTTTCAAATAGCTTTTTAGCAGGCAGTTTTTCGCGCTTTGCATTAGAAGTGGAAACATTGCTAACACCAATTCTTTTATTAGTATTAGTAGGGGGTGCAGCAACATGTGTAGCATTAGCATTACTAGTGGTGGTAATAGTCCAAACTTTAGCTACATTCTTCTCTTTAGCTAGTTTTTCATTTTCTTCTCTATCCCACCTAGCACGCAGTTCAGCCATTAATCTTATATTCTCATTAATTCTAACTTGAATGGCATTTGCTGTAGTAGCAATTTTATTATGATGATTCTCATTAGGCAAAACTTTTGATTTCAAAAGATCAACATCAGCAGCAAGACTATCGACTTTAGAAGCAAGTATATCAATTTTCCCAAGCTTTTCTTCAACAGATTTGTTAAAAGCAGTTTGTGTACTAATAAATTCTTTAAGCATGGCTTCAAGTCCAGGGGGTGAACTCCTATTATTATTGTAAGAATTTCCATAAGAATTACCATAGCCGTTGCCATTATTATAAGGATATGGCCTATAGTTGTTACTAGAATTGTTCCGGTAAGCATTGTTGTTGAAATTATTATTTTTAATGAAGTTTACATCAACATGTTCTTCTTGTGCAACCAATGAAGCTAACGGAACATTATTAGGATCAATATTAGTCCTATCATTCACAAGCATAGACATAATAGCATCAATCTTATCACTCAAGGAAGAGGTTTCTTCGACGTAATTTACCTTCTTACCTTGTGGAGCTCTTTCCGTGTGCCATTCAGAGTAGTTGATCATCATATTATCAAGAAGCTTTGTTGCTTCACCAAGAGTGATGGACATAAAGGTACCTCCAGCAGCTGAATCCAATAAATTCCGTGAAGAAAAATTTAGTCCTGCATAGAAGGTTTGGATGATCATCCAAGTAGTCAGTCCATGGGTTGGGCAATTTTTAACCAGAGATTTCATTCTTTCCCAAGCTTGAGCAACATGTTCAGTATCTAATTGTTGAAAATTCATTATGCTACTCCTCAAAGATATAATTTTAGCAGGGGGATAATATCTACCAATAAAAGCATCCTTGCATTTAGTCCATGAATCAATACTATTCTTAGGCAGAGATAGCAACCAATCTTTAGCTCTTCCTCTTAATTAGAAAGGGAACAATTTTAGTTTAATAATATCACCATCTACATCTTTATATTTTTGCATTTCACATAATTCAACAAAATTATTAAGATGGGCAGCAGCATCATCAGAACTAACACCAGAAAATTGCTCTCGCATAACAAGATTCAGTAAAGCAGGTTTAATTTCAAAGAATTCTGCTGTAGTAGCAGGTGGAGCAATAGGTGTGCATAAGAAATCATTATTATTTGTGGTTGTGAAGTCACACAACTTAGTATTTTCAGCGGTGGCCATTTTAGCAACAGTAAATAAAGCAAACCAGATAAAGTAAATGCAAGTAAACTAATTTTTTTGTGTTTTTGATATAGCAAACAAGATAGCAAATAAAGTAAAACTAGCAACTAATTTTTTTGTATTTTGATTTAGTGCAGCAAACAAAGTAGTAAATAAAACTAAGCAAGACAAAAACAAAGTAAAGAGATTGGGATATGGAGACTCCCCTTGCAGCGTGTCTTGATCTCCCCGGCAACGGCGCCAGAAAATATGCTTGATGGCGTGTAACTCACACGTTCGTTGGGAACCCCAAGAGGAAGGTATGATGCGCACAGCAGCAAGTTTTCCCTCAGAAAGAAACCAAGGTTTATCGAACCAGGAGGAGCCAAGAAGCACGTTGAAGGTTGATGGCGGCGGGATGTAGTGCGGCGCAACACCAGGGATTCCGGCGCCAACGTGGAACCTGCACAACACAACCAAAGTACTTTGCCCCAACGAAACAGTGAGGTTGTCAATCTCACCGGCTTGCTGTAACAAAGGATTAACCGTATTGTGTGGAAGATGATTGTTTGCAGAAAACAGTAGAACTAGTATTGCAGTAGATTGTATTTCAGTAAAGAGAATTGGACCGGGGTCCACAGTTCACTAGAGGTGTCTCTCCCATAAGACAAGCAGCATGTTGGGTGAACAAATTACAGTTGGGCAATTGACAAATAAAGAGAGCATGACCATGCACATACATATCATGATGAGTATAGTGAGATTTAATTGGGCATTACGACAAAGTACATAGACCGCCATCCAACTGCATCTATGCCTAAAAAGTCCACCTTCAAAGTTATCATCCGAACCCTTCCAAGTATTAAGTTGCAAAGCAACAGACAATTGCATTAAGTATGGTGCGTAATGTAATCAACAACTACATCCTTAGACATAGCATCAATGTTTTATCCCTAGTGGCAACGACACAACACAACCTTAGAACTTTCTTGTCACACGTCCTGTGTCAATGCAGGCATGAACCCACTATCGAGCATAAGTACTCCCTCTTGGAGTTACAAGCATCTACTTGGCCAGAGCATCTACTAGTAACGGAAAGCATGCAAGATCATAAATAACACATAGATATAACTTTGATAATCAACATAACAAGTATTCTCTATTCATCGGATCCCAACAAACGCAACATATAGAATTACAGATAGATGATCTTGATCATGTTAGGCAGCTCACAAGATCCGACAATGATAGCACAATGGGGAGAAGACAGCCATCTAGCTACTGCTATGGACCCATAGTCCAGGGGTAGACTACTCACACATCACACCGGAGGCGACCATGGCGGTGTAGAGTCCTCCGGGAGATGATTCCCCTCTCCGGCAGGGTGCCGGAGGCGGCGATCTCCTGGATCCCCGAGATGGGATCGGCGGCGGCGGCGTCTCTCCGGAAGGTTTTCCGTATCGTGGCTCTCAGACCGGGGGTTTCGTCACGGAGGCTATTTGTAGGCGGAAGGGCAGGTCAAGAGGCGGCACGGGGGCCCCACACCACAGGCCGCGCGGCCAAGGGGGGCCGCGCCGCCCTAGGGTGTGGCCCCCTCGTCGCCCCTCTTCGTCTCTCCTTCGGACTGGAAGCTTCGTGGAAAAATAGGCCCCCGGGCTTTGATTTCGTCCAATTCCGAGAATATTTCCTTACTAGGATTTCTGAAACCAAAAACAGCGTAAAAATGAAAGAATCGGCACTTCGGCATCTTGTTAATAGGTTAGTTCCAGAAAATGCACGAATATGACATAAAGTGTGCATAAAACATGTAGATAACATCAATAATGTGGCATGGAACATAAGAAATTATCGATACGTCGGAGACGTATCAAGATGCTTCTAATATTGTTTCACATCCTAATAAGCCTAGGAAAACTAGTGTTCCTATGCTATCTGTTAGAATTGGTGATCATTGTTATTATGGTTTATGCGATATTGGTGCAAGTATTAGTGCTATTCCTTATGAGCTTTACACGGAGATCATGCATGAAATTGGTTCGTGTGAACTTGAAGATATTGATGTGGTTATTCGACTAGCTAATAGAGAAACTATCTCTCCAATTGGTATTGTTCGAGATGTGGAAGTTCTATGTGGTAAGATTAAATATCCTGCTGACTTTTTGGTACTTGGTTCTGCTGCTAGTAAGTATTGTCCTATTATTTTTGGTAGACCTTTTCTAAATACTTGTGGAGCTGTTATAGATTGCAAGAAAGAGAAAATTTTGACTAAATTTGCTAGTGAATCTTATGAGTTTAATTTCTCTAAATTTGCCAAAACTCCTTATAAAGCTGATTTGCCTAATAATGATTTTAGAGTTGAACAGTGTGCATCTATTGCTCTTGCTCCTAATAATCCTTTGCAGCAACATTTGGAGAATAGTGAGAGTGAAGTCTTTAGGGAAGAAAGAAATGAGCTTGATGAAATTTTCCTTCGTCAACCTATTCTTAAACATGATTTGCCGGTAGAAGATCTAGGTACAACATTACCACCAAAGGAAAATCCTGTTTTTGATTTAAAACCATTGCCTGATAATCTTAAATATGCTCATATTGATGATACGAAAATATATCCTGTTATTATTAGTTCTAAGCTTTCAGAGTTCGAGGAAGAAAGGTTATTGGAAATATTGAAGAAACACCGAGGAGCTATTGGCTACACTCTTGATGACTTGAAGGGGATTTCTCCCTCTATTTGCCAACATGCCATTAATATGGAAGATGATGCAAAGCCTGTTGTTGAACATCAGCGTCGTCTAATTCCTAAGATGAAGGATGTGGTAAGAAATGAGGTATTAAAACTTCTGGAAGCTGGTATTATATATCCTATTGCTGATAGTAGATGGGTTAGTCTTATGCATTGTGTTCCTAAGAAAGGAGGAATGACTGTTGTACCTAATGATAATGATGAGCTCATCCCTCAAAGAGCAGTTGTAGGGTATAGAATGTGCATTGATTATCGAAAAGTTAATAAGGTTACTAAGAAAGATCATTACCATTTACCTTTTATTGATCAAATGTTAGAAAGGTTATCAAAAAATACTCTTTTTTGCTTTCTTGATGGTTATTCTGGGTTTTCAAAAATTGCTGTTAAAACTAAGGATCAAGAGAAAACCACTTTCACTTGTCCCTATGGAACTTATGCTTATAGACGTATGCCTTTTGGTTTATGTAATGCTCCTGCTACTTTTCAAAGATACATGTCTGCTATTTTTCATGGCTTTTGCGAGAATATTGTAGAGGTATTCATGGATGATTTTTCTATCTATGGGAATTCCTTTGATAATTGCTTGCGAAACCTCGATAAAGTTTTGCAGAGATGTGAAGAAACTAATCTTGTTCTTAATTGGGAGAAATGCCACTTTATGGTTAATGAAGGAATTGTATTGGGACATAAAATTTCCGAGAGAGGTATTGAAGTTGATAGAGCTAAAGTTGAAGCAATTGAGAAGATGCCCTATCCCAGGGATGTTAAAGGTACTCATAGTGTTCTTGGTCATGCTGGGTTTTATAGGAGATTTATTAAAGACTTTTCCAAGATTTCAAAACCTCTTACTAATCTTCTTCAAAAATATGTACCTTTTGTTTTTGATGATGATTGTAAGGAAGCTTTTGAAACTCTAAAGAAAGCCTTAACAACTGCTCCTATTGTTGAACCTCCTGATTGTAACTTACCTTTTGAAATTATGTGTGATGCTAGTGATTTTGCTGTAGGCGCTGTTCTTGGACAGCGAGTAGATAAAAAATTGAATGTTATTCATTATGCTAGTAAAACTCTTGATGCTGCTCAAAGAAATTATGCTACAACTAAAAAAGAATTGTTAGTTGTAGTCTTTGCTTGTGACAAGTTTAGATCCTATATTGTTGATTCAAAAGTTACAATTCATACTGATCATGCTGCAATTAGATACCTTATGCAAAAGAAAGATGCTAAGCCAAGGCTTATTAGATGGGTGCTTCTGTTGCAAGAATTTGATTTGCATATTATAGATAGGAAAGGTGCTGATAATCCTATTGCTGATAATTTGTCTAGATTGGAAAATATTGCTTATGATCCTGTTCCTGTTAATGATAGTTTTCCAAATGAACAATTGGCTGTAATAAAGGTGAGTTCGCGAGATAGTCCTTGGTATGCTGATTATGTTAACTTTATTGTTTCCAAGTACTTGCCTCCAACCTTTTCAGCCCAGCAAAGGAGGAAATTCTTTTATGACTTGAGGCATTATTTTTGGGATGACCCACACTTATATAAAGAAGGAGTGGATGGTATTCTGCGAAGATGTGTTCCCGAATATGAACAACAAGAGATATTGAGTAAATGTCATGGTAGTGCTTATGGAGGACATCACGCCGGAGATAGAACCGCGCAAAAGGTTCTACAATCAGGTTTTTATTGGCCAACTCTCTTCAAAGATGCAAGAAGGTTTATTTTATCTTGTGATGAATGTCAAAGGGTTGGTAATATCTCCAGACGCAATGAAATGCCTATGAATTATACTCTTGTTATTGAACCATTCGATTGTTGGGGATTTGACTTCATCGGACCTTTCCCCTCTTCAGAAGGTAACACTCATATACTTGTCGTTGTTGATTATGTTACTAAATGGGTGGAAGCCATACCCACAAAAAGTGCTGATGGTGAGACCTCTTTAAGAATGCTTTTAGATATTATTTTTCCTAGATTTGGAGTTCCTAGATATCTTATGACTGATGGAGGTTCTCATTTTATTCATGGTGGTTTTAGAAAAACTCTTGCTAAATATGGTATTAATCATAGAATTGCTTCCGCTTATCATCCTCAAACTAGTGGGCAAGTAGAATTAATCATAGAATTGCTTCCGCTTATCATCCTCAAACTAGTGGGCAAGTAGAATTATCAAATAGAGAGATTAAATCTATCTTGCAAAAGACTGTTAATAAATCTAGAAAGAATTGGGCTAGTAAATTGAAGGAAGCACTATGGGCTTATAGAACTGCTTATAAAAATCCCATGGGTATGTCACCTTATAAAATGGTTTATGGGAAAGCTTGTCATTTACCTTTAGAACTAGAGCACAAAGCTTATTGGGCTGTAAGAGAACTAAATAAAGATCCTAAACTTGCCGGTAAGAAGAGATTGCTACAATTGAGTTCTCTAGATGAATGGAGAAGTGAAGCTTATGAAAATGCTAAACTCTTTAAAGAGAAAGTTAAGAAATGGCATGATAGAAGAATTATCAAAAGAGAATTTAATTTTGGGGATAAAGTCCTATTGTATCGGTCTCGTCTCAGATTCTTTGCAGGGAAATTACTCTCGAAATGGGAAGAACCATATGTCATTGTGGAGGTGTATCGTTCAGGGGCAATTAAAATTAGTTCACTCCAAGGCGATGCCACACAAGTGGTGAATGGACAAAGACTCAAGCATTATATCTCTGGAGATTCTTATAATGAAGATGTTGATGTTATTCGAGTGGTGACTCCGGAAGCTTTCATCAAAGGCCAAATTGACAGTCCGGTAGAGTTCGACTTCGAATAGGTAACAGTACTAGTAATAAAAAGTTCGCGTTTTACTTTCCGAACAATGTTTTTGCTGTTTTTGGAAAATATGAAAAATTACGAGATCGAAACGGAGTGGAGGAGACGCACGAGGGCGTGCCCTCATAGGCCGGCGCGGGCCCCAGCCTGGCCGCGCCGCCCTATGAGGAGAGTCCCTCGTTGCTCCTCTCCGACTCTGGTTCGACCTGGTACTTTCCTTATGTCGTAAAAATTCCTGCTATATAATCCCCCGGACCCCTGGAGGTCTGTATATCGTTTTCTCGACGTGTTTTGTTTCGAGCTGTTTTCTGCTAGGATCTGTCTTTGATCTAGAAGCACCATGGTCTCCAACAACAAGGGCAAGGGGCTTTCGGATGAAGATATTCAAGATCCCGAGTGGAAAGAGGTGGACGAGAGTGTCAAGGAAGAAGATGAAGAAGAAGTGGAGGAAGACTCGCGTGCATACCCGCGTGCTACCATCGCAAGCATCGAGGTGGTGGAGAACCCTTTTAGTGCAAAGAAGAGCGCAAGAATTCGCACCGTAGGAAAGGTTCCACATCACTACTTAGCTCCAAAGACACCTCCTCTAGGCACCTACAACCCCTTCCGCAATCTAATTTACAATAGTCAAATTGAAAGGACTCCCAAGGCAGTATTGCCTAGCAATTGGGATATAGATCGTTCTAACACTGCAGGAAGGATGAAGCCTGAAGCTGAAGAGTGGGGAAATAACTCCAAGAGTTGGGACTCGCCGTCGGACATACTTCTTAACCACGTCGAGCACAATTCGGAGATGATCCGCAACCTCACGTACAAGATTGATGAGCTTCAGGAGCTTGTTGAGAAGCTTATCAAGAATTCATCACCACCACCGCCGAAGGAGTAATTCATCATCGGTATTGGCATCCCCTTGGTTTGTTCCAAGCTTGGGGGAGTGCCGCGGTATCACATCATCACTATCTTTTACTTTTTACTATCAAGTAGTGTCATATCATGAGTAGGGAAGTTATCATATAAGATGGGTTGCAGTGTGGAAGTATCTCTCTTTAGTTGGTTGTCTATGTATCTCTTGGTGTGAGTTATCGTTATGGAATATTAATGAGAAGTCTTATCATTTACATATTGCACATCTTATTTTAGTTTGCAATCTCTATTATATGATTGATCTTGTTATTAGTATTGGTATCACTTTGGGAGCATTAAATAAATCTATTTGCTTTTGGCAAACTTAGCATTGGTCAATAGCAACAACACTTTGAGGTTTAAGTAGAAAAGAGAAATACATGTAGTTGTTTCATTGTCTTTCTTTCTTGATTAGCTCTTAGCTTATTATTCTAAAGTTAAAATTGTTTGTGCTTACAAGGAAGATGCATGATTGTTTCTATCACATGTATATTTGTTTGTTTCCCTCGACTCCTATGCTTGCTAATCAACCTTGCTAGCCAAAACCCTGTACTGAGAGGGAATGCTTCTCGTGCATCCAAAATTTAACCCAAACCTACGCCATCAGTGTCCACCATAACTACCTACTACATGGTATTTCCTGCCATTCCAAGTAAATACTTCGTGTGCTACCTTTAAACAATTCAAAAATTTATCATCCCATATTTGAGTCAATGTTTTATAGCTCATGAGGAAGTATGTGGTGTTTTATCTTTCAATCTTGTTGGGCAACTTTCACCAATGGACTAGTGGCTTCATCCACTTATCCAACAATTTTGCAAAAAGAGCTGGCAATGGGGTTCCCAGCCCCAATTAATTAACCTTCATAATTTTACAAATAGACACTCCTCCATGGTATGTGATTGTTGGAAGGCACCCGAGGATTCGGCTAGCCACGGCTTGAGAAAGCAAAGGTGGGGAGGAGTGTCATCTAAATAAAACTAAAATAAAAAGACACTCCTTCATGGTATGAGAATGATTGGAAGGCACCCGAGGATTCGGTTAGCCATGGTTTGTGAAAGCAAAGGTTGGAAGGAGTGTCAACTAAAAATAAATTTTTATGGGAGCCGCTCTTCCAGAGTTTGTCTGGCAAGGGGGTTAGAGTACCCAGTACCATTCGTTGACAACAACAAACACCACTCAAAATTTTACTTTTATTCTCTTTATATGATTTCAAAACTGAAAAAGCTCTAGCACATGATTTAATCCCTGCTTCCCTCTGTGAAGGGCCTGTTTTTTACTTTATGTTGAGTCAGTAAACCTATTTGCCTCCATCTTACGCAAGCATTTGAGTTGTTGTGATCAAATCATTTATATTGTGATCCACTTCATCATGCCTTTTACTCTTCCTTGTTTAGTACAAGTTTTATCTGAATGAATATAGCTTTGAAAGTTATCAATGATTATGAGGAGATTATTATGATTGAGTATGCAAGTTGTGCCATATAAGCTTTAAAATAAGAGCGCTGCTCGATAGATACATAATCTGTTAACTGTTCTCTGACCAATAACGAAGTTTGCCATCACCAATTATGATTTCTTATGCACCTTTATTTGTGATTACCTTCTACTTGTTTCAAGTTGAATTATATGAGGAAGTTGTTCACTAGAATGTCTTGTGTGAATTAATATGATGCTTCTTGTCCGTATTTGGTTTATCGACTCTTCACTCCATAAACATGTGGTCCTGTTTACTGAGTTCAGTTTCGCTTGGGGACAAGCGAAGTCTAAGCTTGGGGGGGAGTTGATACGTCCATTTTGCATCACTATTTTATATCATAATTTACTGTTATTCATTGATATATTTCATATTTAGAGGTGATACTTATGTTATTTCATCTATTTTGCATGTTTCATGATTGTTGGAGAATCGCGCACCGGATTCAGGATTCTGCTGGAAAAAGCGCCGTCAGAATGCAATATTTTGGAAGATCAACAATTGACGAAAATTATACTGAAAATCCTATTTTTCCAGAAGACAAAGATAGCCAAAAGGAGGAGCCGAGGAGGGCCGCCATGGCCCCCCCATAGGCCGGCGCGGGCCCAGGCCTGGCCGCGCCGCCATGTGGGGAGGGGGCCCACAGCCCCCTCTGGCCTCCTCTCCCTCACGTACTTCTTCGTCCCGAAAACCTAAGCTCCGGGGGATAGTCGCGAAGAGTCACAGCCGCCTCTGCGGGGCGGAAAACACCAGAGAGAAAAGAGCTCTCCGGCAGGCTGAATTCTGCCGGGGAAATTCCCTCCCGGAGGGGGAAATCGACGCCATCGTCATCGTCATCGAGCTAGACATCATCTCCATCATCATCACCATCATCTCCATCATCATCACTGCCATCTCCACCGCTGCACATCGTCACCGCCGTAACAATTAGGGTTGGATCTTGATTGTTTGATAGGGGAAACTCTCCCGGTATTGATTTCTACTTGCTATTGATGCTATTGAGTGAAACCATTGAACCAAGGTTTATGTTCAGATTGTTATTCATCATCATATCACCTCTGATCATGTTCCATATGATGTCTCGTGAGTAGTTCGTTTAGTTCTTGAGGACATGGGTGAAGTCTAAATGTTAGTAGTGAATTATGGTTGAGTAATATTCAATGTTATGATATTTAAGTTGTGGTGTTATTCTTCTAGTGGTGTCATGTGAACGTCGACTACATGATACTTCACCTTTAAGGGCCTAGGGGAATACATCTTGTATTCGTTTGCCAATTGCGGGGTTGCCGGAGTGACAGAAACCTAAACCCCCTTGGTATATCGATGCAGGAGGGATAGCAGGATCTCAGAGTTTAAGGCTGTGGTTAGATTTATCTTAATTACTTTCTTGTAGTTGCAGATGCTTGCAAGGGGTATAATCACATGTATGTATTAGTCCTAGGAAGGGCGGTGCATTAGCATAGGTTCACCCACACAACACTTATTAAAACAATGAAGATTAATCAGCTATATGAAGCGAAAGCACTAGACTCAATTCCCGTGTGTCCTCAAGAACGTTTGGTCATTATAAGTAAACAAACCGGCTTGTACTTTGTGCTAAAAAGTATTGGGCCACTCGCTGCAATTATTTCTCTCGCATTTTACTTACTCGTACTTTATTCATCTGCTATATCAAAACCCCCTGAATACTTGTCTGTGAGCATTTACAGTGAATCCTTCATCGAAACTGCTTGTCAACACCTTCTGCTCCTCGTTGGGTTCGACACTCTTATTTATCGAAAATACTACGATACACCCCCTATACTTGTGGGTCATCACTTATCTATGTAAGTTTCAGAGGCTCCTCTTTCATTACTTTTAGGCTTACTATCCTCCTCAAATAAATTTTCAGGAACAATCCAATCAAAATTCTTTTCTAGTGACTCATGCATTCCTATGAGCTTATAAGGTATTGGTACTTTAGTCTCCCCCTCACAATTGACTTTATTAGTGTACTTTAGTCTATCTTTTTCCATCTTTTCAAGGGTATTTGCAAAATTGGTATAAAAGCCAAGCATCTTATGTTGAATAAAGACTTTCCTAGCTTCTCTAGCTACATCACCAAAAAATTTAAGAAGGGTTTCTAAAACAAAATCTTTCTTTTCTCCTTCTTCCATATCACAGAGTGTAAGAAACATATGTTGCATTATAGGATTAAGATTAACAAATCTAGCTTCCAACATGTGCACTAAAGAGGCAGTAGCAATTTCATAAGTAGGAGCAAGTTCTACCAAGTATCTATCTTGAAAATCTTTAACTGTACTAACATGAGTGAAAAATTCTTCTATATTATCTCTTCCAATGATAGACCCACACCCTACTGATATATCTTTCAAAGTGAACTTAGGGGGAAGCATGATGAAATAAACAAAAGGTAAATAAAGTAAATGCAAGTAACTAATTTTTTTTGTGTGTTTTTGATATAAAGAAAGCAAACAAAAAAGAAAATAAAATAAAGTAAAGCAAGACAATAAACAAAGTAAAGAGATTGGATGTGAGAGACTCCCCTTGCAGCGTGTCTTGATCTCCCCGGCAACAGCGCCAGAAAAGTAGCTGCTGGTGTGGGAGTTGGCTTGCGACGGTGCCAGAAGGTAGCTCCTTCTGACGATAAAGCACACGTCCGTTGGGAACCCCAAGAGGAAGGTGTGATGCGTACAGCAGCAAGTTTTCCCTCAGTAAGAAACCAAGGTTTATCGAACCAGTAGGAGATGAAGGCCACGTGAAGGTTGTTGGCGAAGGAGTGTAGTGCGGCGGAACACCAGGGATTCCGGCGCCAACGTGGAACCTGCACAACACAATCAAGATACTTTGCCCCAACTTAACAGTGAGGTTGTCAATCTCACCGGCTTGCTGTAAACAAAGGATTAAACGTATGGTGTGGAGAATGATGTTTGCTTGCAAAGAACAACAGAGAACAATGAATGCAGTAGATCATATTTCAGATGTAAAAGAATGGACCGGGGTCCACAGTTCACTAGTGGTGTCTCTCCAATAAGATAAATAGCATGTTGGGTGAACAAATTACAGTTGGGCAATTGACAAATAGAGAGGGCATAGCAATGCACATACATATCATGATGACTAATATGAGATTTATTTAGGCCATTACGACAAAGAACATAGACCGCTATCCAGCATGCATCTATGCCTAAAAATTCCACCTTCGGGTTAGCATCCGCACCCCTTCCAGTATTAAGTTGCAAACAACAGACAATTGCATTAAGTACTGTGCGAATGTAAACAATACAAATATCCTTAGACAAAGCATTGATGTTTTATCCCTAGTGGCAACAGCACATCCATAACCTTAGAACTTTCTGCCACTGTCCCAGATTCAATGGAGGCATGAAACCACTATCGAGCATAAATACTCCCTCTTGGAGTTACAAGTATCAACTTGGCCAGAGCCTCTACTAGCAACGGAGAGCATGCAAGAGCATAAACAACACATATATGTTTGATCAATAATCAACTAGACATAGTATTCCATATTCATCGGATCCCAACAAACACAACATGTAGCATTACAAATAGATGATCTTGATCATGATAAGCAGCACACAAGATCTAAACATGATAGCACAAGAGGAGAAGGCAACCATCTAGCTACTGCTATGGACCCATAGTCCAAGGATGAACTACTCACGCATCAGTCCGGAGGCGGGCATGGTGATGTAGAGCCCTCCGGTGATGATTCCCCTCTCCGGCAGGGTGTCGGAGGCGATCTTCAGAATCCCCCGAGATGGGATTGACGGCGGCGGCGTCTCAGTATGTTTTCTCGTATCGTGGCTCTCCGTACTAGGGTTTTCGCGACGAATATATTATATAGGCGAAGGGGCAGAGTCGGGGGACGCTCGAGGGGCCCACCCCATAAGGCGGCGCGGCCAGGGGTGGGGCCGTACCCCCCTAGGGTGTGGCCGCCTCGTCGCCCCTTTTCATCTCCTCTTCGGACTTCTGGAAGGCTCCGTGGAAAATAAGACCGTGGGCTTTTGTTTCGTCCAATTCCGAGAATATTTCCTGTGTAGGATTTCTGAAACCAAAAACAGCAGAAAATAGGAACTGGCGCTTCGGCATCTTGTTAATAGGTTATTGCCGGAAAATGCATCAAAATGATATAAAGTGTATATAAAACATGTGAGTATTTTCATAAAACTAGCATGGAACATAAGAAATTATAGATACGTTTGAGACGTATCACTCCTCCAGCTGAGCGTGCAAACACTTAGATAAATTTTGCAGAGAATGGCAAAGGAGTTGGCGTTGGAACAAGAAACTTACCGCGATCCCAGAGCCGTTGACATGGATGTCCTTGTTGCACACGTGAATCCGAAGATCACGCGGAATCTTGATCAGGAGTCGGATCCGTTTGTCGATGGCATCGGAGGAAAGGTTGTCCTTCGAGGCACGCATAAGATCATCGCGCCCCGTGTACTGAAACATCAAGCGGTCCCGATGCTGAAGGGGCTGGATCCGCTTTGTAAACTAGGACATTGTAAGGTCCTTCCCTGACAAGCCGTCCTCCGTCAGCTTGCAGATCCGCCTAACTGCATGAGTCAATTGAGGTGACTCGGAAAGATGCAGGCATTGCGTCTAGGCCGGAGTCTCGCTGGCGGGGCCATTTTTGAAGGCTGGCAACACCCTCGCGCTCGCTGGGTCGGAAACGTCCTTCAGATAGAAGAAGCCTCCGGACCAGTATCGCGCGGATTCGTGGCGGTCGGTGGGAGGATAGACGCGGCCGGGGCGGAGCTTGAACGTGATTGTCCCGCAGGTGGCCAGCTCGGAAGTTCGAGGAATCTTCTCCTTCTTGACGGAGAAGAAGTATTGAAAGAGGGAAAGTTCTGGGGTTACCCGGAGGTGGCCTTCGCACAGCGTCACATGGTTGCTGATGGCCAGTATGCTGTTCGGCGAGATGTTGTGTGGCTGCAGCCCATACGCCTTTAGAATTTCAGAGAAGAAATTGCTAGGCGGAAAGGAGAAGCCACGCTCGACGAGCGCCTTGGTCACCACCATTTCTCCGGCTTCGGGAGCTGGAGTCAATGAACCCGGAAGTGTCCGCCAGGACCCGGGCTTCAAAAAACCTTCCGCCTCGAGGTTGCGGAGCTCGGTTTCTGTGGTGGTGCAGGGACACCATTTTCCCTTGGCTTCGATGTCCCGCGCGCGAGCCTTGGATTTTTTAGCGGCTACCTCCTCCGCCTTCTCCATCTGTTCTGCCCCCGCGGTTTCTTCCGAGTTGGCAGATGTCCCCTCGATGTTTTTGTCGGAATCCTTTGAGGGCTCCAGCTGAACTGGGATGAAAGGGGGAGGGGCGGAAGAGATAGGCATCACCATGATCGGCTCGGAGGAGGGAGGCGGAGTTGAAGAAGACATCTGAAAAGAGAATGCGAAGATAGCTAAACTTAGCCGGATCCAGCGTTGATACCCTATTCATCCCTACCAACTACGGCGAGAAGGCAAAGCTCTGAGGGCTTACTGGAATGGATTCCGCGGTGGTCGGAGTTGCCGGCGGTGAGGATTTGCTGCGGCGGCTCGCTGAACTTAAGAACACAAAGAACATCTCACGGCGGCGAATCGGCTCCGGTGAACTCCGGTGCGGCGGAGGATGAGCTCGAAGGCGGCGATGTGCGAGAGGTGAAAAGGGGGGGCGAATGGGGTGATTAGGGGTGAACAACGGATATTTATAGGCCGAGGGAAGGAGATTCGTGCTCCGCATCCTGTGGTCGGAACGCAAGCGTCGCGCCGTTGGATGATCGACACGTGTCAAAAACCCTAAGCGGTGAAAATGGCTAAGGATAAGTTACCGCTCAAATCGCCCGAAAATGGCGCCAAGATTGGCGGAACCGTTTGAACTTTGAGGTTCCGGGTAGCAGTTTGAAAAGCTGTAAACTCTTGTCCGAGCAGGGGAGTAACCCGGAGATGTGTTGTAACGATACTATCGATGGATGAAGTCCCGCGGGATAAAGGTATTTTCCGACTAAAAGTTGGGAAAGAAAATGATATGAAGTTGGAGTTCTTCAAGTTTCCCCGTGCTGCCAAGAATGTTGGAAGCCGTGAAGCTTTAGCAAGGCAGAAACAAGAGGTGAATCTCGGAGAACTCTGGGGGCTACTGTTGTGGGTATACTTCATGGGTATACCATCGACAGTGCCTAGATCCGGCAAGCCCGGGTGGCCCACAGACGGTGATGTGGCATGTGGCCCATCGGGCGGCCTAGTTGCTGTTGATCATGGAGGATGAAGTCCAGCCCAGGATCGGGAAGCCGGATCCTAACCGACCTTCGGAGGAGGCCGGATCCGTGGAGGCCCATGAGGAACCCGGATCCAGTACGACGTAGATGGAAGGCGGATCCTTGACGTGCAGGGCAAGATATTGTACCGTAGTTAGGCAACCTGTAATCTGGCTAGGACTCTCCATGTAAACCCTAGATCCGTGCGCCTTTATAAGCCGGATCCCGAGAGCCCTAGAGGCACAATCACAACTCATTGTAATAACGCGAAAGCGCCCAGATAATTCCAGACAAGCAACAGTAGGCTCTGTCTTCGAGCAGGTGTTCCGAAGCTGGGTAAATCGCGTATCACCATCCCGAGGACTCTCCGCCCTATAGCCCCTACTTCTTCTCCCCTCCATGAGGATCCCTCCTCTGGAGTACCGTCGAATAGGCAACGACAGTTGTTTTCGACAAAATTAATACAAAAGGAACTAAAACCCGCCTAAGGAGAAAGGAGCCTATCCGTATATCACGCTGCTACCCATGTTGGGAAAACAATTCCCTCACGGTATCTTCCAATCGTGTAGACACCTTGATGCTAGCACGCAGTCGACGTGCCCGTTGGGAACCCCAAGAGGAAGGTGTGATGCGTACAGCGGCAAGTTTTCCCTCAGTAAGAAACCAAGGTTTATCGAACCAGTAGGAGCCAAGAAGCACGTTGAAGGTTGATGGCGGCGGAGTGTAGTGCGGCGCAACACCAGGGATTCCGGCGCCAACGTGGAACCTGCACAACACAACCAAAGTACTTTGTCCCAACGTAACAGTGTGGTTGTCAATCTCACCGGCTTGCTGTAACAAAGGATTAGATGTATAGTGTGGATGATGATGTTTGCAGAGAACAGTAGAACGAGTATTGCAGTAGATTGTATTCGATGTAAAAGAATGGACCGGGGTCCACAGTTCACTAGAGGTATCTCTCCCATAAGAATAAGCATGTTGGGTGAACAAATTACAGTTGGGCAATTGACAAATAGAGAGGGCATGACCATGCACATACATGTTATGATGAGTATTGTGAGATTTAATTGGGCATTACGACAAGGCGACTGCTTCCATAGACCCCCAAACCAACAATTGCATAAACGTACCATTATGCACGTGCTCCTTCCGCCGGCGCTAACGGGTCGGGCTAGGTTAGCCTCCGAAGATCCATATCGATTGTACACGTGTACCCGTTGAAAGGGTATACGGTGTACCCTTGTACTCGTTGAAAGGGTATACAGTGTATGTACATTTCGGTGTATGTACGTGTCGGTGTATACGTCCGATGGATACTGCTTGGTGATCGTCGTCGGTTGTCACTTTCCATTCTCACGTACCTTGATCAGCTCGTCGCAGCCGCCAGCCTGGCGATCTCCGATCTAGATCTTCTCCGGTGAATACTGCTTGTCCGCCGATCGCGGCAAGGATCCGGCGTCCAACCTTGGCCCAACTCCACCCCTCCCCTCCCACGGCCGCCATTCATACCTAGGGTTTTGATCCCTCCGTCTTGTTGTAGCCGGTCGATCCCTCACCACCGCCATTTGCACGTACCCCGGTGAATCGTAGCAGGTCTGGCTGGTTACCTCGGCGATCTCCTATCCTTCCCGCATCCGGTGGATCGGTTGGCCGTCACCGCGGTGCGCACGATAATACGGCGGCGAACGTCTGAGTCATCCACCCTCCGCCTCCCCACGATCGACATATAGGTCGTTCCATTGCAAGGCAGAGCACCGCCGAGCCCAACTTCCCGTGGCTGCCCAGATTGCCACCGACGAACAGAAGAGGTTAGCCCCCCGTGCCACACTGTTATTCTATTCTTATTCCATGTATACTTTATAGGATGTATTGTCGCATTTGTGCTTAGGGTTTGATTTGTTGTTCAAAATTTTACCAATTTTTCGTATATTTTTTGTTAATAAGCATTTCACAATGAATTCTAAGCCGAGTTTTTATGTTGATTAGGTCAGTGATGTTGGTTTTATTTGGACAGATGGACGGCTCTATGGCTTCTGGGATTGGCAATGAGAAAGCAACTACAGATGTTGATGACTCTACATGGGATGCTTTTGATATTTCATCTTCGAAGATGAATATGAAATACCTTCGTCTGATGATGATGATAGCATTTTTGGTGATCCTCAGATTCTGAGTCCGATAATGTGAGTCACTCACATTTTCATATTTTATCAGTACAGTGTGCATGGGAATATTTTGTCCTTGAATTTTGCCTCCTTGTTGCAAATTTTGTAGATGGACATCGATGATGAAGACAGCATAAGAGAGACAGATGATGAACCCACTTCTGAAAATACGAGTGATGTATGTTTTCTTTTATCTTACTTGCCTTCTTCCAGGTGAAGATGAATATACATGTAATTTGCTATTTTCCAACAAATTGCGCAGGTTGTTGTAATCAGAAACAGTGAGCTTACCTACTATGGGGATTCTGATTTGGAAGACTTTGCTTATGAAGAGGATATTCCTGAGCAAATAAAATCATTAGAAGGGGGGTTTCACAATTGTCAAAATCTGAATGCAAAAGCGAAGTAAGATTTTATTTTGATGCATTGCAATGCATAATAGAACAAATCAAAGTGTCTGTAACAATAACGCCATGTTTGTCATATTTGTTTAGGTGACAGGAAGTTCCCAGTTGGACCATACTAACCAGGAAGATAATAAGGATCCATATGATATTGATGCTGAAATGAGCAGACAGCGAAAGTATGAGGCTGTAAGGGCCATGATCTTTGTTTCCGAAGAGGCTGCCTATTATTTCTACAACAAGTATGCCAAAGAACATGGTTTTAGCATTCGACGCGAGAAGAAAAAGGAACGCCTTGATGAATTAGGGACACCCACCATTCGGTATAGGCGGTTTCTTTGCTCCAGGGCTGGGCAACGTGAAAGCAAGTACTTAGAAATGGAAAACCGAACGTATAGGCACCATCCTGAGTCTCGCTGCAACTGTGGTGCCCGTTTCAGTGTGTCGTATAACAGGAAAAAGGGTGTTTGGACTGTTCTGAGATTTGACGACAATCACAACCATAAGCCTGCTACAGCTGATCAAATCGCTTTTATGAGGTCTCATAGAAAGATCAAGGCTCATCAGAAATCTAGGATCATGTCACTGGGAGCTGCTGGGATGAGATTATTCAACATTATGAGGACATTTATCAGTGACAATGGAAAATACAGCATGGTAGGATTTGTAAGAAAGGATCTTTACAACATGTCTTGCCGTGAAAAGAGGAAGATGCTTGCAAAGGGTGACGCCAACACAACCATTGGCATTATGGAGAAGAGGAAGTGAGATGATCCTGAATTCTTTTTTGATTACAAGCTTGGTAAAGGTGGACAATTGTTACACCTGTTCTGGTGTGATTCTCAGTCTCGGCAGGACTATGCCGACTTCGGTGACGTGCTGGTGTTTGACAGCACGTACAAAACAAATCGGTATGCTATGCCGTTCATACCTTTTGTGGGAATAAACAATCACCGCCAGACTACTGTTTTTGCATGCGCCATTGTCTCGGACGAAAAGGAAGTAACATACAAGTGGTTGTTAGAAACATTCCTGAAAGCCATGTATCAGCAGAAGCCTAAAGGGATCATCACTGATGGGGATGCTGCAATGATCGCCGCTGTTGGTAAAGTCTTTCCAGGCGTGTGGTACCGTGTTTGTACGTGGCATATTGAGAAGAACATGAAGAAGCGCATTGACTCCCTGGCTCACAATGAATTCCGGTCGCTGCTGTACTACACCACTTCAGAACAAGTATTCGAGGAGAGATGGAGGGCATTCGTCGAGAAGCACCAGACGGAATTAACCAAAGAATGGATGAAGAGGATGTATAGGAGGAAGAAGTTGTGGTCAGCCGCGTATCTAGCGAATGGATATTTCCTCGGAATGAAAAGCAACCAGAGGAGCGAGAGTTTGAACTCCACCCTACACACCCACCTTGACTTTGGACTGACAATGGTGGATATGGTTGTGCACTACGAGAATAACAGTAGCCGTGTCCGGGAGGAAGAGGCCCGCCAGACACCATAGACTCTCGAGCGCACCGGTTGCGATTACTGTACAAGGATATAGAGATGTCTGCTGCCCGTAAATTCACTGCTACAAACTTCTACCTCGTTCAAGGGGAGCTGAAAAAGATTGGGGGCCTAGAGATTGTAGATCAACTTGGATGTGCTGGTGGGTTAACAACCTTCGTTGTGTCATGGATGAATAACCGTAAGTATTTGTTTTCAGTGGAGTACAGACCTGAAAGCAAAGAGGAAACAATAACGTGCAGCTGCCGAAGGATGTATCGGAAAGGGCTACCTTGCAAGCACATCTTGTTTGTTTTGCATTTTGTGGGGTGCTCTAAAATTCCGAACTGTTGTGTTCTCCGAAGGTTCTCGAAGGATGCAAGGTATGGTTTGCCCTCGAGACGCGAGAGTGATTTGTACGGATGGGGATGGGAAGGGGTAGCTGAGCGGAGAAAGCATAGCGAGCTTACCCAAATTGGAGCAGAAGCTTTTGATGCAGCATTGCATGACCCAGAATCTTACAAATGAGCTTATGAAATGTATGAAAGGCATAATACACAGGAGAAAAGGTGACCAGTATCAGCTGCTCAACGGCTTACCATGAGGACGCACAAAACAGAGGAGATGCACCGCAGTGGGTGATCCCGATAAAGCCGAGACCAAAGGAGCACCTAAACAAAACAAGAAGTACTATAAGGACAAGGATACGAATCAACAGACATCAAAACATGGCAGGATATCACACGACGAGCGGAAGAAGGAGAGGTTGTGCATCGCTTGCAATCAACCAGGTCATAATGTAAACAACAAGATGAAGTGCAGGCTACATAAGGAGTGAGTATCTGATTCAGCCCTACTCTTAAATAGCTTGCACTAATCTTCTACTATTTTATGTGCCACTGACTTGTGTGTTATTTCATGCAATGCAGATACGAGGGACCATCGGAAGTATGAACAACACTACTTGATCGATTCACATTGTTGCACTTGTGTATTATTTGTTGTACAAACATTGGTCAGATTGTCAAAGGTCGAATTTTGATACTTGCAACACAACTAGGACAATTTTGTTCACGAATGACAGAGAGCACAGCTTATGTCTTGCACACATTGCGAATACCATTACAGCATCGCACGTATCACCGTATGATACTTACAAAACAATATGGAGAATTTGTTCACAAATAACATAGAGCACAACTATGTCTTGGACACATCGTAAATATAATTACTGCATCGCACAAACACACTAGTACTTGCCCCTTGAGTCTTATCACTCTCGTGCTTGCTTCTGACGCTTGTTCATTGATGAAGATTCATCCTGATTTTTGCATCTGGGGCAGATGTGGTCTGATCTCTGGAGGTGAGCTTGTCCCTCGTTCACCATGTAGATCTTGTTGTATATCTCATAACTGAGATAGCCGTCAATAGCTGCGTACTCGAGGTTCATCCAGGACAGTGGCTTGCATTCCTAGAAACCATGCCCTTCCTTCCGAAGCCGGTTGTACTTGAAGTCCTTCTTCATGTTGGCAAACTTGGGATCAATGAGCTTTGCTGCAAGATCAGCCATTCCAGCCTGCGGTTGACCATTAATCTTGAAAATGTCCTGGATGTCGATGTGTCTCTCTTCCGGAACAGAAGACCGGCCGCACGAAGAACTTTTGTGTCATTTCTTTTATCAACACTTGTAAAAGTGTATTGCTTGTCCTTGAGAAAAGTCGAGGCGCGGACAATGATCCTTGCACCTTTGTCAAGAGCAGCACAAATAAATTCAACAAGTACTGTAATGAAAATGTAGGGACGCTTTAAATTCAATGTAGGGACATAAATTTCAATGATCCTTGTACCTAATGTAGTGGAATACAAGAACGTGCTCCCTCATGGCGATTTGCATTACCGCCAACTTGTGTCCGCTAGAGTCATACTCGAGATCCAGACCAATGAACTTGAACCTGTCCTCGTCCTCGTCGAGCCAACCCTCGTACATACGAAGAATTCTATCAACAGTCGCCGCCTCATTGGTGTAGACGACGTCGATATATGTACTCCCGTGCGCAAGGATGCGGTACTTCTCCGTCGTGGACTTCTGCCTCCGGCCACGACGGAGGAAGAGGCAGATGCCATGGACAGCGTGGGAGGAAGGGAGCACCGGGATGCGGTAGACGAACGGCCGGGGTTGGGACAGAACGGTGGAACTGCCACAAGTATTGGGCGGATATAGGGGCGGGAGACGAACATGCGCTAGAGGTCTCTGGCGGCCCACATTGGCCCGTTACATGTCCGACGGCCAAATTCGGAAAATTCGAAAATTCGAAAAATTCAAAAAGTTTTAACCAACGGATTATGTTCACAAAAACGTGTGACATATTGGGTAAAAAAACTGGATTTTTTTTTCGAAGGTCGAAAAATCGACTAGCTTAGAAAAAGTGGTTTGATGTAACCCAAACGATTCCGTTTCTAAGAATGTGGATTTTTCGACCTTCGAGAAACGCTCCAGAATTTTTGCACACACTCTCGTATCCATTCTAATACGAAGTGTGAAGGTTTTTTCAATTTTTGAATTTCTGTGAAAATAAACAATTAAATTTCAGTTAAATTCGAGTTGAAAAAAAAACAAAAGAAAACTAGAGAACCCTGATGGATGGGCCATGAGTGTTCCTTCCCCGCGTCCATGCTCCACGTTAATGGGCTTAGTAGAAACCGCGTTACATGTCTTTCGGCCTAGCTGATAAGTTTTTTAGTTTTGATTTCAATAAATCTGCAGCACATCCGGTTAAATTCAAAAAATTCAAAAAAGTTTTAACCAACGGATTATGTTCACAAAAACGTGTGACATATTGGGTAAAAAACTGGATTTTTTTTCAAGGTCGAAAAATCGACTATCTTAGAAAAAGTGGTTTGATGTAACCCAAACGGTTCCGTTTCTAAGAATGTCGATTTTTCGACCTTCGAGAAACGCTCCATAAATTTTTGCACACACTCGTATCCATTCTAGGATCTAAGTGTGAAGGTTTTTTCAGTTTTTGAATTTCCGTGAAAATAAACTATTAAATTTCAGTTAAATTCGAGTTGAAAAAACAAGAAAACTAGAGAACCCCGCTGGATGGGCCATGAGTATTCCTTCCCACGTCCATGCTCCACGTTAATGGGCTTAGTACAAACCGCGTTACATGTCTTTCGGCCTAACAGATAAGTTTTTTAGTTTTGATTTCAATAAATCTGCAGCAAACCTGGTTAAATTCAAAAAATTCAAAAAAAGTTTTAACCAACGGATTATGTTCACAAAAACGTGTGACATATTGGGTAAAAAACTGGAATTTTTTTCGAAGGTCGAAAAATCGACTAGCTTACAAAAAGTGGTTTGATGTAACCCAAACGGTTCCGTTTCTAAGAATGTGGATTTTTCGACCTTCGAGAAATGCTCCAGAAATTTTTGCACACTCTCGTATCCATTCTAAGACGAAGTGTGAAGGTTTTTTCATTTTTTGAATTTATGTGAAAATAAACTATTAAATTTCAGTTAAATTCGAGTTGAAAAAAAACACAAGAAAACTAGAGAACCCTGCTGGATGGGCCATGAGTATTCCTTCCCCGCGTCCATGCTCCACGTTAATGGGCTTAGTACAAACCGGCCTATTATTACCTGTCCGGAATGTTAAACGAATATATAAGAATAACATGTGCATGTAGGGATGAAACAGAATTAACCAACATATTATGTCCTAAAAAACGTGTGACACTAAAAATAGTCTGAATTACAAAAATTAGTTTTTACTACAAAACGCACGAAAGTTTTTGCTGAAATAAAAATAGTACAACCCGAATACAAAGATGAATTACAATTTCTCCTTTCATTCTATGAGGATTCATCCATATGCATATCTTATAATGTGATATCTTCAATCTCAAGCCTGATGCACAAATCCCTGAACTCAATCTTCAGACATACTAATGAACCTATCACAAGATGAGCTGCTACACAGAACGCATTCCATCCATCTACAAACTCAATATGCTGCCCCTTGTAGATTGTATAAGCCCCAACCATTTGTCCATTAATAGATCTGCTATAAAAAATAGCAGCACCTTCTCTCGGCCTATAGTATCCACGTGCAACATCAAATGGAATGAGCTACAAAAAAGTAAAATATAAACAAAGAAAACGTTAACACTGTTTGTATGTTATGAATGAAACTTAAAAACAAGTGAAAAAGTTACTAACCAAACGAGTAAGAGAAGATTCATTCAACCTCGTCACAAAGAACTGAGGTACTTCAAAGAAATCGAGGAATTCGTTTTCCTCCACTTTATTTAGCTCTTTGAATATAGCCCAAGTAACTGCATTCATCTCTGCGGAGTTAATGTCTAGCAAATTTGAGAAAATGGTTTTCTCAAAAGTAACTCTGCAGCACTCCAAAACCTCCCAACAATCTGAACAAACAAAAAAATAAAACAGAATGAACAATGAGAAATATGTGAAAACAATATCACAATAATAATTAGAAACAAAGAAACATGCCTGGTAACTGAACCCATGGTTTTTCGTCACGGTCAGCATTGAATACAACAACTTCAAACTTGGAAGTAGTTTCATCATATGTGAACTCCACAATGTCATTTTCATCCATAACATAAGAGTCTACAAAAGAACTCCAGAATGGTCCACAAAGATAAGTTCTTGCTTCAGTCTTCTCCACATGGAAATGATAAATGTAACCATGATTGCATTCAGCAACAACCCACGTATCTACTAAACTATGTAGCATCTCCCTAGCATGGCAAGGCACGGCCTGAAGAATTGAACACAAAAAACAATTTATTTAGAAAAGAATTGAACACGGCGGGGAAATAATGTATATCTAGCTTGTACTATGCAAAACATACATACAATTAGTTCTTCAAACAAATGCACCATCGCTACATCAAATGAAAATGCACGACGCTTGGACCGGAAGCAGTTAGTGTCAGGCTGGCCACAAATAAGACATCCTGCTTCTTCATCCATCTCTGACAAAAATAATATAACATATCAAACACATTCGAAACATTCCAATAACAGAAATCCAAAGAATTAAATCAATGTTCACAATGAACTACAAACTCCTGCTGACGTCCTAGATTTCTGGGTACTAACCCTAATAGATAGCTACCCTACATCGTGGGCGCGCGGCAGCAAGTCGTGGAGGGGGGAGTGCAGGATGTAGTTCAGGGGCTCAGCAAATTACCACCTGGGCTACGACCAAAAGAAGAAGCGCTCCGCTCTCGCTCTCGCCGTCGCCGTCGCTGTCGCCGTCGCTCCTCGCCGCTCGGTGTCCCCGCTTCAACAATAACCGCATACAATCTCCGCACAAAAGCCTCGGGCTATAAAAATGGGCCAACAAAAACCGGGCACAATAGAAACAAAAGGCCCAACATGTGACTAATTCCAACTGACTACACGGTTATTTCATGTCAGAACCCTACGAGACTTTGTGAAACCAATGCACCTTTAGTCAACAATATATAGGGCATATTTCATTTTGAACAAAAATAAGAGGTCTATTTTTTACAGACTATTTGTTTTGGGTTCACAAGTCTACCAATATGTGAATATTTTTTACTCATTTTTTACCCTAGATCTTAACCAAGCTACGTCTTTTGAACTAATAAACTAGAAAATGCAAGAAAGTTAAGACACCTGGCATTAAACATAGGGCCGACAGAGGATTTTCATTCCTTCTAAGTTTCTTACACAAGATTGAACAGCAAAGGGAAGAAAAAAACACTAAATCGGCGGCCTCTACATCTTGCTTGTCCCTCCAAGACATGCCACCCGGCTAATCCTCTTCGTCGGAGGACCACCATTTTCCGCCCTCTTCTTCGACCTTGGACTCCTGGAGCGCCTTGGCGAGCCCCGGTGTATCGGCTGGGTCATCATGAGCCCGCATCTGGGCCTGGTAACTCAGTTCCACATCTCCCAATATCACGTCCTCATCGTCGTCGGAGGACCACCATTTGTCGTCCTCCACTTCGGCCTTGGACTGCTGGAGCGCCTGGGTGAGGCCCGTTGTGTCGGCGGGGTCGTCGGGAGCACGAATCTCCGGCGACCACCATTTGTCGAACTCCTGTTCGGCCTTGGACTGCTGGAGCGCCTGGGTGAAGCCCGGTGTGTCGGCGGGGTCGTCGGGAGCCCGAATCTCCGACTGGTAATTGAGATACGCAGTCCACCTCGGCTGCGGCTCGGGCTCCGGATCCGGTTGCGGCTCCGGCTTGGGAACGCGCAGATGAGGTGCAGGGCCGCGAATCGGAATTTGGTCCCGCGGCTCGCTTGTCGCTGGAGGTGGAAGGACGATCCCTTCGTGCCGGCGCGGTGGAAGAGCTGGAGGTGCCCGTGGTTCGCCGTACGGTGGTGGTAGGCGGCGTGGCGCGCCGCGAGGAAGAGGGACATAGCCGTGCGCCGCGAGCACGGTGTCCACGTCCTTGCCGGCCCAGAAGGACTGCCGCCCTATTTGATTGTACCTCCCGCCGGCGTACATACCGTACTGGTTGGCTAGCTCGTCGAGGCGCTCCATCTCGAACCGGGGCCTCCACAAGGCGCTGTCCTCCCCCCAGTCTGGGTTCGCCCGATCCCACGGCGTGAGGGCAGCTCGACGGCGGCGGATGTAGCCGCGCAGATCTTCGTCTTTTTCAGGGACCGGCGGGATGGCGTACCCGGCGGCGCTCACCCTCCAACCAGCTGGCAGGTGCCAGTACGGCGGAACGAGCAGCCGCGCCTCGGCCAAGATCGTCGCTTCGTCGGGGTTGAGGCTCTGAGGACGAGGGGCCGCACGGCAGATTTTAGCTCCGCGGGCGCTGCTCCCTCCGGCTTCGTGGTCGTTGAGGCCCATCGCTTGCTACGGCTGCTCGACGGCGGCGGGTTTAGGTTATGGGCTAGCTAGGGTTTGGTGCGGGATGGCCTGATGTGCTCCACTGGATGGGATAAAATGGACTGTCGGTGAACCGAGTGAGTGGTGCTGCGGCCTTGTACGCGTGTTCGCTGTTGACGACCTGTTGACTGGGAGGCCACGCGTGTTCGCTATTATGATGCCACCGAATCAGTTCCCCTCCTGTTTAATGGCTCGCCGGTTGTGAAGCGACATATCTAGTTGGGACGCCACCGGTAAACCACGCGCAAGAGCCACTGGTTATCCACGCGCAGGCGCCACGGTAAATGCGTCGCCTAGGCTACCGTGCAGCAAATTCGGTCGTCAGTTGCCCCAATGGACGGTCAGTAAATGCTATACATACGGATGTTTTACTTACGAAAACACTTTACGGACTCACGATGGAGCAACACACACGGAAGTCCATGAACAGAAAATAAGTTGAAGATAAAAAATCGATGACACAATGGTTCTTGAAAAACATAACAAAATATTTGGAGTATGAACTAAGTGTTCATATTTTAGAGCCTATCTACTACCATCTTGAATTCACCATCGACGACGCTTCGACCAAAAGCGAAGATGAATATGTCACTAACTCTCATATCGTGCAGTTTCACCAGTCGCTCGGGCACGGTAGGAGGCCGACGGAAGACCGGTGCGTTGAACTGCATCCTACCGGTGCGTTGCAAGGTCTTGGGTGGGGATTAGCTTCAAGTGGAGAATATATGGATTGTGTGTCGCGCCGAGTGGAGAGGGAAAGAGGGGGTATAAATAGGGCGCCAAATCGATCAATTACAATGAAACCTCGTGCGTGTGTGTATCCGTGTCAATGCGGTGCGCCTGATTCAGTCTTCCTTTATTGCTCTGAATCGGCGACCATAAATGGCTCTGAATCATCGTCTGCCTCGCTGAGCGCTCGAGTTGGTGCGGCGCATGCATGGCGAAGTCTGCGACGGACAAAACCGTGCAACGGTCCAAACCACGTCTCCTCCCTAGACTAATCATACTGCGGAGTGAGCCTCTCGCGGATCGCCGTCGCTCAGCAGATCGCAGCCGTGCACGAGTGTTTTCCTATAAAAGGCCTCCATCCAACGGCGTAGAGCTAGGTATTGTAGGGCCCGCCCGGAGTCGCTTTGACCGCCACGTGAGAATGGCCATTCCTCGGCTCCCGAGCGGCCGCCGCCCACCTCTGCCAATGAAGTTATTGGCGATGCCACGCGTGCCCATCAGCCGCCGCCCACCTCTGCCAATGAATTTATTGGCGACGCCACGCGTGCACAGCGGCCGCCGCCGACCACGGTTGCCTGGGGCATTATATAGCGGCGCTCGTTCGGCTGCCTCATCTACTCCCGCACAAACCCTAGCCGCCGCACAACCTGCACCGTAGCGCAGCCCACCCACAAGCCCGCGAAGGAATCCATGGCTGGTTTTGGTGGGCGGCGAGGCGGTCGAGGCCGTCGAGGCCGAGGGCGCGGTCGCCGTGCTGGAGCAGCATCACCCAGCCGCTCGTCGTCGCCAGCGCCGTCATTGTCTTCGGAGGAGGCGACGTGCTTCGAATTCATCCTAAGCATCGACCAGGACCCTCTCGGCATCAAGCGGCTTCCGGACAAGTTCGCCGAGTTCGTCGATGGCGTCGAGCCGGCAGAGTTGCAGCTACGGGAGGCGAGCTGCAACTTTCGTCGATGGCGTGTCGAGGTATTGTTCGACGGCCAGGGCAAGATGTACCTACACACCGGGTGGGACAAGTTCGCCCGCTACCTCGATCTCGAACCCGGCTGCCAGCTTATCTTCTGCTACGATGGGGATGGCGACATGGTCGTCAAAGTGTTCGACGGCACATCCTGCCGGAGATAATACCACATCAGCGAGTCAAGCTCGAGCACCGACAGTTAGATATTTTCGAGTGTTCTTTCTTTGCAGCGAAAATGGCCACCGGCCAATAGAACCACTAGTGTACGTTTCGATGGGTGCCCGGGAGTGTTCTTTCTTGGCAGCGAACACAGGAAACACCCGAGGACGACACTAGTTAGGTTTCCTCATTTTTCAATGTTCTAATCTTGTTTTAAACTATGTAATGGTTTGTGTAATGTTCGTATCTGTGTTTAAATGAAAAAGAGAAAAAAATTAGGTAAAAGTTATTGGTTTCCAAAATTTGTGAAGTTTTTTATTTATTTTAATTTTTGTGATAGTAAACCTATAAATTTCTGTTAAATTCAGGCGAAAAAAAGTTGACAGATAAAGCCATGGCCCATGAGTTCCCTCCCCGCGTGCATTGGCCCGTTACATGTCTGACAGCCTAGTTTTTTATTTTTTCTTTAAATCTGCAGCACATCCGGTTAAATTCAAAAAATTCAAAAAAGTTTTAACCAACGGATTATGTTCACAAAAACGTGTGACATATTGGGTAAAAAAAACTGGATTTTTTTTGGAAGGTCGAAAAATCGACTAGCTTAGAAAAACTGGTTTGATGTAACCCAAACGGTTCCGTTTCTAAAAATGTGGATTTTTCGACCTTCGAGAAACGCTCCAGAAATTTTTGCACACACTCTGATATCCATCCTAAGACGAATTGTTAAGTTTTTTTCATTTTTTGAATTTCTGTGAAAATAAACTATTAAATTTCAGTTAAATTCGAGTTGGGAAAAAAACAGAAGAAAACTAGAGAACCCTGCTAGATGGGCCATGAGTATACCTTCCCCGCGTCCATGCTCCACGTTAATGGGCTTAGTTCAAACCGCGTTACATGTCTGACGGCCTAACTGAAAAGTTTTTTAGTTTTGATTTGAATAAATCAGCACCATATGTGGTTAAATTCAAAAAATTCAAAAAAAAATTTAACCAACGGATTATGTTCACAAAAACGTGTGACATATTAGGTAAAAAAAACTGGATTTTTTTTCAAAGGTCGAAAAATCGACTAGCTTAGAAAAAGTGGTTTGATGTAACCCAAACGTTTCCGTTTCTAAAACTGTGGATTTTTCGACCTTCGAGAAACACTCCAGTAATTTTTGCACACACTCTGATATCCATCCTAAGACGAAGTGTTAAGTTTTTTTCATTTTTTGAATTTCTTTGAAAATAAACTATTAAATTTCAGTTAAATTCGAGTTGGGAAAAAAATAGAAGAAAACTAGAGAACCCTGCTGGATGGGCCATGAGTATTCCTTCCCCGCGTCCATGCTCCACGTTAATGGGCTTAGTTCAAACCGCGTTACATGTCTGACGGCCTAACTGAAAAGTTTTTTAGTTTTGATTTGAATAAATCAGCACCACATCTGGTTAAATTCAAAAAATTCAAAAAAAAGTTTTAACCAACGGATTATGTTCACAAAAACGTGTGACATGTTGGGTAAAAAAAACTGGATTTTTTTTCAAAGGTCGAAAAATCGACTAGCTTAGAAAAAGTGGTTTGATGTAACCCAAACGGTTCCATTTCTAAGAATGTGGATTTTTCGACCTTCGAGAAACGCTCCAGAAATTTTTGCACACACTCTCGTATCCATTCTAAGACGAACTGTGAAGGTTTTTTCATTTTTTGAATTTCTGTAAAAATAAACTACTAAATTTCAGTTAAATTTGAATTGGAAAAAAAGACAGAAGAAACTAGAGAACCCAGCTGGATGGGCCATGAGTGTTCCCTACCCACCGCTCCATCGCCTCCCTAAGGACTATAAAAAGGGCCGTCTCTCATCGTCCCTTTCACACACAAACCCTAGAGGCTCTCTCCCCAACCCTTGCCGCCACCGTCTCAACAAGAGTTGACGCCATGGCTGGGAGAGGCGGAGGCCGACGTGGTCGTGGCCGTGGCCGCGGCAGAGCTGCACGCTCGCCGTCGCCTGCCACACCGTCGGCTTCATCGCCGGAGATGGACGTGGAGGGGCCCGTGCTGTTCGAGTTCGTCCTCGTACTCAAGGGCGACCCACGCGGCATCCAGAGACTTCCTGACCCCTTCGCCGTCTATGTCGCCGGCGACGATCGACCGGGCACGCTGCATCTGCGGGAGGCTTCGTCCGGCTTCTACCGGTGGATCGTCGACGTGAAATACGACGGGCGCGGCAAGATGTACCTCCACATCGGCTGGGAGAAGTTCGCGCGCCACCACAGACTCGAAGCCGGCTTCATCCTCCTGTTCACCTACTATGGCGACAGGGACTTGAGCGTCAAGGTTTTCGACGAGACGCGCTACCGCCGGGACAACCACGACAACCACGGCGACAGCACCGACGAGGAGGACGACTGATGAAGAGTGTTGTTTCTTCGCAGCGAATACGTGCACGGAAGTTTCTGGGTGTTCGCCTCATCCTCCCGCTGGATTTTCCAGTTTGGGTGATCGGGGATTGTTAGCAGTGAACACAGGAAACCTTGGATGCACGGTCTAGTTAGGTTTAGTTTTTTTGCAAAATTTTATATTTGTGTCCACCATGGTTCAAAATATGTATTAGTTTGTGGAAAACCATGTCCCAATTATGTATTAGTTTGTGGAAATTGAAATGAAAATACCAAAAAAAGTATTTTTAAGGTTTCGTGTGTTCACACGAAACCTTCGATGCCAAATCAAGTGGATAGATGTGGATGTGGATGTGGATGGGGTTGCCAGGGTGAGTCCAACTGAGTGCATGGTTATTTCATGTGAGAAACCTAGGAGACTTAACACGGAATGGTGCATGGTATATTTAGTCAACGTCGAAATAATCACAAGTACACAAATATGTGACTATTTTTTACCTCAAACTCATATGTGACTATTTTTTACTCCTTTCTTACCTGTACCTTCTATGGTAATCAAACTTGTTGATTTTAGATAACATCTCTACGTGGCAATGACTTTATTATCGAGGGATCGAACAAGTTTGGCTACGGAGACTGAGCAGTCTATGTGAAAAACAATCTATGCATGAGAATAACAAACAAGGCATTCATGCATAACAGTTATAACTAGCATTTATCTAGATAAAAGAGTAACAGTTATAACTAGCATTTATCTAAACAAGACATTCATGCTTAAAAGTTATAACTAGCATTTATCTAAACAAGGCATTCATGCATAACTGTCATAACTAGCATTTATCTAAACAAGCAGGCATTCATGCATAACAGTCATAACTAGCATTTATCTAAACAAGCAGGCATTCATGTATAACACTGGAGATATAAGTTCTTAGTACTAAGAAATTCCATAAGTAGAACTTAAGGTTCTACGTACACACATTAAACCTAAAAGTTCTTAGTTATCCATTACAACCAGACAGAAATAAGCTCCAAGGACATAACATATATACGGCGGCGAGCATCGGGCTGAGGCATGCATGGTAGGTTCAGATGTTGCGACGCCTCTTGAGGATCCTGCCGGAACGGGGAAGGCGAGGACCCAGCAGAAACCTTGCAAGTGCCTCGTGGTCAGCCTTGCCCTGCCACTCGCGGGCGCTATTGCGAGTGTCCATAGCATGCATCTCAAGGGAAGCCAGCGCGCCGTCCTTCACCTTGTAGGGACAGAAGGGGCAAGCATGCCTTCCCCTACGCACTGTCTTCAGAATCCGAGACTCGAATCCCTTGACCTGCCTCTGCACGTAGGACTCAAAGTTGTCCTCGTCGACGTCGTCATCTGTGTTGTACTGCAAATAAAGGGGCACATGTGAGGAAGCGGCTAAAGGATGCAGAACATGGTATGGTATTCACAAAGTTCATATCTTCTTAATATTAACTGCTAAATTTAATGAGTAATTCTTACAATTCATACCTGAGGAACATAGAGAGCAAACTTTAACCATGGGAGTTTGGATACACGATTTACAAACTGTTAAAGATAATGTATTTATGCTTTCTATCTTGGTACAAGCTTTACATACCGCCAAGAAAGGACTTTCCACACATTCGGCAAACCTGAAGAGTCACTACTAAGCATGAATAATTTCAAAAATAATAGCTTACTAAGAGTTTCTACGACATCCAAAAACAAATCAACTGTAGGTAGGCATTCTTCAACCACCTAAAATTTCTAGGTTTGCAGGTTGTCAAAAGGCAATCCATTTTTGGTTACCTTGTCACATATGTTGCTGATTTTGTTTCCTATAGTACTTTTTTCATGAAGAAAGCAGTAGCTTTCATTTGAACATATCTTTTATTTTTCTTAGTGGAAGTCCAATTACTATTTTTCTGTTCTGTTTATAATTTGAGCATAAGTTTGAATTTCCTTAGGACTTTATGTTCTTATGCAAGCGGCAGACATAAAGCAGTAGCTGATATAATAAATATTATTTCTGGTTTGTTTGATACATACATCAGGATGTAAATGATGAGTTTTCCATCTGACATCGAGGACATACCAGGTCCTTGACATGTAACAAGCCTCATAGCTACTTAAGTTCCATAAAAGGACATGAATCATGATCAATTGGTGGATTATATCATGTGGAAAACTACAAGTACCTTATATTGCTTTTCTACACGGTTCAACACTCTGTTAACTATGTTTTTCTTGTTTAAAAATTCAAATGAGAGGTATGTATTAAAAAGTGGTTCTCAAGTCGTTTATCATACATTCTTGCGTCTAAAATCATGGTAAACAGCAAACCTTCAGCTCTTGACCCATTTCAATCCCCAACGGCAAATAGGCTCATTTCTATATGAAGAAGCTCCAAACCAACTTAGTATGACTGCAATTTTCATTTATATTAGGCAAGTGACTTATTTAGTAGTTGTATCTTATTTGTTGTTTGAGAATAATTTAGCTGAATCCACAATAGTTTGAATGATATCGTCTTGTTATAGTGGTACACAGTAATGATTTTAATACAAAGTTTATTGCTTTGGATACAAGATCACAATGGTAGAAGAAGTGCAAGAAAAATGAATGCTTGTTGCTTTGGATACAAGATCACAACGGGCATTCAACTAGTAATATTAACTCGCCAATGTTTGTTGCTGCTAGTCCATCATCTGAACCAAATAAATGTACCCATAGGATCACGAGGCAAGTCCCCAGATAAATGGTAAATCTGGAGAGAAGTTTTCCAGTCCATTGGACAAAGGATTCAGAAACATACAAGATGATTTTGTAAGTCCTACTTTTTCAAATAATGTAAATGGCTACCACCAAAGAAATAAAATGCTAGATGATGACACACAGAGCCTGAAATATCCAGGTGTGAACATGTCAAGATCAAGTTCCTATGTCTCTACAAAACCACGCGCATCCACTTATTTCTGGACGGAGGGAGTAGATCTACCTCGCAGGGCTCGATGTACTCGAGGACATAGCTGCGGTTACCAGATCGACATAGCATCCACGCGCATCTACAACATCTACTTTGCAGGGGTTACCAGATCTGAGAGGGAGACATAGCTTTACCTCGCAGGGCTGGACGTCTTGGCTGGCCTCGTACAAGGCGTCGATTTCCTTGTACGCCGCCTCCTCTCGGCAGCGGCGCGAGCAGCAGCAGCCACCGCATCTGCGCCGCCGCCCAGATCAGCACCAGCAGCTCCCGCGCCGCCGTCCGCCACCGCACCAGCGCCGCCGCCCAGATCAGCACCAGCAGCTCCCGCTCCCGCAACCGCTCCCGCAACCTCTCCCGCGGCCGCCCCCGCAGCCGCTCCCTCTCCGCCCTCCAAACCAGCAGCAGCCGCGGCTAGGTTCATGTCCATTGCCGGATCTGTGCTTCGCCGAAGAAATGGGAGTGTAGGGAGAGAGGCTTCGTTCGCCGAAGAACTAGGGTTAGGGTTTTCTCTCCTCTGCTTTTTGCCGGAAATGGGGATGGTGGGGAGGGGATGCGGCCGACTGGGGATAAAGTAGTGGACTCTTTTGGACTGTGCGCGTGTGCGTGGACCCGTGTGTGGACCCGTGGGCATTGACGGGCGTGTACGCGGAAGGGGCGTGTACGCGGAAGGGGTACGGGCGTGTACGCGGAAGAGGTGTACGGGCGTGTATGTATTCTCGCGGTGATACGCGTACCTCCTCGGGCTAACGGGTCCTGCGGGTTTTGGAGCGGGCATTTCTATACCCGAATCGAAGTTGAAAAGACGATCCTGCCCCTCGCCGCGGAGTAATCTGGGTCGTCCTTGTGTTCCGCTCAACATACTCGTTCGACGTTGGGGGTCTATGGAAGCACTCGCCTTACGACAAAGTACATAGACCGCTATCCAGCATGCATCTATGCCTAAAAAGTCCACCTTCAGGTTATCATCCGACCCCCTCCAGTATTAAGTTGCAAACAACAGACAATTGCATTAAGTATGGTGCGTAATATAATCAATAAATATATCCTTAGACATAGCATTGATGTTTTATCCCTAGTGGCAACAGCACATCCACAACCTTAGAACTTTCTCACATCGTCCTGCATTTAATGGAGGCATGAACCCACTATCGAGCATAAATACTCCCTCTTGGAGTTACAAGCAAAAACTTGGCCAGAGCCTCTACTAGCAACGGAGAGCATGCAAGATCATAAACAACACATAGATGATAGATTGATAATCAACATAACATAGCATTCACTATTCATCGGATCCCAACAAACGCAACATATATTATTACAGATAGATGATCTTGATCATGTTAGGCAGCTCACAAGATCCAACAATGATAGCACAATTAGGAGAAGACAACCATCTAGTTACTGCTATAGATCCATAGTCCAGGGGTGAACTACTCACACATCACTCCGGAGGCGACCATGGTGGTGTAGAGTCCTCCGGGAGATGATTCCCCTCTCCGGCAGGGTGCCGGAGGCGATCTCCTGAATCCCCCGAGATGGGATTGGCGGCGGCGGCGTCTCTGGAAGGTTTTCTGTATCGTGGCTCTCGGTACTGGAACTATTACCGACGAAAGCTTCTTATAGGCGAAGAGGTAGGTTTAGGGGTGACGCGAGGGGCCCACACAACAGGCCGGCGCGGCCAGGGCTTGGGCCGCGCCGCCCTGGCGTGTCGCCGCCTCGTCGCCCCACTTCGTATCTCCCCCGGTGTTCTGGAAGCTTCGTGGAAAAATAAGATCCTGGGCGTTGATTTCGTCCAATTCCGAGAATATTTCCTTACTAGGATTTCTGAAACCAAAAACAGCAGAAAACAACAACTGGCTCTTCGGCATCTTGTTAATAGGTTAGTGCCGGAAAATGCATAAATATGACATAAAGTATGTATAAAACATGTAGGTATCATCAATAAAGTAGCATGGAACATAAGAAATTATCGATACGTTGGAGACGTATCACACCTATATAGAGAGGTCGCGATGCTCCACTCGTTGTAGAGGAGGCCATAAACGAAGTGTAGTTATGCAACGGTATCTGACATGCATAAGAGAAGAAGCTTTATTATTAAAAACCTTGTCATTTCTACATAGCCACAACAACCAATTAACGACAATCGCTCCCACGGTAGCAAGTAGTTTAAACATAGTATCGACATCATTCAGCTAGTTTCCGAATATGTTCGCAACATTACTTTGTGGATACTAGGAAATTTGCCCTTTGCGTTGCGACGGGTTAATTTTTACAGAATATTTTTAGACCGTGAAAAACTTCACTACTAAAAATCAGAGAAATTCTATATTGACAAATGTACAATATCTCACCATCAGTGAAATTTTATGTCATTTGGACGACTTTAAATTAATGCCTCTTGATCATGTAATTTCCAAAGCAAAAACACATCTATGTAGTGGCAATAATAAAAAGTCCATAAGCAATTCAATATCTTGAAAAAACAACTAACAGACATTAAATTGCAAGTAAAACATAACTTACTCTCAGATAACTTCATCGCTTCGGTACATAGAATTTCATAGCTTCAATACATTGAACTGTAAATAAAACAACTAACGAGACATAGGAAAGAACTGAGAGATAGACGCTACACCTTGCTGGCTGTATCTAATCCGTCGTATGAGCACCAACCAGTTTAGCAGTCGCGAATCAAGCAACGCGGGCATGGACGTCCAGCTTAATGGAGCAAAGGTGCCCATTCTCTTTACCCTCTTGTATGCCCAATCCCCATTGCTGAACCTAGCACACGAGGCTGCAGTAAACGGCCATCTCTGCATCATCAGTTGCCCTAGTACTCGCGTGATTAAGGGCAACCATGCCCAGTTCGAATTGGCCGGCGCATCCGATGCTGAGGGCGGAACCTTCTATCCATCTCCAACATCTCTTGTAATTTGGCCGAATATCTATGAAATCATCTCCTCTAAGCTTGTACATTAGCTTGATGTGATATTAATCCAAGATAAATATACCACTTGTCCCGTGCATTGCTGGAAATTTTTAATCTTGAGAATCAAGGGGGTCCTAATACTTGGCAATTCATACGTGTTGTAAGCAAAACACATTTTGTGCTTACTGAAGTGTATCCGGTTGATATGCTAAAAAAAACAGGGAGCATTTTTCCTGCTCTTTTTTCTTTGCTTTGACTTCAGCTTACACTTCTGTATCTTTTTCCAATGAAAGAAATAGTATAGCGACTTGATTGAACGATCTCAAGGGAATAATACACATACCCACAGTTGGAGATCCTAGTATCAGCATCTGTACCAAACCGGATGCATCGGCAGGAATAGCACAACAAATCGAGTCGCAAACATCTTGGAGCTGATGTACCACATCTTGGTATCCAGCATCTTAAACAAACCAGGTGCATAGTATCAACCCTCTCCAAGATGTGCACATGCCAAACAGCCTGCACCGCTGGGGCATTTCAACATACAGCAAGCGAGCAGTCTAGCAGCCCAAGAAACGAGCAGGCGAGAAGATTTGTAGATGCCAGGGATGCACGAAAAGCAAAGACGGGCATCGACGCTGCATCTAGATCCACGCCCCTGTCCTTGGTAAGAAGCAACTCAACTTGAGGCACCACCACAATGCGGACCAGACCAAACCATCCACGGTGTCATGGATGCATACTTAATCCCCTTCGGGCTGGCCACTGCTACCCTGCTTGGTGCACGAATGAATGCATGCGGCGGCCACGCTCTGTGGATTCCTGTGATTATGGAGTTGATCTGTGATGGTTGTGGGCTGTTGGTCGCCACGCTCACGTCCCCTCAATGCCTCCACTCCGGATGCCAACCAACATCGTCAGCTGCACACAACAACCGGAGGATTCCATCGACTTGGGATACTGTGCTGCTGGTGTGTCCCCGCAAGGCCGCGGCCTCCCCGGCTCGCGAAGGGCATCCCCCGAGTTCCATCGATGAAGCCGTCCGGCTATGCCGTGGCCACCTTGCTCGCAAAGTGCACCATGCCCGGGTGCCTAATCATGTTTGCACAATGCCGTGGCCACCTTGCAGCACTATTATAGGGGAGGCATGACGATGCGGCCTGGCCGTAGAAGAAGTCGGCGACTATCCCGCTCGCGAATTTCGTGGCAACACCGTGACTTGTGGCAAGCACCGGCAGCAGCACTGCTATCCCGACGAAACCGTGACCTTTCCGGCGCGCGATGACATGGAGCGCCTCCATGTTGTCTGCCTCGGAGCGAGCTCTGTTCCTCACCGTCGCCCCTCCTCCGCCCGGCTGTTGTCCTATCCCTCAACACTGCACCTTCCTCCAAGAACCGTCCCCCAAGTCAGCCACGCCAAGCCCCAGCTGCACCAGCACGGCGCCAGTAGAAGCTCACCGACTACGCATCGCAGGGTGGGACTCTCACGGCTAGACTTGGGCAGGTTCAAGTCGATGCTCCGCGAGGTGCTCCTGCTAGCGGCGACACGCCAAATTCAGAGGCGTCGAAAGATTAGGTCAGTGGCGGGGAAAGAAACCCGACCCAGACGTTTCTTTATACTGGGACAGGAGGTGACCTTGCTTTGCGCTTGAGTTCTTTTCCTTTTCGTGAGGAATGGGGAGAAAAGACCAAGCAGTTCGTGGACAGGGCGTTTGACATCCCTAGCAGACCCAGGACAGTTTTTTGCCCTTGTAGTAAGTGCAACAACCAAAAAACACAGGACAAGGAAACTATGAGTCTTCACCTGATCAAGTCTGGGTTCAAACCGTCCTACAAGATTTGGACTTTTCATGGAGAAAAGGCGAAGAAACGTGCTAGGAAGGAGGTGCGGCAGATTCAGCCTACGAGAGAATATGATACTGGGTTTGATAGGTGCCTAGAGAACTTGGCTAATGGTAATGTGCCTGAAAGCCCTCATGTAGAGGCGGAGACATCTAGGGATGCGGAGACAAGTGAGGAGCCGGAGGAAAACACAAAGAAGTATTACGAGGCTTTGTTTGCTTCGCAGAAACCCCTACACGTAAATACAGATGTTACCCAACTAGATGCCATCGCTCGCCTTTTGGCCTTTAAGTGCCACAGGAATCTGTGCAGAGATGGGTTCGATGAACTTCTGGTCCTCGTTGGCAGCATTCTGCCGAAAGGGCACCTCTTGCCGCAAAACTTCTACTATTCGAAAAAATTGCTCAGTGACCTCAAGATGTCATCTCAGCAGATACACGCTTGTCCAAAGGGATGCATGCTATTCAGAGAGGAGCATGCTAACACAAACTATTGCATCCATTGCAAAAGCTCTAGGTACTTTGAGGTTGACACCAATGGTGATGGTCAGAAGAGGCAGACCACGGTTGCCAAGAATATCCTCCGCTATCTTCCAGTCCTACCGAGGATCCAGCGGCTCTTCATGACCGAGGATACTGCCCAGCAGATGAGGTGGGCTGTAGAAGGGATCAGACTGCATGCTGGCAAGATGATACATCCGTCGGATGGTACTGCATGGAAGAACTTTGTCAAGAAATATCCCCTGAAAGCCGGTGACCCGAGGAGCGTAGCAATTGCGATATCAACCGATGGGTTCAATCCATATGGTATGTCGGCTGCGGTATACAGTTGTTGGCCAGTGTTTGTTATTCCCCTGAACCTACCCCCTGGCGTCTGCACGAGATCAGAGTACATGTTTGTGTCGATGATAATCCCAGGACCGAAATACCCGGGTAAGAACATGAACGTGTATCTGGAACCACTGATTGATGACTTGCTTCTTGGCTGGGAAGATCGCGGGATCCGAACTTATGACGCGGCAAAGAAGGAACACTTCGATATGTATGTCTGGTACCACACGTCTCTGCATGACTTGCCAGCACGTGCTTTGTTCTGCGGGTGGTGTACACATGGGAAGTGGCCTTGTCCGGAGTGCAGGCAAGCCGTGACTTTCTTCTGGCTAAACAAGGGTGGCAAGTATTCCTGCTTTGATGAAGCTCGACAGTTCCTTGAGCAGAGTCATGAATACAGGAGTGATGTAAAGAGTTTCAAAAAAGGTCATGTTGTCCATGCACCGAAGCCAATTCCGAAGACCGGACAGGAAACCAAGGCCGAGTTAGACGCTCTCCAGCCTAACCCTGATGGGAATGGTTTCTTGGATATGGGGAGACACACCAATGGACCCATAAGCCGTGCTTCTGGAAGCTTCCTTACTTTGAGTTTCTGGAGCTCCCGCATAACATTGATGTAATGCACACCGAGAAGAATATCAGTGAAGCCATTTGGAGCACCATAGTGGACACTGAGAAGACGAAGGATAACATAAAGGCTCGAATTGACCAAGAAAAGTTGTGCGATAGGCCAGAGTTGAACATGAAGCCACCTCAAGGTGCCAAAAAAACTTGGACTAAGCCACACGCTCCGTTCTGCCTCACAAAGGCCCAAAAAAGGGAGGTCTTCCAATGGATGAAGGACTCCTTGTTTTTCCCTGATGGGTTCGCAGCCAATTGGATGAGGGGTCTGAACATTGAAACGTTGCGAGTACAAGGACTGAAGAGTCATGACTACCACGTGTGGCTTGAGCGGATAATGCCGGTGATGATTCGAGGCTATGTCCCTGAGAAGACTTGGCGAGTGCTAGCGAGGTTGAGTTTTTTCTTCCGCCAGATTTGTGCTAGGGAGTTAGACACTAAAGTGATTGAGAAGCTGGATGAAAAGGCACCCATGTTGCTTTGTGATCTAGAGAAGATCTTTCCTCCAGCGTTCTTTAATCTGATGCAACATATGATCCTGCACCTCGCGAAGGAATGCTTAAAGGGGGGGCCGAATTGGGGCCGTTGGCAGTTTGGTCCCGAGAGAGAAACACAAAAGCTTCGTCAGATGACTGGCAATAAATGCAAGATCGAAGTATCCATAGCCGAGGTAGTCCTGAACGTGGAGGTGGCAAACTTCACCACTAAGCACTATGATCCCAACATTCCCACAAAGCACAACCCGGTCCTCCGTTACAATGCCGCCAACAATGAAGATGTACCCAAGCTTAGCATCTTCATAGGGCTTGGCGGCAAGTCAAGTGGCTCGAAGCCGTACACAACGAATTTACATGAGCGGGAGTTGATCCACTCATATGTCTTGAACACCATGGTGGAAGTGAAGCCGTACATCAAGTAAGTGCTAACCATTTAGTTATTCGCAAACATTCATCGTATGTTCGTGGCTAACTCTTCCTCCGTTCACTGTTGTAGACAATTCACGACTAAATATTGGAGGTATACCCACAGGGATCCTACCTCGGAAGAATCCAAGGATATTTTCGATAAGGGCGGCGGTCATGGTTTCAGTAGCTGGTTCTGTGGTTTGGTACTATCCTATCCAAATTTGTTTGTACACTGTCGACATTTCTCGGTCATTTCTTGTTCTAAACTTGTCGTCCTAATCTTGTAGGCAAGAACTGACAAAGACATGAATCCCTTGCTACGAAAAATTGCTAGGGGCTTCAACCATTCCGTCGACTCGTTCAATTCTTATGACGTGAATGGGTATCGCCTGCACCCATCAATACACAACAAGCCGTCCAAACAAGAAGACAATAAATAGCGGGGTGGTATGTCAAGGTGATGATGGACTCCATTACTATGGAAGAGTCGAGGGTATATACGAGCTGAATTACGGGTTTGACAAAGGGCTAAATCCCGTCGTATTCAAATGCCATTGGTTCGACCCACGTCGCGTGAGACGGGATCCTGAAATTGGATTGGTCGAAGTTGAAAGAAGCTCTGTTTATAAGGGAAAGGACGTGTACATTTTGGCCACCCAAGCCTTCCAAGTATTCTATCTCCCGTACGCGTGTCGAAACCCGACCAAACGTCTACATGGATGGGATGTTGTGATGACGGTTCCTTCACGCATTAGGCCACCCCCGCCAAACAAGGACGATTACCGTCACAGACCCCTCAACAAGGACTGTTGATTTTTATCAAGAAGAAGGGCTCCCCGATCATTTCACTATCGACTTGTCGGCCGTTGTTGATAACATGGTCGTAGACGATGAGCAAGAAGAAGATGCGGTTATGGAGGAAGACAATGAAGAATATGAAGCTGAGGATGTGTGTGCCGTAGAAGACCTAAGTTTGCTCGAGGCGTTCAAAGCAGGCATTGACCTAGATCCAAATGGACCACCTCCAGGTTTCATCGATGATTATTGGTTCGCTGAGCCTGATGATGATGAAACATGTGGTCCGATTACGGATGTCGACATAGGCTACTGATCTATGTAGTTGTAATTGTGAGGCTATCCTATGTACTGAACTATGTGTTATTTGTAATAAACTATGATCTATGTACTGAATTATGTGCTATTTGTAATAAACTATGATCTATGTACTGAACTATGTGCTATTTGTAATAAACTATGATCTATCTACTAATATTCATCTACTTATATATTTGCATTATTGTTGATTTCACTAATATTCATCTGTTTACATTGCATACTAATAAACCACTCTTTTCATTGTGTTTACAGGTGATTGAAACATGCCGCCAAGAAAAAGAAAGGGAGGTTTCAAAAAGAAGATCAAGACCGTGGCTGAGCTTGTGGGACTTTCGAGTGGTTCGTCGCAGACACGTCCTCCTAGCGCTCCTCCTAGCCCTCCACCACAGAGGAAGAATGCCCAGCCACGGCGACTTCGTACCCCTTCTCCTAGTCCTCCCCCAGCCGAGGATGATGACGAGGAGCACTGGGGTGGGGAGGACGAGGAGGACGGTGAGGAGCACGGTGGGCAGGACGAGGAGGACGGTGGGCAGGACGAGGAGGACGGTGTGGAGGATGGTGGGGAGGACCTCGAGGAGGAGGAGGGGCTGGGGGTTTGCCGCAGGAGCTAGACCCAAACCTAGCTTGGTATCCGCCGACGGAGGAGGTGTACGTTGCAGCCGAGGAGAGGCTGGAACCACGGGACAAGAAGCCGTATAAGCGCGGGATTATGAAACTCCCCAAGCTAAAAACTTGGGCCTTCCGCGATGTTGTTCTCGTGCCCTCTGGAAAGAGGTACATGCTGATTTTGGCATTCCATTATTGAAATTTTTATCATTATACAAATTTTCATCACATGCATACTGATTTTGGCATTTCGTTGTGCAGCATGTTCAAGTATGGTGACCCGAGGAGGAAGCCGACACGTGAGTACTCGAACATCCTTGGAGGCCTAATTAGGAAGCATTTCCCTAGGATTGTCAATCTCCCTAGTGGTGGCCGCGATGTGGCTTGGACTTGGAAGCACTACAGCTACGCGGAAGATCCTAGCGGCAAGTGCACCAACATGCAAGAGCGGGTTGTCCGCCACTTCTGGGTACGTGACTTTTGGCTTCATAGCATTCAAACACTTCTTGACTACCAATAGTTGCTCTAATTCCTCTTGTTTTACCTATGTGCATGGTTGCAGAAATACTTCAAGAGGGCTGAGGGCGAGGAAATTGCGTGCGACGTTATCTTACACGAGTTGTGCAGGGTGAGGGTGACTGGCATGCACTACGAGGCACGTGTCCAGTGCGTCCGCGACTGGCACGCCGAGCGCAAAGTTTGGATGAGTAAGGCTGATTGTCGGGATACGCTCATGGCACCGTGGCAGTACCTGCAGGTATTAGCATCGATGTGTTATATATTTCCGCATTTTCATGTAGTGTATGTTCTAATAATGGGTCTATCTTGTGTATGTAGAACCCTCCTCAGTACGTCGGGGAAGACAAGGCGTGCTTTCTTGCGATGGTCATATGGTGGACATCCCCCGAGTACGCCCGGAAGCACGAGGAGGGCAAGCAGAAGCGTTTAGAGATGGGAGGTGGATCACATGTCCTGGGCAGCAAGAACTTGGCCCTTACCTTGCAGCAAGAGGTGAGCAAATGGTTTCTTCATTCTTTCGTTTCATGTTATTGTTAGCCCCGCAAGGGTGTCCCTCTTCACTTACTTGCATGTACTCTTTTGCAGGAAGTGAAGACAGGCGTGACACCAAACTTATTTGGCCTTTTCCAAAAGTCCAAGACCAGGAGGGAGCCGCATCATGAAACGGGGTCCGTGTGGGTCAACGGGCTAGCGGAGGCCCAGTGTGGCGCATACCGCTCGAAGTTCAAGGCCAAGCACGGCGAAGACGCCGACCCAACCACCGAAGACTTTGACGTTGAGGTTGCGGTGCTTGCGGGACAAGGCAAGAAGGGTGGCCGCCTATGGATTGCTGATGGGTTAGTCGACCCAAAGACCATTCCATCTCTACGCCATATCCGTCGTGGGCGTACGAGCGAGCAGCCTCGGGTAGAGACCGCCCACGGGCTTCGAACCTAGCTGTTGAGAAGTTACGGGTAAGTTCTTCGTCGATCCTCTACGCTTCGTTACATGTTTTCCATTGCAATGTTACTGACATCGCGGCAACACAACGTAGGCGGAGATGGAAGAAAAGGAACGGAGGAACCAAGAGCAGTAGATGCAGATGCAGCAGCAGCTTAGGGAGAGCATGCAGATGCAGCAGCACATGTTGCAGCAGATGCAACAACAGCAGCAGATGTTCCAGCAGATGTTCATGAACCAGGCCGTGCTGACTTCCCCACCGGGGAGTAGTGGTCCTAGCACGTCGTGTCCTCCTATGTTCCCACATTTTGTAAGTGGTTAACTTAATATCTCCGTCTCAATCTTGTTTGTTGTCTAACCGAACTTTGGATATTGCAGATCCCCACGCCCGATCCGGCTGTGATGGCGCTCCTCCAGCAAGCGCCAAGTCAGAGCCCGCTGACACCTGGCTTGACCGTCAACAATACGGGCATCATCCGGAGCCTGCAGCAGTTTCTAGGTGAGTTCTCCTACACTTCTAATTCTTCCATACCATGTCACTTGTGAACTTTAGCCATTCAACCATGTCAATTTTAGCCATTATGTTCAATTTTAGCTATTCCATGTTAATTTTAGCCATTCCATGTCATTCTTAGCCATTATGTTGAATTTTAGCCATTTCATGTCAATTCTAGCGATTATGTTCAATTTTAGCCATTCCATGTCAATTCTAGTTCTTCCATGTCAATTCTAGTTCTTACATGTCAATTTTAGTCATTCCATGTCAATTCTAGTTCTTCCATGTCAATTCTAGTTCTTACATGTCAACTTTAGTCATTCCATGTCATTCTTAGCCATTATGTTGAATTTTAGCCATTTCATGTCAATTCTAGCGATTATGTTCAATTTTAGCCATTCCATGTCAATTCTAGTTCTTCCATGTCAATTCTAGTTCTTACATGTCAATTTTAATCATTCCATGTCAATTCTAGTTCTTACATGTTAAGTTTAGCCATTCCATGCCACTTATGCATGTATGAACTTGTAGGAGGACAAGGAGGTGGAGAAGGACAAGGAAGTGGAGAAGAACAAGGAAGTGGCGAAGGACAAGGAAGTGGCGAAGGTTGATGTTGCTTGTATGAACTTTGTTGTGTGACTTGGAACATTCTATGTATGAATTTGTTGTTGGACTTTGTTGTTGGACTATTGTATGGAACATTCTATGTATGGACTTTGTTGGACTATTAGTGGTTGAACTTTGTTGTTGATGATGTGCAAATGTCTATATATTGTGCTATATATGTATCTGGAAATATATATCTATTTTGTGAATTATATGTGCAGGGACTAAATGGAAACAGCAAAAATCTGAAATATTTTCAGCACCTTTGCCGTGCACATGCACACGGCAAAGACAAAGCGGCACGGCAAAGGCTGTCTTTGCCGTGCACATGCGCACGGCAAAGGCTGCCCAGCTGTGCACTGCGCTGCCACCTGGTGTTGCTGTAGGCTCCTCTGCCGTGCGTGCTGGAGGGGAAGCGCACGGCAAAGAGGGACGCACGGCAAAGGATTTTGGCACACGGCAAAGCAGGCGGCACGGCAAAGACTGCGCAGCGCACGGCAAAGCTAGGTCGCTCGGCAAAGGCTTTGCCGTGCGATTTTTGCGCGACGCACGGCAAAGACGGCTTTGCCGGCCGGATCTTTGCCGGGCAAACTTTGCCGTGCACGGCCTTTGCCGTGCGATTTGGGCGCACGGCAATGTCCATTTCTCCCGTAGTGCCGGATCGGATCAAACATTTTCCTCACCTCGCCCAGTGAGCCGGCCTGTGCCGTGCGTGGACATCAACAAGCTTTGGACCGAGAGGAGCCGCGGCTCTGGCCGACCTCCACACCGTGCGCCTGCCGGCCCTACTCCCCGCACAGCGCGGCGCAGCTCCCATCCGCTGATCCCTCCTTGTTGTCGCTTTCCATGGCAAGCCTCGGAGAAGCGCCTCGATCAGACAGGCGGCCGGCCGGCGGTGACGGTGGACAGTCGAATCGGGCCAAGCTAGGCAGGGGTAGTTCTCGCCATGGTCGATCTCACATGTTTATATAGAGAACCAGGGGCACATAAGCCTATAAAGATCATTGTAGACAACCGTAACCTGCTTGTATGTTTGATACCGTCTCTAATCAGGTTTTTGTACCATGTAGTACTATCCAAGTAGGACACACCTCCGTGTTGGACAATGAACTGACCTTTTCATGGACGCCCCAAATTGTTAGGAAACCCAGTGATCGATTAGGATGGACGAAAACGTATTTTAGGATGGACCAAAACGTACTTAGACGGACTAAACCACGGAAACGCTTCTCTCTTTATTATTAGGTAATAGATAAGGTTCAACGTATCTGGATGACTGACCATATAGATCTAGCAAATTTAGATAAGAATAATAAGTGTTTTATAGTCTCATCATGATGATAAAAGACACTTTTTTGCTTCCCTGCAAATTGAGATTTGCAAGGTTGTATTTGGTGATAATCAACCCACCATGAAGATACCACGCAAATATCTTTGTTTTTAGCAGTATATTCATCTTCAAAAATTATAAATTATTATCGACTGGAATATTATGTTTGATTAAAGTGTTGTACATGGAAGATACCTATAAAAAACTATTCTTGGTCAGGTTCCAACGAAATATATCATATCCCTCGTCAGATACACTAAAGCTAGACCATGTATCAAGACATTCCAAGATGCTTGTCTCGGACGTTTCTTCTGAATGGCACATTCGGTGAAAAGTTTCCAACACCATAGCGAGAGTCTCACTTATATAACGCATTATATGTACAATTCCGGGTATTGTTGTCGGAAGCGTGGCATTACCTATCCATTTATCCTCCCCAAACCGAATCTCTGAACCATCCCTAATAGAGAAAGAACCATATGAGAAGAAGAAGAAATTCTTCGCTGCCATATGACCTGCCCAGAAACGTAAGTCTTCGGGTTTCCACTAAACTGTGACAACCAATGTACTTTCTTTGTAGGAGAGTTTGCCAAATTTCAGTCTCACTATGCAGCTTAAACAACCACTTATCAAAGAGGGCCATATTTTTTTACCTCAAGGTCTTGAATTTCAAGTCAACCTTGATCTTTAGGGTGGAAAAGCAGACACCATTTAGCCAGTCGATACTTTCGCTTCTCACTATCCCCTTCCCAGAAGAATCTTGATCGGAAATAATCCAATTGTGTCAAGACTCCTCTAGGAAGCTAGAAGGACGATATCATATACTATACCATATTACTAAGAACTGAATTGATATGAACCAATCTTCCAACCAGGGATAGTAATCTGCCTTTCCAACTATTTAATCTAATTTGTAGACTTTCGTCGACCATTTTTCATTCAGCATTGGATAGTCTTCGATAATGAATCGGAATTCCCAAATGCCTAAGAGGAAACTGACCTTGTCCACAGCCAAATAACTCAGCATGTAGAGCAACCTGGTCTTTAGCCTCGCCAAAACAAAACAACTCACCTTCTGGAAATTGATCTTCATACCTAATAGTTGCTCGAACGCTGAAGAAATAACTTCAGGTTTCTTGCTTTTTCGAAATCATGTTCCATAAAAATTGTATCGCATGCATATTGAAGAATGGATAATCTACCATCTATGAGATGAGGAACGACACCTTCAATTTGGCCATCCAACTTTCCGCATTCAATCATGACATCTAACATATCAACCACTATGTTCAATAGCATTGGCTATAATGAGTCACCCTGTCTGAGTCCCTTCTTAGTCTCAAAGTACTTTCCCACTTCATCATTGACTTTAATGGGAACACTTTCTCGCGAGACAAAACTATGGATTAAAGCGTGCCACTCATCATTAAAACCTTTCATTCTGGAGTCTGCTGGAAGAAATACCACTTCACCTTATTATAGGATTTTTCGAATTCAATCTTTAAAATCATCCCATTCATGTTTTTCGAACCAATTCATGAACTATTTCATGAATAAAAACCACCCCATCAAGGATGGTACACCCTTGCATAAAAGCAGTCTGTGAAGGTCGAGCCACATGGCCAACCATAGTGTTCAGCCTAATCGTAGCAAGTTTACTGAAAATTTAAAACTAACAATAAGGGGACAAATAGGCTGGTATTTTTGGATCCTTTATGCTTCATTAATATTAGGAAATAAAATTATCTCACCAAAATTTAGGCGGAACAATCCTGGTTGTCTGGTATGGAGGTCACCGAACAATGCTAGTAGTTCAGGCTTAATAACATCCCAAACAGACTGATAGAACTCAGCTGGGAAGTCATTAGACCAGGAGCTTTATTGTGCTCCATTTGGAAAATCGCTTCCGTACTTCATTCTTAGTGTAAGGTGCAGTAAGTAAGCTATTTTACTCATTGGACACTTGGGATATCGTCGGATCTAGATTCATCCAAAGAGAAGTTGCTTTCCTCGGGATCATCGAATAAATCATTATAATAATTTGTGATGCGACTTTAGATGCTCATGGACATCAATCGTTCCCTCCTCTTGAATTACCGAACGAAAATGCGTTTTCCTATGTCGGTCATTATTAAGACTATGAAAGTACATTGTATTCGAATCACCTTTAAGGATAAATTGGCTTTAGATCGTCGATACCATTTGAGTTCCTCGTCGTGCAAAAGGATTGCAATATCCCCATTTGATTAGCTCTTACGCTCAGTTCTTGTGCGATTAGCAGATAAACTTCTGCCAAAGCCTCGAGGTCATCTATAATAAATGAAATTCGTAACTTTTCTTTTTTAGATAACCCTGTTGTATGGTGACCCCAACCATATAGGTGTTTGCGTAAAGCACACATTTTATTATTCCACCTCTGTATTGGGTTCAAACCAGCAACATGTCTTTCTTAAATCTCCTTAACCCTATCGTGGAAGCCATCATGTTGTAACCATCCATGTTCAAATTTGAACCTACGAGGAGACTGTGGTCTAGGCAATCCAGTAGTCAGCAAGACAGGACCATAGTATGATTGAACTATAATATGTTCTAGAGCCTGCACCGACACCATAGGGTATTTCGATTCCCAGTCTGTATCCATGAGTATTCTATCTAGTTTCTCGTATGTAGGTTCTAGAAGACTATTTGCCCAAGTAATTCTCTTCCAATCATAGAAACCTCTCTATGATCCAAGGTATCAATGAACGCATTGAATAGGAAAGGCCAATGATTATCAAACCGACCTCTAATCTTCTTAAACATGAACCTTAGCAAATTAACCCCGCCCCCCACCAATGAGAATTGGGTGTGTATTACCCTTTTGAAGGTTCACCATTTCACGAAGAAGTAGTGCAATTTATGTTATTTCGGGCTTGGCTTTTCACACCTTGAACTTTTATCAGCCTCACCTCGTCTGCACTGCCGGTGACATCGATGCCTCTATGAACCAAGATCTTCCATCGGCTAAGAAAAAGGAAACACCTCACTGTCTTCTTCTATGATTGCATATGCTATGCCTTCAGCCACATAACATTCGCACATATGTTAGACATACTCATCCACATCATATGCTAGAATGTGTGTGGTCTAAACGGCCAGGATAAAAAATACACGGAGCATGCAACGCTTGCTCAACCAACCTGCCACTTAGCATGCATTGAAGAAATAAAGCATGAATTTATAAATGACCCATTGGTACGATATATTGGGTTTTTATTGATATATTGGGGGTTCTCATATCCGCAACTTCCTGCATCATCTGACCATTGGCACGTGGGGTGGGGTCATATCCCCCCCCCCCCCCCCCCCATGGCCCCATGTAAGTAAGGATCAAAGCAAAACTTTCTATACTAAGAAACTGTTGCAGCCTATATGGGATGATTCCAAATGGCTTATTCTTGGAGATTTTAATGTAACTTATCAAGCGTCCTACAAGAATAATGGCATCCTCAACCTTAGCCTTATGGGACAATTCAAGCATGCCATGAATATGTGCCAGCTTTAGAAAATCAAGTTGTGGAGTAACGAGAGAGATGACTATAAGAAATTTAGGGTTGGAGCTATTTGACCTACCCACTATTCCTCTGCCAGGCCGGTGGTGCCACTCACAATGCATATTGATCCTAGAGGGTGGAACCTTTATATATAATCCACGTGACATGTTAACCAATCACTATCATTAACATCCAGTTAACGAGCCTAATATTTTTAATCAATTAGGTACCAAACACGCATGTGTGAGTCATGCATCGAGTTTGAACTCAAATTCAACCCTACAGGCTTTAGCAATCCATAGAGCCAATCCTATAGACAGCATGACGTTCCACTCTGTACTGTTCTCGAGTATAATTTCAGCATGCTCATTTCAGCATCCTCATATACACACTATGTTCCAATATAGATGTTCCAGCTTCCTTAAGTATATTTCCTTAAGTACATTTTCACATCAATTTTTCCCTGATATTTAAATGAATATACTTCCGCGTTGAGGTTTGATTCCAGGAGTATAACAATGTAGTGAACATGTAAAATATTAAATCCACAAATTCCTACAATGACCCGACCTTGGTCAGGCTGGACCATAGGCTCTTTCTGCAATGCAGACAGAGTTGTTTCTTGTTTCTCAACCACACCTTGTGTTCCCTCTTGTTTTCGCTCTTGGATCACTACCCAATGCACTTAACCAACTAGAATAGTCCACGACAAACCTTCTTCCTTATGCTTTTGAATTTTTTGGACCAAGATGTCTGGATTCTTGGAGGTTAATCCGCTTAGACATAACCTTCTTCCCACACTCAGTCAGTCCACATTCTCAACCACAATCTAAATCTAGGGCTTATAAGCTTAGGGCATGGAGAAAGGTCTCTTCTCTAATAACGGCAAGATCTATCTCATCATGGTTTTGGACATCATTTCGCTGCTTGATGTGGCCCAGGAATCAGATACCCTTTCAGTGGAAGAGAAGTAATGATCCAGGCTCAAAATTACAATGGCACATATAGAGAAGGGAAAGTTGGGCATGATCATTTTTGATGCCCTTGATCTTTACATATTTTTCACGCGACATGGATCTAACATGCCAAACACTATATGGGCTAAAACCGTGTTGAAACATTCCTAATTGGGGGTATTTTGGAAGAATTCACACTAAATGAGGTAATACGTGTCGCAAATGCACAATTATGGGTCATGAAGTAGAATTTAGTAAAACTAAAATAATGAAATATGTAAGTGATCCCATTCGCCTGCCAATCAAATGAAAATGCGTGTGAGTGTCGCTAGTCATCATGCATGGGCCCACACCTTTCTTTGTCTATGTTTTCTTCCCGTTGTCTCCATCCACCGACAAAAAATGTAGAAGAAACATGCCACACGCGGCTCCATCGCGAGGTCATGCAGTGTCGCGAGAACAAACTACATGCCCAACATCCCTCACCTATCATCCTCCCATGTTCCTCCTTTGTTGAACATCATCCATCGCCCTTTCTACTCTCTCCATCGTGCATGCATCATAGTTTTCATGGATGACCTTGAGGTGGAGATGTGTGTGTGTTCTCCAGACCACAAAACTTGGGGAAGATGGCATATGTGAGGGGATGGACATCGGTTTCTCAATACGGTGCCAATGGGATTTCGTCAAGCAAGATTCATCGCATGCGAGCTCAGGAGGCGAGCTATGTGATCTTGCACAAGGTTAGTTTTTAGCGGATATTTTATGTTGCTAAATATATTATTTCAACATACTGCAAATGCATGTGTGTTTTGTTGCAAACATATGAGAGAAATGTTGCGTTGGACTTCTGCTACAAATGTTATTTCAGTGCTGCAAATATTTTCATTAGCTGCTACAAATATTGTTCTCTCATATGTTGCATATGTATTTTGATTTTTTCTTGGGGATTTTGCTGCGACTGGTTGGGATTTGCCACGTCTGGTGTAGATTTGCTGCATACCAGTATCCTTTTGCTGCATCTTTTGCTTTCAAAATGTTGTTATTTGTTTTATATTGCAAGTTGTAATGCAACCACCTCGGCAAGAAGTAATGCAACGATGTTGCAATAGTAAAAATAATTGATGCCCATGTGGTGTATGTTGCAAGGGTTGGATGGCCAAATGTAGAGTTGTGAAGATCAGAGGCATTCACGCTAAACACCCCGAGAGAAATTTCCTTTCCCTTCTCTCCCTAGTTCAGACAGACTTCAGTTCTGAACTAGCTAGTTCAGATAGTACTTATATGCTCATCCATGTAAATGCCGACAGTGCCCTCCCATGAATCTCCCGTCTGGCGGCGGCGCCCTTCCGTGGCGGCCGACCCCACCCTCCCATGGCTGCCGACTGCACCCTCCCATATGGTGGCGGCTCGCGTGGTGGCCGACCGCTCCCTCCCATGGCCTCCGTCCTCGACCTTGGCGATCGCCGTCCATGCGTTCCACTGAAGTTTGTTGTCGGCCTCGTGCTCCGCCACGGTGGCCCCTGAAGATCTGAGCTCCCTAGATCTGTCGATTTTTGTATTTTTTTATGCTTGGATCTGTGAAGAACTTCACATTGACAACAATGAAACCACACATTTATTTTGTAAAGAACTTCACAAAAATACAGAGACCTTCATAATGAGAACGACGATACCATATGTTTGTTTTGTGAAGAACTCTATAAACAGGCAGGACTTTCTGATAGGAATTGGATAAAGCCCAAGGTCATTTTCGTAAAAAAAAAAAATTCACTGATTTCGATGCACTTCGATCCGATGGACGGAGGGGGATAGGGGCTGGGCACCCTAACATCTGGGCAAAATCCGCAACAGCAATGCTATTGTGTTTGTATGCACAGAAAATAATTATGCCAGACTTTAAGCGTGCCGGTTGGAAATTTGGAATGAAATTGACTGTCAAATAATTATTGGTGGGGAATAAGGCCAGCTAATTCAGATAGATGCATGTCTCACTGCGTCCCCTCTGGGCTCTCGTTTTTTTGTGTCTTTGTTTGACCAAGATTTACTTTAAATATATCAAGATTGTTTGTACAAAATTAGCACATTAGAAAATGATTTTCAATACGAATCCAACGATAATAATTACATATAATATAATCAAGATTTTATTGCTTATTTTTTATGATCAAAGTTCATCTTGAAATACGTGTGCGTCTTATTTGTTGAAACAGAGGTAGTATATTATTAAGCAAGAAGGTTTAACACGTTGGCATCCATCTGATGAGATTCTTTTTTTATCAACTGGGGAGAGCCCAGAAGAAAATTACACAGAGAACGACATTTAAAAAGAAAATTACACTTTGATCCTGAATGCTTTCACCAAAAACCCTAGAACATCCAGATGGAGCTTGATCTTATTCACTTTACTCGGCCGTCAGCTAACTTTTAGCAGTCGATCGGCTTACAGTCTCCTCGATCGGTCAGACGGCCTGGCAGGGCTTGCCGGCGGCAGCGTCGGGGATCTCCTGCTGCACGAGCGCGAGGGCTCGCTCGAACTGCGCCCAGCGCTGCTCGAGGGTGCCGTTGTATCCTACGGACACGCGGATGAGGCCTGGAGAGATGCCGGCGCGTGCGCGGTCGTCGGGCGCGATCTCGCTGCTGGTGCTGTTCCCGGAGCAGGACATGAGCGTCTCATAGTAGCCGAGGCTGACGGCCATGAGGCCGAAATGGGTGGAGTTCTGGAGGTGGTGCATGAGGCGGTTGGCGCGCGCTTCGGTGCCCATGTCCACGCACAGCATCCCGCCGGCGCCGTAGCCCGGGTTGCCCATGCTGCGCAGCCGGTCATGGTGCGGATGGTCGGGGAGGCCAGGGTAGGTGACGCGGAGGCCCAGGCGGCGCATCCGGGTCGCGAACTCCCCGGCGCGGCGCGAGTGCTCCTGCATCCGCAGCGGCAGGTGGGGGAGACGCCCGGCGAGCTCGGACGCCACCTTCGCGTTCATCGTTGGGCCCAGCAGCATCAGCGCGCCGTCCTGCAGGTCCATCATCAGATTCACCAGACTCGCCGGCCCGCAGATCGCACCTGGAATCCAAAAACATTTTAGTCCTCGTGCACTTTATTTCTCTCCGTTTCATGCAATAGGGTATGGCACTTTTTGCGTGTGACGGAGATGGTCATCCGTACCGGCAATGATGTCGGCGCCGCCGCTGATGAACTTGGAGACGCTGTGGACGACGACGTCGGCGCCGAGCCGCGCGGGCGAGACGACGAGGGGAGTGAAGGTGTTGTCCACCACCAGCTTGGCTCCCGCCTCGTGCGCCACGCGAGCCAGCATCGGGATATCGGCAACGGCCAGCGTCGGGTTCGACATCGTCTCCACGTACACCACCTTCGTCTCCCCGGGCCGCACAGCCGCGCGCACGGCCGCCTCGTCGTCAGTGTCGACGAAAGTCGTGCTCACCCCCGACGTGCGCGGCAGAAAGCTGGATAGCAGCGCGTGGGTGCCGCCGTACAGGCAATGCGACGCCACCACGTGCCCGCCGGCGCCCACCAGCTGCATCAGCACGGAAGAGATGGCCGACATGCCGGAGGCCGTGCAGTAGGCGGCCTCGGTGCCCTCCAGCACCGCTATCTGCCGCCCCAGCGCAAGCACCGTCGGGTTGAAGTGGCGGCTGTAGATGTACAGGTCGTCGCGTTCCGGGCCGAGCTCCCCAGCGAAGAGCCGCCGCATGGTGTCCGGCTCCATCACCGTGAACGTGATCGACGCCTCGATGGACATGTTCACGCCGCCATGCTCGCCGAACTCGTGCCGCGCCGCGGCCAGCGCCGCCGCCGGGTCGGACTCCCGGCGGTGCGCCTTTATCGGCTTCACGTCGGCGCTTCCGTTGTTGTCGCCCAAGCCGTCGTCCTGCGGCATCAGGCACTTGAGGAGGGTGAAAGGCTCCACGGCGGCGACAACAGGAGCCATTGGGATTTGGGATGTACTAGGTGGTTGCTGAGATCGGAGGGAGTTGGATTCAAAGAGCGGTGTGGGTTAAGCTAGCAGGGGACGGTGCCAATTTATAGCCGATGGAAAGGATCTTTCCTGGATGGGGGGTCGAGTTAGGAGATGCTTTCTTACAAAGCGGATTGCGTGTAGACATGCATGCATCGACGACATAGTACGTTCTTTGTAAATTGTAACGTCAAAAAGAATTCACGACAAGTGTAACATCGAACATTTTGCACGAAAAAGGTGTGTCACTCAACAACTTCATCATGAAATCCTTATTAGTAAAAGACACATCTGCGCACAACCATTTCATGCATTTCATAGTTCATTCTGCGGGTTCGGTCTGCTGTCGACGGTGTCACGGACTTCCACCTGCCGTTGCCGACCCAGGGCCTTGAGGTCTGATGGCCAGCCGCGATCGATGCCTTGCCAACGACTCGGAGGAAGGACACCAACTCCAGCATCATGTTGGTCATCAGATGCCTTTGGCTACAGCGCAGTGCTAGGGTTTAATTTCGACGGGAAGGAGTCCGGTGGTGGAGAGCATGATCATCGACACTTGGAAGTCCTGGACTGAGAGTAGGGGTAGACGAGTGAGAGATGATTTGAGCTTTCCAACCTGCGCCGCTAATGGCTGCATGGAGGTGGTGGATCTACCTTCTATGGGCATCACCCTTTTCTCTCAAGCTTAATATAATACACGCAGATCTCCCGCGGGTACTCGAAAAAGAGTATTACAATCATGTATCACCTAGATTGAATATGTATCAACCAGTGAAAAATGAAAAGCAACAAGAATAGTGCATCAAACCAAACGTTTTCCTAGGGTTAGCTCTCGCGAGAGGAGATCTTTATACTATCAACTCCTACCCTCGGTTGTCGGCATTGCCGCCGCCGGTTCCCCTGCCCTCCCTTACCGCCACAGCGGCGGGAAGGTGGGGGAACCACGGATTGGATGTCCGGTCCCCGTAGGGTCCTCGAGTTCTTCGTCTCCGGTTTAGGGGCATTGGTGGCGATGAGAATAAAAGTCCTTCAGCCCGCCCAAGATCGATATTTTTTCCTCCGAGGAGCGTCGAAGGGATGGAGTTTGGAGTCAATCTTCTGGCATTAGTCTTGGCATTATAATTGTCTGTCTATGGCGGCGGCGTTTGGTGGAGGGGATGATGTCGCGACGTATTGGTGTCCTCAAGTTCCGCCTCCACCTGGTGAAGCTTCGCCATGTACGGCTTCATCGGGGAACATACAAGTTTGGAGGCCCCCATCTCTGTATGGCCGGTGTTGGGCCCTTCTCATTACAAGCTTCTCAGAGACAGCGATCTTTCGAGATCGTGGTCGTCGGCATCTTCTGGTCTCATCGACGACTTCCTGACCGCTGCTTCCACAAGTGCTTGAGTCTTTTCAAGCTTTTTCTGACGCTAGCTTTGCTACACTAGAGGCCTAGAGGCAGCAGAGCTTTACTCACAACGTGCCATCGAGGGATGCATAAGGAAGATGGTGCTGAAATCTTCAAGAAATTGTGTTTTGTTTCTTTTGCTTGTAAGGATGTTCTTGTAAGAACTGGTTTGGTTTCTGATTGTCTTCGCGCAAAAACAAATAGAAGCTATCCATTTTGAAGTCTACCATTATGGTGACATCCACTAGCCTGAAATAGAAATCATACGCCTAGCCAGTTGCACCTAACCGTAGGCTCCAGCCAATCCTTGGGGAGAAGGTAGGCTCATAGTTGTATTTAATGTGCAGCTCGAATAACCTGCAAAAAATTAGTACCATTTTGCTTGTCAAGAAACAATATTATTTTTGCATGTCTAAATGGACCAATATGGATCTGAAACACCAATACGTATTGTAGCTTTATCTTTCTTATCTACCCTATTTTTAAGTTCCGAAAACATACAAATCATCAAGTATGTAGTTAATGGATACAAGGAGTTCTAAACTGAAACATGTCCATTTGTGAAATATGCAAAAAGAAAAATGGTCAAAATACCATGCATCAATAGATAAGTATGACCCTTTATTAAATTACTAATGCTTTACAACTGATCTCTAATCATGGATCATGTAAATTAAACAAAGAGACGTAATATAGCTAATGAGGCAGCTCACGCTTCTGCTAAGAGAGCTAGTAGTGATAGAAGAAGGTGTCTTTGGGTGAATTATAAACCTCCCTTCTTAGAACAGATTCTTATCAAGGATTGTAATCCTCTGTTTAAGCTATATAACGGCATGGAATACCTTAATTCAACGGCTTGGGGATATTCAATTATCGGACGAACCGGACGAATTTAGATGGAACCTTCATGCCAACGGTGCTTTCTCTGTGAAATCTTTCTACAACGCGATCCTTCTTTCTGATCTACCAGTTGATAATAATAAAAAGATTTGGAAGATGAAGATACCATTAAAAATTAAAATTTTTGGATGGTATCTTCGTCGAGGGGTAATCCTCACCAAAGATAATCTTGTTAAGCGTAATTGGCATGGAAGTACTCGATGTGTTTTCTGTCAACAGGACGAAACAATCAAGCATTTGTTCTTCCAGTGCCAATTTGCGAGATCTATATGGTCAGTCATCCAAGTAGCGTCTACCCTGTATCCTCCGACTAGTGTTGCCAATGTTTTTGGTAATTGGCTCCATGGGGTTGATTCAAGGTTTAAGTTGCTTCTTAGGGTGGGGGCGCTAGCAGTTATCCGGGCGCTTTGGCTATGTAGAAATGACAAGATTTTTAATGATAAAAATTGCTCTTTGTTGCAGGTCATCTACAGATGTACAGGTATTCTCCGTTCGTGGTTACCTCTCCAGCGAGTGGAGAACCGAGACCTGTTTACGGAGGTCTGTACACGGTTGGAGGCTACGGCGAGGGATACTTTTTCCCAACATGGGTGGCAGCATAGTCTACGGATAGATGCCCCACCTATTTCTTAGGCGTTATATGTTTCATCTTGATGTGTATCTCGCCTAGTTTTTTGTTTTTATCACTTTCGAACCTGAGACAACATAAACGGCTGTGTGCATCCTGGTTATGCAGAGGCTGGATGTAATTGCTTATAAAAGTAATGAAAGCATCCTTTATCGAAAAAAAAAATATAAAACTCCTGTTTCGCAACAAAAAAAAATCTTGTCTTGCACTCCAAGCGCCTTTTAAGTACCTCTAGATAAATTCCGCAAAAAGAAATCAATACAACCATAGTTATAAAGATTCATCTACTTTGACACTCAAATTCGAAGAACTCCTTCTAGAACAAAGGTTTCGTGATTTGTTCAGAGCCGAGAGATCGATATACATGTGGAGTAATCTGTATATAAGTATATTATGACCGAAGTACACATGGATGTCCTATTGCACCACTCCACACAATTATCATCACGTGTTGAAAGTCCCTCTGCTACCACCTAGTCAAAGTATCTCATCCCATACATATCCCTCCATCTACACATCGCGTGAAAAAGGAGTTTGGACTTGGGATAATTAATTAGATTAACTAAATGGGGATTAGAATTATTCCGTACTAGTGCCGTTGGAGCTCACATGCACGCATGGAGCCAATGCGGACTTTGGCGAATTTGATTAGCCGAGGAAGTGATGTTTTGGCACATGAAAACATATGGTTCCTTTATTTTAACATGCATCTAAAATTCTATTTTGAAACGTCCAAAAATTCTCACATATATGTTCACGTGATACACACTCACAAAGTTGTTTCATAAAAAAATCGACTTGTCGTGTGACATGTGAAAAAATAAATCAGTACTTAAAATAAAGCTTTTCACAAGAATTTTTTTTCACTTTTTACATGACCACAAAAATATCATTTTTTCGTGAAACTTGATGAACGCATATATATTGTGGAGATGTACATGTAAAAGTTTTGTCAAAAAAATTCAACAATTTGAAATTTTCTTTTTGGTTAGTGGGAGCAAATGCACCCGGGAGCTAAATTGAGTTTCTGAAGTGAACAGTAGTAGTGCTCCCTTGGATCTATAATAGGTATTAAGAATTAAGCATAAAGTTAGTATAGACTTTGTATTAAATATCTGATACTTATTATATATGTATCAAAGGGCTAGAGCGCGTAGCTCATATGCGCAAAGAGAACAAATGCCTTCAAAAGCAATAATGTTATACCGATTTTTTTTCTACGGGTTGAACGCATCTGTGTTAGTCCGATTGTAAAGTCTGGGAGTTGTTCCAATTTTTGTAACTTTAATTTCAGACTCATCGCCACGATACTCGTAAGTTGATTTCGTAGCAAATCATTAGGTAAGTTTAGCTCACATCCCTGGCCCGCCGGAGGGGTCGGGAACTCAACGGATATATCACCTTGCCACTGCTATCGGGTTTTTCATCTTTGCCGCCAAAATTTTTTTGGCAATGGCAAAAATATACTTAGCAAAGCCTTTGCCTAGGGTTACAAAGTTACAATCGCAAAAGAGGATAAGCAAAGATCCCGTCAGCAAATATCTACGATGAGCGGAGTCCAGGTGGGCAGGTGAGACTTGGAAGAGATGTATGGCCCTTCAAAACCTTGAAGAGGTTGCACCCAAAAAAAAAACCTTGAAGAGGTGATCCGTGGAACCTCGTACAAAGATCTGAAGAGGAAAAAAAAAGTATGGACGGAGAAAGAGCTACGATGTGTTGTGTGTGCGTGTATTCGACTAATTAATTAAATCGTGCGTCCTAGTTAATTGTAACAATGCGGTTGAGAATTATTCTATCGATTCTGGGGATTGTAGAACCACAACTCCATAGGTATCTTCTGTATTACCTATATTTATATCTATACCTACTAATAAGGACACTATGGTTTTTCTTATCCAACTTAAATTTATATCTATTTTCTATCAAATTACAAAGATTGCCACCAAGTCATCAAAAGAAAAACAGTTGGCATGGTCCCAATCTTTCTCCGCTTGACTGTCCCTGTGTGGTGTTGAAGAGTAAGGGCTTCTCCAGCGGCGCGACGCATTTCGGACGTCCAAACGGACGCGTCGTGTCCGTTTGCGTCGGGCCAAATGGTCGAAATCGTCTGGGCGTCCGTTTGCATCGGGGTGGCTCCAGCGGCGGGACGCGTAATTTTTTTTTTATTCATGAAGCCATAATTTACATTAATAAAAAAACATAAAAAAGCCAGAAAGGCGTGCTAAAAGTAGGTGTTGCCTACTGGTCGTCGTCGCTGACGAGGTCAATCAACTCCGGCGTCAGCCATGGAAGCTTGTACGCCGGCGGTGGAGGAGGTACCGCCGCATGCGCAGGAGGCTGTGGCCAGGGATCCCACGCCGGAGCAGCAGGCGGAGCGTGGTCGTTGGAACACATCGGCGTGGCCGGAGGAGTCGCCGGCCTCCCCTGCGCGAGCGCTGACTCGCAGAGCTGGATTGCGAGCCCGTCCCACAAAGCGAGCTCGTTGAGCTCGTCCTCCTCGCTGTTGGCCAGTGCCATGCCAATGGCCTCCTCCTCGGAAATGTCCGGCGGCTGGGTCTCTGGATCCCACGCTGGCCCGCCATCATCGTGGTCGTATTGTGCCATGGTCACGTCCTCGTCCTCGTCCTCATCGCCGTCCTCGTCTGCGTCCTTCTGGTCGTTCTCTTCTTCTTCTGCAGCGATCTCGCGCTCGAAGTAGTCTACGTCGGCGAGGTAGCCGCGCGGCGGCGCGCGTCGAACTTCCACGACCCGAATGAAATCTAGTTGTAGGAGTTCAGCGCGTACGTCGGATCCTCCCGTAGATCCGGTGGCAAGATCGCTCGGTGGCGGCGCACCTCGTCCCGCCGCTCTCGGCCCTCGCGCGGCACGGGGGGAACCGGCACGCGCCTCGAGTTGAGGTACCAGCCCCCTCCCGGCAAGTTCGCGTCCGTCCATGGTACCGGCGGTTTTCCTCCCATAGATGTCGCGCGAAGTCGACGCGGACGTACCGGCCGACCCGTGCCTTCTTGCCGGACCGCGAGCCGCTAGACTCGTGGTCGTTCTTGGTCTTGCAGAACGGCCAGCATTTCTTCCCCATGGCGTCGGTGGGGTGGATACCGTGGGAAGTGGCAATGGTTTGGTCGGGGAAATGGCCGCCGGCAGCGTCCCTTTAAGAGGCTCGGACGCCATCTCGCCTTCAATGGCCTGCCACTGCAACGCCGCCTCGCTGCGCAAGCTCGCGGATGCCAAGGCGCCATTAACGCGGCCCTGCAAAGGCTGCAGCGCCGCTCGCAAGTAATGCTGCGGAAGACGATGCAGTTGTGTCCCTGCCAGGCGGGCCCGTGCAAGGACCGAGCGGACACTTTGCGCGTCCGCTCAGTGTCCGCAGAGACGCAAACCTGGCGCATATTTGGGCCAGGTTTGCGTCTCAGCGGACGGCCCGGACACTATGTGTCGCGTCGCTGGAGGTGGTGTCAGACGCATTTCCGGTCACGGTGGACACAAACGGTCGCTCAGCGTCCGTTTGCGTCGCGCCGCTGGAGATGCCCTAAGGCTCTGTTTGCGAGCTCAGTTTTTTAAAAGTATTTTAAGAATACTTCAGTTTTCAAAAATAAAAAAAGAATTGAATACTTCAAGATATGTGGTTCCAACCAATACGGTGGTTTTGAAAATCGAAGTATCCCCAAAACTACAGTTTTTTTTAAGTATTTGAAACTTCACCTCGAACTTGTTTTTTTCTAAATGGAAAGAAAGCACATGGAAAGGACAAAGGAGCCAAGGAGGGTTGCGGCTTAGAGCTCAGTAAAACTTGGTCTATCGTTTTTCCAAATTGTATTAATGATGTGTCAGATTTGGACTTGTCTTCTGTTTAATAAAGGCTGCAGCTATTCCTCTCAGAAACAAAAGGCGTTACCATGATAGGTTAATCGTAGTTGTAGAATTTGAGGTAACGCACTATTTACAGGTGTGTTTTTTTAGGGAACTATGTACATGTGTGTTGATTAGTTGTAGCTAAGAGCATCTCCACTCGTTTGCCCTCCCCACGCCGAAATCCGGGGAAATTTACGTCCGGATTGGATGTAAATTTGGCGTGGGGAGGAGTAGTTTCCCAGCCGCGATCTCAGGCGAAGACGGCGATCTAAATTTGAAAAACGGAAACTTGACAAACTACGGCATAAAACGGTCAAATTTAGACAGAGGGCGAAGTTCGTACATAGAGACCGAATTCGACTATATTTCGAATTCGGCTAGGGGAATACAAATGTAAATATGAAAACACGGCCCTCTACATGCCGAAATGGCGGTAGAACACCGTGTAGTCGCCGCCATCGTCGTCGGAGCCGTCGTCGTCGAACTGTGGCGGCGCCGAAGCCGCCTGGCTGCTGCCTTGGCCGGCGTCTCCCCACCGGCCGCTGGTGCGAGGCGGGGACGGCGATGGCTTGTACAGCTCGTCGTCGGAGGCTTCGAGGTCGACGACGGGGACGACGGCGCCGGATGGAGGAGTCGCAGGCCGCCGGTAGCGAGCGGCGTCCTGGAGGAGCCTCGCCTGCCGCTCCGCTTCCTCCTTCTCCCACTGCTCCCTCGACCAGGCGCAGGCCTGGTCGAGCGGCATGGCATTCTCGGCGGGTATGAGGTCCTGGAGGGACCTCGCGATGACGGCTTCGAGGATGGCGGCGTCCTCGGCGCTTTCTTCCTCCTCCACCTTCACCTTCGCCGGTTTGCGCTTCCGCTCGCCGGAGGTGTCGTAGTCACGCTTGGGGCGGCGTCGTCCTTGTGCCGTCGACGGCTCGCGGATGACGATGTCGCCGCCGCCACGCGTGCGGTGGCTCGGCGGGGAATCCGGCCCCTTTTTCACCGGCGCCAAGGATGGCGCCGACCTGGAAATCGACCTCGCCGCCGAACCGGACGACGAGGAACTGGCAGCCATACGCCGTGGCTGCCAGTTGTTTCCCCGTTGGCGGTTGTTCGATGCCCTCGATGGAGGGGGCATCGTGAGCCTCGGCGAGTTGCCACCCTCGATGTGCTCGAGGACGTTGTGGAGCGTCCTATTCGGCGCGCTCCACCAACGCTGGCGACCCGCTGCGTTGTTGCGCGGAGGCGGAGGTGGCGGGCCGTCGTAGGATGCCAGTTCGCGCTCCCACCGCCGGAGAAAGAACGAATTCCACCGAGTGTAGTTCTCGGGGTGGTGGCGCGGGTCGGCGCGTTCTTCCTCTGTCATCGCCATCCGCGCCTCCTCGATGGCGACGTCGAGGGCGTGGCCCTGGGGCGGCGGCGGGATTGGCACGCCACCAGCGCTTAGCCGCCACCCGCCGCCGGGGGGCCTCGTGTCCGGCGGGCAGGGGTACCCCGCCTGGTGGAGGAGGTGCCCCTCCCACGTGTGGAGAGATCGGCGGGGGAACCCGTTGTTGGATGCGCCGTCGTCGTCGTAGAACTCCATCGGTGGAGGTGGAGGTGGAGGGTGAGTGGATGGAGAATGGAGGAAGAGTGGAGCAGGGGCGTCGCGGCGAGCGGAGCGGCTTATATAGGCGCGGCGGGCGCCGGCGATTAATGCCGTGTGGAAGACGATGCGTGCGCGGAAGACGATGCGACGACATTAACTTGCCGCGTGGAAGCTACGCGGCCGGCGAATGCTGAACGGCGGCAGGCTTTTACAGCGCGCGGAAGACGATGCGATGAGGATGACGATCGGTGTCTCTCGCCGACAAGTTGGGGCCACCAGACGCGCGGAAAGTTTCCTCGCCGTTTCCCGCGTTTTCGTTTCGTCCGGAGTCCCCGAGCGCTCCCCGGGGGCCGGGAATGGCGTGGGCTCGCCGGATGAATTTAGGCCCAAATCCGGACGAAATCGAGGAACCGGGGGCGCGACTGGGCCGAATTTCGCTGTTCGGATGGAAAAAAACGTCGTTCGGGGGTCTCGTCGGGGAAACGAGTGGAGATGCTCTAAAACATTCAAGGGGAGAGCAACTGCAATAACCATGCAACCATCTACCGGTCAAAAGAGATTAAAATGCAACGTAAAAATCTGTCAAAGGGACGCCAAACAATATTTTCCAAACACCTTTGCAGTTTTGACGAAAACTGAAAAATAGTACAGTATTTTTTTTTTTTGAACATATGTTCAAAAAAAAAAAAAATAGTACAGTATCAAGATACTACATTATTCTTCACCCGTTCACCGAAAAACTTCAGTATTGTAATATTTCGGTTTTAGAAAAACTTCGTTGCCAAACTAGGCCTAAATTACATATAGCTACCGTATTTTATATCTATTTTGCTATTTTTTTGCAGAAATCTACCACTTCTCGGGCAGAGCGTCACAAATCAAGCTAATTCTTATCGAACAACATTTTGATAACCGCCCTGACCAGTGAGACCCATTTGTCAGTGCTAAGTTGGCAGTACACGTGAGAAAGAAAATGAGTTGGATCTGGGGCCCAACTGTCAGCCTCACATCGTCTTTCCCTTATTCTTCTTCTTCTCTCTCTCCGGAATGGCCCACCCCCGCCACCAATTCCTCACCATCGGCACGCTCCGCTAAGCCGATGTGCATCTCCTCCAGGTGAGCGCCTCCATTTTGCACCCTCTGCCGGTGTGCTTCCCGCTAGCATCAAGGCCACCGTCCCGGTCTAGGTCACATCAACGCCACCAGCGCCACCACCCACCCTCGCCACCGGATGGCTCCCCTCCGAGTCAGTGCCACGCGCACCTCTGGGTCGTACTTGGAGGTGTGCCAGAGCTCGATGACGGCGGCGCGAACGCATCCCGCAAGCCCGCTGCGTTCCGCTGGAGCCCACCAGGGTGCCTACAAGGTCGAGGCAGAACGTCGCATCTCCACGTCCTCAGCGGCGGCGCACCTCCGCTGTCCATGGTGCTCGACGGGGCCGCACAATGTTCTGCAACGCTGGCCTCCTCTGGCCCTAACTCCCCAATGCAGCCCCAAGCACCGCCACAAAGTGGTCTCGCCGTCTCGGTGCCGGTCCCGGAGAACATGACGCGAACGACCTCGCAGAGGAAGCCCGCGAGCTGCGGGAAGAGGGAAAGTGCGGTGACAAACGCGTCATATAAGACGTCGAGCGGGTTGAGGAAGACCAGGTGGGGAGGGAAGAAGCGGACCACGCTCGTCCAGATCTGGCCGGAGAGAGATTTTAGGAGGAAGAAAAAGAGTAGAGATGACGTAATATTTTGACATGTGGGGCCTTATGTCCACCTGAGCATAAGAGCTACTCCCTCCGTTCCTTTATATAGTGCCTATAGATTTTCGGCATTTGTTTCAGAATATAATGTTGTAGCTTAGCTTTTTTTCAATTATCCCTCCCCGTTCAGCTCCCAAATCGTTCAGCTCCCAAAAATTGTTATGGTAAGTAAGAAAGATATGGATTTACCAAATTTTACGTTGATCTCAAATCGTTCATCAAGGGGTCTTGTGTAAAAAATACTCTTGCGCTAATTTCCGTGCCAAAAAAAACAATAGGCACTATAGAATGGAACAGAGGGAGTATTTATTTTGCCATCTCAACCCTGACAAGTAGGCCCCATCGATCAGGAGAGCCGTCAAAATGCAATTAAACTGGAATGAGTGCTATTTGTAAATGTCTGCCTTAGATGTGGTAGGTTTCTGTAAAAATTATCAAAAGAGATACTGACTTGTCACCCTAGCTAGAATTGTGGTAGTTTTATGTAATTTACTCGGCGTTGAAGGGCACTGCATGTTCTGTTCGTTAAGGGCGGGATTGGTAGCATGCATCCTTTTCAAAGTCCAACTGGGCGATGCTGAGTTGAGCCAGACCGGACAAAAAAGAGAATTTTGCAAATTCTGCATTTCGTTTGGTAGTCTACATCGCCACTGTTTGCGCGAGTAGAGAAGCAGATGCAAGTTGTTTGGTTCCTTACACTCGATTGTGTTGCCCGTTATTAGACACATAAACGACGCATAAGCCACTAGTGTGGCTCGTTGGTGGCGACCACCGCAGCGAGCGACGGTGCTCTTCAACAGCGTTTCCACCAAAACCGTGGTCGCACATGGTCGCCAAGAATCTATTGCACTCTCCCAGATGCACACGAACAACACGGCGATGGCGCTGCCGAGCGTGCCCACAGTCGCAAAGAATTTGTGGCCGCTGACCTCAGCCAAGAGTGCCGGTGGCAAGCCACCTCGTCTTCAGGAGAAAACTCAGTCGCACCGTCGCGCTTGCCCGGTGTTTACAGGAAAATATACTTACTCCTTCCACCGTCAGCCCAAGAAAATACTACCATCTTGTTTCCAGCAACTCCAAAACTAAATAAATAAACTTCACCATTCACCTGTTTTATTTATCCTACTACCTTTTATATATGCTATCTCTGCAAAAAAAAAATTGCTCTATAGTTAGTCACATTTTTTAACCGCCACGCATTGTCCTCGCTTAGTGTAGTCGGTCGTCCTATGTCAACGGTTGAGTTGAATAGAAAATTGTTGCATTCTTCGTCGCCTCTTATATTCGGGCTGGCTTCTTTTACGGTGACTTCGGATAAATATCTTCTATGTTTTTTATGCCTCTTTTATTCGGAAAAATATTGCTACATTACTTTATTGATCGCCTAATGATAGCCCTATGGGTGCGGCATGTCGCCGCACTACAACTATCTTCTTTTCTTAATCGTCTAACGGTTTCCCCATGCCTACCATGGATAAGATAAAAAATATATTATTACCCCTCGCCTATTTTATCATGTTGATCACCTCACGGTCGGGACAAAATAATCCTCCATTACTTGTCCTTTATTTTATTTGGGAGAAATATTTGCCTTTTTTTTGTTATTCATCTTATGATTGCATATTGCCCATAAGAAACATTGCTAGATCGTTCGTTGCATCTTTTCATTCCCCACTTTGCAGGATTTGCATTATACTACTTTTGAATACCTACTCTATAGCTTTGTGTAACAATGGGAGTACTTTATCATGGTAATTGTTTGATCTTAATCTCACAATCACTGTGTAATGTAATCAAGCAACAGGTGCGATGAATTTTTCCGTTGAAACATAACAATGTGATCTAGTTGCATTCCTTCTCTCCTCAAAAAAAAAAAACGTTGCATTCCTTCTCAGATAAACGCAATGGTGAAAATCTGAGATAAATCATTTTCAAAATCTAAATTTAGCAATTAATATGTTGGTATCAGCACAAGGTGACACATTTCTACATGCATGATACCTCTCTTTCTATAGGGGAAAGCCTACTGAGAAACAACAGTCCTAATAGTTTTCCCCAAAACAATACTCCAGTTTTGCAAAGCTCAAAACAGAACGAACCAGGAATTGCGGTGCTGTTAAGAAACACTAAATTCAGGATAGGGTTTAGACTAAAAGAATGTACTTTAATTTAAGATTTCGCACAAAAATCTATTGACAGGGCCAAATGAATACTGCTTTCGGCTGCATTGAAGAATGAAGAGCACCCGGTCAATCAGAGATCTTCATCGTCAGAGAAGTACTCGTGATACCCTCCTCGGGGGTAGAATGTCCTCATTGTAGACTTGAACAAGCATAGTTCAGGAATCACCCATAACAGCTCAGAAACGACAACATTGAAATAGTACAACAGAGTTGTAACTTATAACATGTGCCCATGAGTGCCAAAGACAACATAACTCGTAGATAGATAGACGACATAGATTGATAGAAATTGTTTTTCCTCTTCTACCAATTCCGCAAAGACCAGAGTCTCAAGGTCCTAACTCCTATCATCAATACAAGACGTTAAACCCTGAGGGTACTTACTAAAAATTTAGCCTATCCAGCATTGCTTTGGAGGCTCAACTGGTTCATACATGCTACACTCCTATGGGATAAACATTGACAAAAAATGACGCGTGCAAATAATTCAACAACGGTCACCATCAAGCAAAGTGCCGGCTGCAGTGCAGTGCGCACGTTCTTCAGAGACTACCGTTCTAGAGGATTTGGGATCAGCGGCTCTACCTGCCTGCCTAAAATACTAGTTGCCAGCCTTGCAGCTCAATTTGGCACAGCCTCACCTGCCGGCATCACTGTCACGCTGGAAGGGACCTGCTGATCCTGACTTCTTGGTCGCCTTCTCACCTCACCGCTGGTGCTTGCATCTCCGACATGGATTTCCTTTCTTCGTTGTTTCATGCTAGTGCGACCATCTCTTTCTATTGCTCGCAGGACGGCTTTCCGGAGTCTGGACTCCACCATTTCCCATGACACAAGCTTCTCTAGAACTGCAGAGACGTACTCAGCCCTTCGATTCTGCAGTCATGTAACCAGAACAAACTAAGTCGGAGAATGTGGAAATATAAGCAATGGCAATCACGGGCAGCATTGGCATCTAACCTCATAATCCAGGTAGTACGCGTGCTGTTGCCAAACCAGAGAATTTGTTAGAAAATTTCACTTTTATCAAGGAAAATGCATAGAAAATTAGAAAATGGAATATGTGCACATACCTCCCAAACATCGATAGCAAGGAGTGGCTGCCAAGAAGAATAGATAGCCAGATAAGAATGTCAGGTAGCTGTGGAATACAGTATGCATGGGGAGACAAGTGTTTTATATAAATCAAAGGAACAAATAAGAGGCAATACAAATCTTCCAAAATGAAATACATGGTATAAACTACATGATGTAGGGGGAAACAGTTGGAGGTTAATACTTACAGAGTGGCCCCATACAAGAGGATTGATAGCATTTGGAGACTTTGAGATGACTAGCCTACCATAATTGTCAGATGGGATTGGGCTTTTTGAATTCACATGAGGCAACTTGCTCCCTTTGTCTAGAACAGGTTACAGAGCAGAGTTCAGTTCATCGCATTCACGCCCCTCGGAGCAAGTTTGAAACTGGTACACGAAGCTAACAAATGAGGGTTTTAGGGTCACTTACAAGAAAGCCAAACCCATCCAGAACCGAACTGAGTTAATGCAGCATCCATGAATTGTTTGATCATGCCGTCATAGGATCCAAAGTCTCTGTTTACAAACTTCAGAAGCCGTTCCGGGGGCTTGCCCCCGCCGCCAGGTTTCATTGATCGCCAATAGAAATCATGGTTCCATATCTACAAGGCAAGGCCAAGAATTAGGCATGTAAAGCGTACACAAAACCAGGATAGATGGTTCCATATAGTATGAAATGCTACCTGTGCAGCATGGAAGAAGGGAGCTTGGGGTGGCTCCCTGCCCTCGTTGAACGAGGCGAGCATCATCTGCCCAATCGACATCCCTTCCCACTCGCTGCCACCGATCATGCCATTGAGCCTCTCCACGTGCTTGTGCTGGTGAACTCCCCAGTGCTGCTCCACCGTCTCCTTGCTTATGTATGGCTCCAGAGCATCCTACATCACAACTCCTTGTCCGTCACCCCATTCTCTGCACCAATATTTGCGCATCGGTACTTTGTACTTACAGTAGGATAAGGGAGAGGCTGCTGCTTTATCCAGTAAACCGAAGAAACGTCGTCAGGGTTCAGGGACTCAGGCACATCCGTGGAATCACCATTGGTGTCATCAGCTTGATCAGCACCGGCATCGGTAACAGCATTGTGTGAACCGTCCTCGGTCACTGCGGTCGCTTCGCCAGCACAATGAGATATGTGGAGATTCCGTCTTCTCCAGCTCTGTCCCTAATGACATGTGCACATACGGTCAGTCGGTCAGTCAGTCGGACAATTGGAGGGGACTTTCGAAATCTAAAAACGATAAGTACTACTGTAAAATATAATCTGCACACGGACAGAGCTGTTTCCTAAAATGTCTATCTTAGCTGAACCCAGAAATGAAACCAACTGACTTGCTCGCTCCAGAGGGTTGAGAATGACCGAACAAGAGGCCATGAACCCCTGCTCTTGGCGGTAGCTCCAGTATCTAACCACGAACCCCATGAACAGTATGGGGTCGGGGGGCAAGGAGCAGTACGTGTGAAGAGCTTACCCTGGCGCCTCCCCTCCGTGGGATGGCCAAGCGGCGCCGTCGGGAGTCGCCGCCGGCGCGGAGGGGGAGGAAGGAGGCCGAGCTGGAGGTCGAGGAGGCGGAGAGAGCGAGGGAGAGGACGGCGCCTCCCACCATCGCCGGTGTGGTGAACGCCATGGACGCGAGCTTGGGGGGAGAGGAAGGTGGCTGACTGAGAATTGGGGGAAGGAGACGAAGCGGATAAGCGGCCGTGGACGCGGGGTTTGGGTAGTGGGCTCAATTAGTTGCAAGCTTTGGGCTTATAATGGGCTCACTTAAGTAGGCCGAGAGCTATTCTACAAGGCATCGAGTAAGGGCATCTCCAACGGCCGCCGAACAATGCCCAGCGCGCGACGCATAGTATCCGGACCATCCGTGGAGACGTAAACGGACCCGTCTGGCAGCAATCCTCGCTCGAGCCAGCACGAATTAAGCACAATAACTGTCGGGGTGGGCAACCGCCGGAGGCAACCTCGTCGATCGTTGCGCGAATCGTCGTGGAAGAGCAACCGTAGCCCTCTTCGTTATACGTGCCGCCATTAATTCCCGATCAATAAGACCCCTGCACCTGCGCTAATTCATCTCCAACCGGCATGCCATTCATCTTCATCTCATTAATAATTAGATTATAGTAAAGTAATTGACCAGGAGTAACATGGACGACGATAGCAGGACCTGGTTCATGAAGAAGCGCGCTGAAATCCACACGCGAGACGCCTGATCTGCGGCGCCCTTGTCAAGCATCATGGCCTCCTTTTAGACTAGATTTGCTGTTCTAGCCATGTTGTGCCCCTTTTTTACTCCATTTTAGACTGGCCCCCGCTCCCGTTGCCCCCTCCCCCCGTCAGGCGGCTGAGGCGCCTCCTCCTCCCCCACCCAGCCTGACCCCTCCTCCTTCCCAGACTGCCACCGCCGGCGAGAGCCACCGGGCAAAGCCCCGGCGGTGCTGGTGGCGGCGGATCTCCCTTCCCCGCGCGTTTGGAAGGCCCGACGGGGCGGATGATGACGCGTAAAGCACACGCTCGTTGGGAACCCCAAGTGGAAGGTGTGATGCGTACAGCAGCAAGTTTCCCTCAGTAAGAAACCAAGGTTTATCGAACCAGTAGGAGTCAAGAAGCACGTCGAAGGCTGATGGCGGCGGGATGTAGTGCGGCGCAACACCAGGGATTCCGGCGCCAACGTGGAACCTACACAACACAACCAAAGTACTTTGCCCCAACGAAACAGTGAGGTTGTCAATCTCACCGGCTTGCTGTAACAAACGATTAGGTGTATAGTGTGGATGATGATTGTTTGCAGAAAACAGTAGAACAAGTATTGCAGTAGATTGTATTTAATGTAAAAGAATGGACCGGGGTCCACAGTTCACTAGAGGTGTCTCTCCCATAAGATAAATAGCATGTTGGGTGAACAAATTACAGTCGGGCAATTGACAAATAGAGAGGGCATGACAATGCACATACATGATATGATAAGTATAGTGAGATTTAATTGGGCATTACGACAAAGTACATAGACCGCTATCCAGCATGCATCTATGCCTAAAAAGTCCACCTTCAGGTTATCATCCGAACCCCTTCCAGTATTAAGTTGCAAACAACAGACAATTGCATTAAGTATGGTGCGTAATGTAATCAATAACTACATCCTCGGACATAGCATCAATGTTTTATCCCTAGTGGCAACAGCACATCCACAACCTTAGAACTTTCTGTCACTGTCCCAGATTTAATGGAGGCATGAACCCACTATCGAGCATAAATACTCCCTCTTGGAGTTAAGAGCAAAAACTTGGCCAGAGCCTCTACTAATAACGGAGAGCATGCAAGATCATAAACAACACATAGGTAATAGATTGATAATCAACATAACATAGTATTCTCTATCCATCGGATCCTGACAAACACAACATATATTATTACAGATAGATGATCTTGATCATGTTAGGCAGCTCACAAGATCCAACAATGAAGCACATAAGGAGAAGACGACCATCTAGCTACTGCTATGGACCCATAGTCCAGGGGTGAACTACTCACTCATCACTCCGGAGGCGACCATGGCGGTGAAGAGTCCTCCAGGAGATGATTCCCCTCTCCGGCAGGGTGCCGGAGGCAATCTCCTGAATCCGCCGAGATGGGATTGGCGGCGGCGGCGTCTCAGTAAGATTTTCCGTATCGTGGCTCTCGATACTGGGGGTTTCGCGACGGAGGCTTTAAGTAGGCAGAAGGGCAGGTCAAAGGGCGTCACGGGGGACCCACACAGCAGGCCGGCGCGGCCAAGGCCCAGGCCGCGCCGCCCTAGTGTCTGGCCACCTCGTGGCCCCACTTCGTCTCTCCTTCGGACTTCTGGAAGCTTCGTGCAAAAATAGGACCCTGGGCGTTGATTTCGTCCAATTCCGAGAATATTTCCTTTGTAGGATTTCTGAAACCAAAAACAGCAGAAAACAGCAACTGACTCTTCGGCATCTTGTTAATAGGTTAGTGCCGGAAAATGCATAAATATGACATAAAGTATGCATAAAACATGTAGATATCATCAATAATGTGGCATGGAACATAATAAATTATCGATACGTCGGAGACGTATCAGCATCCCCAAGTTTAGTTCCTGCTCGTCCGAAGGTGTAAACGATAACAAAGATAATTTCTGGAGTGACATGCCATCATAACCTTGATCATACTATTGTAAGCATATGTAATGAATGCAGCGATCAAAACAATGGTAATGACATGAGTAAACAAATGAATCATAAAGCAAAGACTTTTCATGAATAGTACTTCAAGACAAGCATCAATAAGTCTTGCATAAGAGTTAACTCATAAAGCAATAAATCAAAGTAAAGGTATTGAAGCAACACAAAGGAAGATTAAGTTTCAGCGGTTGCTTTCAACTTATAACATGTATATCTCATGGATAGTGTCAATGTAAAGTAATATAACAAGTGCAATATGCAAGTATGTAGGAATCAATGCACAGTTCACACAAGTGTTTGCTTCTTGAGGTGGAGAGAAATAGGTGAACTGACTCAACATAAAAGTAAAAGAAAGGCCCTTCGCAGAGGGAAGCATTGATTGCTATATTTGTGCTAGAGCTTTGGTTTTGAAAACATGAAACAATTTTGTCAACGGTAGTAATAAAGCATATGTATCATGTAAATTATATCTTACAAGTTGCAAGCCTCATGCATAGTATACTAGTAGTGCCCGCACCTTGTCCTAATTAGCTTGGGTTAACACGGATTATCATTGCATAACATATGTTTCAACCAAGTGTCACAAAGGGGTACCTCTATGCCGCCTGTACAAGGGTCTAAGGAGAAAGTTCGCATTGGATTTCTCGCTTTTGATCATTCTTCAACTTAGACACCCATACCGGGACAACATAGACAACAGATAATGGACTCCTCTTTTAATGCTTAAGCATTCAACAGTTAATATTCTCATAAGAGATTGAGGTTTTATGTCCAAACTGAAACTTCCACCATGATTCATGGCTTTAGTTAGCGGCCCAATGTTCTTCTCTAACATTATGCATACTCAAACCATTTGATTGTGAAAACCGCCCTTACTTCAGACAAGACGAACATGCATAGCAACTCACATGATATTCAACAAAGAGTTGATGGCGTTCCCAGGAGCATGGTTATCGCACAATAAGCAACTTAATAAGAGATAAAGTGCATAAGTACATATTCAATACCACAATAGTTTTTAAGGCTATTTTGTCCCATGAGCTATATATTGCAAAGGCGAATGATGGAAATTTAAAGGTAGCACTCAAGCAATTTACTTTGGAATGGCGGAGAAATACCATGTAGTGGGTAGGTATGGTGGACACAAATGGCATAGTGGTTGGCTCAAGGATTTTGGATGCATGAGAAGTATTCCCTCTCGATACAAGGTTTAGGCTAGCAAGGTTATTCGAAACAAACACAAGGATGAACCGGTGCAGCAAAACTCACATAAAAGGCATATTGTAAACATTATAAGACTCTACACCGTCTTCCTTGTTGTTCAAAACTCAATACTAGAAATTATCTAGACTTTAGAGAGACCAAATATGCAAACCAAATTTTAGCAAGCTCTATGTATTTCTTCATTAATGGGTGCAAAGTATATGATGCAAGAGCTTAAACATGAGCACAACAATTGCCCAGTATCAAATTATTCAAGACATTTTAGAATTACTACATGTAGCATTTCCCGATTTCAACCATATAACAATTTAACGAAGAAGATTCAACCTTCGCCATGAATACTATGAGTAAAGCCTAAGGACATATTGTCCATATGAAACAGCGGAGCGTGTCTCTCTCCCACACAATGAATGCTAGGATCCATTTTATTCGAACAAAAACAAAAACAAAAACAAACCGACGCTCCAAGCAAAGCACATAAGATGTGATGGAATAAAAATATAGTTTCAGGGGAGGAACCTGATAATGTTGTCGATGAAGAAGGGGATGCCTTGGGCATCCCCAAGCTTAGACGCTTGAGTCTTCTTAAAATATGCAGGGGTGAACCACCGGGGCATCCCCAAGCTTAGAGCTTTCACTCTCCTTGATCATATTGCATCATTTCCCTCTCTTGATCCTTGAAAACTTCCTCCACACCAAACTCGAAACAAACTCATTAGAGGGTCAGTGCATAATCAAAAATTCACATGTTCAGAGGTGACACAATCATTCTTAACACTTCTGGACATTGCCCAAAGCTACTGGAAGGTAATGGAACAAAAAATCCACCCAACACAGCGAAAGAAGCAATGCGAAATAAAAGGCAGAATCTGTCAAAACAGAATAGTCCGTAAAGATGAATTTTAAAATGGCACCAGACTTGCTCAGATGAAAATGCCCAAATTGAATGAAAGTTGCGTACATATCTGAGGATCACTCATGTAAATTGGCATAATTTTCTGAGTTACCTACAGAGAATTAGGCCCAGTTTCGTGACAGCAAAGAAATCTGTTTCTGCGCAGTAATCCAAATCTAGTATGAACCTTACTATCAACGACTTTACTTGGCACAACAATGCACAAAACTAAGATAAGGAGAGGTTGCTACAGTAGTAAACAACTTCCAAGACTCAAATATAAAATAAAGGTACTGTAGTAAAAACATGGGTTGTCTCCCATAAGCGCTTTTCTTTAACGCCTTTCAGCTAGGCGCAGAAAGTGTATATCAAGTGTTATCAAGAGATGAAGCATCGACATCATAATTTGTTCTAATAATAGAATCAAAAGGTAACTTCATTCTCTTTCTAGGGAAGTGTTCCATACCTTTCTTGAGAGGAAATTGATATTTAATATTACCTTCCTTCATATCAATGATAGCTCCAACAGTTCGAAGAAAAGGTCTTCCCAATATAATGGGGCAAGATGCATTGAATTCAATATCCAAGACAACAAAATCAACGGGGACAAGGTTATTGTTAACGGTAATGCGAACATTATCAATCCTCCCCAAAGGTTTCTTTTTAGCATTATCAGTGAGATTAACATCCAAATAACAATTTTTCAATGGTGGCAAGTCAAGCATATCATAAATTTTCTTAGGCATAACAGAAATACTTGCACCAAGATCACATAAAGCATTACAATCAAAGTCATTGACCTTCATCTTAATGATGGGCTCCCAACCATCTTCTAACTTTCTAGGAATAGAGGTTTCGAGTTTTAGTTTCTCCTCTCTAGCTTTGATGAGAGCATTTGTAATATATTTTGTAAAGGCCAAATTTATAGCACTAGCATTGGAACTTTTAGCAAGCTTTTGTAAGAACTTTATAACTTCAGAGATGTGGCAATCATCAAAGTCTAAACCATTATGATCTACAGCAATGGGATCATCATCCCCAATGTTGGAAAAAAATTCAGCAGTTTTATCACAGGCAGTTTCAAATAGCTTTTAGCAGCTTTCCATAGTTTTGCAGGCTTTGCATTAGAAGTAGAAACATTGCCAATGCCAATTCTTTCACCATTATTAGTAGGAGGTGCAGCAACATGTGGAACATTAGCATTGCTAGTGGTGGTAATAGTCCAAACTTTAGCTACATTATTCTCTTTAGCTAGTTTTTCATTTTCTTCTCTTTCCCACCTAGCATGCAATTTAGCCATTAATCTTATATTCTCATTAATTCTAACTTGGATGGCATTTGCTGTAGTAACAATTTTATTTTCAATATCCTTATTAGGCATAACTTTCAATTTCAAAAGATCAACATCAGAGGCAAGACTATCAACCTTAGAAGCAAGAATATCAATTTTATTGAGCTTTTCCTCAACAGATTTGTTAAAAGCAGTTTGTGTACTAATAAATTCTTTAAGCATAGCTTCAAGTCCAGGGGGTGTGTTCCTATTATTGTTGTAAGAATTTCCATAAGAATTACCATAACCGTTATAAGGATATGGCCTATAGTTATTACTAGAATTGTTTCGATAAGCATTGTTGTTGAAATTATTATTTTTAATGAAGTTTACATCAACATGTTCTTCTTGAGCAACCAATGAAGCTAACGGAACATTATTAGGATCAACATTAGTCCTATCATTCACAAGCATAGACATGATAGCATCAATCTTATCATTCAAGGAAGAGGTTTCTTCGACAGAATTTACCTTCTTACCATGTGGAGCTCTTTCCGTGTGCCATTCAGAGTAATTAATCATCATATTATCAAGAAGCTTTGTTGCTTCACCAAGAGTGATGGACATAAAGGTACCTCCAGCAGCTGAATCCAATAGGTTCCGCGAAGAAAAGTTCAGTCCTGCATAAAAGGTTTGGATGATCATCCAAGTAGTCAGTCCATAGGTTGGGCAATTCTTAACCAAAGATTTCATTCTTTCCCAAGCTTGTGCAACATGCTCATTATCCAATTGTTTAAAATTCATTATGCTACTCCTCAAAGATATAATTTTAGCAGGGGGATAATATCTACCAATAAAAGCATCCTTGCATTTAGTCCATGAATCAATACTATTTCTAGGCAGAGATAGCAACCAATCTTTAGCTCTTCCTCTTAATGAGAAAGGAAACAATTTCAATTTTATAATATCACCATCTACATCCTTATACTTTTGCATTTCACATAATTCAACAAAATTATTAAGATGGGCAGCAGCATCATCAGAACTAACACCATAAAATTGCTCTTTCATAACAAGATTCAGTAAAGCAGGTTTAATTTCAAAGAATTCTGCTGTAGTAGCAGGTGGAGCAATAGGTGTGCATAAGAAATCATTATTATTTGTGGTTGTGAAGTCACATAACTTAGTATTTTCAGGAGTACCCATTTTAGCAGTGGTAAATAAAGCAAACTAGATAAAGTAAATGCAAGTAACTAATTTTTTTGTGTTTTTGATATGGAGAACAAGGCAGTAAATAAAGTAAAACTAGCAACTAATTTTTTTTTGTGTTTTGATATAATGCAGCAAACAAAGTAGTAAATAAAGTAAAGCAAGACAAAAACAAAGTAAAGAGATTGGATTGTGGAGACTCCCCTTGCAGCGTGTCTTGATCTCCCCGGCAACGGCGCCAGAAATTTACTTGCTGGCGTGTAGTTGACGTGGGAGTTAGAAATCTTTGTGGTGTAACTTTTCTTCGTTCCCCGGCAACGGCGCCAGAAATTTAGCTTGATGACGCGTAAAGCACACGCTCGTTGGGAACCCCAAGTGGAAGGTGTGATGCGTACAGCAGCAAGTTTCCCTCGAAGAAACCAAGGTTTATCGAACCAAAGAGGAGTCAAGAAGCACGTCGAAGGTTGATGGTGGCGGGATGTAGTGCGGCGCAACACCAGGGATTCCGGCGCCAACGTGGAACCTGCACAACACAACCAAAGTACTTTGCCCCAACGAAACAGTGAGGTTGTCAATCTCACCGGCTTGCTGTAACAAAGGATTAGGTGTATAGTGTGGATGATGATTGTTTGCAGAAAACAGTAGAACAAGTATTGCAGTAGATTGTATTTAATGTAAAAGAATGGACCGGGGTCCACAGTTCACTAGAGGTGTCTCTCCCATAAGATAAATAGCATGTTGGGTGAACAAATTACAGTCGGGCAATTGACAAATAGAGAGGGCATGACAATGCACATACATGATATGATAAGTATAGTGAGATTTAATTGGGCATTACGACAAAGTACATAGATCGCTATCCAAACATGCATCTATGCCTAAAAAGTCCACCTTCGGGTTATCATCCGAACCCCTTCCGGTATTAAGTTGCAAACAACAGACAATTGCATTAAGTATGGTGCGTAATGTAATCAATAACTACATCCCTGACATAGCATCAATGTTTTATCCCTAGTGGCAACAAAGACATCCACAACCTTAGAACTTTCGTCACCGTCCTGCATTTAATGGAGGCATGAACCCACTATCGAGCATAAATACTCCCTCTTGGAGTTAAGAGCAAAAACTTGGCCAGAGCCTCTACTAATAACGGAGAGCATGCAAGATCATAAACAACACATAGGTAATAGATTGATAATCAACATAACATAGTATTCTCTATCCATCGGATCCCGACAAACACAACATATAGTATTACAGATAGATGATCTTGATCATGTTAGGCAGCTCACAAGATCCAACAATGAAGCACATAAGGAGAAGACGACCATCTAGCTACTGCTATGGACCCATAGTCCAGGGGTGAACTACTCATTCATCACTCCGGAGGCGACCATGGCGGTGAAGAGTCCTCCGGGAGATGATTCCCCTCTCCGGCAGGGTGCCGGAGGCGATCTCCTGAATCCCCGAGATGGGATTGGCGGCGGCGGCGTCTCTCAAGGTTTTCTCGTATCGTGGCTCTTGCATCGGGGGTTTCGCGACGGAGGCTTTAAGTAGGCGGAAGGGCAGGTCAAAGGGCGTCACGGGGGACCCACACAGCAGGCCGGCGCGGCCAAGGCCCAGGCCGCGCCGCCCTAGTGTCTGGCCACCTCGTGGCCCCACTTCGTCTCTCCTTCGGACTTCTGGAAGCTTCGTGCAAAAATAGGACCCTGGGCGTTGATTTCGTCCAATTCCGAGAATATTTCCTTTGTAGGATTTCTGAAACCAAAAACAGCAGAAAACAGCAACTGGCTCTTCGGCATCTTGTTAATAGGTTAGTGCCGGAAAATGCATAAATATGACATAAAGTATGCATAAAACATATAGATATCATCAATAATATGGCATGGAACATAAGAAATTATCGATACGTCGGAGACGTATCAGCGGATCCCGTCCTGGCCGCGAGGAGGCTCGCCGGCTCCTTTCCGGACTGGCGCAGCTCTGGCCGTTGGGTGCCGTGAGGGCGACGGCCGGCGCTGTCGTGGCCTCGCCCGGCGGCAGGGTGCTCTGACCGGCGGCGATTTTGGGCGGATCTGGGCTTGGGGGCCAGATCTGGGCCTGGCAGGGCCCGGCCAGATCCTCTCGATCTGAGGTGGCCAGGGGTACGCGGCTACGCGCCCGGTGCACCACCTCCGCTGCCTCTCGCCAGCTGCACTCGGGCTGGTTCTGGGCCAGGCGGGCCTAGACCTAACCCTTGTCGTTTGGGGCTGTCGAAGCTCTATTTTTTTGCGAACTCCGGCAGTCCTTCGTCCCTGCGGGCGATGTCCTTGCTAGCTATCTGGGATGAGGTCTGTAGCTCAGTGCTGCAGCTACTCCGGCGGCTGCGGTCTGTTCTCCCTCCGACCAATTTGGTCGTGTGTGTGTAGGTGTGCTCGCGCGCTGGGGATGGTGGACATCGTGGTGCTGCTAATCTAGCATCATGGACGTCTAGATCTGGGTCTGACCGAAACCTCTGCCAGCCAGCACCTGTTTCCTGCAGATGAGTTGAGTTGGGGCTAGCTCATAGTGTGACTTAGGTTGGAGGCGCGACAGTGATCTCCGCATTGTTCGCTCTACGTCCTCGCGACGGTGTCCGGAATTTCTATCTAGGTTTGGACCTCGGCAAAAGCAGCGCATGGCTCTGGCCTGTGCCGGTGATGGCGTCACTGCGGGTGTCGCTCCCTTGTTGAAGGCATTCCAATGATGGCCGTCCTGTTCGAAATGATGGACTCTGTCCCTCCGCCTCAATCTGTTCCGGTGTGTCTATCCCAACACCAGGGGATGATGTTGTGTGTTTGGTCTGGACCTAGCCCGAGCTCCATGGGTGGTGATTCTCGGGTCTGGGTGAAAACTTTGCAGGTCCTCTGTCTCTACCGACGATGATGACGCAGTCTTGCGACATTCACCTTCTTGGATGCGTCACCGCACGACCCTCCCTCCTTTGGTTCCTCAAGCTCTGCTAGGTGGCCGGCCCGTCGTTGAGTTCCCCCTTGAGTTGCAGTCTTGGAGCAGTGGAGGTTTGTTGGAGTAGACACGGTCGCGATCGCTCCGGTGCAACAGAAGACATGGCTCCCTCTTCATGGATCAAATGGCGCTTCGGTTTGCTTTTCTGTGTTGTATTTTGTTGTGATTTGGGTTGTACGCTTGGCGCGTGTGTGTTGTAACTCTTGGTGTAACTCCTAGCCGGTTAATGGCTTCGTTAATTCAAAGTCGGGTTCATTTCGAGCCTTCCGTCTAAATTTTGCGCCGTACCATGTGCAAAATGTGATAAACTTATTTGAAACCACAATTTGAGCCAATATGATGGCTATAATTTCGTGCAATTTGATTGTTTAACATGTTTTCGAAAATTTCTGGAAAAAAAATGACCCGCGCCCGAAATGCGTCGGGCCGCTGGAGCCACCCCCGACGCAAACGAACGCATGATCATTTTCGCGTCTACTGGCCGACGCAAATGGACGTGCGCGGATATTTTGGGTGTCTGAAATGCGTCGGCCCATTGAAGATGCCCTAAAATCCCGCATCCAAGAAACTTTGTTTGTCTTACCTGTTAAGGAGTAGGGGAATCTCAAAAAAAATTAGTGGGCATCCAAGTGGCGCCCACTATATCCCCGGCCAATCATCTACTTTTTGCAGACGGCAACTTGCTTTTTTCAAGGCAAATTCTGGTGTAGCAGCGGAGCTCAATGAAGTTTTACAAATATACTGTCAGGCGTCTGGGCAGCATATAAATGTTGGCAAATCTTCCATACACTTTGGAAGGGGATGTCCTAGTCCTATACGAGAAGAGATCAAGTTGCTTCTTGAGGGAACAAATGAGTTTTTGTTGGAGAAGTATTTGGGAATGCCAACGGATGTGGGGAAATCCGTGAATGATGCTTTCAAATATATTTAAGAGAGAATTTGGAACAATATCATGGGCTGGATGGAGAAATTCTTATCTTCGGTGGCAAAGGAGTACTTATTAAATCGGTTATCCAAGCCATCCCCACTTTCTCAATGTCCTGCTTTAAACTTTCGAGATGATTGTGTGATCATATAGAAGTTTTTGGTGGGGCTCTAAACAAGGGAAACGGAATCCACATTGGGTTTCATGGATTGAAATGACAAAACCAAGATTTGATGGAGGTCTTGGCTTTAGGTACATGGAGCTTTCAATCTTAGCATGCCAAGCCTGGAAGCTACTAACTAACCCAAATACCGTAAGTGGGCGAATTTGGAAAGCAATTTACTACCCAAATGAAGACATTTTGTCAGCTGAGCTGGGCTCGCGCCCATCCAATATTTGGCGCGCTATCAGTGAAGGAAGGGATGCTCTTCGATTTGGGCTTGTCGGGTGAACTGGGACAGGGGAACACAAGGGTGTGGGAAGAAAACTGGTTGCCATGGGACACTCGGCGTCGGTCAATCACTGCGATCAAAGAGTCGTCGCTTGTGTGGGTTTCACAGCTGATCGATCAGTCGTCCAGGTCATGGAACTTGCGGCAGCTCAATGCAATTTTTTGTTGATGAATGTAGAGATTATCCACGATGACTTTTGGGCTTGGCATTTTGAGATACACGGCAACTTCTTGGTCAAGTCTGCACATCGAATGCTGACCGAAACAAAGAATGAAAGGGAGGCATGGTTAGAAGAGAGACAGCTCGAGTGGCTGCAATGATTAGAAGCATTGGACGTCTTTGTGGAAGACAAAGGTCCCTTCGAAGATTAGAGTGTTTCTTTGGAAGCTATCGCATCATTCCTTACCAACGGGTTGTAGTGTACCAGCGTTACATGTCTGATGACATGTTATGTGGACTATGCCATGCCCCTAATGACTCTTGGAGGCACTCACTTTTAGAGTGCAATATGGCCAGCAGCACATGGGCACTTATCGATGAGGATACAACTGTGGTTTTTTTTTTCGAAATGGGGAGTTTAACCCCGGCTTCTGCATCATGATGATGCACACGGCCTTTTATTAATAATCAAGTATCAACGTCTTACATGAGTCGTAACTCAAACATCGCGTACAGTCGATACAAAAATCAACCAGCGAAACCAAAAGGACATCCTAAAACTGGGCATCATGGTAGCCGCCTAGTATGCCGCCAGCCAGCCTGGCACAAGATATCCCGAGCGACCGTCAGGAGCCGTGTGCATCCAGAAGCCATGGCATCCCGTAGTCCCTCCGGCGAAAGGAGAGCCCATAGCTGAACCCAGTGATCCATCATATGAATAACCTGCAAATAGTGAAAAGATTGTTTTCTATTAAAAATAAGATCATTTCTTACCCTCCAAATAGACCAACATAAAGCAGATACCCCAACACGGATAAAAGCTTTAGACTGTCTATCTACCCCATTTAACCAATTTCCAAACAAATTTGTAATATTGGTTAAAGTGGAAGATTGAAAGTGAAATTAACCGTACGCCAAAGAAGCTTAGCTAATGGACACTCAATGAAAAGGTGTTCAACAGTTTCCTGTTCTCCACAGAAAACACACTTCATACATCCATTCCAATTCCGTTTAGCTAAATTATCTTTAGTTAATAAAACCTTGTTACTAAGGAACCACATAAAAATTCGTATTTTTAAGGGGACTTTAACTCTCCACAAATATTTTCTCAAAAATGGGGTATGATCACTCATAAGATCTTCATACATAGATTTAACCGTAAATTTACCATTAGATGTCAAATCCCAAACAAAACGATCCTGTTCATCATTAAGATTTACCGTCATTAATTTGCGGCATAACTGCAACCATGAAGTCCATCTGTTTCCCAATAACGCCCGTCTGAAACTAATATTCAGTGGGGTTTGAGCTAACACATGAGCTACCGTTACATTTTTGTGACGCGCAATATTATATAATGACGGATATTGATGTGCCAGAGGGGTTTTCCCTAACCAAACATCCTCCCAGAAACGAGTATTCAAACCATTTCCAATTTTAAAAAATCCTCTATTAAAAAAATCTTCCTTCACATTCATTAGGCCCTTCCAGAAAGATGAATCTGTAGGTTTTGGTTGTACTGCCGATAAAGTCTTATGCTTTAAATATTTATTGGTTAACAATTCCTGCCATACCCCGTCCTCATTAAGCAATTTGAACAACCATTTACTTAGTAAGCATTTGTTTTTGAGTTCAAGTACCTCAATACCTAAGCCACCTTGATCTTTAGGCCTACAAACAATATTCCATTTTGTGAGCCTATATTTTTTCTTATTTTCATCAGATTGCCAGAAAAACCTAGATCTATAGAAATCCAATCGTTTCCTTACCCCAACAGGTATCTCAAGAAAGGATAACATAAACATAGGTAAACTAGTTAAAACTGAATTAATAAGAACCAATCTATCCCCATAAGATAACAATTTTCCTCTCCAGCATCCCAGTTTGCTTTCAAACCGCGTTTCAACTGGATACCAGTCGGAATTTTTCAGTTTCCTGTAATGGATCGGAATACCTAAATATTTAAAGGGGAGAGATCCAACATCACATCCAAAGATCTGTTTATATTGGTCTTGTTCCTCCTTTGCCTTTCCAAAAGAGAAAAGTTCACTTTTGTGGAAGTTAATTTTGAGTCCCGACAATTCTTCAAATATGCATAAAATTAGCTTCATGTTTACAGCTTTGAGAAGATCATGTTCCAAAAAAAGGATTGTATCATCGGCATATTGTAGTATAGAGATACCCCCCTCAATAAGATGAGGAATGAGCCCTCCAATCTGACCATCCCTTTTTGCCCGTTCAATTAGAATGGCAAGCATATCTACAACAATGTTGAATAACATCGGGGACAAAGGGTCCCCTTGCCGCAAACCTTTTTTTGTTTGAAAATAATGACCAATATCATCATTTACCTTTACTCCCACACTCCCACCTTGAACGAATTTCTGAATTAAGCTACACCATTGTGTAGCAAAACCTTTCATTCTCAAAGTCTGTTGTAGAAACGACCACTTTACTTTGTCGTATGCTTTCTCAAAATCAATCTTAAATAATACCCCATCTAGTTTTTTTGTATGAAGTTCATGAATTGTTTCATGGAGAATAACAACTCCTTCTAAGATATTTCTCCCTGGCATAAACGCCGTTTGTGTTGGTTTAATAACTTTTGGGGCAATCCCCGTTATTCTATTTGTTCCAACTTTTGTAAAAATCTTGAAACATACATTTAGTAAGCAGATAGGTCTGTACTGTTGTATCTGTACCGCATCCTCCTTTTTGGGTAATAGAGTGATGACCCCAAAGTTAAGTTTGTAAAGAGACAATTCTCCTATACTCAACTCATTAAATAGTGCCATTAAATCCAACTTTATTACCTCCCAAAACTTTTGATAGAACTCCGCCGGAAAACCATCAGGACCCGGTGCTTTATTATGTTCCATCTGCGATATCGCCTCTAACACTTCCTCTTCAGTAAAAGGATTTGTTAAAATATCATTTTCATCCGCTGAAATCTGTGGGATATCATGAATCACACCTTCAATTAGGGAGATGTTGGTTGATTCTGGTGGTCCAAATAATTTTTTATAAAATTCAGTTATATATAACTTAAGGTTGTCTTCTCCAACAATGGTCCCTTCTTGTTGTTCTAACTGAAAAATTTTCTTTTTCCGATGTTTACCATTTGCAATCAAATGGAAATACCTCGTATTGTTGCCCCCCTCTTGTATATGTTTAACTTTAGCGCGTTGAGCCCACTTAGATTCTTCCTCCCGCCTTAACTTACTCAAACCCTCATTCGCTTTTTTAAGTTCTTCTCTTTCATTCGGATTCAACGGATTAGATTCCGCTTTAATATCAAGACGCTCAATAATGTTTAATAATCTCTCTTTCTCCTTTTTGTATTGCCCACTTTGATTTTTTGCCCAACCTTTAAGAAACTTCCTAATATGTCTCAGTTTGTTTAGCCAAACATCAATAGGATTTAAGCCATATGTCACCGAATTCCACTCCTTCTGTATCATCTCAAAAAAACCTTCTTGTTTCAACCAATGTAACTCAAAGGAGAATTTTGAGATATTACCCAGGTGAGCTTTGACCCCTGAGTCAATCAGAATCGGTGCATGATCAGACTCCGCCCTTGTTAATGCTCGAACAGTTACTAAAGGAAATTTCTGTTCCCAAGCAATTGAAGCTAGAACTCTATCTAACTTCTCATAAGTAGGTTCATCTCGACGACTGGCCCACGTATATTGTCTCCCTGAGAGAGCAATTTCTCTTAAGTTTAAATGTTCGATAATTGCATTAAAAACAAAAGGCCATCTAGCATTAAAATTATTGTTGTTCTTTTCTTCCCTCTTCCGAATAATATTGAAATCACCACCTACCAACATAGGTAGTGTTTCAGACTCACATGTTCGCACTAATTCTGCTAAAAATTCACCTTTGTGCAAGTCCTGAGCAGCCCCATAGACTGGCACCAAGATCCACTCAAAACCATCTCTTTTGCATTTTATATGTAATTTAACACAAAAATCCCCAGTAGTAACCTTTATCACTTGTAGGGTATCTGAATTTATTCCCACTAGAATACCTCCAGACCTACCATGAGGAGGTAAACAAAACCAAGAATAGTTATATCCTGCCGCAAGTTGATTCAGAAAGGGTATAGAGAAGTTTGATCTCCCAGTCTCCAACAAGGCTAGAAAATCAAGCTTGTGTTCCCTAATAGCCTCTCTGACAAACAAATGCTTTGCAGTATCACCAAAACCCCCTGGATTCCAATTCATGCCTTTTAGATTCTGCATCATGAGAATTGTTTTTTAATCCTTCTCCTAGTACTTTTGCGAATATTATTAGTATCATATGTTTTCCTTTGTCTAGTCTTTTTCCCTTTGATAGCCGGTTTTAAAAGTTCCACCGGATCATCAAAATCAAGTGGAATACTCTCATCCTCGACTAAATCCTCACATAGAGTAGATACTTTAGACATGAGAAGAGCCGATGGCCCCTCATCCTTATTCATATTCTCATCGACATTCTTTTGCAACATAATTAAGATTCGTTTCTCCTCTAAACACTTAATCCCCCTAATAGATTCTGACACCTCCATATCATTTTTCCCCAGTGATATACCTAAAGACCCCGCTCTATGAATAAAATCAGACTCTGGAATATCAACAATGGATAGCTTTGGGATTAACTGCTTACCTGAAGAAAATGGATCATCACGCATCTGTGCCCTCTTCATAGCTCTGTCTATCTGTGTCATATCCCCATCTATCTGATTTCCCAGTCTGGTGCTAGATCTCACTCCATCTGAGGGCTTAGGAATGCCCCCAAAAGCAATAACTTGCTCAACAGTAGGAACTGGCACAGTATCATGAGAACAATCAATAAGCTTAATAGACATGGAAGAGTCTATACAAGTTTCAGATGAAATAGATGAGTTACCCTTGACATTTTGGGGCGAGGCAATCCTCACCCTCTCTTGTTTATCATGTAGTTCCTCATCTCCTCCATGCACTATAAACTTCTCGCCCACATTCTCTTTTGCCAATTCCAAAGCACCCATTGTAATATGAGAAGTCCCTGTATTAAAAAGATTACCGCCAGCCATGAAGAAAAAATTTTCATCAACTTTCGAATTTAAACAAGAATTTTCATAAGCTGAAACGTGATTCGTACCAGAAGCTACAGCAGCATTAAGCACAGAGGATCTGGAGGCAGCATCCAATCGTGCCTCCAATGATTGCCCCTCAATTGGCCAATCATCAGCTCTGGGAGCACTGCCGAGTCCGATCTTCTGCGGCCAAGACCGCGCATGCACGTTCAGATTTCCCCGGCCCGGCGTAGAAGATCCCTGGCCCCTTCTGTTCTCCGCAGCAGCTGACAGAGGAGATGCTCCACTTGCCGACACATGCATGTGGATTTTCTGCTCCAACAAGCGACCTCCACCAGCATCCACAACGACATCATTTGCCACAGCCAATCCAACGTTGGCTGCCGTGCGCACAGAGCTACCGCACGTCGCCGACCTCCCTTCGCCAAAGCTCTTCCCATGGACTGACGGCACCCCGTCCGAGGGAGAGGTCAGCTGCTGCCTCCCTGCATGCTTGTACCGCTTCTCACTGCCAACCTGCGACACCAATCCCGAGGCCATCTTGGGCGATCCCAAAGTGGATATACCTGGTACAGAATCAGCATATGAATCAGCACAAGACTTGTCTTTTAGCCGAAAATGGTCTGTAAGTAAAACATTGGTAAAAGGCACATTTGGACTCAAATTTTGATCAGATAAAAGATCACCTGTAGGACTAAGGGGTATTTTAATTGACCCAATATTAATCTCCTGACTATATTGAGCCAATTGCATTCCTTGGACACCATCACTAATAGAAGCATTTTGTCCTTCATTAGATGATGCATTCTTGTCATCTTGTCCTTTTGGATCCATATCCATTTCATTACCTCCTTCTTTATTATGTTCACCATTAGCAGCATCATCATTTCCATCACCTCCATTGTCAATCTCAACCATATCAACCAGCTGATCCTCATTAGCTTCCTCTATTTCAAAAAATAGCTTAAAAAAGCCTCTTCTAATGAACATCTCCGAGTCCTTAGGAATAAGCCTACGGTCCAAACATCCAATCTTGGTTCTAAGCACCTTATGTTTCCTGGTATATGCCATGTCCACATCTAGCGTCTTGCCAAAAAGAGTGCCCACACCCCATAAAGACAAATAATCAGTTATAATATCACTAGGCAAACCAGTTACTCGAACCCAAACTTCAGGCAAAGAATACATTGGCTCCTCCAAAGAAGACCAAATGTCAAAAACTAAGATAGATTCCCTATCATTGCAAATATAGGTACCAAGATTTTTGAGGCGTTGCACTTCCTGTTTACTTGGCAATTTGACCCTATATATATTATCCTTGAGATGAAAAATCTCCCAATTGAACTTGTCAGAAGGCACAATTTTCTTGAGTTGTTCAATAATTTCAGGAATAGTCATAGCCTCTCCATCAACAGTAATCTTAGCTAATCTTGGGTTCTCCACCTTTGCCTTAAAAGCACCACAAGCAAGCTCAAAAAACATCAGCGCCTCATTTGCATAGCCATGAAGAATTGCTGTTGGCTTAGGGGATTGAAGTAGATGGCAAGCATTAGTAGCATGATGCACAGACTCACATAGATCGCAGAAAGGAGTGGGACAGTCGTCAATGTGATGCCCAGGTTGCTTGCACCGGAAACACCCTGACTTATCCTCCTTCTTCTTCTTCTGAGATCCTTGTCCTTCACCTGCTCTTGCGTTGGACCCTGTCCCCTGAATATCTTGTACTTCAACTGTTGCTTGTGGAGCTGCATTAGACGTCGCAACCGATGTCATCCCATGCTGTTCCGCACCTCCTGCCAAAGCTGCCGTCGAAGGAGCAACTTGAGTTGGTTCACTGACTTTGGTTGCAGCAGTGACCGCAGCAACGACTGCCTGTACAGTCTGTTGAAGCAAATTAGCGTCAATAGTGGCTCGTGATTCAGTTTCACGTGGCCGGTATTGATAATGCCGATCTGATTGCCATCTCTGTTGGTGACCACCATACCCACCATTACTTCCCGAAGAGAATGCATGGTTCCGCTGATAGTTAGCAGCCCTAGGTTGGCGCTGGTTCTCATTGCTCATGCCCCCCATGGTACTGCTTTCTCCTTGCACAAAATTTGCCCCACTTCCCAAGCCAGGCTGATCAGAGTTACCTTGATACGCATGGTGTCCGCCACGACCAGCTCCCTGCCGGCCACGCGGAGCAGCGCCACCGCGCCCTTGGAAGCCGCCACGGCCCTGGAAGCCGCCTCTCCCCTGGTATCCGCGTCCCTGGTAGCCGGCCCGACCCTGGAAACCACCCCGGCCGGCGTGGAAGGTACCACGCCCAGGGTTGAAACCGCCACGGCCACCATCACCGTTCATCCCGGACGGCAAATCGCTCCGCCGCCACACCGGCTCTCCAGGCTCTTTTTTGCGCCAGCAAAACCCTAACAACTTTCGGAAGGCGTGCCCCGCAATCGAGGCCCCTACCCTGACTTGTCGTGGCACAAAATCTCTGTCCGATCTTGCCCACTGCGAGCAACGATTTCTTGCTACCGTCTGGTTCCAACGAACCGGATTATTTTTTGGGCTGGCCCGCCTAACCAGGCCCAAATCAGAATTATCTGAGCTGTTTGAAATATTCAGAAATTTTGGATCGGGAATATTATCAGGGATCGCCGGCGGCCGATGCCTCCGGCGAACCACCGTCCAGCCGCCATCATCATCATCTTTGAAAACAGATGGCTCCATGACTGGCATTGCCAAAGACTTGATTTTTGCCACACTCGTGCCCAACGACACCGGAGAAGAAGAAGTCATACCTATATCCGAAGCAAACACCATGGATGCCCTGGTTGCCATCCGCTGCGCGTTCCGCTTCGCAATCCGCTTGTTGGTCCGCCGCTCGACGTCCTTGGAGTCGTCAACGATGTCTATGCCGTTCACCGGGGACGGAGTACGGCACAGATACGCAAAAGACTTGTCGGAGTCTTCAGCTGCCGGCGAAAGCTCCCCACCTTCTCCGTTCTCCTCATCATCGGATGATTGAAGCAGCCAGAAGCGGTAGTGCAAAGGAATGGAAGGAATGGTTGTTCTTTTTGAAAGAGATTGGAGAGCAGCGTCGGCATTTTAACAACTTCAGGGTGGTACATAAATGAAGATCTTTCAACACAGAAGCTCATAATTTTGCTAGATCTTCAGTAGCTTTACAAACGGGCCGTCATTTGTGGCTTGGTTTTTCTCATGATCCAGTTTTTTACCCATAAACATTATTACTTTAATAAAGATGGATCTTACGCTAAAAAAAACTTTGACTTCTACATGGGCCCAATAAACATTTCCAGATGAAGGCGTAATCAACCTTTTATCGTCTTGCCTAGGGTTGAAAATGAAAGGGAAACTTTCCTTCTGTTTCCGAATAAAAAGGAAATGGAGGGCCAAATACGGAAAAGGAAGCGGCATTTGGAGGAAAAGAAACGGAAACGGCAAAATCATAAACAGAAACGGAAAAGAAAACGAGGGAGCCCTTTCCGACGGAAAGGTAAACGGCAGAGGAAATTCCGGAAAAAAAAATACGGAAAGTTTCCGGAAATATAACCTAGAGAGGCCCGTGCATTTAGTAGGCCTACATTTACACATGAACCTGGGCTTGGCCACGTATCAAGTCCACTAATTACTCTAACCCTAATCACTTTGTATAATTACGTGTGCATGCAGCCGTTAAACTATGTGTGTTACTTTATGTTGAATTGTCGCTTGTCGAAATTAAGTGATATATCTTGTCTTATTATTTTTGTATTTATGTGTGTCTTTCGGTCTACAAATGACGGTATTATGACGCATTGTGTTGTCGCAAATATCCGTTTTCGTAACGTATCCGCTACATATCCATTCTGTATTCATATCCGATGATTTCCGTTTTCATATTCGTTTCCGGGGTTTTCCATTTTCGATTCCGATAAAATAGAGGGAAACAAAAACGATAAAGCATGTTTCCGTCCGTTTCCGTTTCATTTTCAACCCTAGTCTTGCCAGTCCGAAAACGGAAATATGTATGAACGCACAAACTCAACGCAGGCTCCAACCTGTAAACTATCGCGACCTCCTCTAAAGACTTTTACCGGATCTGATTTTAAACTGATCGCCTCGCCCGCTCAGAAGATTTCTTCCAGCCAGCCAGCCAGCCATGAGAATTTTTCCCACAAGATTTCTTCAGCTAGCTAGCCAGCCATGGGAAATCTTCTTTACAAGAAACCATCCCGGGTCGTCGGCGGCGAAGCGCGTCCTTGCGCCGGCACCCGGCAGGTCGGCCGCCGGCGATCACAGCGACGGCCAGCAGTTACAATAAACATTGGTGAGGTCCTTTTCGCAGACACAACACTCTTCCGCGGCCGCCGCGGCATCGATCGCAATGACGCTGACATGCCACCTAATGAAACCTCGCCATCAGAGTCCGTTCTCAGTGACGGATGTACCTGGACCGGACGCAAGAGTAGAGAGAGAGATCCTGGTCAGAGCTCCTGTACTCTAAACGGAAATGGAGACAATAAGGTCGGTGTCAGTGTGATCATACTTTGGACCCTACCTTCTGCACCAGTCAATACCCCTGCAAGCAACGGATTTGAAAACTGCCCAATCATCAGTAAAATGGTGAATACATGACCTCATCAGGGTGTGATTTGGTTAGGAGAGCCATGAATCGTAGCCGGTGGCGGCAGAAATGTCCAGACTCCACACTCCAGAAGAAGGGTTTCTACGCGTCGAAGATTAAACAAGGCAACAGTCGTTTTACCTGACCAGTCAATGAAAGATGATTCAGAGCAAGAATTGTCACTGTGGTGCCTTGTAAGCCTGTGATGAGCTCTCCTGGACTGGCCGTCCACTGATTACAAACCATGTACTGTATTATATTACCATGAATCATCATTGATGTTGTGTCACCCCCTCCCCCTGGACTGGCCATCCACTGATTGATACTATTAAATGATACTAAGCACAGAAACATTTTACGTGCCTTTGTCTAAATAAAAGAAAGAAAAACATGGGTAGGAGAAAAAGTAGCACTTTGCAAGAATATTCCCAGAAACACATGTGAAAGATTTGTCTGATCTTTGTATTGAAATTTTCGCTGACCATGATGAAAAGGGCATCCATTTCAAGTAGCGTGAGGTTTTTTCTGTTCATACCTGTCTGATGTAAGCCTTCTAGAGCACCTCTCCTCTTTGACACGAAAGCGGACAAATTCTTCAAAAGCTAATGATGAGACAAAATGAGAGCTATGGAATCTTTGCCTCTCACTGCAGGAAGATACCTTAATCTGTTAGTTTAGTCCCAGCTAGAGCCATATTTAAATTAGAACAAATGTCTTCTTTGCTTGATTTCTTCTGCCAAGTAACGTTTCTTAGTTTATGGGTGTATTAGGTGGGATTCTATCTTATATTATCTTATTTGTTTCATTATGGTATACAAACTATACTGCTGCAGTAGTACTAAAGACATCTTTTCGGAACTATTTCGATCAATCAGATCAAGTGTTTCATCAGGAGAGGTGAGGGTGAGTTGAGAAGGGGTTCATGGAGATGGAGGGCAGGGGTCTGTCTGAACTGTTCAGGAACACCAGCGAGGAGATCTTTCTGAAGGCAGTGATGGAGAACTCGATTGGAGTGGCAGCACCGCCAAGCATGGAGATGATGGGGTTCAGAAACATGTCACAAAGTTTCAGAGAAGACAGCGAGGAGTTGTTCAACAGCTGGCTTATGAATGGAGAGGCAAGCATTCTGAAAGTTTTTTCTGTCGATTTTTTTCTCTCAGTGCATGAAAAGTGAAATACATCAATATTCAGAAGAAATTTTCTTTCACGTAAACTGAGACCATTCATTGGGTCATCTTCTTGTTTCAGGTGTTACATAGTAATTGTTTTCCAGGATATCTTTTGGAGTTAGACTGATTAATTACTATCTCAGGTTGACCTTTTACTTGAAATCTATCGCCTAAAATTCTGTTTTTCGTTCACAGATTCCAGGCTTTGGTCACCTGAATAATCGGCCTCGACAACCATCTAGGTAAGATGCTGGTGAAGTGTAGCGCAGAAGATAATATCAGTAAACGTGAATTGACAAATAAAAACTGTGTTACACAAAGTGAAACCACATGGCTTGTGTCAGCAGCTTGACTATGTAAAATTGACAAAAGTGACAGAAGAGTTGACAGTTTTACTGCAATAGGCATGTCTAGAAAAATTCTTTCCGAATAGGATAGTTCTTCTACATAGCATGTAAATGATGCTGAACTTTCTGATGTGCTATGAATATGACAATCATGACTCATGAGAACCCTGTAACATGCCACATGACACCGTGTTTAATCTATACAGGTTGTCATCAGAAGCAGCTGCCCTTCCTACTCAACAACATGAGATTGCTCGACAAAATTTTCTCGGCGACAACTTGATTCCTGAGAATTCTGCAGTTCATCCTGAATACTCGATTAACCACAACCAGCAATCGCTCAAGTACTGTACCTTTCTTTCTTTTCTTAGTTACTCAAGTATTGCATCTTATGAACCATCGTTGTCATCATCATCTTATGGTCAGAGATGTATAAAATCTAAAGCAATACCAACTTGTTTGTTTATCATACATCAGGAATGCAGCAGAGAAAGGAATGCAAGCCAGTGATCTACTCTTGGCGAAGGTTTGCTATTGCGTTACCCAGTTACTAGATAATTAGAGCTACATGGATAAAGTTCTAATTGGTATTTGCTGGTATTTGCTCATATACAGACCTGGTTTCACTGCACTCAACCAATGACTAGAAGCAGATCTTCAGAACTAAGGTATGAATTGAATTTCCAGTGACATGTGCATCATTACCTTCCTACCTGAGCTCTGTGGTTCTTTTCAATTGTGTCTGAAATATGGCCATCTTTTGCAGAAGGCGGTATGCTGCAATGCAAAGTAACGTGCCACCAATAACCGTGGGAACAACGAGAGCAGCTAACCAGTTGAGACTAGATTTTACAAACACAAATGCAACAAACGGTGCCCCAATGGGCAACACTCCCATTCAGACTTCAACATTTGTAAGTCCCTCGTGTTCATCGACATCCCCTTTGGATAGTCCGCATATGGTACCGCAGGATACTGTTACCTCAGTGGTGAGCATGCTCAAGGATACACTCGAGCGCAAGAAGCACGGTAGCCATGCCAACAAGGACATCCCACATTGCAATTCGTTTGGGTTTTACGACAATCAGCAGTTTCAACACAACACTTTTGGAGGAACAGATATCTTCCCACTGGTGGCAACTTCCCATGTTCAGGACTCCCTGGTATTTCCTGAAGTTGAGGGACCCACAGAACTAAATGCCGGGAGCTTTGTTACTCCAGCAAACCAAATTTGGATCAGTACGACGTCTAGAGAGCCTTCACAGAGTGGATCATCTACAGCTATGACGGCTCAATCAGCCGGATTTGAGGTATGCGATGAACTACGCCCCATGGGGCAAGCACTGTCTGCGTGCGAGAGCACTAGAAGAAATGCTGCAAATGGGACAGCTGACTGTAGATCAACAGGAAAAGGTACTTCTATCAACACAATTAGCCCTAAGCTACACCAAATCTCTACTTACATCACTTCCTGATATCTAGACTAAAATGTCATACCATCATGAAGGGTGAATAACACTGTATTTATTTGTCAACGGTACACAGAATACAGAGGGAAGGTACTACAAGATAATATGAAGGATGATAAAAAGGTAATACCTAATTCAGCTTCCTGGAGAATTTGAAGTTCCATCTCGTAGCCAACGATGTTAATCTTTTCATTTTGATCATTGACAGAGAGTGACCCTGACTAGAATGGGATCCATCTCATCAGAACAAGCAGGTAAACCCGACAATCAACTTCCCTTTTGAGCACCAATTCTTCAGCATAACTGCAAAGTTACTAGATATGTGCTTTAGATTAGATGAAACATAAGCATTGAAAGATCATATTCTGCAGCTTACATGGTACTAAATCAATTATTAATCACTCAAGGCCCTAATGGTTTCCTTCTGCAGTTGATAGAGGAGATCCTACAAAGAAACGCAGGGTTGAGCGCACACGCAAGTATGTCAATGCAATCTGGTTGAAATATGTTTCTATATGTAATGTATTTTTGTGCTATCTAGTAAGCAAAATGGCAAGAACCAGTTTAAGGAATGTGCTCCAATCCAAATGATACTGTTAGGAGTTAGGACCCCTCTGAATAGAAGTTTTCTAGACTTGATTAGCCATTCTATTCCAGAACCTTCGAACAGCTCTAGAGAAAAATTAAAGTTGGAGGATGCTCTCGAGCAAATTGAGTTCCCTTTCTCATAGAGGAAGCCTTGTTGGATCATGCTATTAACTTGTTATCGTTCAGAATGGCAGAAGCGAAGGAAAGAAGTTCCACACCAGTAATACCATCTGACATGCAAGCGGTACTTAAGCGATGTGAAAATCTAGAGAAGGAAGTCAGATCGCTAAAGCTTAACTTGTCATTCATGAATCGGTGAGTAGAATGTCCGAGAACAATCCTAATCTCTTATCAAGATTTTACTAGCCTCATTTCTACTTCAGAATACGCAGTTATCCCCAATTCTCTATGTAATTGCAGGAAGGATTCTGAACAGACGAAGCAGATCGAGGACCTTCAGAAGCAAAACGAAGACATGGCAGAAGAGAAGGAGCGGCTGCAAGAGGAGATTGAACGCTTGGCCTCCGATTCCGCCTCATGAATCACCTATTACTTGCAACTTCATCATATACTAAATGGCAGTGCACTTTGAAAGAGTCCCTGCTGCCTAGATACAGATATACACCCAATTGTAGTTGATGGCCTTAATGTACCATTCTTTTCGTTCCATGTTCCTATTGTAAGCTTTAACATGTACTAGTACAAACAAGAACAGATTGGGAATTGCATCTTAATTCAATTGCAATTCATGGCACCTTTAACTGATGACAGAAAAATGTTACTCCGTAGAAGAATCAAACAAGATCAAGAAACTGAAGAATTCAGATATACAAAGGAGAGGATTATACCGTTTGAAAGCAGTGCTGCCAGAAAATATTATTCCAGAGTTGGATCAGAAATGTCTAAGGGATTTTATCCATAGAAGACATCACATTTCATTCAAACATTTCGATTTAGTTATTAGCAAGGAACAGTAGATTTTCAGATATCAGCACACGAACTATATTATTTCAGGGTATTACTTGAACACTGATCATAGATATTTTTGAAGGATTTGATTTCAGATATAGAATTACATTTCATTCCAACAATCCGATGACCATATAGCAACTTGCATCTCCAAGATACACGTACTAGTACCAACAGGAACAGATTGGGTCTTTCATCTTAATTTATTTTGCAATTCAACTGATGAAAGAAAATGTTTGAAGAATCAAACAACAACAAACTGAAGATTTCAGATACCAGGATAGGATTATGTTGTTTGAAAGTTGTGCTGCAAGAAACTACCTATTTCAGAGTTGACAAAACTTCTAAGGGATTTGATCCACGGAAGCAACACATAAAATTTCATTCAAACAATTTAGATAATACTACGTACTTATAAACAAGAAACGCTGGATTTCACAAACCAGGGCAGGATCAATATATTTTTCAGGGTTAAACTTCACCATTGATCAGATATATTCAAAAGGATTTTGATTCAGATATATAGAAGCACGGCATTACATTTCACTCCAACAATTCGACGAACATATAGCAACTTGCATCTCCAAGACCACTCCCCAATCGCTCGAGCTATCAATCAGACACATCAAGAACCAGGAATTGCACATCTGAACGCGCACCAGTTGGTCAGTGCTTGGACCTCGGCGAGGTCCTCCTTGCCGTCGGCGCCTCCACGGCCTTCCTCTTCGGTGAGGTCTTAGCATCAGCCACCTTCCTCTTCAGTGAGGCCTTCACGGGAGCAGCAGCAGCTGGAGCCGCAGCAGCAGCAGACTTCTTTGGCTACACGGCCTTGGCCGGAGTCGCGGCCGCGACCTTCTGCTTCTTCTTCTGCGGCGCGATGCGGTCGAACTCGTCGAAGAGCTTCCTGGCGCGCTTCCTCTTGGCGGCGGCGGCGATGGTGACGAGCGCCACCAACTCCTCGTCCTCCGAGTCGCCGGAGCCGTCGTCCTCCTCGTCGTCGACGACCTCCCGCCGGAGGGCCCGCTCCTGGGCCTGGACCTCCTCCCTGTCCGACTCCTCGTCATCATCTGACCCGAGCGCGTCGAGGGAGGCGGGCTTCTCCCCGGCGGCGCGGGCCTTGGCGTCGCGGCGCGCGGTGCGGCGGAGCTTGACGAGGTTGCCCTCGATGCGGCCCTGCAGGCGGAGGCGCTTGGCGCCGAGGCCGCCCATGGACCAGTGCGCCTCCCTCGCCCAGCAGAGGAGCGCGTCGGTGACGGGCGCCGGCGGGTCGACGCGGTCGCCGGGGAAGATGCGTGGACGAGGGAGGCCGCTGCCGTAGAACCGGCCGGGGCCGAGCGCGACCACCATGGTGGGATCCGGCCGAACTCTCCCTCTCTTCTTCGTTGACCGGCCTGTGGATCCGGCGATCTCTTGGTGGCTCTGGATGTAGATGTGGAGGTGGATTGCGGCGGCGCGGATGGGATGAGAGAGAGGGGAGTCGTGGTGGGAGGTTTATAGGTGAGAGGGAGGCGCCATGGCGGGAAAGCCGGTGGGGGATTGGCGCCAAGAAAATGGCGGTAAAACAGTGCGGGAAAAACGCGGGAAGGTGTCGCGGCGCGCGAAAGAAAATGGCGGGAGCGCTCGGCTTCTCTGTGTGGCCCACTTGGCAGGCGGTTCTTACTTCTCTCTGCGTCTGGTACCCACTAGACAGGCCGATATCACTTCTCTCTGTGGGCCGATGGGAGGGTAACTGCAGAAATCGGCATATCCTATTTGGCGCCCCTTGCGTCGGTTAGCGGGGTGACACGTACCCCTCCGACGCAACGGGCCAGCCGACCAAGAACGACGAAGAAGACGACATGGCGATGATTGATAGGACTTCGTCACCGACGGGCACGACGCGGCTGGACGTCGGTGACGAAGTGATATCGGCTCACGCGGCTGCAGCCAGAGATGGGAGGGATTTAGAGGGGGTCGGGGCGGCGATGGGTTGCGCTGAAGAGGACAAGGCCACGAGGCACCGCGTGAGCGGTGCCGGTGGCGGGTGGTGGCAAGGGGATCCATGTTCGTGTGTGCAGTGAATGATAAGGAGGATCCCAGCAGATCCTCCTAGGGTGTTGCCCGATCGTTCACAGCGAGAACCCGGGATAGTAGATACTCCCAACAACGCGATGAACGCAGCCTGGAGAAGAGGGAACGAATCCAGCAAGCAACGGATCGATGAACGATATGCCTCAAACCTGAGCTAGACAATCCTTGATGAGCACAAGAACCTTCGCAGCGGATATAATAGATAAACGGTAGCATCGTACCCCCGGAGGGATGATACACGTGAACACACGCAAATAGGTTTAACCTAAATTCTATCTAAAATTCTGTCTACCCTAAACCCTAGTGGGCCTCCCTAACTTGGCTTGGACAGACCCAAACCAATATTAACTCGATTTTATTAAAAATCCTAATTAACCCACATATGACCATTACATAAAATAAGATAACTAGGCTGGTGGAGTCCTGAAATTGAGCTCCACGTAGGCCTCTGTGCCCATATCAGTGAAGAAGAGCGTGTAGGAGGAAGAAGGCGATAGGGACACTGGGCCGTGGCCCGCGCTATGGCGTGCGCGCAAGCGCATCATGTAGTTCAGATATCCCTTTATCGAAAAAAATAAATCAGATATCCTTCGAGAGCAGATTTGGTGCACCCAGGTGCCAGTGCTCCTAATTTTTGTAATATTTAAAAAAAACTATGTGTTTCAAAAAATTATAAATTTTATTCCACAAATACATACACATGTTCTGAGTACTCGTCTAAATTTTTGGTAGAAAATGCCTTCTATTTTGAGCTGAGGAAAAATAACAAATTTGTAGGGATGGAAACTTTATGTTTATAAATATGTACGCATTTAATTTCAGATTTTTTGGAATTACAAAAATATGTTTTTCAAATACTGGGATCACTGGAGCTCATGTGCCAAAGGGACTTTTGGATATCCTTGTCTCAAAAAATTCATACGTGTATTACATAACGCAAGCATGATACCATTGGTATTGGATTCATACATATTCTCATATAATTTATTTTGTACAAAATACAGAAGAAGGTACGGTGAAAGCTTAAACTTGCATTATCAAAATACATGTTATATAACAGTAGAGGGATTATTAGCATCCAACATCTGAGGCATAATATAACAAATTGTTTTAAAGGACAACCACAATACAATTGTTTCGATAGAAATACAGCAGCATCAGATTACAGATGCATGGATGCATGAACTGGCAGACCAACACAAGTTAAACAGGAGAACAATGGTACTATAGCACCTTATTCCACTTGTCGCCCCCTAAAAAACACTGAAACAGCTATGCTTTCCAGGGACAGGGAAGGCAATTACATACACGATAAATAGAGATCTGTACTTCCACGCCGCCCAAGTCAGAAACACAGGCTAGGGGATGGTGCAGGAGCACTGCCAGAAACGGAGCCAGGCATCTTCAGCGCAAGAGGATCCCAGGCCTTGCCCTCACTGTCGCTGCAACCGCAGTTCTTGTTTGGATACATGGCAGCGTTTGTGGTGGCAAAGTCGGCGGTGCTCTTTGCAGCCAGAGTCTTCAGGCGGATGCGCTCGGCCCTTGACCCGATAGTCTGCCCAAGGATGGAGGCTGCTATGGTGAATACCATGGCAGTCCTGGGCATGTTGACAGACTTCCTCAGCATTGCGATGAATGGAACGGCAGCGTGGACGGCTGCGAACCACTGAGGGGAGAACTTCTTGGTGTGCTCCCGCCACACCCCTAGAGGGACGTTTGCTGCCATCCCGAGCAATGCGATGGCTACCATCTTTGAAGGAAGGGGTTGGGGACGTAGGGACTTCACAAGAGTCGTACGAGCAAGGGCTGCCCGTGCAGCAACAATAGCAGGCGGGCACTTCAGCTTCATACCAGCCGGTGGCTGTAAAGCCTTGGCGACAAGGGGCAAAACACCACTCATTGCCCGGTAAGACCGAGCTAGTGGGCACTGCCCATTCTCTAGCCATTCATCGCTCAATGACTCGTGTGATGGTGGGTTGCCTCCTTTCTGCTGAAAAAAGAACAGACACGGGAACGTGAGAAAACTTACTGGATAGAAGAAAATCTTTGCTAAGCACCATTGCCTTTCTGATCAAACTAGGGGTTGACTACAGAAAGATGCTGAACATCAAAAAGGAATCAGTCACTACAGACTTCAAAAAAATAAAAAAGCGCAGTTGCAGTAACTTAAAAGGAAAAAAACACAATCTTGGGCTTTGGAACGCAATAATGCCATATTAAGCTGCAATCATAGTTAGCATGGACACACAGTTGAGATGCAAAACTTAACAAGTAACACCGCATGTTGAGTCTTGCAATATAGTCAGAGAGCAAGAAGCATGGCAGCATATGAAAAATACTACCCCCTCTGGTCCTAAAAAAAGCTTCGCGACTTTTTCTAGATACGGATGAATCTATAGCTAAAACATGTCGATATACCTTCGTATCTAGGAAAAGCTGGGAAGCTTTTTTAGGAACAGACGGAGTATAAAGAATGGCAAGGAATAAGGACATACTTTCATCGAATTCTGGTCCGGCTTGCTGGGCTTCTTCTGTGACTGGTCTAGATTGTTGGGCTTCTTGTTCTGCTTTTTCCCCTTGCCATTGAAGAAGTTAAAACCGAATGGTCCAAAACCTGATAGACTTATGGTGGCGGCTCTGGCAGCCAATGGATTAAAGGGCAGAGCAGGTTCAGGCTTGACATTGGTGGTTTCAATGCGGTTCTCATCATGCACATATGATCTTCCTGAGAGGGGAACTATCCCATCCTGTCCATGGAAAAGCTTGAATGCGGATTCAAAGCCTGGACCATCCTCAAAGATCGGACCCTTGCCTCCTCGGGCCTGCAGAATAGAACAGACTGTCAAGGAAAAAAGGCACTGCCTAGATCACTGTAGTTGCAGAATGCTATAAGAATCAGATCTTACAGCTACAGGCAAAGCAGAGGAAAATGAAAAGGTTGTAGCTCCATTGATGTTCCTCAGGAATGGGCATCTCTCAACATCCGGATGACCAGAGAAGTTGTCCGACGATGCGGAATCACAGAAAAGGCTGCTGAAGAGCATTTCCATCCTGAGAGACAACATACAAAATAAACATTAGCTACGGAACAGAAATGTGATTGATACACGAGGATCATGGTAAAGGAAACTAATAGATGCATACATGTACTAAAGGTGGTTCCAGAGAAGCATGACAGGGGGGATCAGGAAAACTAACACATGTGTCTGGACTAGATAACTATAAGAATCAGGACACATAGTATCATCATGGTGACTCTAAAAAGTCAGGCCTTCCTCAGATACAACTCACATGCAAATGCATGCGAAAAGGGTGAAATGCTATTAGTGTCTCACGCAGGTTTTACTCAGTGTGATCATGATTCTCGGCTAGCCAGGGGGCTCGGGGCCAGAATGAATAGGCATTCCCACGTAACTCCAGCAATCGGCATGCGATTTAGGTACAAATGGTGGCAAAAAGTAATAGCTGATTTATTAGCAATTTCATACTGCCGATGAATTTGTCATTTCACTATTCCAGTGACTAGTTACTCCTGCACGACTTTGGATATATTAGCGCAGATCATATCGATCCTTGATTACACCCAGCAACCCACACCCTCTACTTCACCTCCCTCTCTGATCCCCCACTTGCTCGTATCGAGGAGCAACAAGGATCCTGGCATTTCTACAGCACGGAAATTATTGGATGTCCATAGCTGGACTCATCGACCAAGCCACGACAAGTTATGCACCGATCAGGCTAGACTACCAGATCAAACACGAGGAATAACGCAGCCTTGCACTCACCAACCAACCGGCGAGCGAGCGAGCGGCATCTCACCGATTGCACAACAACCGGATTATTAGACATAGCTCACATGCCTCCGGGACGCCCACCCAGCCAAAAGCCCCCCTGCCAACTGGGAGGGGAAAGCAGATTCCTGGAATCCGCATGGACCGCACGCGCCTACACGAATTCGATCCGAGGGGCGGTAGCGCCCGAATCCGGATCCCCACACTGCCCCTGGCGGTCGGGGTCGAGCCGCGATCGCGGCATCGGCACCTTGCGGGCGCCCGTCATACGCCATCGCCGACGAACCGCAAACCAGATCCGCCGACCAAATCATCGCGCGCGGACTTGGATGGAACTACCCCTGCCCACAGCAGCAGGAGCTGCTGAGGGCGACGAACCAGAGCGGCCGGAACTGATGATAAAAATTCGCCGCAGATCGCGGGGTGAGTCCCGGCGATCCGGGGCGGGTCCGGGGAACGGCGACGGGAGGGTAGGAGGGGGAGGGCGGAGTGGTGGTTACCTCGCCGAGTCGCCGGAGGGCTGCTGCTGCTCGGTCGCTTGGCTGGCTGGCTGGCTGGCTCCGTCGGTCCGGGAGAGAGGGAGAGGAGTCGTGTGGGCGGCACAGCACGGTGGGGAAGAGGAAGAGGAAGCGCGGCCGGCACGCGACAAGGCGACGACGGCTTCCGGGACGTGCGGGTGGGCCCCCGGCCGGTCTCCGCCTCTTGTTCCCGTCGGGAATCTGGGCCGGGCTTTCGTGGAGAGCGTGGTTTCGTTCGGGCCGGGCCTTATTGGCTAGCGCGTTCGACGAACTATGAAAAAGACACAGAGCAAACACCTATAATTAGGAGGGCGCTATGACCCAAACGGATGGTGTATTTTATTTGTTTGGGTCGTCCGGCGGACACGCGGATATCAAGCAGACGCCCACATACGTCCGGCTCCCTTTTATTCCCCAACGCGCAGCCAAGACCCAAATCAGCTCGTTCATGCGACCGGAGCAGCTCAGGCGCAGGGCGGCCGACGTTGCCTCGCGCGGCCAGATGGAGGTGGCCGACGACGAGGGTGGTGACTCGCGTGCGCGTGCACGGCCAGGAACGAGGCCACTGCGTGGCGACGCGAGATGCGGCCGCCGCAAGGCACGGCTAGGACGTGCGCGCGGCGTGGCACGGAACCATCGAGCGACCTCCAGGGCGGGGCGGCCGACATTGCGGCGCGAGCCAGAGTGCGGCGAGCCTGAGAAGAGGAGGGCCTCGCAGCTTTCTGGGCGCTGATTCCTGCGTGTGTGGAAGTCTAGCTGCTACTGCCTGCGCGCGCGGCTGCTAGCTGCTAGAGCTTGCTGCTTTGCTGCGAGCGGGGACGATGTCCAGTACATCTCGGCCACAGCACAGCTCGGCCACAACAGCGTGGCTCGCGCGGCCAGCGCCTGCGGCGGCGTGGCTCGCGGCGGCCCCTGTGGCGGCGTGGAGAGGTGCGGCCGGCCCCGTGCCCGCGCGGCGGTGGCGAGGCGAGGCGGATGGCTGGCTCGCTCCGTCGGTCCGGGAGCGAGAGAGGAGTCGTGTGGGCGGCACAGCGCGATGGGGAAGAGGACGCGCGGCTGGCACGCGACAAGACGGCGGAGGAATCTGGATCCGAAGGGCAGTATGGAGGGAGTAGAGGGCTTTGAGTTGCACTTTTCTATTTAAAATGTGCAGTTGCATTTTTTCTGACAAAAATGTGCAACTGAACCGAGTTGCACTTTTCTTTAAACTGTAGTTGCATTTTTCTGAGTTGACTGAGACTTAAGAAAATCTCAGTCAACTGAGACATAGGTGATGACGCGTGAAGCACACGTTCGTTGGGAACCCCAAGTGGTAAGTGTGATGCGTACAGCAGTAAGTTTTCCTCAGTAAGAAACCAAGGTTATCGAACCAATAGGAGATGAAGGCCACATGAAGGTTGTTGGTGAAGGAGTGTAGTGCGGCGCAACACAAGGGATTTCGGCGCCAACGTGGAACCTGCACAACACAATCAAAATACTTTGCCCCAACTTAACAGTGAGGTTGTTGATAACCCACAAGTATAGGGGATCGCGGCAGTCTTCGCGGGTAGTATAACCCAATTTATTGATTCGACACAAGGGGAGGTAAAGAATACTTATAAGCCTTAACAACTGAGTTGTCAATTCAGCTGCACCTGGAAAAGCACTAGTAACAGGGGTGATGTGAAAGTAGCAAGAATATGAGAGCAAAGAGGTAACAGAACGCAGTAATAGCAATATGAGAGCAATGGCACCAGAAAATAGTTGATACTACTTCCAATGACATGTAGAACGAGTATATGGTGATGAGAGATGGACCGGGGTTCCCAGCGATCTACACTAGTGGTAACTCTCCAATAACAAGTAACAAGTGTTGGGTGAACAAATTACAGTTGGGCAATTGATAGGAATCAAAGCATTAAGATAGAACATCAAGATTATTAATTATGTAGGCATGTTTTCCAATTATAGTCGTACGTGCTCGCAATGAGAAACTTGCACAACATCTTTTGTCCTACCAGCCGGTGGCAGCCGGGCCTCAAGGGAAACTACTGGATATTAAGGTACTCCTTTTAATAGAGCACCGGAGCAAAGCATTAACACTCCGTGAAAACATGTGTCCCTCACATCACCGCCATCCCCTCCGGTTGTCCCGATTCTTGTCACTTCGGGGCCTTTGGTTCCGGACAGTGACATGTGCATACAACTTGTAGATACAATCTAAGCAATAAGTATAGAGCTTAAATCTAAGATCATGCCACTCGGGCCCTAGTGACAAGCATCAAGAATAACAAGATTGCAGCAACAATAACTTCACAAACTTTATAGATAGACTAATCATAATGTATCATCCATCGGATCCCAACAAACACAACACCGATTACATCAGATGAATCTCAATCATGTAAGGCAGCTCATGAGATCATTGTATTGAAGTACATGGGATAGAGAGTACCAACTAGCTACTGCTAGAACCCGTAGTCCATGGGGGAACTACTCACGGAGCATGATGGAGGCGGTGGCGTTGATGGAGATGGCTTCCGGGGGCACTTCCCCGTCCCGTCAGGGTGCCGGAACAGAGAGTTCTATCCCCCGAATTGGAGTTTCGCGACGGTGGCGGCGCCCCTGGAGTCTTTCTGGAGTTTCGTCAATTGGTACTGCGTTTTTAGGTCGAAAGGGGTTATATAGGCGAAGAGGCGGCGCGGGAGGGTGCCTGGGGGCTCCTCACCATAGGCTGGCGCGGGCCCAGGCCAGGCCGCGCCGCCTTATGGTGTGGTGGCCCTCTGGCCCCTCTCCGACTCTTCTTCGGTGTTCTGGAGCCTTCCGGGAAAAATAGGAGGTTTGGCGTTGATTTCGTCCAATTCCGAGAATATTGCCCGAACAGCCTTTCTGGAACCAAAAACAGCAGAAAACAGGAACTGGCACTGTGGCATCTTGTTAATAGGTTAGTTCCGGAAAATGCATGAAATCATCATAAAATGCAAGCAAAACATGTAAGTATTGTCATAAAACAAGCATGGAACATCAGAAATTATGGATACGTCGGAGACGTATCAGTTGTCAATCTCACTGGCTTGCTATAAACAAAGGATTAAACGTATGGTGTGGAGAATGATGTTTGTTTGCAAAGAACAGTAGAGAACAATGATTGCAGTAGATTGTATTTAGATGTAAAAGAATGGACCGGGGTCCACAGTTCACTAGTGGTGTCTCTCCAATAAGAAATAGCATGTTGGGTGAACAAATTACAGTTGGGTAATTGACAAATATAGAGGGCATAACAATGCACATACATATCATGATGACTGATAACGCGTAAAGCACACGTCCGTTGGGAACCCCAAGAGGAAGGTGTGATGCGTACAGCAGCAAGTTTTCCCTCAGTAAGAAACCAAGGTTATCAAACCAGTAGGAGTCAAGAATCACGTGAAGGTTGTTGGTGGCGGAGTGTAGTGCGGCGCAACACCAGGGATTCCGGCGCCAACGTGGAACCTGCACAACACAATCAAAGTACTTTGCCCCAACGTAACAGTGAGGTTGTCAATATCACCGGCTTGCTGTAACAAAGGATTAAATGTATAGTGTGGAAGATGATGTTTGCGAAAAACAGTAAGAACAAGTATTGCAGTAGATTGTATTCGATGTAAAGAATGGACCGGGGTCCACAGTTCACTAGTGGTGTCTCTCCAATAAGAAATAGCATGTTGGGTGAACAAATTACAGTTGGGCAATTGACAAATAAAGATGGCATGACAATGCACATACATATCATGATGAGTAGTGTGAAATTCAATTGGGCATTACGACAAAGTACATAGACCGCTATCCAGCATGCATCTATGCCTAAAAAGTCCACCTTCGGGTTAGCATCCGCACCACTTCCAGTATTAAGTTGCAAACAACAGACAATTGCATTAAGTATGGTGCGTAATGTAATCAACACAAATATACTTAGACAAAGCATTGATGTTTTATCCCTAGTGGCAACAACACATTCACAACCTTAGAACTTTCTGTCACTGTCCCAGATTAAATGGAGGCATGAACCCACTATCGAGCATAAATACTCCCTCTTGGAGTTACAAGTATCAACTTGGCCAGAGCCTCTACTAGCAACGGAGAGCATGCAAGATCTTAAACAACACATATATGATAGATTGATAATCAACATAACATAGTATTCCATATTCATCGGATCCCAACAAACGCAACATGTAGCATTACAAATAGATGATCTTGATCATGATAGGCAGCTCACAAGATCTAACAATGACAGCACAATGAGGAGAAGACGACCATCTAGCTACTGCTATGGACCCATAGTCCAGGGAAGAACTACTCACACATCACTCCGGAGGCGATCATGGCGATGAAGAGTCCTCCGGGAGATGATTCCCCTCTCCGGCAGGGTGCCGGAGGCGATCTCCTGAATCCCCCGAGATGGGATTGGCGGCGGCGGCGTCTCTGGAAGGTTTTCCGTATCGTGGCTCTCGGTACTGGGGTATTCGCGACGAAGACTTTTTATAGGCGGAAGGGTAGGTTTAGGGGCGTCACGAGGGGCCCACACAACAGGGCGGTGCGGGGCCCTCCTTGGCCGCGCCGCCTTAGTGTGGCGCCACCTCGTGGCCCCACTTCGTATCTCCTTCGGTCTTCTGGAAGCTTCGTGGAAAAATAAGACCCTGGGCGTTGATTTCGTCCAATTCCGAGAATATTTCCTTTGTAGGATTTCTGAAACCAAAAACAGCAGAAAACAACAACTGGCTCTTCGGCATCTTGTCAATAGGTTAGTGCCGGAAAATGCATAAATATGACATAAAGTGTGTATAAAACATGTGAGTATCATCATAAAAGTAGCATGGAACATAAGATATTATAGATACGTTTGGGACGTATCAAGCATCCCCAAGCTTAGTTCCTACTCGTCCTCGAGTAGGTAAACGATAACAAAGATAATTTCTGAAGTGACATGCTATCATAATCTTGATCAATACTATTGTAAGCATATGTAATGAATGTAGTGATTCGAAGCAATGGTAAAGACAATGATTAAACAACTGAATCATATAGCAAAGACTTTTCATGAATAGTACTTTCAAGACAAGCATCAATAAGACTTGCATAAGAGTTAACTTATAAAGCAATAGATTCTTAGTAGAAAGTTTTGAAGCAACACAAAGGAAGATATAAGTTTCAGCGGATGCTTTCAACTTCAACAAGTTTATCTCATGGATAATTGTCAACACAAAGTAATATGCTGAATGCAAATAAGCAAGTATGTAAGAATCAATGCACAGTTAACACAAGTGTTTGCTTCTAAGATGGAAGGAAGTAGGTAAACTGACTCAACATAAAAGTAAAAGAATGGCCCTTCGCAGAGGGAAGCAGGGATAAAATCATGTGCTAGAGCTTTTCAAGTTTTGAAATCAAATGGAGAGAATAAAAGTAAAGTTTTGAGAGGTGTTTGTTGTTGTCAACGAATGGTAGTGGGCACTCTAACCCCCTTGCCAGACAGACTTTCGAAGATCGGCTCCCATGAAATTTTTATTTTTGGGTGACACTCCTTCCAACCTTTGCTTTCACAAACCATGGCTAACCGAATCCTCGGGTGCCTTCCAACAATCTCATACCATGAAGGAGTGTGTTTTTATTTTAGTTTTATTTAGATGACACTCCTCCCCACCTTTGCTTTCTCAAGACATGGCTAACTGAATCCTCGGGTGCCTTCCAACAATCACATACCATGGAGGAGTGTCTATTTGTAAAATTATGAAAGTTAATTAATTGGGGTTGGGAACCCCATTGCCAGCTCTTTTTGCAAAATTATTGGATAAGCGGATGAAGCCACTAGTCCATTGGTGAAAGTTGCCCCACAAGATTGAAAGATAAAACACCACATACTTCCTCATGAGCTATAAAACATTGACACAAATAAGAGGTAATAACTTTTGAATTGTTTAAAGGTAGCACACGAAGTATTTACTTGGAATGGCAGAAAATACCATGTAGTAGGTAGGTATGGTGGACACAAATGGCATAGTTTTTGGCTCATGGATTTGGATGCACGAGAAGTATTCCCTCTCAATACAAGGCTCAGGCTAGCAACAAGGTTGTTTGAAGCAAACATAAGTATGAACCGGTACAGCAAAACTTACATAAGAACATATTGCAAGCATTATAAGACTCTACACTGTCTTCCTTATTGTTCAAACCTTCACCAGAAAATATCTAGACTTTAGAGAGACCAATCATGCAAACCAAATGTCAATAAGCTCTACAGTATTTCTTCATTAATAGATGCAAAGTACATTATGCAAGAGATTAAACATGATCTGTATGAGCACAACAATTGCCAAGTATCAAATTATTCAAGACATTATACCAATTACCACATGTAGCATTTTCTGTTTCCAACCATATAACAATTAACGAAGCAGTTTCAACCTTCGCCATGAACATTAAGAATAAAGCTAAGAACATATGTGTTCATATGCAACAGCGGAGCGTGTCTCTCTCCCACACAATGAATGCTAGGATCCAATTTTATTCAAACAAAACAAAAATAAGAACATAAAGACGCTCCAAGTAAAGCACATAAGATGTGACGGAATAAAAATATAGTTTCACTAGAGGTGACCTCATAATTTGTCGATGAAGAAGGGGATGCCTTGGGCATCCCCAAGCTTAGATGCTTGAGTCTTCTTGAAATATGCAGGGATGAACCACGGGGGCATCCCCAAGCTTAGAGCTTTCACTCTCCTTGATCCTATTGTATCATCCTCCTCTCTTGATCCTTGAAAACTTCCTCCACAACAAACTCAAAACAAACTCATTAGAGGGTTAGTGCATAATTAAAAATTCACATGTTCAGAGGTGACATAATCATTCTTAACACTTCTGGACATTGCACAAAGCTACTGAAAGTTAATGGAACAAAGAAATCCATCAAACATAGCAAAACAGGCAATGCGAAATAAAATGCAGAATCTGTCAAAACAGAACAGTCCGTAAATACGAATTTTTCTGGGGCACTAAACTTGCTCAGATGAAAATGCTCAAATTGAATGAAAGTTGCGTACATATCTGAGGATCACTCACGTAAATTAGCAGATTTTTATGAGTTACTTACAGAGAATACTACTCAAATTCGTGATAGCAAGAAATCTGTTTCTGCGCAGTAATCCAAATCTAGTATGAACCTTACTATCAAAGACTTTACTTGGCACAACAATGCAATAAAATAAAGATAAGGAGAGGTTGCTACAGTAGTAACAACTTCCAAGACTCAAATATAAAATAAAAGTGCAGAAGTAAAATGATGGGTTGTCTCCCATAAGCGCTTTTCTTTAACGCCTTTCAGCTAGGCGCAGAAAGTGTGAATCAAGTAATATCAAGGGATGAAGCATCAACATCATTACCAGGGGTGTTGGGAGTTTCCTCAACAATGCATTGTATCTGGTCTATGTAAGTAACTCCTCTTTGTACGCTTTTAGGCTTACTATTCTCATCAAACAAATTTTCAGGAACAAGCCAAGCATAGTTATTTTCTAGAGCTTCATGCATTCCTAGGAGCTTACTAGTTATCGGTACTTTAATCTCCCCACCATCATTAACATTATTAGTGTACCTTATTATGTCCATGTCCATCTTTTTAAGTGTTCTTTTAAAATCAGTGAACAAACCAAGCCTCTTATGCTTAATAAAAACTTTTTCAGCTTCTTTAGCTATATCCTCAAATTCTCTAACAAGGACTTTTAAAACAAAATCTCTCTTTTCCCCCATCTCCATATCAGAAAGTGTAAGAAACATATATTGTATTATGGGATTGAGATTAACAAATCTAGTTTCCAACATGTGTACTAAACAGGCAGAAGCACTTTCATAAGTAGGAGCAACTTTTAATAATGGTATATCTTTAAAATCTTCATCCATACTAACATGGGTGAAAAATTGTTCTATATTATCTCTTCCAATGATAGACCCTCGTCCTACCGGTACATCTTTAAGAGTGAACTTAGGAGGAAACATGATGAAATAAACAAAAAGTAAATAAGATAAATGCAAGTAACTAATTTTTTTGTGTTTTTAATACGGAGAACGCAAACAAGATAGTAAATAAAGTAAAGCAAGTAACTAATTTTTTTGTATTTTTGATATAAAGAACTAACAAAGTAGTAAATAAAATAAAATAAAGCAAGACAAAAACAAAGTAAAGAGATTGGAAGTGGAAGACTCCCCTTGCAGCGTGTCTTGATCTCCCCGGCAACGGCGCCAGAAAAAGAGCTTGATAACGCGTAAAGCACACGTCCGTTGGGAACCCCAAGAGGAAGGTGTGATGCGTACAGCAGCAAGTTTTTCCTCAGTAAGAAACCAAGGTTATCGAACCAGTAGGATTCAAGAAGCACGTGAAGGTTGTTGGTGGCGGAGTGTAGTGCGGCGCAACACCAGGGATTCCGGCGCCAACGTGGAACCTGCACAACACAATCAAAGTACTTTGCCCCAACGTAACAGTGAGGTTGTCAATCTCACCGGCTTGCTGTAACAAAGGATTAAATGTATAGTGTGGAAGATGATGTTTGCGAAGAACAATAAGAACAAGTATTGCAGTAGATTGTATTCGATGTAAAGAATGGACCGGGGTCCACAGTTCACTAGTGGTGTCTCTCCAATAAGAAATAGCATGTTGGGTGAACAAATTATAGTTGGGCAATTGACAAATAAAGATGGCATGACAATGCACATACATATCATGATGAGTAGTGTGAAATTCAGTTGGGCATTACGACAAAGTACATAGACCGCTATCCAGCATGCATCTATGCCTAAAAAGTCCACCTTCGGGTTATCATCCGCACCCCTTCCAGTATTAAGTTGCAAACAACAGACAATTGCATTAAGTATGGTGCGTAATGTAATCAACACAAATATCCTTAGACAAAGCATTGATGTTTTATCCCTAGTGGCAACAGCACATCCACAACCTTAGAACTTTCTCACACCGTCCCATTAAATGGAGGCATGAACCCACTATCGAGCATAAATACTCCCTCTTGGAGTTACAAGTATCAACTTGGCCAGAGCCTCTACTAGCAACGGAGAGCATGCAAGATCTTAAACAACACATATATGATAGATTGATAATCAACATAACATAGTATTCCATATTCATCGGATCTCAACAAACGCAACATGTAGCATTACAAATAGATGATCTTGATCATGATAGGCAGCTCACAAGATCTAACAATGATAGCACAATGAGGAGAAGACGACCATCTAGCTACTGCTATGGACCCATAGTCGAGGGGTGAACTACTCACACATCACTCCGGAGGCGATCATGGCGATGAAGAGTCCTCCGGGAGATGATTCCCCTCTCCGGTAGGGTGCCGGCGGCGATCTCCTGAATCCCCCGAGATGGGATTGGCGGCGGCGACGTCTCTGGAAGGTTTTCCGTATCGTGGCTCTCGGTACTGGGGTATTCGCGACGAAGACTTTTTATAGGCGGAAGGGTAGGTTTAGGGGCCCACACAACAGGGTGGCGTGGGCCCCTCCTTGGCCGCGCCGCCTTAGTGTGGCGCCACTTCGTGGCCCCACTTCGTATCTCCTTCGGTCTTCTGAAAGCTTCGTGGAAAAATAAGACCCTGGGCGTTGATTTCGTCCAATTCCGAGAATATTTCCTTTGTAGGATTTCTGAAACCAAAAACAGCAGAAAACAGCAACTGGCTCTTCGGCATCTTGTCAATAGGTTAGTGCCGGAAAATGCATAAATATGACATAAAGTGTGTATAAAACATGTGAGTATCATCATAAAAGTAGCATGGAACATAAGAAATTATAGATACGTTTGGGACGTATCAATGATTAATATGAGATTTACTTAGGGCATTACGACAAAGTACATAGACCGCTATCCAGCATGCATCTATGCCTAAAAAGTCCACCTTCGGGTTAGCATCCGCACCCCTTCCAGTATTAAGTTGCAAACAACAGATAATTGCATTAAGTACGGTGCGTAATGTAAACAATACAAATATCCTTAGACAAAGCATCATTGTTTTATCCCTAGTAGCAACAGCACATCCATAACCTTAGAACTTTCTGTCACTGTCCCAGATTCAATGGAGGCATGAATCCACTATCGAGCATAAATACTCCCTCTTGGAGTTACAAGTATCAACTTGGCCAGAGCCTCTACTTGCAACGGAGAGCATGCAAGATCATAAACAACACATATATGATAGATCAATAATCAACTTGACATAGTATTCCATATTCATCGGATCCCAACAAACACAACATGTAGCATTACAAATAGATGATCTTGATCATGATAGGCAGCTCACAAGATCTAAACATGATAGCATAAGAGGAGAAGACAACCATTTAGCTACTGCTATGGACCCATATTCCAAGGATGAACTACTCACACACCAGTCCGGAGGCGATCATGGTGATGTAGAGTCCTCCGGGTGATGATTCCCCTTTCCGGCAGGGTGCCGAAGGCGATCTCCTGAATCCCCCGAGATGGGATTGGCGGCGGCGGCATCTCTGGAACTTTTCTCGTATCGTGGCTCTCGGTAATAGGGTTTTCGCGACGGAGGGAATAAATAGGCGAAGAGGCAGAGTCGGGAGGCGCACGAGGGGCCCACACCCTAGGGCGGCGCATGGCCGCGCCGCCAGGTGGTGTGGCCACCTCATGGCCCCACTCCGTATCTCCTTCGGTCTTCTGGAAAGCTCCGTGGAAAATAAGACCCTGGGCTTTTCTTTCGTCCAATTCCGAGAATATTTCCTGTGTAAGATTTCTGAAACCAAAAACAGCAAAAAACAGGAACTGACGCTTCGGCATCTTGTTAATAGGTTAGTGCCGGAAAATGCATATAAATGATATAAAGTGTATATAAAACATGTGAGTATTGTCATAAAACTAGCATGGAACATAAGAAATTATAGATACGTTTGAGACGTATCAATAGGCACACCCATGATGAAAGGCCTTCATCTGTCTGTCGGAGGCGGAGAGGAAGGGGGTCCAGGTCGTCGGGTCTGTGGGGAGTAAGTCGGGAGGAGGGGAAGTGCAGGCGATTGTGAAGTTTTTGGCCGACAAACCAGCGTTTGCTGAAGGGATGACGAATGAATTGGGACCTATCTGGTGCCCGATGAAAGGTATCACTTGCAAGGATCTGGGAGAAAACAAGTTTCTGATCACTTTCCACCAAGCATCGGGGAGGAAGAAGGCTGTAGATGGATTTTCGACAAGGAGTTGCTGATTCTGGAAGAGTTCGTGGAGACCAAAACCCTGGACGAATATGAGTTTGATAAGATCCTGATATGGGTTACGATCTACAAGATCCCACTAGGTATTATGAGTAAGAGAACAAGCAAGGATATTGGAGATCAAATTGGGAAATTCATGGAGGTAGATGGCGTGGAGAATGGTATGGCAATGGGACAGTATTTGAGAGTGAAAGTACGTATAAGCATCTCAAAGCCACTCATGAGGGGTACGATGGTGGAAGTTGATGACAAGGGTTCTGTTCGTTGCCTCGTTGGTGCCCTTTTCAATACAAATATCTCCTAGACTTCTGCTACATTTGTGGCATTATTGGGCATCGAGATAAGGAGTGTTCACTCAAACTTCATAGGTGAGAAGAACCGCAGTATGGGAGGTGGTTGAAGTGGGTGCCACATCGTTGAACAAACTTTGCTGATAGAACCAAATTCTGGGGTGACGGCGGCGGAAAGAAGCAAGCAAGTCTAGAATATGGTGGTGGTATGATGGGAAGTGATGCACCAACATGGAAAAAAGATAGTTCAAGCTCAAGAGAGAACCGGAGAAGCAAGGTGGGCGAGGAGAAGGAGGGTACAAACACCATGCAAATCCTGAATGGTAATGTGTCAACACGCAGGGAATGCTGCAGCTGGTGGATGATAAAAGAAGAACGTTAGAGCATCTCTAGCAGATACGGCATATCGGCCTGCAAACGCGGCAGTGGGACGATATGCGGTTTTCGGCGCTTTTTTGGGCCAAATCAGACCCCGCATTGGTGGTCTGGCCTGGATATTGGATCCAGGCCGCAACCCAAATCGCCAAAACGCCCGCATATATAGCGGTCGGCGAGGCGGATGGAGGCCAAACCCCATCCACTCCTCCACCTCTCCGCCTGCCGCCGACGAGCAATCCACCCCGCTCCAACATCAAATCAGCGCGCGCCGGCGATAGGCGGCATGGCCAATAGTAGGAAAAGTCTCATTAGTGGCGCACCAAAATACATATTTTGTGGCGCATGGATGGTGCGCCACAGAATCTTCGCCACAAAAATAAGAATTCTGTGACGCACCAGCCCATGCGCCACAGACTTCGGTGCGCCAGAGAAAGAGGTGCACCACAGAATTAGTGTTCAGTGCGCCACAGAATTTGCTCGTATTATACACAATTTTGTACTGCCTGCTACACACATACATGTTATATACAACAATATACATATATTATACAGATTATATACAGAAATATGCATATATAATATAAATAGCATGTACATTGCACATATATAATATAAACATCATCACATTACTTAGAGCCCGATCGAGATACATATATAGTGCAAGTGTCAAATGTTTTACATACAACTCTTAATTCATACAAATTTCACCATTTCGAGATACAAAGTGGTCTTCATCCGGTTCTTCCTTTGCTCCCTCCTCTCTCCCCACCAGGCTCGCTTGCATCGGGATCTTCATCCGGTTCCTCCTCTGATTATAATGGAAGAAAGAGCATATAATAAATAAATGTTTCGTACATTGTTGGTCAAAACAAATATTAACATTCATGGATGGCGTAAGTGAGACCAAGTCCGATGCACAAGAGATTGATATTTGTGCTATTTTACCAGGCTCACTTACGCCACCCCCGAGTGTACGGTGACCAACCATTTTAATCATCGGCGCTATCTTAAAGAAAGACCAAAATAAACGAATAAGTCCAACTCGAGCCTCATACATTGTTGGTCAAAATAAATATTAACATTCCGGGATGGAGTCAGTGAGGCCAGGTAGGATGCACAAGAGATTGATATTTGTGTCATCACACCAGCCTCACTGGCTCCACCCCAGAGTGTAAGAGTGACCAAACATTTTAATCATCGCCGAATAGTTTGTGGTGATGCCTCATACTTTGTTGGTCGAAACAAATATTAACATTTAGGGACGGTGTCAACGAGGCCATGTAGGATGCACAAGAGTTTGATATTTGTGCCATCACACTAGGCTCACTGGCACCGCCCCCAAGTATAGTGACCACAAAATTTAATCATCGGCACTAAAAATGGAAGAAATGCCAAAATAAACGAATAAGTCCAACTCAAATACGAGCCAAGTATCAACTAGATAGCATATGCCTCATACTTTGTTGGTCGAAACAAATATTAACATTCAGGGATGGGGTCAGTGAAGCCAAGTAGGATGCACAAGAGATTGATATTTATGCCATCACACCAGGTTCACTGGCCCCACCCCAGCGTGTACAAGTGACCAAACATTCTAATCATCGGCCAATGCAATTAAGAAGTGCCAACTCAAATAAGAGACAAGTAGCTACTATGAACTAAATGGAATGCTTCATACTTTGTTGGTCGAAACAAATATTAACATTCCGGGATGGTGTCAGCGAGACCAGGTAGGATGCACAAGAGATTGATATTTGTGCCATCACACCAGGCTCACTGGCGCCACCCCGGAATGTACAAGTGACCGAACATTCTAATCATCGGTATTCTGAAATACCAAAGCAAATGGAATGACAAGGGCCTCACACATTGTTGGTCGAAACAAATATTAACATTCAGAGAAGGGGTAAGCGAAGCCAAGTAGGATAAACAAGAGATTGATATTTGTTTCAAGTAGACATGTCATTCCAATCATATACCTTTCTTATTCCTATACTTTTCCTATCCTTTAAATCAAAAGAGCCCTAACTGTTGACACACTTCCTTGGTGACACCACCGTGGCAAATAGTACTAATCCTCACACTCTCTTAGTCTCTCTTGTTTCTCTCAACACAAGAACACACACGCACCCAGACTAGCCAAGGAAGCAGAAGGCTTTGCCAATACACACTTCCTTGGTGACACCACCGTGGCGACATTTTCACTTCTCTTCTCATTACCAAATAAACATGATTACATGACTTAAATAGGAATACGGCCAGAGCAACCCACTAAATGATTAGAATGTCGCCACGGTCAACAACAAGACATGATCGTTGTTCGTTTGGACAAGATGAGATGGCCATAGAAAACAGCTCCGAAAGAAAAACCATTCGGATAGCTCGGTGGGTATTTGATGTTACTAAAACCATTAAACAGGGGAACTTGACAGCACATGTAGGTGCCCTGGTTGGCCAGATCAGTTACTTTTGTTTTTGAAAGGGGGATAAAAGCTTTGCCCCAATCTATTAATTAAGTAGAGGAATGCCCAGTTAATTAACGGGAAACCGGGCGAAAAAACCGTTAAACAACACCACGAACCACAGATGCTAGCAACACCCACAACACCACCAACCACGAACGGCAGCAACACCTACAAATAACTCCTACAACCACAAACTTTCATACAAGAGAGGAGAATCATCCTTCAACCAACTGCGATCTCTTTTCTTGTGGCGCCACAATTCTTGCTTCTGCTCCTAAGGTAGTCTTTCACCTTCTGGATTTTGCCCCTCGAAGACTTCTCCTCTAGGAGGCAAGCAATCTCCTTGCTAGATCCATGGCCAGATCAGTTACATAACATGAACGTTTCGGTAAAGAGGTTGTTAGTAAATGGGCGTGGACAAGGAGAGCACACAGGAACATTAGTAAATGGGCGAGAACAATGAGAGCCCTGGGTTTTTTTTTTTTTAGAGGGCTGAGCCCTGGTTGGTTTAGCATTCCTCTATTCAACGTTTGGTTGTTGTAAATGGTAACTTGGAATCAAAGAAATGTATTTCCATTGCACTGCAGACACTAAGCTAGTTTAACTTACTGGTAGTGGATGCAGGCGGCGGCGCCGAGGGAGATGGCGCCGGTCCAGGTGGTGGCACCGAGGGCGAAGGCGCTGGCCCACGCCGTAGCGGGTTCTGCAGCTGGTGGCGGGGATGCGTCGAGCGAGGAGGCATGCGGCCGTCGTGGAGGAAGGAGGCGGCAGCGCGCTCCATCTAGGTCGGCCGTCGCGGGGGCAGGCGGCGGCAGTCGAGGCCGGCCGCCCTTCTCCGAGGGCTCGAGCTCGATCGGGCCACCCCCACCGCTGCGGTTCGACCCCGCCAACGAAAACGAAACTGAGTTTTTGGTGCCATGTACTCGCGACTTTACGGGCCGGCATTTAAGGATCTCCTAGAGTTGCTCTTAGAGCATCACACAGCTGCCATAGTTTGGTACTTTCTCCTACCACCAGCGACCTCTAATTTGACGCTCCAACGATCAAATTTATTTGAGAAGTCTAAATTTAAAAAAAAATGCGATGTCAAAACGCGATATTCTCCGGTACAACGGAGAGGAGATGCGATGTCAAAAATATCCTACAGGTACCGGAGGACATCACGTTTTAAAGTTGCATGCAGCATAAATTGGCATTGGCATGGCATTTTTTTCGAATTATGCACAAATTAGATAAACAAAATGCGATGAGGCATTATTATGTGACAATTTCAGCTGTCACGTAATAATGGATCATCCCTACTAAAGCAACGCAATGTTCTAAAGACTATATCAGTGCCCCGATTGTCCTAGAATAATTTGCATACCACATAGTATCAAATATAAATATTTTAATTAAAAAAATCTGACCACACTGGCTTAATACACAAATCACGCTCATCACAAAGTTCACGGATCTTCTTCAACTTACCCTTGTTTGCAACCCCAGCTCTTGAAGAGACCAAATAAGGTGTATTTCAACTTCTTTCTCCTCTTTGAGTTTTTTCCTTTTCATTCTCCCATATATTCTTCTCCTCTAGCAGCAAATTTCTCTCCTCCTTCATTTTACGCATCTTAATTTGGGAATACTCCTCGGTCCTCACACATCTTCAATTACGCATAGTTTTACTCCATAGCACGCTCCATAATAATATCCATATAATGATTTACATCTTCAACAAAGAGGATTGTTTTTTCTTCCAACTTGCTATTTTCTTCAATCGAATTCTCATACAAGCCCCATAGAGAGGTCAATATGCGTTGGCATGACAAAGACCATTGTGGATCAACCCAACCAGCAAACCCACAGTTGACACCATCCTACGATTTAGAATTGCACACGAATTTAAGCTAGTGATTAGTTTCACTAAATCGAATCAATGTAGCACACAACTACTCATTGATTTCTTGGAACACACATGGCATTGGCGTGCTATGTTCACCCCTTTGAAAGCAACGACCTTCTCAGGCACAAGGTGGGGGGGGGGGGGGGGGCACTCGGGGTCGGTATGGCCGGTCCATGCCGGATAGTCTCCAACTGAAAGTCCATGTCAGGGCAATACGAACCGGCCAAAATTAAGCTATGAACACAATTCCTAACCCCAAATTGTAGGCTTAATTGAATCACCGCTCTCTGGGAGGGGTTGAGAGAAAGGAGAACTCACATCACCGAGCCAAGAGTCGTTGGACGTCTCGCCATCGTTCCATCTCGGCATTCCTTCGATCGGCAGTGGTCTCTTCGATCCGGTGGTGGAGAAGTTATTGCGGCAGGACGCGCCAATGGCTCAAAAAGGCAGCGACTCGATGGGAGATGCAGCACAAGACGCCGAGGTATGGCGCGGTGATTTGGCGAGGCAATTTTAGAGGCGGCTTTGTGTGTTGAGCATAGACAATATGTCGTGGGAGAAGGAAATGGGGGAGACGAGAGCCCTACGCAGCTTTTTTGGTGTGCCCCATGTTGTCGGCGCCCCCCGTTCGACCCTCGAACCACGGGGCTAGCACGGGGTGACGGGCTTTTTTCAAGTTTCGATTCGCGCCGGCACGATTAGGGAGGCAACGATGGGTGGGGTTTTTGCCCAAACCCTCCAAAGGCGTTTGGGAGACCTTTGGGGGCTTCGGTGGTTCTTACGTTGAGCATATTTTATTGAACTCCAAATTCAAAGAACTCCAATAAAAGTAACAAATCAAATAAAATGGAAACATAGAACATTTTTTGTTGATTTTAGATTTTATCTTCATATACGTTGATAATGCCAAGACATGGAAGGTACGCTTGGAGCGATGTGAACCCTTACTACATTTTTTTTACCTTCCTGCGTGCTTTCCGTAGCCACAGCAGTCCGTAGGTCTAGATTTATTGAGCCATTCACAGGCTCTTGGCAATAGCACTGACCAGGTTAGGTTCACTCGAGCGAGCCACCCAAGACGTATAACTGGGCATGCACTCTTGGCACTGTTCAAAAGTTCCACCGAAAATTGATCATCGAATGGACCTGATAAGAGAGTCAAGAGTACTCTGCCCAAAATATATATGCATTTTCTCTCAAGAGTCAAGAGCTGATACTCCAATCCAATCTTTTTTTTTTGGCTCATACATTCCTATCTTCCCAGCTTGGATAGCTAAAATACCAGTGACCACCCTAATTTTGCATACGTTCCAAGCAGCCATTGACAGATCCAACTACATTGACATATTAACACACGCACCAAACTACACACAAGTAGACACAGGTTATTGGCGAGTTCCAGCAAAGGAAAGTATAACACATCCATTCCGAGCAGCACTCCGTCAGTAGGATACAAACTGAAGAAAAACATAAAAAAACTTTCATCACACACTGTCCCTAAGCATATTTGGAACAAGTTACCAATCCAGGTGCTAACTTAACTAAATATACACAGCTACATTTAACCATGGCCTCACCATGTCCAGGCATACATCAACAGAAACTTTCCTACATTTAGCATCGTCTTCCTGAAGAAAACAAAGAAGAAGAAGCCAACACATATTACGACAGGTCCAATGAGAGGTTGCCAAGATTAAATGCGAGGAACAGTCGATCAGCATACCATATAATGCTAGCCTCAGCTGGCATTGTGCGTCTGGTCATGCTCAATGAAGTCCATGGCCTGATCCTTGGACACCACATTGATGTAGCTCACTCTGTTCTTGTGTGTCACACCATAGATCTTGTCCGCGACTTTCAGGATCTCCGGCCTGAATGTAGTCGCTATGAACTGGGTGTCTGCCGAATCAGCCAGACGTCGGACCACGCCTAGAACAGGACTTAAGGAAAGCAGGCAGCAACAAGATTCAGATGGATGTTCTCAACAGCAGCTATATATATGCTACGGAGTACTTGATGAATACAGGCATCGTTGGGCATGCACCAGCTACAGACACTAGACCATGGGATGTATAACATGATGTCGTGGAGGATTTAATTCGTTGGAAAAACAAGCATATTGACAAGAGAAAGAAATATAAAAGGATACTTCCAACAGCCGTTCTGTACTGAGGATCCAGAGCAGCGTCAATCTCATCAAACAGGTAGAATGGAGCTGGATCACATCGTTGGATGGCGAAAATCAGCGTTAATGCCACCACTGTCTTCTGTCCTCCAGACAGTTGTTTCATGGACTGAGTTTCTCCCTTGCCAGTGAAGGAAACCTGAAACATCATTAAGAGCATGATTCTCCAGACAGACAGCCTTTAACAAATTTTGAGGAAAGATCAAACTGATCACCACACTAATTCAGCAAAAGTTTAATAGCATGGGAAAAGTTTTTCTGACAGGAAAACTTTGAAATAGCATCTGGGCATCATCTGAATTCCAATAATGAATTTACAAGTATCATATATGCATGGATACATAAAAGACCTCTGCAAAGAACACATGCCTTGACTTTCACACCAATATACTTCTCTATTCTCCCTTCAGGATCTGGTTCACGAGGTCCATCCTCATCATTGTCTTCATCGCCAGCATCACCATCCTACAGAAATGGAGAGAGTTTGCAAGTCAGAAGAGAACTTACCTTTAAGACAAACACATGTGCATGGTAACAAAAGGTGAATTCCAGCAACAACCAAAAGATAAAAATATATGATGTGTTCACTTGCAATTGAAACTGAGATAGCACGAGATTATTTGTTGAACTACAGAACAGTACAGATTTATAACATAATCTCATACTTGATGGGGATTTATGAAAATCAAAGAGACGGATAGAAATAAATTAACTGTCAGTGTTAGGACGATTCTGTATGTACCCCAACCAAGTGTAAATAGTGGATAAGGCTTGAAGTGCAAGAGAACCAAGGTCGGTGGTAAAGCTAGGAAAAAGAAACCTTTTTCTTCATCATAACCAGGTACCCGTGGCCACCTTGCACTAATTCAGCGAACACTTCACGGAAGTGCTTTGCAACTCCTTTAAATGTGCGTTCAATTGATTCATCCTTCCTCTGGTCTAAAACTGATATCAATTCCCTAATTTTCTGCAGCACCGATCAGTAAAGTTGATGATATTTCAGGCTTAGAATAATCAAAAGGGAAACAAGATGTATTGATCGAAAAGCTTACCTCATCACCAGCATCAAGTTCAGCCCGTCTTCTCTGTAGTTGTTCACGTTGTTCAGTGAAGTTCACATACTGGTCAAGAGCCTTTTGGTTGACATGACTAAATTGCTTCAACTGCTCATTGCAGTCATAAAGCAGCTTCTGTAGCTGCTTCTTGTTTTTCCTCTTGTACCTATATTATTGGCCAGAAATAATAAGCTAACAAATTATCAAAGTACCACCTTCTTTATCTGCTGAATACATATGAATCCTAGACAAACAGGTGTTGTGCGACTGAGTCACACAGTTTAGCAGCTTAAGAAATACGGAAACATACGCCTCAAATGCATCAGCAGGCAATGAGCCCAAATCTCGGATTTTCTTCATACACTCATCTTGTTTGGCTAGATACACGGTCCTACTGTTCATCAACTGTTCCAAGTCCTTCGCCCCATCTTGCACAGTCTGCTCCAACTTAGCTTCAAGAGCCTATAAATGTACACGTTACATAAGAAGTCAATAGCACTTCCATAAGTTGAACCCCAGAAAGGCAGTATAGCTATATAAGTTACCTTCAGATCATCCCTTTGTCGTTTCAGTTGCTCCATCTTTTTCGTGAAGTTATTAATAGCATCAACATTAGCTGCCAGAGGATTATCTAAGAGTTAAGGGACATCTCCATCTAGTATAACACAAATTAGTAAGATAGGTTAACGGATGCTTATATACCTTTCAGTACTGTAGTCGCCTCATCAAGAGTTCTCTTCGACTGTTTCAATTCTTGCTCTTTTGACTCGACTTCAACAGGCAAGGTTTTAGAATCTGCAGATGAAATGATTGCTTCCAGCTCTTTCTGACGCCTCATAAGATTAGTTGATAAATTAGTCTCCAGTTCTTCCTTTCTTGTTTCAATCTACATAAATGATGATAGTTTGTACTTTAGTTAGATCTATTAATAGCATCTAGGGAAAGACAAGCATGGTTACAAGATTTGCTGACAACCTCGATGCGACTGTTTTTACACGAGAGGAACTTCTCCTTCAATCCCGTGATTTCAGGATTCAATCGTGAAAGAAGATCTCTTTCTTCTAAAGTTAACTGGTCAATCAGTTCAGTTCCCATCTCATCATTCTTCATTGTGATGCCAGACTGGATTTGCTCAATTTGATTGCGGATGTTGTCAAGTGATTTTTCCTGCAAGGTAGAAAGAATATGACCACATTCCAGACACAATTACAGCATTGAGTACATGTCTACATGAGCAGCAAGACTTAGCATGCCAGCAAGGGGAATCTACCCCATGAGCAATGAAAAAAGGTAGAACTAAGTACCTTCTTTCCAAGGGCTTTCTCAAGTGCTCCCATCTGCTTCATTGCACTGGTAATATCAACTTTAAACTGTTCCAGCTCCGATTTGGCATGATCACGTTCAGCATCCATTTGCTGATGTTTGGTAATCAAATCCGTGATTTTTTTATCTATATGTATGAGAAGTTAAGAAAAATCTTGGATGTACAATACTAAATTTATTCTCTTGCAGATAACACTTAACATCTAGAGAAGTTATCATATTTTCATCACATGTTCAATTATTTAGGACTTGAAGACAAACAAACAAGCAGCTGGATGTCAGGAGTAACTGTTAAAATTTGATTCAAAATAACTACGTTCAACTGGTAAGCGAATAAGCATGCATCAGTGTGCTTCGATCAATAGTAGTGTGATACTGCGGCATAGATCCCAAATCATTCCCACATAATTCTGCAAGCATTCAACCTACATCTTGTGCATACTTCTTTCTAAGCAGATAGTAACAACAATGAGTTATGATGCAAAGCAAGGAATCTGAAATTTAAGTGTAGAATGTAAAACCTAAACCACCTGTCCACCGGGCCTGTGGCAAGAAGCACTAGCATGTGTATTTTAGCTACTGTCAGCAGAAAAAGAACAAAACATGAGGTCATGCACTAGCCTCATACAAGGGAAACAAAATCAATGAACCAAAGCAGGATATCTTTTAGCTTTTTCCCCACGTTCTCTAAATGTGCCGTCTTTTTCTCAATTTCTGTTTTATTGTCCCTGATTATTTTTACGAACTTCAGTCTTGAGCGTCTAGAGTCATAGAAACCTCCTGTCATGCCACCTTTTCTTGCTACTTGATCACCTGAGGATAAACCCAATGTCAATTTATATGTTAAAATGATAATGATAATGGCAGCAGAAGAGCCGGATTCAGGGCTACCATCAAGTGTGATGCAATCTAGACTATTGCTGCGTGCAACTCTGGTCGCAGTTTCCAGGTCTCGGCATATAACTGTCCTACCAAAAACCTAACAGAAAGAATTCAAAGTTAGACAAAAAAAAAAGTAAGTGTGTGAAGGCAGAAAGAACAAAATATAACTTGTGAAAGAGAAGTTATTGAAGAAAACTAGCTTAGTTGCTTCAAGAAGGGAGGCTATTTATCTGGATGAGAAAGGGTACCCAATAAGTACATAAAAATGGCAGGAACCCTCTATAAAAGTGCATTAGAAGGTAAAACATGCATGAATGGGATCATGAGAAAGAGAGGACCAGTATATCTCATTAACACAACTGAACGCCTTATTTTTGTAATTTCTTTACAAGTCTCAAACATGGCAGCCAACTGGGAGCTGAAGATAAATAAGAATGGAACTTCTGTTGCACGTACATGAACTGATAATCTCATACAGCATCAGAGAAGGATATTTATATACACTATTACATAATTTGTCATGGCATTTGTAACTCGGAGTGATTTTTCTGAGTGTCAACACTCCAAGCAAACAAAGGTGAGATGGATACATGCAACAGTACGAAGCGATGATAATGAAAAAGGCGACATTGGTATTTGGTAATGCAGATGAAGGGTAAGATTGATCAGAACAGAGCCTGAACTAAATTGGCCATGGTATCCCAATAAAAGATGTAGACATTAAAGGAAACTTTGAATGACACCTGTTCAAAAGCACGACGGTGATCAGGACGAAACTTCAACTTCTTTAACAATGGAACAAAATCAGAACTCTGTGGAACATTGACGTTCGGAGCATGCACTCTATTCAGTGGTATGAAAGTCACCCTTCCACCTTTTTCTCGCGTCAATACCTGAATTATCTTTGTTGATATATCATCATTTTCAACCACCACATGGAACAAGCTTCACATCAGAAGAGAAAGGGTTATTCAACAACAACAAAGGTGAAATAAAGGGGAAAGGCATCAAGACAAAAAGACAGCTTAAGACCTATTTGCAGCAGTGACCTCCACAGCCGTAAAAAACTTCTCTTCACAGTCAACCAGTTCTAACACTGGACCAAAAACGCCTGCAATATTATGGTCCCTGATGATTCTGCTAACAGAATTGAGTCCTCTCCTGATATCCTGATGAAGATAACAAAATTAGAAGGAAACAGGATTAGTACCTGATGAAGATAACAAAATTAGAAGGAAACAGGATTAGTACCATTTAAAGATACCTTTAAGAAGTCCTTAAAGAGAAAGAAATGCTATAGCATGAGACACGCATCAATATTTAAAAGGAGAAGGCTTAGCAATTGCAAAATCAGGTTTGGGCTACTATATACAACAAAATCCATGTAAGTCTGGTGTTACTTGCGACAATAATCAAAAGCTGGACAGGACTGGAGTAAACCCATAACAAGTTATCTTTAAATTATTAAATGTATAGACAAATACACCCCAACTATTCTATTTACAACCCTTGTTGCTATTCCCTCCAAGGCTCCAACTCATCAAATTGTTCTGCTCCTTACCAGTTACCACAACCAAGCATGTTCCTTCTTGAAATACTACATATACTCCTTTTACTTGCCATTTTAGAAGTCAACACAGTTTAGACTTTCCAATACAGATCTTTGACAATGGGTTTTTAGTAAAACTATTTAAAATAGGTGTATGTTCACTAGTTCCCTCAACTCCTGCCGGCCTTCAAAAAAAACCTCAACTGCAGAACTCAGACTACAACCTCTGACTCACAATCAAATGATTTCAAAAGGTTGATGTATAACACTAAAAATATGTAACCATACTCAGAATCCATATTTTTAATTACAACTGAGGGTTATATTTAATGTTATTCTACATAATATTCACCCAGGTTTTATATATGATATCCTGACAATATAACCATTACAACTGCATAACATTTCAAGGTACAAGATATCATCATGACCTGTATCGATTTGTTGCACAAGTTATATGCACAACTATCAGTGCACATTCAATGTTATCAACGTCAGAGAAGGTGTGAACAGTCATTACAAATCACAAAAGATAGTACTGTTCAACAACCGGAGGTCTTTGTTCATATTTTTTTGTATATCATGAAACAGCTTCACTAAGAATGGCTCGTCAGAGCAAATCAGTAAACACATCATTATACCACGTCCCCAAGAATCAGGCCAAGCAGGAAAAATCAAGAAAATATTTCATCAAAACAACCAGGAAATGCAGAGTCAAACTAATGAGTATCATTTTTATATAATGCACTATCATGTCAAGTAATCATTCACAGGTGCATATCTAAGATGCAATGTGCAAGTATCTACATAGGAATAGGAATGGAAATTCTTGGAAAGTAATACGTCAGTAGCAGTCAGTACTATTAACAAAAGAAAATGTAGACACTGAAACAAATTTCATACCCCAGGTGTTGCATGGTCCAAACTCTTCTGTGCCTTGACAAGATCACCCTTTAGCCCATTGATTTCAGCTGTCACACTATTTTCCTCCTTCCAAAATGATCTGTGACATTAAGTATATAAAGTCTAAAGATACACATCTTCGATCAAGTCACAAGAAAAGGTTACGAATGCTAAGAAATGTGCATACTTTCTTTCATCTTGAAGTGCATTTTTCTGCTTCATAAAGTCATTGTGATCCTTTTGCTTGTTTGCGAGAGCAGCCTCTAACTTGCTTGATTCGCTTTTCCGGGACTCAATGTAGTTCGTCAAGTTATTAATTTCATCTTTAAGCTTCTGAATTTCATCTTGAAGTAAGCTTTCCTGTCATAAAAGAAAAAAATGTAGCACACAGATCAGCTATGCATTGTGACAACTAATAAAAATATAAATGTATGGTCATATCTTGACTTGTGGCACTAAACTTGTGTACATCATAGCATAACATAACATAATACGAACTGGATCAAACTACTACCTCCGATTCAAAACCAAAATGTAACTCATTTTATAATTTCACCAGTAAGACGTTTCTAAATTTGACCATCTATAGATTAATATCATTCAAAATTCAAATTTAGATTAGTAGATTGATCATGAATTGTATTTTTACAATTTATAATTATTTTTATACAAGGCAACATATTTCCACAGAAATAGATGGTCAAAGTACCATGTTGAAGACTGTCATGTAAGTAATGTACGGTTTAGTGCATGTTCAAGCAAAGCCAAGTAATGAGAAGAGTGGCACATCAAAACAAAGTTCCAGAATGAAATCTGAAGTAGAGAAGAGGTCACTGGTTTAATACCTGCTTTCTATTTGACAAAAGTACACGCTCAAGATCATGGATTTCTTTCCTAAGCCACTCATCTCTGGCAGCCTCATTCTTAAATTGAGTTGCCCTCCCCTGCTTTTGGTACAATATACTCAGCCGCTTCTCACGGTCCATTATGCTATACCCACAAAATGAATGTGTCAACGGAAATACCTATTGACAAGTAAAAAATCATATACTATATGTTACCTTTTCGATATCTCTTCCTCTTCTTTCAATTTGGCCGCGTGCACCCTACTAATTTGAGCCAATTCAGATTTTGACTTTTCACTTTCTTTCTTCATGCTATGCAAATCCCTTATGGCTTCATCCTAACAATAGAATCTTGTAAATGCGGGAACGAACAAAAATTACTCAAAATCATGAGAATCTCAAACATGGGGTACCTTTGCTCGTTTTTCACTCGAAATTCTGTCTTTTATATCTCTCAGATCAAGTTCAATCTGAGAGACTACCTTTAGTGCCTCAGTACGCTTCTTCTCTGCATCGTCCTTTTCAGACCTGGTTTCAGTAATCCCTTTTGTAGAGACTTTTATTTCTTTATCAAAACTCTTGACCTTCTCACGTAAATCTACCACTTCATTGTCAGCATTCGACATCCTTTCAGAAATTTTTCTTCGATTATCATCCATCTAACAAGAAACAAATCAAATAAAGTGAATAAAGTGAATAGAATAAGCATTACAGGATACACTGATACAGCAGGATCAATGATAAAATATTACTCCCTCCGTTCCTTTCTATAGTGCCTATAGATTTTTGACACGGAAATTAGCGCAAGAGTATTTTTTGCACAAGACCCCGTGGCTAAACGATTTGAGATCAGACTAAAATTAGGGAAATCAATAACTTCCTAACTTATCATAACAAATCCCACAAATCTGTCTGGTTGACTCTCCATATATGTGCAATCAGGTTTAATTAAGGAAAAAAAAATTGCTTCCTAAATCTAAGCAATCCTTGGGGCCATGCATTAGGAATCTCAATTAATTGTTTCCTGTTTTGTATGGATTTTCTTTCATGCATGTCGTGTGGGAGTTAACCGGTGGAGGGGGTAATTGAAAAAAGCCAAGCTACAGCGTTATATTATGAAACAAATGCCAAAAATTTATAGGCACTATAGAAAGGAACGGAGGGAGTAATATTAATTTTGGAGAATAATGCCTTGCACAGTTGCTAGAACCCAAGGAGTTGACATGCAAGGAGATATAGCATATATTATGGCATAACAATAGAATGTTTACAAGAATGTATGTATGGTGAAGCATCTTACAGTCTTATAGGCATGTTACTGGAGAAAATACGGGCAATGTTAAGGAAATAGAGGATAGAACAGTGCAAATAAAAATCACTCAACTGCACGGTCTAAAAGGTAAGGGGAAAACCAATTCGCATCAACTCACAGGAAATCTACTAACAAGGCTACGTAGCACGAAGGGCCTGTTTGGTTCCTAGCCACACTTTGCCAAGCCTAAGTTGGGCAAGTGTAGCAGCCACAAAAGTGTGGCTGAAAATTGGAAACCACAAAGTGTGGCAAAACTTGGCAAAGATTTCACTGTATGACAGGCGGACCATATGGATGCTAAAAGTGTGGCATTGGCAAAAGATTTCACTATATGACAGGTTGGTCATATGGATGATAAGTGTGGCAATTCTAAAGTATGGCAGGACCAAACTGCCAAACTTTGGTTTGACAAAGTGTGGCGTATGAAATAACAATTTTTACTACTTCAAATAAAAACAGAGATGTTGCTCAAGAAATAGAAATGAACTTACCAAACTACTTACACCAATCAAATAATGGAACAAATATTTTAGATATAGTGTGCTTAGTGGCGTAAAAGGAAGATGCAGAACAGGAAAGTATGCTTTCAGAAAACATTTCTAGTTTTCTAAACTCAGTTTTTTGAGTCTTGATGAGGGGCAACAAGCACCGGAAGGCTTTTCCAGCAGAGTCGAAGACAATTAAATGATACTCAGATGTTCAACTGAGTGGGCAATGTATGGTTTGTTCATCAAAACTCAGCTCAAGGCATTCACTCATTAAGCCGGAATAGAAGTTGTCCAATATCCGAAGTAAACATATGTAACAAAAGGGCAGACCTTACCGAGGCTAATTCATTTCTAGCATCATTTAGTTCATGGTCCAATATAGTATATTCAAGTGATCTTCTTTGTTTGTCCAGCTGCTGGTACTTCTTGAGTTCTTCCTTCTCTTCATCAAGTTCTCTCAGTCGGTCCTCCAGATAGCGGACAACTTGATCAATCTGCTTCCTTTTATTGGCTGTTAATGAAGTTAATGAACACCTCAGCAGGACACTTAGAAACATTATAGATATATAATTTCGGTAATTCAAACTTGCCTGTTTCTTGCATTATTTTCAAGCTTTCCCGGCGTCTATCTTCGTAAACACGTGTACCACCAATCTCTTTGAGAAGATCCAGTCGTTCAGAATCTTTCATTAGAGTAAGGGATGCAATCTACACATGAAAAAACTGTTAATATTATATCTGAATAAATCATGGGAACAATCAGATGAATATTTATTACCTTCCCCTGCTGGACAACATAGTATGGATTAGAGCGAGAGAAACCAGCACTCTCCAGTAGATTCATGACTTCAGTTTTACTGAACATAATAGCATGAAAGGTGGACCTGAGCAAGCAACAAGATACAACACAAGTTTACTGGTTTAGGGCATAAGCCAACATACCTGACATGTTTCCCATCCAAGTAGTATTCATCCTTCTTTGAAGCAACCGTCCTTCGCAAGCGTACCTCTTCTTTATCAACCTGCAGCAAAATTTAAATTTTAGATGACTTGCTGCAAAATTAGGTGTTGATGTGTTGCTCTGGACATACTGTACAAGTGGAGCAAGTTAGTACTCCCAATGATATGCACACACTCATATGGATTATGTAGGTATTGATACTTTTGCCAGTGAAATATGCAGCTTGAGAATCAAGTAGATAAATTTGATCAAATAAACTAGCACTGAACAAGAACTTACTGGAATACGGTTGTCTGAATTATCAAACACTATCTCAACAAAAGCAGATACAACTGAGTGTCCAGCACCTTCCTGGCAATGGTCATGAATTAGTATCAAACACCAGTAAGATATATCAAGTACTGAGATTGATAAAAGAAAAATAAGGCATACATGGAGAAGAGCTCCCCTATCCTCACTGCGCAGATTTTGAAACATGTCGCTCAGGACAAAGCGTATAGCTGGAGCATTTAGCATGAACAAATTAGGATGAAAGTAGCGTACAAGCGTCAGTAAGCATCAGAAAGAATAGTAGCAGAGTCGCATGCTTTGTAATATTACCATGGAAAAAGTTTGATTTGCCCGATCCATTTGCGCCAACTGTGACAAACAGTTAGTTAAATCCATGTTAGTAGATTACAAGCACAAAATTACGCGATGTGGGACTTCTATGATAGGGCAATAAATTTGATACTTAAGTACTTAACCAATACTATTTCATAAGGAAAGACTGGAAATCACTAGCATCCAAGCCAACAATTAAGCCACAATAGAGTAAAAGGATTTAACCAAAAGCGGACATTTCATATTCGAACGTGTACGCAACGGGTATGAAAACTTAAGAGAACATTGCTAAGAGTCAGAGTAAACAACTGAACAGATGACTCGAGTCTTGGATCTAGTGTTCATCATCACTACAACTCAGCGATTAGGCACCTACATAAGGATTATCAGGTGCAGGCCCCTTAGAGATGCAGGGGGTTGATTGACAGGCTGGCAGTGACAACTGACAGCACCGTAAGCTAGCCATGCAATCGAGAACCTCGGTACTTCATTACAAGGGGAATAGTAGATTACCAACTACGTTAACTTTGGGGCTGAAAGGCTCCGTCGACGTCTCCTCCCTGTAGCTTTTAAAGCCTTCGATTACAACCTGCAAAAGAGAGCGAACACGTCGTCAAGAGGAAGCAGTGGCATGAATCAAAACCGAAAGGGGTGATGTTACTCCGAAAGCTAGCACGGGTTACCTTCTTGATGTACATGGTTGCGACGGCGGGGAGAAGTTCACGCCACCATCAAACCCTGCAAAAACAGAGGAAGGTAGGCCGGTCGTGAATCAGCAGGGCGAAACAGAACTCTACGCGCACGCCGGCGGCAGACGCGCCGCGCTGAACCAGGTGGAGCTTCGGCGGTTCAAGCTTGCAAGCAGGCTTGGAACGAGACCAAGGTGCCCCGTAAATCAAGCGCTGAGCCGAACGATGCTGCGCGGACCGTTTATCCCAGGGTATGTATGTATGTACACAGCGCACGGTTCCTTCCAGATGTGAAGGGATCTCTCAAATCTGACGAACCGAGCGGCGACCACCCTAGTGCAAATAACCCCTACAGTTAGAGGAAGCAGCAGAGCGCATCCTACTGTGCATCCTAGTGCGCACCGGCGCGATTTGGTTGGTCCAGGAACCCTAACCCGAGAAGCGCAGCAAAGCACGAGTCCGCCTGCTGCCAATTTCAACGACAAACTCGTGACGAAGTGAGCTAGGGTTTAGGGCCGTGGCGGCCCAGTCTGACGACGCACCCGGCAGCAAGTCGCCGTCGGGGAGAGGGGGGTTGTGGCCGTGGGACCGGGAACCCTAGCCCAGCCCCGCTCAGGCGCGCGCGCAGCTGGGGGAGGTGGGAGAGGGAACCCTAGAACCTAGGACCTCGAGGTGAAGCCCGGCCACGCATCCATGGCGCGCGCGCGCGCGCGAGCCACGGGCGGAGTGGAAGCAACTGGTAGTGCCGAGTAGGTGGAGGCGAGATTTACCTTGCGGGAAATGGCGAGAGCGGAGCTTCCGCTGGAGCGGAGCGGAGCGAGAGGGAGAAGAAGAAGAGAGTCCAAGGGGAGTCGCGCTTGTGCACGAGTGTTGGCCTTCGTCTGTCTTTCGTGGAGAGCGTGGTTTTGTTCGGGCCGGGCCGGGCCGGGCCGTATTGGGTAGGTAGCGCGTTCGACCAACTATGGAAAAAAAAAACAGAGCAGATCGGCACGCAAGTGCCATCACGTTTCTACATCACGATGGTATGGACGGGACGGGACTCCACAGTTCGGCAGCTTTGCTGGCCAGCTCGTCTCTTCCTCGCATCTCCAACAGGCGCGTACCGCGGCCCGCTAAATCTCCGATTGTGCGCGCTGTAAACCAATAGCGCGCGCGGTGCCGATTTTTCCTCCGCCAGGCGCGGTAAAATGCAGCGCGTGCGCGGGCTGGAAAAATGGTGCTCCGACAGGCGCGGTAAAATACAGCGCGCGCGGGCGCGGAAAACAGATTTCTACACTATTTTGCATTCACAAAGATCAAATAAACACACATAAATCATGAAACAAATGACACGAAGTGCAACAACATCACGTAGTTCAACAACGACACAACAAAATGACGTAGTTCAACAATGACACACCACATATGGTTCAAATGGACAAAGTGGAACACATAATGCATATCTCACAAATGCATATCACACTTCCGCACTTTCCAAGTCAACACATTCTTCTTCCTCCTCGTCATCTTGGGTTGAAGTAGGAATAGTAGCATTCATGGAAGACACGAAGCCTCCCGATGGTGCTCCCATACTCCCATACACACCACTCACCGAGCCTCCCATGGTCCCTCCAAACACTCCTCCATAGCTTGGTCCTCCCATGCCGGCCATGCCTCCATAGCCTCACATGCCGGCCAGGCCTCCCATGCCGGCCATGCCTCCATGGTGGGCATGGGCATGCTTCCCATGTCGGCCATGCCTCCCATGGTGGGCATGGGCATGCTTCCCATGCCCGCCATGCCTCCCATGCCTCCTCCAAACGTCGGCATGCCTCCTCCAAACATGCCTCCTCCAAACGTTGGGTTGCCGCCGTCGGCACCGACGCTAGGGTTTGGCGGCGGCGCGGCGGAAGTGGCGGCGGCGGAGGGTGCGACAGAGTAGGGAGGGGTCGGCGGGTTGCCGGAGGGGTCGTCCATCGTCGGGATCGCCGGCGGCGCGCGGAGACCACGGATTGGGCGCTCGGAGTAGCGACGCGGAAGGAGGAAGTTTCAGCGCGGGGGATTTTTCGCGCTTGGACGAGCGATGCCGCGCGCTGTAGCCGACGCGCCAGATATGCTGCTCCCTTTTGTGCAAAACGCTGTGCGCCCTAAATTTTTTACAGCGCCGCGCCGGTTACCGCGCCTGCTGGAGCGCCGCATTTCCTCCCGCGCGCGCTATATCGGACGTTTTTATGCCGCGCGGCCTATATAGCGCGCCTGTTGGAGATGCTCTCATCGTCTACTAGGTTTTCTCTACCAGATAACCAGGAAAAACCTCCTCTTACAAAGCCCGTTATCCTTCATCGGTCGGCATCCTAGATAGGTCATAGGACGCCGCCACATCAAATGTGGTGAATCAGTCGACAACGACACCTCGATCTCTCTTATCTTTGCATTAGTAGCCGAGATGTTACGAAAATGAAAGAAATGGTGTATACACCAGAATGATTATTGTGCGTCGGTTAGAGAAACCATCGAGAGAGAAAAACGCTATTGTAGCATTGTTGTGTGGTGCAATTGTTGTGTGGTGCCGGTATACTTACGCTTAACCAGACATTTCTAAAGTGTGTCACCATAATTTGGTGGATGAGTATGTTTTTCTTCCTGCAATGTTTCGACAAAGGTGTTCCTACAGTTAGGGGGTGTTTGTTTGGGCTTCCTATGGCTTTCCAGTGAAAAAAGCCGACCGAACGAACCAAACGGAGTGGTTGCGCGTTGGGCTTTGCCGAAGCCACCGAGTCGAATAGGCAAACTAGAAAAAGCATCTGGGGAGGTGCTTCCCGCGGCTTTTGTCTCGCGACCGAAACGCTCTGTGTGTTTGGACATGTCATTTGAAGATATTACCAGCAAACTGCCACTCCCCGTGGATCCAAAGCCTCCGAAAATATCTCCCAGATATCCATCTCGACCCAAAAAAAAGAGACTGAAACGGTATCCCCGCCCGAGCGACGACCCACGCTTCGCTCGTCGCGCCGGAGCTCCTCCACGCCGCCGGAGGTCCTCCATGCCAGACGTTCTCCCCACCACCGGAGCTTCTCCCCGCCGCACCTCCTCCCACCGCCGAGCTCCTCCCCACCCGACGCCCGTCGTTCCAGATCGAAGGGTAGCCCAAATCGTCGCCGCCGTACTGCTCGACCCGCCCATGCCGGCTCCTCCGCCGCCTTCCTCGTCCCCGGCAACCCCTACATCGTTGTTCTTTGGTTCTTTGTGGCCGCTTGTACCCGCTAGAGAAATACTACCAGGTCCGAGTTCAGTTTCCCCACTGACCGTAGCAGTTGTTGATGAAAGGATCGTATGCCGCACCTAGAGGGGGGGTGAATAGGTGCTAACCAATTTTTAGTTCTTTTTCAATTTAGGCTTGACACAAAGGTAAATTCTCTAGATATGCAACTAATTGAATTTACCTATATGACAAGGTAATCAACTAAGCAAGATATAGCTACGCAATATAAGAGATAGAATAGGATAGAGGTATCTATATATAAAACATGTACCACTGAAACAAACATTAGTGTATCACATTGTTGGCGTCCGAAACCCACCGGCGAGCAACGGCTGGCAACACGAAGAGCCGGGAACAACCTAGGGCTGCGGCTGGCCCTGGTCCCTCCGAGCGACGGCCCGCAAAGCTCCTGGTACACACGTCCCGATGCTGGTGCAAGGGCGTGCCACCTGACCTATACCTGGTCAGGAAGGTGATGGATTTGCTTCGCTTAGTTTTCTGCATGGCATACACGTAAATATTAAATACGAGCCTCGATCGGCTCTCAGGTTGTCCTGTGAATCGGCTCAAGGAGCCGATCCACCCATGGTTCGTATGAGGTCTACGATCATGGTGTTCCTGCTTGATCAATATAAAGCTAAAACGACCTACGACGATTTAGGGTTTTCACCACATAATCGGAACGTCCTACGCGTGATTGAGCACAGCGACCACGCACGGTGATAATAAACCAACCCTAGACAAGGCCTAAAAACCAACACGAAGTTGATCCCCGGAACGTCTTGTCTAGGGCTAGCAAACTATACCCTACGTGCTACTGGATCCTTCAACCCGTTTGCAAGGCCTAACTATGCAGATATTAAACTAATCCTTGAAGAACAAGGAGCAATCATAACAGATCGGATCTACTAAACATGGATCAAGCAAGGTGCCGCCCCTACGCCTAAGATAGGTGTAAGGGTGGCTAGACGTCTAAGGGTTGCATGGACAAAAGCATGTATCGCGGTAAAACAATGCTAACCCTAACACATCTGCGATAACTACGTTGCTCGCCATCAACAAGGCTTCAGCACGAGCAACGCATGAACGACGAATAAACATATACTGCCTAGATCGCAAGATGCGATCTAGGCAGCATGATGCTTACCCGGAAGAAACCCTCGAAACAAAGGGGTTGGCGATGCGCCTAGATTGGTTTGTGATGAACGTGATTGTTGTTTTTCTCAATAACCCAAGATACATATTTATAGTCTGTATACTTTCTAACGTGGGAATAATCCCAACCGTGCACGAGCCAAACTCTAACTAACCGACACGTATCCTACTATGCTTACAGATACAAGGGCAAATTAGCCCAAACTTCGTGTACAAGGCCGCTTCATGTATATCTTCCATGTATATTCTTTAAGCCCATCTTAATTACGGCCCACCTCTGATCCGGTCAAATTCTGGTGATAACACATGCCCCCCTGGTTTTGGAATTGATAATTCCAAAATCACTCTGCTTTTCCTTCGTCGGGTCATGTCGTGGCAGGGCAAAACCGTCGCAGTATCCTTCATCATGATGCCTTGCCTTCTCAACTTCTCCGCGTGATTTGACCGTTGTTTTTTTATTTCTTTGGGCACCACCTCCTCGGAAACTGCTGTGGCATTGAATCTTCACTATATCCCCTTTTATTTAACCGCTCCAAACAATTTCGCCACTTCATCCCCTTGCTCTGTTCTGGCCATCGGCACCAAGAAACCCCAATCTTAGAGCAATGTCTTCCTCCTCTTCCTCCTCCGCCTCGTCGGATCTCTCCTCCCAGTCCTTCTCCTCCTCCTCCTCCTCCTCCCGCGAACCCACACCAGAGTGGGATCCGATGGCGGCTCAGATGGCGGCGCACGACGAGCGCGTCCCAGAGGAGTGGGACCAGGAGGACCACGCCTCCTCCGTCTGGTCCGAGGACGACAAGTCCTTGACCAGCGGAGAGGAAGAGCTCCAGTTCCTCACCGATGGGGAACTGGAATCGGAGAACGAGGACGACTCGTTCTCCTGGGACGATTACACCTCCTCCGAGGAAGAGGAGGAGGAAGACGACGACGACGACTCCCTCGAGGATTACCCACCGGCGAAGCGTTTCCGCGCCGGGTCAGACGACGACGACGACGACGACGATGATGAAGATGATGAGGCCCCCACTGGGGGCCGCTGGAGCAGTGACGAGGAGCCCGCCGGCAGCAGCGCCGACGAGAGCTCCGACGACGACGAGGGCAGCGACGGCCCGTAGAGTAGGGTCTACTAGTATAGGTCTAGTAGTAGTAGCAGATTGGTCAATAGACCTTTCTTTTGTTCTTCCTCCCTTGAGCAATCGGCTCTTTCTTTGTAAGAAATCCTCTTATTAATGAAGAAAATATTCCCCTATTAATTTTTGCTCTCTTGCCAATTTTGCCGATTGTCAAACGAAGTCGCTGCACAAAGAGCCGATGGCAGGGCATCGGCTTGCATCATAAACACGATTTAAGGCCAAACCGGTTGCCTATTCATGCAGTCAAACAGATCTTATCCGTGTCTACGCCATTCTCAAATTTCAAACGCGCAGATTCAACTCCTCACCAGATTCAATGGGAAAATCATCTCAAAAGCTATGGATTCTGGCTTGAAACTGACCTGTTAACCTGCTCAATTGAGCTTGTTTTGTCTCGAGTCGATGGCTATGCATCGGCTTTCTCATTATTCTAAAGTCGATGTCCGTGCATCGGCTGTACTGGTATCCATATTTCTCAAGTCGATGTCTGCGCATCGGCTGTGATTTGTATATAAAAAAAAAAATTTACCGGCCGATTTTATGAATCGGCCCCCATGTTTTACTGCCCATCGTCCCACATGCTTGGGAAATACTTCTTGAGGTGCTGACCATTGACAATTCTTTGGGAACTTAGCGCCGTCCAGTTTGCTCCAAAGCATGTATGCATTACCCTTCAAAACCTGGACGACTTTGTATGGACCGTGCCAATTAGGAGACCATTTGCCATATGCTTTATCCTTGGTTCCTAATGGCAACACTGCTTCCCATACTAGATCACCAACTTGAAACTCCTTTGGTCTCACCTTCTTATTGTATGCACGAGCTACCCTGGCTTTGTTCTCTTTAATCTTCTCCAACGACCAAAGTCTCAGTTCCGTTGCATCCTCAATAGTATCACTCATCGTAGCTGCATATTCTTCGATTTGTCGGGTCATTACGAAACGTGACACGTCTCGATCCAGCCGTAATTTCCCAAGGCAATACGGCTTCCTGCCCATAGACGAGCTGGTATGGCGAAGTTTTTATAGCTCCATGGCATGACATGCGATAGGCCCACAAAGCTTCTGACAATGTTTCATGCCAAACCCTAGGGTTCTCGTCAATTTTCCTCTTAATCAGCTTGATCAGGCTCTGATTTGACGCCTCAGCTTGCCCGTTGGCTTGAGCATAGTATGGAGATGATCGGATCAGCTTAATTCCCATCTCATCACAGAATTTTCTGAATTCTTTAGAGATGAAGACCGAACCTCCATCGGTCGTGATGGTTTGAGGAATCCCGAACCTATGAATGACGTGTTCTTTCACAAATTTGATAACATCTTCGATTTTACCTTCTTCATAGGGACGGCCTCCACCCATTTGGTGAAGTAATCTGAATGGCCGGGATCCACTCGTGGCCTTTGCTCGACGAGGATGGATTTTGCCGATCATATCCATGCCCCAACCTCGGAATGGCCAAGGCTTGATGATGGGATGCATTGCTGATGCGGGTACCATCTGAATCTTCCCGAACATCTGACACGCTTGGCATCCCTTGTAGTACTTGAAGCAATCCTCAAGCATGGTGGGCCAATAAAACCACGATCGCTCGATCAGCCACTTCATCTTATGAGCCGATTGGTGAGTTCCACAGCGCCTTCATGCACCTCATGTAAGAGCCGATTAGACTCAGTTGGTCCCAGGCATTTGAGTAGTAACCCTTCCAACGTCCTGTAGAACATGTCATCTCCTATAAGGACATATTTCATAGCCTTGTATCTTATCCGTTTAGGTGCCCCCGAGCCGAATCCTTCAAGTAATTGAAGATATCGGCTCTCCAGTCATCCTGTTCTAGGAACTGCACCTGAACTTCTGACCCGTCTGTTATGTCCTTATAACCTGACGCCATCTATGCGAGGTCATTGGCCTCGGTATTTTGAGATCTTGGGACCCAATTGAAGTTGATGTACCGAAATTTGGTCATCAGCTCGCGGCATTCCATCCAATATGGGAAGAGTGACTCACTCTCGCACTTGTACTCATCCGTGAGCTGGGAGATCACCAACTTCGAGTCTCCAAAAAGTTCCACCGCTTCTGCCCCGGCTTCCAAAAGCAACTCCATTCCCTGCATCGCCTCATACTCAGCGACATTGTTAGTGCAAGGGGTAGATAGCCTGATAGAGAAGGAATAATTTGCCCCCCGAGGCGACACGAGAAAAATGCCGATGCCACAACCGTCGTCACAAGCCGATCCATCGAAGAACATAGCCCATGCACGTACAGATAATGCTGCTATATTAGTATTAATCCGCTCAGCTATGAGATCGGCCAACGCTTGTCCCTTGACTGCTTTCGCAGGCTGATACCGGAGATCGAATTCCGATAACGCAAACATCCACTTACCAAGTCGGCCTTTCAAAACAGGAGCCGACAACATGTGCTTGACAACGTCTGACTTGCATATGACGATGATTTCTGCCGTCAAAAGGATGTGATGAAGCTTGGTGCAGGTGAAGAACAGGCAGAGGCATAACTTCTCGACCTCAGGATACCTTGTCTCTGCATCCAACATCCTACTACCGAGGTAGAATACGACCTTTTCAACACCCTCGTAAAGTTGCACCACCACCGAAGCAATGGACGTGTCGGCTGCGATAAGTAGATATAGAACGGCTTTGTCTTGTGGGTGGAACTAGCACGAGCGGCGTTGTCGGATACCGCTTAGTCTCATCAAACGCTGCGCCGTTTCGCCCCCAGTGAAACTCGTCATCAGATTTAATCTTCACCAACGCCATGAACGGCTCAATTCGTCCTGACAGGTTAGAGATGAATCGTCGGACGAAGTTGATCTTGCCGATAAGACGTTGGAGCTCCTTCTTCGTGGTAGGCGGCTGCATGGTACGTACTGCCTCTTGACTTTTCAGGCCGATCTCAATTCCTCGTTCATGAACCAGAAAACCTAGGAACTGACCGGCCGTCACACCAAAGGCACACTTCTTTGGATTCATTCTCAGTCCGAACTTCCGAGTTCGGTCTAGGATGCGTCGCAGATCATCCAAGTGTCCCTCCATGGAGACAGACTTGACCACCACGTCATCGATGTAGATTTCCACCAACTTGCCGATCAGATCATGAAAAATATAATTCATGGCTCGTTGGTACGTTGCACCGGCATTCTTCAGCCCAAAAGTCATGACCACATATTCAAACAAGCCCACTGATCCTGGTACTCTGAATGCGGTCTTGTGTATATCTTCCGGGGCCATGAAGATTTGGTTGTAGCCAGCATTGCCATCCATGAAGCTTAACACCTTGTGGCCAGCAGCTGCATTGATCAATGTTTCTGCCACAGGCATTGGATATTCATCCTTAGGAGTGGCTCTGTTGAGATCTCGGAAATCTATGGCCACGCGCCATCGGCCGTCCTTTTTCTCTACAGTACGACATCGGAGATCCATTCAAAGATACCTGCATGGCCTGATGAACCCGGCGGCCAACATTTTCTCGATCTCTTTCTTGACTTCTTCCAGAATTTCGGCCTTCATCTGGCGTGCTCGTTGTTGGAATGGCCGAAATCCCTTCTTGAGCGGGAGCCGATGCTCAATGATGCTCCTGTCTAACCTAGGCATCTCTGTGTAATCCCATGCAAAGCAGTCTGGGTACTCTTTTAACAGAGCTATCATCTGGCTCCTGAGATGTGGATCTAGCTTTTTGCTGATGAAAGTTGGTCGTGGCTTATCCCCAGGACCAATGTCGACTTCTTCTAGCTCATCAGCCGATGTAAACCCATACCCTAGCTTCCCGTCACCTGTTAGATCGACACAGAACACAGGGAAAACGTGTGGTAAGGACAATATGGGCCGATTCTTTGGAATCGGCCCCCATTTTGATTGCACTGCTCAAAAGAGGTTTACATCTCGTTCGTGCTTTACCACAACTACGTGACATGCTTGATACAAGATCATCACTTTTTATTTTTTGGGGCCGATCACAAGGATCGGCCTTGCCACGTACGTCCATAGCTTTTGCTCTTGTTACACGGTTAGGCCGGTGGATAAGACCAGCCTCACCCCGTTTTTTGTCACGTCGATGCGCTCATGATCGTCCAAGCGATGCACGAGAGTGGCTCTTGGCCTGCCGTCTCCCAAACGTTCATGCCAGCCGTTGAAATCTCGGCTGAGTCATCTGCGTGAACGACCTCTACTTCATCTCCATCCCACTGAATTAGACATTGGTGCATCGTGGATGGAATGCAACAGTTGGCGTGGATCCAATCTCTCCCTTGCAGGACAGCATAGGTGCTCTTCCTATCGACGATGAAGAATGTCGTAGGGATGGTTTTCCTCCCTACGGTTAGATCCACGTTCAGAACACCTTGTGCTTCAGATGCTTGGCCGTTGAAATCGCTCAGTGTAACGTTGGTCTTGATCAGATCCGAGCTAGAGCGTCCCAACCGACGTAGCATGGAGTCTGGCATGATGTTGACTGCCGCTCCGGTGTCCACCAGCATCTTGTTGACAGGCTACCCATTGATATAACCTCGCAAGTACAGGGCCTTCAGGTGTCTGTAGCTTCTTTCTCGTGGCTTCTCGAAGATAACTGGCCGTGGGCCGCAGTCAAGTTGTGCCACAGGTGCTTCGTCTATTCCAGGAGCACAAAACTCTGCTGGAAGAATGAACACCATGTTTGTACCAGCCGATGTCTCATCATCGGCTCTCCTTTGCTTGGGGCGCCACTCCATCTTTTGTGGTCGACCCTCTTCGTCCAGGGTTCGTTGAATTTTCGCGGCCAGATCGGGCCGCGCCTTCCTTAACGTGTGCAGGTACAACCTTTCGGCTTCCTCCAAGCCACGTAGTCGCTGAACCCTACGTTTTTGGGAACGGCTAAGTCCATCAGGGCACCACCTTGGCCGGTGGTACTTATCTTCTTCTTCTTCATCGCCGTCTTCCAACTCCTCGAGATCTTCCACCCGAGAGGACTCAGCTTGCTTGTTCCGAGATGGGAGAGGTCCTAGACGTTTGAACACTGACACGTCTCATGTGCTCTTCTTTTTCTGTCTACATTCTGGGCAGTTGCCGATTGTAGGCAATCGGCTCATTCCTGAATCCCAGCAGTGTTTGAAGAAGGGACAGTCCCAGTGCTTGTCCACGTCGTCTTGCTCTCTTGACTTGTTCTTGGCATGGCGCTCATATCTCTCCTCGTCTCGATCATGCCGACGATGTCTCCTGGCATCCCTGCTAGCCAGACGATCTCTATCGTCGTTGTCGCTGTATCGTCGGCGTTGGTCGTACTGACTCATATATTTGTTGAGGAGATGATCAGAGAGAGGTCGTTGATATCGCATATTCTTCACTTCTCCCTCTATGATGTAGCGCTTGCCATCGTGTCGGAGCCGATCGCGCGGAATGGCTTCCTCCTTGTCCTTGCTACGAGAGCGGCTGCCCTCGTCTCTGTCCTCACCAGAGTGGTGCCCAGGCCCTACCATGTTAATGCTGAACGAGAAACCTGGCTGGCACCTCCCAGGGTAAGTGCACTCCACCATGTTAACGGCGGGGAAGGGGTGCGTGTCGACTTTCATGGCGTACTGGCTAAAGATTAGACGCCCTTGTTCTATCACCATTTGGATCTGCTGACGCCACACCCTGCAGTCGTTGGTGGTATGGGTGAACGTGTTATGCCATTTGCAGTATGGCTTTCCGTTCAACTCCTGTGCCGTGGGGGTTTTGAGGCCTTCGGATAACTTTAGCTGCTTCTCCTTGAGTAAGAGGTCAAAAATTTGCTCAGCTTTGGTCACGTCAAAGTCAAACCCTCTTGGAGGACCTTGTGGCTTAACCCACTTGCAGGACACGGGGCTTGCCCCCCGAGTCCATTCAGCCACTGCTACCTCTTGATCTCCCGTAGAGCCTTCATCTTCATCTGCCTCAACCAGGACTACCGCACGCTTGAATTTTCCTGGTACAACTCTGGGTGGCGCTGTTCATATAATGACAGTTTCTGAACCATGTGCGCCAGTGAAGGGTAATCTGCTTGGGAAGCCATGTCCTTGATCGGCGATGCGAGACCCACCACCGCCAACTCGACTGCTTCTTTTTCAGTCAAACGAGCCGAATAGCATCGGTTCATGATGGCCCTGAAGCGCTGGATGTATTCTGACACTGTTTCTCCGCGCTTCTGCCGTACTTGTGCTAGATCGGCAATGCCAGCCTCGGAAGCCTCTGAGTGATACTGCATGTGGAACTGCTCTTCCATCTGCTTCCAAGTCCGGATTGAATCTGGTGGCAGCGAGGTGTACCACCCGAAAGCCGATCCTGTGAGGGACTGCGCGAAGAACCTCACACGTAGTTCATCTGATGCTGAGATCGTGCCCAGCTGCGCCAAATATCGGCTCACATGCTCGATTGAACTGGAGCCATCTGACCCACTAAACTTGGAGAATTCAGGGAGCCGATATTTGGGTGGTAGCGGGATCAAATCGTACTCGTTGGGGTACGGCTTGGAATAGCCGATTGCCCTCCTTTTCGGCACCATGCCGAACTGGTCTCTCAAGATTGTACTGATCTGATCCGCGGTGCTGGCTGCAGGAGTCGAGCTCTGAAGATTCGCTGGAGTGGCGTACTTAGCCAGCCACGCTTGCTTCTCAAGCTCTGAGCTAGCTGCAGGAGTTGAGCTCTGAAGATTCGCTGGAGTGGCGTACTTAGCCAGCCACGCTTGCTTCTCAAGCTCTGAGCTAGCTGCAGGAGTTGAGCTTTGGAGGTTTGTTGGAGTGGCATACTTAGCTAGCCACGTCTGCTTCTCACGATCTGAGCCAGCTGCAGGAGTTGAGCTCTGGAGGTTCGTCGGAGTGGCATACTTAGCTAGCCACGTCTGCTTCTCAAGATCTGATCCAGAAGCTCCTCCTGCTGTTCAAGAAGTCCCTGCTGTTGTAGTCTGGTTCGTGAGTGCCCAGTTACTGCAGTCTGGCACGTATGTGCATGTGTACCCGTGAGGGATCTCCTTAGGCGCCTCATACAAGAACTGGTAATCACTAGGGTCACCACCGATCTTGCGGACGACGAATGCCGGTGAGCTCGGCACTTCTGGTGCTGCCAACGCGAACGGCAGCGGCGGTCGGGACTGGAGTGGTATCTCTCCTTGGTGAGTCCCTAGAGCAGGTCCTGACGGAGAGTACTGATGCCTCATGATTTCCTGGATCACTGATGACCCACAAGTATAGGGGGTGTATCGTAGTATTTTCGATAAGTAAGAATGTCGATCCCAACGAGGAGCAGAAGGTGTTGACAAGCAGTTTCGATGAAGGATTCACTGTAAATGCTCACAGACAAGTATTCAGGGGGTTTTGATATAACAGATGAATAAAGTACGAGTAAGTAAAGTGCGAGAGTAACAATTGCAGCGAGTGGCCCAATCCTTTTTAGCACAAAGGACAAGCCGGTTTGTTTACTTATAATGACCAAGCGTTCTCGAGGACACACGGGATTTTAGTCTAGTGCTTTCGCTACATACGGCTAAATAATCTTCATTGTTATGATAAGTGTTGTGTGGGTGAACCTATGCTAATGTACCGCCCTTCCTAGGACTAATACATACTTGTGATTATACCCCTTGCAAGCATCCGCAACTACAAGAAAGTAATTAAGAATAAATCTAACCACAGCCTTAAACTATGAGATCCTGCTATCCCTCCTGCATCGATATACCAACGGGGGTTTAGGTTTCTGTCACTCCGGCAACCCCGCAATTGGCAAACGAGTACAAGATGCATTCCCCTAGGCCCATAAAGGTGAAGTGTCATGTAGTCGACGTTCACATGACACCACTAGAAGAATAACACCACAACTTAAATATCATACCATTGAATATTACTCAACCATAGTTCACTACTAACATTTAGACTTCACCCATGTCCTCAAGAACTAAACGAACTACTCACGAGACATCATATGGAACATGATCAGAGGTGATATGATGATGAATAACAATCTGAACATAAACCTTGGTCCAATGGTTTCACTCAATAGCATCAATAACAAGTAGAGATCGATACCGGGAGAGTTTCCCCTATCAAACAATCAAGATCAAACCCAAATTGCTACGGCGGTGATGATGTCCAGCGGTGGAGACGGCGGTGATGATGGTGTAGATGATGATGATGGTGATGGAGATGATGTCCAGCTCGATGACGGTGACGATGGCGTCGATTTCCCCCTCCCGGAGGGAATTTCCCCGGCGGATCTCAGCCCGCCGGAGAGCTCTTTTCTCTCTGGTATTCTCCGCCCCGCAGAGGCGGCTGTAACTCTTCGTGAGGTACCCTACGTGGCTTAGGTCTTCGGGACGAAGGGTTTCGCGAAGAAAAGGAGGCGAAAGGGGCTGTGGGGCCCCCACACCACAAGGTGGCGCGGCCAGCCATGGGCCGCGCCGGCATGGTCCGGCCCCACCTTGGGCCTTCTCAGCTCCTCCTTCTGGCTTCCTTCGTCATCTTGAAAAATAGGATTTTTGGTATAATTTCCTTCCACAGTTGATCTTCCGAAATATTGCGTTCTGACGGTGCTTTTTCCAGCAGAATCCTGGCTCCGATGCTTGATCCTCCAATAATGATGAAACATGCAAAATAGATGAAATAACATAAGTATTGCGTCCAAATATGAAATATATCAATGAATAACAGCAAATTATGATACAAAATAGTGATGCAAATTGGACGTATCAACTCCCCCCAAGCTTAGACTTCGCTTGTCCCCAAGCGAAACTTAACTTAGTAAACAGGACCACATGTTTATGGAGTGAAGAGTCGATAAATAAAATACGGACAAGAAGCATCATATTCATTCACACAAGACATTCTAGTAAACAACTTCCTCATATAACTCAACTTGAAACAAGTATAAAGTAATCACAAATAAAGGTGCATAAGAAATCATAGTTGGTGATGGCAAACTTCGTTCTTGGTCAGAGAACAATTAACAGATTATACTTATCTCATTGAGCAGCGCTCTCATGTTAAAGTTTATATGGCACAACTTGCATACTCAATCATAATGGTCTCCTCATGATCATTGATAACTTGCAAAGCTATATTCATTCAGATAAAACTTGTACTAAACAAGGAAGAATAAAAGACATGATAAAGCAAATCACAATATAATGGTTTGATCACAACTACTCAAATGCTTGCTCGAGATGGAGGGAAATAGGTTTACTGACTCAACATAAAGTAAAAGACAGGCCCTTCGCAGAGGGAAGCAGTGATTAAATCATGTGCTAGAGCTTTTTCAGTTTTGAAATCATATAGAGATAATAAAAGTAACATTTTGAGAGGTGTTTGTTGTTGTCAACGACTGGTAGCGGGTACTCTAACCCCCTTGCCAGACAACCTTCAAAGAGCGGCTCCCATTTTATTTTTATTTTGTGTGGCACTCCTTCCAACCTTTCTTTCACAAACCATGGCTAACCGAATCCTCGGGTGCCTGCCAACAATCTCATACCATGAAGGAGTGCCTTTTTATTTTAGTTTTATTATGATGACACTCCCCCCAACCTTTGCTTACACAAGCCATGGCTAACCGAATCCTTCGGGTGCCGTCCATCAATCACATACCATGGAGGAGTGTCTATTTAGATTAATTAATTCGGGACTGGGAATCCCATTGCCAGCTCTTTTTTTGCAAATTTATTGGATAAGCGGATGAAGCCACTAGTCCATTGGTGAAAGTTGCCCAACAAGATTGAAAGATAAAACATCACATACTTCCTCATGAGCTATAAAACATTGACACAAATAAGAGATAATAAGTTTTGAATTGTTTAAAGGTAGCACACGAAGTATTTACTTGGAATGGCAGAAAATACCATGTAGTAGGTAGATATGGTGGACACAAATGGCATAGTTTTGGGTTAAGGTCTGGATGTACGAGAAGTATTCCCTCTCAGTACAGGTCTTTGGCTAGCAAGGTTAATTAGCAAGCATAAGAGTCGAGGGAAACAAACAAATATGCATGTGATAGAAACAATCATGCATCTTCCTTGTAAGCACAACAATTTTAACTTCAGAATAATAAGCTATGAGCTAACAAGAAAGAAAGACAATGAAACAACTACATGTATTTCTCTTTTCTACTTAAACCTCAAAGTGTTGTTGCTATTGACCCATGCTAAGTTTGCCAAAACCAAATAGATTTATTCAATGCTCCCAAAGTGATACCAATACTAACAACAAGGTAAATCATATAATAGAGATTGCAAACTAAAATAAGATGTGCAATATGTAAATGATAAGACTTCTCATTAATATTCCATAACGATAACTCACACCAAGGGATACATAGACAACCAACTAAAGGAGAGATACTTCCAAACTGCAACCCATCTTATATGATAACTTCCCTACTCATGATATGACACCACTTGACAGTAAAAAGTAAAAGGTAGTGATGATGTGATACCGCGGCACTCCCCCAAGCTTGGAACAAACCAAGGGGATGCCAATACCGATGATGAATTACTCTTGCGGTGATGGTGGTGACGAACTCCCGTCATCAAACTTCCAAGGAAGAGGTTCTCCATCAAGAAACGACATCTTGGTCTCGGGGATCCTGAAACTAGCAGCACGGCTTATGTATTTAAACCTATTTTCATACTCACAGTTCTGATTCTGAACGTCATAGAGTTGTGCTTGGAGCTTGTTGGTGGTGTCGTGAAGTGAGAGGATGTCGCCCCAAAGCTTTGCAGTTTCCTTCTCGTGTTCAGCAATGAGTTCAGACACAATCTTGTGGAAGATATCCACCTCACGCTCAGCCATCTTCTTGTATTTGAAGACCTCTTGTTCTAGCTTCTCCATCCTGTCTTCCAAGCTTCCTTCTCCTTTAGGACCCTGAACATCCTTGATCTGCAGTTCTCCCTCGACGAGCATCAACTCCTTTGGGTGCATCTTCAGCTCCTCCATGTACAAGTTGCCAACATCCTTGCGGGAGCTGTCCTTCGGAGTTTCCGACGAAGACATGATGGCTCTAGATCCGAAACAATTCCTGGCAGAAACAGCTCGAAACAAAACACGTCGAGAAAACGATATACGGACCTCCAGGGGTCCGGGGGATTATATAGCAAAAAAATTCACGACAAAAGGAAAGTACCAGATCGAACTAGAGTCAGAAAGGGGCGACGAGGCGGCCAGACCATAGGGCGGCGCGGGCCCAGGCTAGGCCGCGCCGGCCTATGGTGGCACGCCCTCGTGCGTCTTTTCCACTCCGTTTCGATCTCGTAATTTTTCATATTTTCCAGAAACAGCAAAAATATTGTTCGGAAATTGCGAACTTTTCATTACCAGTACTGTTACCTATTCAAAGTCGAGTTCTGGCGGACTGTCAATTTGCCCTTTGATGAAAGCCTCCGGTGTTTCCACTCGAATAATATCAACATCAACATTATAGGAATCACCTGAGATATAATGCTTGAGTCTTTGTCCATTCACCACTTGCGTGGCATTGCCTTGGAGAGAGCTAATTTTGATTGCTCCTGAACGATACACCTCCTCGACAACATATGGTCCTTCCCATTTCGAGAGTAATTTCCCTGCAAAGAATCTGAGACGAGACCGATACAATAGGACTTTATCTCCAATATTAAATTCTCTTTTGATAATCCTTCTATCATGCCATTTTTTAACTTTCTCTTTAAAGAGTTTAGCATTTTCATAAGCTTCACTTCTCCATTCATCTAGAGAACTTAATTGCAACAACCTCTTATTACCGGCAAGTTTAGGATCTTTATTTAATTCTCTAACTGCCCAATAAGCTTTGTGCTCTAGTTCTAAAGGTAAATGACAAGCTTTCCCATAAACCATTTTATAAGGTGACATTCCCATGGGATTTTTATAAGCAGTTCTATAAGCCCATAGTGCATCCTTCAATTTACTAGCCCAATTCTTTCTAGTTTTATTAACAGTCTTTTGCAAGATAGATTTAATCTCTCTATTTGATAATTCCACTTGCCCACTAGTTTGAGGATGATAAGCGGAAGCAATTCTATGATTAATACCATATCTAGCAAGAGTTTTTCTAAAACCACCATGAATAAAATGAGATCCTCCATCAGTTATAATATACCTAGGAACTCCAAATCTAGGAAAAATAATATCTAAAAGCATTCTTAAAGAGGTCTCACCATCAGCACTTTTTGTAGGTATGGCTTCCACCCATTTAGTAACATAATCAACAGCAACAAGTATATGAGTGTTACCTTCTGAAGAGGGAAAAGGTCCCATGAAGTCAAATCCCCAACAATCAAACGGTTCAATAACAAGAGTATAATTCATCGGCATTTCATTGCGTCTAGAGATATTACCAACCCTTTGACATTCATCACAAGATAAAATAAACTTCCTTGCATCTTTGAAGAGAGTTGGCCAATAAAAACCTGATTGTAGAACCTTTTGCGCGGTTCTTTCTCCGGCGTGATGTCCTCCATAAGCACTACCATGGCATTTACTCAATATCTCCTGTTGTTCATATTCGGGAACACATCTTCGCATAATACCATCCACTCCTTTATATAAGTGTGGGTCATCCCAGAAATAATGCCTCAAATCATAAAAGAATTTCCTCCTTTGCTGAGCTGAAAAGGTTGGAGGCAAATACTTGGAAACAATAAAGTTAGCATAATCAGCATACCAAGGACTGTCTCGCGAACTCACCTTTATTGCAGCCAATTGTTCATTTGGAAAACTATCATTAACAGGAACAGGATCATAAGCAATATTTTCCAATCTAGACAGATTATCAGCAACAGGATTATCAGCACCTTTCCTATCTACAATATGTAAATCAAATTCTTGCAACAGAAGTACCCATCTAATAAGCCTAGGCTTAGCATCTTTATTTTGCATAAGGTATCTGATTGCAGCATGATCAGTATGAATAGTAACTTTTGAATCAACAATATAGGATCTAAACTTATCACAAGCAAAAACTACGACTAACAATTCCTTTTCGGTAGTAGCATAATTTCTTTGAGCAGCATCAAGAGTTTTACTAGCATAATGAATAACATTCAGTTTTTTATTTACCCGCTGTCCAAGAACAGCGCCTACAAGAAAAATCACTAGCATCACACATAATTACAAATGGTAAGTTCCAATCAGGAGGTTCAACTATAGGAGCAGTTGTTAAGGCTTTCTTAAGAGTTTCAAAAGCTTCCTTACAATCATCATCAAAAACAAAAGGTACATCTTTTTGAAGAAGATTAGTAAGAGGCTTTGAAATCTTGGAGAAATCTTTAATAAACCTCCTACAAAACCCAGCATGACCAAGAACACTACGAATACCTTTAACATCCCTGGGATAGGGCATCTTCTCAATTGCTTCAACTTTAGCTCTATCAACTTCAATACCTCTCTCGGAAATTTTATGTCCCAATACAATTCCTTCATTAACCATAAAGTGGCATTTCTCCCAATTAAGAACAAGGTTAGTTTCTTCACATCTCTGCAAAACTTTATCGAGGTTCCGCAAGCAATTATCAAAAGAATTCCCATAGACAGAAAAATCATCCATGAATACCTCTACAATACTTTCGCAAAAACCATGAAAAATAGCAGACATGCATCTTTGAAAAGTAGCAGGAGCATTACACAAACCAAAAGGCATACGTCTATAAGCATAAGTTCCATAGGGACAAGTGAAAGTGGTTTTCTCTTGATCTTTAGTTTTAACAGCAATTTGTGAAAACCCAGAATAGCCATCAAGAAAACAAAAATGAGTATTTTTAGATAACCTTTCTAACATTTGATCAATAAAAGGCAAAGGGTAATGATCTTTCTTAGTAACCTTATTAACTTTTCGATAATCAATTCACATTCTATATCCTACAACCACTCTTTGAGGTATGAGCTCATCATTATCATTAGGCACAACTTGATCATTCCTCCTTTCTTAGGAACACAATGCACAGGACTAACCCATCTACTATCAGCAATAGGATATATAATACCAGCTTCAAGAAGTCGTAATACCTCATTTCTTACCACATCCTTCATTTTGGGAATTAGACGACGCTGAGGTTCAACAACAGGCTTCGCATCATCTTCCATATTGATGGCGTGTTGGCATATAGAGGGAGAAATCCCCTTCAAATCATCAAGAGTGTAGCCAATAGCACCTCGGTGTTTCTTCAATATTTCCAATAGCCTTTCTTCTTCAAACTCTGTAAGCTTAGAACTAATAATAACAGGATATATTTTCTTATCATCAATATGAGCATATTTAAGATTATCAGGCAAAGGTTTTAAATCAAAGACAGGATCTTCATTTGGTGGCGGTGTTGTACCCAGATCTTCCACCGGTAAATCATGCTTAAGAATAGGTTGGCGAAGAAAAATTTCCTCAAGCTCATCTCTTTCTTTCCTAAAAACTTCACTCTCGCTATTCTCCAAATGTTGCTGCAAAGGATTAGTAGGAACAAGAACAATAGATGCACACTGTTCCATTTTAAAATCATTACTAGGAAAATCAGCTTTATAAGGTGCTTTGGTAAATTTAGAGAAGTTAAACTCATAAGATTCACCAGCAAATTTAGTCAAAATTTTCTCTTTCTTGCAATCTATAATAGCTCCACAAGTATTTAGAAAAGGTCTACCAAAAATAATAGGACAATAACCACTAGCAGAACCAAGTACCAAAAAGTCAGCAGGATATTTAATCTTACCACATAGAACTTCCACATCTCGGACAATTCCAATTGGAGAGATAGTTTCTCTATTAGCCAGCTGAATAACCACATCAATATCTTCAAGTTCACAAGAACCAATTTCGTGCATAATCTCCGTATAAAGCTCATAAGGAATAGCACTAATACTTGCACCAATATCACATAAACCATAATAGCAATGATCACCAATTCTAACAGACATCATAGGAACACTAGCTTGCTTGGGTTTATTAGGATGTGAAACAATATTAGAAGCATCTTCACAGAAAATAATATGACCTTCCTCCAAATTTTCAGTCACAAGATCTTTAACTATTGCAACAGCAGGTTCAACTTTTATTTGTTCTTCAGGTTCTATAGGTTTCTTTTCACTTTTATGCACCGCACTATTTATAACAGAGTACTCCTTCATTTTAGCAGGGAAAGGAGTTTTTTCAATATAAGCTTCAGGAATAACATGATCAACAGTTTCAACTACAACGCATTTATTAATAGATGAATCAATTTTATCTTTATACGGTTCATGATACTTATCAAAATTCTTCTTAGGCAATTCATAATGAGAGGCAAAAGCTTTATAAAGATTTGCAGCAACTTGAGAATCAAGACCATAAGTAGCACTCATATTACGAAATTTATCAGTATCCATAAAAGCTTCAATGCATTTGTAATCATAATTTATACCTGATTCTCTACCTTTGTCGATCTCCCATCCTTCAGTATTTTCCTGGATCCGATTAAGAAGGTCCCTTTTAAACTCTTCCTTATTACGCGTGAATGATCCAGAACAAGAAGTATCCAGCAAGGTCTTGTCTTCAAAAGAAAGTCTTGCATAGAAATTATCAATAATAACATTACCAGGAAGCTCATGAATGGGGCATTTGAGCATTAAAGACTTCAATCTCCCCCAAGCTTGGGCAATACTCTCTCCATCATGAGGCCAAAAATTATATATGCGATTCCGATCCTTGTGAATTTCACTTGGAGGATAGAACTTAGAATAAAACCGGGGCACAATATCATTCCATTCAAGAGAATCCCCATTATCCAGTAATTTATACCAATGCGCCGCTTTACCAGACAGCGATATAGAGAATAGTTTCTTCCTCACTTCATCCATAGCAATACCTGCACATTTGAATAAACCGCATAATTCATGTAAGAATAGTAAATGATCTCCAGGGTGGACAGTTCCATCCCCTGTATAACGGTTATCCACTACACGTTGAATAATTTTCATAGGTATTTTGTATGGTATCTCTTCTTTACCTGGCGCCTCATCCACTACCTTTGCAGTAGTAGCGGATTTCCCAAATAAGCATTCGAGAGAAGATCTCTCCATAATGAATTATGGCAAAGACGAGAAATAAAATCAGCACAAACGGTAGATATTTCCCTTACCAATTCCACTTACCAATAGCGCTTCACTCCCAGCAACGGCGCCAGAAAATAGTCTTGATGACCCACAAGTATAGGGGGTGTATCGTAGTATTTTCGATAAGTAAGAATGTCGATCCCAACGAGGAGCAGAAGGTGTTGACAAGCAGTTTCGATGAAGGATTCACTGTAAATGCTCACAGACAAGTATTCAGGGGGTTTTGATATAACAGATGAATAAAGTACGAGTAAGTAAAGTGCGAGAGTAACAATTGCAGCGAGTGGCCCAATCCTTTTTATCACAAAGGACAAGCCGTTTTGTTTACTTATAATGACCAAACGATCTCGAGGACACACGGGATTTTAGTTAGTGCTTTCGCTACATACGGCTAAATAATCTTCATTGTTATGATAAGTGTTGTGTGGGTGAACCTATGCTAATGTACCGCCCTTCCTAGGACTAATACATACTTGTGATTATACCCCTTGCAAGCATCCGCAACTACAAGAAAGTAATTAAGAATAAATCTAACCACAGCCTTAAACTCTGAGATCCTGCTATCCCTCCTGCATCGATATACCAACGGGGTTTAGGTTTGTCACTCCGGCAACCCCGCAATTGGCAAACGAGTACAAGATGCATTCCCCTAGGCCCATAAAGGTGAAGTGTCATGTAGTCGACGTTCACATGACACCACTAGAAGAATAACACCACAACTTAAATATCATACCATTGAATATTACTCAACCATAGTTCACTACTAACATTTAGACTTCACCCATGTCCTCAAGAACTAAACGAACTACTCACGAGACATCATATGGAACATGATCAGAGGTGATATGATGATGAATAACAATCTGAACATAAACCTTGGTCCAATGGTTTCACTCAATAGCATCAATAACAAGTAGAGATCGATACCGGGAGAGTTTCCCCTATCAAACAATCAAGATCAAACCCAAATTGCTACGGCGGTGATGATGTCCAGCGGTGGAGACGGCGGTGATGATGGTGGAGATGATGATGATGGTGATGGAGATGATGTCCAGCTCGATGACGGTGACGATGGCGTCGATTTCCCCCTCCCGGAGGGAATTTCCCCGGCGGATCTCAGCCCGCCGGAGAGCTCTTTTCTCTCTGGTGTTCTCCGCCCCGCAGAGGCGGCTGTAACTCTTCGTGAGGTACCCTCTGTGGCTTAGGTCTTCGGGACGAAGGGTTTCGCGAAGAAAAAGGAGGCGAAAGGGGCTATGGGGCCCCACACCACAAGGTGGCGCGGCCAGGCCATGGGCCGCGCCGGACTGTGGTCTGGCCCCACCTTGGGCCTTCTCAGCTCCTCCTTCTGGCTTCCTTCGTCATCTTGAAAAATAGGATTTTTGGTATAATTTCCTTCCACAGTTGATCTTCCGAAATATTGCGTTCTGACGGTGCTTTTTCCAGCAGAATCCTGGCTCTGGTGCTTGATCCTCCAATAATGATGAAACATGCAAAATAGATGAAATAACATAAGTATTGCGTCCAAATATGAAATATATCAATGAATAACAGCAAATTATGATACAAAATAGTGATGCAAATTGGACGTATCAATCACCCGAAGGGCGACACGCTCCAAAGTGTTCACCAGGTTCTCAGAATGGCGGTGTAGCGAATGCGCTACCATGAAATTAATCTCTTGACGCAGAGACCTGGTGCGTTCTTCTGAAGGGGTAGACAGGTCCACTCCATCGAGCGCGCCTTCAGGCGAGAACCCTTTCCACCTGATGCCGTGTGAGCGGGTCCTCTAGAAAGAGCCGATGAGGTCGGCTTCGAGGATAGCTTTGACCTCGTCATACTTCTTCTTGAGCTCCTCAGTCAGATCCTCGTACGTGACTGGAGTGCCTTCTGCCATCTCAGATGGAGATGGCGATGCAGTTGACGTCGAAGACTGTCCCACCGGGCATGCCAGAATGTGTTGGCGTCCGAAACCCACCGGCGAGCAACGGCTGGCAACACGAAGAGCCGGGAACAACCTAGGGCTGCGGCTGGCCCTGGTCCCTCCGAGCGACGGCCCGCAAAGCTCCTGGTACACACGTCCCGATGCTGGTGCAAGGGCGTGCCACCTGACCTATACCTGGTCAGGAAGGTGATGGATTTGCTTCGCTTAGTTTCCTGCATGGCATACACGTAAACATTAAATACGAGCCTCGATCGGCTCTCAGGTTGTCCTGTGAATCGGCTCAAGGAGCCGATCCACCCATGGTTCGTATGAGGTCTACGATCATGGTGGTCCTGCTTGATCAATATAAAGCTAAAACGACCTACGACGATTTAGGGTTTTCACCACATAATCGGAACGTCCTACGCGTGATTGAGCCTGGCAGCCACGCACGGTGATAATAAACCAACCCTAGACAAGGCCTAAAAACCAACACGAAGTTGATCCCCGGAACATCTTGTCTAGGGCTAGCAAACTATACCCTACGTGCTACTGGATCCTTCAACCCGTTTGCAAGGCCTAACTATGCAGATATTAAACTAATACTTGAAGAACAAGGAGCAATCATAACAGATCGGATCTACTAAACATGGATCAAGCAAGGTGCCGCCCCTACGCCTTAGATAGGTGTAAGGGCGGCTAGACGTCTAAGGGTTGCATGGGCAAAAGCATGTATCGCGATAAAACAATGCTAACCCTAACACATCTGCGATAACTACGTTGCTCGCCATCAACAAGGCTTCAGCACGAGCAACGCATGAACGACGAATAAACGTATACTGCCTAGATCGCAAGATGCGATCTAGGCAGCATGATGCTTACCCAGAAGAAACCCTCGAAACAAAGGGGTTGGCGATGCGCCTAGATTGGTTTGTGATGAACGTGATTGTTGTTTTTCTCAATAACCCTAGATACATATTTATAGTCCGTAGACTTTCTAACGTGGGAATAATCCCAACCGTGCACGAGCCAAACTCTAACTAACCAACACGTATCCTACTATGCTTACAGATACAAGGGCAAATTAGCCCAAACTTCGTGTACAAGGCCGCTTCATGTATATCTTCCATGTATATTCTTTAAGCCCATCTTAATTACGGCCCACCTCTGATCCGGTCAAATTCTGGTGATAACACACATACATTGACATCAAACACACAAAACATAATATGAGAGATGTTCTTTCAATCTCCCCCTTTTTGGTGTTTGATGACAATATACGGATTTGCAAGAGAATCACCATAGAGACAAGCATGATGGCAAAACATAGAGGCACTCCCCCTACATGTGTGCATATAAGTAATTTGCATTTGAATACAAATACACAACACATAGGTGCGAGGTGCCTCAACACAAGAGGTATCCAACATGAGCTCTAACAAGAGACATAGACATATATGAAGTTGAGATAAGGTGATAGAAATCATACCCATGTGTAGATATATAATACGGAGATATAGCATCACACATAATATAATAACCTTGATCTCAACATATAGAAATCCGAAAACCGTAACAATGTCTCACACCACATAGCACATAGTTTTAAACGGAACACAACCAAACCAAATAGTTCAAATAAGAGGGAACACAAGCAATAGAAGAATGATAAACGCATATGCTTGTGCCCAAACCATGCAAATCCCCGAGAGAAGTCCTAATAGAACACTTCTCCCCCTTTGGCATCGAGACGCCAAAAAGGGGACAAGCGTGATGCTACTCGCCCCATGGAGATCACTTGGAGCCATCTTCGTCATCGGACTGGTACACATCTTCCTCTTCATCTTCAGTGTCAGGGGCATCCGGAGAGCGGCGAGTGTAGTTGGCCCTTTGAATGCAGTCCTCAAGATCACTCCACGGAACCTGTGAAGAATGCCACCCACTGTAACCTGGGTGAACTGGAGGCTGAGGCGGGGGTCCTTGCTCACCACTGAGCTTATGCAGAATGACCGCCTGAGTATGCTGAATCTCAGAACGCTCTCGGCTGGCCGCATAGTTCTCCTTATGGATCTCAATGTTCATGCAAAGGATGTGACGCTGAAACCAACTAAGCCTCCTCACTTGCTTCTTCATGGTAGGAAGGTCAGCATGACGAGCATGAGCAAAACCACTAGAGCGAGCATCTCCCATAAAGGAGTCAGGAGCAGGTGCAGCAGAAGGAACCGTCTTAAGCTTGTACGCCTTCTTGACAGTGTGCTTCACCAAAGGGAACCGGCTCAAATCTTCACCATCCATGGCCACAGAGTTGTTGACGAGGAGCTGTATATATGGTGCATATGGAATGGTGGTCCGGGAGACCATGGCATCATGAATCTCATTGAAGATGAAGTCCATGACATCAAGAGAGAAGTCACGTTCCTCATTACCATCACGAGCACACCTAAGGCTGAGGTGCATAAGATCCACAAGATCTCCCCGGAGTGCATCATTGTTACCACCACTTGGAGAAATGGTGGCCCGAAAGAACCTGAGCAACTGACCGTAGATGGGAAGCAGCCCCTTGGTAGTACCAACCGCTCTGGCAGAGGTATAGAGATCAAACAACACATTCTTATCCGTCTTTTGTGGTCCATGGAGGCGACGACCTCCTTGATGACCCACAAGTATAGGGGATCGCAACAGTCTTCGCGGGAAGTAGAACCCAATTTATTGATTCGACACAAGGGGAGACAAAGAATACTTGAAAGCCTTAACAACGGAGTTGTCAATTCAGCTGCACCTGGAAACAGACTTGCTCGCAAGAGTTTATCAGTAGTAACAGTTTTATAGCAGTAGCAGTAGTGAAATAACAGCAGCAGTGGAACAAAGACAACAGTAGTGATTATAGTAAATAGCAGGATTAAAATACTGTAGGCACAGGGATGGATGACGGGCGTTGCATGGATGAGAGAAACTCATGTAACAATCAAAGCAGGGCATTTGCAGATAATATTAAAACGGTGTCCAAGTACTAAGCAATCCATAGGCATGTGTTCCATATATAGTCGTACGTGCTCGTAATGAGAAACTTGCACAACATCTTTTGTCCTACCAGCCGGTGGCAGCCGGGCCTCTAGGGAATCTACTGGAAATTAAGGTACTCCTTTTAATAGAGTACCGGAGCAAAGCATTAACACTTCGTGAATACATGTGATCCTCACATCACGGCCTTCCCCTCCGGTTGTCCCAATTTCTGTCACTTTGGGGCCTCGGATTCCGGACAGCGACATGTGTATACAACTTGCAGGTAAGATCATAAAACAATGCATATCATCATGAAACAATAACATGTTCAGATCTGAGATCATGGCACTCGGGCCCTAGTGACAAGCATTAAGCATAACAAGTTGCAACAATATCATCAAAGTACCAATTACGGACACTAGGCACTATGCCCTAACAATCTTATGCTATTACATGACCAATCTCATCCAATCCCTACCATCCCCTTCAGCCTACAGTGGGGGAATTACTCACACATGGATGGGGGAAACATTGCTGGTCGATGGAGAGGCGTCGGTGGTGATGATGGCGATGATCTCCTCCAATTCCCCGTCCCGGCGGAGTGCCAGAACGGAGTTTCTGGTCCCGAGATGGAGTTTCGCGACGGTGGCGGCGTACTGGATGGTTTCTGGCGACTTCGACTTCCCCTCTCGCGTTTTTAGATCGAAACCCTTAAATAGTCCAGAGGGGGCGTCAGAGGCTGGCCGAGGCGACCACACGCTAGGGCGGCGCGCCCCCCCTACAGGCCGCGCCGGCCTAGTGTATGGGGGGCCTAGGCCTCCCCCAGGCCTGCCCTTCTGGCTCTGTGATTCTTCTGGAAAAATAGGCCCTTTGACATAAATTCCGGGGATTTTCCTGAAAGTTGAATTTCTGCACAAAAACGAGACACCAGGGAAATTCTGCTGAAAACAACGTTATTCTGTGTTAGTTGTATCCAAAATACACAAATTAGAGGCAAAACAATAGCAAAAGTGTTCGGGAAAGTAGATACATTTTGGACGTATCAACTCCCCCCAAGCTTAGCTTATTGCTTGTCCTCAAGCAATTCAGTTAACAACTGAGTGCGATAAAAGAACTTTCACGAACACATTTGTTCATATGATGTAAATATTCTCATGATATGGACAAGTACTTAGGCAATTCATAATAAGATACATGCAAATAAGATCATCTAATAGCTATGTCAATCATGGAAAAGGTACCAACAAATTAATAACAAGCATCATGAATCATGTCTATCAGCAAGATTGCAATGTTCATAAAAGGATATGATAAAGTGGTATCTCGCTTGCCCGTATTTGTACAGCAAAACATAAATGCGCGGGCACCTCTGAAGTTCATGGAAAGACTAGAAATAGAGATTGTCAAAGATAAAAGCATCAAAGTTATACCACAGTCAATCATATTTTGGGACAAGCATATTATACTAAGAATGACAGTTGTGCTCTCAAGAAAGTGCTCAAAGAAAGGATGGTGACACCATGGGCGGAGCCAGGGCCCGGCTAGCCTGGGCAGCTGCCCGGGCTCCCATCGTGCATGTCTTTGAAGATCAAGTAGAGAAAGCTAGTTAAAATAGTATTTTGGCTGGACAAAATCTTCTATGCTTGGCTGCTTTTTTTTTCCTCAGCATCTTGCCCAGACTCTGATCCTGAGCTAGCTCTGCCACTGGTGACACAACATGAAAGTAATTATTGACCCTTCGCAGAGGGAAGCAGGGATTAACATGCGCTAGAGCTTTTCATTTTTAAAACAGGAGTAAAATTATTTTGAGAGGTGTTTGTTGTTGTCAACGAATGGTAATGGGTACACCAACTACCTCGTCAACCAGACTTTCAAGAGCGGCTCCCATGAAGGACGTTATTTCTACCAGCAAGGTAGATCATCCCTCTTCTCTTTTGTTTACACACATATTTTAGTTTTATTATGGGTGACACTCCCCCCAACCTTTGCTTACACAAGCCATGGCTAACCGAATCCTCGGGTGCCTTCCATCAATCTCATACCATGGATGAGTGTCTATTTGCAAAATTAAGTTGCTTACTGATGAATCAGAGCAAAACATGTGAAGAGAATTATTAATGAAAGTTGATTAATTGGGGCTGGGCACCCCGTTACCAGCTCTTATTATGAAAGTATGTCAAAAGTAAATGACAAGGTTGAAAGATAAACACCACATACTTCCTCATGAGCTATAAAACATTAACACAAATTGAGAAGCATTTTGGAAGTTTAAAGGTAGCGCATGAGAATTTACTTGGAATGGTTTGAAATGTCATGCATAGGTATTTATAGTGGACACTTTGGAATAACTTGGTTTTCAGGGGTTTGGAAGCACGAGCAGCGTTCCCGCTCAGTACAAGTGAAGGCTAGCAATAGACTGGGGAGCGACAATCAAGAGAGCAGTCACTGTCATAATCATGCTTGCGGCAAAATAAATTAACGGGGGCATAAAAGTGATACAAGAACTTTGAGGCAAAGTAAATCATCGAGGCTTAATTGAATTTTGTTCAGTCATATGCATGCGTGAGCATGTGCCAAGTAGATTCGAATGAATTATTCAGATGACGATACCACAATGTCATACCTATTTATGAATAAAACAATGCAAGCAAACATCCATGACATGCTACTCATATTAATAAACTCGAGCTAAACATGAGAGATCATGAACTACTAGACTTTCTTAAATGACATATACCTCACATGAACCAACTAAGCATGCTCACATGGATGAGTATATGTACAAAAATGAAAACAAATAGAGTTCATACCAGCCTCTCACCACAGTCGAATTGTCGTAGATCGTCATTATTGCCTTTCACTTGTGTAGCTTGAATAATATGAAATGAAAACCACGCTCCAGCCACCGAAGACCATTGAACTCCAAAATAAACTTTACAAAACCAAAGAAGGACAGCAAATATTTTTGGTGTTTTCGAATTAGAAACAAGAACAAAAGGAAACAAGCAAACAAAGCAAAATCTTTTTGGATTTTCTTATAGCAAACCAACGATAGCAAATAAAGCAAAATAAAAGCAAGAAACCAAATAAGCAAATGGTGAAGAGAAACAACAGAAATATTTTTGGTCTTTTTGTGTTTTAGGAAAGAAACAAAGCAAAAACAAGAAAATGAAAACTAGAAGAGTCACATAAACACAAAGCAGCAGGAATTCGTCAAACTTGACAGCAGTACAGTAATCGATTTTTAAGAAATTCTTCCGCTGCCCATCTCGAAAAGTGTTCAACTAATGAAAGTTAGATAACAACCTGGGGAACATGCACAAAAATTGGCTTCGCAAAATAACGTTCTGGCTGTTTTTGAGAATTTTTTGGTATCAGTCCAGAATCTGTTTTCAGGCAGCACCTCCCCAAATATCATCTCCCTCTTATTAGAAAACCACTTAAAGAAGCTAAACAAGTATATACAAGTATCCAGCAACTATAATATGCAAAGAATGAGTGATGCCGGTATACCTCCCCCCAAGCTTAGGCTTTTGGTCTAAGTGGAGTTCAATCCCATGGTGCCCATGAAGTGGCACCTCCGTAGTACGACGAATATGGATCCTGTTCTGGGTATGTGCTGGAAGAAGCACCAGGATACGTGATGGTGTAGTCGTAGGAGGGCTCGGCGTCCTCGGAGTCATGCTGCTGGTGGAAGCCATGTATCTTCAGTTGCTCATCCACCTCCTCCTTGGAGCGCGACCACGATTTCCTGTGAATAGTAAACAAATCTGGCTGCGGCAAAGGGATTTCACTCTCATCCCCGTCAGTAAACAACATTCTATAGACCATATTATCTAAACTAGAGTCAGTTGTAACAAATTGATGACTCTTCATAGCAGCAATATCAAGCCTTATAGGAGTTAATTTCACATCAGTAGGGTTAAGAGGAAGATCTAGATATGCTAAAATGTGCGATGCAATAATTCCTCCAAAAATAGGCCCCTTGTTAGACAAACGGCGAGCAACAAGAGCACCAAGATGATAAGGTATCTCTCCAGTAAGTGCAGCAATCAAGAAAGCAAGATGATAGCTAGAAATATTGCTAGTGTTCTCCCTACCAAGAATACTAGTAGCAAGGTAATAAGCAAAATATCTAATGGCGGGGAGTTGAATGTTTGTTATCTTGCCACGCTGAATGGTGCGGCAATCACCATTGGTGATATCTCGATAGAGCTCCAGCAAAGCCTTTGGATTGTCTTCGATCTTCTTCGCTGTACCTACAGGGGCAATATCCAATGCAGTACAAAAATCCTTCAACTTCATAGTAAAAGGATTACCATAAATCCTGAATGCAACTGTTGGGTGATAGTGCTTGTTGTTGAACTGAAAGATCTCAACAAAGATTTTGGTTAGCATGTGATACGTCTCCGACGTATCGATAATTTCTTATGTTCCATGCCACATTATTGATGATATCTACATGTTTTATGCATACTTTACATCATATTTATGCATTTTCCGGCACTAACCTATTAACAAGATGCCGAAGAGCCAGTTGCTGTTTTCTACTGTTTTTGGTTTCAGAAATCCTAGTAAGGAAATATTCTCGGAATTGGACGAAATCAACGCCCAGGGGCCTATTTTCACACGAAGCTTCCAAAAGACCGAAGAGTCAACGAAGTGGGGCCACGAGGCAGCCAGGAGGTAGGGCGGCGCGGCCCAGCCCTTGGCCGCGCCGGCCTGTCTCCTGGGCCCCTCGTGACGCCCCTTGACCTGCCCTTCCGCCTACAAATAGCCTTCGTCGCGAAACCCCCAGTACCGAGAGCCACGATACGGAAAACCTTCCAGAGACGCCGCTGCCGCCAATCCCATCTCAGGGGATTCAGGAGATCGCCTCCGGCACCCTGCCGGAGAGGGGAATCATCTCCCGGAGGACTCTACGCCGCCATGGTCGCCTCCGGAGTGATGTGTGAGTAGTTCACCCCTGGACTATGGGTCCATAGGAGTAGCTAGATGGTTGTCTTCTCCTCATTGTGCTTAATTGTCGGATCTTGTGAGCTGCCGAACATGATCAAGATCATCTATCTGTAATGCTATATGTTGTGTTTGTTGGGATCCGATGAATAGAGAATACCATGTTATGTTGATTATCAATTTATATCTATGTGTTGTTTATGATCTTGCATGCTCTCCGTTATTAGTAGAGGCTCTGGCCAAGTTTTTGCTAGTAACTCCAAGAGGGGGTATTTATGCTCGATAGTGGGTTCATGTCTCCGTGAATGCAGGGGGAGTGACAGAAACCTCTAAGGTTATGGATGTCTTTGTTGCCACTAGGGATAAAACATTGATGCTATGTCAGGGATGTAGTTATTGATTACATTACGCGCAATACTTAATGCAATTGTCTGTTGTTAGCAACTTAATACTGGAAGGGGTTCGGATGATAACCTGAAGGTGGACTTTTTAGGCATAGATGCATGCTGGATAGCGGTCTATGTACTTTGTCGTAATGCCCAATTAAATCTCACAATACTCATCATAATATGTATGTGCATGGTCATGTCCTCTCTATTTGTCAATTGCCCAACTGTAATTTGTTCACCCAACATGCTATTTATCTTATGGGAGAGACACCTCTAGTGAACTGTGGACCCCGGTCCAATTCTCTATACTGAAATACAATCTACAATACTTGTTCTACTGTTTTCTGCAAACAATCATCTTCCACACTATACATCTAATCCTTTGTTACAGCAAGCCGGTGAGATTGACAACCTCGTTGTTTCGTTGGGGCAAAGTACTTGGTTTGTGTTGTGCAGGTTTCACGTTGGCGCCGGAATCCCTGGTGTTGCGCCGCACTACATCTCGCCGCCATCAACCTTCACGTGCTTCTTGACTCCTACTGGTTCGATAAACCTTGGTTTCTTACTGAGCGAAACTTGCCGCTGTGCGCATCTCACCTTCCTCTTGGGGTTCCCAACGGACGCGTGTCGAACGGAAAGACAACACGTCAACCACGCGCATCAAGCAAATTTCTGGCGCCGTTGCCGGGGAGATCAAGACACGCTGCAAGGGGAGTCTCCACATCGCAATCTCTTTACTTTGTTTTTGTCTTGCTTTACTTTATTTACTACTTTGTTTGCTGCACTAAAACAAAATACAAAAAAAATTAGTTGCTAGTTTTACTTTATTTGCTATCTTGTTTGCTATATCAAAAACACAAAAAATTAGTTACTTGCATTTACTTTATCTAGTTTGCTTTATTTACTATTGCTAAAATGAGTAATCCTGAAGTTGAAGTTCGTTCGTTTAAGCAACAAGGGGGAGAATGTTTAAGAGATGCTTGGTATAGAATTAGTGATGCCCATAATAGGTGCATTAAGAAACACTCCACCACTATCTTACTCAGGATTTTTTATGTTGGTATCTCTAGCTGGAATAGGTATGTTCTTGATTGTCTCGCGGGAGGTAACTTCCTAAGTACTCCTGCTTTAGAAGCTAGTTGCATTATTGAGAGTCTATTTGGAATACCACCTGTTAATGAAGTTAAAATTGAAACCTCTCTTGAAGATGTCATGAAAAAGTTGGAAACCATAGAGAAAAATTTTCCAAGTGTTGAAACTAAATTGGAAATGTTACTTGATAAAACTGATGAACTTGACAAATCCTTAGGAGGAATTGATGAAAGAATTAGTGTCCTAGGAACTTGTGTTGTCCATGATGTCAATAGGATTGGCGAACTTGAACAAGCTATGGGAACCTTGGGTTCAACTTTTTCTTCTCTTAAACATAAGGAGAAAGCTTATGTGGGTAAGAAGCAAAAATTTATGTATGTCTCTAAAGTGCCTAAACCAAAAAAATATTACTATAGGCCTAAAATTGACAAAGCCCTTAGTACCACTACAGATGGGGGAGCTTATGGTATCGATGCTTCATCTTTCGATAACACTTGATACACACTTTCTGCGCCTAGCTGAAAGGCGTTAAAGAAAAGCGCTTATGGGAGACAACCCATGTTTTTACTTGTCAACACCCGGATTTTTAAGTCCAGGTGCCTGTTATGCCATACATCGCAATCCCAGGAATATTGTTGTTGCGAGACATAACAGTTGAATATCATAAGTCATCATCCATTACATACCATAATCGTCTTACAAATAAAGGATCACATGATCCAGTCTCATTACAATAATAGAAGTTCTATTGATCCATTACATAACTCATAGCGGAAGCGAAATAGCGTAGTAGTAGTCCATCTATTCCACAGGCAATTGTTGACGTCAGGAGTGATCCTAGTTGTCGTAGACGTCCTGGTGTCCTTCTTCCGGGTTCTGGTACTCCTCTTCATAGTCTGGCCATTTGAATAGCCAGGGACACAGCCATGAGTACTTTAAAGTACTCGCAAACTAATACTAAGGTAAATACCATCAACTATAGTAAGGGGGTTCTAAGCTCTAGTTTCATTTGCATAAAGCCAGTTTTATTTCGTAAACACTTTAATAATCAAAAACCTTCATTTGCTCAACTAACTCAAGTGGGAACATTAGTGTCATCCCCACAACTTAGTTGTGATTCAAAGTCAAAGTCACCTTTCAATTCAAATCACAAGTCACCATTCATATTTTTGGAAAAATTCTGATGACGGAACAGTATGGCCTTTCCAACTGTCCATAACCGCGGACGCGGCTATTCGAATAGGTTTAACTCTGCAGAGGGTGTACACTTGTGCCACAACAATTGCAATAGTTCGTCAGGGGTAACTGGCCCTGATTTATCGTGCGCAGTACGCGAACTACCAATCCTAACCTTTCATTTACATACTCTAGTATAGGCACCTCTCCCCATGAGCTTGGCCTCCCAGTGAAAACCGCAGTCAACCCGGGAACTGCACAGGGCTTGGGCCGGACATTCACCTCATTTCACGTCAATTCACATCACTTCACCAGTACGGAGGCAGCCTCGGCATAACCCCTATGACGCTTGTTTAGAGGGAACCCATACTAAAATACATAAGTTTCCAGCTAAGCCTTACCCAGATTCAGGTATTGTGGGGGTACTTGTAAAATTGGAATGGTATCGCATCCGAACCCAACCATCAGTTTTTTTTGTAAAATTCACCAAGTCATTCACCAGTCATATTCACCTTCAAAATCTCTCAATAGAATGACTCATCCTTCCAAGGTTTTCAAAGTCATTTCAATTCACAAGTTCCCAACTAGAGTAGTCACTTTTAATCTTGAGCACTAGCAACTAGTTATGAGGGGTGCTAAGTATCTTGGAGCTTGCTAGGCTAAGTGTGATTCTCTTGTACTACTCTATAATTCAACCAAGTGAATCATAAATCAAAAAGTAACTTTGATAAATAAAATCAAGTAAAGCTTGTAAAGTAAAAACTTGGGATAGGTTCATAAAGTAAAATGTAATGGTGCCTTGCTCTTGTAGAGCTTTGCACAAGGGAACCTTGCAAGAGTGTTAGCTTGCCTTGATTGGTGATGTGATCAAAGTTTTCTTGCTCTTCCTCTTGGTAGAAGATCTCTTCCTCTTGATAGTCTCCGGAACTAGCGTCTATAAACGAATACGAGGATACAATCACCGAACAACACTTAAGTAGTCTTAATTAGCCTTATTGGCTCACACAAAGGATCTAGCATCACTACTTAACATTTATTCACAAATTATGCTAGGGTTTCTTTATTTAACATTAGGAATATAATTTCCTCTTATTGAAAGTTGGAAATAGGGTTTATCTTTGGTTTGGAGAAATAATTTCCTCTCATTGAATTCTTCTTAAGATTTAATTTCTCTTATGAATAATATATGACCTAGGTTGACCAAAGTCAATCCTCTTCATACTTATCATTTGAGAAAAATGATTTAAATGAGGTTCCATACCTCATGCAATTTAATACTAACATGGTAGTGATTTAATGCCACCAAATAATTCAATATGAGATTATTAGACCATGGTCACTACCTCATGTTGAATTACTTGAGAACAAGATTTAAATGAGAGGAATACCTCTCATATGATTTAACACATAGTTGTAACTAATTTAATAAAAACTACTATTGAGGTGATTCAATATTCTCAAATAACCAGGGATGATCCTATGTTGACCAAGGTCAACACTTCACCTTAGTATTTGAGAAAATGGATTTAAATGAGATTCATCATCTCATGTGATTTAAATAACTAATGCAATTTAAATACTATGTTGATTTAAATTCTACAAGTGAGCAAGTATGAGCCTAAGCATTTAAAGGTCAACACATTACTTCATATCACTTGTGAGAATGATTTAAATGAGGTGCTACACCTCATAGATTTAAATTCAAAAATTTGGATATGGTTTAAATGGGCTAGTATTGACTACATAGCCAATATTTTGATTCTAGCCCATGATCATGTACAGAACCCATATCATATTTTTACATAATAAATTAGAGTTTGTTAAATGTGAATTATTGCAATTGGATTCACTTCAAAATTCAAAGTGGTTGATTTTTAAGATTTATTTGAATACAGAAAATATCTGTTTTGTTATTTTTGCTATTCAAAAACTACACAACATATGGGGTTGAATCCAGTGGGGTTAGTTAGAGCAAATCATAAGCTCTCCAGAACATTTGGATTTGCTAAATTTGAGTTTGTAGAATTTGAACTATTCAATTTATAGTACAGGTCCAGAATTGGAATTCCACAGAAAAGAACTAATTTGAAAATGGCTAAGTGGGCTAGGCGGGAAAGCAAATGGGCCGCGAGGTTTAAACGCAGCAGGCCAGCCCAGTAACACTTCAGCGCGCCACCGCCAGCTGACAGTGGGACCCACTGGTCAGTCTGTATTAAACCCGAAATGGTACCTGGCAACGTGCGCCGTTAGATTAGATCGTGGATCGACGGCTGAGGGTCGTCGTTGTCGACGGGGGAGGAGAGCTCGCTGCGCCGGCGGGGTAGGGGGTCGGCGGCGCGACGGAGGCTCCCGCGGTGCTCGGCTGGGTGCTGGGCGTCGTTGTCGAGGACGAGGGAGCGACTGGTACCGTCGGCGGGGCTCGGGGCGGCGTGAATCGGCGACGGTGATCTGCGGACTCCGGCGGCCGTCGGCTTCAAATTGGAGCAGCTCCGGTGAAATTGGGGTGAGAGAGGTGTTCGAGGAGGTCAAGGAGGAGGAGGGGAGCAAGTTTGGTGTGGAGCTTGAAGCACGGGAGGGGCTCTATTTATATGAACGCGAGGTGACCGAGGGGTGCGGAAGAAGTCGATCATGGCGACGGCGTTCGAGGGCGCGAAGGGGCAAGCTACGATGCGCGTCGGGTAGGCGACGGCTAGGCGGAGCTAGCACGCGTGATGGCGTGCTAAATGATGGTCTGTGGAGGGCTGGCGACGGAGGTGTCCTTGCGGTACCGCGGCGGAAGGTTTTGATCATGGCGTGGGCGTCAGTGCTTCCGCGAGCCAGTGGGCGTGTCCAGGAGGTAGCTGTAGGCGTGGTGATCATTCGTGCCAAGTGGGAGAGGGAGAGAAGGACGAGAGCGTGCTGGCGAGAGGTTGGACTGCGGCGCCCAGTGTCGTGCCAGGGCGCGCTCACCGCGTGCCTGGCACGGTTCTGGCGCGTCTGGGCGCGAGGTGTCCCGGCCAATTGTGTGTGTCTCTTTGCGTAGGGATGGTACAGGCGTGCTTAGGGGAGTACATAGATGCTCGATGACAAGGTGAAAGAGAGAGGGGAGAGCCAGAGAGATGAGTGGCATGTGTGGCCGGCATGCACACGGCATGGATAGTTTAGGGCTTTTCCATGCTTAAAGCAGCAAGAGCAAGGACGTGTAGAGGTGCAGGGGTGTAGAGGGGTGATGATCATCACGAGTTGAAAGGGGTTTAGGCCAAAATCCTCTGGATAATAGCATGTAACATGATTTCCAGATTATGCACACAAGGTGCTCGACACAATGGCCGCATGAAGCTTTTGTTCAAATTTTGGATTTCTTTTTGGTGGAGCTTAATCATATAAATAAAGGGTTGGAATGGTGGTGGTGGTGTTCATTTTGGTGAAGATTTGCAAAGTTTCAAAAAGTGGATCATCTTCTCTTTAATTCAAAGTCTCCACTTGGCAATTCTCTACTGGTCAACCTGGTCAACTTCAGCAGTGATGGTCAACATGAAAGTTGTTGACCTTGACATGGTCTTGGATGACATGGTCATAGTTGACCAAGTTTGGTTGAAGAAAAGTCAAAGCCAGAGGGGTAAAGAGGGGATCATGTTAAAAATCACACAAATGACCATCATCACATGTGAGATGGTTTTGAGTTTTGCTTTGATTTGATTTTGGTTTCTTTGATGCAATTGTGTTTGTTTATCATATATAAGAGTTTTACAAACAATAGATCAAGCAATGGTGGCCTTGGTTGAAGATTGCAAATTTGGCTAAGTGTATGTGAGTGAATTTTGGGGAATTTCTCCCTATTTGATTTCTCTACATTTGAGTTGACTTTTGTTGACTCTAATGTGGTTCTTATTAGTTTAGAAACATTTTCCAACCATTGAAACCAATTCAAATGGTCTTGTTCAAAGATTTGCAAGAATGGCCATAACACATAAGAGGTGATGTGTCACTTTTCATTATTTTTGTAAAGTGTTGATCTTGCTTTACTTGGGCATGGGTTAGGGTCAATTTAGTGTTATATGAAGTTTAGGAATGGTTGCACACCATTTGGTCAAGGTTTAAAGTCATAGGGCAAAATTTGGTGAAATGGCTATGTGTCACATATGCCTCTATGCATATGTTGCATTTGGGTTTGAAATTGACTTGGCTTGACCCAAATGGTGTTGTTGAGTGTTTAAATGGTATATGGAAGTGATCCAATCATTCACAACAAGTCCTAGGGTCAATATTCTTAATTTCACATATTTGCTATTTTACTCTCATATGCCTCTATGGCATTTTTAGTTTCTTTTTATTTTCTTGGGAAGCAACTTGAATCAGGTTTGATAAGCCTTTGGTAAGGTGTGTGAAGGTTTTCCAAACCTCTAAGCAAGTAGAAAGGTCTAGGGTAAAGATTTATAAAAATAGCCATAGGCACATATATCTTTTTCTTATTTAATTTCTTTTTATTTTAACTTATCTAGGATGGTGAAAAGAGGGGTGAGGTTTAGGGTTTTAGATCACTTCAATTTCTAATAACAAGCAATCATAGTAATAGCACCAGAATTAAGCAAGATCACTATGTATCCTACTTAATTAATAAAAGTTTTTGTTGGTTCCAAAATTTTGGAACTAGTGAAATTCATTTGTTTTATTTTGAAATTCTTGGGATGTTACAAACCCTTCCCCCTTAAACAAATCTCGTCCCGAGATTTTAAGAAAAGTTAGGTTCCTAAGAGAGATTGAGCATTTTATTAACAGGAAGACATACTTGGCATGGTGGGGTGCTTCCCGAGCTTCAAGGCGATCAGGTGGTAGAGACGGCCGTTGTTGTTGTTCTGGTTCCTTCTTCCGGCAAAGCGGCGCTGTTGCTGAGCAGGTGCAGCGGTATTGGCGGCAATCCTGGCAAGCTTCTTGGGGCACTCATTGGAGAAGTGACCCACAACTCCACATTCATAGCAGTTGACGGTGGACTTGTCTTTGGGGATTACGGGGGTAGCATTGCTTCCAGTCCTTGGGGCAGTATTGGTGCTGTTGTTGTTTCCATTGTTGTTGCTGTTGTTGAGGTGGTTGTTGTTGTTGTTGTTCCCTCCGGGCTTCGGGGGTCCTCCGTTGTTGTTGGTGTAGTTGGGGCGATAATTCTGGGCAGGGGGCTTGTTGTATCTTGGGGTGAATCCTCCAGAGGAGTTGTTGCGGTACTTCTGGGTATGGTGGGGTCCATTCTGGTTCATCATTCTGCGTTTGCGGTTCTCGTTGGCCTGATGCAGCTTTCCTTCCATCTGTATGGCTGAGTCCACGAGGGCTTCGAGGTCAGCGAACGGAATGTTCACTAACACAGTTTGCATCTCGTCGTGCAGTCCGTTCAGAAATCTTTCCTTTCTCTTCTCATTGGTGTCGGTCTCATCCGGGGCGTACCTTGACAGAGTGAGAAACCTATCGCGGTATTCCACCACGGACATTCTTCCTTGTTTGAGTTCACGGAACTCGTCTCTCATCTTCTTGATCAGTCCTTGAGGCACATGGTATTTGCTAAACTTCAGCTTGAAGTCTTCCCAGGTCATCATCTGTCCCGCATTCATTGCACGGGCACTTGTCCACCAGGCTCTGGCAGGTCCTGACAGGTAGTGGGTGGCAAACAGTACTTTTTCTGCGGCTTCAACTCCCGCAACTTCGAGGTTGTTCTCCATGGTCTGGAGCCAGTCATCAGCATCAAGGGGCTCTTCAGTCTTGTTGAATACCGGAGGGTTGGTGTGCTGAAAGTTCTTCAGCTTTGATCCAGGGTGATCGTGGTTTCCATGGCCTTGATTGTTCTGAGCTATCTGTTGCAGTGCAACAATGTTGGCTTGGCGTTCAGCTCTCTCGACTTCTCGGTCTGCCATCATCGTTTGCAGCAGTTGCATCATGGCATCCTGGGTGGCGTTGCGGGTTGGTGGGGCCATCTAAACATTGATGTAGATGATAAGATAAGAGGGAAATTTCTATGGTTTGTTTTGTTAAAGTTTAAAAATTCATAATATTGAAAACTTGAGTAGTGTTGCGGGGGTATAAACCAACAACACTTTTTCATTCATACCAAGCATCATACATTACAAATCTAACACACCGGTGGTTTGAAGAACCATTCATCGCTCTACGATACAAGGGAATCCTGATACAAACTCACACCTACTCAAGTGACTTAGTAGTACTATTCTTCATTCGTCATGGTGGTTTCTTCTTCTTCACGGGTAATGTGCTTGGCGAGAGGCGAGGGCGTTGTCCAAATCCCTACGGGTTTTGTACTTCTTGAAGTCCTGGGGTGCTACATAGGGGTTCATCTCTGTACGTGGTGGCATGGTCATCGGTCTTCCCATGGAATCCTGTTTTGGGTAGTAGATGAAGCGAGTGTTCTTGATCTGGTTCTCATTTTGTCCGCACAGACGGAAAATTGATTCTTGCATAGCTCTGACTAGTCCTTCCTTCCAAGTGTTTCCCGTTACAGAAAACCAGATGGTTTCCCATACCGGGGCTCCAAGTTTTCTTCGTAGATCAGTAGAAACTTCCCACCGAGGTGGTTCTCCGGAGTGGTTTTTGAGGGGTATTCCGAAGAATTCGGGATACGGGTGTCCTAGATATTCAACCAGTTGTTTCAAATCCTTTTCGAACCTCAGTTCTCCTCCGTGACCAAGCTGATAGAACTCCCATTTGTACTCCATCTGTGAAGAATTATGATGAGTAAGTTAGAGAAGTGTGTCAAAATTTTACGTAATAGTATACGAAGAATGGAGCATAACTTTCTTATTTTGAAAAAGATCCCAATGATAAGAGGGAGAATAAGTTTTTCATAAATAGTCACTTCATTTGTTTTGAAACTAAATTTTTCAGACGTCCATTCTAACTAGGGTCTCCTAAGGTCAAACAATGGCTCTCATACCAACTTGTCAACACCCGGATTTTTAAGTCCAGGTGCCTGTTATGCCATACATCGCAATCCCAGGAATATTGTTGTTGCGAGACATAACAGTTGAATATCATAAGTCATCATCCATTACATACCATAATCGTCTTACAAATAAAGGATCACATGATCCAGTCTCATTACAATAATAGAAGTTCTATTGATCCATTACATAACTCATAGCGGAAGCGAAATAGCGTAGTAGTAGTCCATCTATTCCACAGGCAATTGTTGACGTCAGGAGTGATCCTAGTTGTCGTAGACGTCCTGGTGTCCTTCTTCCGGGTTCTGGTACTCCTCTTCATAGTCTGGCCATTTGAATAGCCAGGGACACAGCCATGAGTACTTTAAAGTACTCGCAAACTAATACTAAGGTAAATACCATCAACTATAGTAAGGGGGTTCTAAGCTCTAGTTTCATTTGCATAAAGCCAGTTTTATTTCGTAAACACTTTAATAATCAAAAACCTTCATTTGCTCAACTAACTCAAGTGGGAACATTAGTGTCATCCCCACAACTTAGTTGTGATTCAAAGTCAAAGTCACCTTTCAATTCAAATCACAAGTCACCATTCATATTTTTGGAAAAATTCTGATGACGGAACAGTATGGCCTTTCCAACTGTCCATAACCGCGGACGCTGCTATTAGAATATGTTTAACTCTTCAGAGGTTGTACAATTGTGCAACTACAATTTCAATAGTTCGTCGGGTAATCGCAGCCCGATTTATCGTACGCAGACGCGAACTACCAATCCTAACCTTTCATTTACATACTCTAGTATAGGCACCTCTCCCCATGAGCTTGGCCTCCCGGTGAAAACCGCGGTCAACCCGGAGGCGCACAGGGCTTGGGCTGGACATTCACCTCATTTCACGTCAATTCACATCACTTCACCAGTACGGAGGCAGCCTCGGCATAACCCCTATGACGCTTGTTTAGAGGGAACCCATACTAAAATACATAAGTTTCCAGCTAAGCCTTACCCAGATTCAGGTATTGTGGGGGTACTTGTAAAATTGGAATGGTATCGCATCCGAACCCAACCATCAGTTTTTTTGTAAAATTCACCAAGTCATTCACCAGTCATATTCACCTTCAAAATCTCTCAATAGAATGACTCATCCTTCCAAGGTTTTCAAAGTCATTTCAATTCACAAGTTCCCAACTAGAGTAGTCACTTTTAATCTTGAGCACTAGCAACTAGTTATGAGGGGTGCTAAGTATCTTGGAGCTTGCTAGGCTAAGTGTGATTCTCTTGTACTACTCTATAATTCAACCAAGTGAATCATAAATCAAAAAGTAACTTTGATAAATAAAATCAAGTAAAGCTTGTAAAGTAAAAACTTGGGATAGGTTCATAAAGTAAAATGTAATGGTGCCTTGCTCTTGTAGAGCTTTGCACAAGGGAACCTTGCAAGAGTGTTAGCTTGCCTTGATTGGTGATGTGATCAAAGTTTTCTTGCTCTTCATCTTGGTAGAAGACCTCTTCCTCTTGATAGTCTCCGGAACTAGCGTCTATAAACGAATACGAGGATACAATCACCGAACAACACTTAAGTAGTCTTAATTAGCCTTATTGGCTCACACAAAGGATCTAGCATCACTACTTAACATTTATTCACAAATTATGCTAGGGTTTCTTTATTTAACATTAGGAATATAATTTCCTCTTATTGAAAGTTGGAAATAGGGTTTATCTTTGGTTTGGAGAAATAATTTCCTCTCATTGAATTCTTCTTAAGATTTAATTTCTCTTATGAATAATATATGACCTAGGTTGACCAAAGTCAATCCTCTTCATACTTATCATTTGAGAAAAATGATTTAAATGAGGTTCCATACCTCATGCAATTTAATACTAACATGGTAGTGATTTAATGCCACCAAATAATTCAATATGAGATTATTAGACCATGGTCACTACCTCATGTTGAATTACTTGAGAACAAGATTTAAATGAGAGGAATACCTCTCATATGATTTAACACATAGTTGTAACTAATTTAATAAAAACTACTATTGAGGTGATTCAATATTCTCAAATAACCAGGGATGATCCTATGTTGACCAAGGTCAACACTTCACCTTAGTATTTGAGAAAATGGATTTAAATGAGATTCATCATCTCATGTGATTTAAATAACTAATGCAATTTAAATACTATGTTGATTTAAATTCTACAAGTGAGCAAGTATGAGCCTAAGCATTTAAAGGTCAACACATTACTTCATATCACTTGTGAGAATGATTTAAATGAGGTGCTACACCTCATAGATTTAAATTCAAAAATTTGGATATGGTTTAAATGGGCTAGTATTGACTACATAGCCAATATTTTGATTCTAGCCCATGATCATGTACAGAACCCATATCATATTTTTACATAATAAATTAGAGTTTGTTAAATGTGAATTATTGCAATTGAATTCACTTCAAAATTCAAAGTGGTTGATTTTTAAGATTTATTTGAATACAGAAAAGTATCTGTTTTGTTATTTTTGCTATTCAAAAACTACACAACATATGGGGTTGAATCCAGTGGGGTTAGTTAGAGCAAATCATAAGCTCTCCAGAACATTTGGATTTGCTAAATTTGAGTTTGTAGAATTTGAACTATTCAATTTATAGTACAGGTCCAGAATTGGAATTCCACAGAAAAGAACTAATTTGAAAATGGCTAAGTGGGCTAGGCGGGAAAGCAAATGGGCCGCGAGGTTTAAACGCAGCAGGCCAGCCCAGTAACGCTTCAGCGCGCCACCGCCAGCTGACAGTGGGACCCACTGGTCAGTCTGTATTAAACCCGAAACGGTACCTGGCAACGTGCGCCGTTAGATTAGATCGTGGATCGACGGCTGAGGGTCGTCGTTGTCGACGGGGGAGGAGAGCTCGCTGCGCCGGTGGGGTAGGGGGTCGGCGGCGCGACGGAGGCTCCCGCGGTGCTCGGCTGGGTGCTGGGCGTCGTTGTCGAGGACGAGGGAGCGACTGGTACCGTCGGCGGGGCTCGGGGCGGCGTGAATCGGCGACGGTGATCTGCGGACTCCGGCGGCCGTCGGCTTCAAATTGGAGCAGCTCCGGTGAAATTGGGGCGAGAGAGGTGTTCGAGGAGGTCAAGGAGGAGGAGGGGAGCAAGTTTGGTGTGGAGCTTGAAGCACGGGAGGGGCTCTATTTATATGAACGCGAGGTGACCGAGGGGTGCGGAAGAAGTCGATCATGGCGACGGCGTTCGAGGGCGCGAAGGGGCAAGCTATGATGCGCGTCGGGTAGGCGACGGCTAGGCGGAGCTAGCGCGCATGATGGCGTGCTAAATGATGGTCTGTGGAGGGCTGGCGACGGAGGTGTCCTTGCGGTACCGCGGCGGAAGGTTTTGATCATGGCGTGGGCGTCAGTGCTTCCGCGAGCCAGTGGGCGTGTCCAGGAGGTAGCTGTAGGCGTGGTGATCATTCGTGCCAAGTGGGAGAGGGAGAGAAGGACGAGAGCGTGCTGGCGAGAGGTTGGACTGCGGCGCCCAGTGTCGTGCCAGGGCGCGCTCACCGCGTGCCTGGCACGGTTCTGGCGCGTCTGGGCGCGAGGTGTCCCGGCCAATTGTGTGTGTCTCTTTGCGTAGGGATGATACAGGCGTGCTTAGGGGAGTACATAGATGCTCGATGACAAGGTGAAAGAGAGAGGGGAGAGCCAGAGAGATGAGTGGCATGTGTGGCCGGCATGCACACGGCATGGATAGTTTAGGGCTTTTCCATGCTTAAAGCAGCAAGAGCAAGGACGTGTAGAGGTGCAGGGGTGTAGAGGGGTGATGATCATCACGAGTTGAAAGGGGTTTAGGCCAAAATCCTCTGGATAATAGCATGTAACATAATTTCCAGATTATGCACACAAGGTGCTCGACACAATGGCCGCATGAAGCTTTTGTTCAAATTTTGGATTTCTTTTTGGTGGAGCTTAATCATATAAATAAAGGGTTGGAATGGTGGTGGTGGTGTTCATTTTGGTGAAGATTTGCAAAGTTTCAAAAAGTGGATCATCTTCTCTTTAATTCAAAGTCTCCACTTGGCAATTCTCTACTGGTCAACCTGGTCAACTTCAGCAGTGATGGTCAACATGAAAGTTGTTGACCTTGACATGGTCTTGGATGACATGGTCATAGTTGACCAAGTTTGGTTGAAGAAAAGTCAAAGCCAGAGGGGTAAAGAGGGGATCATGTTAAAAATCACACAAATGACCATCATCACATGTGAGATGGTTTTGAGTTTTGCTTTGATTTGATTTTGGTTTCTTTGATGCAATTGTGTTTGTTTATCATATATAAGAGTTTTACAAACAATAGATCAAGCAATGGTGGCCTTGGTTGAAGATTGCAAATTTGGCTAAGTGTATGTGAGTGAATTTTGGGGAATTTCTCCCTATTTGATTTCTCTACATTTGAGTTGACTTTTGTTGACTCTAATGTGGTTCTTATTAGTTTAGAAACATTTTCCAACCATTGAAACCAATTCAAATGGTCTTGTTCAAAGATTTGCAAGAATGGCCATAACACATAAGAGGTGATGTGTCACTTTTCATTATTTTTGTAAAGTGTTGATCTTGCTTTACTTGGGCATGGGTTAGGGTCAATTTAGTGTTATATGAAGTTTAGGAATGGTTGCACACCATTTGGTCAAGGTTTAAAGTCATAGGGCAAAATTTGGTTAAATGGCTATGTGTCACATATGCCTCTATGCATATGTTGCATTTGGGTTTGAAATTGACTTGGCTTGACCCAAATGGTGTTGTTGAGTGTTGAAATGGTATATGGAAGTGATCCAACCATTCACAACAAGTCCTAGGGTCAATATTCTTAATTTCACATATTTGCTATTTTACTCTCATATGCCTCTATGGCATTTTTAGTTTCTTTTTATTTTCTTGGAAAGCAACTTGAATCAGGTTTGATAAGCCTTTGGTAAGGTGTGTGAAGGTTTTCCAAACCTCTAAGCAAGTAGAAAGGTCTAGGGTAAAGATTTATAAAAATAGCCATAGGCACATATATCTTTTTCTTATTTAATTTCTTTTTATTTTAACTTATCTAGGATGGTGAAAAGAGGGGTGAGGTTTAGGGTTTTAGATCACTTCAATTTCTAATAACAAGCAATCATAGTAATAGCACCAGAATTAAGCAAGATCACTATGTATCCTACTTAATTAATAAAAGTTTTTGTTGGTTCCAAAATTTTGGAACTAGTGAAATTCATTTGTTTTATTTTGAAATTCTTGGGATGTTACATTACTACAGTAATTTTGTTTTATATTTGAGTCTTGGAAGTTGTTTACTACTGTAGCAACCTCTCCTTATCTTAGTTTTGTGCATTGTTGTGCCAAGTAAGGTCGTTGATAGTAAGGTTCATACTAGATTTGGATTACTGCGCAGAAACAGATTTCTTTGCTGTCACGAATCTGGGCAAAATTCTCTGTAGGTAACTCAGAAAATCATGCCAATTTACGTGAGTGATCCTCAGATATGTACGCAACTTTCATTCAATTTGAGCATTTTCATTTGAGCAAGTCTGGTGCCTCAATAAAATTCGTCTTTACGAACTGTTCTGTTTTGACAGATTCTGCCTTTTATTTTGCATTGCCTGTTTTGATATGTTCGATGGATTTTTCGATTCCATTGACTTTCAGTAGCTTTGTGCAATGTCCAGAAGTGTTAAGAATGATTATGTCACCTCTGAACATGTATATTTTGATTGTGCACTAACTCTCTAATGAGTTGTTTTGAGTTTGGTGTGGAGGAAGTTTTCAAGGATCAAGAGAGGGAGATGATACAACATGATCAAGGAGAGTAAAAGCTCTAAGCTTGGGGATGCCCCGGTGGTTCACCCCTGCATATATCAAGAAGACTCAAGCGTCTAAGCTTGGGGATGCCCAAGGCATCCCCTTCTTCATCGACAACATTATCAGGTTCCTCCCCTGAAACTATATTTTTATTCCGTCATATTTATGTGCTTTGCTTGGAGCGTCGGTTTGTTTTTGTTTTGTTTTTTGTTTTGTTTGAATAAAATGGATCCTAGCATCCTTTGTGTGGGAGAGAGACACGCTCCGCTGTTGCATATGGACAAATATGTCCTTAGGCTTTACTGATAATATTCATGGCGAAAGTTTCTTCTTCGTTAAATTGTTGTATGGTTGGAAACGGGAAATGCTGCATGTGGTAGTGAATAATAAAATACTTGTAGAACATTGAGCTTTGATAACTTGATTCTTTGCAAATGTTTTGAGGTATTTAGATGGTAAGGCTTGCTGGATAAATAAGTTAAAATTAGTAGTGGATTGTTGTCTTTAAGCTTGTGCCGTACTACAAACTCTATTTAAATAGTTGAAGGCGTAGTTGGACTTGATAGCTTTCCATGTCTGAGAGTTCATCGTAATAACTAAGTTGTGCTGAAGGTCGAGGGAGCTAGCGGGGTACTTGTGCCACCGTGAACGGCCCTCCTTGGAGTAAATTTTAATCATGCTCTTAATGATGAACCTGCTAGTTGTTTGCAATAAGCTTGTGAGTTCTTTTTGACTAATGTTAAGCTACGGTTTTTGGCACTTCCACCATCCAAATTTGCTAGCCTCTTCGGTACTGTGCATTGCCTTTTGCTCACATTGAGAATTGTGCATACTTCGCCGGTACATCCAAACCCGTGGGAGAACTTTCTCTTGTTCTCCTACACATAAGCCCATACATCTCCTCAAAACAGCCACCATACCTACCTACCGCAGCATTTCCATAGCTGTTCCGAGATATATTGCCATGCAACATCCATTTTTATATTACATGCCATGTTGTCATTTATTATTTATATATTGCTTTGCATGATCATATACAGCTGATGTGTGGTTTACCCATGTTACGCTAGATCATTGCACATCCTGCTACACTGGCAGAGGCATACAGTTTCATACATCATGTTTCATTCATTATGAGTTATTTGTACCAAAAAGTGTGTTGTCATATTGGGATGTTGCCCCTAAAAATGAAAAGGGCCGTGGAGGCCATCAAAAAGAAGAAAGAAAAAAAAATGAAAAGAAAGAAAAAAGGAAAAAGGAAAAGAAAGAAAAAAAGAAAAAAAAGGAAAAAGAGAATAAAGAAAAAGGGGGCAGCATTACTATCTTTTATCCACACTTGTGCTCATGTTTTAGCACCCGCATTATTCATAGTCATCATTTGTGCTCATGTTTAGCACCTACATTCATATGAGAGAGTTTTCATGTTTTACTAGTATAACTATGTGGGGAATTTACACTATAGAACTTGGGTTGTATATTCCAATGATGAGCCTCCTCAAAAGTGCTCTAGGTCTTCGTGAGCAACCAAGTTGGATGCACCCCCACTAGTTCCATTGGAGAGCTTTCATACACATATAGCTCTATGTGCATCCGTTGCATGGCAATCACTACTCCTTGCATAGCATCGATCATAAGGCTTCCTCTTGTCTAATGGTCATTTACAGCTTTGTAAGCCTTTCTTCCATTTGGCCTTCCAAACCCCCATTAATGTTCTTTATGCCATAACATCCTGGTGCTAATACCAAATGCTTGCGCTCACCGGTTGAGTAGACTTCGAAACAGTTGATTCATGACGTTCATGTTTATGTTTACTTGACTGAATCCTTCTTATGTTGTGAAAATTTACTTGATGCTTGGAATGAAGGATAGAACTTCTATGCTGAATACTTAATACATCTTTAATGAAATTTGTACGGTTGCATGTCTTTAAAGCAATAGTTCATGAAAACTTCTAGCTTGTCTAACTCTTGCATTATCATCTCTTATATCAATATAGATACTTGCTTTGAATGATTTGATCTCAGCTCATATGCTTTACAATAGTATGATCAAGGTTATGATGGCATGTCACTCCAGAAATTATCTTTGTTTATCGTTTACCTGCTCGGGACGAGCAGAAACTAAGCTTGGGGATGTTGATACGTCTCCGACGTATCGATAATTTCTTATGTTCCATGCCAGATTATTGATGATATCTACATGTTTTATGCATACTTTACATCATATTTATGCATTTTCCGGCACTAACCTATTAACAAGATGCCGAAGAGCCAGTTGCTGTTTTCTACTGTTTTTGGTTTCAGAAATCCTAGTAAGGAAATATTCTCGGAATTGGACGAAATCAACGCCCAGGGGCCTATTTTCACACGAAGCTTCCAGAAGACCGAAGAGTCAACGAAGTGGGGCCACGAGGCTGCCAGGAGGTAGGGCGGCGCCGGCCTGTCTCCTGGGCCCCTCGTGACGCCCCTTGACCTGCCCTTCCGCCTACAAATAGCCTTCGTCGCGAAACCCCCAGTACCGAGAGCCAAGATACGGAAAACCTTCCAGAGACGCCGCCGCCGCCAATCCCATCTCGGGGGATTCAGGAGATCGCCTCCGGCACCCTGCCGGAGAGGGGAATCATCTCCCGGAGGACTCTACGCCGCCATGGTCGCCTCCGGAGTGATGTGTGAGTAGTTCACCCCTGGACTATGGGTCCATAGCAGTAGCTAGATGGTTGTCTTCTCCTCATTGTGCTTAATTGTCGGATCTTGTGAGCTGCCGAACATGATCAAGATCATCTATCTGTAATGCTATATGTTGTGTTTGTTGGGATCCGATGAATAGAGAATACCATGTTATGTTGATTATCAATTTATATCTATGTGTTGTTTATGATCTTGCATGCTCTCCGTTATTAGTACAGGCTCTGGCCAAGTTTTTGCTAGTAACTCCAAGAGGGGGTATTTATGCTCGATAGTGGGTTCATGTCTCCGTGAACTGGGAGTGTGAGAAACCTCTAAGGTTATGGATGTGTTGTTGCCACTAGGGATAAAACATTGATGCTATGTCCGAGGATGTAGTTATTGATTACATTACGCGCAATACTTAATGCAATTGTCTGTTGTTAGCAACTTAATACTGGAAGGGGTTCGGATGATAACCTGAAGGTGGACTTTTTAGGCATAGATGCATGCTGGATAGCGGTCTATGTACTTTGTCGTAATGCCCAATTAAATCTCACAATACTCATCATAATATGTATGTGCATGGTCATGCCCTCTCTATTTGTCAATTGCCCAACTGTAATTTGTTCACCCAACATGCTATTTATCTTATGGGAGAGACACCTCTAGTGAACTGTGGACCCCGGTCCAATTCTCTATACTGAAATACAATCTACAATACTTGTTCTACTGTTTTCTGCAAACAATCATCTTCCACACTATACATCTAATCCTTTGTTACAGCAAGCCGGTGAGATTGACAACCTCGCTGTTTCGTTGGGGCAAAGTACTTGGTTTGTGTTGTGCAGGTTCCACGTTGGCGCCGGAATCCCTGGTGTTGCGCCGCACTACATCTCGCCGCCATCAACCTTCACGTGCTTCTTGATTCCTACTGGTTCGATAAACCTTGGTTTCTTACTGAGGGAAACTTGCCGCTGTGCGCATCACACCTTCCTCTTGGGGTTCCCAACGGACGCGTGTCGAACGGAAAGACAACACGTCAACCACGCGCATCAGCATGTGGTATTGCTCCTTCTCATCTTCCATATAGGCGGTTAAGCCCGCATTACCGACGAGGACCAAGAAATCATCCAACAACCCTGCATTACTCAAAAAATTAAAACATGGAAAAGATGAAGCGTTAGGGACTCCATTGTCCTCTTCGGCTTCGAAGCTCGGCGCGATGACGTCCTCATTATAGGATCGCCTGAATCGGGTGGCGGTCCTAGAGGGCCTTCCCGTGCTTGTCGTCTCTCTCTCAAACACTTCTCCAAAGTTATAATTATCCATCTTCCTTTTCTAAAAAATTTCAACAAACATTATAAAATTTGATTTGGTGACATATAATTGAGGGGAACTACTATAGGAACTTGCTAGAGTACTAATCATGCATCAAAACTAGTTTTTACAACTTAGAACAAGCAAGCAAGCTCACTAAACATGTTACCTACAGCAACAAAATATTCAAGATATACTCAACCAAACAAAATTCTACTTGGATAATCGGAGGAGTCACATACCGGAGAGCAAATGTGCCAAATTTCAGACAGAAATCTGGGCTGAGCAAAGAGATCGAGAAATCTTGAGCTCTTGAGCAGAAACGCGAGTGAGAGAAAGCTGGTGCGAGTTTTTTCGGGAGAGAGAAGAGAATGGAAGAAAGAGATGAACAAGTGGGGCAAGGAGGGCCCCACACAACAGGGTGGCGTGCCCCCCTTGCTGGCCGCGCCGGCTGGTGGGGTGCCACCTTGGGATGCCCCACTGGTCATCCCCAGGTGCTCCCAGGTGCCTCTTCGAAAAATAAGACCAACGGTATAATTTTTGTGAATTTTTGAAAACTTTGAAAAATGCACATTTCTGGGTATTAAATTTATTATTACTGGGCAGAAAAAGATTTTTGAAATCTCTAATTGACTAAAGAACTTTGCAAACAAAAAGTGCTACAGCAAGTAGAACAAGTGGAGGAAGAAAGAAATGTTGTTTAGCTCCTCTATGCATATAAAATGTATTTGATAACAAGGTTGATCAAGTCTTGCCACCAAATAAATTTTACATAGCATAAGAAGAAATAAACCTCAAATCAATCATGTTACCTTGAATTGTATTGATATGGATCCAATCATAATATTTTGATATCCTTCTTTAGGCTCATATATAGGACAATCAATAGCTCCAACTTTGATAGTTCTCACATTAGAAATTGTATTAACTCCACATACTTTATCAATCCTCTTGGGAAAATAAACGGTATGCTCCTTGTCATCAACATTGAAAGTAACTTTTCCTTTATTGCAATCAATAATAGCCCCTGCGGTGTTAAGAAAAGGTCTCCCATGAACAATAGACATATTATCATCTTCAGGCATTTCCAACACAAAAAAAATCAGTTAATATCAAGCAGTTATTAGTAACTTGAACAGGAACATCCTCACATATACCAACAGGAATAGCAGTAGATTTATCAGCCATTTGCAAAGATATATCAGTCGGTATCAACTTATCTAAATAAAGTCTCTTATAAAGAGAAAAAGGCATAACACTAACACCTGCTCCCAAATCACATAGAGCAGTTCTAACATAATTATTCTTGATGGAAGAAGGAATAGTCGGTATACCTGGGTCACCCAATTTCTTTGGAACTTTGCCATTGAAAGAGTAATTAGCAAGCATAGTGGAAATCTCCTCACTAGGAATTTTCCTTTTGTTAGAGACAATATCTTTCATATACTTTGAATAAGGAGGCAATTTAATAGCATCAGTCAAAGGGATTTGCAAGAATAAAGGTTTCATCCAATCGCAAAATTTATTATAGTGTTCTTCTTCCTTTGATTTTAGTTTCTTAGCAGGAAAAGGCATTTGCTTTTGAACCCAAGGTTCCCTTTCATTACCATGTTTCTTAGCAGTAAAATCTTCTTTAGTATACTTTTTATTTTTAGCATGATTTTCAGGTTCATCTTCAACTTCTTTTTTATCAGAAGCATCATTCTTATCATTATCTTTATCATGTTCATTACCACTTTCAGTTTCAGCATCAGAAATAGAAATACTATTAGGATCATTAACAGGTTCAGAGGATTCTACAACATTTTTATGTTTCTTTTTTTCTTTTTCTTAGAAGGAGCACTAGGTTCAATTCGTTGAGAATCTTGTTCAACTCTTTTGGGATGCCCTTCAGGATATAGAGGATCCTGAGTAGAGACACCGCCTTTAGTTGTTACTTCATAAGCATGTTTCTCTTTAGAGCTATTTTTTAACAAGTCATTTTGCACTTTAGTGAGTTGATCAATTTGAGTTTGAACCATATGAAAATGTTTAACAAGCATCTTAACATCATTGGAGGTTCTCTCCACAATATCATGCAAATTGCTAATAGCTTGAGAATTTTCCATTAAATGATTCTCTACTCTCATATTAAAATTTTCTTGCTTAACAATATAATTATCAAACTCATCTAAGCATTGAGAAGGAGGTTTTGAATATGGAATATCTTCCCTAGTAAAGCGTTGAAGGGAGTTTACCTCAATCATGGATGAAGGGGGAATTATCTTGCATAAATCTTCTATGGGAGGTAAGTTCTTCACATCTTCAGATTTAATACCTTTCTCTTTAAGATATTTTTTGGCTTCCCGCATATCTTCATCATTTAATTTAATTAAACCCCTCTTCTTAAATATTGGCGTCGGAGTTGGTTCAGGTGTAGCCCAATCATCATGATTCTGACCTATTTTAGCCAATAATTCTTCAGCTTCGTCTGGAGTTCTTTTCCTGAAAACACAACCAGCACAACTATCCAAATATGCTCTAGACTCAACGGTTAGTCCACTATAAAATATATCAAGTAAATCATGCTTTTCCAAATCATGTCCAGGTCGAGCTCTGATAAGAGAGCAAAATCTTGCCCAAGCTTTAGGCAATTTCTCTCCATCTCCCTGGTCAAAGCTATAAATTTTCTGCAAAGCAGCATGTTGAGCACTAGCAGGAAAGTATTTCCGAAAGAAAACATCAAGCAAACAACTTGGACTATCAATAGAACCAGGAGGCAAACTATTATACCAAGTTTTAGCATCATCCTTTAATGAGAAAGGAAAAAAATTAGCAACAAAATAAGTACGCATCTTGACATCATCAGAAAACAAGCTACTCAAAGTAGAAAGTTCATTCATGTGTTCTACAACACTTTCTTTTTCAGTACCACAAAAGGGTGTTTTCTCAACAATAGCTATGTGAGATAGATCAAGAGAAAAATCATAATCTTTATCCTTAATGCTTATAGGAGATGTGGCAAATTTAGGATCAGGAGATAGCTTATATCTAACAGTATGTTGTGCAAGAAACTTTTTAATTTTTCTTGCATCAGCAGTAGCATTGCATCTATCAATAAAATCATCATCAAGTTCCACATAATCCTCATCAGGATCATCACTAGAATATTCAACAGACTCAGGTGAATTAACAGGTGTAGCAGCATTTTCATTAGGAGTTTCAGTATTTTCAATTTGTCTAGACCTAGCAATTGTAGCATCTAGAAAAGATCCTAACGAACCACTATCATCAAGCATAGCAGAAGCATCATCAATATTATAAGAATTTTCAGATTCAGCAGAAGTACCAGCAAGTGAAGCTTGCGGTGGTGAAACAAGTTGACTTATCACAGATGGTGAATCAAGAGCAGCAGAGGTACTCAGAGTTGTACCTTTTCTTGTAGTGGATGGTAATATGGCGACTTTAGGATCGCGAGATTTACCCATGATGGAGAATTTGCAGCGAACAATATCAATCCAAGTGAACTTCCAAATAAAGCTATGCTCCCCGGCAACGGTGCCAGAAAATAGTCTTGATGACCCACAAGTATAGGGGATCGCAACAGTCTTCGCGGGAAGTAAAACTCAATTTATTGATTCGACACAAGGGGAGACAAAGAATACTTGAAAGCCTTAACAGCGGAGTTTTCAATTCAGCTGCACCTGGAAACAGACTTGCTCGCAAGAGTTTATCAGTAGTAACAGTTTTATAGCAGTAGCAGTAGTGAAATAACAGCAGCAGTGGAACAAAGACAGCAGTAGTGATTATAGTAAACAGCAGGATTAAAATACTGTAGGCACAGGGATGGATGACGGGCGTTGCATGGATGAGAGAAACTCATGTAACAATCAAAGCAGGGCATTTGCAGATAATAATAAAACGGTGTCCAAGTACTAAGCAATCCATAGGCATGTGTTCCATATATAGTCGTACGTGCTCGCAATGAGAAACTTGCACAGCATCTTTTGTCCTACCAGCCGGTGGCAGCCGGGCCTCTATGGAATCTACTGGAAATTAAGGTACTCCTTTTAATAGAGTACCGAAGCAAAGCATTAACACTCCATGAACACATGTGATCCTCACATCACGGCCTTCCCCTCCGGTTGTCCCAATTTCTGTCACTTTGGGGCCTCGGGTTCCGGACAGCGACATGTGTATACAACTTGCAGGTAAGATCATAAAACAATGCATATCATCATGAAACAATAACATGTTCAGATCTGAGATCATGGCACTTGGGCCCTAGTGACAAGCATTAAGCATAACAAGTTGCAACAATATCATCAAAGTACCAATTACGGACACTAGGCACTATGCCCTAATAATCTTATGCTATTACATGACCAATCTCATCCAATCCCTACCATCCCCTTCAGCCTACAGCGGGGGAATTACTCACACATGGATGGGGGAAACATTGCTGGTCGATGGAGAGGCATCGGTGGTGATGATGGCGATGATCTCCTCCAATTCCCCGTCCCGGCGGAGTGCCAGAACGGAGTTTCTGGTCCCGAGACGGAGTTTCGCAACGGTGGCGGCGTACTGGATGGTTTCTGGCGACTTCGACTTCCCCTCTCGTGTTTTTAGATCGAAACCCTTAAATAGTCCAGAGGGGGGCGTCAGAGGCTGGCCGAGGCGACCACACGCTAGGGAGGCACGCCCCCCCTACAGGCCGCGCCGGCCTAGTGTCTGGGGGGCCTGGGCCTCCCCCAGGCCTGCCCTTCTGGCTTCGTGATTCTTCTGGAAAAATAGGCCCTTTAAGATAAATTCCGGGGATTTTCCTGAAAGTTGAATTTCTGCACAAAAACGAGACACCTGGGCAATTCTGCTGAAAACAGCGTTAGTCTGTGTTAGTTGTATCCAAAATACACAAATTAGAGGCAAAACAATAGCAAAAGTGTTCGGGAAAGTAGATACGTTTTGGACGTATCACTTCTCCTTCAAGAAGTCCAAGAACAGAGGCAAACCGGCGCAAGGTTGCCCTATAGTGAGTGGAGCCAGACATCCATTCCATAGTGTGGTCCTCATCTTTCTTGATGGCCAAAGTAGCAAAGAATTGCTTAACCAACTCTGGACTATAGTCACATTGAATCTTCATCAGATCCTGCAAGACCAACCTGCCAGTCACCCAGATGGCATCGTCAAAATGATTGTTGACTGCCAGATCATCCACATTGATAGCTTGCATGGGTCGCAGTTTCTTCATGGGCTCATAAATATCCTTGTAGATGAACTCCTGCTCCATGCACAAGAATTGCCTGCCCTCTATCTCTTCATGCCTTGGGAGGTCTTCATACCAGTTCTTCATGCGGATAGCTGCATAAGTGACAATGTCCATTGTCTTGTAGTTTTCCCTTGTAGCCTTGTTCTTCTGCCTAGAAGCTGAGGACTTGCGAGGAGCGTTTGGAGCGAACTCATCACTTGAACGATCACGGCCTGGGCGTCTCCGAGCACCCCGAGAAACACCACCTGTGAACAGCAAAGGTGGATAGCAACGAGAAGATAATGCTCATAAGTCATGTATGATACAGTAATGTACTCTAGAAACATACTATAAGTCGGTACAAGTCTAGACAAGATAGATTGAAACAACACTGCAGCGGCGATGAAGCTCCAGGCCAGATAATCCGGTGTCCCCGGGGGGCGGATAATCCGGCCTGACCGGATAATCCGGTCTTCGCGGGGGCCGGATTATCCGGCCCTGCGAATCTTGCAGGACTTGCAATCAAAGACTTGTCTATAACCAGATCGGCCTCATAGCATGCAAGAGGAGTATACTACACATGATTTGGAACAACTAGACACCATCTCCACCAAGAAAATATCACATACAAACCACAACACCTAGGGTTAGGGATTGTGAGTCATACCCGCATCCATTGGGGAAGCCGCTTGGAGGAGATGGTAGCTAGGGAGGAGAGGCACCCGATCCACCCAAGAACTCCGAGAGGGAGCGGACGGGGCGACTCCAGCGAGGAGGAGGAGCTCCGGCGGCTGAGGAGGAGGAAGAGGGTGCGTGGGGGGAACTGGTGTTATCACCAGAATCTGACCGGGTCAGAGGTGGGCCGCGATCAAGGTGGGCTTGAAGAATATACATGGAAGAATAAACGTGAATCGGCCTTATATGTAAAGTTTGGGCTAGTATCTGTAATATAGTAGATTACGTGTCGGTTAGTTAGAGTTTGCCTCGTGCACGGTTGGGATTATTCCCACGTTAGAAAGTCTACGGACTATAAATATGTATCTAGGGTTTATGAAATAAACAACAATCACGTTCACCACAAACCAATCTAGGTGCATCGCCAACTCCCTTGTCTCGAGGGTTTCTTCCGGGTAAGCATCATGCTGCCTAGATCGCATCTTGCGATCTAGGCAGTACCAGTTTATTCGTCGTTCATGCGTTGCTCGTACTGAAGCCTTTTTGATGGCGAGCAACGTAGTTATCTTAGATGTGTTAGGGTTAGCATTGTTCTTCGTATCATATGCTATCGTCGTGCAACCCTTAGACATCTAGCCGCCCTTACGCCTATCTTAGGCGTAGGGGCGGCACCCCGCTTGATCATTATTTAGTAGATCCGATCCGTTATGGTTGCTCCTTGTTCTTCAAGGATTAGTTTAATATCTGCATAGTTAGGCCTTACAAAGGGTTGGAGGATCCAGCGGCGCGTAGGGTGTAGTTTGCTAGCCCTAGACAGGATGTTCCGGGGATCAACCTCGTGTTGGTTTTTAGGCCCTGTCTAGGATCGGCTTACGATCACCGTGCGCGGCCGCGAGGCCCAATCACGAGTAGGACGTTCCGATTATGCGGTGAAAACCCTAAATCGTCGTAGATCGTTTTAGCTTTATCTTGATCAAGCAGGACCACCATATATTCGTACATCTCGTGCGAATCATGGGTGGATCGGCTCTTTGAGCCGATTCACAGGACAACCTGAGAGCCGATCGAGGCTCGTATTTAATGTTTACGTGTATGCCATGCAGGAAACTAAGCGAGGCATCTCCATCACCTTCCTGACCAGGTATAGGTCAGGTGGCACGCCCTTGCACCAGCATCGGACGTGCGTGCCGGAGTTCTTTGCGGGCCGTTGCTCGGAGGGACCAGGGCCAGCCGCAGCCCTAAGTTGCTCCCGGCTCTCCTGTGTTGCCCGTCGTTGCTCGCCGACCGCAACACATTCTGGCACGCCCGGTGGGACGACCTTCTACATCAACCACATCGCCATCTACATCTGAGATGGCGGACGGCACCCCAGTCACGTACGAGGATCTGACCGAGGAGCTCAAGAAGAAGTATGACGAGGTCAAAGCGATCCTCGAAGCCGACCTCATCGGCTCCTTTCACAGAACCCGCTCAAATGGCATCAGGTGGAAAGGGTTCTCGCCTGAAGGTGCGCTCGATGGAATAGACCTATCCGCCCCGTCAGAAGAACGCACCAGGTCCCTGCGTCAGGAGATTAACTACATGGTGGCTCACTCGCTGCACCGCCATTCTGAGAACCTGGTGAACACTTTGGAGCGTGTTGCTCTTCGGGTGATCCAGGAAATCATGAGGCACCAGTACTCTCCGCCAGGACCAGCTCTCGGGACGTACCAAGGAGAGATGCCACTCCAGTCCTGTCCACCGCTGCCATTCGCGTTGGCAGCACCAGAAGTGCCGAATTCACCGGCATTCGTCGTCTACAAGATCGGTGGTGACCCTAGTGACTACCAGTTCTTGCACGAGGCGCCTAAGGAGATCCCTCACGGGTACACGTGCACATACGTGCCAGACTGCGGTAACTGGGCGCTCACAAACCAGGCCGCAGCATCAGGGACTTCTGGAAAAGCAGGAGGAACTTCAGCAACAGATCTTGAGAAGCAAGCATGGCTGGCTAAGTATGCCACTCCGGCGAATCTTCAGAATCCGACTCCTGCAGCCAGCACCGCGGATCAAATCAGTACCATACTGAGAGACCAGTTCGGCATGGTGCCGAAAAGGAGGACAATCGGCTATTCCAAGCCGTACCCCAACGAGTACGAGTTGATCCCGCTACCACCCAAATATCGGCTCCCTGATTTCTCCAAGTTCAATGGATCAGATGGTTCCAGCTCCATCGAGCATGTGAGCCGATATTTGGCACACTGGCACGATCTCAGCGAGATGAGCTACGTGTGAGGTTCTTCGCACAGTCCCTCACGGGATCGGCTTTCGGGTGGTACACTTCGTTGCCACGGACTCGATCCGGACTTGGAAACGATTGGAAGAGCGGTTCCACATGCGGTATCACTCGAGAGGCTTCCGAGTCTGGCCTTGCCGATCTAGCACAAATACGTCGAAGCGTGGAGAACCGTGGCGAATACGTCCAGCGCTTCGAAATCTTAGGAACCGATGTAATTCGGCTCGTGTGCCTGAAAAGGAAGCAGTCGAGTTGGCAGTGGTGGGCCTTGCATCACAAATCAAGGATATGGCCTCCCAAGCAGACTACCCTTCACTGGCGCACATGGTTCAGAAACTGTCGTTATATGAACAGCGCCACCCGGACCTGTACCAAGACAAATTCAAGCGTGCGGTAGTCCTGGTTGAGGCAGATGAAGACGAAGGCTCCGCGGGAGATCAAGAAGTAGCAGTGGCTGAATGGACTCGGGGGGCAACCCCCGTGTCTTGCAAATGGGTTAAGCCACCAGGTCCGCCCAGAGGGTTCGATTTTGACGTGACTAAAACTGAGCAAATCTTCGACCTCCTACTCAAGGAGAAGCAGTTGAAGTTACCCGAAGGCCTCAAAATCCCCACGGTACAGGAGCTGAACGGAAAGCCATACTGCAAATGGCATAACTCGTTCTCCCATGCCACCAACGACTGCAGGGTGTGGCGTCAGCAGATCCAAATGGCGATAGAACAAGGACGTCTGATTTTTAACCAGTACGCCATGAAGGTCGACACCCACCCCTTCCCCGTCGTTAACATGGTGGAGTGCACTTACCCTGAAGGTTGCCAGCCAGGATTCTCGTTCAACATCAACATGGTAGGACCTGGACACCACTCTGGCAAGGATGGAGACGAGGGCAGCTGCTCTCGTAGCAAGGACACAGAGGAGGCCGCTCCACGCGATCGGCTCCGTCACGATGGCAAGCGCTACATCACAGAGGGAGAAGTAAGGAATGTGAGATATCAGCGACCTCTCTCTGATCACCTCCTCGACAAGTATGGGAGTCAATATAGCCAACGCCGACGATCCAGCGACGATGATGATAGAGACCGTCTGGCTAGGGACGCCAGGAGACATCGTCGGCATGATCGCGATGAGGAGGAGTACGAGCGCCGTGCCAAGGGAAAATCGAGGGAGCAAGACGACGAGGATAGGCACTGGGACTACCCCTTCTTCAGACACTGCTGGGATTCAGGAATGAGCCGATTGCCTACAATCGGCAACTGCCCAGAATGTAGACAGAAGAGGAAGGATGCAGCTAACGTGTCCGTGTTCAAACATCTAGGGCCTCTCCCACCTCGAAGCAAGCACGCTGAGTCCCCTCGGGTGGAAGATCTCGAGGATTTGGAAGACGATGAAGAAGAAGAAGAGGACAGGTACCACCGGCCAAGGTGGTGTCCTGATGGACTCAGCCGTTCCCAAAAGCGTAGGGTTCAGCGACTGCGCGGCTTGGAGGAAGCCGAAAGGTTATACCTGCACACGCTAAGGAAGGCGCGGCCTGATCTGGCCGCGAAGATCCAGCGAACCCTGGATGAAGAGGGTCGACCACAAAAAATGGAGTGGCGCCCCAAGCAAAAGAAAGCCGATGATGAGACATCGGCTGGCACAAACATGGTGTTTACCCTTCCGACGGAGTTTAGCGCTCCAGGATTAGACGAGGCACCTGTAGCACAACTTGACTGCGGCCCACGGCCGGTTATCTTTGAGAAGCCACAAGAAAGAAGCTACAAACACCTGAAGGCCCTGTACTTGCGAGGTTATATCGATGGGAGGCCTGTCAACAAGATGCTGGTGGACACCGGAGCGGCAGTCAACATTATGCCATACTCTATGTTACGTCGGTTGGGACGCTCTAGCTCGGATCTGATCAAGACCAACGTGACATTGAGCAATTTCAACGGCCAAGCGTCTGACGCACAAGGTGTTCTAAACGTGGATCTGACCGTAGGAAGGAAAACCATCCCTAAGACGTTCTTCATCGTCGATAGCAAGAGCACCTATGCTGTTCTGCTAGGAAGAGATTGGATCCACGCCAACTGTTGCATTCCCTCCACAATGCACCAATGTGTAATACAGTGGGATGGAGATGAGGTAGAGGTCGTCCAGGCCGATGACTCAGCCGTGATTTCAACGGCTGGCATGAACGCTTGGGAAACAGCAGGCCAAGAGCCACTCTCAGGTATCAATTTGGACGACTGCGAGCGCATCGACGTGACGAAGAACGGGGTTAGGCTGGTCCTATCCACCGGCCTGACCGTGTTGCAAGAACCAACCTATGGACAAACGTGGCGAGGCCGATCCTTGGGATCGGCCCCAAAGATATATGGAGAGACATTGCAAAACCTTCATTGGGCGCTTCGATCAATATGGAGGCCGATTCCAACAATCGGCCAAAATTATCCTCACCACACGTTCTGCTTGTGTTCAACGTCGATCTAATGGGCAGCGGTTTTACGTCGGCTGATGAGAGTCAACATTAGTCCTAACGGAGCCGACGTTCAAATACAGTGCCTTGGCTAACTACAGAGCCGATATCCGCAGTTACCTGACAGATTCGGCTCGGGGGGCACCTAATCAGATGAACATGTGCAGATGAACATGTGTGCAGTGAAATATTGGGGGCCGATAGAAAATCGGCCAGTAAAAAAAAATTTCATGGTTGGTATACAGCCGATGCACGGACATCGACTTTAGAGCTAAGAAACAAAGCCGATGCACAGCCATCGACTCTAGTACAATTACGCAAGATCTATCGGATGTGTGCTCAAGACGCGGATTTTCGTCAAAATGGTCTTCAGTTCAGCTTCAAGGCCTTCTGTTTCCTTAAAGGGAATGAATAATGAGAGCATCCTCAGCTGCAATGAGCCGATTGTGGTGCCCGAACCTCCTCTTCGAGGACTTCCAACCCTTTGCGCCAGTTCAGCGGCAACATCAGTTTTGGCATACAAGGCAGCCTCTTTCTCATTAAGCTGTTGGTGTTTCATCTACAACATCGGCTTTCAGCGGAAGAAAGCTGATCAATGGGGGCAAGTTTGGCTGACTCTTCATGGTGGCTGTCTCAGATTACCAGATTACCTGAGTTCAAAGCCCTTTGTTTGATCTGTGCATCCTCACTGCTATCCTCGCCTTGACTGAGGCTCGGGGGGCAACTGACCGGGTAGATGCTCTGTTTTTAGAAGCCGATTGGAGTGTCGTCGGCTGACCCTGCATCATAACCTTCTTCGAAAGCGGTGAGTTGTTGCAGTAGAAAAGCTGCTGAAAAGGAAGCCGCCATCATTTATAGAGTCAGAACCATCTCTGTTGCTGCGAAAAGATAGAGCAAGGCGCTATGTTCGGACGATGAAGCGATTAATGATCACCTTCAGGCTGGGAACCATAGCGTGGGCTTTGGATGGTGCTGCCCATGGATTCATTGCAGTTGCGAACCTGCGCAATTGACATTTGAGGTTCGTATGGCCGTGGGTTGGATCTGTTCAAATGGCGTTTTGGCGATTGGGTTTTGCCCTTGCGGACAGGCCACAGATTACCATTTGGATAAATGATAGAATTGGCTCTGCTCGTGTTTTCATGGCAAGGACCGGTGCGCTGCCATCGGCTCGTAATTTATTGACTTATTCTAGCAATCGGTAAATTTGGTGAAAGGACAGAATCAGCTGAGAAGTTCTTCTTCATAATAAGAGGGATATTTACAAAAGAAGAGCCGATTGCTCAAGAAGGGGAAAACAAAAGAAGAGCCGATTGTTCAGGGGCTACTAGTCCTACTCTACTAGTCCTCGCTGGCCTCGTCGTCGGCATCGCTGCCGTCGGCGCTGCTTCCGGAGAGTTCCTCGTCGCTGCTACCCCAGCCCTCGGCCGGAGCTTCTTCTTCCTCGTCATCATCATCATCCTCGCTGTCCGCCCAGGTGCGGAAGCGCTTTGCCGGCGGATATCCGGTGGAGGAGGAGGATTCATCCTCCTCCTTTTCCTCTTCCTCCTCGTCATCATCATCGTCCTTGCTGTCCGCCCAAGCGCGAGATCGCTTTGCCGGCGGATGCCCAGCGGAGGAGGAGGAATCATCCTCCTCCTTTTCCTCTTCGTCTTCCTCCTCCCCGTCGGAGGAGGTGGGTTTCGCCCAGGGGTGGAGGTCATCTTCGCTTTCGCTCATCAGCTCCCCTTCGATGGGGAACTTGAGGTCGTCTTCCCCATCGGTCAGAGGCAGGTCACCATCTGACCCGACGAGTGCTTCGGGTGGGCCGTCTGGCACATGATCAAAGTTCCACTCCGGCTCGCTCGAGGAGGAAGACTGGAGGGAGAGGCCGGAGGAGACGGAGGAAGAGGAAGACATTGCTACAGGGAAAGGGGGTTTTTTCGGTGCCGATAGCTAGAACAGAGGAAGGGGATGAAAAGGCTAATCAATCGGCACAGTTAAATAAGGAGGAGCCTAGTGGAGATTTAATGCCATTACAGTTTCCGAGGCAGTGATGCTAAAGCTATCAAATTTTGCAGAGAAGTTGAGAAAGCAAGGCATCATGATGAAGAATACTGCGACGGTTCTGCTCTGCCACGACATGACCCGACGAAGAGAAAAGCAGAGTGATTTTGGAATTATCAATTCCAAAACCAGGGGGGCATGTGTTATCACCAGAATCTGACCGGGTCAGAGGTGGGCCGCGATCAAGGTGGGCTTGAAGAATATACATGGAAGAATAAACGTGAATCGGCCTTATATGTAAAGTTTGGGCTAGTATCTGTAATATAGTAGATTACGTGTCGGTTAGTTAGAGTTTGCCTCTTGCACGGTTGGGATTATTCCCACGTTAGAAAGTCTACGGACTATAAATATGTATCTAGGGTTTATGAAATAAACAACAATCACGTTCACCACAAAACAATCTAGGCGCATCGCCAACTCCCTTGTCTCGAGGGTTTCTTCCGGGTAAGCATCATGCTGCCTAGATCGCATCTTGCGATCTAGGCAGTACCAGTTTATTCGTCGTTCATGCGTTGCTCGTACTGAAGCCTTTTTGATGGCGAGCAACGTAGTTATCTTAGATGTGTTAGGGTTAGCATTGTTCTTCGTATCATATGCTATCGTCGTGCAACCCTTAGACATCTAGCCGCCCTTACGCCTATCTTAGGCGTAGGGGCGGCACCCCGCTTGATCATTATTTAGTAGATCCGATCCGTTATGGTTGCTCCTTGTTCTTCAAGGATTAGTTTAATATCTGCATAGTTAGGCCTTACAAAGGGTTGGAGGATCCAGCGGCGCGTAGGGTGTAGTTTGCTAGCCCTAGACAGGATGTTCCGGGGATCAACCTCGTGTTGGTTTTTAGGCCCTGTCTAGGATCGGCTTACGATCACCGTGCGCGGCCGCGAGGCCCAATCACGAGTAGGACGTTCCGATTATGCGGTGAAAACCCTAAATCGTCGTAGATCGTTTTAGCTTTATCTTGATCAAGCAGGACCACCATATATTCGTACACCTCATGCGAATCATGGGTGGATCGGCTCTTTGAGCCGATTCACAGGACAACCTGAGAGCCGATCGAGGCTCGTATTTAATGTTTACGTGTATGCCATGCAGGAAACTAAGCGAGGCATCTCCATCACCTTCCTGACCAGGTATAGGTCAGGTGGCACGCCCTTGCACCAGCATCGGACGTGCGTGCCGGAGTTCTTTGCGGGCCGTCGCTCGGAGGGACCAGGGCCAGCCGCAGCCCTAAGTTGCTCCCGGCTCTCCTGTGTTGCCCGTCGTTGCTCGCCGGTGGGTTTCTGACCGCAACAACTGGTTGCTGTGGAAACTGTCCACCCCGCGGCCTCTCTAAGTCCTCCCGCAACCATCCCAGGCCGGATAATCCGGGTTGCCACTAGGCCAGATTATCTGGTTTTCTGGAAAATTCCTGAACACCGGAAATCCTGCCTATCTTTAGTTGGTTATTTGCATGAACCCATATGTGATGCAATAATGTATCACGTCACATATAAGATGCATATTTACCAATAAGATGGGGCAACCTAGATCATCCGACCGAGAATCCTCAAACTCCAAGTTTTTACCAAACATGACAAATGAGCAAGATGGAAATGGCTTATAGGAGAGTGTAGGCTTAGGTTTAGAGGGTACAAACTGTTAATGGTACATGATCACTCAAGTTTGCAAGATATGAGCAAATAAGGCCAAACTAGAGTGATTTCCCATAAGAACACGGAGTTGTCAAATAAAAGGCGATAAGATCCAAACAACTCCAACTCTTCACAAAGAAGAGTGTGGTGGCCTAGGCCACCATATATGAGTGTTGTAGCATGGCACCGCGAAGATATATCTTGGGTCCAAGCCACTACTCATCATTGAAGCTCACATATCAACATATGATATAAAGAGAATGATTTCTTAATGTTGGCATTATGGGGGGAGGGATAGCTCAATAATTTAAACCGCACTCCCCCTATTTCCATGCCCACATCTAAACCAAATAAAGTTTTGAGACAAAGGTGTGTTTGCAAGATGTTCAAGCTATACTCCTTGAATCAATGATATTTAGCTCATTCTTCAAATAAGAGAACCTTGCTTCACCAAGAGGCTTCGTGAATATATCGGCAAGTTGATCTTTGGTAGGAACATAGATAAGCTCAATATCACCACGGGCAACATGATCCCTAATGAAATGATTCCGGATCTCAATATGCTTCGTTCTTGAATGTTGCACCGGATTATAGGCAATCTTGATGGCACTTTCATTGTCACACAATAGAGGCACTTTGTCACAAATGACACCATATTCCTTTAAAGTTTGCCTCATCCATAACAATTGAGTGCATCCACTTGCGGCGGCAACATATTCGGCTTCGGTGGTGGAGAGAGATATACAATCTTGCTTATTAGAAGACCAACACACCAAGGACCTACCAGGGAATTGGCAAGCCCCGGAAGTTGATTTCCTATCATCCTTGTCTCTCGCCCAATCCGCATCGGTGTATCTGATACGCGTACAACACGCGTCCGTTGGGAACCCCAAGAGGAAGGTGTGATGCGTATAGCGGCAAGTTTTCCCTCAGTAAGAAACCAAGGTTTATCGAACCAATAGGAGCCAAGGAGCACGTTGAAGGTTGATGGCGGCGAAGTGTAGTGCGGCGCAACACCAGGGATTCTGGTGCCAACGTGGAACCTGCACAACACAACCAAAGTACTTTGTCCCAACGTGACAGTGAGGTTGTCAATCTCACCGGCTTGCTGTAACAAAGGATTAGATGTATAGTGTGGATGATGATTGTTTGCAGAGAACAGTAGAACGAGTATTGCAGCAGATTGTATTCGATGTAAAAGAATGGACCGGGGTCCACAGTTCACTAGAGGTGTCTCTCCCATAAGAATAAGCATGTTGGGTGAACAAATTACAGTTGGGCAATTGACAAATAAAGAGGGCATGACCATGCACATACATGTTATGATGAGTATTGTGAGATTTAATTGGGCATTACGACAAAGTACATAGACCGCTATCCAGCATGCATCTATGCCTAAAAAGTCCACCTTCAAGTTATCATCCGAACCCCCTCCAGTATTAAGTTGCAAACAACAGATCATTGCATTAAGTATGGTGCGTAATGTAATCAACAAATATATCCTTAGACATAGCATTGATGTTTTATCCCTAGTGGCAACAGCACATCCACAACCTTAGAGGTTTCTGTCACTCCCCCAGATTTAATGGAGACATGAACCCACTATCGAGCATAAATAATCCCTCTTGGAGTTACAAGCAAAAACTTGGCCAGAGCCTCTACTAGTAACGGAGAGCATGCAAGATCATAAACAACACATAATAGATTGATAATCAACATAGCATAGTATTCCATATTCATCAGATCCCAACAAACACAACATGTAGCATTACAGATAGATGATCTTGGTCATGTTAGGCAGCTCACAAGATCCAACAATGATAGCACAATTAGGAGAAGACGACCATCTAGCTACTGCTATGGACCCATAGTCCAGGGTTGAACTACTCACACATCACTCCGGAGGCGACCATGGCGGTGAAGAGTCCTCCGGGAGATGATTCCCCTCTCCGGCAGGGTGCCGGAGGCGATCTCCTGAATCCCCCGAGATGGGATTGGCGGCGGCGGTGTCGCTGGAAGGTTTTCCGTATCGTGGCTCTCGGTACTAGAGTTATTCTCGACGAAGGCTTAAGAAGGCGGAAGGGTAGGTCAGGGGGCGCCACGAGGGGCCCACACCACAGGCCGGCGCGGCCAGGGCTTGGGCCGCGCCGCCCTGGTGTGTGGCTGCCTCGTCGCCCCACTTCGTATCTCCCCCGGTGTTCTGGAAGCTTCGTGGAAAAATAAGATCCTGGGCGTTGATTTCGTCCAATTCCGAGAATATTTCCTTACTAGGATTTCTGAAACCAGAAACAGCAGAAAACAACAACTGGCTCTTCGGCTTCTTGTTAATAGGTTAGTGCCGGAAAATGCATAAATATGACATAAAGTATGTATAAAACATGTAGGTATCATCAATAAAGTAGCATGGAACATAAGAAATTATCGATACATTGGAGACGTATCAGCATCCCCAAGCTTAGTTCCTACTCGTCCCGAGTAGGTAAACGATAACAAAGATAATTTCTGAAGTGACATGCTATCATAATCTTGATCATACTGTTGTAAGCACATGTAATGAATGCAGCGATTCGAAGCAATGTAAATGCAATGAGTAAACAATTGAATCATATAACAAAGACTTTTCATGAATAGTACTTTCAAGACAAGCATCAATAAGTCTTGCATAAGAGTTAACTCATAAAGCAATAAATTCATAGTAGAGGCATTGAAGCAACACAAAGGAAGATTAAGTTTCAGAGGTTGCTTTCAACTTGTAACATGTATATCTCATGGATATTGTCAATGCAAAGTAATATAATAAGTGCAATATGCAAGTATGTAGGAATCAATGCACAGTTAACACAAGTATTTGCTTCTTGAGATGGAGAGAAATAGGTGAACTGACTCAACATAAAAGTAGAAGAAAGGCCCTTCGCAGAGGGAAGCATTGATTGCTATATTTGTGCTAGAGCTTTGGTTTTGAAAACAAGAAACAGTTTTGTCAACGGTAGTAATAAAGCATATGTATTATGTAAATTATATCCTACAAGTTGCAAGCCTCATGCATAGTATACCAATAGTGTCCGCACCTTGTCCTAATTAGCTCAGATTACCTGGATTATCATCGCAATACATATGTTTTAACCAAGTGTCACAAAGGGGTACCTCTATGCCGCCTGTACAAAGGTCTAAGGAGAAAGCTCGCATTGGATTTCTCGCTTTTGATTATTCTCAACTTAGACATCCATACCGGGACAACATAGACAACAGATAATGGACTCCTCTTTAATGCATAAGCATTTAGCAACAATTAATGTTCTCATATGAGATTGAGGATATTTGTCCAAAACTGAAACTTCCACCATGAATCATGGCTTTAGTTAGCGGCCCAATGTTCTTATCTAACAATATGCATGCTCTAACCATTCAACTCATGGTAAATCGCCCTTACTTCAGACAAGACGGACATGCATAGCAACTCACATGATATTCAACAAAGTGTAGTTGATGGCGTCCCCAGGAACATGGTTATCGCTCAACAAGCAACTTAATAAGAGCTAAAGTGCATAAGTACATATTCAATACCACAATAGTTTTTAGGCTATTTGTCCCATGAGCTATACATTGCAAAGATGAAGAATGGAAATTTTAAAGGTAGCACTCAAGCAATTTACTTTGGAATGGCGGAGAAATACCATGTAGTAGGTAGGTATGGTGGACACAAGTGGCATAGTGTTTGGCTCAAGGATTTTGGATGCATGAGAAGTATTCCCTCTCGATACAAGGTTCAGGCTAGCAAGGTTATTTGAAACAAATACAAGTATGAACCGGTGCAGCAAAACTCACATAAAAGACATATTGTAAGCATTATAAGACTCTACACCGTCTTCCTTGTTGTTCGACCCTTACTAGAAATTATCTAGACCTTAGAGAGACCAATTATGCAAACCAAATTTTAGCAAGCTCTATGTATTTCTTCATTAATAGGTGCAAAGTATATGATGCAAGAGCTTAAACATGAGCATTTAAGCTCAACAATTGCCAAGTATCACATTATTCAAGACATTTTACCAATTACTACATGTAGCATTTCCCGTTTCCAACCATATAACAATTTAACGAAGCACATTCAACCTTCGCCATGAATATTATGAGTAAAGTCTAAGGACATATTTGTCCATATGCAACAGCGGAGCGTGTCTGTCTCCCACACAATGAATGCTAGGATCCAACTTTATTCAAACAAAACAAAAACAAAAACATACAGACGCTCCAAGCAAAGTGCATAAGATGTGATGGAATAAAAATATAGTTTCACTAGAGGAACCTAATAATGTTGTCGATGAAGAAGGGGATGCCTTTACTAAGGCAGAAATTGATGAGATTATTAAATCAATGCCAGTGGATAAGGCACCTGGACCTGATGGATTCAATGGGTTATTCCTGAAGACCTGCTGGGAAACTATAAAAGAAGATGTGTATCAGCTTTGCTTTGATTTCTATGAGGGTAAGCTGAATCTTGATAGTATAAATATGGGATACATTACTCTGATACCAAAATCTCAATCTCCCCTGGAGGTAGGTGACTACAGGCCTATTACATTGTTAAACTGTGTGTTGAAAATTCTCACCAAGCTTCTAGCCAACAAACTACAGAAGAAGGTTTTGCAAATTGTTCATAGAAACCAATATGGCTTCCTTAAAGGAAGAACTATACAAGACTGCCTTGCATGGGCATTTGAATTTATCTACCAATGTCAAGCCTCTAAGCAAGAAATTATTTTACTCAAATTAGATTTTGCTAAGGCATTTGACACAATTGATCACTCTGCTATGCTCAAAATTATGAAGCAAATGGGCTTTGATGACAAGTGGATCAAATGGCTCACTGTTATTTTCCAGTCTGGGATGTCATCTGTGCTGTTAAATGGAGTTCCTGGGAGACAGTTTCATTGTAAGAGGGGAGTAAGGCAAGGGGATCCCCTCTCCCCATTGATCTTTGTGCTTGCTGCTGATCTTCTCCAGTCAGTAATCAATAAAGCATTCAGGGATGGATTACTCAATGCACCTTTTTCTCCTGATTTTGGTATGGACTTCCCAGTGATACAATATGCAGATGATACATTCATTATAATGCCAGCCAATACACAACAAATTTTGGTGATGAAAGATATTCTCGAGAAATATGCTGCCTCAACAGGACTCAAGATCAATTTTCATAAATCTTCACTCATTCCTATAAATCTGTCTGAATCAAGGGCCACCAATATTGCTCAAATTCTAGGTTGCTCTATTGCCTCCATGCCATTCACTTATTTGGGACTTCCTGTGGGAACAACAAAACCCGAAGTACAAGACTTAATGCCTCTAGTGGATCGAATTGAAAGAAGGGTTTCTGCTACCTTCCTCATGATGTCATATAGTGGACGAGTCACACTGATTAATTCACTACTTTCTTCTATTGCCACATTTACTATGTGCTCCATCCAACTGAATCCAAAAATCCTAGAGCATGTTGAGAAGATCAGGAGGCACTGTTTATGGAATAAGAAGACTGATGATGGGGAAAAATGTAATTCTTTGGCTGCATGGGATATGGTCTGCAGGCCCAAGAAGAAGGGTGGTCTAGGTATTTTAAATCTGAAATTACAAAACCAAGGTCTACTTCTTAAATATCTGCACAAATTCTTTAACAAAACAGACACACCTTGGGTCCACCTCATTTGGAATTCCTACTATTTTGGTAAAGTGCCCCATACCATGAGTCCCTGTGGATCTTTTTGGTGGAGAGAGATTTTCAAATTGACTCCCATTTATAGAGGGATTACAAAGATCTTAATTGGAGATGGTTCCACTGCTCTATTTTGGAAAGACAACTGGGAGGATGGAATTCACTCAGAAATGTACCCCAGGGCATTCTCCTATGCTAGGAATGAAGATGTGTCAATACAAGATTTCCTAACTGCCAGCAGATTGTCTGATAATTTTTATTTGCCTTTGTCCCCTCAAGCTTTGGAAGAAACAAGGAATCTACAAAATGATGTGACTCGTATTGAAATGGCAACTAATGGCAATGATAAATGGACTTATGCCTGGGGTTCTGACATATACTCATCAAAGAGCTTTTACCAATATTGCTTTAGAGAACTGCAACCCCATATTACATTTTCCTGGCTATGGAAGACGAAATGTGTACCTAAGATGAAGTTCTTCTGCTGGTTGATTCTCTCAGACAGACTAAATACTAGAAACATGTTGAGACGAAGACACTACATTCTGAATTCTGGATATAATTGCCTTCTGTGTATTTCTCCTCCTAAGGAAACAATTGAGCATCTGTTCTTTCACTGTCAATTTAGTACTGAATGCTGGTCCACCCTTAACCTTTTCTGGCAACAAACTGGGGATAGATGTCATATTATTGAACAAGGATGATCACAGTGGACACAGCCCATGTTCATGGAAATATTTATTGTTGCAGCCTGGAGCATTTGGAAGGAGAGAAACAATTTTCTGTTCAATAATGTTCCTCCTCATGTGGATTCTTGGAAGCAAAGATTTAAAGCTGACTTCTCTTTGCTAGTTCATAGAACTAAGGAGTCTTTACATCCCTTTATTCATAGTTTTGTTAATAACTTGTAATTTCTTTCAGTGCCCCCCCATGTAATCCCCCCTGTAATTCCTTCCCATGTAAATTCTCCATGACTACACCCTCATGAGGGTGATTTAATATAAAAACAGTAGGAGCCTTTCCTACTGTTAAATGTTCAAAAAAAAAAGAAGGGGATGCCTTGGGCATCCCCAAGCTTAGACGCTTGAGTATTCTTGAAATATGCAGGGGTGAACCACCGGGGCATCCCCAAGCTTAGAGCTTTTACTCTCCTTGATCATATTGTATAATCCTCCTCTCTTGATCCTTGAAAACTTCCTCCACACCAAACTCAAAACAACTCATTAGAGGGTTAGTGCATAATCAAAATTCACATGTTCAGAGGTGACATAATCATTCTTAACACTTCTGGACATTGCACAAAGCTACTGAAAGTTAATGGAATAGAAAAATCCATCAAGCATAGCAAAACAGGCAATGCGAAATAAAAGGCAGAATCTGTCAAAACAGAACAGTTTGTAAAGATGAATTTCTAAGAGGCACCAGACTTGCTCAAATGAAAATGCTCAAATTGAATGAAAGTTGCGTACATATCTGAGGATCACTCACGTAAATTTCAGAATTTTATGAGTTACCTACAGAGAATTGCCGCATTCGTGAATGACAAGAAATCTGTTTACGCGATAATCCAAATCTAGTATGAACCTTACTATCAAAGACTTTACTTGGCACAACAATGCAACCAAACTAAGATAAGGAGAGGTTGCTACAGTAGTAACAACTTCCAAGACTCAAATATAAAATAAAAGTACTGTAGTAAAATCATGGGTTGTCTCCCATAAGCGCTTTTCTTTAACGCCTTTCAGCTAGGCGCAGAAAGTGTATATCAAGTATTATCAAGAGATGAAGCATCAACATCATAATTTGTTCTAATAATAGAATCAAAAGGTAACTTCATTCTCTTTCTAGGGAAGTGTTCCATACCTTTCTTGAGAGGAAATTGATATTTAATATTACCTTCCTTCATATCAATGATAGCACCAACAGTTCGAAGAAAAGGTCTTCCCAATATAATGGGACAAGATGCATTGCATTCAATATCCAAGACAACAAAATCAACGGGGACAAGGTTATTGTTAACGGTAATGCGAACATTATCAACTCTCCCCAAAGGTTTCTTTGTAGAGTTATCAGCAAGATTAACATCCAAATAACAATTTTTCAATGGTGGCAAGTCAAGCATATTATAGATTTTTCTAGGCATAATGGAAATACTTGCACCAAGATCACACAAAGCATTACAATCAAAGTCATTGACCTTCATATTAATGATGGGCTCCCAACCATCCTCTAGCTTCCTAGGAATAGAAGCTTCGCGTTCTAGTTTCTCTTCTCTAGCTTTTATGAGAGCATTTGTAATATGTTTTGTAAAGGCCAAATTTATAGCACTAGCATTAGGACTTTTAGCAAGTTTTTGTAAGAACTTTATAACTTCAGAGATGTGGAAATCATCAAAATCTAAACCATTATAATCTAAAGCAATGGGATCATTGTCCCCAATGTTGGAAAAAAATTCAGCAGTTTTATCACAGTGCGGTTTAATGATTTTAGCAGTTTAGCAGTTTTTCACGCTTTGCATTAGAAGTGGAAACATTGCCAACACCAATTATTTTACCATTAATAGTAGGAGGTGCAGCAACATGTGAAGCATTAGCATTACTAGTGGTGGTAATAGTCCAAACTTTAGCTATATTATCTTCTTTAGCATTTTCTTCTTTCTCCCACCTAGCACGCAATTCGGCCATCAATCTTATATTCTCATTAATTCTAACTTGGATGGTGTTTGCTGTAGTAACAATTTTATTATCAATATCCTCAGGTTTAGCAGACATTTTATTAATTAAGGAAGATTGTGACGCAGACATGTATGAGATTCGGTTTTCAGCATTTGCAAGTTTAGTTTGCAACCCAGAGATCTCCATATTCAGATTTTCAAGTTGATTTCCTATATTTTTCAACAAGGTAGATTGTTCATTCATAGTTTTAGTAAACAATTTATTTTGCTCATATTGTGATAGCATAAAGCTCTTGGTAGATCTTTCAATTTCTAACATCTTTTCCTCACTAGGTGAAACATATCAACCATAAGAGTTACCATTAGCAGGATATGGCCTAGAATTATTGTAATTGTTATTTTTAATGAAATTCACATCAACATGTTCTTCTTGGGCAAGCAATGAAGCTAACGGAACATTATTAGGATCAACATCAGTCCTACCATTCACAAGCATAGACATAATAGCATCAATCTTATCACTCAAGGAAGAGGTTTCTTCAACAGAATTTACCTTCTTACCTTGTGGAGCTCTTTCCGTGTGCCATTCAGAGTAATTAATCATCATATTATCAAGAAGCTTTGTTGCGTCGCCTAGAGTGATGGACATAAAGGTACCTCCAGCAGCTGAATCCAATAAGTTCCGTGAAGAAAAATTCAGTCCTGCATAAAAGGTTTGGATGATCATCCAAGTAGTCAGTCCATGGGTTGGGCAATTTTTAACCAAAGATTTCATTCTTTCCCAAGCTTGGGCAACATGCTCATTATCCAATTGTTTAAAATTCATTATGCTACTTCTCAAAGATATAATTTTAGCAGGAGGATAATATCTACCAATAAAAGCATACTTGCATTTAGTCCATGAATCAATACTATTCTTAGGCAGAGATAGCAACCAATCTTTAGCTCTTCCTCTTAATGAGAAAGGAAACAATTTTAATTTTATAATGTCACCATCTACATCCTTATACTTTTGCATTTCACATAATTCAACAAAATTATTAAGATGGACAACAGCATCATCAGAACTAACACCAGAAAATTGCTCTCTCGTAACAAGATTTAGTAAAGCAGGTTTAATTTCAAAGAATTCTGCTGTAGTAGCAGGTGGGGCAATAGGTGTGTATAAAAAATCATTATTATTGGTGGTTGTGAAGTCACACAACTTAGTATTTTCAGGAGTACCCATTTTAGCAACAGTAAATAAAGCAAACTAGATAAAGTAAATGCAAGTAACTAATTTTTTGTGTTTTTAATATGGCAAACAAGATAGCAAATGAAGTAAAGCTAGCAACTATTTTTTTTGTGTTTTGATATAATGCAGCAAACAAAGTAGTAAATAAAATAAAGCAAGACAAAAACAAAGTAAAGAGATTGGAGGTGGAGACTCCCCTTGCAGCGTGTCTTGATCTCCCCGGCAACGGCACCAGAAAACAGTCTTGATACGCGTACAGCACGCGTCCGTTGGGAACCCCAAGAGGAAGGTGTGATGCATACAGCGGCAAGTTTTCCCTCAGTAAGAAACCAAGGTTTATCGAACCAGTAGGAGCCAAGAAGCACGTTGAAGGTTGATGGCGGCGAAGTGTAGTGCGGCGCAACACCAGGGATTCCGGCGCCAACGTGGAACCTGCACAACACAACCAAAGTACTTTGTCCCAACGTGACAGTGAGGTTGTCAATCTCACCGGCTTGCTGTAACAAAGGATTAGATGTATAGTGTGGATGATGATTATTTGCAGAGAACAGTAGAACGAGTATTGCAGTAGATTGTATTCGATGTAAAAGAATGGACCGGGGTCCACAATTCACTAGAGGTGTCTCTCCCATAAGAATAAGCATGTTGGGTGAACAAATTACAGTTGGGCAATTGACAAATAAAGAGGGCATGACCATGCACATACATGTTATGATGAGTATTGTGAGATTTAATTGGGCATTACGACAAAGTACATAGACCGCTATCCAGCATGCATCTATGCCTAAAAAGTCCACCTTCAGGTTATCATCCGAACCCCCTCTAGTATTAAGTTGCAAACAACAGACAATTGCATTAAGTATGGTGCGTAATGTAATCAACAAATATATCCTTAGACATAGCATTGATGTTTTATCCCTAGTGGCAACAGCACATCCACAACCTTAGAGGTTTCCGTCACTTCCCCAGATTTAATGGAGACATGAACCCACTATCGAGCATAAATACTCCCTCTTGGAGTTACAAGCAAAAACTTGGCCAGAGCCTCTACTAGTAACGGAGAGCATGCAAGATCATAAACAACACATAATAGATTGATAATCAACATAGCATAGTATTCCATACTCATCAGATCCCAACAAACACAACATGTAGCATTACAGATAGATGATCTTGATTATGTTAGGCAGCTCACAAGATCCAACAATGATAGCACAATTAGGAGAAGACAACCATCTAGCTACTACTATGGACCCATAGTCCAGGGGTGAACAACTCACACATCACTCCGGAGGCGACCATGGCGGTGAAGAGTCCTCCGGGAGATGATTCCCCTCTCCGGCAGGGTGCCGAAGGCGATCTCCTGAATCCCCCGAGATGGGATTGGCGGCGGCGGCATCTCTGGAAGGTTTTCCGTATCGTGGCTCTCGGTACTAGAGTTATTCTCGACGAAGGCTTAAGTAGGCGGAAGGGTAGGTCAGGGGGCGCCACGAGGGGCCCACACCACAGGCCGGCGCGGCCAGGGCTTGGGCCGCGCCGCCCTGGTGTGTGGCTGCCTCGTCGCCCCACTTCGTATCTCCCCCGGTGTTCTGGAAGCTTCGTGGAAAAATAAGATCCTGGGCTTTGATTTCGTCCAATTCCGAGAATATTTCCTTACTAGGATTTCTGAAACCAAAAACAGAAACTTGACAAGCTGGCTCTTCGGCATCTTGTTAATAGGTTAGTGCCGGAAAATGCATAAATATGACATAAAGTATGTATAAAACATGTAGGTATCATCAATAAAGTAGCATGGAACATAAGAAATTATCGATACGTTGGAGACGTATCAGTATCCATTGAGAATAAAACTTGAGCCTTTGGGGTACCAAATACCATATCTTGGGGTATCAACCAAATACCGAAAGATTCTTTTGAGAGCCATCATGTGGCTCTCCTTAGGAGAAGCTTGATACCTTGCACACACACCAACACTCAACACTATGTCCGGTCTAGATGCACAAAGGTAAAGCAAGGATCCAATCATGGAGCGATATACCTTTTGATCTACCTCTTTACCATTGGGATCAAGTGCAAGATGACATTTGGTAACCATAGGAGTGGCTACACCCTTCAACTCGGTCATCTTGAACCTCTTGAGCATGTCTTGGAGATATTTTGCTTGGTTGATGAAGGTTCCTTCCCTCAATTGCTTGATCTAAAAACTAAGGAAGAACTTCATCTCTCCCATCATAGACATCTCAAACCTATCGGTCATAAGCTTTGAGAATTCATCATTGAAAGCTTTGTTAGTAGAGCCAAAGATAATATCATCAACATATAATTGGCAAACGAAAAGCTCCCCATTGACCCTCTTAGTAAAAAGAGTGGGATCGATTAGCCCAACATCAAACCCACGGTCTAACAATAATTCTTTAAGGTGCTCGTACCAAGCTCTAGGAGCTTGTTTGAGACCATAAAGTGTTTTATCAAGCTTATAGACATGGTTAGGGAAGTTGAGATCCTCAAACCCCGGGGGTTTCTTAACATAAACCTCTTCATGCAAAGGACCATTAAGAAATGCACTTTTCACATCCATTTGTTGTAACTTAAAGTTATGATGCGATGCATAAGCAAGAAGGATACGGATGGACTCAAGGCGAGCCACGGGAGCATAGGTTTCTCCAAAGTCAATTCCCTCAACTTGAGAGAACCCTTGAGCCACCAATCTTGCCTTGTTCCTCACAACATTTCCAAACTCATCTTGCTTGTTCTTGAAAATCCATTTAGTGCCTATAATATTGCGACACCTCTTTGGCTTCTCTACTGAGGTCCATACTTTTTTGCGCTTGAAGTTGTTGAGTTCTTCGTGCATAGCTTCCAACCAATCCAAATCTTCAAGGGCTTCAAATACTTTCTTGGGTTCCACTAAGGAGATATAAGCATGATGGTTGCTAAAGTTAGCCAATTGCCTTCTTGTGGAAACCTTTGCCCTTACATCACCAAAAACCTTGTCATGTGTGTGTCCACGAAGTTCAAGGTTCCTATCTCTTCTTGCTAGACGACGGGCCTCGATCTCCTCCTTGGTTCTTCTTGGCCTTGGAGGTATCACTTGATCAACTTGACCATTTGGGTCCCCGTCTTGACCTTCAATTTGAGCTTCCTCAATTTCTTGAGAGTGCTCAACATCATGTACTTGATCTTGGACAATAGGAGGTGAAAGACATGAATTGAGTGGATCCACATTGGAGCCATCATGAATGCTTGGTTGATCTTGTCCTTGATCTTGCACACAAGAGGGAGGGTCTTGTTCTTGTTCTTGGGTTGGTGCATCATTTGCTTCACTTGATGGGTTTTGTTGATGTTGAGAAGATGAGGGCTCCACCGTGGTAGAGCATAGTCCTTCCCGAGACGCCACACTGTGTCCCTCAATGGTGTGGAAAAACCCCACACCCATTCTTACTATGGCATCTTGAGGTATTTCATCACCTGCACATACATCAACTTACCCCACTTGGGAGCCATCATTTTCTTAGAACTTCACACTACAAGATTCGATGATAATCCTAGAGGATACATCAAAGATTCTATAAGTGTGAGATTCGGCACCGTAACCAACAAATATACCCTCCAAAGCTTTAGGAGCAAATTTAGATAAACGAACTCCTTTGATTTTGTAGAAACACTTACACCCGAACACCTTGAAGTATGAGATGTTAGGCTTGTTCCCGGTGAGTATTTCATATGGAGTCTTGTTCAAGCCCTTGCGGAGATAGAGCCGGTTAGAGGAGTGAAAAGCGGTGGAGATGGCTTCGGCCCAAAAGTTATAGCGGGATTTATACTCCGCCATCATAGATCTTGCCATATCCATAAGAGTCCGGTTCTTCCTCTCCGAAACACCATTTTGTTGAGGGGTGTAAGCAGCGGAATATTGATGTCGAATCCCCTCATCACTAAGAAAGTCATTGATTGTATAGTTCTTGAACTCGGAGCCGTTGTCACTTCTAACTGCCATAATGAGGAGGTTGTGTTGGTGTTGCACCTCGGTAGCAAAGTCAATGAATATTTGTTGAGTCTCATCTTTCATCTTGATAAAGTAGACCCAAGTGTATCTTGAGTAATCATCAACAATCACCAAGCAATGTTTCTTCGCACCAAGACTTGCATGAGCAACGGGACCAAAGAGATCCACATGAAGGAGCTCCAAGATTCTCTTGGAAGAGATGATGGTCTTGCTTGGATGCGGAGAGTCATGCATTTTTCCTTCAACACAAGCCCTAAAAACACGATCTTTGGCAAAAGACACATTTTCCATTAGTCCCACAATATGGTTCCCTTTGTGAAGACTTTGCAAAGTTCTCATGTTGACATGGGCTAGGCGGCGATGCCACAACCAACCCACATCCGCCTTTCCGAATAGGCACATCACACTTGTCGTGGTGGTCCCCGAAAAGTCCACCACATACAAGTTGTGTTCGCGATACCCAACTAAAGCGACTTTTAGAGTCTTGCTCCACAAGAGGACCACAATATCTTTATCAATAAAGACGGCGAAACCCATCTTGCCAAGGGCGGAAACGGAAAGCAAATTGTAACCAAGGGTTTTGACAAGCATGACATCCACAAGAGTAATGTTGTGTGCAACCACAACCTTGCCAAAACCCAATACCTTGGATGTAGAATTATCGCCAAAGGATACGGTGATATTATTTATGTTGGGCCTCAACTCCTTGACGAGGTTCTTGCCGCCGGTCATATGACTTGTACATCCACTATCAAGTACCCATTTTGAACCTCCGGCGGCATAGTCCTACATGAGATCAATTCTTGGATTTAGGTACCCATTTCTCAATGGGTCCTCTTTTGTTAGCAACAAGGGTCTTTGGGACCCAAATAGACCAAGCAACATAACCATCATATGGACAAACATATTTAGCATAAACATCACCATAATAATCTTTAAAAAGAACATAGTGAGGGTTATCAATTCCCGCACCATCATCATTAATGGTTTTGCCCTTTGGGGTTTCACCATTAGTGGTGGCTTTCTCATGTGCGGGCTTGGCCTTTTTCTTGTTTGCCTTTTTAGCCTTGGCATTATAGCCAAGTCCCTCCTTCCCATTGTTTGACCTTTGCTTACTCAAAAGATCATCCAAGGAAAGTTTACTTTGGGGAGAGGAGGCCTTAGCAAGTTCATCCTTCAACCTAGCATTTTCCTCAATAATATTTGCATGATCACATGAAGGAGTAGAGGTACTAGGTATGTCATATGAAGCAAGCCTAATTTGAAGTTGCTCATAAGACTTGGAGAGGAGAGAGTATTCACTCTTCAACGCTTTGTGAGCCTTGTCTAGTTCATCTAGATCCTTCACAAGTTTCTCATGATCAACACCAAATTTGGCATTTTCCTTTATAAGCACTTTAGTCTTAGCTCTAGCAAGATCTCTAGCTTTAGTGAGCTTGTTAAGTTTATCTTGAGGTTCTTCAAGATTTTCTAGCCTCTCTTCAAGAGATGCTATGGTTTCTTGACATTCCTCAAGAGCATTTTTAAGAGCATGTATTTCAAGAGAGTCTTCTCTCTCTATTTGGCACTTTTTCTCAAGGGTACCATTTAGTTGAGCTATACAAACCATGAGATTTGAAACATGCTTTTTAGTGTTACCTTGTAGGTTAAGAATGAAATCATCAAACTCTAGCATTTCTTGTTTCACTTTTAGACTAGCAAGATCAACCCCTAGATCATTTGAAATCTTAGGCGTAGAGGGGTTAGGAGATGATAACTCGGAAGATTTAGCCATGAGGCAACTTTCTTCCTCCACATGAATGACCTCATTGGGAGATTCACTTGTTGATGAAGAGCTAGTGGAGAGGGAGGCAAGGGCAACCAATCCATTTGAGGTTGCATCTTCTTCATCATCAACATCATCATCTCCGGAGGTATACTTTTCTTGAGTTGATAGCACAATTGATGTGTCCAAGGTGGACCTTGCCATGAAGCAATGTGCATTCTTGAATTGAGGATTCTCATTGGGTGAATCAAAGAGAGAGGAAGAGGGAATGTTGGTAGTGACAATGGCGGCCACTTCTCTTGAGCTTTCCTCTTCATCATCACTAGCACTTTCAACTTCATCGGAAGAATATTCTTCTTTAGTCACTAGCACAATCCATGAGGGCCTTTTGCCCTTCTTGTTCTTGTTATAGAATTTCTTGTTGGGGCTTTGAATACTTGCCCTTTGAGTCTTTGCTCTTGTCCTTGGGAATGAGCCTTCCACCATGAGTCTCCCTATTCTCATAGGGACATTCGACAATGAAATGGCGCTTGTCATTACAATTGTAGCAAGATCTTGTCCTTGGGCCCGAGCTTGTGGGACCCCTTGAGTTGCTTCTCTTGATGTTGTCTTCTTTGGCCTTGGATGGTGACAAGGGATTAACTTATCAATGCCTACGGGTTGTAGACTAGGGTTTAGTTAGAAGTAGAGGGCAAGTAGATCTCGAAGGTTTCAGCCGGAAAGTACTCGACGATATGAAAACTAGGGTTTGTGAGACAATGATTCGATACTTTCTTTGTCCCTCGACTCCCCCTTATATAGGAGGTGGAGCCGAGGGATTCGTGATGTACAAGTTACAGAGTCCGGGAAGGTTTCTAACTCCTCACGTAATATTACAAGTGTTCTCTCCTAATACAACTCTAGCTTTCCTTAACTAGCAAGTTGGGCTTCCGAATTCTTCTTATCCTTCGGGTCGTGGGCCTTCAGTAAACCCCGGGTACCATCTTTGGCAGGCCCATTGGGGATGCCTATGTCAGTAGCCCCCGAGATTTTGCTTGAATCGTAGAGTCAGGGAAAATCTCCACTTTTATGTTTACTCGATAACTCTGAACTTCACCACATATCTTTGCATATGAATTTCTATATTGTACAGGGATAATGGTAGTTGGGGCTAGTTCATCTGATGGATCATGTACTAGTTAACTGCTCTAGTGGCAATCCGCAAAAACCTACTTCAAGATCACGTCCCTGGACATGATCTCGGGATACTGGTGTAAACTTCGACAGGTGCCGCTTAAGGTCTTACCATTCTGTCGAGTCCCAGTCATATTTATCGGGTACCTAACACGTCCGTTAGGATTTTTCTTCGTATCTGTTGATACGGAAAAAAGTAGCAAACCGACGTCAGAGACGGTGCCACACCACACAGAACGGATCTGGGGTCTTACCTTCGCAAAGTTTTGCAGCATTCAGAAATTGTTCGCAACTTTGGCGTTCTGAGAATATATTGTCGAGTGCTTATTCGGCTGTTGGAATAGCACATTTTATTGAGTCAACGGATGACTTATATTGCTTTCCCGATGGGAGTATATGTAGAGTTATTTATATAACTCGAAATATGCTCACTTTTTCTTCTTCTTTTTCTCTTTTTTTTATAACTTCATCGGGCACGCGAACAGCGTTCCCGATGGGAGTAGCCCCCGAGGCTACAACCTAGGACTTGTGCTTGGTTGTAGGCTCCACACCTTACGTCGCTATATTGTCCTTTTCTCATGAAATTTTCCAATCTCTCGGGTGCGCGAACAGCGCTCCCGATGGGAGTAGCCCCCGAGGCTATGAGCAAATATTTGTATTTGATCATAGGCTCACGCCATTTCTATTTTGTCTTTCTCGAATTTTTCATTTTTCCAAAGTAGCCCCCGAGCATTTGATCAAAAACTTGTATTTGAACAAAGGCTCTCAAAATGATCCATAATCTTCTACTGTCGCCTTTTTATGAAGCTGTTGAGTCGAAATTTCCTCTTGTCAAAATGACATCACTACTGACGATAGCCACGACCGCTGGTCCTGGAAAACGCGAGAAGTTCTCTCTCGCTGCCTTGCGGGCCCAACTTACACACCGTATTGACACGTCGTGCAAGTGGGGGACACACGTCCTCCACTTTTCCTGGCGCACGTACTGTAGCTCCTGTGCTTTCGCGCCTATATGAAATTACTTATTACCCCTTATCCACGTGTACACCATCTGTCCCGTAATTTCTCAATCCAACGGTGCGTCGATTCACTGCACCCCTATATAAAGGTGTCATCTTCCTCCTTCAGTCTTTTCGCACGCGCCGCACCTCTGCTTCTCCTCTGCTAAATCCTCCATTACTCCCACTGCCTCAAGCTCGCAACCACACTCACACCCTTCGCCGCCAAGTTCATTGATGCCGCCTCGCATTCGTTTGACAAGACACAGCACTCCGGAGTCGAGAATGGCGATGGCGGATCTGGGAAGCGTGGAGTGGGAGAGATCCAAGATCTCTGCCCAAGATATCAATCTGCTGAACAAGATGGGGTTCAACAAGAAGGAAAGCTCGCTCCGCTTCCCCAAGGAGGAAAGCTACCCCAAGCCGCCAATCGCATATCGGGTCAGTTTCGTTGACCACCTCATCCGAGGTCTTTCTCCCCCAATCCACGAGTTTCTTCGTGGTCTTTTGTTTGTCTATGGGCTTCAACTGCATCAGCTGACGCCCAATTCCATCCTCCACGTGTCGATCTTTATCACATTGTGTGAGTGTTTCCTCGGGGTCCAACCTAATTGGGCTATGTGGAGACGTATCTTTTGCCTCCGCCGTAATGGCTCCCACAACATCGCCTACAACATTGGCGGCGTTGTTATCTGTGTTTGTTCCGACGTCGAGTATTTCGACGTCAAATTCCCCGACTCTGTCCAAGGCTGGCGAAAGAAGTGGCTGTATATCCAAGAAGAAAGCTCCAATCCAGCGGAAGACAACATCGCCCCTTTTGACGGAGAAGCTAAAATTCTTCACCGCCGTTCTTGGGATGCTGAAGCCACTGAAGCTGAGAAATTGGCGACAGAAGCGCTGATGACTCGCATCCATGAGCTCCAGAACACCCGCGGCAAGGAACTTTCGGGCATTGAGATCACTGCCTATTTCCTTAGGATTAGAGTGCAGCCTCTTCAAGCTCGCAAAAATCCCCTCTGGAAGTATGCTGGCGAAGAAGATGTCGACAGGCTCTCAAAAGACCTTCCTTTGAAGGATTTTGAGAAGCTTATCCGCAAAATCTTATCGCTCAACAAGAAGGATCCAATTCCATCTTCTTGCCGCATCACGCCATATAGTAGCGCCAATCCTCTTCCCGAGGTATTTTTTCTCTTAGTTGCTATATTGTCTCGTCGAGTTTTAATATTTTATCGACTACTATCTTGCTGCCTTTGCATAACTTCTTTTATTTTTTATCGACACACTTTTTTATCAGAACCATCCTGTTCTTGTTTCTCTTCCTCCTCTACCTGAGGGTGGGGAAGTTGAAGACCGTGTTGTTGTTGATGATGACAACCAAGGCACCTTGCGTCCCGAAAGTGAAGTCGCGGGTTCTCAAATATCCGCGGCTTCTTCTGAGAAAGATGCTGATTCTGAGGCTACCGCTTCAACACTTTCCCTTCCTCCTGCTGTTTCTCCACGGAACAAAAGGAAAAGGAATGAAGTCGAAGATTCTAGCACCTCCAAAGCCGAAGAAGTTGATCCTTCAGATAAAAAGACAACTTTTAACCCATAAGATGCTGCCCTCATCAGCTCGTAAGTCATCTCTTGCTTTATGCTTTTTTGCTCTTGACATTTTTGTCTATATTGCTTCTTACATTGTCATTATTTTTACTGCAGTGATGACGAGGAAGAGGCGCCAGCTGTTGACGCGACTGCTCGAACGAGTACGTCGCGTACTTTAGTTGTGTCTGAGGTGCAAGTTGAAGGAGAAGAATCGTCGCCTCCTCCGCAAAACACCGATCAACAAACTCCTCCTGCAAGCCCCCTTGCCCCTTCGCCAAAGAGGATAAGGGTTGAGTCAATCGCAGGGCCTACCTTACAATTGGGTGGGTCCTCAACTCCTCTTTTGGATGATGTAAGTCCTCGAACACTGTCCGATGCTGTCAACGTTTTCCATTGTTTTCCTCTTTTTTCTTCTTTGCTTTGCGCTGTCGAGCTTTTAACTATATTGATGCCTTCTTTCTTTATCTTTCTTCGCCGGCCTTTGATTAAGGAATTCATCCGCTTTGGTGCCCAATTCGTCGGGTACCGTGAATATGCTAGCAAAGCTGAAGGTAATATTTTTCTGCTTCTCCGAGCTCGTGATTTCTCACTCTTTTCTTGTCGTGTTTTTTGACCGGTGTTGACAATTTTGACAGAGAAACTGGCGGAAGCCAATAAACGTGCCGATACACTTGCTCAAAAACTGGAGCAAAGTGAAAAGGCTCGTAAGAAGGCCGAATCTGATGCTAACAAGGCCAAGGCAGATGCTGAAAAGGCCCAGGCAGATGCTGCTGGCGTTGAAGATCTTCGGAAGAGGCTTCACGACGCCGAGACTGCTTTGAGCGACAAAGTAGCTGAGCAAGCTGCTCGAGAGGGAAAAATCCTCAGTCGCTTGGATACACTGAGTCGACGTTTTGTTAGTAAGTTCTCAAATCCTTGTGCATATCCCTGAGTTACTTCGCATTTTCCAAGCATTCCTTATTGACGAACTATGCTCCGTTTATTTTCAGGGAGAACTCATCAAGAGTACGTGGTGGATGGTCCTGAAGGCAACGAGCTTCTCGACGCACTGACCCTGCTCGAAATCCATGGGGATGAAGCATGCGAAGGCCTTGCTGATGCTGAAGCAGGTCTATCAAAGCTTTTCCCCTACTTCTTCCCGAAGAAAGAGGAGCCCAACACTTTTGTTGCTCTTGCCAAGAACTTCAACGTGCCATAAGATCTCGGGCTCAAACTTCGCCAAGAATGCCTGAAGGTTGGCGTAGAGGGCACCATCGCGCTGATTGCCGACAGCAAGCAAGATGTCGACTGGACCAAAGTTGGCGACATAGGGCAGATGGAAACGAAGAAGTGGCAATCTCTCATTAGAGATGCCAAACCTTCCTCAAAGCTGATCCTCGCCTATCTTGGCGTTAAACCAACTCCTGCTCCAAGCGCATCGAAGCCGGAGGTCAAGTAGACCACCCTTTCTTTGTTTTCTTGTTTCTTTTGATGCTGTCACCAAAGTAGCTTTTGGCGACGCCTACCACATTAGTTTAGGGCTTTCTCCATTGTAATATCTTGTAAGCACTCCAAAAAATCAATGGAATTCTATCTTGCTTTATGATTGATGTCGAGCCTTTTCTTTCAGTTGACGTTCGATAACTATACTCCAACTCCTGCTCCTTCCGATGTTTTGCCGACTTCTCCTCGCTCGAAGAAAGCACTGGTGACTAATGTCCTTGATGAAGATTCCTCGAGTAAAACATTATCGCAAGATTTGAAAGAACTTCGTCAACAACTTCAACATGCGAAGAAGCAAACACTTATGATGATGGAGCAATCCCGCAAAGCATCCGAAGGAGAGAAAATTGCTCTTCAACAAGCTCGGGAAGCCATAGCTGCCAAGGAAGCTGCTGTTTCTGAAGCTGAAAAGGCGACCACTCGAGAGAATAGTATGCTCGAGCTAATGAATGAAGCCAGTGTGGATATGTCAGGTATGCTTTTTCGACAAAAGGCTTCTTCCATCTTTATGTTGTATCCTTTTTTTGAATTTCTCATACTGCCGCCAAATAGGTTCCTTTCTCGACGCTGCTGCTGAAGATGAAAGGGTAAACGTGAGGACAAATCTTCTCGTTAACCTTTCTCTTAACCATGGTTCTCTATTCTGGGCCACCCCAGAGCGGACCTGACAGATTGTCAGGTTTCAAGACCGCGCCTGTCAGGTTCGCGAGTTCCTTGATTTCTGCACTAGAACATTGTCCCTTGTTTACAAGACGATGTTTCCTCGAGATGAGGCTCCCGACACTCTTCTTGGGTTAATGGAAAAATTTCGGGATGCCCCTCGTATTCATAACTTTGTAGGGAATTTACTGTTTTTGCGAGAATATATATATTTCGGTATCGTGGGTTATGAGCCCCCGAGCTTATCGACGAAAAATATGTATATCACCAATATCTTTTACTATATTGCAGCACCGCGAGCCCGCCTCATTAAAAACCTTTCCAGCCCCACTCCGTGCCCTGAAAAGGAAAAGAGTGCGTCTGAAAACTCGCGGGCGTTTTAGTACATTGTATTTTTACAACGGAGGACTATATTTCGACTCTAAGCGTAGAACCGCCTGAGTTGCGCCACGTTCCAGGGATTTTTCTCTGGAACTCCTGTCTTCTTGTCCTTGATCCTGTACGCTCCTCCTTCGATTACTTCTGTGATGATGTAAGGGCCCAGCCATGGCGACTCGAGTTTTTCAGTACTTTGCTGATTGAGCCGTAGGACTAAATCTCCGACCTGAAAAGATCTTGGCCGCAATCGTTGACTGTGGTAATTTTTTAGGTCTTGCTGGTACTTGGTGACCCGTGATAGTACTTCATCTCGAGCTTCATCGAGTGCATCTACATCGTCCTCCAAAGCTCTTCTTGAAGTTTCTTCATCATACTCTGTGACTCTTGGGGAGTCATGCTCTATTTCAATCGGTAGTATTGCCTCAGCTCCAGGAAGAACGAAGTTTCTTGTGTCGCCGTATTTGGTGTTGTTCGAATACTCCACAAAACACTTGGCAATTCTTCTGGCCAGGTATGTCGAGCCTTTTCAAGTGGTCCTAGCAGGCGCTTTTTAATACCATTGCAGATGATACCATTGGCTTTCTCGACTTGACCATTGGTTTGCGGGTGCCCAACTGACGCGAAGTGCAATTTGATGCCTACTTCTGCGCAGTATGCCTTGAATTCTTTGGATGTGAAGTTGCTGCCATTGTCTGTGACGATGCTATGAGGTACTCCAAATCAAAAAACAATGCTCTTCACGAATTTTATTGCTGACGCTGCATCTGGTGAATTTATCGGCTTTGCTTCTATCCACTTGGTGAATTTATCGACAGCAACTAGCATGTACTCGTATCCTCCTGGCGAGGCCTTGTGTAATTTTCCCACCATATCGAGACCCCATTGAGCAAAGGGCCAAGACAATGGTATTGGCATCAGCTCTGCTGCTGGAGAGTGGGGTTTTGCGGCAAATCTCTGGCACACGTTGCAGGTTTTCACTATCTCCTTCGCATCCTCAATTGCTGTCAACCAGTAAAACCCAGCCCGAAAAACTTTGGCCGTAATAGCTCGACTGCTCGCGTGATGACCACATATTCCCTCGTGTACATCCTTTAAGATTATCCTTCCTTCTTCGGGTGTGACGCATCTTTGTAACACGCCCGAAATACTACGCTTGTATAATTCCCCTTTGACCACTGTGAAGGCCTTGGATCGTCGAATGACTCGTCTTGCTTCGACTGGATCATCGGGTATTTCTTTCCTTAGGATATATGATATATACGCTTGCATCCATGGGACTTCCACCATCATCACCAGCTCCTGGTCCTCTTCTTCTTCTTCTGGTGCTTCCTTAGGAGCTATCGAAGTTTTCTCCTCCTTATCCTTCTTCTGCACCTTCTTTGGCTTAGTGGATCTCTCGGTTATCTCTTCCCAAAATACTCCTGGGGGGATTGCGAGGCACTGCGACCGGATGTTTGCGAGAACATCGGCTTCATTGTTGCTCAGCCTGCTAATGTGATTTACTTCGCATCCATCAAATAACTTCTCAAGCTTGTTGTATACTTCCTTGTATGCCACCATGCTATCATTGACTGCATCACACTGGTTCATGACCTGTTGGGCTACCAGCTGTGAGTCGCCAAAGATTTTTAATCGGGTTGCACCGCAAGCTTTAGCCATCTTCATCCCATGTATGAGAGCTTCGTATTCTGCTTCATTGTTAGATGCGTTTGGGAACGTCATCCGTAGGACATACTTTAGTTTGTCGCCTTCAGGTGATATAAGTATCACACCTGCACCAGCTCCTTCTACCATTTTGGACCCATCAAAATTCATGGTCCAAGTTCTCGATAAATCTGGAGGTCCTGTGTTTTGCAGCTCCATCCACTCTGCGATGAAATCTGGCAGAATTTACGATTTTATTGCCTTTCTTTTTTCATACGTGATGTCCCGAGGAGAAAATTCTATTCCCCAAAGGGAGACACGCCCTGTAGCTTCTGGATTGTTCAGTATATTTGATAGAGGTGCTTCATTGACCACTATTATCGGGTGTGCCAAAAAATAGTGGCGCAATTTTTTTGCTGTTGTGAACACTCCATATGCTAACTTTTGGTACTGCGGGTACCGCTGTTTGGAAGGCGATAAAACTTCACTGATGAAATATACCGGCCTTTGTACTCCATGGAGTTTACCTTCTTCTTCTCTTTCGACGACTAGCGTCGTGCTGACCAGCTGAGGCGTAGCTGCAATGTATAACAGGAGAGGTTCCTTCTCTTTCGGCGCCACCAAGAATGGTGGTGTCAAAATTGTGCGCTTTAGATCCTCGAAGGCTCTATCTGCCTCTTCGTTCCACTGGAATTTCTCTCCTTGCTTGATTAAAGCGTAGAACGGTAACGCCTTTTCTCCCAGCCTGGCGACAAATCTGCTTAAAGCTGCGATTCGCCCAGTTAGCTGCTGTATTTCTTTCAACTTTGTTGGCTTCCTCATTGTTACGATAACTTGGATTTTTTCGGGATTTGCTTCAATCCCCCTCGCTGAAACTAGAAACCCAAGAAGTTCTCCTGCAGGGACACCAAAGGAACACTTCGTCGGGTTCAACTTGAGACAAAACTTGTCGAGGTTATCGAAAGTTTCCTTCAGATCCTCGATTAGCGTTGTCCCCTTTTTTGATGTTATGACGACATCGTCAATGTACACTTGTACGTTTTTCCCAATCTGTGTTGCTAAGCACTTCTGCATCATCCTCTGGTACGTTGCTCCCGCGTTTTTCAGACCAAAAGGCATTGTTCTATAGCAAAACACGCCATAAGGTGTGATGAACGCTGTTTTGACCTCATCTTCTTCTTTCAATCTGATCTGGTTATAACCAGAATATGCATCCAGGAAGGAAAGACGTTCACATCCTGCCGTGGAGTCGATAATTTGATCGATCCTCGGGAGGGGAAAGTGATCCTTTGGACAATGTTTATTGAGACACGTAAAGTCGACGCACATGCGAAGGACTTTAGTGTTTTTCTTCGGCACCAACACTGGGTTCGCTACCCATGTGGCCTCTGTATGCAGCTCCTTGATAAAATCAGCTTCTCTCAGTCGATCGATTTCTGACAGCATGGCTTTGCGGTTTGGCTCCGAAAAACGCCGCAAAGGTTGTTTTATTGGTCTCGCTAATGGATCCAAGTTTAGGTGGTGCTCGACAAGTTCCCTGGGTACTCCTGGCATGTCAGCTGGACACCATGCAAAGATTTTCCAGTGCTCACGGAGGAACTCGACGAGTGCGCTTTCCTATGCGAGGTCCATGTCTGTCGCGATGGACGTCGTCTTTTTTGGATCTGTCGGGTGAATCTGCACCTCCTTAGAATTTTTCTTAGTGTTAAAGGTTGATTCTTTGTTGGGCCTTCCTACATTTGGCAGTACATCATAATCAGTCGTGAGCCTTGACGCCATGTACTCTGCTTGCATCCCGAAGGTTTCTGATAGTCGATGAAAATCCTTATCACATTTGTCGGCTAACGCAAAGCTTCCTTTGACTGTGATTGGTCCCTTAGGTCCAGGCATCCTCCACAACAGGTATGTGTAATGTGGTACCGCCATAAACCTGGCATATGCTGGTCGTCCCAACAAAGCGTGGTATTGTGATGGAAAATCCACAACTTCAAATTACAGCCTCTCTATTCTGTAGTTTTCTCGGGTCCCAAACTGAACGTCGAGATTAATCTTCCCCAGCGGATAACTTGGCTTCTCCGGTGTGATGCCATGGAATCGTGTGTCGGTTGGTTTCAGATTTGCTAGAGATATGTTCATCTTCCTTAGTGTATCTGCATACATAAGGTTTAAACTGCTGCCTCCATCTATGAACACTCGAGATACATCGAATCCTGCGATTACTGCTGGTAAGATAAGTGCTGACTGCCCTGGTCGAGGACCTTGCTGTGGATGATCCGCTATTGTGAAGCCAATGTCTTGCCCTGACCAGTTAAGGTACTCAACCGTTGGTGGAGGCATCTTCTCTGCCATGAACACCTGTCGCAAGATTACTTTCTGAGCTCTATTGGATGGCCTGCCTTTCTGAATCATCGAGACCGCTTCGTTGGAATTGGGATCAACATAAGGCGGTGGTGCAGGTGCTGCCGCTATTCTGAGCTGATGTCGATTTTCGTCCGTAATTGCGGGAGGAGGTGGCAAGTGGATCTCACTCCTGGGTCCTTGAGGATTTCTGTGTGCTGCCTGGGCATTGGCGTGCCCTGCCACCTTAACATTGCTTGGAAATTTCGGCAATCCTTTTGCAAGTGTCCTGACTGTCTCTTTCCGTTGTTGTCGAGATAAAAATGCATCTGATACGGCCCGTTCATCATATCCTCTGGGGACACGAAAGGTCTTTGGAACCTTGTCCCAGTATTTTGCCTGTTGTTTCGAGAGTCATCTCTATTGTCGCCTCGCTGCTCGTTGCTCCTCTGATAATCATCTCTATTGTTTCCTCCGGCGCTTGCTCGAAAGCCAGCCGAAATTTGTCCAGGAGTATCATAGCTCGAGTACTGCCGAGGAAATCGTCGCCTATTTTCATAATTTCGACCGCGGTCCTCCTCTGGTGACCTATGCCGTTTGTTGTGAACAACATCTTCTCCATCTGCCCATCTGTTTGCTATCTCCATTAATGCAGATACTGTCTTTGGGTTGGTTCTTCCCAAGTCCTCGACAAAATCTCCTCGCCTGATTCCTGCGACAAACGCATCTATCGCTCTCTCGTCAGATATATTCTCTGCCGAGTTTTTAATGATATTCCATCTTTGGATGTACTTCCTCATTGATTCATCTGGCTTTTGTCGACACGCCCTCAGTTCCTCTAGTGATGCAGGTTTTTTGCAAGTGGACCGGAAATTCTTGACGAACACGTCCTCGAAGCTATCCCAGTTGTCGATGGATCCTGGAGGAAGCTTTTTTATCCAAGATCGCGCGGCTCCACTTAAATGCACCTGGAAGCTTTGCATAGCTGTTGCTCTAGTTCCTCCTGTGAACTTCACCGTCTCGAGGTAATCAACTAGCCAATCCTCTGGATCTTGCAAACCGTCGAATTTTTTGAAGTTATCAGGCAGTTTAAACCCCGAAGGGACTCGAGTTTTTCAGACCCTCCTTGTGAAGCATGGCAACCCACACATATCCTCGTCGTTTAGTTCTGGGGAATGCCGATGTTCTCTTCTATGTTGCCGTGCTCTGTCCACCCTTTCTTGCGCTGTTGTGTTTCTTGCTCCACTTGTTCCTTCGAGAACTGTTGCTGCTGCCGCAGGTCGTGGACTATTTTGCCTTGCTGTTCCTTCGGGAGGTGTTGATACAAACGCCGTTCCCATGGCCCCGACTCCTGCCATCGCCATGTTGTACAATGCCTCCCTTGGATTTCCTGGAGGTGGCCTGGATGCAAGGATAAAGGCCTGTGTCGCCATATACCCAGCTTCTGGTGTCTTGGGGATAATGTTCCCTCTTGTGTCTATCGACATAAAAGACATGTCGAGGTTTTGAACCAAGTGCTCTCTTTCTCCCTCAGGTATGTTTTGCAGCCTTGATCTCGCTCTGTTCCGAGCTTCCCTGTGGCTATCTCCCGAAATTCCTGATTGTCAACTTAACTCCGCTCTTCACCTGCTTGATGCGGAGGCTGCCTCCCTTCTTCTGTTCAGAGCAGCTGTCTGTTTTTCCAATTCCCTTGCAGCTCGCGCGAGCCTATATTGATATGCTTGCAATTCTTCTGGCGTGGCTGTTGTGGCCATTGGTTCTGAGCCATCCATAGCTCTTGCGGCTCTATCCCATGCTGCTTGTGGGAGTTGAACCCTAACACATGGTGTAGGTCCGACATATTTACTGCCTAAACCTCGTCTTAGATCGGAGGGATCGACATATGGATTTCCCAAATCGTCGAAAGCCTCGGACGTTTCCTCTTGATCGCGGCTTGGCTCTTCGATGGCATAAATCTGATGATATTTTGAATTCAGATCTTTGCTGGGTTTGGTGACACCATCATAAAGATTGGCGAAGACCTTGCCGACAGTAGTGGATTTGTCAATGAAGTTGAAGCTGTCAACGCTGCTCGAGTCATCGCTTATATAGGAGTCCGCAGATGACTCGAAGGACATGTCGCTGAAGATCTTGGCGAGCTTTTCGCTTGCCCTGGTGCTGATGAAGCGTGGCGATGAAGTCTCCTCTTCGCCTGACTCGATTGACGATGTTGAGTTCGAAAAATCGGAATTGACCGCCGATAATCCCGACGAGATCGGAATTTCGAGACGATACGCTCCCTCCTTCTCGACGCGAAAGTGGAACCTTCCGAACGTCATCTCCATAGGCTCCTCCAGATACGCGTATGCATCCAAACGGGAGGGCGGGTGAGGAACAAAATCGACAGGACCAGTTGCGATCTGTTTACCTCGATCCATCGCGTTGCTTGCTGTTGATGAAGTCGACGATCTTGAACGTGCCATCTGTTGGAGATATGCCCAAGAGGCAATAATAAAATGGTTATTATAATATATCTTTGTGTTTATGATAATGTTTGCATACCATGCTATAATTGTATTAACCGAAACATTGATACATGTGTGTTATGTAAACAACAAGGAGTCCCTAGTAAGCCTCTTGTATAACTAGCTTGTTGATTAATGGATGATCATGGTTTCGTGATCATGAACATTGGATGTTATTAATAACAAGGTTATGTCATTAGGTGAATGATATAATGGACACACACCCAAATGAGCGTAGCATAAGATCAAGTCATTATGTTCAATTTGCTATAAGCTTTCGATACAAAGTTGCCTAAGTCCTTCGACCATGAGATCATGTAAATCACTTACATCGGAAGGGTACTTTGATTACATCAAACGCCATTGCGTAAATGGGTGGTTATAAAGATGGGATTAAGTATTCGGAAAGTGTGAGTTGAGGCATATGGATCAATAGTGAGATTTGTCCATCCTGATGACGGATAGATACACTCTGGGCCCTCTCGGTGGCACGTCGTCTGATTAGCTTGCAAGCATGTGATTAAGATCACACGAGATGACATACCACGGTACGAGTAAAGAGTACTTGTCGGTAACAAGGTTTAACAAGGTATGGAGATACCGACGATCGAACCTTGGACAAGTAAAGTATCGCGTGACAAAGGGAATCGGTATCTTATGTAAATGGTTCAATCGATCACTAAGTTATCGTTGAATATGTGGGAGCCATTATGGATCTCCAGATCCCGCTATTGGTTATTGCTCGGAGATGAGTCTCGACCATGTCTACATAGTTCGCGAACCGTAGGGTGACGCGCTTAAGGTTCGATGTCGCATAAGTAGATTCAGAATATGAGATGGAGACTGAAGTTTGTTCGGAGTCTCGGATGGGATCCAGGACATCACGAGGAGGTCCGGAATGGTCCGGAGAATAAGATTGATATATGGGAAGTCATTTTCAGGGTTACCGGAAAAGTTCAGGATTTTTCGGTATTGTACCGGAGGTTCTAGAAGGTTCCGGAGGGTACCATAGTGGGGCCCACCTATCCCGGATGACCAACATGGACCGGAGGGGTCGCATATGCCCACATGGGCCATGCACACCAGCCCCCCAAGGCCCATGTGGCTGTACCAAGTGGATAAGATCAAATCCCTTGAAAATAGGGACTTAACTTGGGGGGGGGGGGAAGTTCCCCCCTTGTTTTGGCCGACCCTTGGGCTTGGAGGAGGGGCCAAGGCAGCCCCCCCACGCCTATATAAGAGGGAGAGGAGGGCTGGGGCGCAGCACATCATTTCCCCAAGCCCTAGCCGCCTCTCTCTCCCTCCTCCTTCTTCCTGCGCAGGCTTGGCGAAGCCCTGCAGGAATTTCTCCTCCACCTCCACCACCACGCTGTCGTGCTGCTGAGATTCCGTGGAGATCTACCACACCTCCGCTGCCCGCTGGAACGGGGAGAGGATGGGCTTCATCGACACCGTACGCGCGACCGAGTACGGAATTGCTGCCGGATTGCAGTACTGGGGATGATCGTCTACACCAACAACGAGATCTAATCTCGTAGGCTTTGGAAATCTTCGAGGGTTAGTCTCATATCAATCTCGTTGCTTCGATCTTGTAGATTAGATCTTGGGTGTTCCATAGATTAGATCTTGGATTTATTCGTCTTGCGGTAAGAAATTTTTTGTTTTCTATGCTACGAACCCCATCAGTGGTATCAGAGCCATGTTTATAAATAGATCTGTTGCACGAGTAGAACACAATGGTTTTATGGGCGTTGATGCTTTTGTTGCTTTAGTTTGTGTACTTTGCATCTTGCGGGATGGTGGGATGAAGCGGCCCGGGCTAACTTTACATGACCGCGTCTCATGAGACTTGCTCCACGCTTGACATGCAACTTGTATTGCATAAGTGGCTTTGCGGGTGTCTGTCTCTCCCACCATAGTGAAGATCCAATTTACTCTTTCTATTGACAACACTAGTATCACCGTTGTGGTTCATGTTCGTAGGTAGATTGGATCTTACTCGAAAACCCTAAACCACGTAAAATATGCAAACCAATTAGAGGCGTCTAACTTGTTTTTGCAGGGTTTGGTGATGTGATATGGCCATGATGTGATGATGATTATATTTGATGTATGAGATGTTCATTATTGTATTATGGCAACCGGCAGGAGCCTAATGGTTGTCTTTAAATTTGTTAAGACCTGCGTGTCTATTCATCATGTAATAGCTTTATTTCAAGTAGTTGTTGTAGTAGCTATAAGTGATGGACAACCATGAAGCGGCGCCATGGACCTTGGTGCAACGCTGGTGATGATGGAGATCATGTTCGTGTCCTTTGGAGATGGAGATCAAAAGCACAAGAAGAAAGGCCATATCATATCACATATTATTAATTGCATGTGATGTTAATCCTTTATGCATCTTATCTTGCTTAGATCGCGACGGTAGCATTATAAGATGATCCCTCACATTAATATCAAGATAATAAAGTGTTCTCCCCTCGTATGCACCGTTGCGACAGTTCGTCGTTTTGAAGCATCTCGTGATGATCGGATGTGATAGACTCTACGTTCACATACAACGGGTGTAAGCCATGTTTGCACACGCGGAATACTTGGGTTTGCTTGGCGAGCCTAGCATGTACAGACATGGCCTCGGGACACAGGAAACCGAAAGGTTGAACACGAGTCATATGGATGATATGATCAACATGTTGATGTTCACCATCGAAGCTACATCATCTCACGTGATGATCGGTTTTGGTGTAGTGGATTTGGATCGTGTACCACTTAACAACCATGAGGGATGTTTTATTAAGTGGGAGTTCATTAGTAATTAGATTAAAACATGAACTAATTATCATGAACATAGTCTGAATAGTATTTTGAATTAAATTTGTAGAATTGGCATCCGTTATCTACCATGCGCTAGTCTTGTAATTGAGATAGAAATATTGTTAAGTCTGACAAGTAACTTTACTGATCGGTACCGTATTGTTAAAGAATCAAGATATGATTAAGTCCTAATGCAAACTTTTAGTAAACCTCACATTGATGATTCAAAGAGCAATGGTTTCAATTAGTACCAAATCATCTTGTCTCCGTGAAACTTGAAGTTCAAATCCGTTTGAAAAGTAAGGAGCTGGAAATTTTGTTTTCAGAAATAAGCAAGGTATGAGATATATGTGATATCTAAGACCTTATTGCAAGATGATAGAATATAATCTAGTGAGACTACATAAACTCATAAGTTTTATGGGAATGTACGAAGGTTGACGACGCTAGGCGTCCCGATCCTCCAACTAGTTGGGCGCTAACGATATTCGTATATCCATGAAATGATCGTCCTTAGTATGCACCGTTGCTAAGACTCGTCGTTTCGAAGCATCACGTGATGATCGGGTGTTATAGATTCTACGTGTGCATACAACGGGTGCAAGCCAGATTTGCACATGCGAATACTGAGGTTAAACTTCACGAGCCTAGCATGTACAGACATGGTCTCGGAAAGTCGTCATGATTTGATGGTTAAAATTGTGAGTGAAATTGTTCATCACATTAAAAGTTACTAATAGTGAAATCTGGAACACTTGTCATGTGATGATCAACTTCAAGGTAAGATCCTCAAGGTTATTGGTGTTTGACCAACAAACCTAGAAGTTATTGAAGGTGAGGTGTTTTATGAGAATGAGGAAAGCTAAAAGAGAAACTACAAAAGATATTTTGGCAGAAAGAAAGAAAAGACTAGAAAGTCTAGCTCAGGTGTATATAGATGATATACATGTTATGGATGTACTCCTTGTTTGGTCACATAATGAAATTCTTGGGTATTTTTACCAGATTGGTTGGTATGAGATGTCATACAATACAACGCAATACAAGAATATGATGGCCTAAGTGACTGATAAGGAATATGGTAATAATGCACGTCTGGAACATAATAAAGTGTTATTATGTTTGTCGTTGGCATTCTACCTAGCCCTTAGAATTTATAATAAAGAACTTAATAAATTGTTATTTTGCTCTGGTCGAATGAAAACAATGAGTTGTTCAAATTATGACATTGCTCCATGTACGATGGATAAGTTATTATAAATCTTAATGGTGAAACACACATACATAACACTGACGCTAAAATGCCATAAGGCAAATGATTTGAATTCCAGTTATTTGTGGAACCGCCGTTTAGGTCATGTTAGAGAGGAACGCATGAAGGAACTCCATGCAAATGGATTTTTGGAGTCATATGATTTTTGAATCATTTGGCGCTTGCAAATCTCTTCTAAAAGGAAATGACTTAAATATCGTTCATAGGCCAAGAGTTGAACGGGCAACTAACTTAGTGGAAACATACATGGTGATGTATATGGTTCACTGGGCATAGTTGTGTGCGGGAGATTCTTCTACTTCATGAAAACTTCCAACAATGAATTGAGTATATATATGTGTATATATTCGATAAGGAAGAAGTTTGAAACATTTGAATGGATTCAAATAAATTTCAGCATGAAGTGGAAATCATCGTAATAGAAAAGTCAAATATCTATGATTGGATCATGGCGGAAATATTTGAATTAAGGGTTTTGGCGAACATCTAAGAGAGTTATGAAATCGTTCTACAACCTCACGTTTCTTGGAGTATCATAGTGATGATGGAGTATCCGAGAGACGTATCCAAACCTGTTGGGTTAATGATGAGATAATATAAAATGACGCCATTATATTTTTTATGGATTATGCTTTAGAGACTACCGCTTTTACACTGAATAGAGTATCATCATGATCCGTTGAAATGACACCATACGAGTTATGGGATGGGTATGAACCCTAATAGTCCTTTCTTAAATTTTGGTATGCATAGCATAAATAAATAAGTTTACAACCAAAATCGGATGAATGTCTTTGTTGGTTATCCCAAGAGAATGGATTGGGAATTCTTCTCACTATGAAGTAAAAGACAAAAGTGTTTGTTAATATTACTTGCTTATTTCCAAGAAATTGTTTTCTAGCGAAGTATTTGAGTGGGAGGACAATAGAACTTGATAAGGTTTACGAACCTGAGCATAATGATCAGAGTAGCGCAACATCGGAAATGGTTTTGGAAGCGGCTACGACGATCATGGCTCCCATGTCTACAAAGTGTTATAGTCATGGAGATCAAGTACTTATTGAACCTTGTAGGTATGGTTTACTTTGTGATCAAATAAATGATTTGTGGACAAAGGATTGATTTTTGAACAATAATAAACCAACTACATAAAAAGAAGTTATGATGGGCCCCGACTCCGTTAAAATGGCCATGCGCCATGAAATCCAAGATAGATGAATGCTTTTTGAAAGTAAATGGATCTATAAAATAGATGGACTTGGATGGAATATCCTTAAAGAAGCTTGACTTATCGAAAAGTTGTTTACGACAAAGTTCAAAGAGTTGACTACGATAAGATTAGATCTTCCGTGGCAATGCTTAAAGTCTATGTGGATTATTCTAGTAATCGCTACATATTTCTTTTATGAGATATGATAGTAGGATGGCAGAAATACATTCCTTGCCAGAAGTGTGTATGAAGGATGTATACTAGATATAACCAAGAGTTTTTTGCTAGTCCGTGGAATACTAGATAGATATACGAACTTCAATTGGATGAAGTGAGTATCGCGGAGTTGGAATCTTCACCGGATGAAATAGTCAAAGAGTTTTTGATTTCATCAGAAACGATGAAGATGCTTGCATTTGCAAGAAATTAAGTGGGAGCGCTGAGACATATTTGTAATACTTTATGTGGATGACATATCGTTGATTATAAATAATGTAATTATATAATTGATTAAAAAGGTTTCATTGAGAATTAACTTCAATGAAAGGATATGGACTGAAACATATTTAGTGTCAAGATCTATGAAGATAGATTGAAACACATAATAAGTTTAAGTCAAAGTACATAGAATGAATATTGAAGTAGTTCAATATAGAAATATTAAGAAGGTGTTCTTTTCATGTGAAGGTTTAACAAGACTTGAGTGTATTTGACACTCAATGAGTAAAAACACATGAGTGACTTTCGATCACGAACAATATGTACAAAGTCAGATGTCCTGTGCTCTAAAGTGTTACGAGCATATACCAGAATGATTCAAGTGATGATTATTGGACAACAGTAAGAATATCCTTGAGTACTTTAGAAGAACCAAGGATATATATAGTTTTGTATGGGGTAATGACAAACAAATCGCTGTAAGGTGTTACACCGATATTAGTTTGGTCACATATGAAATAAAATTTCAATCTCAATTAGGATAAGTGTTGAGGTAGCACAATGAGCTAGAAGTTGTCTATGCTAGATTTAGATGAGTTCTAAATATTGTGACGGATTCTACAAACGAAGGCAGAGTATGTCATTGTTTTGACAATGACTAAGGATGTTAAGTCGAGGAGTTCTTTGAGAACTTGGTGTAGTTCCGATAGTGTCAGAACTTTGAAGCTATATTGTGTATGACAATATTAGTGACTTATTTCAGACCGCGGAATTAAGGTTCCAGCAGAGGACTAAGCATATACAATTAATACCGACTCATTTGGAAAATGAGTGATGCGTTGAGATGCAAATGAATTGCAAAATACATACGTTTCTGAGTGTGTCAGAACCGTTGACTAAAACCTCTCCCGTGAGCAAACATGATAAAGCACCAGAAGGCCAAGGTGTTATATCTTTACAAATGTAACCTAGATTATTGACTCTAGTGCAAGTGGGAGACTGTTGGAGATATGCCCAAGAGGCAATAATAAAATGGTTATTATAATATATCTTTGTGTTTATGATAATGTTTGCATACCATGCTATAATTGTATTAACCGAAACATTGATACATGTGTGTTATGTAAACAACAAGGAGTCCCTAGTAAGCCTCTTGTATAACTAGCTTGTTGATTAATGGATGATCATGGTTTCGTGATCATGAACATTGGATGTTATTAATAACAAGGTTATGTCATTAGGTGAATGATATAATGGACACACACCCAAATGAGCGTAGCATAAGATCAAGTCATTATGTTCAATTTGCTATAAGCTTTCGATACAAAGTTGCCTAAGTCCTTCGACCATGAGATCATGTAAATCACTTACATCGGAAGGGTACTTTGATTACATCAAACGCCATTGCGTAAATGGATGGTTATAAAGATGGGATTAAGTATTCGGAAAGTGTGAGTTGAGGCATATGGATCAATAGTGAGATTTGTCCATCCTGATGACGGATAGATACACTCTGGGCCCTCTCGGTGGCACGTCGTCTGATTAGCTTGCAAGCATGTGATTAAGATCACACGAGATGACATACCACGGTACGAGTAAAGAGTACTTGTCGGTAACAAGGTTTAACAAGGTATGGAGATACCGATGATCGAACCTTGGACAAGTAAAGTATCGCGTGACAAAGGGAATCGGTATCGTATGTAAATGGTTCAATCGATCACTAAGTTATCGTTGAATATGTGGGAGCCATTATGGATCTCCAGATCCCGCTATTGGTTATTGCTCGGAGATGAGTCTCGACCATGTCTACATAGTTCGCGAACCGTAGGGTGACGCGCTTAAGGTTCGATGTCGCATAAGTAGATTCATAATATGAGATGGAGACCGAAGTTTGTTCGGAGTCTCGGATGGGATCCAGGACATCACGAGGAGGTCCGGAATGGTCCGGAGAATAAGATTGATATATGGGAAGTCATTTTCAGGGTTACCGGAAAAGTTCAGGATTTTTCGGTATTGTACCGGAGGTTCTAGAAGGTTCCGGAGGGTACCATAGTGGGGCCCACCTATCCCAGATGACCAACATGGACCGGAGGGGTCGCATATGCCCACATGGGCCATGCACACCAGCCCCCCAAGGTGTGGCTGTACCAAGTGGATAAGATCAAATCCCTTGAAAATAGGGACTTAACTTGGGGGGGGGGGGGGGGGAAGTTCCCCCCTTGTTTTGGCCGACCCTTGGGCTTGGAGGAGGGGCCAAGGCAGCCCCCCCACGCCTATATAAGAGGGAGGGGAGGGCTGGGGCGCAGCACATCATTTCCCCAAGCCCTAGCCGCCTCTCTCTCCCTCCTCCTTCTTCCCGCGCAGGCTTGGCGAAGCCCTGCAGGAATTTCTCCTCCACCTCCACCACCACGCCGTCATGCTGCTGAGATTCCGTGGAGATCTACCACACCTCCGCTGCCCGCTGGAACGGGGAGAGGATGGGCTTCATCGACACCGTACGCGCGACCGAGTACGGAATTGCTGCCGGATTGCAGCACTGGGGATGATCGTCTACACCAACAACGAGATCTGATCTCGTAGGCTTTGGAAATCTTCGAGGGTTAGTCTCATATCAATCTCGTTGCTTCGATCTTGTAGATTAGATCTTGGGTGTTCCATAGATTAGATCTTGGATTTATTCGTCTTGCGGTAAGAAATTTTTTGTTTTCTATGCTACGAACCCCATCACCATCGAGATCAGATCCTTGACGCCTCTAATTCCCACAGACGGCGCCAATTGACAAGGGATTAACTTATCAATGCCTACGGGTTGTAGACTAGGGTTTAGTTAGAAGTAGAGGGCAAGTAGATCTCGGAGGTTCCAGCCGAAAAGTACTCGACGATATGAAAACTAGGGTTTGTGAGACAATGATTCGATACTTTCTTTGTCCCTCGACTCCCCCTTATATAGGAGGTGGAGCCGAGGGATTCGTGATGTACAAGTTACAGAGTCCGGGAAGGTTTCTAACTTCTCCTGTAATATTACAAGTGTTCTCTCCCAATACAAATCTAGCTTTCCTTAACTAGCAAGTTGGGCTTCCGAATTCTTCTTATCCTTCGGGTCGTGGGCCTTCAGTAAACCCGGGGTACCATCTTTGGCAGGCCCATTGGGGATGCCTATGTCAGATGGGTCAATCCAAAAGGTGTTTGCATGGAATGCCATGTGGTCATGGTAGTGGTGTTCCAAGTCTTCCGGATAGGACATGCTCCAAGATGCCCTATAAGATTCTCGAGGAATCACTTCTTCCACGGAGTTGACCACCAAGGCAAGGTTGGACCCTTTTGACATCCCAAGAGCACGATTGCGAGAATCATGAGAGTTTTGCTCAAGCACCTTGAGAGCTTGCATCTCATGCACGGCTTGTTGAGAAGTGAGAGAGGGATAGCATTCTCTACCGACAAGAGTCTTGACATCAATAGGTTCAAACGGCATCATGCAATCGATGTACTTTTCCTTGATCCAAGAGTCATCGATGTGAGTGGCACCAACATTCCGGAAAGCATCGGCAACGGTGAGAAGTCTTCCATACATGACTTCATGATCTTCATCCGGTAGCCTCATGAATCCTTCGGCTTTATTCCGAAGTGCATTATACTTGTTTCTTCTTGTGCTCTCACTTCCAATGCAACTAGCGGCCAAACCATCCCAAGCTTCCTTGGCGGTGGTGAAATACCGAACACGAGACAACTCCTTTGTCCCCACACTAGTTTGAATCATGTGCAAGGCGGTGTTGTTGAGTTGACTATCAACCGCTTCTCTTCTATTCAACTTGTCGGGGTTGTAAGGCTTGAAGCCTTCCACGATGATTCTCCAAAGTTTATTGGAGGCACTGCGAACATGAGAGCTAAACTCAAATTGCCAAGTATCGAAATCATTAACGGAAAACTTAGGTGGGTCGCCCCGAATGTTTATATGAGGATGGGGAACCGGTATATCGGGAGATAGAAAAGGTGGAGCCACTCGATTGTAGCTCTCACCTCCACTAGTTCCCCTAGGAGATGCAATGGGGGATGTGATAGTGTTTAAGTTATCACCATTCACGTGTTTGGTAGAGGAGGGTAATACCGAAGCATTTCCCTCTTCTAACGCATCCATGACATTTACCTCTTTGGTGGGAGCCATGGGAGGGGCGGAGTCAAAAGCTCGGAAATCATTTTTCTCATGCTTTTCATTTGAGCTTCCATGGAGGACCTCAACGAATTGATATCATCCATGGTGACCATCTTAGCGTCCCCTTCCATAGGTTTTTCGCCCGGCATACTCTTAGGCGGTTAAGCCCGAAATAAGAGCCGAGGCTCTGGTACCAATTGAAAGGATCGTATGCCGCACCTAGAGGGGGGGGGGGGGTGAATAGGTGCTAACTAATTTTTAGTTCTTTTTCAATTTAGGCTTGACACAAAGGTAAATTCTCTAGATATGCAACTAAGTGAATTTACCTATATGACAAGGTAATCAACTAAGCAAGATATAGCTAAGCAATATAAGAGATAGAATAGGATAGAGGTAACCGAGAGTGGAGCACGCGATGACACAGAGATGATTCCCGTAGTTCCCTTCCTTTGCAAAAAGGTACGTCTACGTTTGGAGGAGTGCGGTTGATACGAAAGCCAAACCAACAGCCACGAAGGCTTCACTCAGATCTCTTGTGAGCAACGCCACGAAGGCCTAGCCCACTTCCACAAAGGGATTTCCTCGAGGCGGAAACCGGGCCTTTACAAGGTTCTTGGGGCACACATCCACAACCAAATTGGAGGCTCCCAAATCTGTAACAATACAACAATCAACAACAACACATCAACAACAATCAACTAGGGAACCAAATAGGAACACTAGCAAGAGGGCACTCAAACAAATGAGGGGGAAATGTAAATCGCTTCGGTGAGGATGTAGATCGGTGTCTTCTCCTTCGAATCTCCAAAGATCAAGAGCTTTGGTTGGGGGAGGAAGGAGATCTTGCAAATCTTGTGTTCTTGAGGTGGCTCTAATGGAGGTGAGACTTGGCAGAATTTTGTGCAATGATTGAGCAAGGAGCAAGGTAGAAGAAGGGGGGGGGGGTATAAATCCAGCCGTTGGGGCTTCCGGGGGGCCGGATAATCCGGCCTAAGTAAGGGCCGGATAATCCGCCCCCCCCGGAAAATCCGGCCTCAGGGACAAAACCTGGCAAATATCCGGCCAAATGTCCGGCCCCTGTCCAGAGCTGCTTTTCTTCAGGTCCTTAGCCGATTTCGAGGCCCCCGGATATTTTGGAAATATCCGGCCCGGATAATCCGGCCCTAGGACAAATCCGGGCAAATATCCGGGCAAATGTCTGGCCCCTGTCCAGAGGCATACTGAGCCACAACTCCTCAAGTCCTTAGCCGAAAAATGGGGGCCGAATATTTTAGAAATATCCGGCCCGGATTATCCGGCCTGGTGATCATGTTCAACTTATTTTTGACACGACTAACCACATCCATCACACATATAAATGTATATATATATAAACCTGTACCACTTAAACAAACATTAGTGTATCACATACATTGATATCAAACACACAAAACATAATATGAGAGATGTTCTTTCAGTTAAGGAACGACATCGAGCCAGGCGTGCAGAGAATTGCCGTGTGTGATATTCTGCATGTGATTTTGTAAGTGAAGTTTAGCAGCATACAATCGTCAAGTGCCAATCCATCTGAATCCATTTTAGACGGGAGAAGCACATATAGGATTAGAAAAATGTGTTTATTGAAAATGAACATGTATTTTAATTGTGAGAATTTCCCATGTTAAAGCCCACAAATTCCATGATTCAATCAACAATTGTATATGTTCTCAGAACTTTAGGGGTATATCAGACAATTCCGTAACATATAGCTAACCAGCCAGCCAAATTGCCAAACAGTTATACTCAGAAAAGCGGCTTTTCCTGCACAGCAGCTTTTCCTACACAGCAGTACAACTAGCCACAGCCAGCCAGCCACAGCCCAAACAAACAGGCCCTTAGACGCATCTGATCAACTACTATTGGTTTTCTTCACCTACTTGTTTAAAACTTTGGGTGGTGCAAGCTACAAAGAGAACAAATCTCACACAGCCCTGACTGTAAAGTGGCATGGGCTAATCATGCCACCCAACCAACTAACACAGACCATCCAAACCTCCAACACACGTACTGATGCGGTGGCAGCTCACCTGCACGCGTACTCCCTTTTTCTCTATACAATAAAACTGGATTAGCACCTAATTTTGCTGGCAAAGGATTAGTACTACCTAATTAGACCGGTGAAGATAACATTAGGCTTTCAAAAAAACCTAATTAGACAGGTGAAGATAACATTAGGCTTTCAAAAAAACCTAATTAAATCGGTGAAGATAACATTAGGCTTTACGCTTTAATTAATCCCAACACCAAGTCTTGCAAGTTGGCACGATAAAACTATAATTAGTGATGCCGCAAGTCATTCCGAATCAACACTAATAATCGAGCGCCGAACGAATCGATCAACGCGAGCAGGTTCTTCGCTCTCAGCCGCGAAAAATATCTCTTGCGCGTGACGGAAATAACGAATGGTTTTGCTCGTGGAGTGGCACAAGTGGGCGCGTGCGTGTTGTTGTCATGGAGCCATGGAGGATCAAGGTTGTGATCATATTCCTAATCGGCTAATCGCATAGTCAAACCTCTTAAACAAGATGTTGATGGAATAGTGGCGCCACTTTGGAAGGAGAACTCTGGAAGGACAACCACCCGTGTGACTAGGCTGTGAGTGGATTGTTTCTCTTTTAATTTCTAACGCTGAGATATTTTTGGGCCCATCGTATCCTAGGCTATTATTTTTAAATTTATCATCATTCTATAACTTAGATTACCTTTTAAATTATTTTGCAGGAGAGACAAATATTTCACTTGGTCAAGTTGCTCTTATGGGAAGACAAATATTTGCTATGCATTTTGTGTTCGCATTATCGAAAGAAAAATATTTTATGGTTGTCTGCTTATGAGCATGTAATAGCATCTCTTGCCCTCCTATCATGTAGAGAAATCATTTGAAGAAGTATATTTGCTCATCTAAATTTTAAATGTTTCTAGCTCATTCCTTATATCCAACTCTTTAAATCTTGAATGAATTCATACTAATTTTTTTTTAAAATCATACATCTAAATTTATACAATTCGAAGACATCTTTCATGAGACAGAGGGAGTACTAGATACTACATCCCTAGATTTAACCTAAAAGTTTTCGTCATTGCTACTAAAGATCTAGTCGAGCGCCTTCTTCACCAAGTTGTTGGTGTTTTCGTCGGAACTAAGGTTGATGGCCGACACACCTTGAACCGTCGGTATCAATGATGGCCATGCTCCAAGGGCCACCGCCGCATGGTAGATCTCGAAGGCGGTGCACTCCTCCTCGATAAGCTCCATGCACGAATCATCGGCTTGCTTCGCCTCGAGGCGCTCGCTGTCCTCCTACGCCTCGCACTCGCCGACAAACGCGGCGGTCGGCCATAACATCCTCCGACCAGGGGGGTCCCGAAAGGGGAGTTGAGGAGCACGTCAGAGCCTTGGAGGCGCAACGACTGAATGTCATAATCCTTTGCCACCTACGTCGCCGAATGGAAATTTCTGATCCAAATCCGCTCATGCGGTTTGCGGTCGGTGATTTCCGTCACCCATGTTCCGCATGCTGACGCAGGCCATGGTATTTCCGCTTTGGCGGTGGTGGCGGGAAGTCGGATGTGCCACCACAGGAGTGGCCTCGATTGGCGCTCCAAATCGGCGGAGGGGACTGGTAGGCGGTAGGATCCGACCGTGGAGTACGCTGGACTCTTGCTAGGGTTCTGGTGGGGTTGCCACCGTGATTGGGGAGGGGTTCGGTGAGCATCAGGGTTAATTATGCTCAATCGCTCAGTCGATAAGTAAATATAAGAGATCAAGCCGACGACTCTTATAACTTTACTCCCCTAAACCGTACATGAGTTCGGCTAGTTGCGGTGGGAGTAAAACCAAAATTTTACTCCTCTAACCATTTTCAGGGGATCGGCTAGGGATGCTCTAAGCGTAGGCTGGTGGCTCCTAAGAACCAATCAGGTACTGTGTTAAAAAACCGAATCCTATTTATTTTCGCTATAAGTATATTCAAAATATACGAGATCGATTCCTATTTATTACCATATATAGTAGTAAAAGGCTACGGTTACAACATCAGCTTGTGCCATTAATCTAATCGCCGTCATGAAAGTTCAGTTTATTCTATTTCCCGAACTCATGTCCCAAATTAGTTGATGTAGATTTAGATGAAATGTAGTCTAAAGTGTGTCTATATTTAAATAATACTTCCTCCATCTAAAAATATTTTGTTTTAACTTTATGTAGATACTGATGTATCTCTAACTAAAATATATCTAGATACATCTTTATCAAAAGTAGGGCATCTATTTTTAGGCGAGGGAGTATGTGTGAACTAATTTATACTATGTACCAGAGGAACCAATTTGTCTAAATATATACTCCGTATATTCTTGCATGTACGAACTATACGAAGAGTTAACGTCACCGCAGTCGGCATGCGATTAACTACTCAGTAACATAATCGTCGTCAGTCCCAATAAATAAATAGACAGAGCTTCCATTCAAATCTCCGAATAGAAAAATCGCGGTCACCGACGCGGACTCGTTGGTCTCGTGGAACCCGCGGGGAGCCCTGACACGCAATTACCCGAGTCCCCCAGGGGCGCGATCGCAAAAACACCGACGCCGCCACGTCGGACCCACCGCCCGACGGAGACGTGGAGGCGATAAATAACGAGAAGAGGGCGGGCAGGACACGACGGCAAGCAGCGAGCGAGAGAGAAAAAAAAAAAATCAAATCCACCACCGGAGGACCGAGCCGAGCAGAGCAGCAGCCCCCGTCCTCGCCGTCGCCGCGCTGCCGCGGTGCTGACCCGCCCCACGCTGGATCCGTCGGCGGCGGAGCGCGCGCAGGCGTCCCCTCCTGGCCCCGTCCGCGGCGGTGGCGCGTTGGTATGCCGAGAGGCGCCCAGGTACCCCTCGCCGCTCTGCCACGCTTTTGTTCCGACGATTCCGGCCGATTCCGGCGCGGCGGCTTGGGCGGATTGGTCGGAATTCGGGTTTGATTGGTGGGATTCGTGAGGTCGGTGCTCGATCGGGGCGGCGCGTGCTCTGAGATCCGAGGGACGGGGGTTTGCTCGGCTCCGATCGACGCGAGATTCGGGCGTCGGGGGCTGCTGGTGCTGTCGGTGGAATTCGGGGGAGGCTGGCCGAGGGGATCGGGGTAGTTCTGATCGGTGAATTATGCCGGGATTCGCGTGGTAGTAGCGTGACAAGGTCTCTGTGCGATCGAAAAATTTCGGAAAATCGACTTCCAGCGCGATGAGCTCCCTGATTGGTTGCCGTGCCGATGTTCAAGGGGCTGCCGTGCTGCACAGGCCGTTCGTCGCGCTGTAGTACCTCCCTTGAGCGATGTGGTTGTAGCATATCATGGCTTGTAGCGTACGCGTAGTTTAGTCCAGCTCGTGTACTTCAGATTCTGTCGAATTTTATTGGGTGAAATCCGCGGGGATTTGGTGATGTTCATGGAGATGCAGCCGAGTCAAGTTTACTAAGGCCTTATTTACTTTTAGTGTATTTAAGGGGATCGGAGGGGATTATCCTGGATCCCGAAAAATCGAGATAATCCCGAGATATTCCCACAAATCACCTCAACTTTAGCCTAGATTAGAAAGTCTCCATCATACTATTGTATGTTTTTGGGAAGAGTAATTTAGGGGATCAGGTGTATCCCCAAACCTCTTGGGGGTGGAAGTACGAGAGAGGTTAACAAAGCCTTAGCGGTGTGAGTAGGGCTGACGGGAGTATATTTATCTATCGATGTGATTGTACTGTAATAATGGCACCTGTACTTTGTGGTCTTAGCAAAGTCGACCAGCAGAATAAGGGAGGAACAATTAAACCAAACTATTCAGACCATTGACCATACTCCCTCTGATCCAAATTAATTGACTCCATATTTGTCTAGATAAGGATGTACCTTGATGCATTTGTTAGACAAAACGGAGTCAATTAATTTGGATCGGAGTGGAAGCATCCCTATGGGATCAATGTGCTTGTTACACGCTAGATGATATGTGCCTCACTCTTGTAGTGATAGTGTTGCCTGCTAAGCTTGGCTTCATCACACAATTTCAGCGATATGTTTGTTCCTTACTACCACTTTGTCTACTTGCAGGTTTCAGCACCATTCGCCTCTGGGTTTCTAGCATTCTCAGGAAGGATATGGAGTGCACCCTCTATGCAAGTTCCCCTGTATCCCACATCTCGTTGCTTGAGCAAGTTCTTGGCTGGAGATTTTGTCTTTACGGAGACTTCCTTGTCATCTCCTTTGTCAACTGCACCTGAACATTCCTCATTTGGCGGCTACCGTTCCTGGTCCCATGCTACTGGACATTAGATCCGACTAGTGATTGCACTGCAGCTGTGCACACTTATTCGAGCATGGTGCGTCTCTTCTCCGACAACATTTCTGTAATTTTTGTCTTGGCACTGATCAGCCAGCAAAAGTTACCTTCGGAACTTCTTTGGACACTTGGATCTAACGTGTAGATCTTTGTTGTCAGTTACAAGCTCTAGGTATGCTCTATTTGGTGAACTACTAGCCCAATATTTTTGTGGTATTCCTCTTCCTATTATCAATGTCTAATGCATCTCTTGCTCTCAGCAGGTTCTGGTTTTCTTTGCTTCTGTTAGCTCTGTTCTCCCCTATCACTGCGAGTTTTCAGTTTTACCGGCTTGATCTTCGGTGTGTACTGTGTGCACTGTTCTTCATCAAGGTTCGCTTCTGATGGCTTAACCTAAGGTATGTCTTGAAAAAATTTCATATCAGCCGGATTATGAAGCAAAACTAGAAATGCAAAAACATTGACAGATGGTCTAATCTACTTTGTTTAATTCCAGGGCAAATGTGTTCAAGTTTACTCGTGACAAAGTATGGGTATTGCTTACAGAACTTTGAAAAACGCCTGCAGTGACTTTGGTGATCTACTCCCCAAAGACATTCCAGCAGTACTCATATGAGTCTTGTTTGTGTTTATAGAACTGTTCTAAAATAAGGACAGCTTTGCATTATAGCTAATAAAAATGGAGAGGTAAATTGGTTCTTCCCCCTCTCTGTCCGATGATAACGAGCGTCCAAGATTGTATGCTTGCTAAATTTGTTTTTATATTGTGATCCAGGTATAACATTATTACGGAAGTTGGTGATGGTACATTTGGGAGTGTCTGGCGTGCAATCAATAAAGAAAGTGGGGAAGTGGTATGCCATTTTGCTCGACCAAATATTTGCATGTTATGCCTTTTTTCAGTGGAAACCTCTGTTTATGTTATTATGCCAGAGGCCAGCTAGCTTTGGGGGCTGCCTTTTGTATTTCCTACGTAAATCAATGTGGTACATATCCATTTCAGTTTGATATATCTTCAGAGTAACTGATGTAAGGTGTCAAGTGGTGTCCAAATTCTGACTAGAAATTTTCAAATGAACTAGAAGTGGGATTTTGGCGGGATCCTGCTTGCATCTCTATGATAATCCCATGTTTCCGCTGCCTTGCCTAAACTTTCGTTCACCTTGTTGACATATTACATTACCTGTCCTTCACAGGTTGCAATCAAGAAAATGAAGAAAAAATATTACTCTTGGGAGGAGTGCATCAACCTCCGTGAAGTAAAGGTATTTCGATGTCACATGACATGTAGCCATATTGTATCATGGCTTTCCTTACTTTGTTTGATTAAATTTATGTTTTTTAACAGTCCCTCCGAAAGATGAATCATCCAAACATTGTGAAGCTCAAGGAAGTCATAAGAGAGAATGACATGCTATTCTTTGTTTTTGAATACATGGTACAGACTATCAGTACCCATGTTGTTCCGTGGTTTTAGATTTGATTCTTGCAATGGGTATAGGTTGATTGATGTTTTATTTGCTCTCTTTGATCCTGTTAGGAATGCAATCTCTATCAGCTGATGAAGAGCAAGGGCAAGCCCTTTTCGGAGACTGAAATACGGAACTGGTGCTTTCAAGTATTTCAAGCTCTCAGTCACATGCATCAACGTGGATACTTTCACCGCGACCTTAAGCCTGGTATGGCTGCAATATTCCCTTATATGGCATACTAACTCGACTCTGGAATTCTTAATACGGAGTACTATTTATTGTGACATTGTGTAAATATGTTTATAAACCTTTCTAAAAAGGCTTACATTTCGAAACGGAGGTAGTATGTGCTTTAATTTTAGAGTCTAGGCTAGACAGATAGTTAACAAAGTATATGAAAGAGCCGTAATGATATCAAATCATTTTTCTTACTGTTCTTGGTAAAAAAACAGGTTGGAACTACTTTATTGCTCATGACTTTTTAGTTTTAACTTGAGAAATTAACTCTGGTTTCATGACTTTTTAGTTTTAACTCAATAAATTAACTCTAAAAGTGCTATGGATGGGCAACCATCCAGTCAGCCATTCACCAGTCAGATAAACACTACTTAAAAACATTTTGAGTAACTTATGTCTCATTCTTCTTTTGATGATGCGTGTACTATATGCCATTTCTTCTGTCTCCCTTCCCCCTTGACAGAAAGTGTGCTCCATGTGGGATATATATTTATTTTAAGTTAGCATATATGATTCACGTGTCAGAAAATTGAGGCATCAAACTTGTTAACCTAATTGCTATTGTGTTCTGTTGGAGTTTGGATTGACCTTATTTATTGTGTTCATTAAATAATAAACATCATCTTTTTGCTCCTGTGGCATTTTGTTATTCAGAAAATTTGCTGGTTACAAAGGAGCTCATCAAGGTAGCTGATTTTGGACTTGCTCGTGAAATTATTTCTGAACCACCGTACACAGAATATGTGTCAACTCGCTGGTAGGCTATTTTATTCTTAAACAGCTTGGATTATACACATAAATAAATTGATGATTCTAATGCTTACCGCGAAATTAGGTATCGTGCCCCTGAAGTTCTGCTTCAAGCTTCTTTTTACAGCTCAGCAGTTGGTAAGTAAAGAATATAGTTATTCCTTTACAAGAAAGCAAATTTCTACCATTTGCCCTGTGCTTATTCCCTATTGCATTCAGACATGTGGGCAATGGGTGCCATTATTGCGGAGCTTTTTTCACTGCGACCTCTTTTCCCTGGCTCAAGGTATATATGATCTTTCCTCCCGAACCATTTAGTTCCCTGTTCTCTTGGTTGATGTGCAAAATTAATTGAAGATTAATATTTGGTCCTAATAGTAACTTGGGAGATAAGTACAGTAGGCAAAGATGCTCTTACTAATAATAACCATCATCCTCCATTTAACAAATAAGAAAGTTTTTAGTCTAAAAACATCCCATAATTTGAAACTTTTAATGTTGTGATTCTGTGGTATTATGTTCTTTCAAATGGTTGCTTAAGCAGGGGCATTTTTAACTTTGTTCTCTGTCCCTCAGTGAAGCAGATGAGATTTACAAAATCTGTAGCATTCTTGGCACTCCAAATCAGCATACTTGGGCTAAAGGACTGCAGCTTGCGGCATCTATCAATTTTCAGTTTCCTCAGGTAATATCCCTTTAGTACCCTTCTCTCTCTGATTTAGATGTTGGGAACTATTGATGTTTAACTGCTACATATTCTCAGCAGTCTGAAAGTATACAACTTTCGGAAATGGTTCCTTCAGCAAGTGAAGACGCAGTGAACCTGATTTCGGTAAGTATCAACAGTTTTTATCTTTGCTTAAAGTAGCGGTGAAGTGATCATGTTCAGATAAATGATTAGCTACAACTTTTACCATTTGCCAGTGGCTTTGCTCATGGGACCCATGTAAAAGACCAACTGCAGTGGAGGTTTTGCAGCATCCCTTCTTTCAGGTTATATTTCTGACGTCTTTCCACACTATTAGACGATGCATTGATTCGAGTGATGGCCTGACCAAAATTGTTTGTGTTACAGCCATGCTTCTATATCCCCCCTTCACTCCGGTTCAGATCAACAGGATATCCAGCAACACCCCCATCAGGTTTGTTAATATTCTCGGATAGATCCGTATCGTTTCATTTGAGTACCGTTGTTGAAGCAACTAAAAAAAAAATCATTCTGTAGTTGGGGCTAAAGGAGCTTTGGATCAGAAGAACGCTAGGAGGTATCCCGTGGGTACTTTATCCAATGGGAGACCAGCAGTTAATAACTCGTACCTGAGCACCAACACTCCAGCAAGAGCAGGTAATTCATTTAGGAGTGCATGCATGTCCTACATAATTCATACTACCTGAGTTGATAATTTACCTTGCTCCTGTTGCAGCTGGTGTGCAAAGGAAACTAGAGCTGGATCATCAGATGAAACTAGAGAGCAACCATAAGCTGACAAAGGAGAACGCAATGAACCAGCCTTGGTCCAGATTACCGCCACCTATAAGGAGCAACGGTGAGTATTGTTCTAAGATGATGTAACATTGTGTACTTGAAAAGGTGCTGAGTACTGTTCCTAGTGTTTAGCTCCTCCCTAATGTGGGCTATCAACTTTCTTTTGATCCATGTGCAGGAAACTACCTCGCCAAGGACCAGATCACTCATGCACCAGACTTGGCCGAAAAGCTGTCTCAGCTCTCGATGGCCTCCAACCGGGCGCCGGTCTTGTCTTCCGACAAGTTTGCAGACCTGAAGGGGAGAACCCATGGCGATGCCGTGAGACAGCCCTTGCCTTTGGGATCCAGGGCGTGGCATGCCCCAAATGACCCCTTCCGGCGCACATATGAGATGCCTGGTGAGAGAGCTCTCCTCCAAAGGAAGCTCGTCAGCTGAAGACTGTCCTGTCGAAGCTCCGTTGCACGCCTTCATGGATGCTGCCTGTTGCACCGACACTAGTAAGTGTCCGACAATAATCCAGAAATCCACTTTCATGGTGATGCTGTCGAGTTATGTCTCTGTTTGTCTAAAATAAAGACTTCCTTTCCCGGTGAGTTCACCGCCTTGGCAGTGCCATCTCGGTGGGGGGAGTACACTGTTCTGTTCCTTTTCAGCTTTCGGCTTTCGTAGTGTAAAAAACGTCAAAGCTATGGTTTGTGATTGTGAAATGACGTTTGTGAATTTATTTATGTGGTGGCTGTGTGGTGGTTACCTCGTTTACAGCTTTCCTCGTTGAAATGTTATATGCTAACTGTCCAGATGTATGCCACCTGCTGGTTATCGTTATAGGGATTATCTACTACTCCATCCCAAGAAACATGTCGCAAATTTGTCTAAATTTAAATATATGCCTAAATATATTTAAGTATAGACAAACTTTGGACATGTTTCATAGGATGGAGGGAGCAGTATATTCATACAATCATACTCATAGCTTATATATCTGTGTATGAGAGGGAGAAGACTGATACGGCCCAACTGTCATTGCGTGACGTGATGTGTTTTTGCAAGTACCGACGACTCTGAATTGATTTCATCAGGCATTCAGGCTGCGTCTTCTCTTTCTCTGGGCGTTATGGTCAGAGGGAGCGATTTCCTGCAGCGCGTCATCATGTGTGTTTGACTACGTAGCAGTAGCCCTAGGCTTTTGGGACCGAAGCGACGTCCACCCCTGCCAAAACTGAGCCTGCCGCATCCATGCCGCGCCCTTCCCATCCTTTCCCCATTCGCGTTCCCCAGATGGCCTCCAGCTCCAAAAGCTGCACAATTACTTCAGCGCCGTGTACCCCATTTCTCCCTAACGAATTCTATCTCACGTGCATCTCTTGTTAACCCACCTTCTTCCAACGACAATGCAAAAAGTAGCGCAGCATTTTGATTTCTTGGATGTACCTCAACTAACAATCATAGGGCCCCTTCCAGTGGCAGATCTGAGATTTCGGTGTCGGGGGTGCCACACTTTACATGCACATATTTGATCATCATGTATGACATGCCACTACAAGTGCAATCCATAAGGCAAAAATTAAAGAAACTACTTTACGAATAGTATGATATTTTCGTTGCCTATCGAAAAGAGGCCCAAAGTTTGAAAGAAATGGGCATTATCTAAGGAGCCTTTTGATGAATTTTTTGCTAATTTTTAGTTAAGCCTTTTTCGAGAGCACACAAAATGTGTGCCGTATCTTTTTTTTTTTGTGCTAAATTCGTAGTTACAAAATCAAACTTCCCTCGCGATTCGCGAACAACAAAGGGCAACACCCACACTTCCACACGTTGTACTATCCTCTCACATACACTTCCACACGTTGTACTATCCTCTCACATTACATTCAAACACGCCATAAACACCTGCCCCAGTCATGATCAACAACAACAACAACAATAACAATAATAAAAATAATAATAAAGTTTTTATTTCCAAACAAGCTGGAGTAGGCTAGAGGTGAAACACATACGAACTCGTAACCAATTCATGGTTCTAGCACATGGATAACAAGCTCTTTTCATGACTAGTTCTTTAGTGATCTCTCCAGTCCATCAGAGCTCTTTTTACGAACTCCTCTCATGTCAAGTTTGGTCTACCCTGTCCTCTCTTGATATTATCAGCCCGCTTTAGTCGTCCACTATCCACTATGCCCCGGTCATAATCCATTGACCAAATTCATCCAGGACGAGGTTCAGCTCTGAGAAATGCTTTGATTGTTGCCAAAACCCAACTCCCTAAGGTTTTTCCACGGCGATCAGCACACTAATGTGAAGGGGCGTCAGAATTTTTCTCTCTTTCTTGCTGAATTTCGTGCTTTCCCTATTCCACCAACTCTACAGCTTGTCCTCAACAGCAGGAGTACCACTACCGTGTTTAAGCGAAGGAGGCAAGCACACCACACTTGCCTAGCATATAGGGTAGTGCAACAGGAGTCCTAGATCAATCCAACCGACATGGTTACTTACTTACTTAGATGTACTTCTAACACAATACTTAGAGATCTTGCTTTTAACCGAATTCATAGCACATGACCAATGACAGAAAGAACCAAATAGACAGGTACATAAACATTCCTCGTTTCCACAAGATGATCGACCACAAACACACACGCAACTTGGTCCGAGAGAGTACAAAGCAGAGCTCAATATTAAAAACTACCACAGGTTCCTCTGTCTCCACTAACAACAACACACAAGGATATTGCTCTTAAGCGAGTTCATAGCACACAAATGCAATGGCAGAAAGAACCAGGAGGTCCACCAATCCTGCCTCTGGACAACACCATCAAGGCGACGCCCTTTGCTGTCTCACGTACCTCAATCGCCTGCATCAACAGAGGAAACACAATTAGCAAATACGAAAAGATTTGAATTGGTCAAGATAGAGGCAGACTGAGGAAACCCACATCTAGGCATTGGGGTGGAGATCGAGAGCTGGGTCGTCGAGAAGGAGGTCCCATTGGAGCGCTCCTCGTCCATCTCCGACCATGAGTCACGCCTCCCTGGCCACTCGTCAAAGAAGGGCCTCAGTGGCTGGTTCTCCTGCTTAACATTTGGCATGAGCCCTCCCCCTCCACCATTGAAAGAGCGGCGCCCCTGCTCTTGGGACAGCGAGGCGATGGTTACCTGCCCAAGCTCCTGTGACGGTTCAAAGTGGGAATATGAGAAGCCGCCTGGTAGGAGGCCGGTATCTCTAGCTTTTGATAGTTGGTATGGTGGCACGCTAGATGGCATTGAGTGCCATGAGCTATCGGTTGGAGAATCAATGGTGAAGGCCCTGGTGTTTGTTGATGCTCCAGAGAAGAAGCTCAGTTCACCCGCATCAGATTTACCTCCAAGGGAGTATCTGCATTATCACGAATACATTAACTTGTGAACTGCTACAGAATAAGTCAACCAGCCAAAAATTTAAACAGGTCAACTCTAAAATTAGGATCTTTGTTCGAACCTAATATAAACAAAGGCACATTGACATATGGCTTCGTGTGGCATAAAATGAGATAAAATAAATACGTGGTGGAGATAAGATCACAACACTGTTCCAAGTTGACGCGGTAAATAGCAGACTGGACGACTACAACTGGACCGTAGAACATCTAGGTAGCAACATAAGCAAAGATGCTGATACCAAGCTGCTGTATTCAGTTTTGTATCTAGTTTGAAAAAAGAGTAGTGAAAATGGTTTAGATGCATAAGCAACAGCTACTCTAAAACAGGGGTGAGACGTCCAAAACATTTCCCATACATCATAGGCAAAGGCATATGGACATTGCTTGCGGAGACGGCAACACAATATCTGAAGGTGGACACGCAGTTGAGCTATGAGCTCATGTGCAAGAAGACTACAAAGCAAATTACTTGCAGAAAGATGGGAGTAGACTTCAGAGGGCATGTACTAAAAAAAACACAACATGGAAACATGCAACCAGACTGCTTTGGATGTATAATTAATACATCCAAAAAGCATCAGCCAGGCCACAGGAGGCCAGGGAAAGTTCCTATTACAGTAATACTACCAAACACATTTATATAAGAAGGCTTACAAGTACAAGCACGACATCGATATATGATTGCCATGCAGTGTCAAGAATAAGACATTGGGAGTAACTGTAACTACCGAAAGTCTTAGCTGTGGTTATGCTGATATTTGCAATAGAGGCGTGGAGAGAAATAAGGAACATCATGACAGCTATTAACCATGAGTCCTACCTCTAACAAAAAAAAGTACTGTGTCACACTTAACAAGAGTGCAACTCTGCTGTTTAAGCAATAAGCATCGTCGAATCGTATGGAATACTAGAGGAGCAATACCATGAGCAGCTCTACTGCAGTAGACATGTAATCAAACTAATTAAAGTTAACAAGCCTATTTCAAACAAGCATCCAAGGACAACAATGAGAGTCAAACTGTGATAGTGGATATAACCATACTTGCTGCCATATGACGATGGATCGACATGCATCTGCGAGGAGCCAGCGCCGCCGAGAGACAGGCCATTGGTCTTGGCTCCCATTCCTAGAGACTGGAGAGGGTCGGTGTCGCGGGTTGCAGATGTCACAGCAGAGAGCTGGGTCTGCGACGGGTGCGCAGGGGAAGCAGACTTGGATTCCACAGGCTTTCTTGAACGGTTGCGGCCACGGTGCATGTGGCGCTCGCAGTACTTGGAGTCGGGGTGCGCCTCCTTGGAGCAGCGCCACTTCTTGCCGTCGGTGCGGCGGCACCGCCACGGCTCCGGATCAAGCTTCTTGCCGTAGTAGGCGTAGTAACTCACTGCAACAGCACCACCCGTCCATGAGCACATTTAATCCACACAACCATGACCATTAATCCATATACTAACCAAGAGGTAGATCAGAACCACATTAACACCCCCACCAACCCAGCAAAGATGCTTTTCTTTGGTCACAAGTGTGAGCAAAGAATCAAAGGACTTGCTTGAACAAGCAAGCAAGCAAGCAAGCAAAGATCCATGTAAGCTGCGACTACAGATGCGTGTTTATCTATAAATAAAACCGCCAGCGCAGCAGCAAATGGATCCCATTAAGCACAGAAATGCCATCTCCCAAGAAAGATAACTCTTTTTTAAGTGCCCAACAGGGTGGTGAGCATCCATATCTGCGAGATTCTCCACGGCAGATAAATAAGTAAAGTGAAAAGCTTACTGGAGGGGTGGTGGTGGTGGTGGTAGAAGGGCGAGGCGGCGGGGTTGGCGAAGTTGAAGCTGGCGGCGGCGGAGTGGGGGCGGATGGGGAGCAGGAGCTCGGACGGCACGGGCACGCCGGCCATGAGGTACTTGTAAATCAGCGCCTGCTGCTCCAGCTCCGCCCACTGCGCCGCCGTGAACACCGGCCGCTGCGGCTGGTGCTGGTGGTACCCTCCCATCCCCATCGCCGCCGACGAGCTCAGCATCTCGGAGTAACTATAGCCTCAGGCAGCACCGAACCAGGATGGGTACGCCTCTTCTGTGAGCGCAAGAACTCGCAGAGGGGGCACGGACGGACGGGGGAGGTGGTCAAGTTTGGGTTGGGGGGTTCTTGGTGGCGGCCATTAATGGAGAGAGGAGTCGGTGGGAGGGGGGGAAGCAAAGTGAAGCAGAGGAGAGGAGGGAGGGATCTATTTGGCTCCGGCTCCCCTCATCGCCTGCCTGTCTGTCTCTACTTGTACCTGCCTCCTGACCTGACCCTCTTCCAGGGGTAAAACTGGTATTCTATATTTTTTTATTTCACCTTTCCTCCCTTTTTTTACCCCTGCCGCTCTGCATCATGAAATCCATCTGTTTCTCTGGGTGATATGTCACCCTTTTTTCTCTCTCAAGGTGGGTGACATGTCACCTTTGGTTTCTTACCTTGCTAGGCAGGCTGAAATAGTGGTTCTTTTTAACATATTGTGCTAGTTTTGTTTGGGTTCTCACTTTGTCTCAAATTATCCCACTCCTTTTACCTTTTGCCAAGTTGGACTTAAAAAGTTTGAAAAACTGTATTAAAAAAATACCGGGAGTGCTAATATCTGGCCGGCCCCGTGCGGGCAGGCAACTCCGATAGCCACAAGACCCTGTCTGAATAGGCTGGCGGCCATCTTCTTCATGTTTACCCTGGCAACGTCATATTATCTGACCATGCCGCCCCAAGAACCACCGCCGATTTGCCTAAGTCGCCACCAAACCAAGCCATTGACGAACCACTAAACGACCCAAGCCCAATCAAATCACATGCGGCTCACCACACTAACCTCGCCAAACCGTCACCACAGTCGGTCTATCGCCACCATGGCCACCCCTAAGCCGAAGGACGTTGCACCTTCACCACATTGGTATTACCCTCTCCTACCCATGCTAGGATTCGACCCACCTCCACTGCGGCCCACCACGTCGTTGTCAGTTGTGTCTAAGTCAAGTCCCATTGTTGTTGGCTCTGCCACAGCCTCCATGTCGGCCTCAACTTCGGCTCAAACAAGGGAAGGAGGGAGGGTATCTCGTTGTTTCTAGGGTCAAGAAGAAGAACGGTCGAGGTAAAGAAAAAAATGATAAGATATGGGGTAGGGTCCATTGTGACATGGGCGGTTTATGGATATTTTGAGTGTGTTGCATTGCCTTGTCATTGACTGGCACAAGTCTTTAGCCAAAAACTTAACTCAAAAATATCAACATCTACATATCCATACGTAAAAGCTATACCAGCCTATGATGATTCTAATAATATTGGTCAGGTGTTGTGATTCTAATAATATTGGTCTGGTGTTGTAGATGTCCATATTTTTTTAATAGAAGTTTGACTTTGATCAAATCTACTACCTGCATTTCAAAATAGTTCAAGTTCTATTTTGTTCCTAAGTCAAACTTCTCTAAGGTTGACCAATTTTTTAAGGAAATATGTAAGCATGTACAAGTCAAATCAAACTTAAAGTAGTACTTTGATTTAGAATAAAAGTAGAACTTTAGTATTCGCAAAAAAGTAGAATTTTAGTGATTTTGGAACGGAGTGGGTACAGGGAATATTGAGAGGGGATATTGTTTTTGGTAAAAGAGCATGTGAAATCTGATGTTCACAAGTGTGATTTCGGTACCAGAGAGAAAATGTATGTGTTTGTCTCGCACTCTGGCTGCTGGAATTGCATGATGCCAGTTTCCGCGCCACGTTTGACGTAGGCTCATTTATTATGTGGGGAAACACTCATTTGCAACTAGTTGCAACCGCACCCCATTTTTTGTTGTGACACTTCTAAGTTTCCAAAAAATGCAAACTAAAATTCTATACATACATTGTGTTGTGTCTTATGCATCTGTGAAGTTTCATCCAAAAATATGTCAAAATGTGACCTGTGTAAAAAAGAGAAGACGTACGTAAATAGTGCCACGTACTATTTACACATCATTTGTTCTTTTTGAGTAGGCCACATTTTGACATATTTTTGGATGAAATTTCACAGATGCACAAAATACAATAGAATGTATGTCTAAAATTTTAGTTTCCATTTTTTGGAAACTTCGAAATGTCAGAACGAATATGGGGTGCGGGCGCAACTAGTTGCGGAATATCCCCTGTGAATTATGTGCTGCTATTTTGGCAATGCCAATATCTGGCACACGCTTTTGTCGCTGAGTTGTCACGATGCCACACTCTCATTTCTGAATGAAATTTGTGCACCCTTGTGGTGACCGACTCGCCACCCACAAAGGCTTTTGTCGCGAGTTGTCACGATGCCACACTCTCATTTCTGAATGAAATTTGTGCACGCTTGTGGTGACCAACTCGCCACCCACATAAGAGTATCTCCAACCGCGTCCCCCAAAGCGTCCCCCAAAGGGACTTGGAGCGCGTCGGACCAAAAATGCGTTCCAGCCGCGTCCCCCAAAGCCCATTTTTGTCCGGCGCGCCCCGATACGGTGTCCGGCGCCCCGAGCCCGTCCCCGTCCCACAGGGGACACATCGGGGACGCCGGACACACCGAAAAGCGAGGCGGGGAGTGGCGGGGCCGACCCGTCAGCGGCACAATTAATTTTAACCTAACCGCCGCCTACCTCGCGACGGAAGTTATTGGTGCGCAGCGACGGTGCAGTTCCCGCAGCGACGGTGCAGTTCCCACAGAGGGCGCAGCGACGCGTCCCGTCGCGCCTAGCTCTGCGTGCCGGCGTTAATGAGCGCCACCGCTCATCCGCCTCCCTCCGGCCTATAAAAAGGGGTGCCTCTCATCGTCCCTCTCACACACAAACCCTAGCGCCTCTCTCCCAAACCCTAGCCGCCACCATCTCTCAACAAGACTCGACGCTATGTCTGGTAGAGGCGGAGGCCGACCTCGCGGCCGCGGCAGTGGTCATGGTCGTGGTCGTGGCCGCGGCATAGCTGAACGCTCGCCGTCGCCTCCCACACCGTCGTCTTCATCGTCGGAGATGGACGTGGAGCCGGACGTGCTGTTCGAGTTCGTCCTCGTCCTCAAGGGCGACCCACGCGGCATACAGAGGCTGCCGGACTCCTTCGCCGAGTACGTCGGCGGCGTACACCCGCGCAAGATGCATCTGCGGGAGCATTCGTGCGGCTACTACCGGTGGATCGTCGACGCGATTTACGACGCGCGCGGCAAGATGTACCTCAACATCGGCTGGGAGAAGTTCGCGCGCCACCACAGCCTCGAAGCCGGCTTCATCCTCGTGTTCTCCTACTTCGGTAACAGGGACATGAGCGTCAAGGTCTTCGACGAGAGGCGCTGCCGCCGGGACTACCTCGGCGACAGGGACTCCCACGACGACAACACCGACGAGGAGGACGACTGAGTGTTGTTTCTTCGCAGCGAATACGTGCACTGAGGTTTCTGTCTGTTCGCCCACCATCCTCCCGCTGGATTTTCCAGTTTAGGTGACTGGGTGTGCCCTCGAGTGTTCTTTCTTAGCAGCGAACACAGGAAACCTCCGATGCACGGGCTAGTTAGGTTTAGTTTATTTGCAATATTTTATATTTATGTCCACCATGGTTTCAACTATGTATTAGTTTGTGGAAACCACGTACCCAATTATGTATTAGTTTGTGGAAATTGAAATAAAAATGCCAAAAAAAGTATTTTAAATGTTTGGGGGCGGCGTTTGGGGGACGCGGCTGGGGAGCGACGTCCCCCAAAGGCGGCACGAACAAAACACGTCCCCCAAACGTTCAATCCGGCGCGGTTTGGGGGACGTGGCTGAAGATGCTCTAAGGCTTCCATTTGGGATGCCAGTAGTGGAGATACAAGTGTGCAAAGCCGGTTGAGATGATGTAGTATACAAATGCCATCATTCAGTGATACCCTAGTTGAGATTTACTTAGATTGGTTTTATCTTTCATGAAAAAAAAAAACAATTGGAACTAGACAAGGCAAGAGTCATATACCATCATATGGATATTTCATATTTGATGCGGGACGAGGTAGTAGACATGAGCACAAATGTAATGCGTACGACACGTGATATTCATCATCTATTGCAAAATGTACTCAAAACCTTCTCAGCTAACATTAGATTTCATAAGGGAGTAAAATTCTATCGAACCCACACGCTTAGGAGGTTCTTCAGAGCTCCAACATGCCAAATAGAAAACAAACAAGATTGGAACTGTATGCTGTCGTGCTTTGTTAAATCATGTAAGATATTATTGCACCAAACATAATCACCCCCGAAATAGAATACGATCCCACAAATCAAATAATCAACATAAAACCCAAATATTTGCAACTTGGACAATCCTACAGAGCACGATATCATTCATGCAAGCAGGCTCCACGATATTCAAAGCATTAGGACCAGCAATAATTTGTGTACAATATATAAGTACAGAGGTTACTTATTACGTATGCAGGAAGCAGATACGTACTTGTACAGCACAAACCAATCTGCAATCTGTTCACACTAAACAAAGCACAAGACACCCAGACCCCTTGCTTTTTTTTTTGACCGTCCCAGACCCCTTGCTTTGACCTGACCTGTATCCCCTTCGCATTTGCTTCGAGCTTGCAGTACTACACAGGCCTACTACAAGCCTATATACTTACAATCTACAAAGATTTCAAGCAGATCTTAAGCCTCAAACATTACTAGTAGTACTAAACTAGGTTAAATCTATCACCACCGGCCAGCCCCTACCCCCTTCCCTCTAGCTGGGGAGAAGATGAACATGAGAGCTGGAGAGAGCAAGGGACAGCAGATGCAGAAGCATTCAAGATTCTGAATCTTGTACGGTGCTATTACTATCCTATCACATTTGAATATCTGAGTAGTACTAGCTGCTGGCTGGAGCAAACCAAATCAAATGCTCCCAAAAGGTTTCCTCTCTCCTCTCCTCTCCTCCCTGTGCTGCCTTATTCATAGATTGATAGATAGGTTGTCACTCTGTGGGCTGTAGGGCATGCCCCTACCAGCAGTACTACCATGCAGGTGAAGCAGGAGAAAGAAAAGATAAGAAAACTAACCTAGATAGGTGTCTAGTAGGAGAAACATAGCTCCTGACCAACTTACTACAACAGCTGGGGCACCATAAATTGGGACAAAAGGACACACACAAGGCTGGATTGAATTTACATGTGGGGGCACATGCATATCCTACATCACCACTAGCAGTACCATGCTGCATGATTTGGGACCAGCTGGTCAAAATGAGGGCAAGAAAACACCACAGCCTGCAAACCTGATTCATGGAAGGGGTTGGGGGAGTAAATGGTGGCCCACAGAGATCCATCATCCATGGCTTTCATTTCTTGCGCCTATGCCAGCCAGACAATATCCTTCCAGCTTAGCAGCAGCACAGGCTAATTGCAGCGACAATCGCCGAGATCATCAGACGAACTTGAATGGTAAACTGACAGCATCAACATGCTGAAACCTGAAAAGGAAATCCACAGTGCACTACAGGAGGATCGATGCGGACTCGCAAGCGTTCCCCATATACACCACAATGTACAATTCATATCATACTGAAGGGGGACATAGTTAGTCAGGCTCGAAAGAGAGCAGTAAGATTTTTAAAAAGTTGATAGACCAATGGGAACCACAATATAGAAGTTGTTGCAAAAATGTTAGGATCATCTGGTACACAGTAACACAATTTCAAAAACTAGACAAAATGGTAATGACGCAAGAGAGTGAGACTACCTTTTTATATTTCTAAGAACAGGGTTCTGGTACAACTTGGTACAACTTTATACAGAGCATACAAAACCAGACCTGGTCGCTCCAAGACAAACAGGTCGGTGTGAATTGTGTCTACAGAACTCTTCATTAAAAAATGGGACCCGTATGAATATGACATCTCTACACTCAGCAGTGCTGCAAAAAAAGTGGAAGGCTGAAGAGAGTTGCTGGCCCAGCCACTATGAACAAGGGCAGATGAACCATCTTTTGAGATCACTATTGCAAGATGCAAATGAGAGCACCTTTTCTAATACGCAGGCACTGAATAGTCATTCACATAAGAGTATGTGAGTGGCGTTCACTTGGAGAGTGTCCTCAGCCGTAAAAGAGAGAGCAAAGTCAGAAAAGGATCTTCTTCAAAATCAGGAGGACTATCATGATGAAGATAAGAATGACGAGGACAGTGGCACACATAACCATGCCCCCTTTCTTCTGCGTCCTCTCAGCCTGAAAAACAGAGATCAGATGAAAATGTTACTGCAAACTTCAGTGACTGACGATACCTCCTTTTTTTTTTTTCCTTTGAAGAAGCTCTTTCATATATAAGGTGCTGCAGATGAAACATCAAGGACTGATGTAGATTAAAAAAAATGTCGGCACACAGTTAAATATCTATGTGCAGACAGAGAGAGAGAGGAGTCATAAATGCATACAGTACTTGCGGTAAATTCTAGAATTAGTTTAAAATTAACAGCCTCTGGAAACTTAACATTTTCTTTACTTTCTACCGGATGCTTTTACATTCTCAATAATCCTAGACTTAGGGCATCTCCAGCGGGCCGACGCATTTCGGACGTCCGAAATGTCCGTTTGCGTCCCGCGGACGCCATGTGGCCCAGGACGACCGTTTGCGTCGGGGGTACCTCCAGCGGTGCGGACGCATTTTTTTAGCAGGGACAGCGTCAAGCTCGCTAATGGCGTTTTACGTCCCGTCGAGGACTGCCGCCGGCGATTAACTATTCCCGCGCGACGACGATCGTTCCCGCGCGTGCCCAATACATTGGCAAGTTTCGCGGGCGTTTCGCGCGCGCGGGAAACGGCCTGCGCGCCAACGCCGTTCCCCGCCCCGCCGTGGCTATATATGGTGGATACCGGCGGGGGCGACGGGCACACCTCAAGCTAAACCCTACCATCCATCCATGGCCGACCACATTAGTTGGGAGCACGTTGTTCAGATGTGCCACCACCTCCACCCGGAGGAGGAGGAGGTAGTCATCGCCGGCGTTGAGGCCCAGCAGCTGGACCTGGAGGCGGCGGCGGCGGAGGAGGTTGCGGAGGCGGTGGCGGAGGCGGAGGCGCGCGCCGAAGGGCGCCTCGCGGCGACCAGGGCGGAGATCGCGAACGCCATGGCTGAGCTCGCCGACGCTAGGGAGGAGCTCGCGGAGGTGCGGGCGGCGATGCCGGCCCGTCCGGCGGCCCCACCAGCGGACACCGTCATCCACGACATCGCGGACGACAACGCCCCCGTCCCCAACCGCTTTGAGTGCGCCGACGACCAGCTCGTTCTGGTCGCGTCCTTCGAGACCCTCGCTGGGGACGCCCAGCGATCGCCATGGCTGGGGGGTTACTGTGCTCCGACCTGGACTCGCTCCAGCGGAGGGGCCCTTCTCCCGCGTGGCTCGAGCAGGAGAACCGGGAGCTGGCGGTCGCCATCGCCGCCAGGGACGAAGCGGTGGCGGAGGCGGCTAGGGACAGGGCCCGCTTCGTCGCCCAGATGGCAGGGTTGCAGGCGGCGGCCCAGGCGAAGGAGGCGGCGGCGGCAGCGGTGGAGGCGGCGGCACTCTTGTGGGACTCCTCTCTGGCCGAGTCCCTCGAACGCTGCAGGCGGGAGGGGGTGGCCAAGCTGCGGCGTGCCCGGCGTGCGGAGTGCGCGAAGCGCTCGCGCTTCGACGACGGCGCCGGCCCCTCCAGCGGTCAGTAGTAGGCCGCGCGACTGCGAGTAACCGAGGCCGGTGTAGGCCACGCGACGGCGAGTAGGTACGTCCGTTGTAGTTTTAGGTTAACTCGACTAACCATCTCTGTAAAGATGGTCCTTTTGGCCAATCAATAGTAATGAAAAAATCTTTTGCTTACCTAGTCACTGCCGACCGGGCCCGGATGCACCCAACGCGGACATTTTCTGCGACCGCGCAGCGTCCGCAGAGACGCAAACCTGGCGCATATTTGAGCCAGGTTTGCGTCTCCGCGGACGGCCGGGTCACTTTGCGTCGCCCCGCTGGAGCAGGGCCCAGACGCATTTCCGGTCACGGTGGACAAAAACGGTCGCTCAGCGTCCCGTTAGCGTCGCGCCGCTGGAGATGCCCTTAGGGACTCTTTGGCTAACAAAACCTCTACGAGCTGCCTTAGGGACTCTTTGGCTAACAAAACCTCTACGAGCTCACGTGGAATGAACTGGTTGGTTCAATTTGGATTCCTTGCTTAAAAATGGGGACCCTTACCTGCCTGCTGTGCACGTGGGTGAGTCTGTAAGTGATTTCCGTAAAAAAAAATCCGTAGGTAGCATTACTGTCATTCTTATGGTCTCGGGGGAGTAACTTTAAACACTCCGCTATATCTTCAAATTTCTTTTGAATAGCTAACCTACCCAATATCTTCATATTCTTTTGAATGGCTAACCTAGCCGTTCTATTCATAGACCGGTCAGATTTACTGGTCAAAGGTCGAAAAAGATTGACCACTTGCTATCTGCACTGATTTTTTTTTGTGCCTAACAATATAACTTGAGTGTGGCATAAAATTCCAGTTTGTCTACCCCAAGCAAACGCAATAACTACTAATGGAGATGCAGGAAACAGGAATGAGTATGAAACCTTTTGTAACTGTTTATAGCCCTCTTCAACTGAAGCTGCAACATTCTGTACATTGTAATCTATCCGATCAACAATTGTTCCCTGTTCAAATGAAGAAATAAAGAGTCTGAAGTCTGCACTAGTAATTATACCTTACCATCAATAATAACCAATGAAGTTAGGATTTTCATACCTGATCAATCACAAGAACTGAAAGATCCTTCATGATCTGTGCAAGCTCATTGACTGATTCGACAACCTTCAACAACAAGAAGATAATGAAAGTAAATTTCATGGAAACAGTAAACTATTTTTCATTTACATAAAGTTTGTGCATAAGTATTGAACAAATAAAGAACTAACCTGCTCGATTTCTCTTTCCCTTTCTCTAGTGAATGCTTCACTTTTCTTAAGTTTTGACATCTGAACCTCAGTGAAACCCTGAAAATAAAATCCTAGAATGAATTGCAGCACCAACAGCTTAGTTTAATGAGTTTGCTAGACTTCTCATCAGCAACCTCTCTCAACCAGTTTGGCCGTTCCCTAAGTAGATAAGTAATAGACTGGGAAGATCTTAGGGGAAACCATGGTCAATGCCCTGTTCTACTAAGCATATGCCTTCACATCCAAAGTCCAAAACTCTACCCCAAATTTGCAGATTATCATTACCAATGCCATGTATGACTATTTGACTAATCACCCAAGCCAAATGCAACTTTAATTGCACATACCTCTGCCTTTATTCTTTTGCCTTTTGCTTCTCAATTTTCTTTTTTACTTATGGATCAGAAGTGAACCATGCTAGTTGAAACCATGAGTTTGTCTCAATAAAACTTACAGTGACACAACAGGGAGCGAGTACATTGCAAAGAAAACAATGAAACAATCACTAGAGCGGACATAAGTTTCTAATGATAAAGCTGCAAAGACTCAGGAGCAAACAGATTCGCAACAAAAACTAGTCTTCAGTAAGTAAAGACAGAGGCAAAAGCATACCACATCCTCGAATTCATCGTCTTCAAGTTCAAATGTCGACTTAGACCCATTCATGTTCATTTCCAAATCAACACCATCTTGCCCCTGCAATCCCATTTTGTTAGCCAAGAACCTTTGTTAGAGTGAGATAAGTAGTACAAGTATCTGAACTTCTGAAAACATCATAAGCAGGGTGGCAAACCTCTTTCTGCTGGCGAAGCTGTTTCAAATAAGACGACTGTTTTTTCCGGAACTCGATCGACAGACTATGCAAGTCTGTAGCGAGGGAACGCTGCAGATAACAGCCAAAGGGAATCCCTCCATCAACACAAACATTTGCAGCAGTTACCAGTGCTGTAACTGTTATTAATACAAAAGATCAAGGGCGATTCGTCACCTGAACATTCTTTCGGACTTTTGAATCCTCCGAGGAATCATTCGTGGCCAGCTTCTGCAGCCGTTTCTCGGACCTCTTGAGCAGGTCCGTGATCTCGTGCGTGAGAACCTCGATCGCTCGCTGGTCATCCACGCCGTCGCCGAAGGACGGCATCAAGGCCTTGGCATGCGCCTTGGCCAGCTCCGCCATTTTCGTCTTTGCCCGCTGCATGTTTGCGGATATATCCTCGGAAATATCCACCCACGCTGGGGGAAGGCCCACCGCCACCGTGCCTCTACTGCACAGCAGTAATCATGTGTCAGTACCATGTCATCGGTCTGATCAGTTGTCGCATGTCTGGAGGTGCGTTTTATACGACACTGAGCAACCGCGCATTTAACCTACTACAGCTCAATTTCCCCTCTCAACCTATTACGAGCCCGGGAAATAACACCCGAATTTCTTCACGGGAGCTTAAGCTCTATATTCACCGTGTGTGATCGAAGCCCACATTTCGTACCCTAGTGCTCCAGTATCGGCGCATGCTCCGGTACAATATAAACGGCGTGCGTGTTACTCCGAATTTAGCTGATGTAGAGGGGTAGCTTAGATCAGAAAAATGGATGGCCAGGTCAATTAGCTAATGCACAGCTCAGATCAGACTAACTTATGGACGAGCCTAGTGATTTGCAACTAAGCATTTCAGCTACTTCCTTTGAACATATGACGGCGAGCACGCATTCCAGCTGCGACTCCCGTACGGTACCACGATTTCATAAACTGTGGTGGAATTTAGCTAGCTAGGTAGCTACCTAATCTGGTCTCTAGGGGGTGGTCAGATTCACCTGGAGGAGGAGGCGGCGGGGTCGTCGGTGCTGAGGGGCGCGTAGGTGCGGTCGTGCCGCAGGAGGGAGGACATCTCGATCACCGGCCCGCCGCCGCCTGAGGAGGAGGAGGAGGAGGGCGCCCCGGCGGGCGCGCGGACGTGCCGCAGCGCGTCGCGGTACTTGCGGAAGAGCGGCGTCCGGTTCCGCGTCGCCATGGGCCGCGGGCGGGAGACGGCTGAGGCAGGCCGGAGGGCGCGCGCGCGCGGCGAGGCGAGATCTCGACGGCGAGGAGGGGAGGAATTGGGGCAGTTGGTGCGGGAGGAGAGTCCTTGCCGATTTGGGAGACACTTCGCCAGCAAGGAAGGAAGGAGGCGACCTGCTGCTGACCGGGCCCAAGTTGGGCCGGGAAGCTGGAAGAAAGAGTTTGGGCCCTGTTTGGGCACCTCTGGACCACCTCTTTCATGGTGTAGTCGAAGATGGTGACCTTGAAGACGTCGTCCCTGAGCATCTTGAAGGTTATGAAGTAGTCGATCGAGCTTCACCTGGTGAGCAGCGACAAATGCAGTCCGACCTTGATCGAGGCAGACAACATCTTTGATTTCCCTCAGCTTCACCATCCAGGAGCAGCCGGTGTTTGTCTTGAGGATGACCGCCCTAGGGACGGTGCCAAGGTAAGGACGAATGCCTACTGGGATTGGGAGCATTTCCAACCTCGGAGACAACACCACTTTGGCAGAGTGGGTTGGTTCGACGTCGTCATGGAAATGCCCAACCTTGACCGTCTCCCCTTAGGCCTCTTGCCGGCGCTGCCTTCTCCATCTTCGTTGGAACAACCCTTGCCAAAGAGCTTGCCCGATTCACCCATCATCATCATCTTCGAGCACTTCAAAACCAAGAAGCGATATGAATGAGCACAAATAGAAGCGTGTGATGATAAAACGAGCAAGGATGCAGGTTGAGCGTCACATGACAATTTGATTTAACGGGACAAGAAGGCCTCATATCAATGAACACCCAATGCAAAGGGACTGTCCGCAAACTAAGTCTAATGTGCAAGCAATCTTGCTGCACATAGGAATAGGTTTATGGACATTCCCTTGCCTTGCATTGTGCCACATAACAAATCACTGGACATTAGATAAGCATGATGCAATCAAAACTATAAAGCCTCAAATCATTGAACACCACAATTGATGATATTCAACCAAGTAAAAAGCACAAGGAGAAATGTTTGTTCTTTTTTACAAGGTTGGTGAAAGTGCATGGAGCCCCCATGTGTGGTTTTGGTAATTAATGACAATCCCTATGGACTAATGTTTGCATTGAGTTATATTTGTAGGAGTTGTCCATAGGCAATTCTTGAACCATATGTTGGCTTCAAGGTTGCAATAAGAAGAAATTGATGAAGGATATCAAGTGTCAAGTATGTCTTGAAGATGAAGATGAAGTGAGCCCTCAAGCTACTTCAAGACATCAACATGATGAAGAATGAAGAAATGAAGTGCAAGTTCAAGATGAGCCATCTCGAAGAGATCCTTTGCTTGAGTCTTGCCATCCATATGGTGATCATGGATATGTGAAGATGCGCCGAAGAAGAAGCTCTCCCATGGTGGATTATGGGGGAGCAATCCACAAGACTTCGTCAAGCAAGCACAAGCAAGAAAGGCGTTCCATCTTGTTGAGGTCAAGATCGTCGTCATCGAGCTCAAGTGGAATGCGCAAGTATAAGGTTTGCTCTTGATAGGGTTTGTTTCTCACCGGTCTCATAGTGTAGTTGGAGACCGGTTTATAGTTTAGTTGCCGTACTATCAAGAGGGCTCTCGAGTGAGTAACTCGATCGTATCGTTCGGAGAGAGCTCAAACCTTTGCATCCTTGCATCATCTTTCTTGGTTGTTATTTGGACCTTATCCATGTGATGTTTTAGAGCTTGTGCTTATTCTCATGACAAGCTCTAGTTCATCGAAAACGGATTTCGCATAGATCACTTGTTGCGTTTTCGAGTTTGGTTCATCATCTTTCTTGGTTGTTATTTGGACCTTATCCATGTGATGTTTTAGAGCTTGTGCTTATTCTCATGACAAGCTCTAGTTCATCGAAAACGGATTTCGCATAGATCACTTGTTGCGTTTTCGAGTTTGGTTCATCATCTTTCTTGGTTTTATTTGGATCTTATCCATGTGATGTTTTAGAGCTTGTGCTTATTCTCATGACAAGCTCTAGTTCATTGAGAATGGTTTTTCCATGGGCAACTTGTTGCATTTTCAAGATTGGAGGTTTTACTGGTATGTCTTTTTGAGATAGGTCAAACCTTTCTTCATTTGTTTCTATCCTCCTTTGCTGGACTATGATGTTTCTATGCATATTGTTGTAGAGCTCGTTGTTGTGATTTCAACGAGCCCAAGATCATCGAAATCGGAGTCGGATGCAAAAGTTATGCCCGTTTTAGTTTTGGTGTTTGCGGTTTTCTTAGGCCGGATATTTTGGAAATATCCGGGCCGGATTATCCGGGCCGGATATTTCGGAAATATCCGGCCCCGAAATCGTCTAAGGACCGGAAGAAAAGCAGCTCTGGATAGGGGCCGGATTTTTGGCCGGATTTTGTCCAGGTTTTGTCCACGAGGCCGGATTATCCGGCCGGATAATCCGGCCCCAACTTGGGCCGGAATATCCGGCCCTGTTTTTTCCCAAAAGGCTCGATTTTCTTGGGGGGTATAAATACCCCCTTCTTCCTCCTTGGGCTGTGCTTCTCTCACTCTCTCTCCCTCCATTGTTGAACTAGAGAAGCTTGCTCCATCTCTCAATCCCTCCATGATTCTTGCCCCCATTTGAGGGAAAAGAGAGGAGATCTAGATCTACATTTCTACCAATCAAATCCATCTCTTTGTGAGTGGAACTCTCTAGATCTTGATCTTGGTGTTCTTTGTGAATTCCTCTGTTCTTCCTCTCTTATTCCCCAATAGCTTTTGTAGCTTTGTTGGAATTTGAGAGAGAAGGACTTGAGCATCTTTGTGGTGTTCTTGCCATTGCATTTGGTGCATCGGTTTGAGTTCTCCACGGTGATTCGTGGTGGTGAAAGCAAGAAGGTTGTTACTCTTGGGTTCTTGGAACCCTAGACGGACTCTAGGCCTTTGTGGCGGTTTGTTGGGAGCCTCCAATTAAGTTGTGGATGTGTGCCCCAATCTTTGTGTAAGGCCGGTTTCCGCCTCGAAGGAAATCCCTTAGTGGAACCGTGACCTAGGCCTTTGTGGCGAGGGTCACCGGAGATTTAGGTGAGGCGCCTTCGTGGCGTTCGGTGTGTGGTGTGAGTACCGCATCTTGGGGTGAGGCCTTTGTGGCGTTGGTGTGCATCGAGCAACCACACCTCAAGGTGAGCCTCTTGTGGCGTTCGGGAGCACTAAGCAACCGCACCTCTCCACCGAGATTAGCACTCGCAAGAGTGTGAACTCCGGGATAAATCATCGTCTCCCGCGTGCCTCGGTTATCTCTATACCCGAGCTCTTTACTTATGCACTTTACCTTGTGATAGCCATCGTGCTTGAAGTTATATATATCTTGCTATCACATACTTGCTTGTATTGCTTAGCATAAGTTGTTGGTGCACATAGGTGAACTCTTGCTTAGAATAAGTTGTTGGTGCACATAGGTGAACCATAGTATATAGGCTTTGGGCTTGACAAAGTAAACGCTAGTTTTATTCCGCATTTGTTAAGCCCATCTCGTAAAAGTTTTAAATCGCCTATTCACCCCCCCCTCTAGGCGACATCCGTGTCCTTTCAATTGGTATCGAGCAAGGTCTCTCATTCTTAGGCTTCACCGCCTTGAGAGTAAAGATGTCGGTTAGGGGATTAGCGCACAATAACTTGGTTATATTTGATGGCACAAATTATGATCTATGGAAAATTTATGTGCTTAATATTTTGCGGCGTATGTCTCCGGACATGGAGCGATTTCTTGGCATGGGTTTTTCTTCTCCTAAGGATCCTCAAAATTTATCTCTTGAGGAGGAGAAAAACTCTTGCCTCGATGCTCTTGCTTCTCATGTGTTTTCCATTGTTGTGAGCAATGTAGTTACTTCTTCAATCATGCCTTTTGGGAGCGCTCATGAGTTATGGACAAAAATTCAAGATAAATATGATGTGTCCAATATTATTAAGGATGATTGCATTGCTTCCACTTCCGGCCGTGATGAGTTCTCATCTTCATCCACTTCACCAAAGTGTGTCAAGACACAAGGTAATGATATGGTGAGTGGTGATGAAAATTGCAATGTTGATATTAAGCTTTCTATTGATGATTCTTCATCTCTATCTCAATGCAATGTTTCATCTACGGACTCAAACACATCTAGCACTAGAAATGATTTACATGCTTGTGTTGATAGTCCTTGCATATCATGTGTAAGTTGCTTGAATAAATCTAATGATGATATGCTTGCTTTGTCTTGTGGCCATGATAAAAATGCTTCTATTTCCTCTAGTTGTTGTGTGACTAACATTGTAGAGGAAACCAAAGATTCTATTGGTCAAGACAAGATCTTGAAAGGAGCCTCAAGTAACTCCTCATCTTTATCTCACGGTTCTCATATGTGCCTTATGGCCAAGGGTTCCACGGTATCTCCTACCATGGAACCTCATACTTCTCGTGGTGATAAGGATGAGGATGTTTATGAAGAAGAGGATTGGGTTGTCTCTCTACGCGATAAGGGTAAGAGTGTATTCAAGATTATTTGCAAAGATAAAATTGCTAGCACTCACTTCTTTGAAATCTTGACTACCGCTATTGAGAGCCAAAAACTTATTTGGATGCATGAGAACACCATTGATAAAAAGGGTGCTCTTGAACGAGAGTATGCCGATGATGTAGCATCTTTAAAGAATGAACTTGAAGAAGAACAAACCATCAAGGAAGCTCTTGAGGAGACCTTTGCTCTAGAATTGTCTAGAGAAAAGGAAAACCATGATAGAGCTCTTGAGATGGCAAATGAACTAAAGCTAAAAAATGATAAGCTTGTGTTTGTTAATGCTAAACTCCTTGAGGATTTTGAGCAACTCAAAAAGGGCTCAAGGGTCATTGAGAGTGCGCTCACCAAACTCACCGAGTCGCATGAGCAACTTAAAGCTTCTTATCTAAAAGTGCATGCCAACTTGCCTTCTCCTATTGCTATTGATAATGATGCTTGTGCTACTAACTCTACTTCTTGTGAAGCATCTACCTTGAAGGAGAATGTTGAGCTAAGGGCTCAACTTGATTTGCTAACTAGCAATTATGGGAAATTGGGAGAAATTCATGGAAAGCTTTCTAGCTCCTATGAGGATCTTCTAGCCTCTCATGATAGGCTAAAGTTAGCTCATGAGGCTATAATATCTAAGGCAACACCTTGTGAGCCTCATGTGGGTACTAGCACTACTACTCAAAATGTTATATTGCCATGTGCTAGTCCTAGTAATTCATCCACTCATAATATTGCTAAATCTTGTGATGAATTATCTTCATTGCCTTGTTGCTCTAACAATGAAGGTTCTACTTCCACTAGTACTTGTGTTGTTACTAACCATGTAGAGGAAATCAAAGAGCTCAAGGCCCAAGTCTCTTCTTTGAAGAACGACTTGGTAAAGGGTCATGAAGGGAAATGCAAACTTGATAAGATGTTAAGTGTGCAACAATCCCCCAATGACAAGAGTGGACTTGGATTCAACTCCAACAACAAGATCAAGTCCAAGAACAACAAGAAGAAGAAGGGCAAAGTACAAGTCAAAGACCCGGCCAAGATCGTTTGCTTCAAGTGCAAAATTGAAGGGCACCATGTTAGATCTTGCCCTTTGAAGAAGAAGCAAAAAGGGAAGCGGCCTCAAGCTCAAACTCATATTCAACCTCAAGTTGAAGAAATGCCACTTCCCAAGAAGAATCAAGCCAATGCTCCCATTGTGGAGAAATCTAGTGAGAAGAAGGAGAAGAAAAGAACTTGCTACATATGCCGTGAGAAGGGTCACATCTCCTCCTTTTGCACTATTGGTACCTCATCCAACTCTATCACCATTGATGATGTTTATTCTCTTCGTAAGGATGAGGGTGGCAATGTGTTTGCCAAATTTGTTGGTGCTCAAAGTGGTGTCAAGAAAAGAACCATTTGGGTTGCCAGGCCTATTGTGACTAACCTCTTAGGACCCAACTTAGTTGGGGACCAACAATCCAAAACTTGATCAATAGGTGCTTGTTGGAGGGCATTGGAGACTTGGCTACATCATAAAGAATTAAGGGATCTTCATCATTTATATTATCTCAAGCCAAGTCTTTTGGTTATCTTACTTCTATCATACACCCAATGTTCCTCCTTGCGGTAACATGTGCTCAACTCATTTATATTGAAAGTTACTCGCCCCTTTGCATGTGTTAGTTTTGTTCCTAACATGTGTTTGTATATGTTGTGCATCCTACTTGTTTTTTTTTGAGAAATCAAGTCTATGTATGTTAGGTTGCACACCATGTATTTGTGCTTGTGTTGGAGCCTCTTTGCATCTTGTTGTATCTTATATGGCTCTTATGAGAGATTAATGGACTATAACATTTTGGGGGAGTGATATGCCTTTAGGAATTTCACAATCCTAACAATGTGTGTACATGAGGAATATCACTTAGAATTGATATTGCAAGATTATCTAGTCTCTATGTGGTATGTCATCTTCATGAGAAAATCAAATTCTAATGTTCATTAATATCTCTAGTTGGATCTTATTTGCCTCTTGTGAAAATAAATTCCTTGTCACATTATGGGGGAGTAATAAGCTTTGTGCATATTACAAGCCTAGGAAATGTGAACATTTGAGGTTGTGTCACATAGAATTGATATTGTAAATTATCTCTCATATGTGACATGTTTTCTCAAACAAGTTCCAATTTGCTTAAATGGCTTCATTGCTAATATCTTTGTGGATCTTATTTGTGAAAGTGGTTCTTAGCATGGTTTTTCACAATGTGTCCCTCAATACATTTTTGGAAAACCATATGCTTCAAGTCATACTATTAATTGCTTTGCATGTTGGTATGAGTACTATTAATTGCTTTGCATGTTGGTATGAATACTATTAATTGCTTTGCATGTTGGTATGAATACTATTAATTGCTTTGCATGATGGTATGACTAACTGAAGCTATCAAGAAACTCTCTTTGCATGATGGTTAACTCTTATCTTTTACCATATGCTTTATTTGGTGTAGATATGATCTTACATATACTTACAAACTACCACCGGAAAATATTTCCTAATACCTCTTATCCTAGGACAATTGGCAATCTATTATTGGGTAGAAATTTATTGATCATATTTACATTGGCTCTTGTGTTTAAATTGTCTTATTTATTGCCATGAATGTGTTGTGCTTTGACTCCCATGTGTCTTCCTTGCATCTTATGGATCTAATTTGTCTATTCAAACTTTCTTAGCATTTTAGTAGATTTAGGTAGCGTGATGATCCTAGTTTTGTGCATTTAGTATTCATATGCAAAATCCTAGATAATGCACTAATCTTGGGGGAGCTCTCCTATATTTGTTAGAATGCTTAACATCTCTTGATCTTTATCAAAAATTTGGTTTTGGGAGTCATAAATTTTCTTTTGGTACTTTGTGCCATCATAAAAAGTGTCGAGGGTTTGGTTTATTTGTTGGAACCTTGCTCTCTTGGGAGTTGGTTATCTCATTCCTTTGTGCTTAGGTTTAATTAGCTTCTTATAATGAGATAAGTCTTTGGAGTCAATCTTGTGTTGATTTGATTCTTTGATATAATTTGGACAACCATTGTCTCTTGGTTTATTTGGTGTTTTGTCCAAATTGTATCTTCCTTTGGTTCTTGAAAGTATTGTGCATGCATATTTAATATATGTATATCTTATGGCATGTGTCACTTTCTTTGATCCAATATATAGGGTAAACTCCATCAAATCCTAATTTGACTAAGATGTGCATGAAATTCAATTTCATATCTATATGCACATAGAATTGTGGAGTTTGTCCTATATGTTGTAGTGTGTCTAACTACTTCGAACCCAATTAGTTTGGGGACCATTTTGTACTTACCTTTGTGTTAGGTACAATGGATATGCATTGAATGCTTGTCTCACTCTTGGAAAGAAGTGGTGACTCAATGGTAACGTGAGGCAAGCTAGGATGATCAACGAACACATATCTACTACATCCACACCAATGCTATCTTGGTAACAAGTATCTTCTCATGCATACTTTTCTTGTATCCAGCCTTATGGTTGCATCTTGGCATGAATCTCTTGATTTGCAAATGTTGTGCTTCTTGCAAAAGTCTTAATGAAACCTCTTTATTGTGAATGTGAGTAATTTGAGATGAGTGCATTTGTTGGGAAGTATTTTAAATCATGCTCATGATTCATCCATCCCAACTATGCCTATCTAGCAATTTTGTTGCATATCAATTCCTCAAGGCTCTCACATGTGCAATATAGATGAAAGTGCAAATTTAGTTACTTCTTTTGGTATCCCCGTTTGTGATACTTGTTGCCTTTCTCAAATGCATCCCAACTATCTTCTATCCCTTGTTGATATTTGTGATGTATTTTAGTTGTTTGTGGTTGAAGTTCATGAATGTACAATAAGATAAAATTGAGCCTTTGGCCATGCTATTAAGCAAAAATTCTTATTGGTATATTGCATGACTTCGTCTTGAATATCATACTATTTTTCTTGCGTATCTATTTTGTGTGTGCATGTTTCTTTGTGGATAAATATCTTTGTGATATTGCCCACTTAGAGAAACTTATACACATAAGAGATGATACATCTCCTTTTGATATCTTTTTTATTTATTGCATGTTGATTGGTCATGCCAAGCAATATAATTCATTGAAGACTATGATGATGCTTTTTGCTCATCCTTGTAATAGTCTTATAATATTCTTTATCATGCCTTTCACATATCCTCTTGGTTGAGCCTCTTTTATTATGGTGCCTCTTACTTTTTGCTCAACTATTTGTTTGTTGCAAGTGTTAAGCTTATTTCTCTATCTATGATCTATTCCAAATGTTTGTGTTTTAAATGGTAATGAGGGAGTGAGGATTCCATGTTATGCATATTGTATTCAAATACAACATTTTAATTTATGCATGTACCTTGGGGAGCTTCCTCATTTGATTTAGAGCACTATCTTGTGGTGATCATTAGAGTTTGATTCACTTGGTATCTTTTGTTTTTGAATGATATTATGGGAGTGATGATTCCATGTTTGTGCACTTTATACTCCAATGCAAATTGTCTAGTTTTGTGCACAAACCTTGGGGAGCTTCCTCATATTATTTAGAGCAATCTTCTTGATCTTATCATAATATCTATCTTTCTTTTGGTATCCTCTTTGTGATTCATTTGGTTGCTTGCTTCATTTGTTGAAGCTTCTTGACTTTGTTATCTTTTTGCAATCTTTGATCCTATCTATAGTGTGATTCCTTCCGAATATTCGCCATTGGATATGTGCATTTGATTCCACTCAAATTATGAGAAATGCACACGCTATGGAGGAACTCTCACTATATTAGCCTTTTAAATTTTTCACCCATTTCGGCAATTGGTGCCAATGGGGGAGAAGTTTGGAGGGTTTAAGGGAATTTGGTTATGTCTTTGCTTTGTGCTTAAGCATGTGCCTTTATTGCATTGCATCTTGTTGCTTTGCATAGTTGAATATTTAGAGGAAACTCCACTAGGCTTTGAATGCCAATATATGCAATGAAAGTCAAGATCATTCACACATGCATATATTATGGGGAGTTTGCTCTATATATTCAACTTATTTGTTACTTAAATTCCTTATATAAACCCTCTCAAAGAGATTGTCATCAATTACCAAAATGGGGGAGATTGAAAGTGCATGGAGCCCCCATGTGTGGTTTTGGTAATTAATGACAATCCCTATGGACTAATGTTTGCATTGAGTTATATTTGTAGGAGTTGTCCATAGGCAATTCTTGAACCATATGTTGGCTTCAAGGTTGCAATAAGAAGAAATTGATGAAGGATATCAAGTGTCAAGTATGTCTTGAAGATGAAGATGAAGTGAGCCCTCAAGCTACTTCAAGACATCAACATGATGAAGAATGAAGAAATGAAGTGCAAGTTCAAGATGAGCCATCTCGAAGAGATCCTTTGCTTGAGTCTTGCCATCCATATGGTGATCATGG